>NW_024609879.1:135867574-137067574 GCF_016920785.2 Ixodes scapularis | reverse complement strand
CGCTCCAGAGAGACGTCGATCAAACTGTTCGTGGCTGGATGGTATCACATATAATAACGTTTACGACGTTATGAAAAAAAAAAAACATTATTTCCCCCTTTTGTGTAGGTTTCCTCTAAGCTCTTGACCCAGAAACTCGAAGCCCATTTTTCGGGACATGAGGGAGTTTTCGCAGATTGTTTCCGCCGACTAGCAAGCCTCTCCGCAACCCGCTACGATACTCGGAGCTCTACAGTCAAGGCCATCACTGCGCAGGCGCAGCAGTGGTTTCTTCGTTGCGAAAGGCTGAGCGGTGGAAGAAATGCTGTCTCAGAAAACTCCCTATGCCTCATATTTTTCTTACTGGAAGGGAGCAACAAAACGGGTTGAGGGAGCGGTCTACTTCTAGTCACGCTGACCGTGTTCGGTTCAGTGACAGATAATTTAGATACGATAAATTTAATTAAGTTAAAATCTATAGCTTAAACATTTTAATATCCAGCGAAATCAACTCTAGTGATTGCAGACAGCTGCATACTGCAGCGAAATAAGCGTTTTAGAGCTGGGTAAAACAATTTGTTTTTCCGTAATGCTTCTACCCCAGTACCACACAATTTTCTATAGCCAGATATAAAAATGTAACAGACATGAGTGATTGAAATTGGTGACACACAACTTTCTATAGCCGGCCGTAGATAATTGAATGTTCGTACGGTTTTTACACTCCAGGAAATGTCCTCTATACTCGGCTAAAATAGCTTACTGAGCGTTTGCCTATAATTGTTTGGAACATTTATTGCGCTATAGCCACCTAAAGTGAATGATCGCGTGTCTGTAGCGTTCGAGTCAGAAATATCTCTATAGTCGGCCAAACAAAATCCTATGGTCGCATTTATTGTATTATAGCAGGTTCAAGAAAACTCAATGGTCAAGATACTATACATTAAACACTTACAAATTCTATAGCCGGCTAAGGAGAACTAAATAAATGTTTAAGTGACTACGTTTTGAAGACATGCGCCCGCTTTCATACAATGGTTAAACAAAATAAGATGGAAGAGATTCTTTACGCTGTGTGCCATAAAATTTTCTATAGCTGTATATATTGTTTTTAAGGTTGACGTCATGATGGCGCTTAAGACGAGGACAAAAGGGAGGCAGACAACACGGAGCGCTACTTCAACGTTTATTTTTGAACAATAGGGGGGACATACGTTGTCCCCCCTATTGAACCAGGCCGACGAGGCGCGTGACCGTCAAGATACCTAGTTTCCTCCTCTCTTCGCTTCGCTCCTTCAAGGCCGCGAGGCGGAGAAGACCCGAGGCCGTTCCCTCTCCTTCTCCGAGAAACATGATGTCAACATTGCTGTCAAATACGCCTCTTTTTTTTTTAAAGATACGGTCACCCGTTTGAGATAGCGCTGTATGAGTGATGTTTTAATGTTTGTAGCATCCCGTGGCATGCCTTTGCCGCGTGTTTTGGGGAATCCAGACTTCGGTTCAGCATTCCTTTAAATTGACTGGAAAATGGCACTACTTGGTTGTCCTACGACAATGTCCACCGCATGACCTCACACCGTGGTTCCCACGACCAGCATACGTCGCTGTAAATCGAGAATTAGTTTGTATTTTAGCTACGATTACGATGCAGAATCGCAATATTTTTCTGTCGATTGCGTGTTCGCTCTTCCTTGTTCCAAGATAAACAATATATCGCATACAACCTACATGGACTTTGATTGTTGACATTTTGTGCTGCCCTTCACATCTACGTATATGCCGGCCAGGAGGTTAAAATCAGGGCACAAATAACAACTTCCACATCCTTCATTTCACATAGGTCATGCTGACCTTCCAAGCTATACTGTGCACAATAGAGAACGCATGTTTCAAGAATTGTTATTTTGAAACCTAAAATGTCTCCTAGCATCAAAATGTGCGAGATTTCGTCATTGTTTGCCTCGTCTTATATACAGTCACGCTCGGCTTGATTCGTATGTCGTGAATTCACCACTTTTTTTCAGAATGTGGCACGCTCTTCTGAAAAGTTTTGTATGGACATATTTCATCGCTGTGCTGGATGGCGCAAGTAAGTAGTTATTATAAAATGTTATGTTTGTCAATCATAATCACGTGATAATGTCATATTTTAAATTGTAGGTAACAGTATGCTTTTTCCTCGAAATGAAAATTCGTTCTTCAGTTATTTATTTATTTATTTGATTTATTCTGAGTGCCACAGAAAAAGCGCTAGGCTTTCTTAGTCATGCACTAAGAAACAACATATCTAATCCACAAAACAATTTCTCTACATATCAGAGTAAAAGAAAACGTCAGTGCACTCTCGAAGTTTTTCTTCAGGTCAAAAGAATGACAATATTAAGACTACCTGAGCTAGATTCGAATTTGTTTTGGAAACCAGTTTCACACGAGTCATGGGATCAATTTTGTACAATGAAAAATATGAAATAAGCTGTAAATATGGCTCACCCTCTGAGGAACATGGAAACATACGCAGTTCAGTAGCGCCGGTGAGTCTGGACCACCATCTAGAATATTGCTCAGGAACATACAATCACAAATGATCCGTTTAGTACACCAACATTTTAGGCCAAACAGATTACAAGTTTTTTTGTAGTCATAAAATGCAGTGGGGTGTAATTAACGATCGTAAAACCCGCTTATAAAGCTTCTTTAAATATGCTCAATACTAGAGAATTTGGTCAATTCAACGGAGTTCCACACGACTGAGGCTAACATTGGCGGCTTCGCGAAAGGTTACGAATAACATGAGATAAAAGAGGGGGTTCCTAAAGATGTTACATCTAGGCGTTACGGCACCTAAAATGCGTAGAGGCAAATTGATAACATGCGTAACCCGGTGATTAAAACAAATCTTGGTATCTATATAAATACCCAAGTTCCCGAGCACAAACGCACGACTAATAACAGTCGTATCTGAAGTGTAGCAGGATTGCATAATGACACGCTTTGAACCTAGAGAATAATTTGTTTTCGTTTAGGACACGATCATTAGACACGCACCACTTATAGATAGAACTCACATCACATTGAAAACAGCCTTAGCGTAAAACAGCATATTTCTAATATATTTGTGACGTACTCAATACGCATACTTTTTTCGTAATAACTCCGTGTGAATATGGCCGATATGGAGTATACTCACGGTGTACTTAGGGCGTATTTCAAGTGTACCTTTATGCCATACTTTGAGTATGCTCCCACTATACTTCTAGTGATCTGGAAATTCGTGCTTCGAATATATTACACACACCTCATAAGCGTGCATAAATTTATGCTCTCCGAAAATACAAATGAGCAGATTTAGATACCCATATACGTGAAAATATAAAACCATAAACTCTTTTATTACAAATGGATAGCGATGGAGCACAATTGTGTTATGCTCGTGCTTGTTGTTGTTTTTTTTCTTTTTTTTTAACGAGTGTTTATTTTTATTGTTTACTTAATACGGCTGTTTTGCTTAGTTTGGAATTCTGCACTCCCGAAAACCTTGCGAATTTCGATAGATGCTTTTACAGACGAAATAGCACGGACACTAATTTCTGCACATGCAGATACGGGGTAGGGAAGAATGACAAAAAAACAACAGAAAAACTCTATTTTTAATAGGAGTTGCAACAAGGGTACAAAATAGCCACAACAACACTCCGCGTCAGTTTTGATCACGCTTCGCGCGAATGATCGAGAGATGCCAAAAACCCTTGGTGGCGTACTTATGACGAAGTGACAGCGAACTCCAAACCTAGATGTCACGCAGCACAATCATGCACATGTAAAACTTTTGAAACCACTCAATCGGATTCTACAGCGCCTGAATGAAACAGCGGTAGGGGATACAAAGCTCACTTTCGCTGATCATGAGCCAGGAACTGACGTCAGCCTGAATCTCTCGCAAATGAGCGAGAGGACGGCGGCAGTCGAGGCGCTCGGTGAAGTTCGGCTGAAGTGCGGGATGGTATACAGAGCGGGTGACTAAGGTCCACGGAGACGGCGGTGTACAGCTCCATAGAGTCCGCTCGAGACGCAGCTGGCGGCGGCCGATGTTGTGTTCCATGACCTTGCGCCGAATCTGCTGGCGTCGGTAATCATCCTTTCGAGTCTAAAACTCCCGAACGGCCTTTCACCGCCGATACAAAGCTCGACGACACGTTACCGCCCGGACAGCGTCGTCTTCTGTAGTCTACCGTCGATTTTCATCGGCTTCCCGCACACTGCACGATCCCTGTAAACAAGTATGCAGATCGACTGGCCAAGCTAATCTACGTTGGGACACCGTCCGCTACGACTGCGAAAACGGTGAGCGCATGGAGAGTTCACTCCTCGACTACGACTTCGACAAGCCTGCGCGGCTAGCGTTGCTCGAGAATGGCCTCTTCCCAGCTAGGCAGAAATAGCCGTATGCCTGGCCGGTGGCTCGTGGGCGATACCTCTTTTTCTCGCCGAATCCACACCCGCAGAGTTTCTCGAACGCACGTGAGTCCCACCCAAATTGTAATTATAAGCATTCCTCTAAAATCAGAAACACATAAATTCAAACAAGGACTAACCCAAACTCCCGTACTCATAAAGTTAATCCACAACCCCCCACCCCCCTTTCCAAAAAAAAAAAAAAAAAAAAAAAAACCGATTACGACAATTTTTTTTTTTGTTGTTGTACCGCCGAGCTCAACCTGCAAGTAGAGTACGCATGCGATGTCCGACTCATATTGGGCGGTGCCCTGCGCACCTGCGTAGAGGGCGACGGTTTCATGTAATACTGGATATGCATAATCCGTCTCTGGCAGCACAGAGCAACGCACACGCAAAGTCGAGGAGGATGACGGTTGTCCATATTCAACGGAAGTCTCGCAGTCACCGATGCCCGAAGCGCGTCCAACGAACTCAGCACAATTTGTCCGATGAACAAAAGGGAAATTACCGATAATTTGGCACGAACGTATTCCGGCCGTTTGCTACTAGAAGCAATGACCTCGGCTGCAACGGGCGAAAGCAGAACACTTAGGACCGTATTTTGGAAACCGGACCTACGTGGCTGCAAATTCGATAGTTGAACGAGTAAAAAAAAAAAAAGAAAGACGTTACCAATTCTCTGTAATGTCGAATTAGAGCGCAGCTCTAGAGGAGGAGAAGAGGGTACAGAGGGGAGGGTATGCCCCTCCTCCCCCATCCGTACCTTCCCCTCCTCCTCTCCGCCTCCTCTCCCATTTAGCGTGAAAATACGCTTGTGTTGGCATCTTCGATTTCTTAACTGGAACCTGGACAAAGTTTGGTTACACTCTTCAGTTGTCGTAAAGCAACTAGAAGAGTTTAACTGTTCATAGTGTATTAACCGAGGTGGTTGCCAAATCAGAAACAAAAAAGTGCGTATTAATTGAGCGCTGCAGCTTAATTGCACTCGAAAAATTTGTTTCCCTTATTTCCAGCAAATATGTATCACGGCCCTTTTGCAAATGTATTTATCCACTTTCTACAGAATTTCAATGGAAAATAGTGTATAGATTATATAGATATTAGAAAGAAAATGTATCCACTTTTGTATCCACTGTTTATAGTTTTTAGCAGCTTTTTTGAGCTATACCTTCTTTCTGATCAATTGTATTTTGAGGAATGTTTACGACCGTTGAATATTGTCAAATTCCGAACAGGGTTCTCAGTGTTTGGTATTGGCTCGCCCGCGGTGTGTTTCAGGCTATGCCAATTCGTGTGTTTTATATTAGCTTGGGAATTCGTATATATACTCTTCGCTGTGTGCATAGCACTCTTATTATACTCTTATGACTGGTAATGATAGCGATGTCTTATCTATTTCTTGACTTACTTCCGGAGCCCGAGTCGGCGTGAAAGCGAATGGACTATTCAGCATCTTCCCTGTGCAAAAAATAGTTGTTAACTTGGTTCCGCGAAAAGTCTATTACGAAGTGTACGATATGCCGAACTCCTTCATAATAATTTTTTTATATCTTTTTCTTGTGAAACATACAGAGCGCCTGAAGTAAATCATGCATATACCAATGTGGTCCAATAAAATGTTTCCTAATCACTTACTGTTGTTGACCCCAAAATGCTTTAACAGTCAGGAGTCAATGTGGAGGTTGTGTAACTTCAATGTTTTACAGTAGGAAAAACCAACAAACAAGATATACGGATTCGTTTTGTGGAGTGGAAATTTTCTTTTACACATTTTGCACGGATAATATCGTAAAAATTAAACTAAAGCTCCGTCAACATAAAAAAAAAAATTAAACAGCGTCTCCGGGAGCCGAAGAGCTCCCGAGAGCGTCGCGAAGAGCGACGCAAGAAGGAAAGATGGGGAGAAAGAAAAGGGTGCCGGAGAACCGCAGCAGAAACGCCCAAACCGAAACCGAAACTAACTTGACCGCAACCGGAACTAGATTGTGTTTAATGCCGTCCGCTAGGAGCGCTAGCTGTCACTCGTCTATCTGGGCTCTGGGGCATAGGCAACGTTACTAAAACACTCAGGTGGGAAACTGCCATAGAGACTGCTCTGAAAATGTGTCCCCGTTCTGTCCTCGAGCACCGAGCTAATGGCGAGCACAACGCCGCCATTTCTCCCGCAGCGGCCACTCGAGGAAGTGTGCGTGACGTCTATTTTGGCTTTAATCGGCCATTTCGGGCCGAAACAGATACAGCGGAAGAGGTTACAGGGGTGCCACCTTGTAACCTCTTCATCTAACCTGTCTCCCCAGCGGACGCGCCGCATCGTACTACCGAAGTTAAACTGGACCTAGGTCGGGGACGCGCTACCTGAAAGCACCGCTGAGGCATGGTTGTATAAAAACAGTATTAATTGTGCCGCAGAGCCTTGCAAACTAGATTTTAAAAACATCACGCGTCCTTCATCTGTATTAAACTCTAATAAATTTCATACAAAAAGAGTCTTTTCTGTTTGTTTTTACGCAAAAACATGCTTTCTAAAAGCTCAAGGTGACCACAGTACAGACAAATGATAAAGAGTGGCGCTGTTGTCGTATTTAGCTCGGTCTCGGTGGACGCCAGCGGCCCAGGTTTCGACGGCGAGTTTTCCAACTGAGTGTTCTAGTAACTTTGGGCCTAGGGCAGTGTCCCCTGTTTACCTTGTGTATATTACTCTATGGTCTCGTGACGAGTAGTCACTCGGTTGCTATGGAAACCGAGCCAGCTAGGGTCGTTGCTATGGTACCGCGTGTGACCAATCGCGGTGAGAGGCGCAACAGGGAAAAGCGCGGCGCGACTCTGGCAGTTACGCTGCCATATACAGTGGCTCTAGCAGCTAGTTTCGTCAGCCACCGGCGCTGTGGCGCCATACCGTGGCGATGTTGCGAACTTTAGAAACGTGCGCTTCAAGCAAGTTAAAAGTCTGCGCATCTAGCTGGGCACTAATGAAAATACTGCGACATAATTAGACCTTCATGATGCTAAGGTGCAAATGTTCAGCCCAAAGTACAAGCGCCTGCGTAAATATAGCTAGAGTATTGTTTGCATCAAAGTGCGCGTGGCTAAATTTGGTTCATGACTCGCGAAAAAGAACGTAATAAAAAGTTTGTGGAAAGTCAACTTTATACTCAAAATGTCGGAACACATCATTTCGAAGGTGCAAGGAATGGAACAATTGTACGCTTTCAATGATATCTTATAAATAAGAAAAATAAAAAAAAACTGGGAATTACCAATTAAAGTAACGTCATTACTTTCGTGGTTACTTCGGAGAAAGTAATAGTACTATTGTCACAATTTACCGTTTTTCAAAAAGTAACTCGTTACAGTTAAACGTCATAAAAGAGTACCGAAGTCATATACAGTAGCGCTTTGATACCCAAGACTGATTTGTATGACTAACGTATTTTGCTATTGAATAATGTTTAGAGATATTGTTCAAAAAAAGCTTTAAAAACGTCAAGAGTGAAATCTCGGGTGTTAACCACGGCCGTAAATCTACACACTCGGTACTCTTGTCTGTTGAACTTCTAGGCCTAATCATTGGGCCATGGGTTGGGAACAATTGGTTTAGAAGGTTCACTGTATCTTGATCTCCTTCGCTGCAACTTGAATTGTCATTATTACCAATATGTCAGTGACCCAACAATATGCTGCATCTCGAGGGGTGACCGCCATACATAATGTGAACGTTTTCAGTGGTTGCATATGAGTAGACGACAGGGAGTTTTAGTATGCCGTTCCGATACCTTCGAAAACGGTACGTGACAGCAATTCGGTGCACACAAAAAGGGGTCGGCGAGGTATTTGGTATCGTAATCGGAGTAATCGGACCGATCTACTAAACCTCCCTAGTGTAGCGTCCGAATAGTTTCAGCTAAGGTACGGTGAACACGTACAGGGAACGAACTTGAGGCTTAATAAATAATATGTTGGGAATTTTGGTTGTAAGTCGTCGAGCCACGCGCTTATGTTTTTATTTAAAGTACTCCATTTTGTTTTTAAATTCACAAGCATTTAGAATTCGAAGGTCAATATTTAGTGTCTATCGCGCTGAGCGGTGCCGCCTAAAATTAATCCATGCGTAAAAAGATTAAGAGCTAAACAAATAACTGAAATAACTCCTCACCTAGAGCCTGCCAGAGGAACTTTATGTCATGTTTTTATAAGCGGTCAGTTTGCCTTTTAAACGAATTATAGAGTCTTTTGAGAAGTTTGCGCCATCTAGTTTCGAATGTGCCAATTATCCAAATACACCATTACTTTGGCACATACACTGGGCATATATTGGACACAAAAGCTGCAGCAGTGTTCGACGTGAAGCAAGCTCAGCTCGTATCAATATCAAGTTCTGCGCCAGCCTTTAGCGAAGACTGGAATCCAATCGCACGGTTCGGGCCCATGAGATGGCGAATGGCAATGCCGCTTTATGTGGTCTTTCAAAGAGCTTATTGTTCATTTTATGTTTTTTTTTTTTTTTTTTTTTTTTTTTTTGTTTCGCTTTTAGGTGTTGGGAGAAGGAGGCTTGTGTATCCACATGTAATAGAGGCTCGAACTGACGGGGATCAGCTAACACTCTTTATCGATGAAGACACCACTCTATCTCTGCAACCAGCCGATGTTTTTTCGAAGTCGTTTTTGTTGCAGTACGAAGAAGGGGGAACCCCTGTGAAGCAATATGTGAGTGTCTTTTTTTGTATTTCTTTTTTATCTTCAAGCATCAAGTCAAAATAAGTAGGACGTAGGGTTCAATTGCATTTCCTTCCCCGTTTCAGATGAATGGAATGGAGCTTAACAAAATGGTATATCATGATACGGATCAAAGGGCGGCCGTTTCTCTTGAAAGGGATAATGGACTACGCGTGGTAATGACGTAATAATTCCTTCGGATATTTTTTAAGTGTATTCGTTCAACATAGCACTATGTTATTGAACTGAGCGCTATCATCCTCTAATATGGTGAAAACGGCAGAAATCCAGAAACTTCTTTACGAAAATGCTACTTAGTTTCATAAAATAGTGAATCAAAGTAAGACAACAAGTGTATCTCGGTACATATGCAGCCTGTAAAACTAACGGTTTCCAAGGCACTTCAAACGAGCTGCAAAAATGTGTTTCTCAACATATCGCGCTGCCATTTACTTCATAGGTGCAAGCACGTGGTGAAAGTTTACAGTAAAAAAAATATATATAAATAAACTTACCTTGCGAAAAAAGAAAAAAAAATACCTGTTCGGGGTCATTTACGTCGCCACTTCGCAGATGATGCTGCCATAAAGATAAGTACTGCTCTGCCAGCAGATCACGTGCGCAGCGTCGACGGAGCGCCGGTCGATTCAAATTTATAGCAAACGATCTCGAAAAAATAAAAACGCAACTAATTATTTGGCGCTTCTCTCACTTGGCGTACGCCATCTGTCGGCAGCACTTCTCCCTACACGTGCGTCATCCGCAAGATGGCGTCGCAAATTGCTTAGAACAGTATTATTTTTTTCTTTACCGATGTAAGCTGTTTTTTTTTATTTGTTTTTTTTTTGCTATAAACGTTGAGAGACCGATTTTCGCGGGCCGACTAAAGTGCCTTTGAAGCGTTAGGTTACATGCTGTGCATAGAAAAACAAATCTAATATTCCCTCTTTGCAAACGATAGGACTAAGACTAAAATATGGCGTTTTCGGTTTTAGAGCGCAGCTCTTAGGCACCCGTTTCCGGGCTGAACGGCGTCGGCTTCGGCGTAACCGAGCATTGCATTATGGAACGTTTCCCGTAATGACGTCACACGTGCGGCACGTGTGACATCACGAGGGTAAAATTTCCCGGTAAAATTGGCGGAAAAGTTTTTCGCTAAATAAGAGGGAAGTTTTTTTTCTAAATTTAGCGGAGAAATTGTTCCGCTAAATTTAGCGGGGAAATATTTGCTCTAAATTTAGTGGGACAATTTTTTCGCTAAAGTTAGAGGGGAAGTTTTTCCGCTGAATGGGTGGGGAGCAGGAGAGGAGGAGGGGAGGTAACGGCGGGGGAGGACAAGAGCTGCGCTCTAATTCGGCATTACAGATAATTGTAAACATCATGACTTTTTTTTTATTTTATTTATAGTTTGACAAACTTGTTTTAATATTTATGTAGCGAAAACGTTTTCGCTGCTATTTGTGAATATTTATAGGGGTTAAGATTTACTATCTTCTTGTAATATGTGTGGTATCTTTGGGGCGTTCATGATGTGTCGTTTTCTTCTTTTTAAGTAAGAAGTGTGCCAGTATTACAGAGCTTAGTATTGTGCATAGGAGCAAACGCATGCTTTGTTTGTTTGCGTTAGTGTTGCTTGCTCCACGTTGTGCATTCGCCATACACAGGGTCTAGTCTTACACACTTTTGTCTCAAATAACACACAGCAAAACACCTGTTCGAGGTACAGCACACTGACGAAGAACTTACAGCCAGAACGTTTTACGAGGGGCTTGATAACGGTGCGATATACCTTATGAAACAGCTAAAGTACGTATTGAAATTAGAAGACAAAAGAAAAACACCAAGGTTTTGCAGTAAGGCCAAGAAAACCCCGAATATTTGTTTTTAGTCAGTAACACGTACCTTAGCTATTTTAATAGTTGTACCACTCGGCTATCAAGCCGCTCGTGAAAGTTGGTACCGTCGGTTCAATGTCAGTGCGGTGTAAAGCGAACTGAAGTTTTGGGGTGTCTTATGGGCTTGGTTTAAGAGCAAAAACATAACACCCTTAATAGAGTTCATGGAAACATGCTAATCTGCTGAAATCGACGAGGTAGAGGGGCTTAAAGTAATAAACCGGGGTTCCGGTATGCAGTCGAAGGTGACCCACTACAGGCCGCTGCCGTTGTACGCAAAAATGTCTACTCGTCACGTGACCAGACCAAATACGTGACGTCACAGGAAAGATGGCAGCGGCTGGCCCCAGCTGTGCCGGAGCCTCAGCCGAAGCTTGTCGGATGCGTTGTTCGTTGTCGCTGGTCTGAGGGAGTTGATTTCAGCCGTCAAATGAAGCTGGTCGAAAGCGACTTCAGAGTTCAGCCTGGTCTCTCACGTAGGTATAACCTAAAAAATACGAAGGAACGGTATGCCTTTTGCTCGTGATCGACGGGGATATTGCTGATATTGCCACGAAAGAGACAATCGGCCTGCGTTGGTCGGACCTCGGAGTGATTCGAATCTCCCAGGGATAAATTTCAACGCGACATTTTTGTGCTCTCATTGACCATCGGAACTTTTGAAATATGAAGTGAAGCGTGTTTAATCTATTTGGATACGCAGTTTAGCTACAGGAATTGCGTGAGTCGTGCTTGGTAGTCTGTGATAGTGGTGCCGCTTCGTTCAACCGACCAAAGGCTAACTTTGGTTGTGCGGCGCACCGAGGAACTGGTAGTTCCCGTGCCGTGCTAAATGATGTTGCGTTGTTTCCTAAATTGTTCCGGCAGAGGCGTGCACTTTCACGAAGGACATGTATGCGGCGCACCGAAGAGCTGTTTTCAAGGATGTAGTTCTTGTGCCGTGCTACGTGATGCTGTGCTCCTTTCTAAATAGTCCTGGCGTAGACGCGCACTTTCACAGGGCATAGGTGTTAGAGTTGGTATTAAATCCGCTGGTCTGCCGCTCGTTTCGTCGACATATACGTTTAATCAACACTCCATACCCGAACTGCAAGCTGCATGGATATTTCATGGCGCGTGTATCACTGCGGCGAGCGTTACCTACGCAGCCTACGCTTTCACGCCTCTTTGCGGTGACAGCCTGCAGAGGCTCATTACCAGAAAAGTGGTCCCACATCCATTTAAGTTCAATTCCTCCACGACAGTGATCAAACCCCCGAAGGAGTTGACTTATTCGGACAGAATGCCACTAAAGCAATGCAGCTTCTTTACTGGTCAGGATAAATTCTCTTGCTTCAGTTTTCTTATACTGTTATGGATGCTTGGTCCAATCCTTTTATTAATATTTACGATTCTGGAAAGTTCCAGACCATGCTCGGCTTTCATCGTATGTTCTGGTGGAGGCGCTGGGTATTTTATTCTTAGCCCTTCACTTTGTGTGCACCTTGGCGGCCCGTCAGCCAAGTTGCCTGACAAGAAAACAAGGGTGGGGGGCTGTCCCGTGTCTTACACCCCCGGCGAGCCGTGAGCCAAGTTCAATCCCGAGCCCGGTAGAAAAACCGCAAGACGAGCGAGTCCCACAAGAGCTAACTCTGCAGATAGACCATAAAGAACCTGAGATTCGAGTCAGTTGCTGCTACCAGGAAGAACCCCCGGTTTTGGTCTCCTGTCAGAAAAACCGAAGCAGACAGCCAACGGTGAGAAACCCGTAGCTGCAAACTGCGTCGGCTCCCACCATTGCTTGCATGCCCGCCGCATCCCGCATTCCAATGCCCTTTCGCGACAAGGTGTATGTAGACGTAGCGGAGGGGATTGAAAATATGATCGTATCGCCCACCACAATGGGTGGACAGAAGACCAACACCTGCAGAACGTATACTTGTCGTGGAAGAAACTGCCAGGCTTTGGTTTGAGAACCACGAATCCTCCTCAGCGTTGTGGGTCGAGCTGTGCACGTTCATCAGGCAGCGTTGACGAGAAAGGACCGAATGCCTAATTCGATCCAGGACACGGCCCCAACGAGAGTCTCACCGCCTTCGGGGAGGATGTTTGGATCCTGATCAAGTGCCCGCGCCGACCCTCATGCTAAAGAAGATATGAAGCTGATAATCATCATGTCCTCATGTGAGGGACAGCATCTTGGGGAGCCTTGTCCGGAACCCTCCAACAACAGTCGAAGGGTTCATCACACAACTATCCAGCGTCTCGACACTAGACTTGTCCAGCTGCCCCTTGGTGGCCAGCCTCCCAGGAATTCGCGACGTCAAATACAATGTTTTCCGGGACGAGATCAGGAAGCTACTTCCAGTCACCAGTCGCCCGGCTTTTATTGGGAGTGCCGGGATTGTTCGGGAAGGAGTTCAACAGACATTTAAACCGGAGACTTCTGCGAGCGAAGCGGCATGCGACGAACTGAAAGTGACTTACGCTGCAATGGCAGAACGACCGCCACCACCTGTCTAGTAGTATTCCACTTCAACGGGGCACCCCAACGCCGTAGTATTCCCGACTTCGGGAAGAGCCAGTGTAGGTCTGCACTGAACAAATTACAGCGAGGAAGACGGAGGTGTTGCCAACGGCCGACCGGCGACCACCCTCCTACCACTACGTGAGGCCAACCATGCTTACAAGGGGTGCCCATGCCAATCAATGGGCCTGCCAGGGTTCGTGCGGAACGACCCTTGACTACGTATCGAGGAGCGACCTTGGCTCATTGAGGAGTGTCTTTGTCAGCCTCTGTCCCTGGTGCCGACACTACCCCGAGCCTCCCTATTCCTGTCGCCTCGACGGGAGGTAAGCATGACCCATGCTTCTACACTAAGCACGACAAAGCAGGTAAGCGGCAATGCACAGTTTATTTGGTGTCGGTCGACGTCCAAGGGTATAATTAATTTGCCGACATCAATTATCTGTGTCCTCTCCACGAAGCACACAATTTCTAATTTTGAGGAAAAATACAGCTGCGTCGCTTGAATAAATACAATGGTTGGTCGTTCTCATAAAGTTAGCACCAGCATCACCAGACTTCACTTAGCCACACGAGACCAACGCAAGTTGCAGTGGTCGCGGCATGCAGAAGAAATCGCCATCGTGGAATGGAAGTGAAGTGGCTTGGTAGCAAACAATCATTGCTGCAAGCCATCCACTCAACGGTACAGCAAAAGGCGCAGCCAATTAAGCAATACGTGCCCGAACTTGATACATTGTCGCAGAAAATTGCCATGAAAATTTGCGAATTAGAAGCCAGCCCTGCAGATTCAGTAGATCAGATGTCAGTGGTGGCACATGACGTATGATCAGAAGATGGCATCAGTGAGTCAAAGTCACCACTCGACCAAACTGAATACCGACGTGCCAGGAGTGTCAACCGGTAACAAGAATCACAGGTACTACGGCTGAATGTCTGACACGAGACTGTCGCAGAATGAACTCGTTAAGGAACCGTATGATGAGGATCAATAATTATGTAATCAAGGGCAAATAAACATATTTGATATACTAACCAAGTATGCATAATATTTCTAATCCAGCCTCTCCGCCTTCAGAGTCTACACACCAAAAATTGTGTTCATTGCACGTGGTTGAGCTTTTGAGGACACTCGCATCTCTGAAACCCCCCTCCCCCCCAATATTAATAAACGGGACAAACCAGAATGGCAGACTTGTTGCATGAGGCCGCACTTTTTCCACCTCTCCTGAACATGTGGTGCATCCGAAAACAAACTCCATTGATGTGAAATTTTATTAAGTCATTTATTCCCTTAAAGGAACCCTGTAGGCATTTCAGAGAGGATATTTCAAACTATACACACATTATAATACCATCATAGCACACTGGCATTGATGAGCACAAAACGGGCCCAGCTACTGAAAATAAATATTACACTCGTAAGAAATAAATATTGTTCTAACTTGCTAATTACAAAGACGAACTCACCTCTGAGCATGTAGTTTAATAGAATATATTGATGGATTGTCATATAGCAGCACATTTCATAGACGTATACCACAATAGACCCTTTTCAAATCCTCATCAAACAATATTGACTGTCCCTATTTTTTTCTTCAGCGTAAAGCATATGAATGGGTTCCAGTTCACGTCGAACGCTAATACAGCATTCGAGTCCAATAGGCTCCGAGCTGAATTCACTGATTGCTGACATAACATCCTTGTCGCACAAATGCCAGAAGTATGAAGGCCTTCGGTGTTTAGCGTAGTAGCTACTATAATTCACTTCACCCCAATTCGCCAAACGGCGAAGGCAACAGTCTCAGTGAGCCAATATGCATGTTGGAAAGCGGCATGTGACAACAAATCATCAGAGTGCTCTTCTTCTGCAGAGATGCGTCGCCTACCTTCACTCCGTCTCTCTGAATGGCTCGAGAGGGCTCTGGCGGTTGGACTTTACCAAGTTACGGTGAAACTAAGTATAGGCGGCCCACACATTTGAAAAAAAGTCTATTGGAGAGACTGAAAGGAATGTAGTCAACATTTTGCAACAAAACTTCTCTTCGGCCAAGGGAGGAGCACAAAAACGAGTCGTCTTTTTTAAGTAGTTAGAACGAGTAAATAATTGACCGAATAATACAATGCACTCTTGATAAAAAAAAAATTACGGCTGCAATAAATCCTACAAAAGATAAAATTGTGCAGTTAGTCTTCTATTTCTGCGTTGCATTAGATTTAACAAATTAATGATATGTGCGGTGCTATCTCTGGACATCTCAAAAGTGGGGCTGCGTTTTTTTAAAAGATTCTAGATGTTAGAATGAAGGATTAGAACACCATCTGAGAGGAGTCTAATATACGCATGGAAGTTACCGTGAACTATTGGTAACGATCGGCAAGGTAAAGAGCCTACTAATACTAATTTCTAAGGGACATCGGATGCAACATTTTGTGCACTGATCAATCAAATTTGTCAAGACTTGCTAACTGTGTTTTGAGTTCCAAGACATAAGTGAACTCTTTTATGGACGTAAATAATGTCTTCTTTTTTTTTTCGAATGACAAGTTTGAACGCTTGGTAACAGTTCGTGTGACGCAAGCATTTCACTTTAAAAAAAGTACTGCGATCAAATGCAAGCTAGTGCAATGAAAGCATGTTATATCAAAATTTTGAGAACTGCCGATTTGTCGGATCGTCGATTAGCACAAAAGGTTAAAGATCGCCGGAGCTTCCTCGCTAAAAGTTGCTGTGATTGTGCAGTCACCTAGGGCTAAAACAACTTCCCCTAGGCCCTACGTCCGACGCATACATTTCGCATCGAGTCTCAGGCATTCCAACGTTCAAAGCAAACTAAGGGAATGCAAAAATTTTATGCTAAAAGCATGAAAAAGTATATAGATTCTCGAACACATCCATGAATCCAAGCACGGGAACGGCGATACTTCTGATGCTGTCTCACAGTTGTTAATACGCAAATGATCCAGAGCGATATTGCGCAAAAATGGTATAATGTGTTATTCCTTCATATCTTCACATTATACCTGCGTCAGAGAGCACGAAGAAGCCCGAAATCGCCAAAAAGCATCGGAACCTCACGATCGTCATGGGTACCGCGCACCGAACAAACTTGCATTCGCCAGCCCTGGCCGCTGCCATCTTACCGGTGACGTCACGGCTCTTGTGAGGTCCCGTGACGAGCAGTCACTTTTGCGTAAAACATGGTGGCAACGGAGGGCGCCCCTTTCGAAATTCCGGTTCATCACTATAAGCCCCTGTAACTCGTTGGCTCAAATATATATCTATGCGGAGATTTTATAATACAAGCCATTAGAATTGAAGAAACATTGATTGCAAATATAGCGCAAAATTAATTGCTTTCGAAAGTGTGTATAGAGTCAAAAATTTATAAAGAAATGCAATGCGCAGCCAGCATGGTTACGTAAGCTGCATTAAAGTTACAAGCCTGAAATTAACGTTTCCCTGTTGCGAATATTAATGCTGTGCATCGGTGGCTCGCCACTGCATAGAATGCGCCTAAACAACAATTCTAGTTTAAAAAATTGCAGTGACAATATATTTTTATGACAAAAATAATACCTCGAAAATGAGAACAAGGGGACAAAGGACAAACACAAATCTACAAACACAACCTAGGTAACTGGTGCGCATCCGAAAGAAATGCGCCTGGTCCTGCTATCGGACCAGGAACCTTTCCATTTCCAGCGCTCCACTGGAAATGGAGAGGTCCCTGGTTCACCACCAGGACCAGGATGATTTTTTCGGTCGCTCGCCAGCCACCTAGCTGTGTTCGGAGATTTGTGTTCGTTTTCTGCCCCCCTTTTTCTCCTTCTCCAGGTATTATTTTCGTCCTTCTCCAACTCGCTTGCACCTTTGCATTTAAGTGCACTATAAATCCTAACCTTAAAAAATGCAAGCTGTTCGACCTTGTTGGTGTTAGACTTGTGGCTGCTGTTAAAACTCGTTTGCTCAATTGACGTCCAGCTCCTAGTTACCTCAGTTGGTAAAGCCCCCAAATGGAACTGGAGAATTCCCTGGTTCGATACCGAGAACAGGCGGATTTTTCACCTAGCTGTCACAGCTAGTCAACTGGCTGTGTTTGGAGATTTATGTTTGTCCCTTGTGCCCCTTGTTCCACTCTTCCAAGGAAACAAGGGGTCCGTTGTGTTTAATTGCGTCGTCAATTGTGTTTTTCATATTTGTTTATTGTTTAGATAAATACCGCAATATGAGTTGTATCTAGAGAAAAAACAAAACAACAAAGTGCTGCGATAATCGGGGGACTTGTTGAAAATATATTGAACACATTTTTATCAATCCACGCGACAAATGCGTGTTAATTGCCAATGCCGATAAACCAAAGCATAGTTTTGAAAAAATGAACCTATTATTGCATTGCAGGAACGGCTTGTTATGCACACGTGCTTGGTTTAAAAATTATTTATGAATGTGTTTGTTAGCATTTAATTTGTTAAATTGGCTTTTATACTCTCAAATAATGTTTACGTTGTCGTAAACACCTTTAAATGACTCTTACATATCACACTCGCATTTAAATTATCGTGAACGGTGTGGTTGCAGCAAGCAAAAATCAAAACCACACAAATGCAAAGTTTTAAACCGAATCGATGACATATACTAGACAAAATTAAATCCTTCCTATATTTCGCTGATCAAAAACAAAAATTATGACAAGACCACGGGCGTGATTCTCGTCTTGTTTGTTTCGTTTTTATGAGACAACCATTGATGACGAGCCACAATTCAGTACATTTTCTATTTATGTGGTAACCACTCTCTGTCCGGGGTAGGTGTCGTAAAAACTATTGAAACGGTAGAAGCTGAAGAGAAAATATACCAGATTATTTCAGCCTCAAGCCAAACATTGCGATTCAACATCGGCAGACGAGCGACCATCTGCCATTTTCTTGCTTTTCGCTCGGTGGTCACGCGTTGACCCGTGGGAGCCTCTTCTCTTTGAGGTTCGAGTGCACGCAGTCGTTTGCGCTAGATCACAAACAGTAACAGTAATAGGTGCCGTGGCTGTGTGGAGGACACCACAGCTTTTCATAACTAGTTGAAATATTGAGGTATTATTTTGATGACGTAAAATAAGAAGTTCTCAACTCTTTATCTCAATCTTTTTTTTTTTTGTGATTGGTTTGGAGGTGTCCGCAAAGGGGTTTGCCGCTTGCATCGAAGAATGGCAGGCGAGGATTCTATTCTTTTGCGTAGACCCCACCTTGACGTCACCTCCGGTGGTGGAGCGCCATAAACTATCAAAGATAAAACATTCTAATAAAATAAAGAAATCAAAATTATATTACGTGCAGAATTTTCTGTCTGTTCAATGTTTCTGATTTTTAGTGAAAATAAGCTCACGAGAAAAATATGCCTGCTTGCTCTAGCCACCACTAATGTTTGGTCACTCGCAGTGCAGCTAGTTCAGCAGTTTTCAGTTGTCATGCCGAAAGCAGGCAATAGGCATTGAAAGGGCGATGTGCTTGCTACAATTATTTCAGGCTCTTCATTTGAACTCTCAGAAGATGGGGCATAGTGCAAGTTCAATAAGCGTAATTGCTAAAATTTTCCGTTTTTCTACGATATACGCGATCAAAATAGATGACAGAGAAATTATTTAGTGGTGCGTTCGCGCGCAAGAGAACATTTTGCTTCGCACTTCGAGGCAATGTAAACGATGTACCACGGGGGTGTCAGACTTCTTTTATGGGTAATGTGCCCTCTCGACTCGAAAAACTCAATTACCCTGGACGAATATTCTAGCTTAAGAATATTGGTCAAAATATTAAACAATGCATGAAATATTCACAAAGGAAAAAAAAAAAAAAACCTTGAGACTAGGGACAATGAATTCGACACCACAGTCTAAAATCTCAACTAAAGATTTCTTAACGCGTTTGTTTTATATAGATTACAACTACTCAACCAACTCTAACACGGAAACATAAATATTGCAGCTGAGTTTTGAGAAAGTGTTGTCTTGTCCCATTTTCGTCCCTATAGTCTCAAGGTTTTTTTCACTGCGATAGTTCACCAGCTCGCCTGCCCAGTAACCATTATTTTAGTCATTCAAACAAGTCAGTCATACCCATTCTTGGCAAATGAAATGTTCTGATAAAAGACAACTCACTGATAAACAAAACGTCACTATATCACTATAAGCAATGTCGCAAAAATACTTTTGTCATGCTAGATGACCCATAGGTGTATGGCGTATCTAGTTTGCAGTATTGCCAAAAAATAATTACTAATATTTATTTCCGCCAAAACACGTTGGGTCTTTTTTGGGGCTGCGAGTTCATCTGGCTTACTTCATTAGAAGTTCTAAAAACACAAAACGTTGACTGTAAAAAACTGCTCACTAATGTTATGCCTTGACTACTTTCATTAAGTAAATGACTTGTTGTCTCTCATGTTCACAGCATGGAATTATCCGTGACTCACTACGAATAAGACCGGTTGGTATTACTGGGAGGTCTAGTGCCGGACGCATTCCACACGAAATTTTTGAAGATGAAGAGCACTTTTCAAATACACGGGGTGATTGTGAGTAAATCATTCCGTCATTTTTATGTTCGTTGCTATGTGCGATTTGGTTTTATGTATTAAGAATTGTAAGTGTAGAGAAAAACAAAGCTCAATAATAAAAGCCTCTTTTGCCTTTTCCACTAGATGTATATCAGTTTCATTTACACGAATACATTTACCAAAAATATATTACAAATACTGTCTGATAATCTAATAATATAAGGATAAACACTTCTTAGACTTTGCAGATAAGCCACTTCAACCCGCTCAACTCATCAAGGAGAGGGATATACAAGGTAAAGTACAGGTCGCCTATTCAATTTGCATATTAGTTAGTGGTTCCTGTTCGTCATTGAATCGTTCGCCTTTTCCAAAAACATATAAAAATACATCATTTCCCACCTCTCGCAGTTCCCGACACGGTGCGCCCAGAAATATTGATGATGGTGGATACTGGCAGTTACAGGAAACAAAAGAAGCCGTTAACTGCAGCATTCTACTACGGTGTACTTGTGGCTGCTGTAAGTACTTTTGCCACGCATTTTCTACCAGCGCTACGTAGGGCGGATCGTCAATGGCGAAAGCTATCATGTTTGGCTTTCGACCAATTATATATGGAAATACTGTAACGGTCTCATCGAGCATACATTTGGATCTAATTATGCTATTTTTTAAAGTTTAATACTCACCTTACGTGCCTCTTTATAAACAGTGAAAAATATGTAGGCTAGCATAGCCCTACGCCTTAAAGGGAGACGGATACCCGCAAATATGTTTTTTTTTCATTCCTTGCCACGTGCACTCTAAAAAAATGCCTGTAAGTCTACTTTCAGGCACACCACTCGGAGAGCCAATCACCGCAATTTACGGAGGAAGCGCAGCGAATGATGACGCCGAAACATCTGTTTAGACCAAAAACGCAGTCTGAGTTGTGACATTAAGCAATGCAAAACGTCACGCTTGCATTGCTTAATGTCACAACTCAGACGGCGTTTTTTGGTCGAAACATATGTTTCGGCATCATCATTCGCTGAACTGCGCCCGCAATCTGCGGCGATTGGTTCTCCGAGTGGTGTGCGGGAAAGCAGACACACAGACTTTTTTTAGAGTGTGATTCATTATGGGCATCGCAACACTACCCAATTGATATTTTGCTCCAGAGTCGCGTACATTTTTATTAAAGCCGAAAAACCGCAACTGCTCGAAATCAAAACTGAAACCCGCACACGGAGGTCGGAGAAGTGGAGAGGAGAGAGTGAGGGGCGGAAGTCACGTGGCTATACCCTTAGCAAAAAGAGACCGTACTTCAAACGAAGTTGAAATATATTGAATACGAATATTAATTTTGTATTTATTCAGTAATATTTTGGCCGCACTCGAAATACGCGCGTAAGGTATTCAAAATACATTAGAAATATGAATCAAAAAATATTTTAGATATACCAAAAATATTATCTCTTCACACTCAAGATGCCATTTGTGCATTAAAAACCGGTTACACAATTTTTTTTTTTATTTTCGATTTTGCCTGCAAATCGTGTCCCTGTGGTACATCTCACAAAGCTACATTAGAAACGAACACAAACACCATGACGCACTGAACAGCTCATTCACAGTCCGGTTGACTGCTCTAGAGCCTTATATAGCGTACATATTGAAGGTATAATAATGTTTTCGGTGACCACCTCTGCGCTTATTAAGGTTCCAAGTATTCGATCTTCTCCTCGGGAGTCTGTCAAAGGGGAAACAGTGTCTTGGAGTTCGTGGACGATATCTCTTACTAAAAAACATTAATACAACTAATAACAATTCGGCGCAGCCCCTAAAACAATATCCACACAAACGGCTCATAAAATACATGTTATTGCTTCTCTGCGTAGCACAACTCAGGACGAAGCGAATCAAGGCAGTTTCTTCACTTTAAAATACTGTAAACGACTTTATTTTCGTGAGGACCTAATTCTCGCAAAATTCGCGAATCGCCTACAATTCTGAAAAATAGGTCCCGTGAACAATTCCAGCAAAATGTAAAAAAACATTAAAATCTATATTGCAATCCCAGCGGGTCGCGAAAATTAGAATGTGCGAACTATTCCAAAACTCCAACTTTGACCTAAATCGCGAAATATTGAGCCCGCGAAAAATAAGTATTTTACAGTAGTTATTTTGACTTTCCTTTTTAGTAGTAGACTATTTAATATGGTAGTTAATGTCACTATATTAAAGTCACTATTCACATCACGTACACTGGTGAGTATACACGTTCAGTGAACTAACATTGTGCTAACAAAACCACGCCAAACGTACCTGTTCACATCACCTGCTGAAGCTTTCCAGCATCAGCAAATGTTGTGGTTGTAGTTCCCAAACCCCGTTTGTGATTGGTGTGCAAAGAACTGATCAGGTGTGTTCTTGATAGAAAAAAGGAAACAATAACATAAACTGGGCTGATTTATCAGTGCGATGCTGCGCAATGCAGTTGACAAACCAATCAAATGTTGTATTTAGGCGCTTGAGTGTACTCCATATCTGCTTGAAGTGAACTTCTAGAACAGGAGCTTTTCAATATTTTGGTAGTTTAAGTCAAATTACCAAAGTATTGCAGTCAAAAGGCACTTAGAGTATAACACAACAGTATTTACGATTTTCAGGTATTTTAAGAGTATTCTGCACGTATTTTTGATTGCTTTATTTTTCTAGGGATGGAGTATATTTTGCATGAATTATATAAATATTTCAAGAAATATATGTGAA
Source organism: Ixodes scapularis (assembly GCF_016920785.2). NCBI lineage: Eukaryota > Metazoa > Arthropoda > Arachnida > Ixodida > Ixodidae > Ixodes > Ixodes scapularis. The sequence continues at coordinate 137,044,722 of NW_024609879.1, read as the reverse complement.
AGGTATTTTGTTCCTATTAATTTAGTATTTACATATTTCAAAACGCATGAAGGGAACTTCAAATGTAGTTTAAGTAACGGTATTTTAAAATGATTTTTAGAAGTATATTTTAGTACTAAGTAAAAAAAAAAGTTTATATTTTCGGTCTATTTTTCGTGTACTTACAATTATGAACTGTATTTCAAATACACTCAAATTAGAATGTGGTATATTTCAAACGTATTAGTTTTCGCTAAGCCCGACCGCGCGCTTTTTTCTTTCCCCTCCATTTTTTTTTTCTTTTGAGCGCAGCAGGCGATTTGCATGGCGAGAACTGTTTGCCGAGCGATTCCTTTGCAGGTATGTTTGTTCCGCTGGCTGTTCTGTACTTCAAGATGAGTTCTTTTGTACATTGAAAAGTTGGAGATGAGTATAGAGTCCCCGTGGTAAATTTTTGTTATCGGCTCCGGAAAGAATACCCCCAAGATGTTGCGCGAAGAACTCCTTCAGATGTCCTGGGTCCTAAAGAACTGCCATTGCGCGGCAGAAGTCTGCACAAGTTTCCGAAAGATCAACGTGTCGCGATCAATGGCTGGCTGCAATTCCTGTAGAACATTTGCGGGCACCTCAGAAAGCGGATGCTACCCGATTTATATACTCCTTGCATTTTCTGGAAAGTGATTACATTTCGTTCGCAGGTGCCGAAAAGTAAATCGCATACCATATAGTTCAGCGACGTTTCGTTCAGAACATTTTTTTTTTCAGTGATAATTGTAGAAAAAGAAATGTAAATATCGGAAAATGCTTGGGAAGAAAAGAAGAAAAGGTAGATACTGGCAATCGAACACGGTTCCGCTGCATATGAAGCGGACATCTTTCCACTGAGGTACTTTTAGGTGTTTTTTTTTATTTATTTATTGCCAGGTGTACATTTGATTAATATACAGATACGCTGTCCACAAACACGTCAGTGAAAATTCGGTGACCGTGGAATGCTTATTGTAGGCAGGTTTTCTAGGACTGTCAACCAATCTGGGCCATCTCCTGAAAAGCTGTACACTTCCCTACTTTTCAGGATGCTCTCAGTAAAATACAGGCACACAGGTCGCGCGCCAACATCTGCATGCCGCACTTTCATGCGGCTCCTCCAGATGCTGTAGAGTCCTGCGACCATAATACAATCATATGGCACAGAGACTGTGACATCCACAGGCAGAAACTGTATCTCATGCCCATTCCAAGGAACATATTTTTTCAACGTTCGCTGAAGAATGTCCAAGTAAAACATTGCATTCCAGCAGTTTAAGAAAACACGCTAGATAGTTTCGGGTTGCTTACAAAAAAAAAGTTCACCTTACCAGGGAACGTGCACACCTAGCTTTCTCATGTAACCATGTTTTAACCGACACAGTCCCAGCATGTAATTTAAAGAAAACGTTTTCATATTAGCGGGTACCAGCATTTTCTTAACCCGACAGAGTACATCATACCCAGGGAGAGTACTGTACAGCATTTGATAAATGGGAGGTGAAAAAGTCGTTTCTATTAAATGCTTCGTTAGACGTTTTCGTGACACATTGGACAAATATTCTAACAAAAAGCGAGCAATAACAAAATCTGTAAGCACCAACTACTTCTCTTAAATAGGCACTTAGCGGCCCAGACCCTCCGTCGCAGGACGAAACGATAAAATCAGGTAAGGCGTTACACAAATGAACCAGAAAAATCGTGCGCAAAAAGGGGCTGGTTTGATCACGCAGAAAGATAGAACGGTTAACAACTTGTGGAATAAAAAGATCGGCCAAAGAGGGGCCACCAGATCGGACATGTCGAAAGAGGTTCGCTCGGTTGGTACGTTCCCAAAAGGAGGCCCAAACGAAAACCGCGAAAACACGATGCAACCTTTGAATGGAAATACGAGAACAGTGCAATACTTGACGTAGATACCATACCTTTTCAACAAAAAATAAGTTACACACCGTGGCGCGTGCGAACATTGACATATGACGGCAACCGCTCTGCGTTGCTTTACCATGTAACTCATCAATTTCTTCTCGTCACAAATGGGCATTATCACGGTAACACTCCAGTGGGACGCCTAGATAGCGGGTCGTACGTACGGTTTCCCATTCGATATTTTCGTTCACTCTCGGCTTGGATGGCCACTCGCCATGCCAGAAACCCAAACATTTTGACCAATTCAATGAACAGCCAGTTTGCAGGCAGACGGTCTTTGTGATTTCGAATACTTTTTAAGACTCTGTGTCCGCGCAGAATATCGCAATATCATCCGCGTAAGCCAGTATTTGGACTTCACACGTGTTCAGAGTAAAACCGCGAGCGTTTGTTCATGAATAATGCGCAAACAGAAGGGTTCTATACACAAAGCAAACAATAGTGGTGATAGCGGGCAATCGCTGCCTTACCAAAGATTTGACAGGGATGACTTCGCTTACACTCTTGACAATGAAGATCGTTGTACAGTTTTGGTACGCCATCCGCACTATTCCCAAAATTACAGACCCTATCCCTATATGTTCCAAAACACTAAAGACGCGCGGTCGAAGGCTTTTTCTAAGTCTAGCTGTAACATCGCAACCTTCTTCATCTCTGAGTCGCAGCACTCCAAAGTACTACGAGCGACATGAATGTTAGTTAAGATACTTCGACCCTGTATGCAGCACATCTGCTGCGGCCCCACAACATTCGTGATCACGAATTGCAATCGTCTAACGAGGACTTTCATTGGTGTTTTGTAGTCCATGTTACTAAGCGTTATAGGACGATAAAAATTTACACTACGAAGTTTGACCGGATCGTCACACTAAAGAATCAATACCGCATACGTACGCAGAAACGATGGCGGTAAGAAGTTTTGGTCATACGATTCAGTAAAAACTTCTAACAAATAACTGCAACCTCATGCTTAAACGTCTTATAGAAAAGTAGGGTCAACCCATCTGGGCCTGGCAATTTACCATGTTTCAAATCTTCTATTGCAATTGTTATCTCCGCAAGCTTATTGGCTTCTTCTAGAAAACCTTTTAAATTACATTATATTGTCATCAGTAAAGTCAAGAACTCGCTTTGAAACACTGTTTTCGTTTTTTTGAGGCATGATGACTGGAATGTTCCGTGTACCGTTGGACGAAAGCCTTTTCTATAAAAGTTTTTTCGACAGACAGAACGCCATGGTGTTCGATTTCCACTATTTTAATGCCGCGCGCGTATTTCTTTTACCGCGGCAACCATCCTTTTTGTGGGCACTTCTCCAACCAAGAATCTTTCGAAACTGGCTCGTAGCGCGGTCCACCCTATATCTTTCCCCATCTATGATCCCGAGTTGGGCTTTTAGGTTAATAATGTTATTCATAAAAAGGCCTGGAGTTCGGCATTCTTTCCGTAATAGCTTCTTCAGGATATCACGCAACATATCTTCGTTTATTTTTTTCTTGTAACTTCAAGGAACACGCCTTCTCAGATGCGTTGATTTTTACTTCCAGCTTGAAGGTCTCCCACTTCTCGATGACGCACCCTCCCTTCAGCTCTGCTTCCTGCCGTTTCTCCTTGACTAGGTTCTGAAAAGACTCATCTCGAATCAGCTTCGCGTTAAGTTTGCACTGTTTTCACGAAAAAGGTGCCCGTTTTCCTTGGCACCTAATTGAGAATTGACGATGGAGTGATCGCTAAAGGAAACGTAATCGACCGAGTTACGACCACGCAGGGGAACCGGATCCGAGGAAATGTATATTCAGTCCAACCTGGCGTGACTGGTGCCTTGCGAGTGGGTGTACATAAGACCCTTTGCACGAGTCACGCAGCACGCAATATCGTGCAACTCACAGTGCCCAATAAGGCTATTTAAAGCCATAACACTGCCGTCTCTGTAGGGCCCTCCATTGGAGCGGCAGTCCCTTTTCCAAACACAATTAGTGTCCTAGAAATATAATAAGTCGATCGCCACTGACAAAACCCATAAATATTTTCAAAAAACATGTCTTAACAGTGTGGACGACAGCAGCAACAGCTTTCTTAAGGAACAAGCAGCAACCTGCCGACAAACCAACAGCGTGACTCACGCAGACTTCATAGCGCGACAGAAACGACCGTAATATACTGTCGGTTTGACCCTCACTCTCTACTTTGGTCTCTTGAATGGCCACGATATTTAACTCATGCTTGGTAAATAGTCGGTAGAGCTGCTGTTGCCCACGGCTAGCTGCGAGTCCCCGCACGTTCAGCGTAGCGACACGTAATAAACCTTCACGAGACACTACCATTGAGCAAGTTACAAACCTTGAGCATAGCGCTCACCTATGTGACTGAAAGGCAGCGGCCGCAGCACCAGATAGTCACTGCTCGTCGTCTCGGGATAGAGCCGACGAGCCGCCACGGGGTACAGCCGACGACCCGCCGCGGCCACCTCTTCAGTATCCCCTCTTGCTCGCGGCCTCTTGTAGCCCCGACTCAGAACAAGGGCCAGCCGTGTCGGTCGTCACTGTCGCCTCGTTGAACGGTCGCTTGGCAGCCTTGGCCTCGGTCCATTTCACCCGCGTCTTCACCCTCGGAGGCCTTTGCCATGTCGCTCGCGGCCGGTGCCTCCTGCGCCGTCACCGTCACTTTGTTCGCAGGTTCGCCGCTGAGTCCATTTCCCAGTGCTGTAGGAGTGGTGAACGCCTGATTTTGCGCGACACACGGCTCCGTGCTGGCCCCCGCCTCCGTCATCTGAAGCTCTGTTGGTCACAGAGCTATCGTCGTGGGTGACGCTGACTCCTCCGCCTCGGCCTCGTTCATGTCGTGGCTCATGCCCGTGTCGTCAGCGTATGGCTGGCGACGCCTCGGGCGTACGACCGCACGCAGTCCCTTGCGTCGTGCCCGGAGGCTCGATATTCTTCGCACCTAGGAACCCTACACTCACGCCGTATGTGTCCCGAGCGATGACAGCAAAGGCACACCGGCGCGCGCCCGGCATCGACCACAAGTTCTGTGCCTCGTCGGAATCCGATCTGGTGAGGGAGGGATTCCTGCGTCATGCCATCCCGAAGCACCAGGCGCACGACGACTGTCGTGGTGTCCACGTCTGACCGGCCCTCGGCCTTCCACTTTTCGTGGTTGACTCCCTTAACTTCTCCGTAGGATTCGAAGGTTCGACGGATAGTTTCCGCGGGCACGTCAAACGCCACCCAGTGAACTTTGACTTTTAATTCCTGCTTATTGGGGTCGATGGCCAGACACAAGCGGTCCTTCACTTGCAGGTGCCTTGTCGCCAGGAGCTTCTTCTTGGTCGCAATAGTATGCAGCGTTAAGAGCCAGACGTGTCCCATTTCAAAGGCGCCCAGGCCCTCCACTTCTTCCCGGACACCCACTTGGTTAACCGGCTGAACAAAATCTTCTACTCAGTACCAACGTCCCAAGTTGCGGTTCATAGCTTCGCCGAAGGGAATCGAGGGGAAAATAACCACGTAGTCATTCGGCAAACCGCCGTAGCCAGCATCACCACGGCTAGAAAGAGTCGTTATCGTAGTCGCTGAAGAGCTCTCCATCGCACGTCCGTTTGCTATCGCGTCCGGCGATGGAATCCCCTAAGCTACTGTAGGTTGAACCGTTTTCTCCCAATTTTCCCCCAGCAAAAGTACTCCCGAGTCGAAGCCGGGCTGCACCATGCATTGGCCACATTCGCACCTACTAAAGAAATAGTTCGCACGCATATTCAACTCGCAGTACGCACTTCGTGCTTGACGTTTGCGCGAGCGATGTCTTCAGCCACGAGAAGGGGGTGACGGCTCGGCGACGTCTTCGTGCAAATCGGCTTGGAGGTAGGGCGTGTCGTACAGGATGAATACCAATTTGTTCAATCCGTCGTAAATTTCTCTTTTAAAGGCAGACAGAATTCGCCAGTACCGCGAACGATATTTCTGAAGTAGAGGTCTCACGCCCGTCGTCTGCTGCCATCGCCGTCCCCGCGAGTCCCACGATACGCAAAACAACGCCATGTTCAGAATTACTTAGTGAACGCACAGAATGTTCCCGGTTTTCTGTGCCGCTTTTTTTTTCAATCAAACTAATTGCAGCTTTTTAGAATCCACAAAAAAATTGGTTTTCTATTTTTGTTTTCTATTTTCACTATTTACTATGTCCCTTGAATGACCAGCGAGTTTGACTAAATTTTGTGGTTGTGTCCAAACTTTGGAAAACGGCCCATGACCACGAAAAAGAGATTGAGCGCGACACAAACCGGCCAGTTCTTGATCGTCGGCTTTCGGGCCGAAAGAAAACGAATTTCGAGCCGCAAATTCTGTTCTGGGGAGGTGGGCTTTCATACGTCACGGACAACTAGAAACCTCGGCGAGCATAAATACCCGGTCAGTGTCCCTTTAAGGTGTGCTTACGTCTCTACCTTTACTTGTACTGCAATCATTCTGCTTTACAGTTCACGCTTTATAATCTTTTGTGGGATAATAAAATAAAGGTTATTCTTAAGAATCAATGCACCACGTCAAAGTGCCATTGCATCTAATCTAAGTAACCAAAATCACTCACGCAGTTCATGAATTTATTAAATTGTGAAAGGCGCAGATATTGCAGTGTCGCTCCGTTGCAAATCTCATCTCCTTGTGTCCTGTTAAGCTGCAGTGCGTTAAAAGGGAAATATTTGTTTCCCTTTAGCTCTCAGGAACAAGTTTTTTTTTGTTTGTTTTTTGCGGAGTTTTGTGCTTCACCGTATCGTTTATTAGGGAGTTTTCGTAGATCGTTTTCGGCGTCCCGCAAGGCCCTCCGCAACCCGCTACAATAGCGGGAACTCCACAGTCGAGGCTATCGGCGCGCAGGCGCAGTAGCAACTTCTTCGTTGCGGAACGCTTAGCGGAGGGGGCAGCGCGGTCTACGAAAACTCCCTACTGTTCCTTCCGTTTCCGCTTTCATTAACGTCTCATTCGTTCCAAAACTATTTCTGTAATGACACATCTCTTTCTTACAGCGCGTGCACAAATTAATTGTCATTGGTTTAGGGGTTCTGTTGGCTTTAATATGCGACCATGTTACCCCAGCCATCTAATTTCGTTAAACGCAGTAATAGAAGACCTATCGTATATTCCAGACTGCATTTGGATTAAATAAATTACACCACCCTACACTTTTGACATTCAGGAGCGCCGTGCATATACATTTTTGTTGTTTAAGAACCGACAAGTTACATGTTAAGGACCATAGAGGACTAAAGTACCCAAATGTTAAAATAACAATTAACCGCGGTGGCCACAAAAAAAAAAAAAACATTTTAAGGGGTGAAACGATATTCGAATGTATCAATATATGTAAAACCAAATTGAATTTAACAAGCAAACGAACTTGATCCGGCTCAATAATTGAGTATTGAACAGGCAGGTCTAAAATTAAGCTTTGATTGCTTTGCTTGAAGGAATATTTTAAGACACGATATAATCTGGCCGTGAAAGAGACCTTATATCTTGATTTGCATTATTTAATTTGAAAAAAAAAAAGTTTGGTTGCTGGCATAAACGTTGCGTACCTCCTACGCTTGTGAAGTAGCATTTGCTTTGAAGATTCCGTTTGCTAAGTGACCATTTGCGCGCGCTTTCCTCGATCTAAAAAGTGTTAAAACTGTTATTTTTAGACAACCTAATCCAGCACAATAAAGCCTGTATACGTTCGAGATAAACGCATTAGGAGATCATTTAGACTGGGGAAAGAAACTGGTCATCATACTCAGTGCTTCGAATAAATGTATCTATACGTGTAAATTCTAGTTACTTTACGTGTGAAATGGAATTATTATGTCTACTATAATGCAAGGTTAAATTAATCGTCACCTTTCTGGTTTAGGTCAACATTCGATATGCTTCTATGACCAGACCGAATTTGAAAGTCAAATTATGTTCTGTGCAAATTATGTCGGTAAGTATAAGAACACCTTTCTCTATCAAACTGCACGTGTCACAAATAATTAGCTCATTCTATGTATTAAAGTTACCGAAAATAGCGATACCTAATGTAGCGTTTGTCACCTTTACAATTATCAGAAAAAGTGTAAAGTATGCAGAGCCACAGCTAAACAATGGGAGCGTGCCAGCACTCCAATGCAGAAACCAGCGTACGCGCCGACTCGCACGAGTGGGCGCGAAGATTGTCTGCTTAAAAAGAGCGTGTTGTCATTATGAGTAATTTAAATAGAAAAAGATTAAAACACTAAGCACGTGCACGAACACAATCATACTCATTCATTCGGCAACGACCGAATGTTTATTTCCTGGCACAAAAGTTCCGCGCTTTGACCAGGATACAGTTCAAAAACGGGGGACGGCCGAACGGAAGGGATCATATTCGGTAGGACAGGTAAAAGAATTATCTGCCCTCCCGATTATAACTCCTTCCTTTCTACCCTTGCCCGTGTTATCTAGATCCTGGTCAACGTGCGGATGTTTTGTGCCCTGAAATAAACGTCCGTTTTCACTAACTGAAAGGTGCGGTTGTTCATAAACTATCGTTTTTGCTTTGAGTATTTCTATTTAAAGTAAAATATCGCCTCTTGCCTAAGCTTTGGACGGACGCCAATTCGTTCTCTTGTACATCGAACACCATACCGAAAAATTGGTGACACGGGCGTTCAATCATCATGAGCCAGAGTAACGCAGGCAACATCTTCCAACGACGACGGTACCTTGTCCGCCATCCAGCTCTACTTTCCGTACTCCTTGGCGAAAAGTGCTGGGGCCGGGTTCTTCCAACTGGAAGCCGAATTTCCCTTACGGTGAATCACAACCCATGTCTCCTGTTGCTATCTTGTTGTCTCCGTCCTTTCCTCGGAAGTGGCTAATAAACCGGACGACGTCCAGGTTATTTCTCCTCCTGACGACTTCTACGACTACATAAAGTGAAAAACGCTCGCCAGAAAGACAGTCAGAAGCATCTTGGGTGCCAAACCACCATGCACACCAAGAAGCTGGGCGACCGTGAATCATCTCAAATGCTTCATGCGAATTGTTCCCCCGGCGCTTGCCCCAAGTGATATGCATGGCCCTTGCCCCAGCAACGGACCTGCTCATAGATCGCCTTCCTGAGGTGGTGGACCGCGTCATTGCGTATGCTACGCCAAGCCTGTCAAGCGTCACTGATAACTCCCATCAGTGTCCCACTATGCGAGCCCTAGGAACCGACATAGATGCCCTGAAAACTGCCATCTAGGCAGTCAACACAACGGGTAGCAGCTCGCGGCGTCGACCAAAAAATATTTTCATCTTGATATGGAAACCCATGTCGCCATCGCAGTCTATCTCGAGGTCGCAGCCCACCGTGACAACGAGCGTTTCCTGTTGGTGCTACCAGGCATTCGGCAACAACGCACGCAACTACCAACAGCCGTGCGACTGGCAGAAAAGAGATGCGGCCCGTCACTATAGGTGGCCAGTGACGTGGGATCAAAAGCAAGCCGCCTCTTTTTTATTCGTAGCTTTCACAACCTATAGGGGGCGCACTGGTGCCTATCGAAATGGCCGCCATCTGCATGATCGTCATAGAACAACAGTACGAGGCGGGGTCTGCGACGCGTAAGTAATTCTAGTTTTGCTGTATACGTGCAGTGTTAGAGCCCTACTTTATTTTTTTCACGTCAGGAAGGCGGAGGCAGGCACCTTTATTCTGAAGCCTTTCATCCAGAAGCTAGGGAGCGCGATTCTCGCACCGCGGTACCACCGTCGCTGAAAGTTGCGAATAACGGATCGCGTTTCCCGTCAACGCCTACTCGTCCACACAGGAGCGGAAACGTCCGTTATTCCACCTACACCAGCTGAAAGACGACGCCCACAGACGTTTGTGTCGCTGCAGGTGTGCCAAATATTCCAACATGGGGGACGTTCTCACACATAGGATTACGCAGGACATTTCGGTGGGTCTTCGTCACTGCTGACGCAAGCCAGCCCCGCCCGGCTCAGGCTTCCTATAGTAAAGTGGTTAGTTGGGCAAGTTGGTAATGATTGAACATGGTTAAAATCGTGCACAAATAGAAATGCAGAGTTAAGAGGGAAGAGGGAAGAGACAAGTGCAAACTCGCAACTGGATGTATTAAAGGAAGAAAAAGAACAGCCCGGCGGCATCAGCTCGAGCCGAGGCCACACTCGCACGGGGGCACCCGAGCACGCGGAGGACACACACCATCCTCAACCACACTCAAACGATTGTAGAAAGCCGATTTGCTTGTCGGTTAACGCCACAGTAGGATGGCTGACACACCTCCTAAGGAAGGAGTGTTGCGATTCCTAGACCTTTCCCTATCTTTGCAAACAAACCACCTGTGCTGGTCATTTTCCCCCGTTCTAAAAAGGTTTAAGCTCCTAAGGAAGGTGTGTTGCAATTTCTAGACCTTTCCCTATCTTTGCAAACAAACTACCTGCGCTGGTCATTTTCACCCCGTTCTAAAAAAGGCTTACTACACTATACGTTCTCGCACTCTAAATTCGTTAAAAGCGGCATAGCTCTTTCCTGCCTTACTTCAGCTTTAAAGAGGTCATGCCTCCGCACCATCAAAAGCATGCAGTTTAAATTCTGAAATTGAGAGGCTTACAGCGTCCGGGTTTCCAACGCAGGTGCTAACAGAGGTGGTAGGGACTCTGATAAAAAAGCAAAAGGATGCGAAAAAGCTGCATGTAATGTCGACAAAATGGAGTAGTGGTCGTTTCTTATATACAGAAAATTTCTCACAATCTGAAACAGGTAGCCAATAGGTAAGGAGTCCCCTTAGTGATGTCAGCCCCACCAAAAATGGGTCAAATGTGTTCTTAGCTTCGAGCAAAAGTAGAAAATATTACAAAACACAGGTGCCGCAAAAAACACGTCCGCCCTCACGTGCCCTGTTCAACCACACTGGTCTATAGCATTCCCCTTTCCTGTGGTAGATCCTACGTAGGAGAGACAGGACGGTGTATTAATGACCGGTTAAGGGAGCACAATCTTTCTCTAAATTCCACAGTGTGGGTCACCTACCTCTGCATTGTCAAGTGTACACCTTCTTTACAAAAAACCTTGATAATTAGCAGATTCCACGAAAAACACACTAGGGAAATTTTTAAAGCTTTTGGTATACTCCGCCTAAGCGAGCGTTGTGTCAGCCATTTTCTGTGGTTTTAACCGACAAGGAAATCGCCTTTCTACAATCGTTTGAGTATGGCTGATGATGGTGTGAGTCCTCCGCGTTCTCGGGTGCCCCCGTGCGAGTGTGGCCTCGGCTCGAGCTGATGCCGCGGGCTGTTCTTTGTTCTTCCTTCAATACATCGAGTTGTGAGTTTGCGCTTGTCTCTTCCCTCTTCCCTCTTCAGTGTTCCTTTCTATTTGTGCGCAATTTAACCATGTTCAGGCTTCCTATCCCGTTTTTATTTGAACGTCAGCATGCACCACCGACGTCTTATTGATAACAGGACTCATCTCACTGTCAACGACATCTGTACATCCTTGATTTCTCCTTGCATTCAGAATAATGTACCTACCTAAGAATTTGCGGACATTCCAGCATGAGATCCAGAAATTACGAAGACATCCAGTTTGGCAGAGAAACTGCGAAACGGTGTGACTCACCACCCATCATTACTTCCGGCCCATTCACTTTTGCGCGCCCTGGTTGTTTATATGGTGAGCGACACAAGGTCGCACGGCAAGAGTCAAATGCAGCAAAGTCGACCTGGAGAAGGCATATTACCATATTACAATCGAGCCAACGGGTATCGCCAAAACAGCCATCACTATTGCGTTCAGCCTGTTCGAGTATATCTAAATACGTTTTGAATTACGAAACTGTGCAAAGATTCGTTCACGAAGCCCTTCATGAGCTACCTTTAACCTCTGCCTACATGGATGACCTCTCCATTGTGAGAAGCTCACCAAAAGATCCCGCCAAACATCTGCGGCTGCTCTTCGAACGACTCCACGAGTACGGGCTTACCATCAATGTGGCGAAATGTACCTTTGGTGCTGCAGCCTTGGAATACCTCGGGCATTGCATCAGGTTCGCTTGTATTCAGCCTCTTCAATCGATGATTTAAGTCCTTCCAAACTTCCCACGACCAACGACGGAAGCTGCGGGATTTTCTCCGTATCATGGACTTTCATTAGTACGACCTTCCACATTGCGCAAAAATCATAAACCTCTCGCAGACTTGCTCCGCGCTCCGAAGAAACCTTCGACAAAGTACAGTGTACTGCCAGCGTGGTGGATGACCTCACTTTAGTAAAACATGCCATCGCTGACACCACACTCTTTGCGCCCCCGCTGCCAAACGTCTGAACGCGCGACATGGTCAACACGTCTGATGTTGCCGTCGGGGCCGTACTACAGCATTACAGAGAAAATGATTGACCTTTTCTTGGATTATTTTCTCTTCAACTTAATCCAGCGGAGACCCTGTTCAGCACGTTGGACGTGAATTGTTATCATTTCACGCGACCGTTCACCATTTCTGATTTCTTCCTCAAAGGCCGAACCTTGGCCTTGCTCACCAATGACAAACCATTGATCTCCTTATACATTCGTCGCGAATCACAGTTCCTACCCCGCCAGATAAACTGGCCACCTCATCTTCATCTCGATATATAGGCACACCTACGCAATGCCGCCGGAGCAAAAAACTTGCCAGGAAACACTCTTTCTCGCATTGACGTTGTCTCCGAGTCTCCGGCATTCAATTTTTTGAACTTGGCGCTAGCTCAATGGGAAGACTCCGAATTGCAGAATTTAGGGTTTCCTCAACATCCCCGCAGCTACAACCCATTGCACAGTCACTTGTCAACAGCGAGGTCATCTAGGGCATGCGAACTGGCACACCTCCGACCATATATACCTCAACAATTCCGACAACCAATATTTTATGTCATCTATGATCCTGAGTATCCCGCCATTCGCGCAACTCAGCACCTCGTTACATCAGGATACGTCTAATCCCGAATCGAATCTGACATCTGACCGGTGTTAAAAACATGCAGCAGAGGCCGACGTGCTGAAGTTCTTCGACACACGAAGAAACCGCTGCGCGCCTTTCGACCACCGGATGCCAGGCTCGACCATGTCCGCATTAATATAGCAGGCCCTCCATCATCCTCAAAAGGGGTTTGCTATATGAGTAGACAGAATCACGAGATGGCCAGACGCTGTTCCACTTCCAAAATATGACAGCGGAGAACGTCGCGCACGCTTTTATCTCCTTATTGATGGCACGGGTCGGTTGTCCCTCTATCGTCACAAGCGACCGGGGCCGACAGTTTAAGCGCATTTTTCACCACCCTCGTCAAGAGCTCAGACGCACGCTTCATAAACACCATTGCGTACAAAAGGAACGGTTGAGCCGCCACACCACCAACTAAAGGTAGCACTGGGGAAAAGAGATCGCGCCCATTGGGCAAGTCACCTTTCTCTTGTACTTCTCGGAATCTATGCTACCTTTAAGGCTGCATGCACCTCAGCCGAGCTTGTCTACGGCGCCCCATATCGGTTACCAGGAGAATGTTTCGCCTATATGCCATCTCCATCTACTCCGCCACTCCTTCAAGATTTGAGAAATTCGACTCCCTACGACCAACCCAACCTAGACAACAGATTGGTCGGCAAGCCCGTCGACTCGTGTGAGCAGGTGAAGCGAGAGCGGGTTATAAAGGAAAAAAAAAGTCTCTTGACTGCGCTCTGGACGGACGTAATTTAATTTTTTGATACATCGAACACCCTACCCAGATGTATATACCAATATTGAACTTGATAAAAACTGACCATGCATTTCACTTGCAATCCTTAAACAAAATTATTTTGCGTCCAGATATATCAGGCGTTTTGAGAAAGGAAGTATACCTGTCGCGCACAGTTCACATAAAAGTATTTGCTTCAAGGCTGCGTATGCGCAGTGGTGTTTTTGCCGACCATAAGGTAGTCACAAAATGTCTGACGCTATTTTGTAAGATTGTGGTGACGCTGACGTGTCGTAACCTGCTTTAAGTTGACGTAAGCAAATTGGCCCATTGCCTCTCTGATATAAAAGTTTCTGAGCGATGAACGTTAGATCCCTCGTGAGAGTAAGTAAAAATTTCACAAAACTTTTATAATTACGATTAGTGAGAGGACATAGAAGACTATTTAATATGTACATTAAACCAAACATTACAGTGCGTTCCAAATGAAATGTGGAGTGATAGTCCTCTCTGATCATGAAACATTGCGAGGTGAACATTGATTAATTAATTTGAAGAAACGAAGCTACATCACGCAAAACAGTCCCCCGAGTTGTTTTGTCATGAAAAAGTTAGAGAAAATAATCAACTTCTATCTCCACCAAAAAAAAAAAAATCGATGAACAGGTTTAAGGAATGCTCGCGTTATGTAATTTGGAAGTTTCTGTGGAGGAACGTGGAAAAAGTGGATTCAGGATTTAAGTACCACCGCGACTGGTGATGGGACATTTTTCTTCTAGGTCACTCCAATATCAACGGGGCAGTTTTTGAAAAAAAAAAAAAAAAAACAAAGACGCCGATTCGTGCTAACAGGATTCGGTGCGCTTATTGTGTATGTTGTGACAGGAGAAAATGTGTTGCTCGAATTCATTTTTCGATGCACAAAAATCAACGTTCCTGCTTTTTTTTTTTTCAACAACGTCAGCTGCAGTGGGCTCTTACTGGTCGAGTGTCGTGTTGCCGAAAACGAAGGGAACATACGGCGCTTATCGCAGGTGCCTTTGGCGCCTGGAAAGGGCAAGTGCACCAATAATATACCCTTGCCCTTTCGTTTAGGATAGTTGTGTTTGAGGCGCAGTGCGTTCGGTCCATCGCGATTACCCTGAAGGCAGATTTGAAAAGTAATCTGTTACAAGTAACGTATTACTTCTAACCTGTTACTTTTTCAAGTAATTATGTGATTGTCACGTTACCGTTTGGCTGCAGTAATTTGCAATGCGATTTCGTTACTGCATAATGTAACGGATTAATTTGATTGCTCTTATTTTTAAAGTATGAGCATAATATTGAAATTGGAGCAATATGAGCCGGCAATTAAAGGGACCACAAAATTAATTTTGGGCAGGAATAAATGGTCTTAAATTAGAATTTAGCAGGTTGCACATCATTTAGTGAGGAAAAAAGAAAACTAGTAGAGGAAAATAGAGAGCCAAAAGCCTGCTTTTTTGTACAATTTTTTTTTTTTAAATATAGAGAACATTTTCTTACATGTTTTACTTCGAAAATTGTTCGCCCTTTCGCGGTGGTGCATCCGCAGTGCCCATTTACGTCAGCCAAACCCAGCTCGCGCATTGGACAGGAGAATTGCGTCACTCGGACGTACTCGCTCTTTAACAATCAATACGTCCACGATTATTTGGATGCCAGTTCGTGGACAGTCAGGGCCGTGGCGGCACTTGTCATCAGTGTAAGCAGTGATAGAGTGCGGGAGAGGTGGTATTGAGTCGACATCTTGTAGACCCTGGGCTCGGCAACAATAAAAAAAGACGGACGAAGACATCAAGGACCAAAGGAAAACACAAATCTCAAGGGAATATTACCCTTCAAAGCATATACAAGTATGGAAAACAAAGACCAAAAAGAAAACTCCTAGCAGGCTTTGCCTCCTTCCATCTTCCTGCGCATGAGAAATGAAAAGTTGTGCTGCAGAACATTTTAGAAAACATAAAAATAGTTTCTAATTTTTTCGTTATAAGTGTACGGAATAACTAACGTGAATGTATTTTGTAACGTAACGAGTAAAATAATCCGTTACTTTTCAGCGAAAGCAATTTGTAACGGTAATCTATTACATTTGATGCTGGGTGATTTGTAATTGTTTTCCATTACTTCTTTTTTTTAAGTAATGGGCACAGGTCTGGCAGGGGGTCATGCGATCGCGCTATTCGCCACCTGTTCTTTGTTTTCTTCAGACGCCCGTTCCCTTGGCGCTCTGAACCTTCGCGCAAGAATGGGGCGGCTGATGCATACGCCTGAGCAAGCAGCGGCTTCTCGACGGCGTAAACGCGCCCGTGAGACAGAACGTCGTCTGTGTAGGCGCAGACTGTCTAACCCCGGGTGTCCGTATAGATCTCACTCGACGTGAAGACCATGCTGAATTAAAATAGAAGAAAAAGTTAGCGAGCAAATAATGGACGCGCTGCTGCGACCAAGCAATTCATGCACCGCGTCCGCGAGAACGTGCTAGGTCCTAATTGTCTTGTGTGTTATTGGCTGTAGTTTACACCAGGCACCGCGCGACGCAACATCGCCTGAATTTCCAATCAATCATGGCGAAATATCATGGAAACGTCGCACCAGCTGACGCTGTCCATTCGCATCACGTCACGTGTTCCTGCGCGCAATCGATTTGTGAGAGAGGGACGACGTTTCGTAGTAAAAGTCAAAACTGAATGCTCGGCAAGCTGAACAAAACAGTCGGTCTGGTTTATGACAAATCAAGCACTCATTCTTCAAAAATAATGAAACATTCTCACCGCCCTAAGACTGGATCATTTGGTGGATTAAAAAGCCATTATTATTTTTTTTTCTCATTTTGATACAGCTTCTTGATGGCCAGTGGTTCAGTAACTATAGGCTGACATCAACATGAACCTCTCAAAACAGATCCAGATAATTGAGATGCAATATGAAAGTTTCTTGAAATGTGAGGGCATACGATAAACGTAGATTGCGATGTGCAGAATTTATATAAAGTACCGGTTAAACAATAGAACACTGGGTTTTCGGAACTACTTGCACTCCTACCCGCCTCGTACATAAAATGCAGGAGTGTAATAATGAACATAGAAAGCAAACTTATGTTACAGGATTATTTAATTGCAATCAGTTTCGTATGATGCACATATAATGACCTCAAATACTTTTAGAAGATATTACGATGGATGCTCACAGGAATGGCCTCGTAAATAATGTACATAGTATATTTGTGGTAAGATGCGTCTTGAGCGAGATTTTCTGTTTCTTTTGATTTTTATCCTTCGCAGTTCGTGAAATTTATTGAATTGGTAACTGAATATTTCGTAATACCAAGTTCTCTTTTTCGCGTTCATTTTTGGACTTGTATGTAAGCTCTCCTAATGCTCTTTTTGAGACAAAGCAAGGAACGCTGAGTAATAATATTATGCAAGATATAAAGTCTGTATGATTCCGATTTCAAGAAGAGCTTACAAACAGTGATCGGTTTTTAAGACAAAATCCTAGTTTGACCATCAGACCTCATACTTAGCCGATTACAATGTACATACCAGATGGGCACCCCCTCACAACCCAAATCTGGTATATAGAGAATTTCACAAGGCAATGTTCTTGGCCCTGCAGTTTTTGCTGTTCATCGATCATCTCGTTTCACATATAAGCTCGACTTCTGTGCTATAAGGAGACCACCTCACGCTCGTTCGACCTATTAAGTCGATAAAGGACTATGACGAACTCCAGAAAGACTTAGAAAAAAAAATACATATCTGGACAGCCGTAAAGAAACAACCCTTTAATGCCCAGAAATCCAAATCGCTATCTAGGAAGGTGCCATACCCACTTCCCTTCTCGGGGATTGACGACAAAGTTACCTAGCGGAAAGACTATAAGTGCGCAGGCGAGCTCGTAGTATACCTAATCATGTCGATTAACAAATGAGACTGTGGTGCAGAAAAAGAACAAAACAAGTTTTAGTAGAAGGAACAAGCACAGAAGGTAACGTCTCAACCTCAGCTAAAGGTTTCGTTTCTCAAGCATTGTATAGGCACCTACAAAGCCACTGTGAACCACCTTCTACGCAGAGATCTCCTATGCTGAAAGCATTTTCAAATGTAAAGTGCATAGACATTCACAAGAAACCAAACGGTCCAACCCACAAAACCATCATTTTCAACCACCTTCTATGGAAAGATCTCCTATATTTAAACCATTTTCAAAAACAAATAATACATATACACTTACAAGAGACCACGCGGTCAATCCCAAAATATAATGTTACCACCAAGGACGAAGGGAGAGGGTTCTGGAACCTGCATCTGGGTGACCCCAGGAACACGGCGACTAGTGCGCTTTGTTCCCCAACCCGGGCGAAGCTTATTAAATATTAACACCGCTCCCAACATCATTCTCTTCCTCAAACATAAAAGAAACTCGAAGGTGTTGTCTACAATCTGATGAACGTTTTAACGTGACTTCCCAGTTGCACCGAGGCTGGGCTTATGCAGTTTACGATAGACTTTATACTTTTTCTTTCTTTCACGACTGTCTCGATGTCATTCTGCTCTTTCTGTATAACTTCCGTCTCTGACCAGTAGGGAGAACAATTGTTGCTTTCCGGAATGTGCTTTGCGATTTCTGAGTTCGATGCATTTAGGCTTACATTGCTCTTATGTTCTAACAACCGGTCGTTAACACATCTCCAGGTTTGTCCCACGTACTTGATCCCGCATGCTAACGGCCTCTCATACACCACACACTTTACGCAAGGAACTGAAGACTCCCGATGTGCCTTCTGGTAGCATCCATGGTTGGACTGAATGGCATCAACCTACTCTTTTTAGTAATACGAGAATACTAGGTCTACAGAAAGCCGAGTTATTCCGCTAAATTTTGCGGGGAAAATGAGGTCAATGACCTGGTGTCACGTCACCTATACACGAACTCAACTCCCCTACGTCACGCCGCGGTGGTGGCGCGCCGGACGCACTTCCGGTCTGGGGCGGTGGGCAGAAGTCACCGTGCCAGACATGCATTCCCGTGTTCCTTTGGAAGAAACGAGACAAAAAACCTGCCTTCTCGTCAAAATGCTGCGACGGGGGTTGTACCAAGAGTCTGGAAAGGTTTCAAGATCAGTTTTCATGTGTTTTTGCCCCCTCCGTTCGTCCGAGAACGTGGATAGTATCCGTGAAAAGGGCAAACCAGAAGATGTCGAACTACGATTGCGTGTGCGGGCAACACTTTGTGGTCGCCAGACGTATTTGCTCTGTTCCAACATAAACGAGAAAAAATCGCCAAGTCGTCCGAACCACCCACGGGTTCAGTGCGTCTTCAAATTCACACGGCCGCCTGATCGTTCGAACTGTCGTCTGCTCTTTCAAACGTCTGCTTTTTGTCGTCTGCTCGCTCACACAAAAGCGGCCCGTAGACCAATCTTTGACCCGGTGATTGCAATAAAAAGTAATTGCAGGCCTCAAAAGATTTAAGTAGGCTCGGTGTGAACAGTAGATACAAGATGTTGATAATTGGTACCGGTGGCCATCACCGACTTCTTACGCTTGGTCTGTTCCCGCTTCCGATTTTGAGTATCGATGTCGATCATCGCCGCTACCTTCTACACTTTTGCAACACGAGCGACATCGCTACCGAAAATAGCTAGAAGAATCTCATCGTGGTTTTGGCGTCCATTCTGCGGCGTTCATGCGAATGAATCGCCGCACGTCAAATTATTTACAGAAAGTTTAGCGGCGTAACGAGCCTTGATAATTTCGCTTAGGCGATTAAAGTGGTAAGACATTGCGATGAGGACGTAGAATCGACAATTCCAAAGCGAAAAAGAGTATGCAGACCCACACAGACGCCGACAACGTGACATTCGAGTGGTTTGTTGACGCGGGACGCGGTGCTTCTTTCCCGTACCCCATTACGCATGCGTTCGAACTGTCGTCTGCTCTTTCAAACTTGGCTGTTTTTTGTCGTCAGCTCGTTCAAACGACAGCGGCCCGTAAACCAAACGTTGACCCGGTAATTGCGATAAGAACTAAGTGCAGGCCTCAAAACACTTTTGAAGGTTGGTTGGGGTAAGTCGGCTAAGTGCAAACAGATACAAGAAGTTGTTGATCATTGTTAACAGTGGCCATCACCGCCTTGTAATGCCCGATTCTACTTGCGGTTTTCAGTATCGACATCCACCACCTCAGCTTCAGTCCACGCTTTTGCTGCCCGAGCGACGTCGCGACTGTAAATAGCGAGCAGAATCTCATCGTGGGAGGCAGGCTTTAGCACCCATTCTGCGTCGTCCACGTGAAATGAATCGCCGCACGTCACATTATTCACGCAAAGTTTTGCCCCGTTAGTTTTGCTGAAGCAGCTCAAGTAGTCAGACATTGTTAGGAGGACGTAGCATCAACAATTCCAACGCGAAAAAGAGCACGGGGACTCCCACCGACGCCGACAACAACGCAATTCAATGGTTTGTTTATGGGCGACGGCGGGCTTCTTGCCCCCCATCCACCGCGCATGCGCGGCGCCGGTGGCGTCCGCTAGGGGCGCTCCGGTTTGTTTATAAACATGAGTTGGTGTATAAACAAACTAATTTTCTCCGCTAGATTTAACAGGAAAATTAACGTGACGTGACCTCAACAGCAATTCAATTCCCCGCTAACTGTAGCGCGAAAAATGACGTCACATGACTTGGTGTCGCAAAACCTACGAACAAATTCAGTTTCTCCGCTAGATTGAGCGGTAAAATAATGTCACGTGACCTTAAGAGCAATTCAATCCCCCTAAATTTAGCCGGAAAATTGACGTCCAGTGACCTCAACTCGATATAATTTTCCTTGCCAAGTTTAGCGGGGAAAATGACGTCACATGATGCTGTCACGTCATCTATGAGCAAATTCAGTTTCTCTGTTAGATTTAGCGGGAAAATTGACCACGTAAGCAGGAGGAACAGGGGAGAGGATTAGGAATAATAAATGAGGAGGAGAGAAAGGGAGGGGAAGGGTGGAAGAAGGAGGAGCAGGGAAGATGAGGAGGAGTAGGGGAGAGGAGGAGGGGACCAGGAGGAGGGGAAGAGAAGGAGGGGAAGAGAACGGGACGAGGACGGGAGGAGTAGAGGAGGAGGAGAGGAGAAGAGGTTACGGAGGAGGAGGAGTGGAATACCCTCTCCTCCGTACCTTCCCTCCTGCTCCTCAAGAGCTGCGCTCTAATTTCGCATTACAGATATTGTTGTCTCGAACGTTCTTAGTGCTCATCGCGAGGGTGTTTTTTCTGAGCTACTTTTCGCGCCAGAGACAGCGGGGCAATTACGCCGACTTAGTGTTCGCAGTTGGGCGTTTTGTATTATGGAGGTCGTATTGCCCTGCATCGCGACGGCGTCGTAGGTCACGCACACGTTTTCCTTTGATCAGCCAAACGTAAGTCCTAGTCGTCCATCACTTGGATAACCAGCTCCAGTAGCAGGGCGAACAAGAGTTTTAGAGCGCAGCTCTTAGGCGCCCGTCTCCGGCTTGAGCGGCGTCGGCGTCGCCGTCGGCGTAACCGCGCGGTGCATTATGGGTAAGCGGAAAAATTTCCCCGCTAAATCTAGCGGAAAAATTTCCCCGCTGAATCGAGCGGAAAAATTTCCCGGCTATATCTAGCGGAAAACTTTTCCCGCTATATCTAGCGGAAAAAGTTCCGCGCTAAATCTAGCGGAATAATTTCCCTGCTAAATCTAGCGGAAAAATTTCCCCGCTAAATCCAGTGGAAAAATTTTCCCGCTAAATCTGGCGGAAAAATTTCTCTTCAGGTCAGGTGACCCCCGTGGTCACGTGACACCCCCAGGTCACGTGACCCCCACGTGACCTTGGTGAGGTGGTCATGTGATTCTCCAAGGTCACATGACCACCCCTCCCCCCCGATAACACGTGAACCTCAGTACCCTTCCCTCCTCCTCCCCAAGAGCTGCGCTCTAATTCGGCGTTACAGGGAGTTGTAAACGGCTTTTTGAAGCGATTGACGACACGGTTTCTTACGGTCACGAAGGCTGAGTAAGCCTGCACTGTAGTAGGCCTTGATGTCTTAGACCCTGTAGTGTACCATTGAGACGATACCAAGCAATTTTTCTTGAGACGAAGTTCGCTGGGACGTCAAAGACTGGAACACCACCTTGTGGCGTCTGCAAAAGACAAAAAAGTTTGTATATGATTTGCTTTAATGTAATTTGATCCGAAAGTAAGATTTTTTTGTTGTTTCGACGTGAAAAGTTCAAAAATCCTGCAAAGCAAACTAGCAGAGCGCGTAAAGTTAAAGAGATATTTAGATTTATAGAACGTTCGACACTTTAAAGAAAGTGTGTAGCGAATAATTATTAAAGAATATGAAAGACGTTCACAAATCCCTGTAATCCGAAAGTAGAGCGCAGCTCTAGAGGTACGTATTTTGATTTCGCGATATACCGTGCCAAACAATATGAGAAAGAAACATATAGTATATATATATATATATGTACTATCGTGGACACTGTTAGCTATAACACGGCAGCGGCGGCCGTCCCGTACCCCCAGCGCCTCATAGCAGGCGCCGTCCGAAACGCCGCGCATGCGCCGTGTGGAGGACTCGCTCTTCCCGCCTGCGAGCACACCCTCGCTTTGTCGTCTGCTAGGCACAGAGCAGACGACGCCACAGCGCCTGCCAATTTCCCCTGAACACGGTTCAGCAAACCGCCGCGTAAGAGGTGTCCACCGTCCAGAGTTGATTCCCTGACTCCGCTGGCTAAGGATAATCATCGCCCCTAATTGTAATATCACGGTGGACTACTTTTTTCCTTCTTTTATGGGACAAACTTGCAGTTATACTCCGTTTCTCTTTAGGTCTAAGCGCAGCGGATGTTACGAGACGATAGGGCCAACCAAAAGCGACAAAAGTTCATTTTTGCACCTTATTGTGTCCCCCGGTGATGCACCCCGTGACATTGCACCTTTGCACTATTTGATTGGCTATGTCGTTTTGCAGCTGACGCTGCATTCGGACTTTAGGTAAAACGGAGTGTAAGTCTATTTCTGTATCACACCTGCTGCGCTCATACTGGTTTGCGAGCGCATATTGTGAAAGATGCATTGCGAAATCCTGTTTCTGAAAAAGCAAAAAAAAAAAAAAAAAGAAACAACAACAAAAAACGTAGATAGGGTTAATGCCCCAATGACTCTGCAATCTCCCCCAATCAAAATCGCCGGTTTAAAATGAGTTTGAGACCAGTTCGCTAGGGCCAGGTAACAGACGAGCACCACTGTGGCGTCTCCTGCTCTGCGCCTAGCAGACGACAAAACGAGGGTGTGCTCGCAAACGGGAAGAGCGAGTCCGCCACACGGCGCATGCGCGGAGTTTCGGACGGCGCCTGCTATGAGGCGCTGGGGGTACGGGACGGCCGCCGCTGCGGTGTTATAGCTAACAGTGTCCACGATAGTACAAATAGAGATCACACTCCTCGCAAACTAGTTCCGCACCTTCCTCCTTTTCCGTGTCTTCTTCCTCCTCCGTACCCTCCTCCTCCATATCTCCCCTCCTCCTCGTCTGTACCCTTCCCTCCTCCTCTGTACTCTCCTCCTCCTCCTTTGCCCCTCCTGTCAAAGCGTGATATAGATTCTATTTCGGCGTGGTGTTCTTCAAATGACCTACTCTTAAATGAGTCAAAGACGAAAGTTATGTCCTTTTCTAGGAAGCGTGAAATTCTGAGATTTCAATATGTATTAGATTCCACCTATATTCCCCGCGTTGAGGTCATCCCTGATTTAGGCGTTTTACGGATCCTGCAATTCATTTCAATCATCACGTGATTACAATTACAGTGCTTCCTTTAGAGCGCTGGGAGCCATTACACGAGTGACACGCGGTTTTTCTAAACCACTTTGTATTTTACGTTTGTTTTTTTCACTGGTGCGTAGTCGTGTTGAACAGCCTTAGTTGTCTGGAACTGTACTGGAGTGACAAATTCAGGTGTTATTGAGAGCGTTCAACGTAGATTTCAATATCTAATATTAGTTAATTACCTCACAAAAAATAACGGTAATTTACTCGCAAAAATTTCCGCCTTAAATCTATCGCTGATTGCTAAAATTAAAAATATCTTCAAAATTATACGCGAAAAAAAACGCAATTATCTTTAAATATAATTTTCAAATCGGCCGAAAATGCTCAATATCACGCCGCCATTGCCGGTTCAGAGACGACATCTCCGGAAAAACGGTTTGTGTACCATCAGGTTGATGGAGCCTAGCTGCTTTACATCCTTCCACCTCGCCTTTTGTTAAGCATTGGCGCGACCTAACAGATGTTCCTCCAAAATCGCGACTGTCAGAAGGGTACCGGCACGAGTGTCCTGATACGACGACAGTATGGGCAGTGTCGGAATGGTACTCCCATGACTTTCCCGATGCGACGCGAATATCGGCAAGTACCATGTGCTGCATGGGCCTTGTCGTTTCCGTATTTACGCAAATAGGTGTATACACTTTCTACTCTCTGACTTATGCATTTTACACATTGGGAATGAATAAAATTATGGGCCCTCCTCGCGACACCCCGGTAGCACATTTGCTATAACACAGGATGAGCAAACCTATACATTGACATTTGGGTTTTTTTTTTTGGTCCTTTATATTTGATTAAGAGAAGTATTAACCCCCGCATTAAATGACGAATTTTCTTTAAAGATTTTTATACTTTCATCAAAATTTTCGTAGCACAGACGTTTTATATGGAGAAATTGTATTGCATTTGATTATATCGTACTTACCTTTAAAATATTATTTAATAGCAAAAATTGCGATATCTATGCACTTAAACAAACATTAAATTCAAAATACATTTTCAAATGCTGTGCCTTACAAAAAAAGGACTATCCCCGGAAAAACCGATTAAGCGAAATGTACGACGCGAGACTTGTTTTGAAATAGAAAACTGGCTTCTATTTTAGAACCAACTACTCGAAATACAAGCATATTTCGAGATCGGTGTCAACTAAATGATGCGTTATGACGTAAATATCTGAAGCAAGTTAGGCCGGTGAAAGTTCATGTTTTTCAGTTCGTATTATATCCCGGCACTTAAGTATGTTTTGGGGAGTTCAGTTTGCTTTTAAAAATAGGCATCTGTATTCACCAGGCGCGAGTAGCGCCTGTTTAACCACCGACTGGCGACGTCGTCGACTAAAAAGATCACGTTGCGAGCGATAGTCACCGCTAAGTGAGCGCTGGGTATTCACCAGTCGTGTTTATGGCCTAGTCGCCCCGAGCGACTAAGAAATCACCAACAAATATTAGTCATAAGGTAGGGCTAGTTTAGCCGGTGTTTAGCGGGTGACTAGCGGCTCAGCGCCATGGCCAACTCGTATCACCGCTGACCGCCAGCGCTATAACGAAGCACTTACTCTGTCTCGGAACGCTGGGGGACACATGTAGAATGAATTGGAGGAGGAAATATTGTGTAAATATTCATGTTCAACGGCCAGAGGTACCACTAAAGCGATCTCAGCGGGGCGCTTGACGGCGAGAAAAAACGCATTTTCGGGCGCTTCCATATTTGTTTATGTCACTGGCAATGCGGCTTCTGTATTTCTTCCTCGCGTTTCTTTAATTTTTTTCTTGTACAACTCTGTCTCGGCCAATTAGCGTCTCATTGTAACTTTTTCTTTCTCATAAACGTTTAAATATCAGTTTTTCTACGATAAAATACCCATTTACGCAGCGGCGTTTAAGTACGCGTCCGCGCGACATATATCTTTTTTTGTCACTTCCGCTGCTTAGTTCTGACTAGATAGTCACCCGCTAGCTTCGCGCTTGTGAATTTTTGCAGAACTAGTCTATCCTTAGTCGCTGATCTTTTCTCTTAGTTCGCGACTACTTAGTCGCGACACTAATTTTAAAACAGCGCTAGTTAGTCACGACTGGTGAGTACGGCTGATGGACTGAACTCGTACAGGGGCACATGTCCTCCTTTTTCTTAAACCCGTGGCTAAAATGACGCTCATAGCAAATTATGGGAACCAAATGCGCACCAAAATGTATTAATAAACACACAAATATTTCTGGTATTGGTGGTTTACTCCTAATTACGTCCTTAAAATTTTCCACGTATCTGGAAAGCCCCGGAACCGAACGCCACCGCAAGTGGAGCGTTTTTCGACAAGTGTTTTGCTAGTCCAAGGCATACCGGTCAAACTACGTGGTGAAGTTTTCACTCCGCAATCAGAACCCAGCTTGATGAATATATTCCATCTGTTGTAGTGACAAATTTGGCTTTGAGCCGGTCGCAAAATAATACAATTTGTGTAATGGGGTTTGGGCGTTACGTTTGAGGAGCACTGTACAATAGTGACATTTGTTCCTGGTAATAAAATAATTTTTTAATATGCTTTCTCTAAACTGCTTTTTAAATGTGCTACTTGGTTGATTTCAGAACTCAGGTCACGACTTTCCAAAAGGGGCGTTATTTTTTAAGTTTTTTTATGAAATCATTATTTAAAATGTATGACATGGCTCATAAGCGTCCTAACTGATACGCACAATAAAAGAAACAAAAAAAGAAACTCCTGATTTGCGAGCCCCCTAAACGTGCGTTCTGGTTTAATCTTTATTTTACGTTCCAGAAAAGCCTAACCAGGAAGTTGTATGCATTAATAGAATATGGTAGCACCTCCTATCTGGACGCCAAAGCTACACTTTCCAACCTTAAAGAGGAAATACAACTGCCATCATACGATTTGTACGATGCTGTCCTTATGTCAACAAAGTAAGTGCGTTCGTCAGTATCTTTAGATTTGTTTGAAGGTTTACGAGTTTACCACACAACTGTTCATTGCAAATGCATTTCGTCAGTTTCAAAATGGTCAGTCAAATTTTCAGTTTCATGTGCAAATTCACGTTTTTTACAATGTTCAGGGTAAGCGGTTTCTTAAAGCTGCCTAAAAAGACCAAAGAAACGTTCGAACTATATATCATTACAACTTAGCAAGGTATCGCAACTTTTATATATATATATATATAACGGGCATGGTGGCGGGAGGCCGAAAGCGTGGGTATAAAACTGAGAAGAAAAAAACCCTTAGTGAAAACAGCAACAACGAACGATTTCTTCTTCGACGTTTATTGCATTTGGTATTCTGCAAGTTTATCTAAAGCTAGAAAATAAAACAAAACAAAAAAAAAGACTTTCTGATTTAAGGTTCTGAATATTTAAAACTATTTAACAACGAAACATTTTAGAAGTCGCACAGACAAGCTTTTTTTTCCTTGTTTGTGGCGTCTAGCCCAAGCCCGTTTGTGGCAGCAAGCCTTCTGCATCTTGATGACAGACACGAGCACGCCAAGCAGCACAGATTTGGCCAACCATTGGCCAATGACTGCCAATGATCCCTTGGGCAGTGGCCGGACAGCGGCCAGCCATTGGCCGATGACTGTTCTTTCTCTGCCCATTGTCCATTGGCCGGTGGCCATCAGCCATCGGCCAATCATTGGCCGACGAAGGGCAACTTTTTGGCCATTGGCCAGAAGACCATCACAAGCCATTGGCCAATACATGGTCAAAATTCGTGCTGCTTGGGAAGCTACTCGATTTTGGTTTCCGCTCAGCTAAAACGTCTTGCCATGCAGCTCCTTCTGCCAATGGAAACGATTGTTTGTCAGAGTGGTCGCAGTGAGGGGTATACATACCTGGTGGCGCTCACCAACGTGATGGTAGCTGCCGCGGAACGAGCGCGAGCGGCGCGAGGCTCGAAAGCGCCGCATCGCTAGCCGCTCTACCGATCCTGCATTGGAACAGTTTCTATGCCCATGGCGAGCGCCGAGCTGCTGTCTCTGTGACACTCGTTAAGCGGTCGCTTAAATTCAATCGAACTTTTTTTTACAGCTGGGTAAAATTTATCGTGAACTGATTTATTACCAAGCAAGTTTTAGCCGTGTTATTTTATTGCACGTCTCGCAAAATTCTCTTCTTAGAAGCAAATCTTCCGGTTTCTGCTCGCATCTCTTCCTTACACTGTTTTAATGCGGCACGATTCCACGACCTCTACGCTATTTCACACATTTTCTGGCCTTCGTTTCTCAGCTTTACCTTCCGTTTGGACTTTTCGTATATGCACATTTATTTCGACATTATCAATATAAAAAAAAAATTAGCAGGCAAAATTTTTTATTTACTCGAAGGATACAAGCAGGTTTTTCTAATTCCAAGACCGGTTACAAAATAATAAATATGACTAATTTGACATCAAATTTAAATAGCTGTGGGAAAGGAAAACATTAAATGTTAATATTTATATATCAAAAGTTGTGATGTTTCATTCGAAAAATGAAGCTTGTGGTAGTGCCTAAAATTCTCAGCTTCTAGTCAAAACCAGTTAAAAATTGTTAGGTCATGAAACTCTCGCAGCGCATTAGTGAGTACATGACATGGGATAGCCGTGTACAATATCTCATGCCAAAACTCGCTCGGGTGCTGGGAATTATTGATCGCCACTGGTCTGTTTTGCTAATTAATATTAAGTTGTTGCTTTACAGACCATTATTTTATTAAAATTTAACATATTCCTATTTTGTCTATGGCACTCCAAGAATTGCTACCATCGCAAAACCTTTCTTGCCATGAAAACGTATATTGAGATGGATATGTAACCTACCACGTCACCCCCATACCACTAATTTATTTAGGAACTATCATATAACTTATATTTATAGGTTATATAAATACACATTAGCGCCTGTCTTGTATACTTCTTGTCCTTGTCTTTATGTTGCGCTATTTTATATGTTTTACTCATTATGTACAAGTTTTAAGAAGGAGGCCTTCAGGCGTCTAAGTTTTTATTTGTTCTCGCAAATCCTCACGTCGCTGAGGGCAAACTTACCACCCTCCTCTACCCGTAACACAGAAAAACGGAGGATGGCCACACAGCAAACAAATGATCGTTCTCAAATGATAACTTTCACAGCACCACATTGTATGAGTAGCTTGGGTATTTGTATGAATGTTGTGGATCTAGACGGCCTTAAATTTAAAGGTTTATAGTTGTATTCGTGTTCACGATTTTTGCTAAGTATGCGATGTGTTTTTTCGTTTTTTTAGGAGTATGATGTTTTTTATACCTTAGTTTGTTCTTCTGTGCGTTGTTTTCGATGAGAGTTCTTTTTTCTGCGCTCGCCGCTCAATATTTTAGGGGCCCAAGGACTTGTCAAGCTGAGCTTTACAGCTTTTTTACTTGGGTTCCCGATCATAACTAATGGAAATAAAATTTTCATTATAATTATGTTTTGAAACATGTATTTTATGATATTATAAGTCGTGTGGTCTTGAAATATTCATAAAATTTAATTTTAAGTCCAATTTAGCTGATCGATTTTCTGTTATCAAAAATCGATCAGCTAAAGATCTGTTATCTGCTTGAGTGTCACCTCATAACACTAAAGATATCAAATATTGACCTGCTACCTCTGCTCTTATCACTCCAGATAATATTTCCAAGTTACTTATTTTGGTAGCTATATCATATTTGCATGCTATAGTAATCTTATCATAAGATTCTTCCCTCATAAGGTCGTGTAGTACATTTCAAGTCGAAAAATAATAGAAAGTTTTTAAATAAATCGACTCCGAATTTAGCCTCATTTATAACAAGTATTCATATCACCAGCGAGTACAAATATTAGTTATTGCTAAATTTACTATAAAGGCCGAACATTTACTAAATGACCATCTTTCCCTTTGAGCTAGTTCACCAATATAAATCAAGAACAATGTAAAAACATGCGGTTTTGTGGATGAATAGAACGCATGGTTCAGCATACAATAAAATTTCAAATGTTTCTGGTATTGATAAATAATTATCATTAACAAACATGATTATCAAACGACCATTTCCTTCCGATAGGCAACGGTAGATAGGCACGAAAACTATATAGGGAGAACGTATTACACGTTTCTTCCATATTGATGTTACGTAAAAAGAACTCATCGAGGAAAGCTATTTTTTGGACAACAGCATCATAAGTTGATCACAATGCCTTTGCAAATAGTTTTAGCTTTATTCCACCTGAGTTTTTTCCTGAGGCGCGTTTTGTGTTTTCATATTATTCTTTTAATGGCACGATCGTACCTTCCGTCGTTGACTCATTTTGTTTATGGATATTTCCACTTCGATGTGAATTGCAGCTGCAGCTTCCTTCTGGTGTACGAAAATAGTATTTCCTTTCTTGTTCCATACAAACGTGCTGACTTTTGTTTAGCGCAGTTCTCAGTGTTTCACATCGGGATCATATTTCTCCTTGTTAAGTTCTCGTTATTGTACAGCTTTTCATCTCTGAGCCACTCGCTTCTGAGTGCGGATATCTCTTCTTTGTTCTCTGAACATCACCAATAATGTAGTTGCTTTGGCTTCCTTTAACCTTGAGCCTGTGGGCTGCCGCAACTGCTACTTCTGCGGTTCGCTCAGGCAGCTGAATTTTTTGATCAAACACCTTGATCACCACCATTCCGTCTTAGTTAGGCCGCTGAGTGACTTCGTACATTTCAATATTCTGCCGTCGCTGCTGTATTAGCTCCTGTGTGTCCGCAATAGAGTGCGGTAATGCGCCGTCTAACTGGTTCGCTTCGAAAGCTCTCTACTCCATAGAGCACGCAATAACCCAAAAAGGTGGAGAGGTGGAACTGCTCGTGGAAGCAGCTTTATGTTCAGTCTCATAACCGAGTTGATCCAGTGACGTTGGTTCACGAATGCTTGGATAGTCATATTTCAGAATCATTATCGTGTAGTCATCATATCGACAACCTCATGCAAGCACACTGAAATCAGTAGGTCTGTTAAAGCGGAGCTCACGTCTAGCCCGTGTTGCAACAAAAGGACTCAACTACAAAACAATACTACCACCTAAACTACAACATGCAAGTATTATATGGCATCTATATCAAGATTATTTAACTTCTAAGTTTTAATTCGTTCAAAAGAAAGCAACCGGGTAAATACTTAAAAGATAACTTCAGTTGATTTTACATATTAAGAAAAACGATGTAATTATCTTTAGAATCCCCTAAAAAGAGCACATGCCAGATATAAATATTTCTATCTAATTCTGCCTAAAAGATGATGAAACTGGCAAACCAAGTTTCAGGTGCGCGAAATTACCAAAATCTGCTAATCCTAGTGGGTGAGGAGCGACGAAGCCGGCAGCGCAGTTAATACCACCGTGTCGTAGCAGCCTACCCTGCGCTGCCTACGTCATGCTCAAGGCTCTCGGGAATATTTGTTTGCTTGTTTTGTGAATTTTTAAGCCAAGCCGACAGCCTGCGCTAGCAGCGCGCTCATCGTTGACCACGTGATTCGTGGAACGCGCATGCTTTTGTGTGCTCCCAAACGAGCATGCGTTATCGTCGGAGTGTCCGTCGCGTGCGAGAAAGTCAGTCTGCGACGCTGAGCGCGATATACTTCGACAAGCCCGTCGCGACATATTCACGTGTGGTTTCCAGAACTTCACTTTCTACTAATGTTTTCAAATGAAACCATTGGGAAAACTTGCCTTTTTCTGGGCTAGAACACAAGCTGCGGCCGCGGAGTACAGGCGTCGTCCGGTTTAGCAGACTGCCGATCGTATAGCAGCGGAATCTTTCGCCCTTGAGCCGAGCTTCGCCCGGCCGCCTGGTACGTGACGTCACGATTTGTATCAGGTGGTTGGAGATGTAGGTGACGACAGAAGAGCAATGTTGCCCGCCGCAGGCAAGGTTACGGTTTCGGTTTGGAGTCCGCTTCGACTAAAAATTGCCCAAAACGTATTACAATTCTTTTGAAAGAAATTACGTATAACCGCACGATTATTACCATCACGGGATATATAATCAACCATCAACTGACATTTTCTGGAATTCACTGGAGTTACTCTTTAAAAGGGTAACTCGATAGTTTTATGGTTAGACGTACGTTACGATATCTTGATAGGGATATATTGATGGGTACTGAATTCCCTCAAAATTGGCTCAGTTCACCGATAGACACAGCTGTACCAGTGCTCTAAGTGTTCTGCGAAAATTTCGAAACGAAAAATCGCGAAGGTATTGAATCTGTAAATTTCGTTCTCCTCGTCTTTTTAAAACCAAGAGCCCCTACTCGTAAAACTGAAGCGTGAGAAGAGAAATGCTACAAAGTGGGCAGTAAACCAAGCTCCCAACTGATTACAAGATGTTTGATTGTGGGAAAACAATGCTTGGAAGCTCATTCACCGGCATTCACCAAAGAAACGCTCGACATACTCTGTTTAAGAATATCATATGCAACCTGAACATATGTACCATTTTCTAACGTCACACCACAGGAGAACACGGAAATTTCAATGTAGGTTTCTGCATCATTTTCATTTATGGTTTTCTTAATAGTTACTTAAAATTTCGAGACAATAGAGAGTTTTAGGGAACCGGAACAAAAGACGATCGATAAACAAAAACGATCGATACCTTGGATCGGGCGTGTGGACCGATCGTGTGCCCTGAAACGGCTTTGGGGGAACCATATTTGCAGACGATAGCAGACGATAGGGAGGCTCAAGTGAGGGTGGGTGCAACTGCTAGATCGGCGATCACGAGACATGGACGCCATTTAATTGCTAAATTTTGCTGGGAGTCTATGGGGCAAAGGGAGTCTATGGGGCAAAGGGTCGTTTTCTTTCCTAACTCGGGTCATAAAAGCCCATTAAGGTGCTTGAATAATTTACACAAGGTATAAATGGTTACTTTTCCATAGCCACCAGTTTTGTTGCGATAGGTTAAGTATTTTTTTAACGCGAAAAATGGTAAATTCCGCCATCTTGGACGTTGCTGCTTGTCTGGCAACTTTGCTTTCTCCGCTCGACGTTTGCAATTCTCGGAGCGAGAAGGAAGCGAGAGAGGCTGCGCCAAGGCGCTTGTTGCTTGCAATGGGAGGCGAGAGGAGGAAAGGCGCATGGAGCAACAGAGTTGCAACAGAGCGGGCGCCTGCTCTCGTGCAGGCAACACTGGCGCATATCCTTTCTCGAATCCTCTCCCTCTGGCGCCGCCATTAAATTGCAAACGCTCTCCAGGTTTTGAGTTGCGCCCACCCTCACTACAGCCTCCCTAGCAGACGATCGGTACAGGCCGCGGCCCCTGGCAACGGAAACCTGCATCCGCCTCATCGAGAAAAGACAAATTTAAGCGTGTTTGTACAAATCGCAGAAACTCATGTAAATAAAGATCGCACTCTAAATATATAGAGAACCTAAAATATTGTATACCTACATAGAGTTCGTCTCGTTTTTTACTGGAATGAATGCGCTTCCGTAATACAAAACCTGGCGCACCACGGCGTGTCGCCCCTAGCACAGCGAAGTTCTAAAATGCTCGTCTGCTAAAGAAGCAGACGAGCTTTCCGACAACAATGGTGCTCGATCTTTTTGACCATGACTTGGAGTTGGCTCTATTCAGCGAAAACAATTTAGAAAAAGTGATTTTGTACGACTGTCTGCGCACTAAGTGTGGTGTGAGTCTCTTTTGAACTTCCCGCTTTCTATAAGCGAGGCACGCACGCGCGTGCCGTGGTGCCCGTGACTTGTGCGGGAGCACGAGGAAATAAACATTCTTTTTGGTTTGCCGTGACACGGAGTCAGTCGCATTTCTTTCGGGTGCCACCGAGCACCGATACACTAAGAGAAGGCGCTTGTTGGCGGCAAGGCATAGGACGTTCAACTTGGCGTAGCTTTTGAGTAAACAAAAAAGTTGTGATACCAGGAATGATGTGCGAATACTACGAATGATGTGCCAGCGTATTTTGGGTTTGTTTTCTTTCAGTTCACCAGATTTATATACTTGGCGAATAAAATAATTCCCCGACCGTACATGGTAGCTTGCTTTCTAATAAGTCATGCGTTCTCAGCGGGCACGCTTTGGTGTTTTACATCAACCAAATATGATGTTTACACCAACCACGTCCTGATATGCTGAAACGTTGCCGAAAGCAAACTCGATTTGGCACAAGAACACGCTCGCGCGCGCTTATCATCAACCTTCGAAGTCGTCTGCTAGCAATACTGTCTCGTTCCCTCGAGGCCCAATGCAGGATCGAGTGTTAAGAAAGATATGGACAAATAAAACTGGAAATATTAAATCTCGAAGAAAATACAAAAATAACCAAAATATACACACTTTCTCAGGTTGATACGGTCATTTTTCTTGTACAAAGTTAATTCAATTCAATATACTTATAAATTTTCCATTTAACTCAATTTTTATTTTCAGAGCAATTCATACAAAATAAAAAGCTGGCCCACAAACGCCACATTCTGCTTGTATCTGGGGCCAGGCGACCAACTAGAATACATGTGGTTACACACACAAAAAAAAAGAAAACACTCCGCAGCACAAAAAAAAAAAAAGAAAGGAGCACAAAATTAGCAGCACAAATAAATACAAAAAGGAACACTTTAGAGCATGAAATATAGGTGTTTATAGCCAAGTCTACTAACGCAGCCATGAAATAAAAGTACGAAACATCTCCAACGGTTAGGCTACGATATCTACAGCTCAGATGCTTGACACCAACTCCTTAGTTTCCTCTTTAGTACCCTAGTGGATTCTATATTCATAAGGGACTCTGGGAGTTCGGTAAATAAGGAAGGAATGTAATC
Source organism: Ixodes scapularis (assembly GCF_016920785.2). NCBI lineage: Eukaryota > Metazoa > Arthropoda > Arachnida > Ixodida > Ixodidae > Ixodes > Ixodes scapularis. The sequence continues at coordinate 137,010,397 of NW_024609879.1, read as the reverse complement.
ATTTCTGTTTTTCTTTCCATACAGTGTGTATATTTTTGAATGACGTATCTTTCAGTACGTCTCAAATCTCTATTTTTATTTATGAGGAGGTCAATCCGTTCCTTCGCTCCTCGCAACGAGAAGTTCTTTTTCAACTCTGCGTCATTCCAAAGTGCTAGAGCGAAAAAGGAGTAGCGCCTAGCACCTCCCGAAGTAGAAAGATGTTGTTTACTGCTGTAAACTGCTTGCGAGGAGGAGGCGGAGGGACGGTGGTAGATGTAACGCTCATGTTGCTCTCTTACGGTACAGATAGCAGACGATCACGGTCGTACGCCCTCGTACCGACCGTTGCGCCGTGTACGGTACGACCACGAAGAACATATAAAGGAAAACCTGTAACTTTACTGCTGTACACTTATTAAAACTATCACCCAATATTCAAAGGGCTCTTTTTATAGGATATATGTGATTAGCATTTGTACAGAAATTTTAATTCATGCAACATTTTTAAACTAAAAAGTATCCGGAGCCTTGGTGCAGAAGGCTGTTGCTCACTCTGTTGCCACTACAGATAATCCTCAGTCATAACAGCAGCTGTAAAAAACGGGTGACAAGGGCTCAAAATGCACATCCAATGTTTGTATAAAAAGAACAAAAAAAAAAAACTTATAATATGAAAAAAAAAAGGAAAAGTATTTGCGCCAGCGGGATTCGAACTCTCCACTACCGGTCCTCTACGAGCCCAAGAAATCGACGCTCTAATCCACTGAGATACCGAGCAGACGATTCCTGGCTACGCTAAACACCAATTTATTTCTATTGAAAAAGCTCTATTGCGTTTTGTTCTCTATTCTTTTTCTTATTTGCTGACTCAAACTTTATGGACTTACTGTCACACATGACGCTCCTGTCAGGCACTGCCACGATTTATTTTCTTCACGTTTGGAGCCACGGCACGCTCTCTCCGTCAGCGAAATCGCCGCTTTGCTAACCATTCGCGACTGTCCATGTCGGCCATTGGTCGTGCCGATCGTGCCTTACGGTTCCACCAGCGCATAACGGTAAGATCGCAGAAGGCAGGCGCATGCGCTGTTCGTACCGGAGGGCCCATCGTACCGTATCGGATGTGCAAAAACGGTTCCCTAAAACTCTCTGATAAATGCATACCGTGAAGAATAAAGTCATGGTATTCAGGAAGAGCCATTTGTTTGGGTAGCTCAAAAACGATTTTTTGCCTTTAGGTTGTATCTCTGCCTTAAAACAACTAGCATTGATCTCACTTCATTAGCCTCCAGACGAAGGTAGAATTAACCGCATGTGTTTATTTCATAAAATGTACTACGGTACCATCACACTTCAGAAATACTTACTGTCATGCTTCCCATTATATTTCCTTCAGAACAGATAACTGGTGTAAGCTTCAGAAAACCCAATCCCATAACAATTCTTTCTTATATTTGCCTGTATTACTGCGTATTTCAGAATGCAGTAATCGGCCCGATAAAATTGCAATCAACATAAATCCTTAAGATTTTAAGAAATTGTGCGAACTTGTGTATTTTGAATGGCTTGTGAATCCCTTTGTAGTCTTCCTTGTTATTTTTTATGTCCAGTTGAGAACTAAATATCGCGTAATCTGTTTTAGCATAACGGTTTTTTTTGTGCCGCTGTGACCAGAGATATTATGTTTATATGTTATTTTTATTGGATCTTGTGCTTTTGCCCAGCCCCTCAATTAATGCGTCCCCAAAAGACGCCTTTGAGGTAAATAATTTGAATTAAACGTGCCCTGTGTATTCCGCAATCCTCTGGTCCCCTGGTTTTGACCCTACCGGGTACGGGTCAAGGGGCATGTTTTTAACTGGATGAAGAGTTTTTAAACAAAATGTGTTTATTCTTATGATTTCTCAAAAAAAGCTCAAATAAGGTGTAATGCAAAAGTGCAGCACGCAATTTTTCTGCTAAACGTATTGGGAAAATCTGTTATTGTTTATAATTATACACTAATTCCATTTCCCCGCTAAAGTTATCGGCAATATGCTTCCTGCTGAGGTGTTAAATCTTCAAACATTTTACTCTAAAATCTCTTTATATTCCACCTTTCACTGTGTACAGCTCACTGTAATCAAAACTATCAAACACCTTAAAAAGGTTTCTATCTGCACATTTTGAGTCAAGAAGTGTTAACAGATCTCTTATTGCGTATGAAATAATCATGCGGTTTAAAAATAAACTAAATCTTTCATAGTTTTATCTCGACAATCGCGTAAGCAGGATACAGTATACGAGTAAAGTGTAGTTGAATAACATATTACTAATGTTTAATTCCTCATATAGCAAAAAGATGGCGACTATTAAGGACAGCATCGTGAGCACGGGACTAGATGGTAAGAAACTTTTTGTTATAGAATATAACCCTTATGTTTTAGTGTTGTCCTCCATATATTCGCTAAATGAGACATTGGCAATAATGTGGGTATAGTAAAAGAAACACATGGAAGCTAAGAGATAAAAGAAAGGTTCATCGAAAAAGAAGACACAAATCCATTGGTGAAATAGAGTATGGTAACATAACATTTCTGTGGCACAAATCGATATAGCAAAACCCTTCTTTCCGACTAGGTACATTTACTAGGTTTGCGACACCTAACACTATACTGCATAAGTAGTAGTATCGATGACCAATACAGAATAAATACCAGTTTGTGTGGGCTAAATTTCAAATGTATGAAACCTATAAATGTATACCTTTATGCCTTCTCTCTTGCGAAGAGCAGTGGTACCCACAAGCCAAATAATTTCTACTGGAACGTATTTCTACTCTAACTAATGCTTCCTCTTACGTTTCTGGTATATATGGGATAAGTATTCCGATAATCCACCCTACAACATTGCGGAGGTTCGAGACTCGCTCACAATATTTTGGTGTCCCATGAGCTATTTCTTGCTTTCCACAGTCTCCCCATATGGTGATCTTTTCAGACGTCTTCGGGCTAGAATAAGTTTTTTTCTCTTCTCTGTTTCTTAAAAAAAAAACGCTTGGCAAGACACCTTAATTCTTTTCACCTGAAAATCATTGCATAAATCTTGCCATTAATATTTCATACCGCACATGTCGTAATATTCAACAAATGTGTAAATAATATTTAAATTAAAAATGCATGACTAATAACCAATACAGCTCAACAACACTTTTAGAAAAAACAAGCATACAAATGTCTGCTTTCAGGAGAGGAGTCAAACCCTTTTTTAAATATTCAATTTTCTATCACGTGAGGTTTGGTTCCGACCAGGAAGCAGTGATAACCAGGGCCTTCAAGGTGTCCTGCTATCATATATTGTTCACCAAAGAGCTGACATTTCACGATTTGTTTTACTTCTGAATTCGCTAAAGACGTCCCTACAACGCTACCTGAACAATACAATATTAATTGAGCCATGAAAAAAGGTATAATAGCGGGTGAACTCATTTCAAATCATGCAAGAAAAAAGGCATGATTCAAAAAAATATTTAAGAAAGATAGATTTGCTGGCAGAAATTGAAAAGAGCGTCCTTGGTGCACGTTTTAATATATTGTTTTGTTTCGTTTCTACTACGAAGGAACCAAAGGCGGATTTTCAGATTTCGCCGACGGTCACAGTTCACGCAGTACTTCGCCAGACTGAGCTATTTTTCACTCAACAAGAAAAATTGTACATGGTTTTTACAACTACTATAGAAGTGCCAAGTGGACATAAAAATTGGCATCTGTTTCTCTTTTTTTAATAGTTGCGTTAAAAATTTAGAACCTAGCCGCTCTGACTATAACTAACCTGCCTTGAATTATGACAACTTTTGTTACTTCAATGCCATGGCAAAGTATACAATGTTTTTAAGCTTTACAGAGAGTTTTATATAAAGCCGTGTATTGCACAGGAATGCAGTTTGTGCAAATGAGTTATACGGCCAGGAGACAATATAGGATGTAAGTCATCATTATAACTAGAATAGTTACGTAGAATTTTTTGCTACATTTCTAATTAGTGAAGATAAGTATATGGTTTCAATTTTAACCTTCATGAGTACCATTGAAACTCTATCAGTAGCGCATGAAAAGCACGAAAGTACACAAAAGTTACCACTTAAGCAAATGGCACAATGCTGGAGATCGAAAACGTGCCCGCGAGGTTTTTCCGTATTTTATCATACGCGTTTTTGCATCCCTAGGGCCCTAAACCCGTCAGACACAAAGTTGGAACCGAAAGTTCCCGGACTGCGCTGATTGGCTGCCGGCGAAAAAAACGCGAAATCATCGTCGGAATAGTGCAATCGGCGCGCTCCGTTAACGTCCGCCCCAACTTTGTGTTTGGCGAGTTTAGAGCACATAGACTTCCTCCTGTAACGCACAAATGGTCACTTAAGCGCACTATCGCATTTCTCACCGGATTAAAGTATTTCTAAAATTCACTGGTCAAGTGGTTGTCAATGACCCTCAGCAAGTTTCTTATAAAACTTACGTTTATTCTCACTAAATAAAAAGCTTGCTTACAAATCTTAGTTAATTATTTGTCTTACTTTGACGATTACCCTAATATATTATGTACCCCAGGCCATATAAATCACCTTCACAAACCGCATTTGTGTAGCTTTCATGGCTGTTTAGCAACACATTTATAAATCCTAAAATCGAATTAAAGCTTACATATACCAACTCAAGAAGTACACTATACCTCAATGAAAAAAATTTGAATGCGAGAGGAAACTTTAAAAGTACAAATTTTAACATCATGTTTTTGTTTCCTTTTCTTCGTACGAAGACCTTTTCGTGCATTCTATAATATGCAATAAAGATCAAGTTTTATTTAATGTTTTGTCATCTAAAAGCGGTACGTTGGAAGAGACGATATATTTTAAACTTTACTCCAAGGTGCAAAGCTGGGTAGTTTCATCTTTTTTTCTTTTTTATACTAACATATTTCTTGTGACAGTATTAGTCGGCATCCATTAACACACAACAGACTTCTTCCAAAACCGACGCGCCCCATCGCGGCGAAATACCACGCAGTGCACTCTGGGAACTAGTTGGCCACTCAGTTTCGGTTTCGAGCGACCAGGTTCATCTCATGCTATCACGCCGCGACCGAACGCGCTGATTGCGTTTTCGATTATCTGACTTTTTACGAGTGTACAATAGACTCATTCTCGAGCGATAGAAAACGAAGACCGGGGCACTTCCCTTGGTTCCCGAAACACCGGATATTGTGCGTGCGTATGCAAACGTGGTAAGACGTGGCTTAGTCACCTCACCCCACGAGTGCATCTTTGAGCTCAATGTCAGTAATCCCGTCTAGTACCAGTGAACCGCAACGTAACTTCGGTCACCTTGAGCCCTACACGTGTTTTGTTTGCCAAACGTCGGCTCCTTGTTACTTCGTTGGGCGAAAAGCAAGCCGCATCTCCACAGGATTATCAAAGTTGAGCCCAGCGTTGGAGCATGAACTTTGAAGGAAACGCAATAAATACGAACTCACTACTGCATAAAAGTTACTGTGATGTCTTCCTTCTGTCATCAAATGTCTCACACTCAAATTTTATGCTGATAGAAGATTAAGTTTTCGCAAACACTCAGATCGGCTTGCTACGATGGAGGCCCTAACAAGCGTCCCCTTCTCCTCGGTAGGCCTTTTTGGACGAGCTTTTCCTGACGCCCAAGATCTGTGCCTGAACGTTGTGTCTGAAATTACCTCGGCATACTCAGTCAGGAAGAAAGCAAACACATAACAAATATTATAGCCATTAGCAACCGTCAAGTTCGCTTTGAATAATTTCGTTCGTTTGACGCACCTATAGCGGTTCATGCCCGTCCGGCGCCACTTCCGGCGAACGGTGCGACATCTTCACACAAGTGCTATACTTTTGCTTTCTTAAAACGGTTTGTATGTACGCATGGTGCCTATGTTTTGCAGGCTACCTTTATGCGCATACATTAGTGGAATGCAAGCGGGTGGAAACTTCCCTTCGTGCAGTGCAGTGGGGCAGTACACATGAGAGATGAGAAGTGTGTTCAAATGGAGCTTTTCAATGGCGCCTCCGAGCTTTAGCTCGCGTACTCAGGCGTAATAAGAAAAACGCACGAAACAAACTTCCTGATCAACAATACTAATGTAAAGGCGCGAGCTCGATGTATGTATACTTATTGGTTGCTACAGCTTGCTTATTCGCACACAAGCAGGATCCCCGAGCTTCGCAGCGCCGAAATTCCCAGCACTGGCTCGTCCACATACCTCGAAACGCTAATAGAAAGGCTCAAGTACAAAAATACAACAAGCATGCATTAAGACAAGCTATACGTCTCGGGCTTGTGCTAAAGCTTCGAGGTCTGGCCATTTAGGTTAGTTTAGAGACCACAAATGACGTTCTGGGGACCAGAAAGCATGAGATAACGACCGTTAATAGTCCACGCTCTGAGTGTCACCTCTAGTCGACGTGCCGATCGAAACCGAAATCATGCCGCTCTCCTCCCTGGCCAACTAGTTCCCAGAGTGCAACGCGTGCCGCGTTGCATGCAGGGCTTTATGGAAGTAGTCTATTGAATGAAGTAAAGCTGATAGTACGTGAAATATCATATGTAATATACAAGGGTCTTCTTACGTCTAATTCGTTAATACGAAAACTCTGGCAATTCGGTGTCTAAAACAAACTTTCGAAAATAGCCTTATGAGAATCAGAATCTTGTTTCCTCAAAACGTCCCTGGCTGTGTACGTGAGCCATTAGGGCAAAATAAATTATTCTTAACATGCCCACTGCCCAAGCGCGAAATTTCGGCATTTTCCAACAGCCGCTCCTTTATGCACGCAAAGCCCAGTTAGAAGGTAGTAAATGCAATGGACGAAGGTTAGTCACAAAACATGTCTTGTCATAGAATGTAGGGGTAACTCGACTTTTTCTTTCACCCTCGAGACACTTGTGCCTCGAGAGTAATCTTTAAAAATAAGTGCAGCCGCCCGCCTTTGCATTGAGTCTATTTCATTCATTAAGTAAATTTGTGAAGCGTTTCATTTGATGCACGAATAGTTGATTGCAACCAAACATGTAAGATATGAGGTGTAAGCAGCTTAGGAGGTGCAAGATGTAAATTTTGTCGTATGAAGCTTAATGTGGTTAGCCCTCAGGGTAATATAAACAAACAAACAAATAAATAAATAAATAAATAAATAAGCGACTTGCCTTGCTAGTCACATGATTAACATGATCCTTCGAGTTGAGATCTTTGCTCAAAATAACCCCTTAATACTTGGATGATATTTTTTGGTCGATTGATTTATTTCCTTGTTAGGTATCTAAAGGTTATTGTGGACTTGTTTGGATGAGAAGGACAGGTATCTTTGTTTGGATATATTGATGTTAACTTATGAATTACACAATCGTTTGCAAAGAATCTGAGTGAAGAGGAACTTTCAGCAGGTATGACATTATTGTAAATGAGAAAAAATAGTGGGCCCAATGCTGATTCCTGTGGAACTCCAGATTCGTAGCGGCAGATGAACTAGTTGGCACAAAGTTCCTTTTGACAATACGCGCCTCGAGTCAGGGGCAGAGTGTAAGACACTACACAAATGTAAACTTTCAAGTGACTTTTTACTGATGCACAAACTATTTTTACACCCAATCGGGCTTTTGAAGCATGATATGAAATTATTTATCTGTAAAATAAACTGTAGGGGCAATGATGCCTCTGTCATCACCTTGCATTTTGATGTTGAAGGACTCATACGATTATTTCGAGATCTTGTCTTTTAACTTCCCCAGAATTTTCGTTTCTTTTAAAGTTCAGGAGTACAAAGGCATCTATCACAATGAATAGCCAGGTTGACCGAAAAAGAAGTTCTTACAGACAGCGCGTGCTTTCCCTCTCATTGACGCACCTGCCGTTTGTCCTATCCACGCTTTACCGCAAGTAATTTCATACACGGCTGAGGGGGCACGATCTACGAACTGCTTAGGGTGTTTCTTTTTCACACATCGCCTTCATTTTCTTTGTTGTCAATTTTTCGGCAACAAGTGGACAGCTTTTCTCGGGCCGAAAACGCTATCAGCACATCAGGATGCGACGCCCCCTTTTGGGTTTAGTGAAACCTAGTGTAAATGCCACGTGCATGATCGAGAAGATATGCTTCTTTGTTTATGTAGAACATTCGCGTACACTTTTTCCCCGAGCGTAAACGATAAGCAGGCCAGTGTGACCTTGTCTAGTCAGTCTCGCCTTAGCGCTTTCCCGATTATTCCTGACCTATTATAAGAAGAGATGACGAGCATAAGATAAAAAGACGAGCTCCGTATTGCCGATTGATTAAATTATTTCTCGTTCTCGCGATAGCCAGCTGTTCCGCCGACGCACCGTCGCGTGCTGCTGCCTCCGCCGACGCTCGCTGCTGCTTTCTCGACGTGTTCTTTTTTTCATTTCTGGCAAAGGTTCGCCGCCATTAAATCTTTAGTCATTCCGTCTTCGCGTGCCCCGTCGTCTGTCATTTGTGACATTATATGTATGACAACGAGTCTCACTTTTACCCTGGATATAGGTGCTTCTTCATGAATATTTTTCTTCGTCTTAAAAATAAGCGTTTCGGTCATTTCCTGAAGAAAACTGTCAGGGTAACCCACGATCTTAGGCGTCCGCCTCGTTGGAAAAACTCATGGTGTGCTGTCACGATATTGCAATGAATGCCTCCATGAAAGAGGAAGCAATCGCGCTTTTTATCAATTTATTGTGGCCTTAATCTGCGGGGAACCCGTTTCTTTGAGCGTTGTCGATACTCCCAGCACACGTGCCCTTCCTGAAAATCTAAACTTAAATCTAAAAATTGCAGTTTTACTTGACGTTGATCGTTCGTGAGTAAGAGTAAGTCCCGCGAATTCAATAAGAAAATTCCAAGGAATCTTTGAATAACATTGACATCCAACGCAGTGGGCTGCGATACTAGCACAAGAAAATTATCCTCGTACCTCCGTATCTTAGTATCCACCTGTTTCTAGATCGTTGAAAACACCTCGACCAGATTCCGCAAAAAAAAAAAAAAATCGCAAATAACAGGGGCGACACCTGACCCGATGGAGATCCCGTGCTTTTGTATAAATAGGTCGATTTAAAGATACACTAATACGAAATCTAGGTAGCATGGTAGCAGTTCAAGAAACGACTCCACATAAAGCGTGCTAGTGTTCCTAAACGTGACTTTTTCAGGTATCTGGTCCTCATTTGGAATTGGAAAGCGGCCATTGAGCAACTGTCAGTAGAAGTTCGTTAGTCTGGAGGAAATTCTCGATCGACGCAGACATCCTGCTTTATTTTATACGGAACCTGTGGTTAGAGAGTGCATACAATTTAACGACATCACGTTTAAGAACTCGAACGGACTTAGTTTGGACTCGTTTATTGTACTGCTCACGTGTTACCCATATTCCACCTTGGTGTCTTGAAATCAACCTTTATCTAATAACACACGGGATTTGAATCAGGTCACGTGTTGCCTCTGTATTAACTAATATTAACCCCAGGGGAAGACAGGTGGGCAAGTTCTGAATGATGTTGTCAATGCCATCACGGCTTATTTTAATATTTGCCAAAACATAATGAGTATGGGCAAAGCTACAATAAGAAGAAGAAGAAGAAGATAAGGGCAGGAGGAGAAATACAGAAAGGTTAACCAAGGCGGCCTGCCTCGGTTGGCTACTATGAGTTGGGGAAGGGGATGAGGAGATAAAAGGAGGAAAGAAAAAGCAGAGGAGATAAAGGTAGCCTACTAGCACTCCCGTTAACACTGTGAGGGCATAATCAATAATCAAGAGAGTGCCCCAATTTCCGATATGGCACTAAATCTAAGATACTGAAAGTACGTGCTGGATTGTCACCAATGTTCACCCAAAACACTCGAGTTTTTTTACGCGCCAGCGCGAAGTTCAGTTGCGCACATGTACACTTGCAGGAATTGTAAAACGGATAGTCCTCTCTACGACAGGAAATAATGTACAATAAATAACTTTTACCGAACAAAACTCGAGGCGAGTTTCTAGCAAAAGTCGCAGAACGGCGTTTGCGGCTTTCTCCTCTTTAAGTGGAGAGCCCCAGGCCGCTAGTATTTTGGACGTAGTAAATGGCCGGTCGTCTAGATTAGTGAGAATACTCTTTAGGTGTTCGCTTTCTGCATCGTAAAGTGCACAATCACATAATAAATGAGATATAGTTTCCACACAATCACATCCCGGACAGTTCTGATTGTGTGCTTTTCCGGTCCGGTGCAGAAATTCCTGTGTGTAGAAAACGCCCAGACGTAAGCGGTGTATATCTACAGTAAGTTAATGGATAATTCATAAGGCAACTCATTGGTAAAAACATCTCCGAAATAATCATTAGAATTGTTAGATCACATTATAGGTAACATTTCATTGCCATTCATATCTAAAACATTAGTAGAGACTGCTTTTCAAATTTTTCTGGGATTCTTAAGTAGCAACCTTTTCCAGTGCTCAAATAAAAAAGTTACTTTGTAGCAACTTTGATTGTCACTTGCGTAGCTTTGCGTGTATTAGAACCACAGTGAGTGAGTGTTCCGCCTTTGTGTTCTTTATATACTCGTTTCTTGGTGCTCCAAATGGTCTAACCTTTCAACATTTACGGCTTCCCTGGTGCATGAGGATCTTTTTTTATACTAGGAACGAAATAAGCAATTGCTTGTCTTAAATCTTCATTAATCATTTGTCCATTTTCTTCTACTGACCGAAGGTCAAAATTCTTTGCAATTGTAGCGTTGACAGTTCTAAGCAAGCATTTATATTATAAGTGCTTGCTTTGGAATACTCCTGGATTTCATTTGACTGTAAGCATTCATTTCATATAGGCAGGTTAAAGTTGATACAAACTGCATTATGGTTAATTATTTCCTCAAAACAGGAGGCTGTTAAACTATTTTGGTAAGGTCGTAGAGAAGAGGTAAGAAATGTCATTTTCATGAGTGGGTGTAAGGACCACTTGGATAAGACAGAAGCTAGCAGGCGTACAAAAATACGGTTGATTGTAGAATGTTATAGCATTCCTCAAATTGACAGTGTATCAGTCGATTCCGGGGAAATTAAAATCGCTTCCAAGAATAACCGACGAACTTGGGTAACGGGAGGTGACACGTCCAGTGGAATGTACAGCTGTTCAACAAAACAAGATAACTTATCAGAGGCTCGGTTCAGACATCAAGGAGAATGAAAAAAGAATCCACCTTAACACGCACCCAAAGTATTTCGATGTTATCATGGGTTTTAATTGGAACTGCTAAGAGTATTCTTGACAATAACGAAAACACCACACCCTCCAGACTGTATTCTGTCCTCTCTATGAATCGGGAAGTTATTGTCAAGTACTGTACTTGGTTTCACCTTATGTCTAGACGCGGCGGACGCTACGAGCTTTGGAACCAATGAGACAGCGTCCAAAGTGCACCGTGATGGTGTGCTTCATGTTCCTGTATGTTTTATTATCACCAAACAAAGCATTGGCAGGAAAGACGTGGGACTTGAGCTTCTGACTCTAATTGGTCGGTCTCATTAACTTGTGTAACTAAGTATAGTTCATCAATCAATATATCATCTGAAAGCAATATTTCCGTTCCTTGTACGACGTGAATAGTGCAAGTTGAAAACATATCAGCGAGCGTTTCCTATTTTGATATTACACTTCGAAAGGTGTCAGCATGACATGTCAAATCATGCGAGGTGGCCATTTCCTTTTTATGTCAATTTGAATTTTTATTTGGAATGCTTCTTTGCAATTTATATACAGCTCTAGTTTGACAATCAACTAAAAACAATTTGTCCTCCAAAAATAGTTTATCAGAAGCTAAGCGCAAGCGTGTTTGAAAATTGCGATACGTTTTTTTTTTTTTTTTTTTTTTTGCGCAGTCCAAAAGCTTCATACGTTCGCCCCGTATTACAGGGTAGTAGTAGTTTCTTTTTTATTTCAAAATATGGGGGAAGCAAAGTTCTTATGCCTAGCTCCGTTTTCTAAAACTGCGTGCTTATTTCTGAAGTTCAGTACCTTTACTATAATAGGGCGGCAGAAATTTATGTTTATTTTGCCTTCAAGGAGGGCTCCTTCAACTTCGCTGGTCCTTAAGCCAAGTTGTTTCTAACAAAAGAAGTAATTATTTGTTCCGTTCTGCCCACATTTTCTTGGCTTCTTCCGGAATGCTTTTGAACATACAATTATTCCTGCGCTTGAGATTATCTAAAGCGTCGACGTCATAGACAAAGCTCGAGTCGTCTCGGTGTTGCATGATATTTAGTCTACTATTTCTTCGAGCAAGCGTAAGTTTTATGAGGCAGCTGTAATTTCCCTTTTAGCGCCCGACATCTCTTGAACTTTTTTAAAATGATTCGTAACCCTCTCGCTTAATTGGTTGACCCCCGCATTGATTGCGCCGGGATTAGTTCAATTTTGTTTCTTTGTGGTTTAGTCAATGGTTGCCTCAGTGTTGGGACCAGGATTCTTCTCTAAATTCCCCGACGAAGTGAGAAAAGGGAATTACTACGCTAGTAAGAACCGGACAGTTAATGATGTTCACATCGCGAGAATTTGTGGTAAAAAGAGGAAAGGGTTGCTTTGCCTCAATGTTTCCGTGCGAGTCAGAAAAACAATTTATGATTGGCTATTGGTAAACGGAAACATTGAGACCCATGCATTCTTTAACATGGTTATGTAAAAATAAAGAAAAAAAACACTTGAAGCTGTGGCAAGACAAAATTACAGCTGCTACGCGTAGAAAAGATCAGGCAGTCTTCAGCAAAATTTAACGCACAGGTTTAGCTGCAAAGCAACCAAGATGGCTGCAAATTCCTGTCAATCAAGGCTTCCCGGTCTATTTTCGCGGCCACGGTAAGAGCGTCACAAATTAAGAAAACGCTTGAATAATAAAACTTAAATAGACGTTTAATGCTCCGAACTTGTGCCGAGAAACATAAAGTAACAAGTAACAACCCGCCGAAAATATGAAGGTGAACACCTTACCTGGTTTCTTGCCTGATTTACGGCTCCCTAAAGCTATATTAACTCTCAACGTCTCAAATGGTACGTGACTTGGGGTCTAAACTTTGCGTTCTAGCCCTCTTCTGGAACAGAGCTTGTTCCTAAACTTGCAGGAGCGTCAAAAACAAGAAGGGGGCTGTTCACCTTCATATCGCTCACGGGTGTACTACGACGATCGATACGAGTACGAACACTACTCCACGTGTCACGCGATACTATCAGTGCCCCCTGTCAACTTCACTTTGAAGTACACGTGCACCTTGGTTTCGAGACGTATCGTCCGATCGCCGCACCACACTGCATTTCCGGGTCGTCTGCTAGTGAAAAACGGTCGGCGCAACCGCAAAACTGCTCAACAATGACGAAGAGCATTTTAATGTTTTAGGGTCATCCTTTTGATTATGAAGTTTTAGTAGATTATTCCCCTAAAAATGCGCTGCGAAGTAGTGGTCTGGTTATCGCACGACAACCCGCAGCGACACTGAACTTTATGCTGTGTCATATTGTTTTTACAGTGCTAAGGATCGAAGGGTATCATTTAGAAGAATGGATATTTGGGCGAGTTGGTAGGAATTCATCATGGAAAACAGCGCAAAAAAACGACGGGTACGTCTTGTCTGTTTCTTAACGTCATCGTCGTTTCTTTCGCGCTGTTTTTTTTATGATGAAAGGTATCACCCACGCTCGCACCGCGCTAGCGTCTTGCCTGTGGTAGTTGGTGGTCTTTTGCAATCGCTAAACTCACGCGAAGTAAATAATAGGCAGGCTTGGTTGATCTTAAATATAGTGCAAAAAAGACGGGACAAAATGGAGCAGCACACGGGACAAGCTACTCTTCGTCTTTTTTGCGATATTTTTAATATGAATGTCAATTATCAACCTCACCAGCAGACCAAGCACTTACCAAGCCTAGTTGATTGTTTTGAAACCTCTGATAACAATATAATGCATGCTTAAAGGGGTCATGAAACGCTTTTCCAACTTTTTCCTGTTTAGCTTTCCTCCTCAACTCATAAATCGCGCATTCCACCAAAAGAGTTAAACAAGACGAAAAAGGGGAGACCCCTCTTTCTCGCACTGTCGTTTGTGTAATCCGGACACATCCATTCTCCCCCTAGAAGATTAGCCTGTCGCTCAAAATTCAGACAAAAGTTGCTTTCCCCACCCCGTTCATTCCGAAGCTGACAGTGCTGTTGAAGCTACGTAATCGTTGGGCCAGCCACACTTGCCACGTGAGCGTGGCAAATGTGGCTGCAGAGAATGAAGTCAGGTGATGAAAGGGAGGCGGCTGATTGGTCCGGCAAGCGCGTAGCTTCCACCACAATGTCAGCTTAGGGGTGAAGGGAATAAGTGAGGTCCGGTTGCGTGTGACGTCAGTTTGGACCCGATGATGCGCTTTTGGGACCGCGGATGTATCACAGTGAAAAGGCAGAGAGGTCGCGAAGGGGAGGAGGTACGAAATAGTCCGCTCTGTTTTCAAATTTTCGCACTGAAAGTCAGGCTTTTGACTTTCTACCTTTTTTTCTTTTGGTCCACTGAACAATGTGCTATTAGTAAAATCCCAATCTAAAATGATTTATCCCAACCCAAAAATCGTTTCATGGGCCCTTTAAAGTCGTCGGCGCAGTACCGGGTATTGTTATCGGTTTCAGGGGAATATTCTACTAAAACTTCCTAATCAAAAGCATGAACCTAAAGATGTTTATACAAGTTATTTTTGCTGGCGCACATTGCTAGTGAAAAATGCTCGTCATTGGTGAACTGTTTCGCCGTTTCGCCGACCGTTTTTCGCAGCAGATGACCCGGAAGTGCAGAGTGGTGCGGCGATCGCTAGAGAAAAAATGTCTCGAAACTAAGGTGCACGTGTACTTCAGAGAACAGTTGTCAGGGGGCACTGGTAATACCGCGGGCCACGCGGAGCGGTGTTCGCAATCCTATTGATCGTGATAGCTCATGCTTTGATGCCGATGGAAAGACGACTGACTGAAGCACCCATGTTAAGCTCCTCTTATAAGCGCGCGCGTGGGTATCTAGAACTTTCTGAGCTCGACCAAACAAGAAGATTCTCGAGCCATCAGGAACATTCCAGACATGCAAACACAAGAATTATAAATTGGACAAGCGCTGGCGAGGATCAAACCCCAGCAAGCGGCGTGGAAGACAAGCACGCTACTGACTCAGCTAGTCGCACGCGGCATTGCTCCCCTCTTGAAAAAAACGCACGCTCCCAATGCAACACAAAATTAAATTTGCTACTTAAAACAAAAGGAGCGATAATCGCAGAGTCACCTAATGCACAGGATATTACAGTACTATCCAGCATAGTTCAGTTCGAGTTCGACGGCGTGAATCACCTTTGGGTCGCAGAGGGCGGAGTGGCAATGTTCATTTTTCGCCGGGCAACGGCTCGCTGTTTAGGCCCCTCGGGTACCGAATTACCTTAAGGCCGAAGCACCACTTCAACAGTTCCTCGTTGCGACGATGAATTGGTGCTCAGATCCCCACTTGGTAGGCAGGCTGGAACAGGGCGTCGTGGCGTAAAAAATTGTACCGGCCGTCGTCAGCTCGTTATGCGGCTTGAATCAAAGTGTGATCGAGTCGGCGGACTTCTCCCGCTCGTTGAGTGACGAACCAAACGTCGTCGCTCTGTTCGACTTCGTGGTCGACATCACACTCGTCGTCGGTATCGCCCTCGGTGTCATCAAGGTCTTCGTCAAGATTGCAGTCCGGGTTGTCGTTGAAGTCACCGTCTGGGACGAGCGTGTTGGTTAATAGATACAAAACTGTTTTATACTTTCGAGTTTTGGACATGGTTGTTCGATCTTATCTGAAAACGTCACAAGGCAACCTACAACGCAGTTTGGATGGCGCCATCTAGCGACTAAAGCAAGAAACATTGGAAATACTTGGGAGTGCCGGCTGCATTGTTCAAACGTGAGCTATCCCTCTGGTGGCGTCGCTTAGTCTAGTACCTGAAGCGAGAAATACTGGGTAGGCCAGGAAGCCGTGATCGCATAACACGCCGGTACGGCGGGAGCTACGACCCTGGCGGTCCAATCGGAACGTGACTACGTATCACCGAAGTGCGCTTTTGCTGTGAAGAAGTATCAGGCCTTTTGCTGCGTCATGCTCCAACATGTGTGCGTTTCGCTCGTATACGTAGCACATATCGAAGCCATCGGCGTGCAGGGTGGTGCTTATCGTTCACTCTTTGCCAAATTACGGGACGGGGTGAAACCGTTGGCTCTCCCACTGCTGCCGCCGCCCGATTGTCGCCGGTTGGCTATCAAGATTTCTGATTAATAAGCTCACACTGTGAAGCACAGGCTTAGCTTTTTAGGCACGCTCGTGGCCGCAAATAATTTATGCCATTATTTTGAATGCCACAAAAAGTATGCTTATTATTTTCAGGTAGAAAATTGTCAAACTGGCAATTTTCTAAAGTATTACGGAGCTAATTAAAGGCATAATTTTATTTTTATAGTCATTCGGCACTATTGCAGTTGTAAAAACCCTGCACAAATTTTCTTGTGTGAAATGAATTAGAGCCTGGCGGAAGACCTAAACGCAGGACTTGTGACAATCGCCGAAATCTAAAAAATGAATTTTGTCATTTCGTAGGCAAAAACTTGAGGACAAAAATTTGCCGGAAGCACGATATTCAATTTTGATTTAGCAACAGTTTCCCCGGCGTATAAATTTTTCAGCCATTTTCGAATTAGGACCTTTTCTCGCACGATTTAAAATTAAATCGTTCCAGTGTTACATTCACCTTTAAAGGGTCGTGCAACGATGTTTGTGCCTTGCGAAAATACCGCTTAGAATGAATACATGGCATTTATAACCAATGAAACACGGGTAGTAGCTTTTCCCGATCTATCTTAGTTGTAGAAAAAACGTTGAAAAGAAAAACCGCGTTTACCCCCTCAGCTGGCAGCCAGAACAAGCGGCCGCTTGATATAGAGCCGGATATATGCTGAGTTCCAGATATTCTAAGGGTTAGGTTATTGTCACCACTTCAGGGGTTGGACATGAGCGACTTCCCGAATGCTTGTAGAGCTATTGATTATCAAGCACCTAATCCAAGTGCTCACGCTATGCTCGACCTGCAAGCTACTACCTACGTCATCAAGTTTTGCGAAGGAAAGATTGAAAAAGAAACGCTCGCTTTTGTCCTTGAAAATTCACTGCAACAATTAAGTTTCTTGCTAAGTGGCACTGCGTGCGACAATACTTGGGTCCCACTAGCGCAAGTGAGCTCTTGTAAAGAGAAATGCGTTATAAAGTAATATTGGTACACTGCCCCTTTAATAACTTTTCGTTTTTTAACGCGTCTACGAGCATGTTAATTCATCAACACAATCCCGTTGTCGGAAAGCTAGAGAAGAGAAAAAAAACATCGTGTAAAATGACTTTGCCAGGGTGGTGCCCTGGTACGATATGAACTATACGCATTAAAACGTTTTCAAAATGCCCCAGTTGATTCAATCTGAATTCAGTAGACACAGAAATATTACAATATTGCTAGTTCTGACGCCAAGACTTCACCAGAGACTCAGAAAGGCACCAACCACAGAAGTACCAATCCTATTTCTTTTTGGGCAGAATCGAGCACTTCCGGCTGAGGCAAAGATGGTGTAATAAACAAATATGGATCCTTACTGGAACAACGCATGCTATTCTGCAGCAATTATATGCGTCAGAGTTGCATATAAAAATTTATCGCCTACAAGAGACAAAGTTGATTACAAGTGAGCACTTTATTTGCGTGATATGGATAGCATACAACATTTTGAAGTTTATCATGAAATGCGGCCAGGTGTAGACGTTAGTTCAGTTAGAACACTTCAACCTACAGGCGACCTAAAACACGCTGGAGGTGGCAAATCTCGTGCATTTCATTATCTCTGCGCACAAAATAAGACAGTGGAATTGGCTTATAAGAACACAAAAAGCCAAATCACGAAGCATGAATCCTTAGAAAATAAACCACGTTTCGCAAATTTTTATGCTCTAGGTACAAGAAATTCTTCTAGATTTTCTTTTTGGTGCCTACCTTTTAAGATATCTCCAGGTTACCTTCGCGTAAGAGCCAAACAAGGCACCGATGAATGGCTCACTTTCTGAAGTGCATTGATGCTAATCTTTTTCTATATCTTTTTTTTAAGTGGTGCATTAATTGTGCTGCGTGTTTTAGATGTAGGAGCTAGTCAAACTTCAACTATAAGCAATAGAACAATTTCAGTTAACTGAAAAGGGGTCAGAATTAAGAATACATCTCCCACCTGAAAATGTGTAAATAGTGACACGTTCGCAGCACTTTGTCACTTGCCTATTGCATGCAAGAAGGAATCGGTATCTCATTTTCATAATGTACATTATATTATTACACTCCCTTTAGGTTTTGCATTTCTTGGGACTATCTGCACATCCGAAAAAGTGGGAATTGTGGAAGATAATGGCCTTACCCGTCAGGGAGTACATAGCATTGCTCATGAACTTGGACACCTGTAAGTAGCAACAGATCTCATATATGCTTCCAACAACTTCCATGGAATATACAGGGTGTTTCTTGAGAGTGCGGGCCAATCGCTCCTTCGAAAACTACGTATTTCAGAGAAAAATGTTTGAGGCTGTAGTGGTCTGTGCCAAAAGGTCCATTAAGAAAAATATTTTGGCGTGCACTACCATTCGGCAATTAATTTTGGTTTAGTAACAAACATTTTAATTTTTACCTTTAAACGTATTGTTTTATTGTAAACTTGGTGCGAATTATTCGGAACTACTAAATCATCTCATTAAATAATGATATAAGTTGTGGTCTGCATATTACGGTGTTCCGAAACAAAATTATCTATTTGGACGCGTTTCTAGGTTTCGGTTTTTTATCGGAGCAGATTTCCGCCCTAGCCATCCAACTCCCCTTGGCCAAAACGCACAAAACATGTGCGCCGACACGCATCGCACCTAAAGGTGAGTCTCTGCACTGGCACCGAAGTAAAATTGGCAAACCTTATGTGGCAGTCCGGATTCTTTCTTATCTAACCTCTTTTACGTGCGATGCCTGGTGGCGCACCTACGTTGCTCGTTTGGACCACGGGAAGCATGATTGCTTGTTTCAGGGAAGAGGGCGCTCCGATAAGAAAACAAAACCTAGAGCCTTTCTTCGGAACGCCGTGAAATGCTGCCCGCGCCAATCATTGTGATGTGAGTAAGTTTCTTAGTTTTCGGTGATGGACATTAGGTTTTTAAATAAAACGATATCTTTAAATTTAACAAAAAAATATATTTATTAACAATTTTGTAAATACCCGACTATACTGAACGCTAACAAGTTTCTTTAACGGGTCCTTTGGCACAGACTACTACGGCAATAATATTTTATATGCGATGCGGAGTTTTCGCAGGAGGGATTCGACCCGCATTTCGAAAAGCACCCTCAATAATGTCTAATGAATTTTCTCAACATTCACAAAAGTGTATGTGTTGAAGTAATAAGCCTATTTTAGTTATGGTTCTGTTAAAGAAACTCTATTGCTCCGCGCGCAGAACAGGGCATCGCAGTAGCCCGTAATGTAATGCACAAGTATGGCCTGCCTGAGAGGTCTTATCACTAAAGACGCGGCAGGGGGCGTGCAACGACGCGCTGGCCCATCACCACCTATATTTCATTTAAAAAAAAAATTATGTACAGCCTAGTGAAGTCGGCCGGATGCACGAAGGCTAAGTAGAGCTCAACGTAACAAAATTACTTCGTGCGCTGCATGTTTTGGTTCTATTTCTCTCAAGAGAACAGCAAGTTTGAAAACGTCTAAACTGCTTTAGCCTTGCCTAATTGTAAAAGGCCCGCCTTGGTTTATGGTAATAATTCAGTGTGGTTATTTAAAAGTTGTACTTGTGTTGTGTATAGGCTTACACAGCCTGAAGTTAACCGCCTCAGCTGGCGTCTGGTTTCTCAGCTGTAGATGAGACATTTAGCTAGTGCAGTACCACCGCCAGTCTGGTGTCTATAACGCACATCGCGCAGTAGTGATACAACACCGCACGCCAGTACGATGATCATCCAGATTGAAGCGGGCTGGAGTGGACATTCAGTTCGAAATCCCTGGTGTTCTTTTGGCCTTGCTAAATGTACAAGAATGGTAGAAAGACTTCCTACTGACTAGCCAAAAACATATATTATTAGGAGCAGCAAACAGGAATTTGTTTCAAAGTAATAGGCTAGTTTTTTTCAGAAGGTGCTTTATGATACTTTATATTCAAGTTATAAATATGCCCTGGTTTCAATTCAAATGAATCAAAGGACAATGTTCAGCTGGTGCTTTGCTTCCCAAAAAATGGTAGCACCCGAGTCATCGATCCACCTCTGCACTAAGCCTTGTTTTTATTGTAAAGAAGCCAACCATGTCACAGAATGCTTTAAGAGCCCTCCTTGAGGTGAGCGGCAAGTCAGTCAGCATTAGGAGCGTCGTTCAAAAAACGACAGTGTTAACCAATGTAAGTGAAAGGGCTTTATTCAAGTGGATGACCGAGTAGAAAAAAGATGGGAATGTTCGATCTAGACTAACCATGTTTCGAGGAGGCAAGAATGCTGAGTGGGATTAGAGGCTCAAAAACGTTTACCTCGGCATCCTTGAAAGGATTGAAATGGCTTCTAACGGAGAAACGAGGTCCTTACAGCCGCGAAGCTGCAAATGTAAAATGTCGAGAAGAACAATGGCATGAGCAACTTGCCTTTCTGCGGCGCCACAGCTTTCCTGAACTGAAATAACTATCAAATTATATATCGCATCCCAACCACCTTCCTATAGTATTGATAGTAACGCTGCATTGTATGCCAAGAGATCTCTGCATCACGTAAGAAAAATGGTCAAGAAATGCGCGCCTGATCGAATGCCCCAAAACTATTCAGTGGCGTGGTAGACTTTTCGCGGAACCAACAAAAACATCAGTATACTATACCGAAATCCCAGGTCTGGGGGAACACTGCGGTCGCCAGTTCGAGCCAAGGGGAGAGTTCGGGTCTTACTACTTCCCCGAAAAATCCGAGAGTTAAAGGTAATGGTTTTATCATCAAACACCGAGGCAAAAGTACATATTTCGTCAGGCGCTGCAGACGTGTTTCGAGCATGAAAGCAAACGGGGGGCACTTCCGAAGAACCGGACAAGGGGTAACGTCGTTATCATATTGCTGAAGAGGACATGACGGTGGAAGTAAACCAGATCATTGATAACGTTGTGGGCAGCATTGTCATCAACACTAGCGGAGATCAAACTACGAGCTCAAAGAGTGACTCAACGTCGATTCCGCATACTTGGTGAAAACTGATTAAGGCCACGGCGGACGCAACAAGCAAGTGCTCGTTTCATTTTAAAACTCCGCACTTAATTTTCACTCAGTGTGATTTTCACCTGTATGTTTGTTGTCGCGGAACTATCATGCTCTCAGTCATTTCGTGCCGGAATGACTGAGAGCAAAGTCGTGTGCGGAAAGTGCTCCTCCCAGTTTTTCTGCCGTCAACATTTCCTGGCTTCTAGTGGCATCTGCAAGCGCCGCTTTCACTATAAATGCCTTAATGTTGAGGGGGACGATTATGGCTTCTACATGTCTAGCGGAGTGAGCACGTACAAATGTGCTCCGTGCACCAAGCGCCGTGGCCCGGACAGTGCTGGAATTCTCGATGGCGTGCCTATCGTGGTTTCCGTGAGTACTAATGGCGAGGATATTGTGTGACTGGACGCTCCTGGGCAGTGCACCTGCGGACTCGGGGGCTTTTAACGGCGCTCGTACGAAAAGTGGACCAACTTGTCAGTACGGTTCACTTCCTTCGAGATGGCAACGCTGCCATTCGAGGTGACCTTCCAAAATTGAGCCCGCAGTTTTCGGAGCTGGATGGATGGATGAATGAATCCGGCTGAGCCTTTTGGATCGGGCGGTAGCTTAAGCCACCTAGCCATTATGTTTTACCATTTATGCGTAGAATATTTAAATGTGAAAACTATATTCACTCCGCACTGAAAAGAAAGTGAGGCTACGAAACCCCCTTGCCATCAGTTAATAAGAAAATACGTAGTTTTGTCTTGCTTTCTCCCACCATTGACTTAATATTTCCTTGGTAATCTCTACTGTGTTGAAATCCACTCTTCCTCCGCTGTCTCTAAAACCCAATGACTTTATTAAATCTATGTTCTCTTCCGTAGCCATAGGGTTAAGCCCTTTACAGTAGAGTATTAAGTGCTCAGCCATCTCGTCCTCCTCTCCACAAGCAGTGCACACTGTATCCATTTCCTGATGCTTCGCTCTGTATGTTCCGGTTCGCAGAACACCTGTCCTCGCCTCAAACAACGATGAGCTTCCCCTAGAATTGTCATAAATGCTTTCTTTGGCAATAACTGTTCTGTCTAACCTATAGCTTTCCAGAGCCGTCTTTGTCTGCGTACCCTCTAGCCACCGATCTCTTTCTGCGGCCTTAACTTTCTTCTTAACTGAGAACTGCTCTTCCGTAACTCCAGTATAGCCAAAAAACTTTCAACTTAATATCCTAGTGCACTGTCTCCACGTTGCGTCTATACTCCTCTTGTATAAATAGCTGAAAACCTTTCGTGCCCATTGCTCCCCATCGATTTGACTCAACCGATCCTCAAATTCTATCTTGCTCACAGCTTCCCTGCTCTCAAATGACGCCCATCCCATGTCTCATTGTACTCCCTGGTTTGGCGTTTTGGAATGTGCCCCAAAAGCTCGGCTACCTACTCCGCGCTGACTTATTTCTAGTCTTGACTGCAAATCGGATTTCATGCATAGCACTGCGTTTCCAAATGTCAAGCCAGGCACCATGACCCCTTCCAAATCTCTCTCACCACATCATACCTATTGTAATTCTAAAGTGCTCTATTTTTTATTACAGCTGCATTTCTTTTGCCCTTTCCTATTATATACTTTTCATGCTCACTGAGATATTCTGCACCATCACATATCCATACTCCTAGATACTTGTATTTACTAGCTCCCTCAACTGTAATATTCTGTAACTTCAGCGGTTCATACTCTCGCATCAGGGAGATCAGCTAGAGGGAGATGATGCGATACGACATATAGCAGCAGTGATGGAGGAGAAATTTCATGAACGTGTGGAAGATAGGCGAACCGAAGGAAGTAGCAGTCCAGCTTGTGACATCGCGGATTTTGGACAAAGAGAATAGGAAAAGGCGGACCGAAGTGTACCAAGTGGCACGTAGACAGGCACAGATGGTATCCCAATCAAGCTGGTGAAGAATTTGGGTCCCAAATCTAAGGCAAGACTAAGGGAGGTAATGAGCACTATGATAACAAAAGGAAATATTCCAGATGAATGGAGTCTTAGTAGGATGAGTATGATATATAACGGAAAGGGAGATAAGTCTGATATTAGGAATTATCGTCCCATAACCGTGACACCAGCTATTTACAGGTTGGTAATGCAGATTATAAAGAGCAGACTGGAGGAATGGGTAGATTGCGAGGGCATACTGGGCGAGTTACAGAACGGGTTTCGGAAACCAAGAAGGTTGGAGGACAATATATTTTCTCTAACACAGTGTATAGAAATAGCGGAAAAAAAGAAAAAAGACTGCTCTGGCTGGCATTTCTGGATATCAAGGGTGCCTATGACAATGTGAACCGAAAGAACCTGTGGGACATAGTGGAGAGCTTAAACCTAGGTGAAGGACTAACAGCAATATTAAGGAACATTTACAAAGATAATAAGGTGATTATAACATGGGAAGGAAAGACAACGAGGAAAATAGAAATAAGACGAGGCCTTAGGCAAGGGTGCCCGTTATCGCCTTTGCTGTTTATGCTGTATCTGAGTGGATTGGAGGATAGACTAGAGACGAGTGGGCTTGAATTCGACCTTTCGTACAGTAAGCTACTCCAAAAAATTCAGCAATCCTTACCGGGATTGATGTATGCGGACGATATCGTACTAATGGCTAACAACAGGACAGAGTTGCAGGAATTAATGAGCATCTGTGGTAGGGAAGGAGAGGAATTAGGTTTAGAATTCAGCTTGGCGACTTCCACAGCAGTCCCTGCAGGAAGGGCTTTCGTTTCGGCGTACCGCATGCGATAATCTGTGGCGACGATAATCCATCTGTTTCCTTGCGCCGGCGGTGGGAAATGACGAAGTAGATCCATTCCGATCGGCTGGAACGGTGCATTTGGGGACCAATCAGCTGCAGGAGACCTGAAGGCTTCGTCGGCGGTTTCTTGCGTCTCTGGCAATCGTGGCACGACCGTGTGTAGAAATGAACGGTCTTCGGCAGCTTGGGCCAGTAATACATTTCCACGAATTTGGGCCAACGTACTGCTTGCTGTAACCAAGGTTTCCGGACGTCGGGTCGTCGTGGCAGGCTTGGATGATCTCCGCTTTAAGGTCGGTAGGGATTACCAGCAGCCACGGCGTGCTGTTGTCTCCGGAGTTCTCCTTGTAAAGTACACCTTGTCGGAGTACGAAAGTCGGCAGGGCTCTCGAGAAGACACGTTGGACAGTACCCCCTCGTCCTTCCAGGTGCTCAATTAGCGCGCTCAACTCAGGATCGTCTCTTTGACGTCGCGCCATGTCGTCGGTGTTCACTGCACCTAGGTAGCACTTGTCGTTATCGTCGTCGCTGCTGCCGGCAGATGTCTCGACGGGCTCTGGACAGGCAATCGGCGTCGCTGCGCTTGCGGCCTGACTTGTAGACCACAGTCATGTTGAACTCCTGCAGTCGGAGACTCCATCGAGCGAGACGTTCTGACGGGTCCTTTAGGTTCGCAAGCCAGCAGAGCGACTGGTGGTGCGTGACAACGCGGAAACGGCTACCGTACAAGTACGGGCAATACTTCGTGATTGCCCAGATGACCGCAAGACCTTCCTTTTCAGTCGTGGAGTAAACTTTCTCCATTTTGGACAGTGTTCGACTTGCGTAGGTGATGAATCGCTTGGTGACTTCTTGCACTTGAACCAGTACGGAGCCAAGTCCTTCGTTACTTGCGTCCGCATGAATCTCGGTTTCCGCGTCTTGATTAAAGTGTCCACGAACAGGAGAAATCTGGAGTCTTTGCTTCAGCTCGTCGACTGCGTGCTGCTGCTCCTTGGCCCATTTGAACTTCTCGGCGTCCTTCGTAAGTTTAGTGAGCGGTGCGGAAATCCTTGCAAAATCCCGAACGAAGCGTCGATAGTAGGCACAAAGACCAAGGAATCTTCGCACAGCCTTCTTGTCTGTGGGCACTGGAAATGCCACGACGGCGCGAGGCTTTTCGGGGTCTGCACGGACGCCTTCGTTAGTAACCGCGTGACCTAAGAATTTCATTTCGTCATAGGCGAACCGGCACTTTGACGTCTTGAGGGTGAGTCCAGTGGTCTTTATGGCTTGGAGAACAGCTCGGAGTCGTCGCAAGGGCTCGTCGAAGTCACTTAAAAACACTACGACGTCCTCAAGGTAGACGAGACAGTTCTGCCACTTCAGTCCTGCCAGTTCAGTGTCCATTACACACTGGAAAGTTGCTGGCGCCGTGCATAGTTCGAAGGGCATCACTTTGAACTCGTACTGTCCATCCGGCGTGACGAAAGCTGTCTTCTCTCGGTCCCGTTCGTCGACTTCGGTCTGCCAGTAGCCGCTCTTCAGGTTCATCGATGAGAAGTATTGAAAGTGGCGCAGCCGATCTAACGTGTCGTCGATGCGAGGGAGTGGATAGCAACGTCCTTCGTTACCGCGTTCAGCTGCTGGTAGTCCACGCAGGACCTAAGCGTTCCGTCCTTCTTCTTAATCAGCACCACTGGAGAGGCACACGCACTGCTTGAAGGCTGGATTATGTCATCGTTCGGCATTTCTTGCACTTGCTCTTGATGACCTTCCTTTCTTTTACGGAGACTCTGTACGGCGATCAATGTACAGGGAGCATGTCGTCCTCGGTAACGATGCGATGCTTCGCAACGGCGGTTTGGGGCACCCATGAAGACGTCGCAAAGCAGTCGCTATATTCGGCGAGGAGGTTACTCAGCTGCCGTCATTTCGAGCCTGGAAGCTTCGGGTCAATGTCGAGCTGCGCTTGCGGCGTAATGTCCTGCTGAGGTGGGGATGATTCTTCAGCAATCGCGTAGATTTCCGAGGAGTTCCGAAGTTCCTCGAAGTGGCCTACAGCGGCACCTTTCGTGAGGTGTTGCGTTTTTTGTTGAAATTTCGTCACGAGGACCACGGTGCGACCATCCTGAAGTTCAGCCACTCCTCTTGCGACGCCTATTCCTCTTCCCAGGAGCAATTGAAGGTTGCCTTCCAAAACAACTTCGCCACTGGTAGCTGCATAGGTCACGACGGGTACGACAACACTTGATCGCGGCGGCAGGTTCACGTGGTCCGCAGCGACTCGGACGGCGGCTGACGCTGTTCGGGGCGTCTCCGAAGGCGGAAGAGGCTTGCGCAGCGTCAATTTGTTCTCTCCAAGGTCGATGACGGTGCCGTATTCATACAGAAATTTTAATGCCGAGAATGACGTCTCTGGAGCAGTCTTGTAGAACGACGAATTCCACAGGGCACGTCTCACCGTGGATCTCGACGCGAGCAGTGCATCTCCCGGCCGGTGTAATAAAGTGTCCTCCGGCGGTTCGTATTTGAGTTCCATCCCACGGCGTCATGACTTTTCTAAGGCGGCGGGAGAGCCTCCCACTCAAAACGGAACAGTCTGCTCCGGTGTCGACGAGTGCCGTCGTGTCGTGGCCGTCGATGATATCGTGGAGGTTATTTGAAACTGTTACAGAAATGTCTTTTCGGGGCGTTGCGGCGTTAGACTGCGAGAGCTCCGACGATCTTGGAGGATCTCGGCATCGTTCATCATCGGCAACGCCACCTCCCGGCATTGCCGGGAGGTTGCGTCTTTCTCGGCTAGACCGACGGAAGGGCGATGGCAAGCGTCGAGGAGATGGTGAACGGACTCGGCGAGGGAGACGACTCAGGAGATGAAGAGCGGCGGAGGTAGTCCTCGATGTCCCGAGGTCGCTCTCCAAGACGTGGTCGAGGGTTGTTGCGCGCAAACCCTCGTACACTCTAAAAAAAAAGGTAGTCATATGCGACTACCTTTGGGTGGTAAAAAGTTGTCCCAAATATAACGACCCCTAGGGTAAAAATGACGACTCCACGCGTAGTCAAAAGCAGGTAGTCAAATTTGACTACCCTCAAAAGCAACATGGCGGACTGTTAGCGAGGCTCGGATTCCCCGGCAAGGCCTAGCGAATAGCACGGCTTTTCGGCCGAGTTAGAGAACAGGGCGCATACACCTATTCGACGTCTTCCAAGCGCCATCAGACACTCTAAACATCCGTCCTTAGACACCGGTACCGTACCAATTAACCAGGAGGACGGCAGCGTGTTTGCCGGAATCGCCGCGATTGCACCCGACGGCATCTTGCTAGATTGACTGTATTTTTACCGCCGGCGAAGAACGCTCAAAAAAGAAATCGTAACGCGAGTAATGGGCACGCTGACTTTATTGAAGACAACGTATGCTTGTCGTTTGCGGCGATGAATCGCTGGGGACCTTCGTCGACACCGACGGGAGGCGTTTAACTCGCAGCAACGCCCCGCTATCTTTCTTTCTTTCTTTTTGTTTTTTTCCTATCTTTTCCTGTTTGTGCCTACCTCAACCGACGTGGTTATCCATTGCTGCCAGCACTTCGCAGCTCTTCGAAACAGAACAATAATTTAGGTGGCCGAGTGACACAATTATTACGATTGTTTTCCATCTGAGGGGCACGTAGGGAGCCCAGTGGACCGCAGAGCCTGGACGGCTGGACCTTATGCCAGCTGTTTGTAATCAATAGCTGCAGGACTGCACAAAACTTAGCTTATTGAATCAGGCGGCAGCTTGCGCCACCTAGGAGGTGTAGTAGTAACCGCTAGATGCACTAAAAAAATGCTCGTTCACTCTCCTGAGGCTCCTGAGCTACGTACCATCTGCACCTATGACAACTCATGCGCCAACACACAAACCACGATACCGAACACTGTTACGGGCATATACATATCAACAGTACAACAACGCACAAGCAACTGCGACACAACACAACACCACCGCGACTCCCTACTCTGACCACCCTACCGACCCGATTCGTATATATGCCCTACCCGGTTCTGACAAGGATTAGGCAAGTGACTGCCGCTGTTTAGTTGACGAATCCAAAGAGTATCTGCAAGTATTATTAGTATACAGTTGTTCTGAGTATATAGATTGGGCGGCTAGAAACGTCTCTTAATCTAACGCTTTGAAAGGCAACATGATATGACAGTAATCGGCTAAAGTAACACCACATGGCATGCTCCCGATCAGTTTCGGTTTCAGATTCACGCAGTAATAAGCTTACTAATGCCATGTTGCCCCATGCTCGTTCCGCGCGTGTAATAGCAGCAAAGGTTACAATAATATCTGCATTTCTACTCAGTAATCGGCTAAAGGTAACATAAATCTTAGTCTTGTATTGTTAAATACCCCACAAAGCCCAGCGTATCATATTTGCTACGTGGAGTTTGATAACTCAAAAAGTGACAATAAATAGCGTGAAGATCAGACCATAGAGCTATTATTGTAATAACTCTATGGCTAAGACCAAAGCCCGCAGTATCGGTTTTGATACGCTGACAGAGTTTTCCGATTTGGGTAGTTCAGCAAGGCCCCGCCAGGCTGCCGCTGGCAGCTAGAGCAAGATGGCCGCACGCAGCAGCTCGCTCGAAGGCATACCGTCGGCGTCATTTTACTTGAAAAACATTAAGCCGTCCTATATTCGGCACTTCTTTTTTTTTTGCTCAGAAAGTGTTGCGGAACCACATTATTTCGTTCGCTGTTGTTATTGAGTCCCGTCCGCTTAGTAACATTGCTTCAAATTTCTGCGTATCATTTTCTATACAGGGGGTCGTAATTGATGTCACATTTTTTGTACCGATTCTATTATGTTTTCTTGGTAAAGCTTTGAATGGTACACGTTTTAACCGTTTTATTTTTATTGATTTTTCCATAGAGTTATTATAATGTACGCTAGAGGTTCAACTGGCGCTAGTGTGCTGCTGCAAATTGAAGCAGACAGCAACCAGTCCGAAATTGACTTCCGGTCATGCATTTCTATGGGAAAAAGCGAGTGCATTTTCTCTCTGCGCTCGATTATAAGAGCAGATATCACGAATATTTTGTACGTACAAGGCACATTGGAACATTTCTCAGTCACGCAGACGAAATAACTGGTCAGCTCAGCATTTTTATTTGAAATTCGTGGCATGAAAAACGGTGTTAAAACCGCTTCGTACGTGTAGTTATGTGCACTGTCGGACACTGTTAGCGCGAACACGGCGTCGGCGCTTTACGCCATGGGGGATATACGTGCCCAAACGAACGAATTACATGTGAAAAACCAAGAGAGACGGCAAGAACTACGCAGTAACACTGGATAAATAACTCCTTATGCATGCAGACGATCAAAATAAATTGAAAGCCACGTAATATACTAGTAGTCAGATATGCAATAAATAAGTACTGCTTTATTCTTTCTGCTCGTGAATATGTGCGAAGATGCTTGTTCTGGGTTCAAATCATCAGCCGCACGCTCCAAATCTTTGCAAATAGGGAGCAGTCAGAGAATAGGTGCCCGATAAAAACTGCCCGACATAGGAAATTGACTCCGTAAGTGTGACGTCATGGGTCCAAACAAACCGTTGCTAGGGTTGTTGTTATGGAGGAATACATGTGGCTAGGTTTCGCTACGAAAACCCGACCGTTCAAAAATCGGGAGTAGGATTTAAACTTCTAAAAATAACAGATATATAAAGCTTAAATGTCATATATGTTTCGAGAGGAGTGTGCCGGTAATCGCTTGTTTCTGAAATATTTACGACTGCAACTTCCGGTCCTCAAGATGCCTGCAGCAGACGACGAATGCAAGAAGTATGCCGTCTGCCACACGCCCGCTCGCCGAGCCGGCGCCGGCGTCTGAATCGGGTGAATAAAGACGATATTCTGATATTGCATTTGTTTGACATACAATGAGTTTCAGACACTTATAAGAATTCATAGTGGGGTGCGATGCCATATATGGTTTTTCGAAAGTCCGGGCGTCAATCGAGATGATCGTCTGCTTAAAGATCGCAATGCAGCCGTGAGAAAAGCACTTCAGGCGATCGGTAGAGATCCCAAAATTTGTTTGCGGACTCGCGCTATGGGAGGGTGCTTCGTACCTGGTTGTAACCATCGCGAGGAGAAAGAATCTTGCAGTTTCTTCAGATTTCCGCAAAACCCCAAAACGAGACAGAACTGGATAAAAACTATAATGTGAGTTTATTACAGATTGTACTCTCATCGCGGGTTCAATGGAGATCTTCACCGAAAGAGCACATCCACTAAATTTAATGTATACAGAAAAAAAAAGCGAAATAGCGATAGACATGCAATCTTTTTAATAACCTGATTACCTCAATAATAATAATAATAATAATAACAAACGACTTACCTCGACGGCGTACGATTTGTTTCTCATGCTGGCCTGCACTAAGCCGGCAATGCACTTCAGGTCGTCGTCGTAACTGATCTGCATGACGTGGTTTGATTTTACGGAATTGTCGCCCCTCTGAACCAAGCTGGGTTCTTCACAGAAAAAAACAAACAAAAAACACCCACATTGCGGAGGCCTCTACGGCCATGGCGATGCACTTGCTTGTGTTGCTTGTTTACTGACGCAATTCAATGAAGACGCCGCTGCAACACAGGCCAGCAAATCTATCGTGTCGTCTGCTACCAAAGCAAAGCGGAGTGGAATAGTTCAGAAATGGCTTTCATCGTTGCAATACGACGCTGACATGACAAGAACATCTTCATAATTAGATATCAAAAAGTTAGGTTGCTTACAAAAAATTATTTACTTACTTGTAAGTGAAAATCTAGCCTCGTGTGGAGTCTCCATGCATTGGTCCATAGCAACGTCCCTAGCAACGGTTTGTTTGGACCCAGACGCCATTTTGTGACGTCATCACTTACAGGGTCAATAATAAAAAAAGCACACCTTTCGTAGTCCACGTACTTTATTTCTTACATTCAAATGTTTTTTAACCGTCTTAAAGAAGCACGATGGAGGCATTTTCATAGAGTGACAGGACGGGCATATTAGCAATATATAAGCGCCCCCGCAATGCTAGCGAACCTTGAATACACTCTACATTCTTTTCGATCGTTAGTTTGCTTAGAATCGTCGCTCGTTTTTACATACCTGCCATGGAACATAGGTTTGGGCCTGAAATATAGCGAAGCTTAACATCGTTCAGTGATAAAAAAAATGCTGTAATTAAAGCAATTACTCTTTTTACAATATTAATAAAGGTACATACTATCCGGTACAACCGAAATGATAAAAGTTATTCATGTTATTTTCCGGCGAGGAGACAAATTTCACGCGCGTTTTCCCATAGGAATGCACAGGAGCACCGCAAAAGTAGACTGGTTGCTGTCTGCTTCAATTTGCCTCCCGGAAGTCGCATAGACACTAGCGCCAGTTGAACCTCTAGCGTACATTATAATAACTCTATGGATTTTTCCTTTTAATCTTAGGTTCCTAAGTTAGGAAAATATTGAACATCGTCGCCGGCGAAGATGTCAGCGATTTTAGTGATCTGTCGAAAAGTGACGAAAATTAATCCCCCCGCCGCGGCTGAGCCCTCTGAGACAAGTGGTGATGAAGAAACCGTAGAAAATTCCTTCGGATCATCTGTAGCTTCGTCCTATCGTCCATACAACAAATGGCGAAAGGTATTGCTCCAAAACAGTCATGCTGAATTTTCCAAAGTATTCTCTAAGCCGGATGCCATAGATTCACCATTGTTCCTTTTCCGCCAGTTTCTAAGTACTGATATGCTCACCATGCTAGTGGAGCAAACAAATGTGTACAGTACTTGGAAATACGGCAGCTGCGTGACAGAACTGTGCAAGAGCTGGAGCAATATATTAGAATATACCTAAAAAATGGGGCTTACAAAATGCCGAACGTCATGTGCTACTGGGAGAATGGGACAAGATATTCACCTATCGCTGACAAGAGGTCTAGAAATTGTTTCTTGAAGCTGATGCAATGCATGCATGTTGTAAATAACATGGAAACCACCAAAGAAGCGAAGGAGGACAAGTTGTGGAAGATTCGTCCTTGGATTTCCTTATTCCAGCACCTCTACAGCATTGAACAAGAAGAGTTCAATGCGGTGGATAAGATAATGGCGTTATTTACAGGAAGGAGCTCGCTAAAACAGTACATCCCGAACAAACCGACGCCGTGGGGTTTCAAGCTTTAGGGACGGGCAGGCACAACCGGTGTCCTTTAGCAGTTCGAGGTATACCAAGGCCACTCCAAAGAAAACTACATTTTTGGACTTGGGGGTGATACTGTCCGGAGCATCTGCTCTGAAATACCTTCAAATGAAGACTTCAAGGTTGCAGCTGACAATTTTTTTAGCTCTTTGAACCTTGTTGAAGAGTTAACGAGAGGGATACAGTACGTTGGAACTCTGAGGCGAAATCGGCTGAGAGACTGCAAACTCCAGGGTGAGAAGACTCTGAGAAAAGTTGGCCAAGGCTCACATGATTACAGAGTTGACAATGACAAAAGAATTGTGGTAGTTCGCTGGTTTGACAGGAAAGCTGTCACCCTAGTGTCAAACTTCGTCTCTGTTGAGTCAATTCAGCAAGTCAAACGGTATCACCGGAAGACCAAACTCCACATTGACATCACACGCACGGCAATTGTTGGTATGAACAACAGTTTTAGGGGGGGGGGGTCGACCAGCATAATTATGAGGTGTCGCTGTACAAATACACCATACGGTCGAGGCGCTCGTACACATACCTCATATATCATGCTATCTTCATCTGCGTCGTGAATGCATGGAATATTCACAGGCGCCAAAGCTGTCAGCTGAAGGAGCGGCCACTCAAGCTGAGAACCTTCATTGCCAGTTTATCAGAAAGCCCAATCTCTACTGGAAATGCGCCAAGAGGACGGCCGATCAGTCTGCCTTCGCCTCCGATGAAGAAGAGGAAGTTCACGCCAAGTCATCCGCAAGATGACGTTCGAAAAGACGGGGTTGGGCATCTTCCAACTGTGGCGAGCAACAGACTTCGATGCAGGGACTGTGTGCCCAGTGTGGACACATTTAGCACAGTTGTGTGCGCGAAATGCAATGTAACTCCGAGTCTGAGCAAGCGATGCAACTGCTTCTTTGAATACCACAAGCCGCGAGGCTGCAGCTGGCAATGCCGTAGTAGAAAAGCCCAGTGTATCATATTTTATACGTTCAATAATTGTTTACTGGTTTGAAATTTCATTGTTCTTTTTCTATGAATGTACTCACTTTAGCTATAAGTAAAGGCACACAAGTTTCTACAATTTTAATTTGTGTAGAAATATGTTTGGGCTTAAATTTCTCAAGCACTTAAATTTAGTGCTTGAGAATAGGTGACAATTGTAGCGGGCAAACGCTGGCGGCACGCTTTCCCGTATTGGTCCAGTGACCGATGAGTCGTTCTACTCACTCCACTTTAGAATCCCCTAAATTATACTCATGTGAAAAAAAAAAGGATTAGGGTACCTGTAAAAGAAACAAAAACAACTAGCATAGCCGAGGTTTCTTTTTTTTTTTTGTGCTGCATTCGGAGACATGTACACCAATATCAAATTATTTTAAATCTTTCAATTTTCTGTTGACAACGAAAGGTTGGCACTTTTCAAGTATGGGGACACTTGATATAAACAGTGTATTAAGCTCAAAACATTAGGGCATTACAACCAACACTATACTGTGTATATATATATAAAGTGGCTATAATGAAGACAAAGTGCTCAGGTGGCAATTGTTGCTATTCTTTTATTTTTCAAAACCTGCATATACAATTTTATATTGAAAATATTTTCCTCTAAAAAAATAAATAAAACTCCTAAAACAACCTTGTACGTACTTTTGACACATCGTGGAAATGGAAATCTGAAAAGAAGTCTTTTTCCAGCACCGGACTATAAACTATAATAGTTATAGTAATGATACTTTCAAAAGCCAGAAACAACCCTTTGAATATGAAACAAACCAGAAAACTTGTATGGAAACAGGGAACGTTTAACCAAAAAACAATATTATGTATGCATTACAAACATATTAAATCATCAAAATATGCAGCATCAGTCACTTCACCATTCTAAAAAAAATACCTGAAAATATGTATAACACAAAAAGGGATATGATTTACACCAAGCAAGATACTGGGCCATAGAACCAAAGTTTCAACAATAAAAGAAAGTATGAGTGGGTACCCAAAAATAACCGGAATGAATTTCAGGAGGCCGGGCATTCGTAGCACCAGGATCCACCTCTTGCAGCACCCCTCCCAAGTTAGGTTGCCGACCGGCGTCGTCTGCTAAGGATCTAGCGGCATGTTGTGAATTTTTTCTCCAAGCGCTTCAAAATCATTCCTTGTTTTTTGCAATGTCTGACTTGACGGACCTTCCACATCTATAAAATGATTTCCTTTCAAGACTTTTCATACGGGTGAAGAGAAAAAAGTCACACGGGGCAAGGTCTTGAGAATACGGGAGGTTAAGAAGCGGTGTCATGCCAGGACAGTGTCTGCTGGGGCATTGTTGTGATGGAACTATCATTCCCCCTTTCCCTCATATCGGGGCATTTCGGCCTTACTGAGTTTCGCAAGTGTCGCAAAATTCCCCGGTAAAACATCCGATTAACAAATTCACCAAGAGGAACAAACTCGGAGTGATCAATGACCAAATATTTTTGTGTTCTTCTTCAGTTGAGGAGGTTAAAGGTCGCCCAGAACGAGGTTGCCCATCGATCGAAAAATCACCAGTCTTAAAGCGATAAAACCACTTGCAATTTCTTATTAGCATCATCCTTGTAAGCTCTCTGAAGCATTACAAGAGTTTCTGGCAGTTTTACCTCAAGCAATATTTCACAGCCCCATGTTGTTCTTTCATATCAGACATTGAAAAAAAAAACATTTTAAAGTGCTTGGAAAAAATATTTGTAGCAGACAATGCCAGTCGGCAAACTCGCTCGCAAAGGGTGCTGCAAAGCGCTGCTAGCGGCGGAAGCTGGTACTAAAAACAGCCCGCTTTTCAGAAATTCATTCCGGTTACTTTTGCATCCAACCTGGAACGAATCACTGCACTAAAAGCTTCCGATATATGCCATGTTTAAAAAAAAAAAAAAAAAAAAAAAAAGATGCCAACCAGTCAAGGAGGCTCAATAGACCTTATGAAAAATTGTTTGGTGATCTGACAACACTGAGAGCGTCGCCGTTTTAATGTTGGCAAGCGTCGTCGGTACCAAAGCACGGTGGAGGCATCAGAGAGAGCCGTACGGGCAGTGTACGATAGCGCAGCAACTGTTTTCCGCCTTCTGACCATGAAATGTGGACAAACAGTTTAAACAACCTACCGCAACTGTCTGATGAAGCTCTAGGAGGCATGTGCACGCTGGCAACAACCTCGTCGAAGCAGCGGAGCAAGTCCTATGCCTTTGCTGTACAAGCGTACACACTGCGGGTTGTCGCCAGCGTGTGCACAGGCCTCCAAAAGTTTCATCAGACAGTTGTGGTAGGCTGTTTAAACTGTCTGTCCCCGTTCCATGGTCAGAAGGCGGAAAACACAGCTGCCGCGCCATCACACACTGCCCTCCACCGTGCTTCAGTACCGACAACGCTTGCTTACATTAAAACAGTGACGCTCTCAGTGTTGTCAGACTACCAAGCAATTTTGCATAAGGTTAATTGAGATGAGGCAATTTTCTCTGTAACATCAAGCAACATCAGCCACAGTGTGTGCCCAAATAATGGCAGACTTCGATAATTGGTGCTGCAGCTACCATACTCCATTCACCTCTAAGCTGAGACTGTAATGGAAGCTACGTCCTCGTTAGACCAGTCATACGCCTCTCTTTTGCCACATCATCACGCTCCCGGCCATACCCACGCGCAAAGAGTTGGGCCAGGTGATAAAAGCAGTGATGTGATTGGTCATAGCCATTTTGGAGCAGCTGTTTGAGCCGCCAAAATTTCATTTTGGAGAAGCAAGAAGAGCTTTTGGAGCACAACCGCACACTTCATTTTCATTTATATCACTGCAAATGTGAGGAGAGATGGCAAATATTAGGAGAACAAACACCAGGTGTTTAGTTGCTTGTGGAAGCACCAGACACGGCAACAAGAAGACGACTGATGAAGAACAGCGCAAACTGCTGTGGATGATTATTTTAGGTACGAAATCCCACGGAAAAAATATTAAAATACAATCATTTTGAGCACCTAGATTTACGTGTCCTTCAAGCTCTAAGGGGGGCTGTAACAAAACTGCAACTCTCAATTCAGACTAAAACAAAAACAAAGCATAAAAAATAAACCTAGAAAAGTCCATATATACCTTCTTGCACCCCGTCTCGCTCTGGAGGAGTACCTTTCCCCTTAGTATGCGGGTGTGCTGCGGCGAAGCAAGACACGCAACATAGCGACTCCTAATTTGCAATTGTTGCTTCACTGCATTACACCACTATGCAGTGAGAAGCGCACTTAACAAAGCTAACTAACCCACCAGAACAGACCACGAATACGAGACTTGTTGCGAAACTTCTGAGTACAGTCAGTGCTTGGTGCGAAATCAAATCGAATAGTATGTTATTTGAGACGATTATTGAAAGTCCTGAAAACCCGCACGAGCCTACACTAATGATTCGCCCCGGCAGCGAGGCCTGCAGCTGTTATATTTTCAGTATTATTTAATTGAACTTAAGTTCTGGTGCAATGTTGGTGCAAATTCCTCACATTTTGATCAAATGTAGCAAGTGCAGCAGAATAAGCACTTAGGCGCAGTTTGGCACAATTGGCGCAGCAATCACATCACTGGGTGATAAGAGGGAGGCGGCTGATTGGTCCGGCAGCGTGAACATAGTATAGCTGGTGCACTCTTTTGAAAAGGGTCTATTCAAGGGTAGCTGACAAGCAGTTGTTGGCTGCAATACAAATAGCAGAAGCGCATACTGCAATGTTCACTCGTCTCCTATGATTTTGATATAGCCTTTGTTCTTCTCATGGGCAACACTGGATCCCACCGCAGCCGGCATGTCGCGGTCGAGACAGGTTAACGACGACAACTGATTCATTGCGTACAATACGTGGTCCTGTGGGTTGTCGGGCTGGTGGCATCTATTACATGGTGGGCCTTGTCTGCTAACCCTCTTTCGCATCTTTTTGCTGGTGCTTGCCACATGAGGTGCTGTGCTCGGCAGTGGGCACTGGTGTTTCCCACAACAGTTCTAAATCACTATAAAAAAACAAAACAAAAAAAAAACAGGGTGACAAACCTGTAACAATGTAGCAAACAGATTTGTTTTAGGCTGGCTTCACACGAAAAATTTTTTTCAACATTTGGACGTTGCAAGACGAACAGAATTCTCGAAGTTTCACGGTCTAAACCAACAAGCACGCTCCCCAAAGGATTGAGGATCGATTCCACCGCCTGGCCATGGTCTGACGAGCAGCTGAAATTTTGTGACATCTTGAAGCAGCAATATCTGCAATTCCAGTCTCCTGAGTTCACGAGCAGCAACCGCTGAAATAGCAACGTGCTATTTCTGGTATGATCACTATCCAAAAATACAATTAGCTCATGCTGCATAGACCCAAACTTTCGGAGCAATCACTTGCAACTATACCTATGGCTTTTGCTGATGCACCTAGAACCATAAATTACAAAACTAGAAAAAAATAAAGCAATCAAATTTTGTTGTCATTTAACCTTCTGACCTGCAGTGATAATGAAATTAAACCACAAGCATATACAGATTCATATAAAATATATGTTTAATATCTATCTTGAGTGAATTGCTATATTTTTATTGTAAATGTACCATTCCTGCAAGCACACCTAAAGCAGTCATTGAAATGTGACAGAGCTACATCTTGGGACGTTTGGGATACGAGTCACCTTACCACGGCCATTGCTAGCCTGGCTGCAAGCATGCCAGTTGACAGTGTCACGAAATACTTTACCAGGAAAAATACATTTGTCTCCATTCATTTACGCCAGCCCACCCACACTGCCAAATGTTGCTCTCCTAACGGTGTAGACACCACGCATCTGAGAGAATGCATGAGGATCACACCGTCCACACTGTACAGCAGTCATGCCGCACCAAGGGAGAGGGCTGCCATGGGCACGCCGAGATACCGGGTTTGCCGAGACGGCAGAGGCAGCTGTCTCGACTAGTGCTCCAGGTGTCCACAACCATAGACGGGAACAGTCATCTATTGTTGCCATCAACTGTCCCAATAGGCAGATCTCACTAAGCGTTCCACGCATGCGTGATGCCGCCATAACTCTAGTTCACAGGAAGCAGTGCACGAGACAGCTCGTGTCGTCTCGTCACGTGCAAAGCTCCAGCGGGGTTCTCCCACATGCAGAAAAACTTAAGTTTCTTTGATGCATTGTGGCAGTGGCGGCTTAATGAAACTGGCTGGTGAGATTGG
Source organism: Ixodes scapularis (assembly GCF_016920785.2). Taxonomy (NCBI): domain Eukaryota; kingdom Metazoa; phylum Arthropoda; class Arachnida; order Ixodida; family Ixodidae; genus Ixodes; species Ixodes scapularis. The sequence goes on along the minus strand of NW_024609879.1, from coordinate 136,971,801 downwards.
TCTATTCAAAGGCAAAAACCCTGAGGCTGCTGCACATCCAGTCGTTCCAACCATGCAAAGCCTCTTTGTGTCCAGACCATTGGATTCTCATGGGGTGAGATATTTTCATAGTAAAGTATCTGGTGTCGTCATGTTACACCCTGGTGGTTTTCAACCACCCATGGGCTATATAATTCCTCTTCACTTTCAAAGAATTCTGTTACATCAGAAAGATGATAGGTTGAAAACAGGGATGGACAAGAACGTCAGAGGAAAGGAATGGTGAATCAAAGCGACTGACCGAATCGTCCTAGGCGAGCCAGCACAGGACACCTGTTCGTGCAGGGCGTGGGCTGGGGTGGTGTGTTGCCTAACCTGGGGGGCCTTTGAAGGAAACCTAGCCCGGGCTTGGCTCAACTGCCAAGACCCCAGTTTCATCAGACATGGGGACACCTAGCACAGCCAGGCTTGCAGGGGCTCTGAACCCATGCTGGGTTCGGGGCTCATGGTGATTGGTGACACCACTCACCAAACACCCACAAGCGCACAAGTCTCCTGTGGCAACGCAACCCTGTAAAAAGGCATTCAGTACATGAAGTAGATACTGATCAAGCCAAGCGAGAGATACACTTCAACTGAAAAAAAAATGAAGGCTCAGCTCAGACATATGATAGATGCCCAAGTGTGGTTGTTTGTCAAAACCAATGTATTTTACATGCTCCAAGTGAACTAATCGTTATCATAGATAAACTCAAAGCTACAAAGCAAAATGTACCCAAAATACTGAAAGCTGAGCTAAAGTATGCACAGCTTTCGTAACCGAAATACCTACGAATGGTTTTTTCACTTGTCTTTCTAATTAAGCGACACCTCTTTTTCAGCTACAAATAGAATGTGCTCATGTGAAACCTATAACTTCATGCTAAATCTGGGTCATTCCTCCTATGCAGTGTGCTGGCTTGCTCAAAATAAAATCAGGTGGCCTTATCTTGGTCTCAACAAAAAAAATTGTCAAGGCTAGTGCTGCCTTAGCAAAGCATTTTCTTGAGGCTTCCTTAGATAGACCGACTGAGTTACTTTCGAACAAACCAGCCAATAAATAGATTATGGACAAACAAAATAAAGATTACACATTCCACTGAAACGAGTAGCCAAGTGAAATCACCAATTAGCTGAATGCTCAGGCGGTTGTAACCTGCCAACTAAGTAGCCTTCAACAAAAACTTTTTTCATTGCATCAGTTGGCAAAGTAGATGTGAAACACGTGCACGACAAAGACAGGCATTGTATGATGGTTCCCACATGAATCGTAGCTGGCGTCCTACGACACTGTAACATGGCACGTCCCGATGTCGCATTGTGGGGAGCTGGCCGACGCAAGCAGAAATTGCAACCGCATATTTTGGTCATTTCACTGCAGTGTCAGGTGTATGCAGTTTCAATGTTTTCGTGTTCTGCGAAGCTACTGCAAGCACCATGAGTGACAAGGAAGGTGTTGTGATATCACCATCTCAACTACAAACAAACAAAGCATTGCAACAGAGACAATGATGCCGAGAAGCGGTGCTAAAATGCTGAAAGGTAGTGCATGGTTTGGTTTTGCTGCATGATTGGTTTTGTTTTAAAGTTCAGAAGGTGAAGAGGAATTGCAACAGCCAGGGTCCTCTGGGGTAACAACCGCTACGAAGTCACATAAGCACTGTGGAAGGTGTTAGCTGTGCCAGGGCTCACGTTTCGTAATGACGCACTTTGCCTGTTGTCAGGCGCCCGTCACTATATACCTCGATCAGTGCGAGAAAGATGTGCGTAGGTAAACAGTAACAGCCAGTCAAGCAGTGCCAAAACAGGACCTGAAAGGGTACATGGGCTCATCCAGCTTTGACACCAGAGAGGCCTGAGCCAAGTTGGGCTCTGAGTGGAACCTCAGCAGAATCCACGAAGGAGGACCAGACAAGCCTTCCTTCATGTACGTCACAAAAAGGTGCCTACCACATGCTATTAAGTATATAGGAGGTTGAATTAGGGACGCAGTCTTCCCTCAAAATAAGCTAATAAGCTTTAGTCACTTTCCATGATCCCGAGTGTTGCTTGGGGTATCGTGAAATGTCAGCCCCGGCAAGTTCTTGCCCACAGGTACCCCGACAAATGCCAAAAACAGCACCAAGAATACAAGAACGCACGAGAGGCTTATTTTCATTCACATTTTCTGCCTTGTATAGGAAGGCGACACACCCTTTTAGTGATAGCTGGCAACTGGCAATTGAGCAGGCATTATCAGTATACAGGAGGCTATATGCTCCATGACGCCTATCCTGGGGCCCTATGTTGCGCTTTTTGGACTCCCACGGCGACTAGGGAGAAGGAAGTGACATCAAACACGCAGCAAACGCAGATTGGATGTTGATTGGTGAGAGTTCCTGATGACGAATTTCCGCAGAAGAAAACAAAGAAAAAGTGAGCTGTGTTTTCTTCTGCGGAAATTCGTCATCAGCGACTTCACCAATCAACACTTAATCTGTGCTTGCTGCGTTGTTGACGTCACTTCCTGGTTCCTAGTCGCCGTGGGAGTCCACAAAGCGCGACATAGGGCCCCAGGCAGGTCAGTCATGAAGAGCTTGGCACAAACCATCTTCTGGTACCCCGGTGTTGACAAAGACATTTAAGACCATGTAACAAGGTGCGAAACATGTGCCCAGTCATGTTAAATGCCCCTGGTGCAGGTTCAGGTCAGCTGATTGGATACCAAGCAACGCTGAACATGGCTTATATTATGCCGTACAGCTGGAGAGTTACGTGATACTGATCGACACAAAGCAGATAGAAGCATCGACCGAGACCACAGTGGAAGCCCAGTGCGACATCTTTGATCGATTTGGACAGCCAAGGACACTTGTGTTTGACGACAACGAACCCATATTAATAGTACCGTTTTCAAACAGTTTTTACAACAGTCATGTACATCACCCCACCACCGCTTTGTATCACTCACGGTTCATCAGGTTATCCGAGCATGCGATATGTGGAGACAAGGGGGAATTTGTGAGGTTCAACATCACAGTCTTGGAACCAGGCTTGCAAGCACTTCCCGCTGTTGTTGAAGTTGCACTGCTGCAGAACCTCAGCAAAAGATAGGAAGTATTCTTCTTAACTGTTATTCGGCTACCACATCAGATCCCCGTTTGATTTTTGTCTATATGCATTTGGACTCGTCACCGCATATGGGAGGCAACCATCCTTTTGCTGTGGGGCAGACTGTGTAGGCGCGCAGTTTAGGCCTATGGTGGATTCCTGAAATTGTCTGCTAACTTGATGGTATACGAATGACAACAGTAGGCACCTCAAGAGGACAGCACCAACACCAGGCAGATCAGCTCTGGACACAATAGTTTTTTGACGGAGGGGCAACAAGGTTGGAGGTTCGGTGGTTCAATCATCAGGCTGCTCCTTGGCAGCAGGAGACATCCAAAAAGTGCTGGTAGAGTGGCCAGGTGATGGGGTACCCTGATGGGAGACGAGCAGTGGCGGGGTTCACAGTCAGCGCGAACCCTGCCGGCGACAAAGCAGAGGTGATTGACTTTTAGGTTTAGATTTCATTAATTATAGAGCAGAACATCAGAACTAAAGAACAAGAATGGTAAAGAGGTGCAAGCTCGGACTCGAACTTGCACTCATAAGAGTGCAAATAGTATCTGTGACGATGTAACAAACTAGTAAAAGCCAAATATTAGATTCTCCTTTCCTTATATTTTTTTAAACAAAACCCCAAGAAAGACATTGGGGGTACAGAATCAAAACTTGGAGTATTTCCGGAACACTTCGAAATAAGTGAAATATGATCCACGATATCCGTAAATGATAATGGCACGCTTGTATTTTTAGCAGATGGCTATATTTTTTGTTCCAACCAACAGATTCTGGTGAGCGCTTCAAAAACAGCCATCGAGTCGGCACGCAAATCTCGGAATATTTACCCGTGACGTCACGCTCGCAACGTCACGGGCCCATACGAGGCCAAGGGTATAGTAATTACAATCGCCGTCACTAGGTCGCGCCAGCTTTATCGTCAGCGCGTTACAATTCTGACAAGTCGGAATGCCCGAAGTACGGTGTACTAGACCTGAGACATGCGCCAAGCGTCGCCCGCTCCCGCACGCCTCCATCGGACACGCCACACTGTGGTGTAGCTCCTGATGGGCCCATGACGTGAGACATTCCAACAAAGCTCAGACCTCAACTACCAGGTGGTATTAGGACATTTTTTTATTTGTTTTAAAATTGCTTTTCTTGCATTTATAGACGAAAGACTGCTGTTTCTGAGCTGCTGTCATGAAGCAGACCATGTCTACACAAAGAAGTGGGCGCTAAAATGTTGCTTCTGTACCCCATTAAAGCAGAACGAAAAACTACTGCTTTCCCATTCTTAATAGTTTTTTTTTGACAGTAGCTATACACAAACTCATCTCTGTTACGTCACGCCGCGGTGGTGGCGCGTCGGACGCACTTCCGGTTCGGGGCTGTGGGCGGAAGTGCCCATGTGAGACGTGTATTCCTGCGTTGTTTTGAAAGGAACCAGACAAAAACCTGCCTTCTCGTCAAAATGCTGCGACTGGGGCTGTACCAAAAGTGTCGAGAAAGATGTGAAGGTCAGTTTTCATGCTCTCGGTTCGTCCGAGAACGCGGATATGTGCCGTGAAAAGGGAAAACCAGACGCCGTCGGACCACGATTGCTTGGGCGGGAAGCATTTTGGGTTGAATTCACGGATACTTCTGGTCATCAAATTTATTTGTTTTGTTCCAAAATGAGCGCCGTAAAATCGTCAAGTTGTACGGACCACCTGCGGACTACGTTCAGAGCGTCTTCAAGTTCAAACGGCCGCCCAATCGTTCGAACTGTCGTCTGCTCTTTCAAACGTTTCCGCTTGTCGTCTGCTCTTTTAGACGACATTGGCCCGTAGACCAAACGTGAGCCTGGTACTTGGGATAAGAAGTAAGTGCAGGCCTTAAAAGACTTAAGTTTGAAGGTCGGTAAGCAGGCTGGACATAAACAGTAGATACAAGGAGATGTTGATCATTGTTACCAGTGGCCATCACCGACTTGTTATGCCTGATTCACTTGGTTAGATTCTGCTTGCGACTTTCAGTATCGACGTCGACATCTCAGCTACGGTTCACGCTTTTGCAGTCCGAGCGACGTCGCTACTGAAAATTGCGAGCGAAATCTCATCATGTGAATCAGGCTTTAGCGTACATTCTGCGGCGTCCACGCGGAATGAATCGCCACATGTCAGATGATTCACGCGAAGTTTTGCGAAGTTTTTGGCGAGCCTCGGTAATTTCGCTGACGCCACTCAAGTAGTCAGACATCGTTAGGAGGACGTTGAATCAACTATTTCAACGCCAAAAAGAGCGCGGGGACTCACACCGACGCCGACATCATCGCATTTCAATGGTTTGTTTATGGGCGACGGCGAGCTTCTTGCCCACACCCCCATCGCGCATGCGCGGCACCGGTGGAGTCCGTTAGGGGCGCTTCGGGCGCTCCGGTTTGTTTGTAAACATGAGTTGGTGTATAGGGAGACTACAATAATAAAAACACCAGAACACAACACTTATCTTCTAATACACGCAAGTGGTCAATGAGAAATGGTATTGGGAAAACTTCATATCCGAGGAAAGTTTGTCATATTTGAGATAGTCGCAATCAGAGGAAAGTGTTGACTTAATGGCGGCTGTTGTGGTCACAGGCATTTATGATAAAACATTTTCTTAGAAGAAAAATGGAAAGAGAAACAATTAATTTCACAGCACTGCGATTCACCGAAAGCACCCGTCTAGAACGGAGGAGATGCTAGCTCGTCCGCGTACGGGAAATCGTCGAAAAAGCTTCGTGTCGCATGCTGGTGCACGCTGGTTCTTCAGCATACGGTTTCGAGCGAAGAGGCCAATGAAGACAGCGGCCATCTTGCAAACACCAACTTCTTGGGAGGCCGGAGCTGGGTGGCCATCCTACGCGCTGACTATATTCCATTCATCCCTAAGCTGAAACTGCGGTGAAAGCTACGTCCTCAATGAACCAGTCATACATCCCTCTTTCGCCACGTGATCACGCGCCCGCTCATATCCACAGACCGAGGACTGGGTCAGGTGATGAAAGGGATGCGGCTGATTAGTTCGGCGGGCAAGTAGTTCCCACTGCAGTCTCACCTCAGAGCCGTGTTTAAAGAGTGTTTGGTCAGTGCTAGGCGCAGGCATGCACCAGACGCAGAAAGTGGGCTTTACATTTTCTCTTGGATAACCAGAAGCCTAAAAGAATCCCTAGCGGTATTAGCGAGGAACTGTCTTAACCATAGGTATATGTTCGTGTATGGTTTTAATAAGCGCGTAAGTGTGAAGAGTAGTGATCCTTCATGGTTTAAAATAGGGTGCACAGGATGTTACAATCATGATCATGCAGAAAGATGTAAGAAACAAATGTGCCGCTCAACTCTGTTTTGCTGGGGGGGGGGGGGGGGGGTGACTGCTCAGACGGTATATTCCCGGCCTTCGGCGCACGGATTATGTCGATCGTTCCGCCAGTCGCACTCTTTCACCATAATTTCGGATGACCGTGATTGAAACATCACATGCACCACATTTTCAGTCACCGAGAGTTAATCCGACGCACTAATGAATTTTGTTTCTCGCAACCACCGCCAGGGTATTATTTCCGGCTTCTGATTGGCCACATTCGAATTTGTGCAGACGCCCTGGAACGCGCCCAGCCTGCTTTCGGCCAATGGCACTTCCTCATTTGTCTCCTATACTTCCCAACGAATGGCAAACTTTCTACATATATGGCTCTGTCTCAGCTTAGGGGTGAACAGAGTATAGGGCAGCATGTCTCAATGCAATGAAATTTCGTAAAGTCCAAAACCGGGTACAGCAGAGCGACCGGCCAAGGGGAAAAGATCAGAAGGTTTGAAAGGCCACGTTTTGCAAGGCAGACTGGTAAACTGGACAATCACGGGCGTTGGAACACTGTGAAGAACATCAGGGGCTTATTTATTGTCCTAAAAGAACTGAAGGAACAGAAGTGTTGGAACCATTTCGTCGTTTACCCTGAGACTGGGTTTTTTTTTAAGAGCAGAAGTAACAGAAAAAACAGACAGGTCTCAAACTCAGCTACAAGTTTATTTCAACAACTTCCTCTTATATAGTTCGTTCTCGTCGTCATCAACCAATCACATACGACTTGTCCTCTGCACCGTGACTTTACATGTTCCACTCTATCACAAAAGAAGCGGACACTCCCAACGTTTCCAAGTGAAAAGGTTCTAGCAGAAGATATGCCTCACAAAGACTTCGAGCAACTCTTTTGTGTCCTCACAATAAACAGGACAACAGCCCACAACAACATCCTACTCAAAACTGGTCACGTCCAAAATTATAGAAAACAGACAATACACACCAATACACACCACAGACAATACACACCAAAGAAGCCTTTCAGGATGATTAAAAAAAAAGAATACTTAAAACTGTAAAAATTGCTTGCAGCGGTACCCTATTTTGCATGGAAGGTTGACTAATGCAATTTCCCAACGATCTAATCCTAATTGTTTCTCTTACCACCCTTTTAACATCGTTGCTTTCCTTAACAACTACATCCGTTCCAGACCAATCCGTTGTGCAGTTTCTACACTCCTCCAGATGCTTAGTCAACTCCGAATTTGCTGCATTATTTATAACATTCCTTTTGTGTTCTGTTAAACGATCGTTCAAACACCGAGAGGTTTGGCCTACATACTTAAAACCACACGCCAAAGGAACCTCATACACCACGCCTGCGCTACACGGCACCAACTTTTCTCTATGCGCCTTCTGACAGCCCCTCTGAACCGTTTCAAAAGGTGTCAATCTATCTAACCTAAAATCTGTGCTGAATACGACATCCACGCCATATTTTTTTGCACATGCTCTAAGATTGTGAGACACCTCGTGAAAATGTGCAAAAAAATATGGCGTGGATGTCTTATTTAGCACGGATTCTAGGTTAGATAGATTGACACCTTTTGAAACGGTTCAGAAAGGTTGTCAGAAGGCGCATAGGGAAAAGTCGGTGCCGTGTAGCGTAGGCGGTTCCTTTGGCGTGTGGTTTTAAGTATGTAGGCCAGACCTCTCGGTGTTTGAACGATCGTTTAATAGAACACAAAAGGAATGTTATAAATAATGCAGCAAATTCGGAGTTGGCTAAGCATCTGGAGGAGTGTAGAAACTGCACAACGGATTGGTCTGGAACGGATGTAGTTCTTAAGGAAAGCAACGATGCTAAAAGGGTGGTAAGAGAATTAATTAGGATTAGATCGTTGGGAAATTGCATTAGTCAACCTTCCATGCAAATAGGGAATCGCTGCAAGCAATTTTTACAATTTTAAGTGTTTTCTCTTTCTTTTTTTAGTCATCCTGAAAGGCTTCTTTGGTGTGTATTGTCTGTGGTGTGTATTAGTGTGTATTGTCTGTTTTCTATAATTTTGGAGGTGACCAGTTTTGAGTAGGATGTTGTTGTGGGCTGTTGTCCTGTTTATTGTGAGGACACAAAAGAGTTGCTTGAAGTCTTTGCGAGGCATATCTTCTGCTAGAACCTTTTCACTTGGAAACGTTGGGAGTGTCCGCTTCTTTTGTGATAGAGTGGAACCTGTAAAGTCACGGTGCAGAGGACAAGTCGTATGTGATTGGTTGGTGACGACGAGAGCGAACTATATAAGAGGAAGTTGTTGAAATAAACTTGTAGCTGAGTTTGAGACCTGTCTGTTTTTGTCTGTTACTTCTGCTCTTCAAAAAAAAAAAACCCAGTCTCAGGGTAAACGACGAAATGGTTGACTTCCACCAGCTAGCCTGCACTTTGACTCTTTTCTCGACAAGTGTTGGAACACTGCAAAGAACCTTGGAAGCTTATAAACTGCCCTTAAAAAAAATTTTGAACCAGCACGAGCGCAAGAACGTTGTGAAAAACCGCGGGGGTTCTTTTTGTGCCCAGAAAAGAGTTAAACAGTCGAAAAAACGGGACGGACCCACAGGCTCGGCCGACGCACCAAAATATAGCGGTAGCTGACGCACCGAAATGTAGTGATCCTCTGGTGGAGAGGCGACGATGATGGAGGTTCGACGATCCGGCTGTACTTGGCAGCAGGAGACATCCAGGAAGGGCCGGTAGAGCGGCAGCGCTATGGGGTGTCCTGATGGGTGACGAGGCAGAGGCGATTGACCTTTAGATTTAGGTTTAATAAATCATAGAGCAGAACATCAGACCAGAAGAACGCAAACGGTGAAAGAGGCGCAAGTTCGGGCTCGCGCTGGCGCTTGTTAAAGCACAGATAGCGCTCGTGACGACACAACAATCTAGTAAAAGCCAATTACTACGCTGCCACTGAATCTCAACCTGGTACTGAATTGGAAAGTTCGCCTAGTACGTACGTACCACGACTGGTGCAGCTCAGAAATTCAACCAGTCCGAGATTGATGAAAACAGTACGGGCGACACAGTCACATACCTCTGAGCATGTTTACCCTGCCGATCCTCGGTCCTAGTGTTCAATGCTTCAACACGATCAGATATAAAACTAATCATTTTTTTTGTAATATTCTTTGCAATAAAATAGGGCCAGAAAGATATCCTCACCTCAGTTTGGCAAACACCCACGCCGTTTGTTGTTGTTGTTAAGATGCCACAGCTTTACCCCATCACGGTCCACGGCTGTCAAGACCAGTGTTGCTGCTCGCGGTGACAAAATGTTTATTCCACCAATTTACGCGAATTGCACAACATATGTGATCTTGGCGGAGCTTAAAAGATCACGAGAGCTAAGGAAACATATCATTTATAGTCTTTCAGTAGCTATCCAAGTTACTAATATCATTTACGACTGCCTGCACGTGAATATCGGATTCGAAAGTGACCACACCACCGTTGTCACCTGCAGAAAGGCACTCATTCCACAGCGGTTTGGGGTCGTCACTTTGCCCAAACGCTAGTAACTCGCCTTTTGGGGTAGTCAAAGCCTTTAAAGCGCCATTTGACCACACAGGGTAGTCATTTTTTCTTAGAGTGTAGGCCCAGCTGACGGTAGGGGCATCGTCGGTAGATGTGGTCCGCTCCACCACAGTGGTAGCACACGGGTCGTCGATCGGCCGTCCTCCAAACGTCGGTCTTCCTCGCACCACACTGCTCTGGTCGTGGAGCATACTGCGGCGCGGTGCCTCCCGTCTGCGAGCTGGCTGGTAGTGTCCTTTGACGGGAGGTGCTCTCTTGGCGGCGGCGGCGTAGGCCAGGACCGGCTGTTCGGGAGCCGCTGAGACGGGGACCTCTGGCAAGAGGGCCCGGTGTACCTCCTCGCGAACAGCCTCGGCGATTGAAACAGCGGCGGGTTGTTCTGGATAAGGAAGCAACCGCTTCAGTTTTCCTCGAACCACGACCCGAATGACCTCCCAAAGGTTCTCGATGCCAACTTCACCAAGGTCAGGGCGGGAAGATGGAAGGGATGAGGTGGCAGCTACGCCGGCGAGTCTCTGATAACGACCCGCCCTGGCCGACAGTGCTCGCTCAATGTTCGTTGCCTCAGCAACAAATTCATCCACGGTCGTCGGAGGATTGCGAACGAGGCCGCCAAAAATCTCGCTTTTCACGCCTCTCATGAGGACGCGCAGCTTCTTGTCTTAGGCGGCTCCAGGGTCGGCACGGGCGCACAGGCGCAGAACATCTTCAGTGAAGCTTGTCACGCTCTCGTTCAGACCTTGGCACCTTCCTTGAAGGACGTCCTTGGCTCGTTTACGTCGGTGTTGGCTTTTTAAGGTGCGCTTTAGCTCCCCGACGCAAGTCTCCCAAGTCGTGAGGGAAGCCTCCTGGTTCTCAAACCATTGTCTTGCCGTTCCTTCTAATGCGAAGTAAATATTTCGGAGGCGCTGTTCTGCCGAACGCGTCTTGGGAAGGGTACGGTGAAGAGACATAAGGTGCTACCCCGCACCTCCACCAAAATGTCACGAATGACAAATGATGAGTCGAAGAATAGCTAAAGAACCTAAACGTTCAATGAGGCGAACTGTGCCTAGAACTAAATAAAAGTAAGGTAGCGTCGCAGGCGTCGACGTCGGTAAAACAGCAGGATCAATCGCTGGAGCGAGACTGACCGCTGCTCGCCACGCGGAGCCCCTTATGTACGCCCCTTCGGCTTCTATTCTAGAACAATCGGCCCAGAATGTTCGACGACTAGAACATTCGGAATTCGATCAGACAAGAATGATTTTGAACTCGGGAGACCGCAATGTTGAAAGAGTAAATAAAGGAACATTCCGCTGACTGGAATCGAACCTAGACTTTCGGCACGACAGTCAAGCGCGGTAACCACTTAGACATCTCCGGGATGCTAAAGTAGAGTACAACATCTGGAAGAATTCTTTCGTGAAGAATCGCAGAGAAACGTCTATGAAGCCAGATGCCTTCTGAATGGCTGTTGCTTTTTCATTTTCTCGACTGAGAGGAAATGGAGTTGGATTCAAGTAGCGTTCAAAAATGCGGCCGTCAACCTCAAACTGAAATCAGCATAGTAAATATGTGAGTCTCACTGACACTGGAAGATTTATTGTGCTCTTTGTGCCAAATGACGGTTGTTTCACATTATTTCAAATATATAAAATATGTTAGCTGTCGTCACGTGGCATCAATACTTGCTATGAATGTGATGGATACATTTCGAGGGATGCCAAAGATAAGCACTGGGCTAGTTTGCAACCTCCAGTTAATACAGCACAGTGCAGAACGCATCTAACCTATAAGTTAGGTGCGTTCTGCACTGTGGAAGACCAGTCCTCAAAAGGGCTTATGCTTAGCGCAATGAGCATAAAGAAAAACCGGCCACTGTTCTTTTGCCTGCGCTGTTGCCAGATTGGAAAGCGCTTGCGTTTGTTTTAACGACAAAACAACTGAAACGTTCACGCTGACTAGAGAAAATTTTAAAATTCACTGATTCATGAATCAGTGAATTTAAAAGCACCTGCTTTAGAAGCATCGGAGTGCTTGCAAAGCAGATTTTTTAAAGATATACGAACACATATACTTATATTTTGCACCAAAAATTCGCTTTTATATGATACAAGTTAGTATAATTTCGTCTCCCGACATCCCCGGGAATGATGGAGTAGGGTGAAAAATCTCGAGGAATTCCGCCGTGGAGGAATTGCCGAGAGGCGTGTCTGAAGCCAAGTGCTTCTTGAACGGTTTCGTTGTTGTATTTCTTTTCCCTCCATCCGCTTGAGTGGAGGTGTAGATGGAATCGAGTAGCGTGTAAAATGTCGGCCTTCAGTTTTTTTTTTTTTTTAATTTTTAACGTAAAACATTTTTTGGCCTGGTGCTTGGCATTTCGTGAAGCCCAGATAAAAACGTGGATGCGACGCTGGACACTGATTGGTTGATGGGTTACAGAGGGGCTGAGGTGCTCGACACTCGTTGGTTAATGGGGAGGTCATGTGACATGAGGGATTGGCGAGGAGGAGTAAGGTAGTTGAGGAGAAGCTCAAGCACCTGTGCGCACTGAGGTAGAGGAACTCAAGAGTATGGAAGACTCTTGAAGATCGCCAGATTTATCAGCCCGATTAGCGGTAGCATCGCTTCATTCTTGGAACATGCTTTGAATTGTACACATGGTACGCGTTAAACTATCTAATTAAGTGCGCTCTAAAAATAGGAGTCTGGACTCTGAAAACTAAACTTATCTCTAAACGTTTTTTTATGCTCGAACGTTTTGCCTATTGAACACGGCTGCGTAGCAATTTCTATAATTTTTTTCTAGATGGTTGACGTTAATGTCTGTTTATGTAACCCATCAATCCATCAACCCATCAACCCATCATCAGAATTGGCAAATTACAATAATGGCTTGATGACTTGTGCAGGCCGCTACTTTTGTTCCGAGAGTGCAGCAGCAAAGTTTTCTTCTTAAAATTCACAATTTCTATGAAGCTTTAACCACTATGTATAGTTAATGCATGTGTTCAACGTAACATTCCTTACCATTTTCCAAAATAAACACCAGTTCTAAGGTGTATGAATGTATGAAGGCAGTTTTAAGAGTATGTTGATCTTCTGCACAACTTATATCTGAGAACAACGCACAGTGGTCTGCAAAAAAGGCACTGCATTGATTTATCGACTTTCGAATGTTGATGAAAACAAGAAACAACAAAGGGTCCAGCACAGTGCACAGAGCATCAGGGTATTCCTGACATAACCAGCAGTCTCAGTGGAAACATTTTATACTTGTACAAATTGTTGACGCCTAGTCAAATATGTGTCTAGCCAACGCACAATTTCATTGTTCTCGAGCAAGCATCTTGATTTATGAGACGTTTAGGTTGGGAAACAAGATCATACGCCTTTCAAAGTATTAAAAACTAAGTCAGTTTGGCACCATTCATTCATTACCTTTGCAAAATTGTTCATAGTGCGAAAACACTGCGTCTGTGGAAAGAGACGCCAACAATATCCATGTTTGTTTACGTGTTCCATGTTTTAATGCTTTGATTTATTTTGCCCCACCAAACGATTAGAAACAAAAAAGTTGTAGAAGGTGTGGAATGGCCACATAAAGTCGGTAATTAAAAAAAAAAAACTTACCAAAACAAAATTATTATATCCGATACCCGATATGGTCAAACGCATGGCGTGTTCAAATAGCAGGACAATAAAAATAACAAGTGCGACAGCACACAGATGAAAGTTCGTGCAATTTTTGCTCTGCCCCCTTGTTTATTTACTGTACTCCCATAAAAAACTCTTCTAAGAGCCAAGTCACCTTAATTAATCCTAATGTTGGTCAACATAACGCAAAATATTTATTAAACTCGTCCTACGTAAAAAGTGTATCCTGTTACAAATACCCTGCAATCACTATCACAGAAGACTTAATGTGGAATTTTCGTATTGAGACCGTGCTAAAGAAGGCAGCGAGAAGTAATGTATTTTTTACAGAAAAATTTGAATCAAGCATTATCTTTACTAAAATAACAGCATATAAACTACTTGTTCACGCACAGCTAGTATACGAAAGCATAATTTGGAATCATCGTCAAGCCCACTTGCTTAATAATCTCTAATCCTCACAAAACGAAGCGGCCTGATTCATTCATCCGAACTACTCATTTTCACGAGCATGTCAGAACTCAGATCTGAATCCAGTCTTTCGGTTTTATCTATAGGTAGAAAACAGTCTCAACTGTGCTTCTTTTATAAGCTGTACTATAACCTCCCACATCTAAGATCCACTTATTTTCATCCTCCTTCCTCCGTATCTCTTCGGTGTGATCATTCTTTCAAAATAGAACGATTCCAATCACGCACTATTCGGCACACATTTTCCCCACTTTCACAATGCGTCAACAACTGGAATTCCTTGGCTGAACTTAGGGTATCAGACAGTAAGCATCTTTTGATCCGCTCCAAGTGCAAAGCCTTTTTTTATATTTTGTATCCTTTTTTTATTTGTTCTTACTTGCCTTCAATTTCTTATTGTTAGATTTTTTTTTAAACTTTTGTTAAAAAACATCTTGAACTTGAACTTGAACTTGAGCAAAGACCCTGACCAATTTTTGCTCAAACAGACCATCAGCCTTCGCTAGTGTTATATCGTGAACAAGAGAGCCGAGACAGGCTTTTCCTTCTGAAAGGCTCGATGTTTTAATGATGAATTCCTGGAGGTCGCGAGGTCTGGCGGCGTGCCGCACGCAGGGCTAGCGCCACCGCCGCCTGTTGGAATGCCATCCCTTCCAGTATACCACAACTGGAAACACCGTCAAATAGACAAATTTATTAGCCAGGAACTGTACACACAAACAGCGGCTATAGATTTAAAAGCGGTAAGTAACGCACGGATAGAAGATAACACCATAGCGCGTAGTGACACAATTTGAGAAATGTGCTCGACTGCCAATTTCCTAAAATTGCATGCCGTTCTCCTGCTCTCTGGACTCCTGAAATGGAACTCAGAGTATAGAGCTGGCTCACGGCTCACGCACGTGCAGCATACTACTTATCCAGGCGATTCTGTGCCGCCTCGTAGCTGCTTGCAACGTCTGCTCGCCGGAACTTTAAATGTCGCTTTAAAGCTGCATTCATACTGGCGTTCGAATTGCATCCGCGAAGCGGATCTGCTCGTTTTCACCATCAAATGCGCTCGAAATTGGACTGCTTCTTTCAGCAGCCGCGTTCGCAACCACTTTAAAAATGCTACTCAGCCGCCAGTGTGAATGCGGCGTAAGAATTAATTGCGTTACACAATATTCTTGTATCGCCAGGCGGACAATATGTTCAGAAGAGAATGAAACCAAAAAATGTGGATAATACGACAATTCACGAATCAATTTTGAATTAGACATTTTATAGTATATCTTTATATTGAAGAAATAGAGACAATCAATATTGAAGGCCAGCCAAGCTTTCAAAAATCCTGGATCGAGCACGCAATTGGAGTTATTCATTGCCAAATTTTGTTCTGAAAATCTAATGATACCGAAACCAGGTGCGCGATCTCCGCCGGAAAGGCAACCATCGTCTAACGTAAGGGGGTCACGTGTTAATGACGAAATTGCGTCACTTTTGCGACACAGCGCGACGGAGCTGTTTGCAGCCGGTGCTTTATTTCATTTCGCACTAAAACGATAAAGTCGTGTCCAAACCAAAAAGAGAGCGTAAAGCGTGCACATTTATATAGAGAGACTTTCTCTTAGTATGTTGTCCGTGAATATCGCCATGTCACTATGTTTTCATGAACTTGGAATATGCAATGCACTCATGATTAGAATATTAAAAAAATATATATACTCTCTTGACGCGCAGGCTTGGTTGCCCACATGACGGGGATAAAGCGCCTTCCCACCTGCCAGGCTCTCCTGGGGCCGAATCATGTTCGGGGAGTGATAACTTTGTAATGGCCACACAAATCACGTTGGGGAAAAACAAAAATATCTACCATTTGTCAGATTGCAGCAAAGAAAGTATACGGCATGTTGTAGGGTAAGTAACACACGATGAAGAATAATGCTGGAATTTCTCTGAAACCTGCATATTAAAGCAGAGGTTTGCTATTTTATCATATATGCATAGATGTTAAACTAAGTTCGACATTACGTAACTATAGAAATATTGAAAAGATATGAGGTGGGTTGGAAGTGGCGTGAATTATTTGAGAGATCAGCTTGATCCTTGAGCACAATGTCAAGCCCAATACAACTCCACATCTTCTTTCAAGTGCACAATAATGTGTGCTTGTTTAACCCAAAATACACGTTTTTACTATTGGGGAAGAGATCAAATAGTCACGCCTCTAGCGGTACGCTTCAGCTGTAGGGAAAATAAACCGAATTTTCTTGTTTGTTTTTTTATTAGAAAAATCGAATACGACGATTCGAAGGCCGCTGCTCGTGCGACCAAAACACTGGTTAGAGTGAAGCGCTTGTTGCCCAGAACGTGCTAGGCGAGATTCCATTTTTTTTTGTTATTCTTTGTCAGTAAACAGATGCGTGTGGGGATAACAAGCTCCATAAAGCGCCCCCTATAGTTCGATCGCCTGCCCAATAGCTACAGTCGGACCACTTAAGGCTGAGTCCCCACGGCGACCATCATTAAGAAGCGTAAAATATTTGACTTCTAGATGGCGACATCGACCCGTGTTGCCTTTAGTGTTGCCGAAAAACTGGTATGGGCTCGTGGCACAGGTTTTAAATATAAATTGGTGTCTGTGTATGTTTATTGAGCCAAAAATTTAGTCTGCCTCAAAGTGCGATTTGTCTCCCAGCTGTAAACGAGAAATTTAGCCAGTGCACTACAACCGGTAGTCTGGGGTCTTTAACGTGCACCTCGCAGTAGTGCTACACGACCGCATGCCGGTACGATGCTCACCCAGATCGAAACGAGCATGGGTGGGGATCGAACCGAGGATCCCTGGGTTCCGCAGCGCGATCTTTCGCTCCGCGTGCGCCGAGCTGGTGTGCGCTTGCCCACGTTCACCGCGTGGTCTCGCCAGCGTGACGCGGACTCAGCGCTGCCCAGTTTGCACGGCTGCTAAGCACACAAGCTAGCTCAGCCAGCTCATCTATGGCTGCATTTACATCGATGCGACCATAGCTCATCGAATCGAGATTTGACTGTTTTGATAAATAGTAGATTGGTAGAAGAGGGAAGAAGTAAAGAGACAAGGTGGGTGTCAGTGGTCCTTGCTCGATTCGATGCGCTGCGATCGTATCCATGTAAACCCAGTCATAGCCTCCTCTATTAGAGGCGAGATGTTTCGGTGGCGCCCTCGTTTGGTTACCTTTCGTGACGTCATTACCTTGCGAACAACAAGTTTGATGGTGTTTGCAATGAGCATGGTGAAAGCCTGAAATCATGGCGCTCTCAAAGCAACACTGCCAACGCCGTCAAAATTGAAGTTATTTCATTCCTCTTAGTTGCGTCAATAAGAAATCCTTTGCTGACGTCATAGTCAGCATTCGGCCATTTGTGGTGGGCCGACTACAACGACGCTTTCGATCACTCACGTCGCCAATACTCACAAAGCCTGGCAGTTCGACGACGGAGCCATAGAGTGCCCGGTCGCAGATTTGGAGCGCGAGGATCTGGTAGCAGAGAGAGAGCCTGTCTCGGGGAGTCCGGTACTCAGCGCACAGCTTTTGCAGCGGCGAGGACCCGAAACATGGTTTTCAAACCCGACAAGAAAAGAAGCGGTAGCCCAAAGAACGCGAGAAGCACCAAAGGAACATTGCATCGCTCGGAACAAGTGTGTTTCAGTTTCTCGCCGCAGCGGGGCGCCCGTTACATGACTCTTGCCTGCCGTTCTACCTTTTCACTTTCGGCGGCCGCGTCACGTGACGATCTGCCAGGCTTTGTCAGTATAGAGGAGGCTGTGACCCAGATCATCGGAAGATGCCAAGCTGTGTAGCTTTTATTCTCTGACATGGGCTGCTGATTCGCGGTGCAGTAATTTCTAACTGCTTTAGTGCAAGCCATCACTAATTTATAAAGAAAAGATGTGGCGGTTTAACTTCTTAATTTTTGTGAATAGAAGCAAAATAATGCTCCGCATTAACTCTTAGCAGGTTCTCTCCTTGAAGACACAGGTTGCCATGGACGCCTTCTAGAAAGGTAGCGACGCTTGGCGATTGACTTATCTAATGATACGATAACAATTGAAAAACGATTGAATGTTAAAGAATACTGTTTCAACAAACAAAAAGTTAGGGTTCAAATTAGCTGGTGATGGTTGAACATATTTTAAGATAAAACCCCGAGACGAACGAAAAACACGAAGGACTTTGTTTGTTGTGTTTTCCTTCATTTTTTTCGTCTCGAGGTTTTGTATTTAAATACTGTTTCGCAGGAAAGCGCTGCGCTACATATGGGTTAAATGAAAGTGTCTAAATAAAATCTGTGCTTACAGACGATGGTATTTTCTGAGGCGCCAACTACATTAGGCAGATTGAAGCCGGGGTCACAGTTCTCATACATCTTAAAAATGACAGTCTGGAAACGCGAGTCATTGCGACATCCTTGGTTAGAATGCCGCGGGCCAAGTTTTCTTCTTAAACTTATTATCATGCGTTATTCGAAGCACGGATATCGCGGTGAGTGGGATCGTGTTCGCATCTGAACGCAAACTGCATTTTGTATGACGTATGAGGGCGCCTCGATGTCCTTCTGTTTAGGGTGATGCCATTCTTTGTAGTACCCAATGTCGACAGCACGTTCTCATAGGGAAAATACAAAGAAATCTATGAAAGACGATGTGGCTGTAGCACAGTTAGTGCCACGAGCGAGCACCACGATAGAACAACACACGACAAAACATCACCCGTCAAAACAGCACCGCGTCAAAAAAGCACAGCGATAGAACAGCACGCGTTTAAACAGCAATCGAGAAAACCGCACGGCGTCAAATGAGCAGAGCGACACAAGAGAACGCGGCAAAACATCACACCAGCAAAAGATCACGCACGTAAATGCATGCTGTTTTGAGAGAGCCGCCTGACTCCATCAAAAATTTAATCTTATTCCATTGGAGAGAGTTCGCTGGCCACGCCAGGCCGGAAGAGGGTAATCCTGGCTCTATTGGATAATCGAGTCACTAGATTCTTCGGGGGGGGGGGGGGGGGGGGCAGATCTGGTCCACTGACTCCACTGAACACTAGAATCTTATATTTTCTTTGAGAGGTATCACTACGGGGACATCTCTGGGCTACCCCGAGGGGAGTCAGCGTTGACTCCTCTTTTTGTATGGTGTACAAAAAGAGGAGTCAACACAAAGGACAAGAGGGTATCCTCAAATGCTCAAGGAGAGTTCAAGAGTTGTGTTGGTTGCAAGGCATCACTAGGGACATTACAGACATGATCGAAAGGTGTACAAGCTGTCTGCAGCAAAGGCAACACAGAAGCCAACCGCGGATTCTAAATCAGTGCCAGCCTATGAATTTTTATGAACAGGTCTTCCTTTCATTTTGGTCACAATTCAGCAGATGGCACAAGCGGCCATAAACAAACAAACGAAAAATTTCAAAATAACTTCCTATTATTTTTTGGCTGATTTTCGACAAAACTGAGGAACCTACATTGAAATCAAAAGCTTCTAATTTGTGTATGCAACAATCTACCTCGTTTACACTAACATTATCTCTCAACTGGTTAAACATAGTAAAATAACCTCTTTTTGTCTTAGATAAATTTGTTTTTGCAGATTCAAACCATTTCACAAAAAATCAAATGGTGAATTTTGAAAGAAGGGCAATATGCAAACGACTATATAATAAACTTTGTCAGACAGAAGTTTGGATACCTTGTGTTAACACCTAACGGAGGTGCGCTTTTACCACGAAAAAACGCCTACTTTTGCCCTTTACTTCTGTTTTCATGCGAGCCTTAAAACAAACGTTAGACACAAATCCTTATGCAATGCAGTACTCATTTTGAAAGTAGACCCATCAATGACTGTTACAAGTTTTAGATGCACGAATCGCGCCGATGTTATAAAATTGATCGTGCATCTATACTCGTTCTTCAGCGTTCTTAATGACCAACCCGCCTTTCAGTGGGATGCGGAGCAATAATATTGTGTTCGGTACACGCCATGCCGTAGTTTTATAAGGTTGAGTGTCTACGGAAAATGTGCGGTAAGGCTGGCTTGACACCGATCCCCGTTTCAGCGTCTTGACTTTGTTTCTCCTCTAACTCCAATCTCGCGCGTTAACGCCCAGCAACCACTGCAACAGCGGTGTGCTAAAAACTGTATTCTTCTTGGAAACAATACAGTTCAAGCACCATTTAGAGAGATACTAACTTATTTATAACGTCAGTTAGGCTTTTGTCTCAGATAAAATAATAACTACAGTCTCCCTGAACCACTTCCATGAAAGTCACACAGCAGCACACCAGAGCAGAATAAAGCGGCCGCAGTTCTCCGCACCTGTCAGGGTGTCACCTGAAGCCAAATTCTGATGGGTCGATGCTACCTTGATTTTTTTTCAATGTTTCAGCAAACCAGCAGATCATTTTAGTACAGATCAATCTTAAAAAAAATATTTTTTCTTCTCCCAGAGAACACTAAATTTTTGTCAATTGACCTCCGAAATACACTAAAAATGCCGTCTCAAACGGCACGTTCTAATTGTGTTATCTGATTCACAACCGTTTATAAAGATAAACTGCCTGTTTATAGTGCCTTTATTTCTTTTAGAGAGAGCCAATTTGAATGCCTGAGAACTGAAACGCATGACACCAATCTAGAAGCAAAAAGGCTGCCTGGCAGTTTTACAATTCCAAACGAAATTTGCGAGAAGGAACTTCTAGCTCTAAAACGTGCTGGTGGATTTCATCAAGATGAGGTAACAACATCGCAATATGTGTATTATACGTATAGGTTTTACGAGAACAGGTGAATGAATATCCATAAAGTCAAATTTGGATAATGCTGTTTACTTAGACGCCCCAAACCAGAATGAACAGGTAACGATATATTTACAGAATGCCCTATAATTATCTCAAATTATGTTCGTACATCTAGACATCCACATATCCAAAATAAAATGGCGCAAACGAATTGTAAATTCGTAAACAACAAAAAAAAAATATACGTATTCACTACGTAAATTGTGAGACTAACATTTTAAGGAAACTAAACTTATCTGAGGACCATAATAATATAACTTGGTAAATCTTGTCATTCTGCAAAACATTCTTTTTTTTATTTTTTTAAGAAGTCTATATTTAGTGGAATAAAATTATTGCTATAGAAGAGCCGCATACGGCTTTTAGCGTTCTAAAGTGCGACTCGCGGCTCCCTGCCCTACCCCGCCCCCCTTTCCCGCTTCCCTCCCAGTCACACGAGCACTTCCCGAAAAGAGAAATGGAACGCGTTGTGAGCCTTAAGACAGGTTGCGGTTCGGTAGTCTTGAGCTACTGCTATTTTACGTACAGGTGGACTGCTTTTGACTCGAATAGATTGAAAGTAGTTCGTGTATCGTTTATTGCTCTAGAGTCTAGACAAACGTTTAACCCCCCCGCCCCCCTTTTTTTTTTTTTTTTGCGGCTCTTGGGATTTTTGTGGTTTTGTTTGCGGCTCTTAGCCCGGGTCAGCCTGGCCACCCCTGTTATAGACCGACACGCGGGCTTGACGTCACAGAGCTGCAGCGGCGCTGCGATCGCACCGGAGCAAAGGAGCCTACATACGGGACTTCCGTCTTAGGGTGGTGTCAGCCTTTGACCCACCAGTTGCCGCCACCCGCCGGCTCTCAGTGTTGCCAGTTCGGGTTGCCACGGTGACGCGACGACGCTGCGCCATCTTGGGGCCCTGGTAAGACCAAACGTAATGTACAGCTCCGTGTCTAGGTCGCGGTCCCGTCGTGTTTACCGCGGCTCCTTTTCGACGACGACGTTCCCGATAGCGCTGGTGCACGCTACGTGCTTTTAAAAGACTTGAGGAGCAGAAATGCCCGTATGTTGCGTTCCGCAATGTACGAGCCACAACAGGCAAGGAGTACGAATGTTCCCGGCTAGCCCTAATCGGAAGAGACGCTGGCTTGCTCAAGTGAGACGGGACCGCTGGGAGACCCCTCCTGCTTCTCGTGTTTGCTCCGTGAGTATATTTTAAGTTCTGTTGAGCCCCTTCCTCCGATTCGTCCGTCATGTGCTGTCTTCGTTATCGTGCGTCGTGGGCTCGAGCCATCGCGGCATTAAAATATCTTGAAAGGACACCGACTGTGACTTTCTCATGTCTGCGTTCATGTGTTGTGATCTTACGACGCACGCGTTTGCTGTTTTGAGAGCCTACAAGGTACGTTCGACGTGACGCAAAATAAACACTAAAATTACGTTACAAGGTGAAGTGATGGGTGACGTAACCTCACCCTGCTATTGTGCGTTACGTCCGACGTTACGTAACTACATCCTTCATATAGAGCTGCGTCTGCTCGGTCAGACTCCTCCCTCCATATTTGTATAGTCTCCTATATATTCTGTTTCGTTACGTGGCCGAGTGAGTTCGAATTTTGTCGCCGAGCGTGTAATCACTTCAAGTGTTCGGTACCCGCGATAGTTTATGGGATTTTTTATATTTCTTTTTTTAAAGGTAGCACGTTGGGGGTCACGTCATTGGTGCATACGAGTACAGCGCCGATAATCATATGTGTCTAGGAGCGCACTCGCGATGGCTCGCGTTTTTAGCATTTGCTGTCAAGTGCTAGCGCGTTTGAACTTAGTTTATGTGGGTAAACGACTGATGAGAATCTATAGGAGCAGTGGGCTATAACCATATGCATGCATTCTCAAACCCGGAGCTTGTCACTGATTCCAACCGGATTGCACATTCTATGCCATAGACTATAACACTAGATATTGCATAAAACTTCTATTGGATGTAACCAAGGATGTTAGAAGCAACGCTAAGTTGCTAAGTTACGTGTGGTACGGACAGCACGCCGAACATTCGAGTTACAGAACAACAACACGAGTTCAGGAATACCATTCACTATCATGATGACTGCAGACCAGATGCTCACTTGTCATGGGGTGTGTTCATGTATACTGTAAACTGTCTACATCCTGTGCATGTGCATGAACCATAACAATTGCATTTGTTCATCACTGTAAGACATACTCGGTTCTTTTTATTTCAGATGCATTTTGAGGACAGAAGCTTCGAGCAAAACAGACAGGATGGTTTGAAGAAATTGAGGCCTGATGCGGTTCCTACACTTTTTCCTTATCGTGGTAAGTGTGGTAATTTTATTTATTTTTCGATTCAATCTTTATTTGATGAAATAAAGACTGGTCGTTTAATGTTAGGTCGGCACTTCAATGCTAGTAGGGAAATTGATGTATGTTTGTACATACGTGTAATGTATGTACGCACTCTTACTCACCACATTGTTAGACTGCTGAACAAAAAATAGAGCCCAGCTCAATATGTTGGAATAACTCTGAGATTTTGGACAACAGACGACGAACAAGAGGACGACAAGAGGTCTCGTCACCTCTTGTTAATCGTCGGTTGTCCTAAGTCGTAGGGCCATTTCAACATGTTTAACTTTCACCAGCTCGTTTGCGTCCTAACTTTCTGTTCATAGCATAGCTAGGTTTTTACGGCATCCAAAGTGTTAAACAAATAAGCAGAGTGTACTAGTAACCGAAGATAAAAAAACTAGCTTAGTGTTTCAATAATTAGCCTTATTTTCTTGTTTTTCCTCTGGGGCAGAAGAGTAAAGGTGGTAGAAAGGGTGGTGTGTCGTTATCAAAAAAATTAGGAGCAGATTCAATACTTTTTTGTACTGTATCTAAGTAATACAAACTGAAACAAGGAGTTTGTGAATTTCAAGTTGTTGAATAAATATGTAAATTAATAGTTACAAGTACCTATGTTTATTTGGGGTTTGAACTGATTTTTCCAGCCATCCCAAAACACCGAAAGCCGCCAAAAAAGCGTGCTTGTGCATCGACAGCTGCACCACTCTCATGCCCAGCGCTCGACGGCTGTTGCAAGTGACCCAGACAACACTGCGCCGTCTGTGCGTGCCCATGCATCGTTGGCCACTCCAGTGCCTGATGTGGCTCTCGCCAATGTTGCAAGTGAGCCAGGCGGTGCTGCTTCAATCATCTGTGCTCGTAAATCAGCAGCTGCTCCAGTGCCAGACGCCGCTCTCTCCATGAATGCCCATTCGTCAGCAGCCGCTCCAGTGCCATGTATTGTTTTGAACAGCACTGCGAATGGCCCGGACAACGCTGCTTCGCCCGTGTGTGCCCATGC
Source organism: Ixodes scapularis (assembly GCF_016920785.2). Lineage (NCBI taxonomy): Eukaryota > Metazoa > Arthropoda > Arachnida > Ixodida > Ixodidae > Ixodes > Ixodes scapularis. Next base: position 136,947,511 of record NW_024609879.1, on the reverse strand, counting down.
ATCGGAAGTCACTCCAGTGCCTGATGTGGCTTTCGACAACGTTGCCAGTGAACCAGACAGTGCTGCTTCATCCATCTGTGCCCGTAATTCGACAGCTGCTCCAGTGCCAGATGCTGTTCTGTCCATGCGTGCCCATGCATCAGGATCGGCTCCAGTGCCACATGTTCTGAACAGCACTGCAAATGACCCGGACAGCGCTGCTCCGTCTCTGTGTGCTTCAGTGTCAGCAACTGCCCCAATGCAAAACATTGCTTCTGAGATTTCCAATGAACCGATCAACCGGGCTCTGTCCATGCATACCTATGCATTAGCAGCCACTCCAGTGCAACATATGGCTCTCGACAATGTTGCAAGCGGGCCAGCCAGGCAGCATATAATCGAAGCACAGGGTAGCCTTCCTAATGGACAAATACTCTCATCACCCTCTTTTGCCCATGGAGGGAGCACAACCTCGACCTTGACATTAGTGCGCCGAGAGAACGCCGAGCTACGGAAAAAATACAGTGATTTGAACTGAAAATACAAAAACCTGCAAAGCCTTCACGAACAAGCAAAGTCAAAACTCCGCAGTATTCGGAAGAAGATGGCGTCCGCCCTGCAAGAGATAAGTGCATTGAGAACATCAGCTATTCTTAACGACTAAAAAAACGCTCTCACCAGAAAGACCACGAAAGGCCAGAAGTGGTCTGAAAAGACTATCCGGGAGGCTCTGAAGATCAAGCATGCCTGTGGTACGACTGGATACGAACTGCTGAGGTGTTTGTCGTATCCACTACCTTCCAACAGGACGTTGATTCGTAGACTCCAGAATATTCCTTTCCTGCCTGGTGTCCTTGAAGAGGTACTAGAAGTACTAAAGCGCAAGGTGGAGACAATGGAAGATGTTGAAAAAGACTGTGTGCTCTTCATGGAAGAAATGGAGATCAGTCAGGGCTTCGACCATGACCGCTCACTTGACTGCCTTTTTGGGAATACCACACTTCCAGAATCTAGCATTAATGTTGCCAACCATGCACTCGTCTTTATAGTTGGTGGGCTAAACACGAGGTGGAAGCAAGTCATTGCCTGCCACTTTACTGGGCGGTCAATCAATGGTAACATTTTGAAGGATCTTGTCTTCCATTTGATTGAGCTCTGTTCCAGTATTTCCCTGCGAGTGCTCGTTGTCACAAGTGACATGGGGGCCGCCAATCGTGCAGTGTGGCGTCTGCTTGGATTATCGAGCCACAGACACTCCGAGACTGTCTGCTCTGTTGCACACCCGCAGCTTGAAGGCAGGAAGCTGTTTTTCATGGCTGATCCAGCCCCACGTCTTAAAAAATATTCGTGCTCAGCTTCCTTGTGTTGACACCTTTACTCTAGGAGAAGAGACGGTCAGGGAACAAAATCTTCCAGGAAGAACTGTAGACATAGATCACGTTGAAGCTGGTTGTCTTATGACAAGAGTAATGACCTGAAGATTGCAAACAGGCTTTCTGACATTCATGTTAGCAGTGGACACTTCACAAAGATGAAGGTAAATATTGCTGTGCAGATGTTTCGTGAAGCTCCTCCTGCAATTCGATATTTAATCCAGCAAGGAGCCTTGCCACCTGAAGCTAAGGCGACAGCATGGTTTTTCGACCTTGTGAGCAGGTGGTATACCCTGATTTCGTCACGACACGCTGTGGTTGCTTTGAGCCATTTCGACCCTGCAAAGCACAAAGAAGCAGTTGAAACCCTGGAACTTGCATGTACCACCTTCTGTCAAATGAGCATGGGAGCAACTGCACACTGGAAACCACCACAGGCAGGTCTTTTGGTGTCAACCATTGTTGTTCTGAACCTCTCAAATGAACTCTTGAACAAGCACAAATACAAGTACCTCCTCACCGGTAGGTTGAGTCAAGATTGTCTTGAAAACATCTTCTCCGTCCTAAGGCTCAAGAAACCTGTCCCAAGTGCATACGCTGTAAAGTGTGCTTTAAAGTTGATTTGTGTTGGCCAGTTCTTGCATACGCCCACATCTTCTAGCTACAGCGTTGATGACAGCATGCACCTGGCTGACCTCCTCAAACCCAGTCTCAAGAAACGAGAAGAGGTCGACCAGGAATCTGAAGAATTGAAAACCTTGTTTGTGTGTGGTCTGACTGGAGTTAAATGCGACATTCTTGCCTATGTGGGAGGTTTTCTTCTCAAGTCTCTCATCAAGTCTATTGGCATCTGCAAGGACTGCGAGGGAGCCCTAGTTGGAGATAGTACAAACCAGTACAGCAGCCTAATCCACCTCAAGGAGTATGTCAAGAATGCTGGTAACCTCGTTCAGCCCAGCCAAACTGTGATGAGTCTCTTGATAGAGTGCGAGGAAAACTTCAGGGCTTTTGCACAAATGAATGAAATTCTGACGCTCAGAACTCTATTCACCAGCATTTTGAATGCACTGCGCAAGTCCGTGAGAGTACGGCTAGGCTGCTGTGACATGCACCATGCTCGAGCAGAAAAGATGCTGCTTGAGAAGTACGTGAGAACGAGGCTTATGATTTATCGTCGACAGCAACATGCACAGATAGTAGATGGAGCATCGAGCAAGTCATGTGCTGCGGCAAACCCTGACTAACTTCCGGATAGATCATTTTAGCTAGCGGCGGGCCGAGCTGCACTTCTGCACTCCCGTGTCGCATTTACTGAGCTGCCAAAGCCCTATGTACATGTCTTTCACACCATGATTTTCCACATTGTTGTTGGCATTGTTTTAGAGTTATGTTATCAACACAGGGTAATACTGCTATGCAAAGTGCACTTCTGCGATTTTTTGTTTCTCAATTACCAGCACTGTTCTTTGTTTAGTTTCTTGCTTTTTAGCCCCATTCAAGATTAAGTTTTCCTTGGCAGACGCTTTGGTTTGTTGATTTTTGCATATGCTTGTATCGTGAAATGTGTTTATTGTGATGTCATTCACAGCATGTTTCTGCGAGGACAGCCATGCAGGCTAATAAATCGACTTGTTATAAATGCACTTCGGCTGTTTTCATTTGTCAAATGCTTAACAAGTAGAAAATATAGTAGTAAGTGTGATTATGGGGTATTGAAAAACCCAAGAAAATCAAACTTCGCAACAACATAACTGTGCACATCATGAAATGGCTCCCCCAGCCCTCCCATACATGGCTGCAGAACGATGAATGAATTAATCAAAGTTTATTGAATAACAGGGTAGACCAGACTAAGAAATAGTCTACACTTTGCTTCGAGCAGCACAGCGGAATTACAGTGACGTGTTGTGCTAAGGTAAACAAAACGTAATAAGCTGCATGATCCCTTCAAAGTTATTATCCTTTGATAATACTCCCCCCTTACAAAAAATGTAACCAATTTCTAAAGAATTTCTAGACATAATTATGGCTAGAAAGCATAGATTTCCTAGGGAGACTGTATCCACTTTTTTAACCATTGTCTACAGATCATTGGCCGCTGCTTCCGACAGGTTTTGTGTATACTTCAGTGTACAGATAATGTGTCGACTCTGTACACCAAACATACAGACATTCTAGCAACACTCCTATCCCATTTCCAGCGCGAATTAGAGAGTTTCTAACGATTTGCTGTAGACAAGTGATAAACATTTTTTTTTATGTTTCTCAGGGCCGGATCTTGTGACGGTAAATTCCTGTGACTATGTAGTTCACTTCAAGCCTGTGGTAAGGGCGTTTCTTACCCTACTGAAAAAAAAAAATATATATATATATATATATATATATTGGAAATTCCAAGGGCTGGCAAACTGGTCGATCCGTTTGAATCAAACGGGTACTAAGCTTGTCGATCCGTTTGGATCAAACGTGATCATGGGATACGGGTACCCGTTTGAAACGGTACCCGTTCGAAACGGTACCGCGTTTGATACCGATGCCCCTTTGATACAGGTGCCCGTTGGATGCGGGTGCCCGTTTGATACGGGTGCCCGTTCGACCTGGCACGGGACCATACGTTTGAACGTGCCTTTTGAATTGGCAAATTATGCGCTAGCCCTAAATGGGTATCATCCGGGAGGTTGGTTATCTTAAACCTATTTAAGATGTCCCGAAACTCATAAACCTATTTATAACATGGAGGAAACACGTAGAACAATTGTACACCCGTAGGTGCTTGCAAATGGACAGTAAAAGAGACACACAAGATTGTTTTCCATTCTCCTCGAAGTTTATTACCTCTTCTGTAGGCAAGTACAAATGTGCAAGCGATTTGTGAAATATGAGAGGCAGTCTAAGCTTTTATACGACTGAGAAGATTGCAAAGCAAACACGAATCGACGTAATTCTAGACTATAAAGGTAGATTTTCGGGGAAATTATTCTCCCGGCTGCCGCAAGAAGAGACGCTGCACAATTATATAGATAATCTGGAAGAGTACGCGTAGAAGAACGGTCAATCGTTGCCAAGAAGTAGGTTGCAGTGCACTTACCATAATAATAGCAGACTTGAAAGATGTAATCCGTCATATTTGTCGACACGGTCAAAGCAGGACAATCACACATACACCAACGAGAAGGAATGGCTCTTTGGAAGTTTCAACACGATGCGGCGCACAAGCTGTCATTTGCCGAACCCAACCAAATCGCAAGAATTCCTGACTTCTTTAAAGAATCGCTTGTTGCCGATATGCGCGTAGGACTTTCCGAACACTGATAGCTTTGGCGCACATCCAATACGTTGTCGAGACATCCTAATAAGAGCGGTTAGGCGACAGATCAAAGCAGGTAAGACGAGCGAATTTCGAACTGCAACTGAGAACAAGCAAAGAAAAAAGCGGCGGCCAGGCGCGCCAGTCCGGATCTCGATGCTTATCAGCGTTTAGCTGGCGCGCTGCTGCGGGTCACGTGAGAGAGGTGACAAGAGAGGAGGGAAAGGGCGCGGTGGACGTGCAGGACACCGGGACAGCACCGAACCCTCTCCCCCGGGCATTCCAGTGAGACGTGTTTATGTAGCGAAGAAAGGTAAAAAAAAACAGGCGAGCTGGTGAATGGTATCCATAATAAACCTGAGACGAAGGAAAAATAAAAAAACGGACAGTACAACGAAGTCTCTAACACGGCTTGAAAATGTATTTAACAACCATTGTCTTATATACACGTCACCGACCTCCAAAACAGTTCAAAAGACCTCCTCGCCCACTTTACACAGTACCCTCACCCTCAACATAAACCGAACAACGCACACAAAGCAAACACGCCCAAAACACAAAGGGACGCTAACTCGAAAAGGGAAAGCAGGAACTTCCGCACTTGACAAGGTCAGACCGAACCAAACATCACTTGTAAACTCTTTTGTTCCCCTATCACAAAACAAACAAAGTTGCCAGAAAAAAAAAAAAAAAAAGGAAGAGAAGAACCCGAACCACGAAACAAGTGACCGAGCACAAAAGGGCAGTTCAAAATAATGCACCGAACTCTGAAATTGCTAAACATGTAGGCGAGTGTAACAACTGTGTACCAGAGTGGGAGGGTACAGAAGTCGTACATAGAGAAAAAAATAGCCATACGAAAGTGTTAAAGGGAACTTTACGTATTTTAAGCTTCGGAAACTATATTAGTCAACCTTCATTAGCTCTTGATAAGGGAACAAAAAAGTTTCCAAATTTATAATTTTTTCTTTTCTTTTTTTTTTTTTTTTGTTAAGTGCTGGGTCACTTGTTTCGTGGTTTGGGTTCTTTTCTTCCTTTTTTTTTCTGGCAACTTTGTTTGTTTTGTGATGGGGGAACAAAAGAGTTTATAAGTGATGTTTGGTTCGCTCTGACCTTGTCAAGTGCGGAAGTTCTTGCTTTCCCTTATCGAGTTAGCGTCCCTTTGTGTTTTGGGCGTGTTTGCTTTGTGTGCGTTGTTCGGTTTATGTTGAGGGTGAGGGTACTGTGTAAAGTGGGCGAGGAGGTCTTTTAAACTGTTTTGGAGGTCGGTGACGTGTATATAAGACGATGGTTGTTAAATAAATTTTCAAGCTGTGTTAAGGACTTCGTTGTACTGTCCGTTTTTTTTTTATTTTTCCTTCGTCTCAGGTTTATTATGGATGGTGTTTATGTAGCCTCGGAAAGCAGGCGCGCGCGCGCGCATTTTAGCACGCTCGAACGCTGGAAATGGCGGCGGGGCGGCCAGAAGCCCGGCTTGCTCCCGAGCGAAGAAAGTACTCAGCGCGAGCTCGTAGTTAGACTGCTGCAACGGCGGGCGTGGTCTCGCAGTGGTCGATGTTCTTGCAGCTGGGTGTTCGAACGTTACCTTCGCTGCGTCTTGAATTGAAGTGAAACGGAGTCTAGAAGTACGTTCTTTCACGCGGTCACGTCTTCTGCGAGAGAGATTCGAGCTGAATAAGTAAATTGAGGTAACAAAGATGGACAAAGCTTTAAAGTTCTGTCAAAAATATCGGCTCACCAATGTCGCGCGTTTACGTAAAAAAAAGTGTTAGTTTTAGTTGCAGTATAAGCGAACATCAGCGCAATTAAAATATAAATATAATTACTTGCATTACGCGGACGATCTGAAATCGATGAACGGGCGCTCCCAGCCTTCCGGAAACATTGGCTGCCACGGCTGAAACAGGCGTGCCCACGCCGCCCGATCTGTACCTTCAATATCAAACGGGCTCCGGAGAGCCGTTTGATTAAACCGGTACAGTTTGCCGGTCACCAGTCACCCGTCTGTGCATCAAGATCACCGGTTTGAGCAAACGTGCAACAACTTTGCCCAAACGAGTCGCCCATTTGCCCAGACGAGCGACCCGTTTGCCAAAGAAGTGACTTGTTTGTCCAAATAGGTGAACATTATGGCTCATACGGGGGACCCCTTTGAGCCACACGAGCGACCCCTTTGGCAAACTCGTGACCGGTATGGTTAAACTGTTACCGGTATGGACACGTTTATTTTCATATAGGTGCCAAATGTTTTTTTTTTTTCATATCGACGATTGTGTCATGTTTTCTGTGTGTATGGTCTATCAAGTCAGGTCTGTAGAAAATCTAGGAATATGGCGACGCAAAGTTTAACGACCATTGGCGACTGACAGTTGGTAGGATTTCTGTCGACTGTGCTCTGTAGACTCCTGTTGACAGGAAATCTGTAGAAACCGTGTAAAAAAATGGTGATAAGATAGGAAGTGGAGTGGTATGTTAAAGAATCGTTAAAATGTCTCAAGACTTGCTTACATTTTTTTCTTTTTGTAAGGAACGTCGGATCGTGATTGGAGGGCCCTCCAATCACGGTCTGACGGGATGCTTCAATGCCCGACAGTTTACGTAATCTCATATTGTTGCACCACCGATACGCGAACACATGGCCACATCGGCGATAATTCCTGACTTCCGTTCACAACGCAGAACACTACCATCGCGATGTTGCTGCTATGTTGGCGACACGCAGAAATACAGAACCACGTTGATTTGCCGGTTGGAACTCGGCATCGGAAAACAGAACCGAACTCAGCACAGGAGGCACCCAGGCACCTGGCAGTGAAACCCGCCTGTCTTGGACACAGTCTCCGCGGTTTTCATACGTCGTGAACGTCCAAACGTCGTTCCGCATTCCGAAGGCGGCCATCTTAGTCTATTTTCCGTATCGCTTCTGTCGCTGCTCCCGAACTTCGCTGTTTTTAACGGCTTCGTTTGCTCGCTTTATAAAATTAGTGGTAAAAACGTCAATGCAACCGAAATGTTCTGCACGTTTGGACAGGAAGACTGAATTACAGGCGGCCTTCGCTGCCGCTGAATCTCTATCAACTCAACAGCATCTATTAAACAACGTGCGCGACGTGCTCGAAAAAACGAAACCGAAAGAAGATGAGGTGGGAGGACAGAAACTTTTTCCCGCCTGCCCGGAGAAGGAGAAGAACGTCTCGTTCCTCCCATCATCTTGTGTCTGCATGGGAGCGAGTCAGTAAAAGGGAGGACGACGCGCCGTTGCTTCCTTGTCAGGTTCGGAGGCCTGAACCGCCACCGAACCTCCAAGACTCGCGCGGCGGTTCAAAAGAGCAGGTCGTCCTCATCGTGCATGTCGTGTTCATCACCACCGCGCTGCCGGGGCTTTCCCAGTCCAAATGCCTACCATAACAATATCTGGAACTCGGCTCGTGTGTGCACTGCCGGGTCTCAATTGAACCCGTTCGCATTTCTACCTTCTCGTTTTTAACTTCTCATTTCAACCCAGCGCAAAGCAACCTTCGCGTTTCTCCCTTTGTCATTTATACCGTTCTCAAAACAAACTTTCGGGTTTTGACTCTTCTCAACACAACTTTTCTCATTTTAACCTTTCTCATTTCAAATTTTCTCAAAACATACTTTCTGGTTTCGACCACTGTCACAAAGACTTTTCTCATTTTAACCTATCTCATTTCGAACCCAAATTAATCAAACATCATGATCTCGCAATCTTTCTGCGGTATTTACGGCTAATTCGGGTAGTTAATTGCCTTCGAGCCCTTGCCTGTGGCACCGGCAACCAACAACGCGCCAGCGGCGCATCACGTGACCCTCTCCATCCGAATGCAAAGCACAATGAACTGGCGTTTTTATTTGACTGGGTCGCGAGTGAGCTCTGTTAACTTCTTTTTCGATCATTTTGTGGCACCATGAGCACGCTGCATACGCCAACAACATAAATTACGGCTCTTTGAGATGTGTGTAAACAGAAGCGGCTTCACAAAACTTTTCAAAATATTGGCATTACCACAGTCCGTACAGCTGACAAAATATGAAAATATAAAATCAATGAAAGGGCAGATGTATAAATCAGTGTGGTGCTGCCCGCACGCACGTCAAATTTCAATAAACTTCGTTTGGATTTTCGATTAACTGTTGCCACGGTGGCTTGCCAGCGTCGCTTTTCATATTCTGTTTACTGTTAGTAGAGAGTTTTAGTAGATCGTTCCCGTGACTCCGATAAAGATACCCGATACTCCGCAACCGCCTCCCTTGCGCATTCGAAGTATCGTTATCGGGGCTATCGGGGGTATCGGAACGATCTACTAAAACTCTCTAGTACCTTTTTTTGGAATCCTCAGTCTTCTCATTGCACCCACCGTCCTTGAAATTGTAATGCGTGTTCAAGTTTCAAATTACATCACTATGCATACTTTTTTTTTCAGCGGTGTAACAACTTGTTATTACAGAGTTGTAAAATAAAGTGTGTATCATGCAGCCCGTGTCTCAGAGAAAACACACCTTGCTCAGGCTGGATAAATTCTTGCAAAAATGTTGACTTTCTTTGAAACATAAATTATCTTTCTCTTCGTTGTTTTTGCTATCTTGTCTCAGAGCACAAAAGGGTGCCTGTCTCGATGGCTCCGTTTGCCACTCGAACCCGCTATTTGCCGCCTCAGCGAGCATTGTTTCGTTTGGTTCCCTATCCCGATTCGGATGTGACGATACCGGATACAGTCTGGCAGACAAGCTGCCCGACCTCTTGGGGCTCGGGAAAACTTCTGCTGTTAAATTGCCGGTACACACCTGAGAAGCGCAACCCGAAAAGCTTGCACCCGCCAGCCTTTGACCACGCGAACGCCCTTGCCGAAGATATGGGAAAACTTTTTTTCAGGGAAAATGACCGCCCGAATAGGCCATTACGAGCAATAACACACGACTAGAACAATGATCCATCCGCTCCACACGACGACATCTTAACGACATACAGCGACAGAAGGGAAATGAAGTACCGAAGCTGCGCTAGCACTTTTGAAACCACGTCACCATGTGACCACGTAGCTACGTCAACAGACTCGGGGCGGCACGCAGGTATAAGAAAAATTGTTTCATGTGCTATGCAAGAGATGGTGCCGCTTCGCTTCATCTTCAACCGTGATCCTCAACTGTTTTTCCTTCTTTATACCTCACTACGGTGTTCAAATGACAACGGGTTCAAATGAGAAAGGGTCGAAACGCGAAGGGCGTTTTGGGAATGAGTTCAGACGAGAAGGGTTCAAATGAGAATGGGTTCAAATGAGACGGGTCTAAATAAGAAAGGGTCGAAACGCGAAAGGTTAAAACGAGAAGTGCGTTTTGCGAATGGGTTCAAACGAGAAGGGTTCAAATAAGAATGCGTTGTTTCGAGGTACACCCCACGCGGCGGCTTGTTCTGGCTAGGAGTTAAAGGGGGTGAAGGCTGCTCGCTCTTTATTTTTAGAGCGCAGCTTTTAGCGTCCATTTCCGGCTTGAGCGGCGTCGCCGTCGCCGTCGCCGTCGGCGTAACCAAGGTGACCCCAAGGTCACGTGACCCCCCAAGGTCACGTAACCCCCTCCCAAGGTCACCCACGGTCACGTGATTCCCCAAGGTCACGTGACCCCTCCCTGGGTCACCTCAAGGTCACGTGACCATCCAAGGGTACCCCACGTGACCCCCCAAGATCACGTGACCCCTCCCAAGGTCACGTGACCTCTCCCAATGTCACATAACCTCCAAGGTCACGTGACCCCCGAGGTCACGTGACCCCTCCCTAGGTCACGTGACCCCTCCCTAGGTCACCTCAAGGTCACATGACCCCCCAAGGTCACGTGACCCTCCCAAGGTCACGTGACCCCCTCTCCCCGAGGTCAGGTGACCCCCCGGAGCATATTAAAGAATGAGGGGTCCCTTCCCTCCTCCTCCTCAAGAGCTGCGCTCCAATTCGGCGTTACAGGGAGTTGTAAACGGCCTTCACTTTTTTTTCTGGCACGATATCACTGCGTGGAAAGAAAAACTAACGCGTGTTTCGTAGGTTTAAAGTTCAGTTATTCATTCTAAGAAGCATTGGCGCAAATTTCAAAACTCGCTGCACTGCTCCTTTAACAAGCCGCTGACAACCTCTGCATGAACTTTTTTTTTTCTTTTTTTTTTTGACGTTGCAAACGACCGAATTTGGTTCTTAGGTAAGACCCTAAATATATTAGGCACAGAAACGTTCGCAAAGAAAAATATATTTCAAAACACCTGACTCGAAGCTTCCGCCACAATTCATGACGTAAATGGCGAAATTTCGCATTCCTGGCCTTCTTGGATGACTTTAGCCAGGAAGTGCCGTTTAACATCGTCTGCTACCTTCTCATCGATCACGGCCATCACTGGCACTCGCGTCTGCAAACCGGCCAATCAGGTCCTACTTCTCTGTACGCTTGCCACGGGACCCTTCTGGGCGTTCAAAGGACACGTCATTTTTTAGTCCGATTTTCCTTTTTGACAATGTTTTCATTTGTGGGTCACAAACTCTTTTTAAAAAGGTAAAGCGGAAAACAACGCGTTGTAGACTGGTGAGCGACGCGAAAGATAACTAAATTTTCTTGGTTTCTCCGACATAAAAAATAACCCGTCGGAGCCTTCGCTGACTTTCCCTCCGCCCTCATCCTTCTTATTGTCCTTAGGACAGATGCCGAGCGCCACCATGTTTAAAATAGAATGAACAAAAGCCGGGTGACGACCGATGTCTCGTCACCAGCACTGTCGGGCTCCAAGTTTCTATATTGACTTTGAATTTTTCGTAAAAGCACTTGTCATTATTTTTTTTTTGCTATAGACATGCAGTTCGCAACCTCTGCGAATTTGTGAAAAATGCCTTCGCTAACTACATCATCAAGATAAGAAACGAGGATGCGCAATCTCTCTCCCCCTCCCCCCTCAGTTTGGCGGAAGGGGACGCGGTTCGTTAACTAGGTGTTTTGCATGCTAAATGTTTTTTTGTTTTTGTTTTTTTTTTTGTTTCCTATGCGACATTTTAATGTTATATCACTCATTTTGTGAGTTTTGAAGAAAAAAAACAAGGATATAGATATAGTAGACTGAACGTTTCGAAAAGCGAGGTCAGCGGGTGTGTGCTTAGCCCAATCTTAGCAATGACGACACAAGCTCCCGCTAGCAAAGCGAAACTCTAGCGTACAATCTCCTAAAAGTATTCAATAGAGAGTTTTAGTGCTTCTGGGAACCGGGCTCAGCGGGCTCGTGCTCAATCCATGGTGCGAAGTGACGGCACGAATTACTACCTGTAGCGAAGCTTAACTCTAGAATACGGTCTTCAAAGACTCTAATACGAAAGTAGAGATTTTGGAGTTGGCAGTGGCCCTTTAAAGTGCATTTCGAGTACTGATTTCACAACACGAACGCGCACTCTGATTTCAATATCCACGGAAGCAAGAATGAATATCTAGCACTTTATACCTCGTTTCTGTGGGCCTAGTTTTCACGTTCTTAGACTTCCAACTTGGGTGCTGTAACATGCTGAGACCCCTGCCGCCTCCCTCCCTGCCCCCTCCCCCCCCCCCCCCCCCCCCCCCGGGCGCTTCCTCCCAAAAGCTCATGTACTCCGTGAATTATCCGATGTATTTAAAGTTGGACAGCTCCACTAAGACATACCAAAAGAGCTGTACAATATATTCCTTGCAGGAAATTATGTTGCAGAGATGTATTCTCCATTGTAAAACGCCTCGTGATGAAAATGGCTTAACTTGGAATCTGATGGTACCAGCCGACGACGGGACACCTTGCAGCAAAAAGGTGGGTTTACACCTTCACTTCTCTCGTTGCCAATAAAACTATAGACCCCCCCCCCAAAAAAAAATAAATAAATAAAAAATCACATGCGGTCGTGTGTCTGAAATAAACTGTTCTCGTACTCGTATTGTTTCAGCCTCCGAAGCATTGCATAGCTGAGGAATGTGTTTCAGTTTCGGAATAACAACCATGCCCTGTTGGTCGACTCAAAAGATAACACTTTAGGTCAAACTGTGCACGCAAAACACGATTGTAGTTTCCCATCAAAAGAAGAGAATAAAGGTTACTTTTTTGAAAGTCTAGGCACCAAGAATACTGAGCACAATAAAACCGTTAAAACAAGCTTTGTTGCAAACTTTGTGGTGAGTACCCAGAGATAAGCTCTAATATTAAATTTATCCTTCAAGCTTGAGCTCTACTTATATAATTATGTGTCACTTTCGCATGTGTTTGCGATAAGAGAACCAGCCGGGATGGCACGCCCGGGAAGCTGAATATAGGGTTGGCGCGTGGAGGACTCCTGTGACTTTGCATGGTTAAAATTAAACGACGTTTACAATTCGCTCTAATGCTGAATTAGAGCTCAATTCTTGAGGAGGAGGAGAGGGTCGGAAAGAGGAGGTTATGCCCCTCCAACTCCTCGGTACCTTCTCCCCCTCCTCCCTCGTGACGTCACTCGTGACCCCCGTGACCTTCGTAACGTCACTCGTAAAGGTCTCATGAAGGTCGTGGCCTTCACTGTGAAGGGCATGACCTTCGTCGTGACCTTCAGGAGTGACCTTCGTTACGTCGCTCCTGACCCTAGTGACCTTTGTGACGTCACTCGTGACACTCGTGAGGGTCGCATGAAGGTCGCGACCTTCACGTGGCATTTACTGTGAAAGTTGTGACCTCCGTCGTGAATTTCACGAGTGACCTTCATGACGTCACTCGTGTCATCACTCGTGACTCTAGTGACCCTTGTGACGTCACTCGCCAGTCCCGACTTCTACGTAACGAGTTACAAGTAACTGATTACTAGTAATAGAATACATTTTATTTTATCTTTTTAACATTTTCTTTTTCTACTTTCTTTTTACTTTTACTTTAAAAAGAAAAAATACTTTTTTTTCGGCAACGTTTGCTCTAATTCAACTACTATTTTTCTACGATCAATTACAAGTAATCAATTATATGTTTCCGAAACGATAAAAAGATTTAGTTTTTTTACATAAACATCGCTCTGTCCGCTCATCCACCACTCTTCTATATTGCACCAACGTAGGGCATATTTGTGACACCCAAAGAACTACAAAATAGGTACCAAGATACCAGAAGTTTTAGAATGTCCACGCACTCAGCGACGTTTTGAGTGTTGAAGCTTAACAAGGTGTGAATGACAAAAAGAAACAAAATGTAACTGCTTTCAAATATGTGTGCGTTTTTGATTTCGCAATAAAAAGTTTAAAAAGTAACGTGAAAGTAATCAATTACTTTCTGGTAATTTTTCAATTCCTTTTGTGGTACAGTAGTTGGTTACTGTAATCAATTACATTTTAAATAAAGTAATTATAATTGTAATTAGGGGTATAGTTCGGAATCCGGCCCGGAATCCGCCTTCAAAACGGGGACCCTCCCTAATGAGGGGGAGAGGGAGTGAGTCTCACGCTGATTGCAGCGATAACGTGGGGAGCTTTTGGTGGGTGGGGTGGTCCGCTCCGTATGCTAAGAAGGCTGCGGTCATTATGGTAGAGAGGAAGGGGGAACGGACGGGTCATTATGGTAGAGAGGAAGGGGGAACGGACGGGTCTCGGGAATGTGGGGAAGGGTTGGAGGGGACAGGTGGGGTGGGAGTGATACGACCTCGGGCGACCTCGTCAGGCGCTGTTAGCGGCCGAAAAGTAAACTTCAAGGCGTCTTGGCTTGACTACGCCAAATGGTTTAGCTCGGCTAGGAGAAAAATACATCGGCTAGAGTGACGGCGGAGAGCCGCGAGGGCGGCGGATGGCGCTTTCGACTTCTTCATGTCGGGTCGGATCTTGTTGGCTATTCGAAAGTGACGGCGCTGTTCCCACGACCGACAAACCGCGCTGTCAACGCGAACACGACATCGGCGATTGTGTGCATTTTATGCGAAAATTGTATTGTGTTAATTCCGTTCCAGTTTCACAAGTAATGTTTCTTTGTGCGTGTGTGTGTGTGGACGTGCTAGGGCTTGTGCATTAAATAACCCAGACTCCGGTTGAATGCGTATTGTCCCGTCGACCGTTTCACCCCGCGATCGCGTCGGCCGCTTTTATCATCATCCTCCGTGATCATCCGCGCGAAGCTCGCCTTGCACCGGTAGACGTGCTCAGTCGCCCACTTTGCCGATGGTGGTGACGTACAAAACCACCGATGAACGCACGTATGGTTGTCACGCAGCGCTCAGTTCCGCGCAGCCCATACACTTTACCAATGATCCAAACTCGAATACGAATACCCCAGAACCGCGCGAGACGGCAAAGCCCGCCGAGGAGCCTCTTTGCTCTCCTACTTCTGCGCGTCGGCTTTGCGGAGTAAGAAAAACAAGGGGAAAATAAAAAAATAAAAGTGAAGGGCAACCACACGCGCGTCTCTTCGTTTTATTATTTGTGTCCCCGTCTCGGATTAATAATGAGTCGTTCTCCGTCTATACTCAGTTTCACCTTATGTTGTACCGCAGAGAAGGCCAGAAGCGCGAGCTCATAGCGTTGGCAGCTGCCCTTGTTGCACGAGAACTTGTACCGTCGAGCTGTGCTCTAGAGCAAGGAGCTCGCGCTTGTAGCCTTTCCTGCGGTACAACACTAGGTGAAACAGAGTATAGCCTGCGTTTTTGACACGAGTTTGTGACGTGTAAGCAACGCAACTCTTCACACTGCTTTTATTTATTTATTTTTTTCCGCTGCGGATTTTTTCAATTTTTATTTGTGCCTGGTTCTGCTACTCTTCTGCTCTCGCCTCCCCTCCCCTCCATAAAAGAAAGGCCCACACAATAACGTGTTCCAGTAGCCTGAAGCAAGTCACTCTCCTATTCTTCACCGTTGAAATATTTTAGGCTGTACAACAGTAATGTGTGCACACTGAAAAGTAACTTCTTGCTGCAATGTTTGTCGTTGAATATTGGATCACCAGCACAAATATTACTTACCGATGAGTGCCCAGGACAGCTTAAGAGACACCAGTGCACCCTTCAATGGTTCAAACCACTGCTTCATGCACCACACAGGTGACTGTGGCATAGTGACAAGCACAACCAGGGTGCTTGCTGTTTAATGTCAGAAACACTTTGGAAAATGCAGTTACCACATGACCCTGAAGTCCTAGAGAACCTTAAACCTTGGTGCCATGCAAAATAACTAAGCTAAAGAAACCGCCAAGGAAGAGTCACAACAGGTGCAACCCACAGGTTATCGTGACTCCACATACCGGGCCGGGCAGCTGTAAATCAGCGAGCAGGTGTCGTAGAGTAGCTGCCACTGCAAGCGGTGCAGTGTCTCATAAAAAGAAACGGTTGCTGGAGAAAGCTCCCATGAATGCAAAGTCTGTGGTGAGCTTGGAGTAGTGATGGTGATCCTGAAGCAAAAAGGATTCAAGCCAAGACTGTTCCTGTGTTCCATGACGTATGGCATCCTCCCCTTACCAGAATTCCTGGCTGTTATTTTCCTTCCTTACGTGTGCGTGCCCCCATCAGCAGCAGTAGTAATAATTGCACGTTGCTTCGACAGGACGTGCTGATGTGGAGGGGCCTGGTGGCAGAGTGTGTTAGCCCACTGCAGCTCGCAGTGTGTGGAGCGAAAACTTGCACTGATCGCCCCTGCCCGTTTTGACCTGGATGAGCACTGCACCTACACATGGGCGTGCATTACTGCTATATGAATCATTTTAAAGACTTTGGGCTATCGGTTGTACCCGCACTAGTCAAATTTCTCACATAGAGCGTGACAAAGTGTCACCATGCGCTGCCAGAACGACCTTCCTTCTTCTCGACAAATAATGTCCAATTTTCTTTGTTCCTGCTAATTTGGCAGTCGAGTAAAAGAGAAAAAAAAAAGAACTACTTTTGTGTGTGATGGGAAACGTATAAACCTCTCCATATACCAGGTTTACCTACAGCCACCTGAAAACATTGCACCTCTTCAAGTGTGAAAGAGGGTAGGCCTGCATGCAATCCACTACACTCTGTTTCACATTAATTTGGGAAACTGTAGAAACTGCGGCGTCTGTGCAAGCCGGAGGAGTCTGCTGTGAAATTAGCACACTTGGGAAGAACATACCCCATGTACCTAAAGACATTAGATGGTTTTAAAAAGGCATTCATACTTTCAGTCGGCTTGCAAACTCTAGCAAAAATGTTGGTTTGTACCATAGAAGTTTCAATTTCCCCTGCTTGAACTACTAGGAAAATAACTTCAAATTCACAATAGTGCTGAACGCAACTAAAACACATGGCGGAACGGTGGCCCGAGTCGGCTAGCACGTCTCAGCTCCGGGCATGTGGAGCGAAAGCTTGCGCTGCAGAACCTGGGATCGTGGGCTAAATCCCAGCACTTGCTCATTTCGATCTGGACAAGGATCATACCAGTAGGCGTTTGTGTAATCACTACTACATGATGCACGTTAAAGATCCCAGGCTTTCGGTCATACTGCCCTGGCTAAATTCCTCATCTACAGCGGCAAGCTTGGCACCATTCGAGGCAGGCCGACCTTTCGCTGTCTAAACATCCTCAACACAATGCTACTTTTTTTTTTTTAACTGAAACACGTACAAAAGAAAACATGCCTATGACCTTGTACAGTAATGCATCGAACTGTTTGTGAATGCTTGTGATACACAAACGGGCAAAAGGCAAGAACAAGAGCATGCACATTCACACTGTGGCAGCAAATACACCACAGCAGCCTCCTTTGCCGTTGTTGCCATGGCGGATGGAAGAGCAGGGCAGCGAATGCCGATATGACTGAAAACATTGTAAAAGTTATTGCTTTGCTTTTAATAACAGTTCAAAAAAATTTAGATTAATAGCTTTTCAAAACAAAGCCACGGTAGCAGTACTTTTTGGCGCAGATGGAACAGTCTGCCGCGATGGTGAGGAAATGCTGTAGCCGTTGCCTTTTGCCAAGTTATGGAGAAACACAGCACAGATCATTCCACTCGGAGAGAAGACGCACCCATGAACCAGAGCACTCAGACGGGGCTTTTCCTCGGTGCGTCGTCTGCGTCAAGAAACGAGCTGTACAAATGATTCGTTAGCATGCAACATGGTTCCAAATCTCACATTTAAGCTATTTCAGGTGCAAATTTAGAAGTGGGGGTTAGCATGCAATGCCATACTTGATGAAGAGATTAACAGGGCACAATTGTGCAACCATCTCCTGTGCAAAGGAAACAGAAAACTGAAAACAAGCACATAAACAATGTGCACAGTCAGTCTGCTCTGGCAACAAAACAAAAAAAGCTTTACACCAATTTGGATCGGAACTCATTGAACCCCCTAGATTATGCATATTCAAGGCATTTCGTCGACGAAAAACAAATCCGCCGCCTCAAACCCAGTGCTTGCTAAGCCTTCCAGAAAAAAAAAACAAGGGTGCTTACATTATTGTTGATATTTGTGGCAGCGTTATACACCAACTCATGTTTACAAACAAACCGGAGCGCCCCTAGCGGACGCCACCGGCGCCGCGCATGCACGATGGAGTGTGCGCAAGAAGCTTGCCGTCGCCCATAAACAAACCATTGAAATGCGATGTTGTTGGCGTCGGTGTGAGTCCCCCTGCCCTTTTTCGCGTTCAAATCGTTGATTCTACGTCTTCCTGGCAATGTCTGACTACTTGAGCGGCCTCAACGAAATTACCGGGGCTCGTTACACCGCAAAACTTTGCGTGAATAATGCGACATGCAGCGATTCATTCCGCGCGGACGCCGCAGAATGCATGCTTAAGCCTGATTCGCATGATAAGATTTTGCTCGCAATTTTCAGTTGCAACGTCGCTGGGGCTGCAAAAGCATGAACCATAACTGAAATGGTCGACGTCAATACTGAAAATCGCAAGCACAATCAGACCAAGTGAACCAGGCATAACAAGTCAGTGACGCCCACTGGTAACAATGATCAACATCTCCTTGTACCTACTGTCTATATCGAGCCTGCTTAACAACCTTCAGACTTCAGTGTCTTGAGGCCTGCACTTCTTATCACAAGTACCAGGCCAACATTCGGTCTACGGGCCGGTGTCGTCTAAAAGAGGAGATGACAAGCAGAAACGTTTGAAAGAGCACACAACAGTGCGAACGATCAGGCGGCCGCTTAACCTGAAGACGCACTCAGCGTAGTCCGCAGGTGATTCGTACAACTTGACGGTTTTCTGGCGTTCATGTTCATCAAATAAATCTGATGACCACAAGTATCCGTGAACTCAACCCAGAGTGCTTCCCGCCCAAGCAATCGTGGTCCGGCGGCGTCTGGTTTTCCCTCTCAACGGCACATATCCACGTTCTCGGACGAACCGAGCACAAGAATACTGACCTTCAAAGCTTTCTCGACTCTTTTGGTACAGGCCCAGTCGCAGAGTTCTGACGAGAGAGCAGGTTTTTGTCCGGTTCCTTTCAAAACAATGCAGGAATACACGTCTCACATGGGGTACTTTCGCCCACAGCCCCAGACCGAAAGTGCGCCCCACACGCCACCACCGCGGTCTGACGTAACAGAGCCGAGTTTGTGTATACAGAAGAGAGGGCGGGGGGACATATAAGTCACATACCTGCCTTTTAGATGTGGCACATGGGACAGAACGCTTGGTACGTTCAGAAGTAAGTTGGATGTGATCAATTATATCCGTAAATAACAATCGCACATTTGTAATTCGAGTGGATGGCCATATTTTTTGCTCCAAACAACCCACCCTGGCAGGCGCTCGACAAGTTGCAGTCGGAGAAGAGTTCATTTGTTACGTCGCTTGCTTCGTATCCCACAGACCACAGGCCACGCTACTTCCAGGCTGGCGCGATTATTGGCTTTGCCACTTGGCGATGCCAGCACGTCACTACTTGGCCCTCTGAGACGCCCCAGGACCGGCCATGACAGCCACGGCTTCGCAGTTGCGTTCAGGTGGACGCGCCAAACTTCCATGGAGCGGCACTGCTCTAGATTGGCGTTTATCTGGTGGTCTCATTGCCTATGCTCCATCCCACAAGTTGTCTGCAGCAGGTGCAAAGGCACGAGCACGTTGCTTTCAAACGTGCCATTCTTGCGCAAGTGCTCATGCAAACAAAGCTCACTGCAGTCCTATGCCCCCGTGCCCTCGCCTTCGTCTTTGCTGCGCACACCCTGCGAGACCGAGTATAGTCGACATCTATGGCTGGTATCAGCACAATTGAAAGCGCGATAAATCTTAAGCTGTCTCTAGGTTCGTATGTAAGAACAATCGTGCATTTGCGTCAAGGATCGAGGGAACCAACTATGAGTTTTGCAAAGTATGAAATCGGAACCATATTAGTCTCTCGTGCAATAGACGTAGTAGCCGGAGGCAGTGCCGCCAGTAGGTGAAATTTCTCTGGACGTAATAATGGAATACCTATGCTAGGTGATTAACGCATGAAAGGAGCAGCAGACAACATACCGAGCCCAAAACAGCCATTCATGCGCTGCACAAACGAACAGCATCACACAAGCAGTAAGGAGGGGGCCGCTAGATGTTTAGTACAGCCCACCACAAGGTACAGCTGAAAATGGCGAAATGCCCGCACTTGGCTCGTGCCCTCTCCTTCGTTCGCCCTGCCGAATTCCGTGAAATTGCCCAGATGCACATAGACAGCACGGCAATCGGACAACATGACGCCACCCTGAAAGCCCCAAGTTGAATGATGTATAGCCATTGACAGGTGTCACCACAAAAATAAGAGTTGCAGCTGCTTGCTTTGGCTTCAATGGTACAAGCTGTGCCAACAGCTCCATCGACCTACTTTGCACAGCTAATACAACCAATGCTAGACAATGATACAATTAGATAGCCAAAGCGGTGCAAGTGACAGCACTCCTAAGCCCCATATTTATTGCTGTAGCAGACACATGGGCCATAGTCGCTTGCTGTGTTCGCTATAGTTAGTAATAGCACCCGAACGGCAGCATGGCCTTGCAGTTGTCCCATCTACGGCACAAGCTTATTGCCTTCAAGAATGCTTTGGAATCTCGTAAGCTTGGAGCATGATGGGGCCTAGAGCCTGTGCAGCCAAAGCACAACGGGAGGTGACGAGCGGGTGCTGGAGGCCTGCCTGCTTACCTACAGTGACACGGGACAGGTTTATGAACCTCCGAAAGGATGAGTTCACATGAAATTCACAACCGTTGCATTGTGGATATCGCATTATTTTTGTGTCTGCACGCAAGGGCAACATTTGAGACGCCACGCAGAGTGCTCGCTCATTGCCCGGCAACATCAACATGACTTTTGAGGCGGTTCGCTAGCTTCCGAGCGGCAGGTCACAGCTGCTGTATTATATTGAGTGGTGCCATCTACCCGAAGTCAATGAAAGTGTTCCCTCCCCGCTTCCCACTTTGCTGTTGGCCGGCGACTGACGAGCCTGACCTTCGACGCCCAAGTCGGTTTTCTCCGGTTTCCCCAATGTGCCCTCATGGCACATCATAAATCGAGCGATCCGAAGGCGGTGTACAGCTGAGGAGCAGAACAACTGCCGGAGTTATTTGGCCGAAGTCCGAAAATCGTTTCGTGGCCCCTTTAAAGACCAGCTTTGCTACGCACAAGCAATCGAAAGGATACAAACGTTTAGATATGCCCAACTACCTCGCATAAGGGTGGGTCCAGGAGCCGCCACTGAGAGCAGAATGGTCGACATCCCGCAGGCCAGCTAGGCTTGATGTTTACAAGATCACGGCCAGTCAATCCGGTTTTGGTGGCGTGTCGTCATGTACACAATTTTGTGCTGCACACACGACTGGTTGGATTGTTTTCATCACTACAGAGCATCGCTCGTTAGAGAAATCGAATGGCTCTTCTTAGTGCTTGTACAGTCGGGGACAAGAGTCCCCAGGACGGGTGAGCTGTGACTGAAACGCATTGCTGTGCCATCTGCCGGCTGGTTGGCTGGTTTCGAGATTACACAAAAGCGCATGCGCGTCCTACTGTGCCTGCAAACATGTGTGTTTTCCCGCTGGTCTGCAGGCGCGGCGCCTAACTCGGAATCAGGCGCGTGGTAGGGGCTCGGAGATAGCGCTTACTGACACGGCACCTATAAAGCAAGAAGTCACGGCAGCTCAACTGAGCGATAAACTCGACTGGTTATAAAGCAAGGTGAGCTGACATGGCGAAATGCGGCGCAATGTCGCAGGCGGTATCTCCAGTTTCGGAATGTGCAGCAGATGCTCGTCAGCCGCAAGCGCCATCTCCGAGGCAGTACCACGCGCCCAATTCCGAGTTAGGCGCCCTGCCACAAAATAGCGGGAAAACACACGTTTGCGGGCACAGTAGAACGCGCATGCGCCTTTGTGTGATCTCAAAACCAGGCGACCCGCCGGCAGATGGCAGAGCAATGCGTTTCAGTCGCAGCTCGCGCATCCTGGGGACTTTTGTACCCGGCTGTACAACTCACCGCAGGCAGGTTAACTTTACCCTGACGAAACATCCATGAAACCTATATGGCAGTTTTTTTGCATTAGCAAACCAACACACCAATCTGACTGGATTTCGCAAGCAACAAAAGTCTGGCTCCTCTACGAGATGATGATCATCCTTTTGGTGCTCACGGCTTTCAGTGGTGGATAATTGTACGCACTCAAAGATCTGTACACCTTTGATGACTCGCATGTAACGAAACTGGTCTTAAAGACTGGAGATCAGGTGGTCGTGGATATCCGTCGACTCGCAGCCACAGCTCACTGTCTTGGACATGTCACCACTCCCAAACAGACCTCCAACAACATTCTAACTCCCCTTGCAACAGTAGTGGAAACCCCAGCACAAGCACACCGGAGGAGCACTTTCAAGTACAGCACCTTCCACAGGAATACAAGGAAGGCACGCAACCAAACAAAACAACAAAGCACCTCGGTGATGGCTCGCTACCCTTCCTGGAAGAAACAGATTAGTTGCAGGCAGTATGACAGGCACGCCCGTAAGAGACCATGTTGGAATCTAGGCTTCATTACTTTGCTTATGGTGAATTCCCCTCACAGTTCTCAAGCGCTCCCAAAGCGCTCCATTTTGAGCGCACATATTCCGCTTGCAGATCTGGCTCGACTTGGTCATCTTCCGCTCATAGATCTCTGGCAGCTCCCTCTCATTGGAGCGCCTCCAACTCCACCGAACTAGATCTACAGGATTTCAGAGATCTACATGCAAGTTGACAGAGCACGCTACGTCATTTCCCCTCCCTCGGCGGTGGCTCCACCGACGGCAATCGCTGTGCACGCCTTGCCGCTTCGAGGCGGCCGAAAGGTATGCGACGGTGCCGAATGCGGAAGTCTTCCTCGTTATTTGTGACATGGGCTCCGTGGTATGTATAATTTCGTCCGGCCTGTGTTGTGTGTTATTTCTGCAGCTAAGCAGTGACAGTTGTCACTGGTCATCGGAAAGATCAGTCAGCTGAGGCGTCGGTGGGCTTGTTAATTTCAAGCAGCGGCCATTTTGAACGGCCGAGGGGAGAGCAGGGGGGGGGGGGGGGGGGAAGGAGTCCCTCTAAAAAGGCGAGTTCATCTTCCCCTCGTCGTTCCGATGCGGGGCCCACAGAGCGGAATTTCGCCTCCTTCGCGGATTTTGGAAAGCACTCCAGATCTACGAGTGGAATTCACCATTAGTTTGAGAATCCAAAAAATAAACGAATGTGGACAAATGCAGTTTTGTTTTGCTCTTTGTATTTCCTTAAAATCCTCGTGACTAGGAATCGCAGTGAACAAACAGAAAAGAAGATAAGATTAGACGCAGGGTAATATGCAGCCTCTTATCTTCGACGATATCCGTCGTTCCGCTCTCGCTCCTCAATAGATTGCCGGCAGCTTCCCCGGAGGCGACGCTGACGCTTTCCGGACATGCGGGAAGTAAAACATTTGATCAAAGCGGGGCTCTTTGACAAGGCTGAGTCACATGTTCCTTGCAAAACGAACTTCACTTACTGACGATGTTCTCGAATGCCGACGTCAGAGCGCGCTTTCAAAGCAACAAGCGCACACCTTTTGTGGTGTTACGCGGACAGCACGAACGCGCGCTGCCCCAACAAGCAGTCTCGACAACGCAACCGTTTGTTTCGTTGTGGGATACGACAACAGATTACATAAAAGCATACCTCCGCAGGCACGATTTCAGCTACAGCTACAAATCGTGCCAGGTGCGCAGAGAAAGAAACGAACGAGAAGACGTTTCGAGCAAGAGTTATTTGAAGAAAGCGATTGTTATTTCTGCATCCTTAAATACTTCTTACTGTACTAATATAGAGATTGCCTGGAAATGCTCGAAAGTTGACCATGGAAGTGAAAGTGAACGTACCGACTCATCTCGCAGCACAAAAGTCGCCATCTTGACATTCCGATTTGGATTTGGATTGGATCGATGAATGGATGATAACGGCTGGTGACCAGTGTTGCCGAGATGCTCGCTTCTTTTCTTTTTTTTTTTTTTTTCTGATTGCAATCCAATTTAACATTTTTTTCAAGATTTTCTAGATTCCGCCGGGGAGATTTTTTAACTTACTGGTAGCCTTTTTAAAACGTGTTAAAATTATTTGTGAAAATTTGAGTGAAAAGTAAACCAGATCATGGCTAATCAACACCTCGCTTGCGTTTACGATTTTTGTCCTTGTGATCCGGAGTTTGATCTTTCCTTCTATTCGTTTTGAACGAAATCATTAGGCTGGATATGCCCGAAAAACAATTTACGCAACTTAACAAACCTTCTAATCTCTGTTATTCCCCGACACGTCGTCAAAATCCCGGGCCCTGGGATTTGGAAGATTCGTTAGGCCTAAGGATTGTTGGCCCGTCGGTCACTGGGATAATGGCTTAATGTGCCATATCAGCGGAGTCAGCATGTTTTCTGATGGGCTTAAGCGGCTAAAGCCAAGGTGCCATGCTGGTTGCCGCACCGCGGCATTCAGGCAGTTGTGGAATACGGGAGAATGAATTTCGAGCGAACGCGTTTGTTTCATCGATACGTCTTCCCACGTTTTGGGGACATTTCTTTTGTTGCGACGTTGCCATGAATATGCATGGCACCCTTGGTTTGAGATAAATAGGTCTGGTTGCGACAACGTGTACGCCGCTACGTTTAGGTAGTTTAGTGACACCGGGTTCTGCGTACTGCGAAGACTTGTCCCGATGAGTCTCGTTGCTGTCTATCCAATCACTCTGATCCAACGCAAGTGTGGTGCTACATACTATCACGGACACACTACTACCATCTAGATATCCAAAGCACAGGAGAAAAGTAACAGCCCTTACAAATGAGAAAACAAAATTTTTCAACACTTTGGTACACCCGAGACGAAGACAAAGTCTCGGTTTTACCCATGGAGAATAGAAGGATAGGAGAGGGCATGACGTCGGCCGCGTAGCCTCCACAAGCCATGCTCCCTTGACGCCTCGCCTCTTTCTCATTTTCCTCCTTACTCTCCTCGCTTACCACGCCGGCGTGACCATATCACGTGACCGTAGCTAGCCTTCGTCTAGCTATGGTGTACTAGAATACACCACAGCCTAGCCTTCGATCTGATAAAACCTACCGGACGGAGCGCGCGCAACCTGCAAGGAGTCCTCCTACAATCAACCATCCATCTCACACGTGACATGTCACGCGCACCAATCGCCAGACAGATCTGCGGTCACGCTGGGCACAAAATCGTTTAAACTTTTTATGACTAGGCTTCACCAATATTGCAACGTGCCCCCTCCTAGTACTTCTAACCTCCTTGGTTTTACCGAACGTCTGTGCTATTTATGTTATTTCTAACAAATCCTTGATTTGGAAACGATTTGCCGAAAGCCTTAGCTCCAGTGAGCTTGCTGGTGAAGGGAGTTTTGCTATGACAGAACAACATCAAATACGCGGGCTAGCACAGTCATCACCACACAACGAGACTCATCGGGACAAGTCTTCGCAGTACGCAGAACCCGGTGTCACTAAACTACCTAAACGTAGCGGCGTACACGTTGTCGCAACCAGACCTATTTATCTCAAACCAAGGGTGCCATGCATATTCATGGCAACGTCGCAACAAAAGAAATGTCCCCAAAACGTGGGAAGACGTATCGATGAAACAAACGCGTTCGCTCGAAATTCATTCTCCCGTATTCCACAACTGCCTGAATGCCGCGGTGCGGCAACCAGCATGGCACCTTGGCTTTAGCCGCTTAAGCCCATCAGAAAACATGCTGACTCCGCTGATATGGCACATTAAGCCATTATCCCAGTGACCGACGGGCCAACAATCCTTAGGCCTAACGAATCTTCCAAATCCCAGGGCCCGGGATTTTGACGACGTGTCGGGGAATAACAGAGATTAGAAGGTTTGTTAAGTTGCGTAAATTGTTTTTCGGGCATATCCAGCCTAATGATTTCGTTCAAAACGAACAGAAGGAAAGATCAAACTCCGGATCACAAGGACAAAAATCGTAAACGCAAGCGAGGTGTTGATTAGCCATGATCTGGTTTACTTTTCACTCAAATTTTCACAAATAATTTTAACACGTTTTAAAAAGGCTACCAGTAAGTTAAAAAATCTCCCCGGCGGAATCTAGAAAATCTTGAAAAAAATGTTAAATTGAATTGCAATCAGAAAAAAAAAAAAAAAAAGAAAAGAAGCGAGCATCTCGGCAACACTGGTCACCAGCCGTTATCATCCATTCATCGATCCAATCCAAATCCAAATCGGAATGTCAAGATGGCGACTTTTGTGCTGCGAGATGAGTCGGTACGTTTAGAGCACTATATAGCTCCTACGGAGCAGAGTAACGCAATCCTTTGAACCCCGTGTTTTGCCGACAACATGGCCGACAGAGCGGCTCGGCGCGAGTCACGTGGTACTCAGGGTTCCAGGAGGCGGCCCGCCCTATGGGAGAATACATGGAGGTCGACACAACACGGCTGATTAAAAAATGAACGGCGAGTTCACACTTTTCAAAACTAGTCTGTCGTGAAGTTAGTAAAGCACTAAACACTTTATCAAAGTTTTAAGAATATCGGATGCGTGTGCAAATTTTGAGAAGGCAATTTCCAAGGCAATGGCGTTTGAAGCAGACGGTTTTTGCTCGCAGCGGAGATGGGCTTTTCGGGTTGGCCGGAGCGGGTCACGTGAATGGTGTGACGTCGCCGTGTCGTCTGCTGCATGATGCCGCTCAGGCAATTTTTAAAAAAAAGTCAGGTCCTTGCGGGGCACAAAACTTAGCGCAAATTATTCTAAAGTGTTCCATTATTATGTCAAAAATGATTGCGATTCCGTACATTCCCACAATACTGGAGAAACAACGATTTTCTCACGTTCTCCATGCATTTCTGACCGCAGTTGGAACCTCCGGGCGTTCGCCGCTAGTCGCCGAGAGGCGGCGTTCTAGATTGCGCTACTCTGCTCCGAAGGAGCTATATAGTGCTCTAGGTACGTTCACTTTCACTTGCATGGTCAACTTTCGAGCATGAGTAAAGCTATACGCACTCCGGAGTGCGCTTCGGACGGAAATGGCTATACGCACTCCGCTTTTCCCGTATAAAAAGAGTGGACACAACGAGTTTCCTAAGCGGTGCCATGGCATAGGGGTTAGGGTGTCCGCTTCATACGTAAGTGGACGCGGGTTCGATCCGCGGTGGGTCTGCTTTTTTTTTTTTTTTTTTTTTTTTTTCTCAAACATTTTGTTTTGTTGAGGCATTTGGCGATATTTACGACATTTCTTTTTTTGCGATGAACAGTAAAAGCAACAACACAAAAAAATCGAATGTTGGCGAGAAACTTCGCAGAACTAAATGGTATCGGACTCCCTTTCCGGAGGTGCGATCGGGGACAGCGGGGCTTGGATTGCCGGCTGGACGCCGCGAAGCGGCGTGTACTGGTTACGCTTTGTAATTAGCAGCCGATACTGTCGCCGCGAAGCGGCGTGAACGCAGGCGGGGGGCTGTGTTAACGAGCGCCCCAGTGATTCACGCGCCGTTCGAAAAGGGTGGCCCGAGCGGCATGATCTCTCGGAGGAGTGCGTATAGCCATTTCCGCGCGAAGCGCACTCCGGAGTGCGTATAGCTTTACTCTTCGAGCATTTCCAGGCAATCTCTATATTAGTACAGTAAGAAGTATTTAAGGATGCAGAAATAACAATCGCTTTCTTCAAATAACTCTTGCTCGAAACGTCTTTTCGTTCGTTTCTTTCTCTGCGCACCTGGCACGATTTGTAGCTGTAGCTGAAATCGTGCCTGCGGAGGTATGCTTTTATGTAATCTGTTGTCGTATCCCACAACGAAACAAACGGTTGCGTTGTCGAGACTGCTTGTTGGGGCAGCGCGCGTTCGTGCTGTCCGCGTAACACCACAAAAGGTGTGCGCTTGTTGCTTTGAAAGCGCGCTCTGACGTCGGCATTCGAGAACATCGTCAGTAAGTGAAGTTCGTTTTGCAAGGAACATGTGACTCAGCCTTGTCAAAGAGCCCCGCTTTGATCAAATGTTTTACTTCCCGCATGTCCGGAAAGCGTCAGCGTCGCCTCCGGGGAAGCTGCCGGCAATCTATTGAGGAGCGAGAGCGGAACGACGGATATCGTCGAAGATAAGAGGCTGCATATTACCCTGCGTCTAATCTTATCTTCTTTTCTGTTTGTTCACTGCGATTCCTAGTCACGAGGATTTTAAGGAAATACAAAGAGCAAAACAAAACTGCATTTGTCCACATTCGTTTATTTTTTGGATTCTCAAACTAATGGTGAATTCCACTCGTAGATCTGGAGTGCTTTCCAAAATCCGCGAAGGAGGCGAAATTCCGCTCTGTGGGCCCCGCATCGGAACGACGAGGGGAAGATGAACTCGCCTTTTTAGAGGGACTCCTTCCCCCCCCCCCCCCCCCCCCCCCCCCCTGCTCTCCCCTCGGCCGTTCAAAATGGCCGCTGCTTGAAATTAACAAGCCCACCGACGCCTCAGCTGACTGATCTTTCCGATGACCAGTGACAACTGTCACTGCTTAGCTGCAGAAATAACACACAACACAGGCCGGACGAAATTATACATACCACGGAGCCCATGTCACAAATAACGAGGAAGACTTCCGCATTCGGCACCGTCGCATACCTTTCGGCCGCCTCGAAGCGGCAAGGCGTGCACAGCGATTGCCGTCGGTGGAGCCACCGCCGAGAGAGGGGAAATGACGTAGCGTGCTCTGTCAACTTGCATGTAGATCTCTGAAATCCTGTAGATCTAGTTCGGTGGAGTTGGAGGCGCTCCAATGAGAGGGAGCTGCCAGAGATCTATGAGCGGAAGATGACCAAGTCGAGCCAGATCTGCAAGCGGAATATGTGCGCTCAAAATGGAGCGCTTTGGGAGCGCTTGAGAACTGTGAGGGGAATTCACCATAAGCAAAGTAATGAAGCCTAGATTCCAACATGGTCTCTTACGGGCGTGCCTGTCATACTGCCTGCAACTAATCTGTTTCTTCCAGGAAGGGTAGCGAGCCATCACCGAGGTGCTTTGTTGTTTTGTTTGGTTGCGTGCCTTCCTTGTATTCCTGTGGAAGGTGCTGTACTTGAAAGTGCTCCTCCGGTGTGCTTGTGCTGGGGTTTCCACTACTGTTGCAAGGGGAGTTAGAATGTTGTTGGAGGTCTGTTTGGGAGTGGTGACATGTCCAAGACAGTGAGCTGTGGCTGCGAGTCGACGGATATCCACGACCACCTGATCTCCAGTCTTTAAGACCAGTTTCGTTACATGCGAGTCATCAAAGGTGTACAGATCTTTGAGTGCGTACAATTATCCACCACTGAAAGCCGTGAGCACCAAAAGGATGATCATCATCTCGTAGAGGAGCCAGACTTTTGTTGCTTGCGAAATCCAGTCAGATTGGTGTGTTGGTTTGCTAATGCAAAAAAACTGCCATATAGGTTTCATGGATGTTTCGTCAGGGTAAAGTTAACCTGCCTGCGGTGAGTTGTACAGCCGGGTACAAAAGTCCCCAGGATGCGCGAGCTGCGACTGAAACGCATTGCTCTGCCATCTGCCGGCGGGTCGCCTGGTTTTGAGATCACACAAAGGCGCATGCGCGTTCTACTGTGCCCGCAAACGTGTGTTTTCCCGCTATTTTGTGGCAGGGCGCCTAACTCGGAATTGGGCGCGTGGTACTGCCTCGGAGATGGCGCTTGCGGCTGACGAGCATCTGCTGCACATTCCGAAACTGGAGATACCGCCTGCGACATTGCGCCGCATTTCGCCATGTCAGCTCACCTTGCTTTATAACCAGTCGAGTTTATCGCTCAGTTGAGCTGCCGTGACTTCTTGCTTTATAGGTGCCGTGTCAGTAAGCGCTATCTCCGAGCCCCTACCACGCGCCTGATTCCGAGTTAGGCGCCGCGCCTGCAGACCAGCGGGAAAACACACATGTTTGCAGGCACAGTAGGACGCGCATGCGCTTTTGTGTAATCTCGAAACCAGCCAACCAGCCGGCAGATGGCACAGCAATGCGTTTCAGTCACAGCTCACCCGTCCTGGGGACTCTTGTCCCCGACTGTACAAGCACTAAGAAGAGCCATTCGATTTCTCTAACGAGCGATGCTCTGTAGTGATGAAAACAATCCAACCAGTCGTGTGTGCAGCACAAAATTGTGTACATGACGACACGCCACCAAAACCGGATTGACTGGCCGTGATCTTGTAAACATCAAGCCTAGCTGGCCTGCGGGATGTCGACCATTCTGCTCTCAGTGGCGGCTCCTGGACCCACCCTTATGCGAGGTAGTTGGGCATATCTAAACGTTTGTATCCTTTCGATTGCTTGT
The DNA here is from genome assembly GCF_016920785.2 of Ixodes scapularis. NCBI lineage: Eukaryota > Metazoa > Arthropoda > Arachnida > Ixodida > Ixodidae > Ixodes > Ixodes scapularis. The sequence goes on along the minus strand of NW_024609879.1, from coordinate 136,917,088 downwards.
GCGTAGCAAAGCTGGTCTTTAAAGGGGCCACGAAACGATTTTCGGACTTCGGCCAAATAACTCCGGCAGTTGTTCTGCTCCTCAGCTGTACACCGCCTTCGGATCGCTCGATTTATGATGTGCCATGAGGGCACATTGGGGAAACCGGAGAAAACCGACTTGGGCGTCGAAGGTCAGGCTCGTCAGTCGCCGGCCAACAGCAAAGTGGGAAGCGGGGAGGGAACACTTTCATTGACTTCGGGTAGATGGCACCACTCAATATAATACAGCAGCTGTGACCTGCCGCTCGGAAGCTAGCGAACCGCCTCAAAAGTCATGTTGATGTTGCCGGGCAATGAGCGAGCACTCTGCGTGGCGTCTCAAATGTTGCCCTTGCGTGCAGACACAAAAATAATGCGATATCCACAATGCAACGGTTGTGAATTTCATGTGAACTCATCCTTTCGGAGGTTCATAAACCTGTCCCGTGTCACTGTAGGTAAGCAGGCAGGCCTCCAGCACCCGCTCGTCACCTCCCGTTGTGCTTTGGCTGCACAGGCTCTAGGCCCCATCATGCTCCAAGCTTACGAGATTCCAAAGCATTCTTGAAGGCAATAAGCTTGTGCCGTAGATGGGACAACTGCAAGGCCATGCTGCCGTTCGGGTGCTATTACTAACTATAGCGAACACAGCAAGCGACTATGGCCCATGTGTCTGCTACAGCAATAAATATGGGGCTTAGGAGTGCTGTCACTTGCACCGCTTTGGCTATCTAATTGTATCATTGTCTAGCATTGGTTGTATTAGCTGTGCAAAGTAGGTCGATGGAGCTGTTGGCACAGCTTGTACCATTGAAGCCAAAGCAAGCAGCTGCAACTCTTATTTTTGTGGTGACACCTGTCAATGGCTATACATCATTCAACTTGGGGCTTTCAGGGTGGCGTCATGTTGTCCGATTGCCGTGCTGTCTATGTGCATCTGGGCAATTTCACGGAATTCGGCAGGGCGAACGAAGGAGAGGGCACGAGCCAAGTGCGGGCATTTCGCCATTTTCAGCTGTACCTTGTGGTGGGCTGTACTAAACATCTAGCGGCCCCCTCCTTACTGCTTGTGTGATGCTGTTCGTTTGTGCAGCGCATGAATGGCTGTTTTGGGCTCGGTATGTTGTCTGCTGCTCCTTTCATGCGTTAATCACCTAGCATAGGTATTCCATTATTACGTCCAGAGAAATTTCACCTACTGGCGGCACTGCCTCCGGCTACTACGTCTATTGCACGAGAGACTAATATGGTTCCGATTTCATACTTTGCAAAACTCATAGTTGGTTCCCTCGATCCTTGACGCAAATGCACGATTGTTCTTACATACGAACCTAGAGACAGCTTAAGATTTATCGCGCTTTCAATTGTGCTGATACCAGCCATAGATGTCGACTATACTCGGTCTCGCAGGGTGTGCGCAGCAAAGACGAAGGCGAGGGCACGGGGGCATAGGACTGCAGTGAGCTTTGTTTGCATGAGCACTTGCGCAAGAATGGCACGTTTGAAAGCAACGTGCTCGTGCCTTTGCACCTGCTGCAGACAACTTGTGGGATGGAGCATAGGCAATGAGACCACCAGATAAACGCCAATCTAGAGCAGTGCCGCTCCATGGAAGTTTGGCGCGTCCACCTGAACGCAACTGCGAAGCCGTGGCTGTCATGGCCGGTCCTGGGGCGTCTCAGAGGGCCAAGTAGTGACGTGCTGGCATCGCCAAGTGGCAAAGCCAATAATCGCGCCAGCCTGGAAGTAGCGTGGCCTGTGGTCTGTGGGATACGAAGCAAGCGACGTAACAAATGAACTCTTCTCCGACTGCAACTTGTCGAGCGCCTGCCAGGGTGGGTTGTTTGGAGCAAAAAATATGGCCATCCACTCGAATTACAAATGTGCGATTGTTATTTACGGATATAATTGATCACATCCAACTTACTTCTGAACGTACCAAGCGTTCTGTCCCATGTGCCACATCTAAAAGGCAGGTATGTGACTTATATGTCCCCCCGCCCTCTCTTCTGTATACACAAACTCGGCTCTGTTACGTCAGACCGCGGTGGTGGCGTGTGGGGCGCACTTTCGGTCTGGGGCTGTGGGCGAAAGTACCCCATGTGAGACGTGTATTCCTGCATTGTTTTGAAAGGAACCGGACAAAAACCTGCTCTCTCGTCAGAACTCTGCGACTGGGCCTGTACCAAAAGAGTCGAGAAAGCTTTGAAGGTCAGTATTCTTGTGCTCGGTTCGTCCGAGAACGTGGATATGTGCCGTTGAGAGGGAAAACCAGACGCCGCCGGACCACGATTGCTTGGGCGGGAAGCACTCTGGGTTGAGTTCACGGATACTTGTGGTCATCAGATTTATTTGATGAACATGAACGCCAGAAAACCGTCAAGTTGTACGAATCACCTGCGGACTACGCTGAGTGCGTCTTCAGGTTAAGCGGCCGCCTGATCGTTCGCACTGTTGTGTGCTCTTTCAAACGTTTCTGCTTGTCATCTCCTCTTTTAGACGACACCGGCCCGTAGACCGAATGTTGGCCTGGTACTTGTGATAAGAAGTGCAGGCCTCAAGACACTGAAGTCTGAAGGTTGTTAAGCAGGCTCGATATAGACAGTAGGTACAAGGAGATGTTGATCATTGTTACCAGTGGGCGTCACTGACTTGTTATGCCTGGTTCACTTGGTCTGATTGTGCTTGCGATTTTCAGTATTGACGTCGACCATTTCAGTTATGGTTCATGCTTTTGCAGCCCCAGCGACGTTGCAACTGAAAATTGCGAGCAAAATCTTATCATGCGAATCAGGCTTAAGCATGCATTCTGCGGCGTCCGCGCGGAATGAATCGCTGCATGTCGCATTATTCACGCAAAGTTTTGCGGTGTAACGAGCCCCGGTAATTTCGTTGAGGCCGCTCAAGTAGTCAGACATTGCCAGGAAGACGTAGAATCAACGATTTGAACGCGAAAAAGGGCAGGGGGACTCACACCGACGCCAACAACATCGCATTTCAATGGTTTGTTTATGGGCGACGGCAAGCTTCTTGCGCACACTCCATCGTGCATGCGCGGCGCCGGTGGCGTCCGCTAGGGGCGCTCCGGTTTGTTTGTAAACATGAGTTGGTGTATAACGCTGCCACAAATATCAACAATAATGTAAGCACCCTTGTTTTTTTTTTCTGGAAGGCTTAGCAAGCACTGGGTTTGAGGCGGCGGATTTGTTTTTCGTCGACGAAATGCCTTGAATATGCATAATCTAGGGGGTTCAATGAGTTCCGATCCAAATTGGTGTAAAGCTTTTTTTGTTTTGTTGCCAGAGCAGACTGACTGTGCACATTGTTTATGTGCTTGTTTTCAGTTTTCTGTTTCCTTTGCACAGGAGATGGTTGCACAATTGTGCCCTGTTAATCTCTTCATCAAGTATGGCATTGCATGCTAACCCCCACTTCTAAATTTGCACCTGAAATAGCTTAAATGTGAGATTTGGAACCATGTTGCATGCTAACGAATCATTTGTACAGCTCGTTTCTTGACGCAGACGACGCACCGAGGAAAAGCCCCGTCTGAGTGCTCTGGTTCATGGGTGCGTCTTCTCTCCGAGTGGAATGATCTGTGCTGTGTTTCTCCATAACTTGGCAAAAGGCAACGGCTACAGCATTTCCTCACCATCGCGGCAGACTGTTCCATCTGCGCCAAAAAGTACTGCTACCGTGGCTTTGTTTTGAAAAGCTATTAATCTAAATTTTTTTGAACTGTTATTAAAAGCAAAGCAATAACTTTTACAATGTTTTCAGTCATATCGGCATTCGCTGCCCTGCTCTTCCATCCGCCATGGCAACAACGGCAAAGGAGGCTGCTGTGGTGTATTTGCTGCCACAGTGTGAATGTGCATGCTCTTGTTCTTGCCTTTTGCCCGTTTGTGTATCACAAGCATTCACAAACAGTTCGATGCATTACTGTACAAGGTCATAGGCATGTTTTCTTTTGTACGTGTTTCAGTTAAAAAAAAAAAAGTAGCATTGTGTTGAGGATGTTTAGACAGCGAAAGGTCGGCCTGCCTCGAATGGTGCCAAGCTTGCCGCTGTAGATGAGGAATTTAGCCAGGGCAGTATGACCGAAAGCCTGGGATCTTTAACGTGCATCATGTAGTAGTGATTACACAAACGCCTACTGGTATGATCCTTGTCCAGATCGAAATGAGCAAGTGCTGGGATTTAGCCCACGATCCCAGGTTCTGCAGCGCAAGCTTTCGCTCCACATGCCCGGAGCTGAGACGTGCTAGCCGACTCGGGCCACCGTTCCGCCATGTGTTTTAGTTGCGTTCAGCACTATTGTGAATTTGAAGTTATTTTCCTAGTAGTTCAAGCAGGGGAAATTGAAACTTCTATGGTACAAACCAACATTTTTGCTAGAGTTTGCAAGCCGACTGAAAGTATGAATGCCTTTTTAAAACCATCTAATGTCTTTAGGTACATGGGGTATGTTCTTCCCAAGTGTGCTAATTTCACAGCAGACTCCTCCGGCTTGCACAGACGCCGCAGTTTCTACAGTTTCCCAAATTAATGTGAAACAGAGTGTAGTGGATTGCATGCAGGCCTACCCTCTTTCACACTTGAAGAGGTGCAATGTTTTCAGGTGGCTGTAGGTAAACCTGGTATATGGAGAGGTTTATACGTTTCCCATCACACACAAAAGTAGTTCTTTTTTTTTTCTCTTTTACTCGACTGCCAAATTAGCAGGAACAAAGAAAATTGGACATTATTTGTCGAGAAGAAGGAAGGTCGTTCTGGCAGCGCATGGTGACACTTTGTCACGCTCTATGTGAGAAATTTGACTAGTGCGGGTACAACCGATAGCCCAAAGTCTTTAAAATGATTCATATAGCAGTAATGCACGCCCATGTGTAGGTGCAGTGCTCATCCAGGTCAAAACGGGCAGGGGCGATCAGTGCAAGTTTTCGCTCCACACACTGCGAGCTGCAGTGGGCTAACACACTCTGCCACCAGGCCCCTCCACATCAGCACGTCCTGTCGAAGCAACGTGCAATTATTACTACTGCTGCTGATGGGGGCACGCACACGTAAGGAAGGAAAATAACAGCCAGGAATTCTGGTAAGGGGAGGATGCCATACGTCATGGAACACAGGAACAGTCTTGGCTTGAATCCTTTTTGCTTCAGGATCACCATCACTACTCCAAGCTCACCACAGACTTTGCATTCATGGGAGCTTTCTCCAGCAACCGTTTCTTTTTATGAGACACTGCACCGCTTGCAGTGGCAGCTACTCTACGACACCTGCTCGCTGATTTACAGCTGCCCGGCCCGGTATGTGGAGTCACGATAACCTGTGGGTTGCACCTGTTGTGACTCTTCCTTGGCGGTTTCTTTAGCTTAGTTATTTTGCATGGCACCAAGGTTTAAGGTTCTCTAGGACTTCAGGGTCATGTGGTAACTGCATTTTCCAAAGTGTTTCTGACATTAAACAGCAAGCACCCTGGTTGTGCTTGTCACTATGCCACAGTCACCTGTGTGGTGCATGAAGCAGTGGTTTGAACCATTGAAGGGTGCACTGGTGTCTCTTAAGCTGTCCTGGGCACTCATCGGTAAGTAATATTTGTGCTGGTGATCCAATATTCAACGACAAACATTGCAGCAAGAAGTTACTTTTCAGTGTGCACACATTACTGTTGTACAGCCTAAAATATTTCAACGGTGAAGAATAGGAGAGTGACTTGCTTCAGGCTACTGGAACACGTTATTGTGTGGGCCTTTCTTTTATGGAGGGGAGGGGAGGCGAGAGCAGAAGAGTAGCAGAACCAGGCACAAATAAAAATTGAAAAAATCCGCAGCGGAAAAAAATAAATAAATAAAAGCAGTGTGAAGAGTTGCGTTGCTTACACGTCACAAACTCGTGTCAAAAACGCAGGCTATACTCTGTTTCACCTAGTGTTGTACCGCAGGAAAGGCTACAAGCGCGAGCTCCTTGCTCTAGAGCACAGCTCGACGGTACAAGTTCTCGTGCAACAAGGGCAGCTGCCAACGCTATGAGCTCGCGCTTCTGGCCTTCTCTGCGGTACAACATAAGGTGAAACTGAGTATAGACGGAGAACGACTCATTATTAATCCGAGACGGGGACACAAATAATAAAACGAAGAGACGCGCGTGTGGTTGCCCTTCACTTTTATTTTTTTATTTTCCCCTTGTTTTTCTTACTCCGCAAAGCCGACGCGCAGAAGTAGGAGAGCAAAGAGGCTCCTCGGCGGGCTTTGCCGTCTCGCGCGGTTCTGGGGTATTCGTATTCGAGTTTGGATCATTGGTAAAGTGTATGGGCTGCGCGGAACTGAGCGCTGCGTGACAACCATACGTGCGTTCATCGGTGGTTTTGTACGTCACCACCATCGGCAAAGTGGGCGACTGAGCACGTCTACCGGTGCAAGGCGAGCTTCGCGCGGATGATCACGGAGGATGATGATAAAAGCGGCCGACGCGATCGCGGGGTGAAACGGTCGACGGGACAATACGCATTCAACCGGAGTCTGGGTTATTTAATGCACAAGCCCTAGCACGTCCACACACACACACGCACAAAGAAACATTACTTGTGAAACTGGAACGGAATTAACACAATACAATTTTCGCATAAAATGCACACAATCGCCGATGTCGTGTTCGCGTTGACAGCGCGGTTTGTCGGTCGTGGGAACAGCGCCGTCACTTTCGAATAGCCAACAAGATCCGACCCGACATGAAGAAGTCGAAAGCGCCATCCGCCGCCCTCGCGGCTCTCCGCCGTCACTCTAGCCGATGTATTTTTCTCCTAGCCGAGCTAAACCATTTGGCGTAGTCAAGCCAAGACGCCTTGAAGTTTACTTTTCGGCCGCTAACAGCGCCTGACGAGGTCGCCCGAGGTCGTATCACTCCCACCCCACCTGTCCCCTCCAACCCTTCCCCACATTCCCGAGACCCGTCCGTTCCCCCTTCCTCTCTACCATAATGACCCGTCCGTTCCCCCTTCCTCTCTACCATAATGACCGCAGCCTTCTTAGCATACGGAGCGGACCACCCCACCCACCAAAAGCTCCCCACGTTATCGCTGCAATCAGCGTGAGACTCACTCCCTCTCCCCCTCATTAGGGAGGGTCCCCGTTTTGAAGGCGGATTCCGGGCCGGATTCCGAACTATACCCGTAATTAGTTCCTTTTCTTAGTAACGTGTACAAAACTGCTCGTGACCTTCGTGGTGTCACACGTGACGGCACGTGTGACGTCATTATGGGAAACGTCCTATAATGCAACGCGCGGTTAAACCGACGGCGACGCCGCTCAAGCCGGAAACGGGCGCCTAAAAGCTACGGTCTAAAAACAGGTCTGGATTGCCAGTCCAACCTAGTGCGGTGCCGGTCCCCTTTGCTCCACCTGCACGGCGCGCAATGCCACAACGTGCTTCTGCATAAGAAATGTTTGCCTTAATTTTCAAGGTAATTTTACCTTTTTAAACTTTTTTTGTACCCTACAGGATTGGGAGTAGTGCACGTTGGGTGTCACTACATTTGAACAGTTTGCATCATTAGTTTAAAAGTTGTGGTATGATCAGAACTAAATCTAACACCCAGAAAGGCATAAAAAGAAGGAGTTATTTTACGACCTGGGACGAAACTATGACATTGGTGTTGAACCACAACTCCCCCCATTATCGTTGGAATTTTTCGAATGATGCTGCCATTTATTTATAACGTGTAAAATAACAGATGTCGTTCCAACATTTCTTGACGGAGCGGCGCACCTCACGCATTACGGGATTTTGAGATCAGCTACACGTTTATGGCCATAGGCACAACGTTGTTTTTATATATATATATATATATATATATATATATATATATATATATATATATAGATGCAAGGTGACGGTAGCAAACAAACCAGAAGGATTTTATTCGACATTTCGACCTGAGGCAGGTCTTCGTCAGGAATAGGGTTACAAGAGAAATGTCGTTCTATTTATACAGTTTTGAGAAGGGAGAGAGTACGCATACTCTCTCCCTTCTCAAAACTGTATAAATAGAACGACATTTTTCTTGTAACCCTATTCCTGACGAAGACCTGCCTCAGGTCGAAACGTCGAATAAAATCCTCCTGGTTTGTTTCCTACCGTCACCTTGCATCTGTTATCTACGCCTTCGGCCTCCAAGCCAACATGCCCCTATATATATATATATATATATATATATATATATATATATATATATACAACACGGGCACTTCACACCATCGTATGTGGTCTCCGAGAAGGATATAAACGAATATGTGCAGATGAATGAACCGTACTTAATCCAATGAATCAAAGAATTGAAGTTTTCAGGAACCCGCCGAAAGCCAAAAATTGGCGGAGCCAGGATTTGAACTCTGGGCCTCCCAATGTCCGGTCGGCTGCTCCGCCAATTTTTGGCTTTCGCCGGGTTCCTGAAAACTTCAATTCTATGATTCATTGGATTAAGTACGGTTCATTCATCTGCACATATTCGTTTATATATATATATATATATATATATGAAGAAATATGTGCAGATGAATGAACCGTACTTAATCCAATTTATCAAAGAATCAAAGTTTCCAGGAACCCGCCGAAAGCCAAAAATTGGCGGAGCCAGTTTTTGCACATATTTGTTCATATCCTCCTCGGAGACCACGTACGATGACGTGAAGTGCCCGTGTTGTATATATATATATATATATATATATATATATATATATATATATATATATATATATATATATATATATATATATATATATATATATATATATATATATATATATATATATATATATATACCCTGTAACCGACCCTGTAACCGACTCTGGCAACCAGTCTTGAAGAAGGCCTGTCTCAGGCCGAAACGTCGACTCACTAAATGCTTTAAAACTCCAACAACGTTTCGAAGTGCGACTTTATTACTTTATATACATATATATATATATATATATATATATATATATATGTCACAAAATTCGGAGTTTTTGACTCTGTTCGTGTTATTATCAGCAAGATTTTTAAATTAGCTGTCTCATATAATTGTAGACAAATCGATTTTCCAAAAGTATACATCCGATAGCAAAGTTATTTCAGAAGAGAAGCGTCAGTTTTTGATTCACAAGCAAATTGTTGTGTGCATGTTTATACAGCCGGAAGTTAGTCTGCCTCAGTGGGCGTCTGGTGTCTCAGCTGTAGATGAGAAATTTAGCCAGTGCGGTGCAACCACTAACCTGGGGTCTTTAACGTGCACCACACAGTAGTGATACACCATCGCGCGCCGGTACGATGCTCATCCAGATCTAAACGGGCAGGGTGGGGATTGAATTTTTTGATTCTCACGGTGCAATTTTACTTGCAACTGTCGCAGTTGCGACGTCACTGGTATGGCATAAAACGTGTGGTGGTAACAGCAGTGATCAGCATTGCAGCTGCGAAATCGCAAAAAAACAAAAAAAACAAATCACATCATTTGAATGAAACTTAAAGGAAAACTGAAAAACGATTTTGGTAAAACAAAAGTTAGACGTGAGTTCTATAATGTTTTTGTAATGCGCGCTTGAATGTCCCAATCATTTTACCTAAAGGCATTAAAAGACGCTAGGAAAACCACAAAACCAACCGCTGGGTGTGACCTCATACCCAGGTGCTTCGAATTCCTTGCACGTGCCGCTTGTTAGGGAACGTGTGCATCGTTTTGGACTGCTCGGGTAAGGCTTGTGGAAAGCACAGAACTATTGAGATTACCTGTATAATACGTCAGGATTCCCTCCTACCACCGAACGAGACGGGCAGGAGTGGCTCCAGCGCTATTCCTATTTATTAAAGAGACGATTAAAAATGATAATTAATACTCATGGGCTATTCCTATTTAATTTTCGATAGTTAAATTTCTTGAAATACATATTTTGTGTCTATCGAGGCACACTTGAAGCTTTAATCCAATTCAGCGAGCTTGGACATTAAGTCAAATTATCGAAAATGACGTTCAGCATTTGACTGCCCTCATGATCTCATTTAACACAAAATTCGATTGCTCGCAATTTTATAATGTAATATGGTGTTCTACAAGGGCAAATTCAAACGAATATAGAGAAATGATAAACAATTACCACGCGCAGTACATTATCTTTCTCAAGCCAAATGGCTACCCCTTGGTCCTTTTCATGATATACCATTTTTTAAGGTCCGCTCCCTTTTTCTGAAATCTGGAATAGAACAAGATAATCATATTTGTTATATTTTTACTAGCTGCTCAAATTTATAACAGTTTCGGAAACTACTCACATATTCCTTTACCAGCGTGTCTCTTTCGTGGTAATGTGCCAGAAAAAACGCGCCCGGAACAATGTCCGCTGGTTGTTGAGATAAAGTGATATCATCATTGATGAACAGCGTTGGCTCACCATCAGAACTCCGGGACTCTATTAAACGGGGATACACAAGAGCCTTCCCACGGTCTGTAATGGCGGGAAAAATACGGAAACAATTGTCTTAATGCGAAAGTATTAACTGTCTCATGGAGCAAGCTGACGTCATCAGTTTCAAGCGCGAAAACGGCACCTAGTTTCCATCGGTTCCATTGGCTGGCGCGCATCAACGGGGCGGCTCCCACTAAGGTGTAGCCGCAGGACGGACCAAAATGCTGTTTTGGTCCGCGGGCCGCGCATCACGTGATCTTACGTCACCGCTTTTCGAGGTCCACCAGCGGTCCGCGGCCCGCGCTTGTGAGAAATGCCAAGCGCTTTTTTCGCCCGGACCTTGGCGGCGGACCGTAGCGTTTTTAGTATAATTGAAGCGCTAAGTCTGGCAACAAGCTGATTTTTGTTGTTTTGATTGGAATCCAAATCCAAAGTCGTTTTCTTTTGGCGCCAACTGTTGAAGACGAAGAAGACGAACCTTTTGTTGTGCGACGATGGAACTTTTTACTTCATCGCGCTCGTGGAGCGATTCCCGGCTTTGTGGGACAATATTCGCGACGACTACTCAAATAATCATCTAAAGATGTCCCCGTGCCTTTTTCGCTTCACTTAAGTCCTTCTCGTTCTCAATAGTCAACGCCAGGGCCACCGCGGCCAACCGTCCCTTTCGTTCAACCTCCATCTTGGCTCCTTACAAATAGCCTCAAAGCAGCTCGCTGCATGCGTTTGGCGGAGTTGTGAGGTCGAAGGTTAGACCGGCCCGTTCGCTCTGTCGTCTGCTCTTTTGGTCCGCCGTGTGGATGCTCATTGCAGCCGGGCGGCCCGCGGGCCGCGCATCACGTGATCAATCGGTCCGCGGCCCGGTCCGTCGTGTGGATACACCTTAGCCCGGTCCGTCGTGTGGATACACATTTAAGGTGTATCCACACGACGGACCGGGCCGCGGACCGATTGATCACGTGATGCGCGGCCCGCGGGCCGCCCGGCTGCAATGAGCATCCACACGGCGGACCAAAAGAGCGGACGACAGAGTGAACGGGCCGGTCTAACCCTCGACCTCACAGCTCCGCCAAACGCATGCAACGAGCTGCTTTGAGGCTATTTGTAAGGAGCCAAGATGGAGGTTGAACGAAAGAGACGTTTGGCCGCGGTGGCCCTGGCGTTGACTATTGAGGACGAGGAGGACTTAAGTGAATCGAAAAGGGCATGCATCCATTGTACCACAGAGCGGGGAATTGCTCCACGAGCGCGATGAAATAAAAAGTTGCATCGTCGCACCATGCCGCCATCGTCGCACAAAAAAAGGTTCGTCTTCTTCGTCTTCAACAGTTGGCGCCAAAAGAAAACGACTTTGGATTTGGATTCCAACCCAAACAACGAAAGTCAGCTTGTCGCCATACTTAGCGCTTCAATTATACTAAAAACGCCGCGGTCCGCCGCCAAGGTCCGGGCGAGAAAAGTCGCTTGGCATTTCTCAGAAGCGCGGGCCGCGGACCACCGGCGGACCTCGAAAACCGGTGACGTAAGATCACGTGATGCGCGGCCCGCGGACCAAAAGAGCAATTTGGTCCGTCGTGTGGATACACCTTTAAGGTGTATCCACACGACGGACCAAATTGCTGTTTCGGTCCGCGGGCCGCGTATCACGTGATCTTACGTCACCGGTTTTCGAGGTCCGCCGGTGGTTCGCGGCCCGCGCTTCTGAGAAATGCCAAGCGACTTTTCTCGTCCGGACCTTGGCGGCGGACCGCGGCGTTTTTAGTATAATTGAAGCGCTAAGTCTGGCAACAAGCTGACTTTTGTTGTTTGGATTGGAATCCAAATCCAAAGTCGTTTTCTTTTGGTGCCAACTGTTGAAGACTAGGGGTGTCGCGAACTTTTGTCGAACCAGATCTTTTGGCCGAACTTTCGGGGTTCGACTGGGTCGAACCGGTCGGCGAACCTCCGAACTTTTAACCAGATTCGACCGGTTCGACTTTGAGGACAGTGTGGCCAGACCTTTATAAAAGCATGTCTAAGTTTGGAGAAATTTTTTTTATGCGAAAGGTTATTTTTAAATTTATGAACAGTTGCAATTAAAGAAACCAATTCTAATCACTGAAGAAGTTAATAACTTAATTGTTTTGTGCTGTATTAACTGAAATAACCCATCAGCGCTGCACTTAATTCATCTCTTAGCCATTATCATCCAATCCGAAGCCAACTGGCCAGCCTGTCGCGCATGCGCACACGAGTCGAACCTCAATAGAAGGTTCGTCGAAATTTCCACCAAAATTTCGAAAAAGTCGAACCTGGTCGAACTCGAACCGCGGCCGCTTCGCGACACCCCTATTGAAGACGAAGAAGACGAACCTTTTGTTGTGGGCGATGCAGCTTTTTACTTCGTCGCGCGTATGGAGTAATTCCCCGCTCTGTGGGACAATAGTCGCGACGACTACTTAAATAATCATCTAAAGATGTCCCCATGCCTTTTTCGGTTCACTTAAGTCCTCCTCGTTCTCAATAGTCAACGCAAGGGCCACCGCGGCCAAACGTCTCTTTTGTTCAACCTCCATCTTGGCTCCTTACAAATAGCCTCAAAGCAGCTCGCTGCATGCGTTTGGCGGAGCTGTGAGGTCGAGGGTTAGACCGGTCCGTTCGCTCTGTTGTCTGCTTTTTTGGTCCGCCGTGTGGATGCTCATTGCAGCCGGGCGGCCCGCGGACCGCGCACCACGTGATCAATCGGTCCGCGGCCCGGTCCGTCGTGTGGATACACCTTTAGGGGCTTGCCATGTCCGTCCGCCGTCCGGCGTGCCCCTACTCGTGAGCTCACGAGCAGGAGCCCACGAGCTCCTGCTCGTGAGTTCAGCAGCGAGAGCGAAAAAAAAATTAAAAAAAAGAAAAAGAAGAAAAAAATAGGGGGCTCTGAGATTCCATCCCATTTGTCTTCTTAAAAAAAAGAAAAAGAAGAAAACCACACATTCTCCTACTGACATGAATGAAAACGGCACCATCAGCACTACCTATGACCAAAATCAGTATCATCAGCACCACCCGAGCTTCGCCCCAATCAACATCATTCACCACGTGGAGATGGGGTAATTTTTTTTGTTTGTATTTTTGTGGCGCAGAGAGTTTTTTTTTTTTTTTTTAAATCTTGAACCGCATATAATAAATGATTTTTTAGAGCTTTCGCAGAAACAGCAAGTATATTAATTTGTTTGCACAGGCAATTGAAACAATGGGCCTATTTTTAAGTAGTGACATGACAGCAGAAAAAGGTTGCCTGAATTTTTTTTATCGTCACTGAAAAATTAAGGAACGCAGGATAATTCTTGACCCTCTTATGCATTTCGTCCACATGCAAAAACACTTTTTTTTTGTTTTGCAAAACAGCAAACATTTTCAGAGCATACTTGGCTGCTTGGTGTCCTCAAGCTGCAAAGGTCACAGAAAAAGCTGTTTCAGGTGACCGACAGGGGGATCGGTGGCCGAGTGGGCTAGCTCACACCAGCTCGGAGCACGCGGAGCGAAAGCTCGGGCTGCAGAACCCAGGATCCTGGGTTCCATCCCCGCCCCTGCCCGTTTCGATCTGGGTGAGCATTGTACCGGCGTGCGGTCGTGTATCACTACTGCGTGGTGCACATTAAAAACCCCAGGTTAGCGGTTGTACCGCCCTGGCTAAATTGCTTGTCTACAGCTGAGACACAAGACGCCCAATGAGGCAAACTAACTGCCGGCTGTATAAACATGCACTCAACAATTTGTTTGTGACCGACAGATGATAGCACTTGCCGGATGTTACCAATATGGTATACTCGTTCTCAACTTATAACAATGGCGAGCAGCAGTGTTTTTTTTTTAGCTATATACATTTATATTGGCGGGGGTTTGCCCGAGCATTGCAACACAAATTGTTAGATATCTCTAGCCATTAACGAATATTAGTGATCAGAATTTATAAACTAATTATCTACGTTTGTATTCTTGACGCTTATTATAACTTTCCTCAATCGGGGACACCATGCAGAAAAACTGCCTTTATTTGTCTTCACGCGCTTTCGTCTTTTTCCTGGCAAAACACGTTGATTTCGTACACTTGCAAGATTTCTTTCACTCTGCATCATCTTCGGCGGAATGGAAATATATAGACAGAAATTTTCCCTCTCACTTGAAGACATTGACGCAATTTGAGACATAACTGGTAACCCTCAAGACGGCCTCGACGACAGCGGTGATTAATAATTGCACTCTACACAGTATGTCGTCTGTTGCATCAAGAGTTGCCGTAGGAGGACACGCCATACCTGTGGGCGTTGCGATGACCCACGCTGTTCAAGGGCTTTGAAATATTAAGGCATCGGTGTACGTTCATGTTTATTTTCCAGCGCCGGAAAATTTTGTTTAGTATTTTAATTTACAAATTATACTGTACAAACGTTTTCAAGTCAAAACACACTCACCATTTTGATTAAAAAGAATGACTGCGTTACATCTAAATTAAGATTACCTGAGAGCTGGAATGCATCTCCTTAAAAAAGTACACGTCTGCCCTGCTTTAGCAAATTATATGATTAAGGTAAAAATATGTTATTTACTTAAATTATCATCAAGATGAACGTCCTAACATAGTATACCTTTTATATAATCACTAAAATTCATGCTTGAGAAGGTTAAGCTATCAGTGGCTCAATGCTATCAGTCACTCGCGCTACGAAGTGAAACAAACAGCATTGATTTGCTGCTTACACTCTCTCCTATGGCCTTTTTGTGGTGTGGCCAAACCAACAGGAGCAAGCAAGGTCCGCCCAGGGCTCCCATGTAAATTTTTAACTTTAAAAGTAAGGTACCTCCGCAGGTCCTTCGACAAGATTTAAAAGCTTCACACCAAGAAGATCGTCAGGGCGCCTAAAATTTGCTGATTAGAGGGTTTCGATTACGTTCAGCGAGCTTGCAGTTGCAACCCGTTTTTTTTTCTCCACAAATTAAAAAGTGAGTTAGTATGTCCATCATTTCTTATGTTTATAATTTTTTTGCAAGCTCTGATGTCACTGTCGTCAACGAATTGTACACGAAAAGATTTAGTTTTTGTTTCTTAACCGCCCTATTGTTAGGAACGTTTGAAAGCATTCGCTGAAGCTCCCGTTATGTGCTACATTTTTTAATGTCAAAATCACTTCACTTCGCCCTTTCGGATTGTCCGACCGCAATGCATCTTGTGGCTGTCAGACAGAAATAACTCTTTGAATCTTCACGTAAACATGTTGTCCATGTCCAAGCCTAAAGGTCTATTGGTGTGGGCATTTCTGGGCACTACTTGTTTATGTTTGTGTTTGAACACAACGTGTGCGATTCTTTATGGTAGCTGCAGCTTGGTGTTTGGTATTTTACTGACATGCCTTTTTGAATTATAGGATCATACGATACATCCAACATGTTTACAGCAATGAAATGCCAAGTGAAACGCGACAGTAATTCGAAGGTCGTGTATGAACAATGCCAGCAATAAACAGGGAACTTAAATTTTAGTTTGAACAGATTTACAAAAAAATATAGGATGAGAGATAGTCGAGCTTCGATTTTCAACATGTATAAGGCTCGGTGCACAATAAATCATGGGATAATCGTCACGTTAAGTTAACAAATCACATAACATAATCTAATTAACTTTTACTTAGGCGTTTAAATTGAATAAGTTATGGTAATTAGTATTAAAAAACAGACGAATTTAAATATTTCCAGAAACGTAATTTTTTTACATACATTAGTCCATCAATTCCCGCGCTTTTTCGTCCGATTTAAAAAAACTGCGCGCGAAAAGAGCGCCATTAATCTCTGCTCACAATGACACTTGGAGGAGTAACATAGTCCTTTAGATAACGTCATGACAATACTTCTTATCAGCCTAATTGCACCGCAGCCAGAGCTACGAGGCAAAACACCCAATCAAATAACTTCGAAGGCAAAAGTCACAACGCATTTCCGCTTTATGATTGGTTCAGCGATGATGGCGCAAGCACATAAGCACGACGTGTATAATGATGGTGCGCTTTTGATGCTTCCTGAGTGGTTCCATCCGCTCGTAGCGTCGCCTGCTTCTGGACTTAATGTGAAACGAAGTACAGCTTCGTTTGACTTTCCTGCTCTTCCTGCACCGGTTCAGAAAAGTGTAAGGCAGTGTACTTCCGGTATGTGTTTTGAGATACGACCTGAGGCTCACCGCCCTACACTTTTCTGCACCGGTGCACAGGAGGTGCGAATAAATCGAACGAAGGTACTATGTCTCCAGTGTTTCCTTGAAGGGTGTGCCGGCGACAGAAAGACACGACGTGACTTAAACAAATACGTCACTCTTTCAAGCGTCATTGCGGGCGCTTTTCTTACGCGGGATTTGTAAATCGGGCGAAAAAACGCGAAAATTGATTGCAAAATATTTATGAACGTCACTATTTCACAAACTTTATAAATTGGTCTGGCGTGTACTAGCAAGGGCCGTCGATACTGCGATTCCAAGAGTAGAACTGAAACCAATCGTTTAAAATGTAATTAAAAAATGTTAGTCAATTAGTCTACTTACTTTGACGATCTTGCCCTCACCTAATGTCTGGCTAGCCTGATGGTACGTGGTAGGGACAGCACTCGCCTAACTCTCACTCGCCTTTGAAAACAAAAATGTTTGAATTTCGATTAAGCACCCAGTTAATTTTGGTTAACCCGAAAAACCTGCCTAGTATATCTAACCACCGAGACTTACTTGACAACACTCAATAACAACAATCAGATGGGTTTTCATTATTGGGTCTTTAAATATATGTTTTTTTTAATTTCAAATATTATACTAAGATCTGACTCAGTTCAATATTATCAACGAAGAACTTCTCTCATTTGGCGTGGTATGTAAACACACAACGCGGTGACGTAATATTATGGTAAGCATGGCAGAGTTGGCAGCTAATGGGGCTTAATTTCGGAGCACGGGGTTCAATCTTTATTATTAAGATCTCTATTTGACGGTGATAGCTCTTATGGGCTCTTCCCGCCCAATGGGAATGGCGGCCGTAATCCATATAGTCGTTAATAAAGTTTTCTTAGTGATGAGTACGGCATAGAGCATTCGTTGTCGATATCGTCGAATGCTTGAAAAAAATCGCCCACCGCCACGGTGTTCTATAAATTTGATCTTGGCTCCGCTGCGTGTGAAAAGAACGCGGCGGTACGCACGCGTTGCCGCTTTATCGGCGTGTGATAAACACGGCATATATCAGTCTCCTGTAGTTCAGGCAAGATCATGCAAGATGTCCACAGTTGTTGTGATGTCCCGGTATATTATTTTATTATTTTCCGGTAACTCCAAATATCATCGTAGCTAATTGTTTGAAATTAAAAAGCTTACGCTCAGTGCGTAAACCGCCGCCCCATCCATCGGTCCTTCCATATATATATTTGTACAATGCCACTTGTTACAGTGTGTCACGAAACCTGTGACGTCACATTACGCCACCTGGCAAAATGCTACCTCGAAAACAATTCCCGCACACTTTGCTAAAATGTAATCACTATGTAAATCCACGCAGTGTTAATCAGCTTCCGTCTTGCAGTGCCTCCCAACGTGCGCGACGCTAGCACGCGTCGACTCCAGGACGTACGCGTCTGCCGGTTTGCGGCGATTCTAATAGACCTTCGGCGTGTGTGTCGCTTGGGGCGGATCGTGGATCTACTGAGGATGATGCCATCATGAGACTTCCACATCAAGACTCCACGGTGCGTTAACGCGGCATCGATGACCAACGACTTTTGCCGTCAAGAATCCATGGTCAGTGGATGCGACACCGACCCCCAACGTCACCGTCAAGGCTTCATGGTGCCTGAAAGCGCCACCAATGCCGAACGACTTGGCCGTGACGTGTCGCAGCTATTGCTATGATTGAACTCTAGACTCACACAGGATTGCTCATATTTTTATAATTAGTCACTATTCTAGAATCTCCCAGTTAATAATGAATACCTATTTTGTGTTCTGGTTGAGATCTTCCTGAAAATAAACCTTGTATAAAGGCAGCACTATCAGGCTGTAGTCGATCATTGTTCCTCTATGCTCTGGATTCTATAATTTTACTCCGACGTTGAGGAAAATTCTTGCATCTGTTTTTGTCAAGTTTTTTTATATTAAAATCAGCAATTTTCCTGCAGATCTGAATGCATTTGATCGGTTCGTTTCCTCTGTCGACTTCGTTAGACCGGAGGATTTCGGTGGCAACAGCCTATCTGGTGGTAAATGTCAAGTTGAAGCTCCTCCGTTTGCGACTGCTCTAGAAGTTCGCAAGTTCTAACTTCTTCGTCGATTCTATCATTTTCTGACGCCGCGCGCCAAAAGTTCTGATCATCCAAAAAAAGTTACGCCTTCCTGTCCCATATCACTGGAAAAGTGATTTGCGTAAGTCAAACCAGCCATTGCATGACTACAAACCATCCCCCAGACGAATGAATAAACGAAG
This sequence comes from Ixodes scapularis, assembly GCF_016920785.2. Classification (NCBI taxonomy): domain Eukaryota; kingdom Metazoa; phylum Arthropoda; class Arachnida; order Ixodida; family Ixodidae; genus Ixodes; species Ixodes scapularis. Next base: position 136,898,152 of record NW_024609879.1, on the reverse strand, counting down.
GTTTCGACTGACATTATCGCCTTCTAAATAGACAAACAGTGTGAAATGATCGCTCTCTATATATAGACGTCGAGCACGAAACGTGAGATGAAGGGGGCCCGTCCGTTACTTTTGCATAAAAACAGCGCTTGAAGAAACGACTGAACTCACTCTGTTTCAGACAATGCACGGCAGAAGAGTTAAAACTTAGCTCAATGCAATGTTGCCTCACGAGCCTATAAAAGACATCAACCACGAAACGTAACCAGTCTCTCAGCGCGTGGAGGAGGCTTGTTAACTGGTAAGGCTCAGGGTTCCAGACCAACTGCAAGTCGACGCAATCCGGTACCGCCTTAATCGTCGCGACGTCCACTTTCAGCCCGGAAACTGGGTATGAATGTGGACCCCGATACGGCACCACGGTCTCAGTGAGAAGCTCCCGGAGCGCCCAGTGGCATACATAAGGTGTGGAAGGGAGCGCGGGGGGGGGGGGGGGGGGGGGGGGGGGAGGTGCACTGTGCGCCTTATGAAACTGTGTGTCTGGGAGGGAGTTGAGGGGGGGGGGGGGGCGCCGATTTAAAGGGAAATTGAAGTCGATTCTGAGGTCGTCCTTTAACGGTGACAACTCAATCTAAACGCTCTCAGCATCCCAACAAACCCGAAATCACAACCGCGCGTAGCTTATTTCCTCGTTAAAAGCGTGTTCAAAGATCGCGACACACCCTTTTTGGGGAAGACTTTTCTTTCGAGTGAAGTGGTCGACGAAGGGGCATTTGTTGGCAAGCGATGGCTTCGCCCGCGGAGAAAAAGAGGAGTCTTATCCGAATGTGTACCGATCAGACCCTCTTCGAAACGAGTTATAATAAAATGATTTGGACTCTGCGCGTATTGTAGAGATTTTATTGGTCCACGCAATGTAGTCCACGAGAAAAAAAAAGTCCAGATGTTTGTTTCCAATGCCCTGAGATGAATAGATGGTTTTGTAGTATAGGACTTGGTATGCGTGGGAACTAACACATTTTAAACAATGTAAGATGAATAACGATCTTTTTTCAAATATGACTTCAATGCCCCTTTAACGAGTACACGAGGAATAAGCCCCAGCTTAGTATTGGGCAAAGAGCACCGCGGGCCAGGAGCTCTCCGTCCAGGCATCCAGTGCAGAGCGCTCTCCTCGCCTAAGCACGGTAGTAATCTGAGCGTCAAAGCTTAGTTAGGTATGCCAGTCGCACAAACCTATATAACAGCCTGCACATGGGCCGCTGAGACCTATCTTGCTGCCGTTTTCTTCCTTCATATAACAGCACAATTGTCTTTGTCTCATTGGTGCCGCCATGTTTGTTTATGCTGGCGCCAACACGCAAACGGGAAACTGCTGTGGTTGCGCGGTTGAGGTGTTTTGAGAAGCTTTGCACATATAGTGCAAAAATGACAGAAATGCGTACTTATGGAATGCCAATAAAGAATCACTTGTTGGCGGGTCTGCAAAAATAAAATAACATATTGGAATTGCTGCCCCCATTTGCGTAAAGGACTGCGCGTGTCTGGGTTTCTTTTTATGTTTGTCTACACACCTATAATGCCTGTGTCTACATATTTCTTCACATCATAAACAAGACTGTCGTGGTTGTCTGATATGCGGAAGTTGATTTGAAAAAGTAATTCATGTTAATATGTCGCTCCTCGGCTTCATCCAGACAAAGAAACATGGTGAAAGCTTCGTAAGGGTGATGCTGCAATACGCAGGGAAAACCAAATCCGATTTACTGCATTGCCGGCCCTAGTGCTATAGGAATACTGCTGTAAAATGGCATATCAATAATGTTTTAGCCAAAGATCACTCCACTGACAGTCTATGTATAGTTTTAAGTACTTTGCCTGCAATCGCACATTCGGCATTAACACGACATTCTTATAGGAAAGTTACCACGTTATGGAGTAAGGGGAATCGCCCTTGACCTTATCAAAAACTATTTATTAGATAGAACTCAATTTACTGTCCTGAATGGTTTTAGATCGCAGATTTCCCGCATAGAGTACGGTGTTCCACAAGGTTCTATCCTTGGCCCTTTGTTATTTCTAATATATATAAATTATATTGTTAACGTGCCGCTTACTCCCTATATTATATTGTATGCTGATGATACTAACGTGTTCTTTTCCGGAGATAATCTGCAAGAGCTTGAAAAAACTGCAGATAGCTGGCTTAATGAACTATCCGTATGGTTAGAGTCATATCAGCTAGAATTAAACACAAAGAAGACAAAATATGTAATATTTAGATCAAAGAACAAACCATTACACTATAAACCACATATCCATTTCCTAAATTTAACAATAGATTCTACTAGGGCACACAAATTTCTTGGAGTATGGTTTGAGGAGTTTTTAGGTTGGACTAATCATGTAAATAACTTAAGATGTAACATATCACGTTCAATTGCATTGCTGCGCAAGCTAAGGGAATTACTACCAAACTGGCTCAAACTAAACCTGTACTACGCTCTTGTATATTCTCGGTTACAATATTGTCTTTTAGTGTGGGGCACAACAACAAAAACAAACGCTGAGAAAATATTCCTTTTAAAAAAAAGGCTGTAAGAATTATTGACAATTTAGGCTACATCGAACATACGGCATTCTCATTCGAAAAATATAAGTTACTACCAATAGAACATGTCCTCTCTCATAAATTGGCAATCGTAATTTTTGCTCAGATCAAGCATGATCAGGCGCATTTTCTCGATACTTATCTTCATAAACCTGCGGAATACGATCTTAGGCGTACCAATTATACAAAACCAAATGTTAGAACTAACTATAGAGCTCAAAAACTAGATTACCAAATTCCTAACCTACTAAATAACCACCCAAGCATTGTGCAAATAGCACAGCAGTGTAGAACAATCCACCCTTTCAGGAGAAAAGTTAGAGCATATTTCCTTGAAGCTGATCGCCTACCTTAGATTATTTAATGTGGCTTTTATCTGTTCTTATTGCAAATATAGTGCCTTTAATATGTCCTTCTTTCATGGTGTTATGAAGTGTTGTGATGTGTTAATATCAGACGTGCGTTGGATGATTTTGTTGATAATGACGATGTTAATGTCAATGAATACAGTTTTCTCTGGTTTTTGTTTCATGATTCTTTTTTATTTTTATTATGACGCATTGCTTATGTTTATATGAAATGTATTGATTGGAATGGTTTACTGATGCCTATGTTTATTTCAATCTTGTTGCAAAATTATTGTATGCTGTCTCTGTTGACTGCTATGGGCAGGGGAGGGGGGGGGGGCGGAGGTAGTGGATTGATTTCGTTGACTTTGCTAACCAATTCGTTTCGGCGATGACAAGAAAAGTGCGTGCTTTATTTTTTCCTGCGAAGCTATGATGTATTAATTTGTGTTTTCTCATATTCAAAGGGGGTTAAAGAAATATTCAAAGGGAGAAAATAAAATTTCACAAACCTAGACAGCATTTTGTGGTGATACTATGTCTCTAACTGTATCTACGTTGTTCAAAAAAATTTAGAACCAATGCAGTTTTCTTTTTTGCATGTGTGTTCATTAGATAGAAATGGGATGAGTGTGCTGAGACATAGTCAGTGCTCTCTCGTGGACAACATGGATTTAACATAAAATCATCCTCATTATCATGGGCGGGAAACGACTACCTTCCATGGGAGTCATCACCCCCTGGTCGTCACTGTCTGAACCATAAAACAGTACTTCACAAACACTAAAGACTCGAACTGCGCGGCGCTGCCGGGCAGAACGCGACATTTATCACGCCGCCCACTCAGATCCGAAGTTGTTCCTGTCGTTCCCCTCAAGCCGTACTACCCCCAATAGGGCACTGAACAATGCATGGTTTCGAACGTTTGCTTGGTTTATCGTTGTTGATTTGTTGTTTTCTGTTGATCATCAGAACGGCGAGTTTTAAAGAATAGCGAAATGCCGTCTCCACGCACAGCTGGCAGCACCTGGCTCCCATGTAGAAGCACCGCGTTTTAACTTCCCCAACGGTGTTTTTTTTCTTTTTCATCAATTTTTGATATTCTGAAGAGTCTGAGTTCATTTTTGGCTGTTATTTGTTTTGGTTCAGAAGTTCCTTCAACTGAAAGCGCGAACAAAAGGAGCAATGGCGTGGTGCATTGGGTCAAACTTACCCTGGCCCTGAATCGTGCATGCTTTTCCGCGACATCAGTGAACACGAGGCTAATTATTGTATTTTGCCACAGCATACGGTCGTCAGATATTGAATCTTTAGTTTTCTCAGTTTATCAATGTCTCGCCACCTGCCATTCGTGATAGAAACAGAAGGCTGAGACAAAGAGAGCATGAACTTTAAAGATTGCGAGGGCTCGACATCAAGTAAATACGAGGTTTGCTTGGACATTTGCAGAATATTTACATTGTATTTCCCGTTTTGTCAGTTTTTATTTCTCTGTGTAGGTCTGACGAGATGTTGAAGTAAATACTACAATACTACAATGCAGCCTGGGAATATGAAAATGTCAAACGCTAGGGCGTTTGACATGAGCCCGCGGGGCCAAGGGAGAGGAAGACGAGTGCGGAACTGAGCAGAGCTTGGGCGGCGAGATCAAGGAAATCCTGGCACGCAGCACGAAATGTGAAGGCGTAATGTCCCTCTCGTTTAAATATGTGAGAACAAAATTCTTCGTACCTTGCGTTGTGTGAGGCAATCGAGGCGGCGCCTGTTCGGGCGCTTGCTAAATTGGACACCAAGCATATAAGTTAGTCCCCATTTTCGCCGCATATTTAGGTTAGATAATACCTCGAATGAACACTATTCACCCCATTACTTATTTTTAGCAAAGCCTATAATTTCTAATAAAAAGAAAACAGTATTCGAACGTAGAGCAGACAGGGCTAGCGCGTTTTCTCGATAAGTCTTACTTTCTACCCGCATAGATTTTTATGGCGGGTTTATAAAAGCGAAGCTGTTTATGGCTAGGGTTCCATGGATTTCTTCTGCGCAGCGACTAAAAACTCTACGCTAGCACCGCCGCACGCGCCACACGCGCACACCTTTCCCGTACAAAGGATTCGATGTAAAGAACCAAAATAAAACGTTGACGAACGCGTGTGCAAGATGCCATTTGTTTTAGGCTTTTGCTTTAGAACAGTTACTGCTACAGACGCCGGCACGTGCAGCGCGAGGAACACCATTCCCTGCATTCTTCTTGATGCTTGGGTAACTTAGCAATAGGTCTATTCAGTGTATTGGTTATCAATAGGCACCATTTTGAAGATCAGTTGACCCGCAGGTAAATGATAAAACTTTCTCAAATATTTGCCGCCGTCCAACCCGCGTCGGCCACGCTCCCACGGCCCTCGCATTGTTGCCGTTCCAAGCGCTTGCGCGCCCAGTTTTCTCTCTTTCCTCTCTCCCGGGGTGGCGGTCCCGACGCGCGTGACTACTTTCCAACGGGTGGTGGTCCCACTGCGCGTGTCTAGTCTCCTCGGGCTCCTCGGGGTGGGTCTGTGTCTTGTGCAAAGCAGATTCGCTGGTCATCCACCTTTATAGAGTTAAATGGCTGATGATTTTTTCAAAGAAATAGATCTATTATGTCTCATTTTTAGTGTCAAAAACATGGTACTAGTCAGAAAATATTTTAATAGCCGACATTTCTTGACAACATTAATCTACAGGGAGTGATAACTCAATTCGTAGACTTTTCGGAATTACATGATCAGAAAATATCTGAGTGACCTGCGAATAAAGCAAGTTTTCTTTATACAGAAAAAAAGATGGGCGATTTTTATCCCAAAAAGGGAAGTAATTTTTAAATTATAATTTAAACTTAAATTATATACAATGAAGGCGTTATGTGACTGACTTGGAAGATTTGCTTGATTGTAACTTGGCATTCCAAGCTCATGTTTCGGTTTTCAGAAATTAAAGTTTGCGTGTACACTGACAGATTGCTCGAACATCAAAGCCATTCAAATTATTCAAATTATTCCTGTATTTTCTGCGTTCGTATTGCTTTTTAGGTGTGGTCAAATAATTTATTGTCCCTTTAGATTACCAATCTTTTTTAATGTCACGCATAGAGAAATAATCGAAGACACAAAACATTTGTTTTATTTCTATTGCCTTTGATAGTAATGATCTACAGCGATATTTTTTTAATTGCAATAAAATAGTGCAAAGTCTTAATACTGGGAAACATGTGAAATATGCGAAGTGTGCAATATGCTGCTTAATTTTTCAGTGATGTGTCTTCACCCGGTATTTTATTGAATATCGTTGACTTGTAATATTTTTGTACGAGACATCAAGATAAGATCCCACGCATATGGTTCTGCACATGTGTGATATTAAATGTATGAAACGCCCAAGAACTATTTGTTTCACCGTAGCAACCAGCAAAAAGAAAAGGGGGGGGGGGGAAGGCAGCTTACGATAGTTTTCGAGTGCTTACTTCAAGTGACACCCATCTGTAATTTACACTGCAGAAATGCAAAAAAAAAAGTATTATATAATTTAAATGCATAAACCTTAGTTGATTTTTTTATGCCCCAACGCAATCATGCTATGATAACAGCCAGATTCGTTCAGTCCTATCCTATCAGTGACTATATTTTAGTTAATCTCGCATCGCTCACGCGATTTACTCAAACCTCAGCGAGCTTGTAATCGACCATACACAACACGACAAACGTACAATTTGAATAAAAAATATGGGTATCAAGATTATTTACTACATGATTAACTGCCTGCCACCTAATTTACAATCTACGAAACTGTACACATTAAAAGGGAGCCGTGTCTAAAAATATTGCATTAGCATTTTATTATAAAGGTGTCTGACATTGCACGCATCGAAAGCAGTTTTTGTTTTATTGAAAAAATGTCGCCTTTTGTCAAGTCTTGTTTGCAAAGACGGTCACTGAAACATAGGCACCTTTGACCTATGATTCTTCATGCGGCACGAACGCTGAATAAAGACCTTTTGAAGTGTGGCTTGCATGGATCGCCGGTTTTTGCTTCTCTGTAGTGAAACAACTGACTATCTCAACACGTTAGAGGTCTTCTGCCGACTTGAAATCTAAATGTCGTTTGCTGACATTTATTTGCCTCATTGTCTCTGTGCCTATATATCCAGCTGGTAAATGCAACTTCTGGTCAGCGTATCATTCGTTCCAAGATGCTGCGAACACTTGTGGAGAAGAGCTTGGTATTGGCATTGGTGATTGTCCTGCATGATGCGTACCGTAAGTTAAGACAAACTTAATCGTCATTATTTAGAAGTCTTCATCCAAGCAAGATTTGGTGTAGCAGTTTTGTTTATACTTAATGGTATCTAAAGACTGTCGCATTGGGTGTTATTTGTGCTTAAATATTCTGCATTGTATCCAGTAGCTGAGTTAGGCTGTAGTAGCTTGACCTGGTAATAGTATTATTTTATATTTCATTTATCAGCATAAAAGACATAAAGCAGACAAAATATCCAACACAGTATTTTAATCAGTGTCACAAAGCGGTCAAAAAATGTTGGATTCCGAAGTTGTACCGAGTTCATCTTTACAGAACAGTATATTAGTTAAAACAAACATAATAATCTACTTTATGTAAGGCGCCAAACGAATTTATAAGATCATGAAGCACTAAACTTATGCTTGCTAACACAGTGCGTGTTAATTGGCGTGACCGAGTTGTAGCCTGTGAGCCAAGATCTGGATCTGGCTCATGAGGAAGCTGTGCTCGGCACGCACAGAGAAATAAGCTATGTGCACAATTTGATGCTGGTCTTTCTTTAGGGAAGCGGCTTCACGCGTGATATGATTGAATATTTTGGTCTTATGATATTTTTGTACCAGACGTCAGCGTAAGAACAGATATTGTTTTGCACATGTGTGATCTTAAATTAATAAAACGATGTGACAATAGTTGTTTCACGAAAATTACTGCTAAAGAGAGTGAAAAGTGCTGCTCGCGATTGTTTTTGAGTGTTTACTTGGGGTCCCTTCCTGTATTTATTCCGAAGTTGCCAAAAAATTACATTCTTTTTAATTTTACCACAAGGTACCAGGTTGTGTCTTGTTTTATTTCGTGACGCAACCGTGCAACGGTTACGCCAGAATCGTTCTGCTAAATCGATCAATGACTTTATCTTAGTTGATATCACATTGCTCGACTGATTTACCCAAAGCAGAGTGAGTCTATTATAGAGGAAAAGACATAAGTACCATTTGCTACAAGAAAGTAGAGGGTTAGTTCACTCACTACACGATTACCGGTTTGTCTCTGATGATATGTTTTTTAAAGTGGCCGGCATTGCTTGTAGGCCTTGACCTCAGCTGACGTTAACCTAATTCAAGCCATCACAGATTCGTTCAGAGTGATCTTTACCACTACCCTTGTGTCATATGTCTTGCAGAGAACGCGAAGCAGCAATTTTTATAACCGAGAGATCAGCATGACGAAGGACGATGTTAAAGAAAACAAATTTTGACTTTTTAATTACGGTCACAATCTGGTGCTGAGCCTGAAGAGAGCGTCATGTTAATTATAGACGCATCATTTTTTAGCCGGAGAAGGTTTAAAATTCATCCAGGGTGTCGAACGAGTTATTATTTCGGTTTAGTTTCGGTTCGGATTCAGTAAATTGTAATTTTGTCCCAGTTTGGCTACGGTTTATTCATACATGCGAATTAGCGGTTCGCTTACTGGTTTAACCAGGCGCAAACCTGTGCAAACTGTTTCATGCAATTCCTGCAACTTTTGTTGAGCATCCGCTACTTGCGTTAGCCGGACGCAAGGGTGGATTTTAATGCTTTCATCACGCCAAAGTAAGATCACAAAACGAGAAAGACATGTTTAATGGTTCGTTAAAATATGCGAACTATGCTGGGTCACTGCACATACGACGTATACTATGTCTGGCGTTTCAGTGCTGGTCACATTTTTGGAACACAATGTACAACAGCTTCTTTCCTTTAAATTCGAATGATTGATAACATATCAGCGATCATTTTCTTAAAACGGCGAGTCTTTTGAGTACAAATACACGACTATTTTTATAAAAATAGTTCAATTAATAATCAAAGATTTTATGCTTGCGGATTGATCCAGTGCCAAGCAGAAATAAAAAAGTATACGTTACCCGGCACAGCATTCTCTGAAGTACGTATGTCTGTTTCTTCGGAGTCGGAACCAAATTGAATGCAAATGTTATTGTTTTCTCTATGACATACAAAACTTTATGACTCACCACATCTACTTCTTTATTCCCCACTGAAAATAACACTTCAATCCTGGTCTGTTATGGGACTCTCTTAGCACTTCAAACCCCTCCAGTCTATCAAACCCCTTCCTCCCTTCAAGCCCCTTCAGCTCTTCAAGCCTCTTCAGACCCTTCAGACTTTCGGACTCCTCAGTCCTTCAACCGTTTGGACACCCAAATGACTGTGAACCATAGACCAAAAATCAATTTTAAAACGGTATTCAAAATTTATTTCAGAGATTGAGTTTTACATGCATGTTGTAACTCAAAAAGACGATTGGAGCTAACGTTCACTCAAACCCATGCGAAGCAGCAGTAAACAAAAGTGATCATGCCAAATTTGAATAAATGAGTTCTTTGTCGCAAAAAAATATATTCTTCGAGGCACTCACAGTGCCGCTAGAAAAATTCCTGAGATGTATGGTTCTCCAACTCATAAAACCGAGGATGTGTACCATACGCAGACGTACACACTGTCAGAAGCATGTTTAACGAAAACACAAACGAGCGACCAACCTCTGCCGCCGCTGAAAAATCCTGAGCACAGTCACGGTGTTGTCCTTCGGTGCCTTCGCGGTGATCTCTCCGGTGTCTTTTTTGCACGCTGGATGCTTCTGAAGCCGGACGGAAAAGGAGGCGCAAAAAACAGTGCACTGAGATACTTTCTTGATCGGTACACCTAGTTGCTCTAGAAAATGTACGGTCCCACGCATGGGATGGGGATCCGACACTTTGCGTCCGCTCGTTACTCTGCCTTAAATTTGCGCTCGTTGACGGTGAAATAACTGGGCGACTAGCTTCTGATGAAGGCTGTATTTTGAGTAACTAAAACAGGTCATGGCCAAAAAAAACAAGAAAATGGCACACTCCCATTTTCCCTACGGACCCTCTCTCCCTCGTGAGCGAGGAGTTGGAGTCCTGGGCGCTTCTTGCAGCTCATAAAGCAGGTACCCTGCACGCACAGACGACGCAGCGATGGGGCCACGTTAGCCCAGGTCAAGACAAGATAGTGACGGGGAGCGACTCCCTGATTTCCAAGACTCGTGAGGCTGCCCATTACAAAACTGCTAACCAGCTTCCCCGATGCGTATATTGTGAAGGGCCACGTGATCTATCCCACAGAACCGTTAAAAATAATTTGATGGGTGCTTTGACTTCACAGGAGGGTTTGCGGCAAACCCCACAGACCTCTTGCAAAACTATGACGGGTCTCTTAAGCCCTTTAGGAATTCTTAACGATTACGTCAGGCCTTTTAAAAAAATTGACAAATATTGCGAACCCCTCGTACACTCTTAAAGTATACGCCAAATCATTTGAAAAATCCTGGTGGGCCCCATGAACGGATCTTCAATAAGGTAGGCAGAATTCTACAGTAAGTTATATGCGTAGCGAAAAAATGGTAACACTGCTGAGATAATCTACAATAAATTCATAACAACAGACAGGGTCAAAGGCCTACCATGTGAATAAGTTCTACCCCATCGACTCGCTACTGGCTACTGGAGTCGGCTATGGGATTATTTGCCATCTGATAACCACCTGACTGTAGATACCGAGCGTGGGCGAGGACCTGACAAAACGACAAAGACCAGCCTGCGATAAGCCAGCGTGAATGTAAAAATGACTACGAGCAAGAAACGAATCGGCCAAGTCAAGCTACAGTGACATTAGCGACGACAGCGACAGAGGCAATGCAAGGGCAGGACACTACAAAAGAGGCGGAACCAACCTCGGCGGAGGCAGTCGGTGACGGGACTACTTGCCATCTGCTAATCACCTCATTGCAGGTACCAAACCCAGGCGAGAACCAAACAACACGACAAGGACCAGCCTGCGAGAAGCCTGCGTCAAGATCAGAATAACGACAAGCAAGACAACAATTGACCAAGACAAGTTACAGCGACATTAGCGACGACAGCAACAGCAGCGACTCAAGGGCAAGGCACTACAAAAGAGCCAGATGCAACGTCGGCGGGGGCAGTCGGCGACGGGGCTATCTGCCATATGCTATAACCACCTGACTCTGCAGGTACGAGAAATTTCGCCATCTAAATAGGCAAAAACGGTTCCCGTCGCCAACTGGTGACTACCGTCAGCTAGATGCGGACCACTGAGTGCTGACCAACCTGTACAGAAACAAGCAGCATTAAAATGGCAAATAAAAATGAGATGGATTACATATGCTTGCACTGTAAGACACACATAGATGAAGAAGGCGTTGTACTGGTCTGCAACAAATAGAATCTTAAATACTATATAGGAACTCGTTCAGGAGTAACAGAAACCACCCTCTGAGGAAAAAACCATGATCTAAATATTTGTGGAGCTCCGAAACACGTAAAGGAGCAAAAATAAGAACTCGGAGTACTCTTGATAATGGACGGGAAAATATGCCGTCTGAGGTGGAAAAAGAATTGACGCAAATTATTATGTTAAAAATGCACAGCCCACTCAAAAAACAAGTTGATATGACCTGGTCACAATAAAACAAACCGTGGTGGACATGAAAAACATCTGTGTAAGCAATCTCGGACAAGTATGATAAAGTTCTAATGAAATGAATGAACACGCAAGCAAAATTAAAGATCTTAGAAAGATAGCAAATGAACTAAGAAAGGAGAGAAGGACTTTACAGACGAACCCGCTAAATAAATAAATAAACAACCAGGAGCAATATGTGCCGAAAAATAACCTCTAACTACACTGACTTGCCGAACCCCAGCTCAAAAAAGTGAACATAATTGCTGATCAGATACGATTAAGTGCCAAGCCTAACCAAAGATAAGGTAGAAGCAGTGCATCGCATTCCCTCGAAAGCAAAGAAAACGCCCAAGGTAATCACACCTTTCATCAATCGGAACTATCGAGATGCGTAGATTAATAAGAAACAAATCTGAGGACCGGCACAAATGGAGGTAAAATCCATCTGCAAGGAATCACGACAGCACTAAACCGGAAGATGTTTTTTTTTATGTTAGGACAAAAGCAAAGCACCTCGATTATTTTAAATTCGCACCGGCTGAAATGATTCACGATGGACAGCAAGAAGGTCTAGTAAACCAATTTCGCTCTGTATACAGAGCCGTTCAATGCAACATTATTGTTATTTTGTCAGTGACCAAATTATGTTGAAATCCTATTCGTGTTTCTTGTTCTTTTAGACCTCGGAAAAGCAAGGATTGTATATCCACGTTTACTAGAAGCCCGGAGTCCCGACAGTCCTCTGAAGCTCTTCATCAATGACGAAATAACCCTAAATCTCGAACGAGCCCCGATTTTTCCTGATACATTTTTGCTACGGTACAACGAAGGAGAAACAGTAGTAAACGAATATGTGAGTAAAATTTTGGTTATTGACATAGGTAATAAAATAAATGCATTTATATTTTGTTTCTTGCTACATTTTAGATTAAAGGATCAGACCTTAGAAATAGGGTGTATCAAGACCGAGATCAAATGGCTGCCGTGTCTATTGAAACAGATAACGGATTTCGCGTGGTAAGGAATGATTGATTTATTATTATTATTTTTAATATATGTTCATGTGGTTCACTAAAGACAACAAAGCCTCAGGATCGTGCAGTCTCAGACTACACTCGCGCATCATACTGAAGGCAACAGAAACTCTTTCACATAGCAAAGGTGGGCTTCGAGATTAGCGGTTATCAGTAATCAACCATTCGATTGTGCAATGCTTGACAGTGTAATACTCATGTTTGCGGCTGGAAGCTGAGTGTTTATCTTCGAGTCATCGCTTTTTGTACTCTGCAATATTTGAATCTGTCAGGTGTAATCTGATATCTTGTCCTTGTATAATGGATCTTTGTATTACGATACATCCGAAAAACTTTGAAAAATATTTCCTAGATTTGAAGTTATCCCGAAAACTTTATATTTCTAGGTCACGATGTAAAAAAAGAAAAAAGAGAAAAAGTAGACTCCGTTCTTTCAATACACTTGTTGAATGCACAAGGTTGGTGGTCCGGAGCGGCCAGTTCAGTGTTATTTGAAGTCTGGGACTATACACAAAAGAGGAATCTTTACCTCGTCAAGATTTGTTGAGAATGGGTGATTGTACTTTTGGAGCCCGACAAAAGCCAATGTTCAGGTTTCTAGTTTGAAGCACAAAGTTTTTAATTCTTAGAGTAAAGAGAGGCTGTATTTTTACAGCAGTGAAAACCATAAATCCGTAGATTTTATAGGAGTAGGTAGGCTAGCTGGAGCTTCTGTGCTTTCCACCGACTATGCCCACCGATGCTTAGTTATTCTAAAGTGTGGACGCAAAGTGAATAATACTTTCTGGCAAGACTTGTTGTGGGACGGTTGGTATTGCCAATTTCACGGGCACCACTACAAAATGCAGCCGAAGAAATATAACTCGATACAACAGAGTTTTTATTAATTTAGGTTTTATGTTTGTGTCCGGATAATCTTTACTTTAATGTCTAAATGAAAAAATTAAAAACGTAGTAAAAATAATCTCTAAAGTTTAGAGAATTGAAAGGCTCAAAAAAGATTTTGATAAAGCCCACATTTCTTTTTTTTTTTTTGTAAAGTGAATTCTGAAGAACACATTCTGAATTTCACACAAAAAACATTGTTAACTCAAAAAAACACGGAATCTTACATATAATGTATATTGTATATTTAAATATTCAATAAAAATTATAAGCCTGCCCAATAATGATATTGATGAAATCAATGACTCTTATAAACAGGCGCATAGATCACGAACAAATCACGAGTTAAAGATAGGAGTCCCTTTTTGTAACAATCTCTCATTTATTGCATCTTTCTTCCCCAAACGTCAATACATTGGAATCGCGCACCCGCTCCCACAGCCTCAATAACTGATGCTGCCAATTTTATAATTGCGACTACAATTTTTTTTGTGTTTCTTAGCAACTGCTTCTATTTTTGACTTGCTTGTTGTTATACTCGTTTTTTGTTTACGTGCTAATCCCCCCTTTTTTTAGTAATGCCGTCGGGCCCTGAGAGAAAATAAATGAAATGAAAGAAAGTGCTGGTAGCCAGGAAACGCTGATGAAACAATATGAGCTAAAGTCGAAATGTAATCAAACTGTAGAGTTTTGAAATGAAAAAAAAATGTAAATTTGTTTCTTTTTTTTTTCTGCAACAAAAAGTACGAGCATTGCAAAAATGGAAAGAAAATACAGGATACGTGGCTGATTCTATGTAATTCAGTTGCTTCAGACATTCATCATCACATCCTCTGGCACACGTAACTACTCCCACAGATATCGCAGTCGCCCGTCTCCCCCCAAAAAAAAATATCGTAAAAGAAAAAAAAAAAAAACATCTGGCAAGTTTGTAAATAAAATCCGAGCAATTGAAGCAAAAAAAAGGAACTTGAATAAAACGATAGTAACTGTATTATGACTAAAGCCCTATAACCGAATGGGCGCTATCTAAGTGATATAAAAGGTAGACGATATCTGAACAAAATATACTCAAGATACTCAAGGCAAGTTATTTTGGGCGATGAATTCTCAGATATCACGAAAGAACCTGCAGATGCCAAATGTTTAAGCCGTGTTACATGCAAACAGATATGTATGTCTATATTGTAGTAGTGAACATAATGAGTTTGCGAAACTTTACAGGAAGGAATTATTAACAACAAATATGAAATAAGACCTATGGAACCTATGGAGCGATCAGATACCGGCTTTATTGCTCACGAATTGCGTGAAGTTGAAGAGGCTTTGGCGAATACTCGCGGGGATTGTGAGTAGTTATATTTTTTTTCTTGTATTTTAGTGAATGAACGCTTTTCTGTAAAAGACACTGCCATTGGCAAAAGCATTATACTAAGAAATAAGCCTCTTGGAGTTTTTAATCACTTTGAAGAGCAAACATCTAGTTTACCTCTCAGCCAGCTTATCTCTCTGCTTGAAGTGTTGTTAAAATTAAGGTTTATTGTATTAAACACTTGCTTACTGTGTGTAACCCTTAGTTACCAAGCGGCTCACGCGCGTAGCTAACCAGTAAAATAAGACGTATTCTCATTCTATATTTAAACTTTGCTTCAAATGCAAGCTATATACGAAGGGGGTCCAAAAGAAACCGAAATTTATGCTTACAAATTGGTGTATTTGTTTTTTTACACATTCAAAGTTATGTCGCCTTCAAAATACTTTCCGCTTGATGCAATACCCTTGTCGAAAGGTTTCTCCCAATGCTCACAACAGCCTTTAAACTCTTAGGTTTTATTGCCTTTTAGTGCTTCTGACGTGTTTTTTTTCTCAACTCTTCCACATTGGTAAACCGCTTCCTTTTAAAAAAGTTTTCACCCCAGGTATAAAAAAAAAAGACACAAGAGACGAGGACGTATGAATAGAGAGGGTGGGGTAGGGTGGTCATGTGGTGTCTTGTTAAACACAGCTGAACACTCAACTCGGTGTGGGGAAGCATGTTTTATGGTGGAGGAACCAGCCTTCTGTTTGCCGTAACTTGGGCTGTCATTCTGCCCGTATCACATTTAGTCTTCAGCCGTTTTCCGCATAAAACGGCACAACCCACCAACCCCACCCTCGATCCCTATTCAACTAACCTCGTCCCATATCCAGTTATAACACGGAATGACTTTAACGGGTAAGTTTCCATAAGAACGAGCGTCATGAACGAGCGCTTTGAAGTAGCGATACACTGGTAGTGTTACGCAATCCAGTTTGCACGCTACATTTGGGGGGGGGGGGGGGGGGGGGGAATTGACGTCGTGACTTGACGTCAATTGACAAGTACACAATTAAGCTTCCCCGCTAAATTTAGCGAGTGAAGCACTCTCAAGAGTGTAGGGAGGAATCGGGAGGTGGAAGACGATGAATTGAGAGGGAGAGGGAAAGAGGGGGAGGCCAATGGCGATGGGAAAAAAGGGCACCATAGGAGTGTGAGGGGATGGATTCAATAAGAGAGGATAAGAGAGGAAGGGAAAATATGGGAAAAGGAAATTGAAAACTATACGTTGGTAAATACAAATATAGGTGCGGTTTGTGCGGGACACATTCTGTGGTCTCTTGTATTTGTTAGCATGATAAGCTTGTGTAATATTTTTTGTTTCCCCGGATGAAAACGTTCTCAAAGAGGAACAGTGCGGCGATGTTTAAGAGGCGAACCAAAAAATCAACAGGAGCACTGAAAGCCATCAACGTCGACAAGCATAGAAATTGTCATAAGCATTAAAAAACAAATCAAAATAAAAACTAAAGTATTGCGCGAGGCAAAGATTAATTTCGATGTGGCTGAAATATTGTAAGTGTAAAACAAAATGCGCGATTTTTCAAAAAGTAATATTGGTTTCTTTTGAGTCTTCCTCCTATTTCAGTACACAAAATCTTTATTTTGTGGATACTTTTCCGTATGATGAGTTCTTATAAAAACATTTATTGACTAATTGCTTGCTGTCACAAACGTCTTCCTGGGTAAACTTGCAGATCTCGAAGTTCCAGTGCAGGAACCTATTGAAACAGTGACGCCGATGAGCACAGAATGTAAAGTATCGCCCACCATTGAGAAATTATCTAAAGTTTTATTACGCTTTATATTGTTCAAATCCTGTCAGCTCCCTATTATATATGATATGATATTACATTTGTCTTTCCTAATATCGTACAGTGCCTGATGTGGTAACCCTTGAAATGCTCGTCCTCTTTGATGCTGAAACACATAAATCAATGGACAAACCCTTGAAAGCAGCGTTTTATGTGTCCATTCTGACATTGTCCGTAAGTAGCCGATTGCATAATGGTATAATGATTATGAAGTGATTTCATTACACTAAGGAGATGGAAAGTTGTCAATGGCGGTTCTTCCGAAGATCCCGAAACGCTATCTGGTTCCACATGGTAGAACAAAAAAAAATGATATATACAGTACCCCCCCCCCCCCCCCCCCCCCAAGCAGGGAACCCACTCTTAACCTATGTTCCTTCAGAAAGGGTAAACTTTCGTCCTTGAAAGCAGGTGAACAAAGTTTGTCCGTCGTCTGCATCCTATTATGATGGCCCCGAATCGAGCGAATCGAACTCAATAAGACTTAATGAGGATGCTGCATGTATTTCACAGCGCGAGAGGAGCAGCAAATAAAAGCGTAACACGAGCTTTCCGCGAAGTGTATTTCTTTTCGAAGCCAACTTCCCCCGCAGGTGAAGAAACTTGCGCTTCCAAAGCTGTCACTCAGTCTTCTCGTCGTCAGCATTGCCATGATAAACGACAACCGCTACACAGTTACATTGCATACTTTACGTCTTACCTTTCCTATTCCTTGAGCCACAATCCCTTCATCATCACAGAACATTACGGAGGAGTGGTAAACCATTTGCGAAACCAAAAACCGCTCATAAAAAAGCAAATTGTATTCTGTCGCCCTGCGAGGGGATTCCCCTTCCCGCGCCAAATTCCAAATCCACGCGGATTCGCCTGCGATTCCGCAACTGTGAACAAGACATTAGATTAAATCGCTCGCCACCAGATGGCAGAGCCAACTATAGTAATTGCAACTATCTATACTCTGTTTCATACTTAGTGTGCAACGCTGTCAAAGCTACTGGCGCGAGCATGGGGCTTGATCTCGTTGATCATATGCACGCGTTCTCGCGCAAACAAAACCATAGATGAAGCCACGCGCTCGCGCCAGTAGCTTTGACAGCGTTGCACGCTAAGTATAAAACAGAATAGATGACACCAGGTACCGCCCAATTCATGGGCCACAAAAGTATTCTATTTGCTTACGCCACCATTGCACTCCGGACACGCTTATAATACATACATATACATACATTACGCGTACAACAACCATCGGCTGAACACATACAACGAACGCACATACACATACACAACGCATACAAACTTAAATACAACGGCGCACTACAAGGATTGCTGCTTCCGAGCTCTGCGCTTCCACCTTTTACACTAGTCGTTTTGAAGGCACGGATTGTTTGGATGACCACCGAAGCGATCTATATTATTGCCAGTATGTTGATTTATTTTCAGTAATCTTATACCTATGAAAGCATCTTAAACGGCTTTAGGATTAATCTCTTTGTAAAAAGTAGACGCTCATGCCGTAATTATTTGAAAGCTAATAAAACAGGCCGCACCACCGCGGTTCCAAGCCATATGTGTTTGCTTACCCGCACAGCACGTTGTAGAATGGCGCGAGTGATGCCAGTTTTTCTATAGTATTTTTTTTTAAAATATATATTTGTTATGTTCCCGTGTGGCTGCAGTTGTAGTCTTGAATTAATCTCTGTAGAGAAGGTATTCACTCAACTGGAAGCGATGCTTCTCGGTCAGAGAAATCGCATTTCGATCAACATGAATGCAGTCAAAGCCGCGACTTAACGGCAGGTGTTAAAGGGACCATGAATGACATTTCGAAATTTTACCTGACGATTGAAATGGGCGCTAGGCACGTCTCAGACACTGTTGACCAAGATCTAGCCCAAACAAAAGTTTGGGTTCCGCACCAATCATTTAAACAGGTGTGGTAATCTTCGCGCCAGGTACGATGCCTGACACCCCCCCCCCCCCCCCCCCAAGACGGTGGAAGACAAGTAAACTAGAGTGCGCCGTCAAAGCGTGACGACAACGGTCTCCTCGTCAGGCGATTGAATTAAAGGGTTCAAACGAATGACGCACTCTTCGTTTCCAATTCGGTGGTGAGATGTGATAAAAAAGTAATTTGAAAGTAATATTCTGCTGTGTTTTCAAATTTTCGTAACGAAAGTCAGGCTTTTGGCTTTCTGCCTTTTTTTCTTTTGGCGCACTGAACGATGTGCTATTAATAAAGTCCCAATATAAATTTATTTATTCCAATCCCAAATTCGTTTCATAGGCCCTTTAATACCATCATTTATTCTCGCTATATTACCAAAACAACCCGACAGTGCTGCCCTTACTAAGAGCAGAATATTGGACTTGATCATTTCATCATCACCATCCAATCCAAAGCCAACTGAGCCAGCCGGCCGCACATGTGCATATCAATCAACTATAGCAGTCGAACTCTAGTCGAACTTTCTCAAATAAAGACATTTCATCACAAGCTCGACGACTGATTTCAAATAAGTATTCTTTATTCCAAATTTAGATGGAACGGGAATGTACTAACAGATGCACCACTCGCTGACGGTAACTGTAAAATGTCCGCGACATTACAAAATCCCTCCTCTTAGTCAGTCTTGAGAATAAGTAATAGTATTTTTCTGTTATTATCGGATATCGGTTACCGGTAATAAATTTACGGTTATGGTTACAATTACGGCTTTTAGAAATTTCAAAAAAACGGTTTTGTTCCGGTTACTGTAAATGAAAAAAAAAATTCGGTGGCTTAGCTCGGCTATGCCAGGATATACGTAGCGTGAGCTTTTGCGCACAAAATGAGAGGCGCTATCAAGCGGCTCCGGTGCAGCGTCAGACTTGGCTACTGCGCAACGGAGGCGCACAGCTGGGCACGCGGCGGCGCCAGTGCGTCCGCCGCGGCTATGACGTCACTCCTCTGGACTGCGCAGACCGGCGAGGCGCGCGTGGTGGCGGCGGGTGGTGGCGGCTCTGGAGTGCCAGCTGTGCCCCGTGTAACGTCACTGCTCCTCGCGCATGCGCAGACCGGCGCTCGGGCGCGCCAGCTGCGCGCCGTGTGACGTCGCTGCTCCTCGCGCTTGCGCAGCACGGCTCTTTGACAGCCACGCGAAACTGCTCAACCTCGGCCAGTGTAGCTCACGCTACAAAAATTTTGTTCCTAAATGGTCTTCAGTTTCGGTTACGGTTCGACTCCCTGCTCCGCACTCATGAACTGCGTAGCCGATACCGGAGGCAGTGCAATACCCGTCGGTCAGCGCTTGGTGAGGCGCGATGCCTCGGGTGTATCTCGAAACAACCCATTCTTATTTGAACCCTTCTCATTTGAACCGATTCGCAAAACGCCCTTCTTGTTTTAACCTTTCGCGTTTCGACCCTTTCTTATTTATACCCGTCTCATTTGAACCCATTCTCATTTGAACCCTTCTCGTCTGAACCCATTCGCAAAACGCCCTTCGCGTTTTAACCTTTCGCGTTTCGACCCTTTCTCATTTGAACCCGTGGTCATTTGAACACCGTAGTGAGGTGTATAAAGAAGGAAAAACAGTTGAAGGATGAAGGTTGAAGATGAAGCGAAGCGGCACCATCTCTTGCATAGCACATGAAACAATTTTCCTTATGCCTGCGTGCCACCCCGAGTCTGTTGACGTAGCTACGTGATCACATGGTGATGTGGTTTCAAAAGTGCTAGCGCAGATTCGGTACTTCATTTCTCTTCTGTCGCTGTATGTCGTTAAGATGTCGTCGTGTGGAGCGGATGGATATAGTCGTGTGTTATTGCTTGTAATGGCCAATTCGGGTGGTCATTTTCCCTGAAAAAATGTTTTCCCATATCTTCGGCAAGGGCTTTCGCGCGGTCAAAGGCTGGCGGGTGCAAGCTTTTCGGGTTGCGCTTCTCAGGCGTGTACCGGCAATTTACCAGCAGAAGCTTTCCCGAGCTCCAAGAGGTTGGGCAACTTGTCTGCCAGACTGTATCCGGTATCGTCACATCCGAATCGGGATAGGGAACCAAACGAAACAATGCTCGCTGAGGCGGCAAATAGCGGGTTCGAGTGGCAAACGAAGCCATCGAGACAGGCACCCTTTTGTGCTCTGAAAAAAGATAGCAAAAACAACGAAGAGAAAGATAATTTATGTTTCAAAGAAAGTCAACACATTTGGAAGAATTTATCCAGCCTGAGCAAGGTATGTTTGCTCTGAGACACGGGCTGCGTCATACATCACTTTATGTTACAACTCTGTAATAACAAGTTATTACACCGGTGAAAAAAAGGTATGCATAGTGATGCAGTTTGAAACTTGGACACGCATTACAATTTCGAGGAGGGTGGGTGCAATGAGAAGATTGAGGATTCCAAAAAAGGTACTAACAGTAAACAGAGTATGGAAAGCGACGCTGGGAAGCCTCCGTGGCAACAGTTAATCGAAAATCCAAACGAAGTTTATTGAAATTTGACGCGCGTGCGTGGAGCACCACACTGATTTATACACCTGCCCTTTCATTGGTTTTATATTTTAATATTCTGTCAGCTGTAGGGACTGTGGTAATGCCAATATTTTGAAAAGTTTTGTGAAGCCGCTTTTGTTTACACACATCTCAAAGAGTCGTAATTTATGTTGTTGGCGGGCAGCGTGCTCATGGTACCATAGAATATGATCGAAGAAGAAGTTAACAGAGCTCACTCGCGACCCATTCAAATAAAAACGCCAGTTCATTGTGCTTTGCATTCGGGTGGAGAGGGTCACGTGATGCGCCGCTGGCGCGTTTTTGGTCGCCGGTGCCACAGGCAAGGGCTCGAAGGCAAATAATTACCCGAATTCGCCATAAATACCGCAGAAAGATTGCGAGATCATGATGTTGGATTAATTTGGGTTCGAAATGAGACAGGTTAAAATAAGAAAAAGTCTTTCTGACAATGGTTAAAACCAGAAAGTATGTTTTGAGAAAATTTGAAATGAGAAAGGTTGAAATGAGAAAAGTCGTTTTGAGAAGGGTCAAAACCCGAAAGTTTGTTTTGAGAACGGTTTAAATGAGAAAGGGAGAAACGCGAAAGTTGTTTTGCGTTGGGTTGAAATGAGAAGGTAAAAACGAGAAGGTAGAAAGGCGAACGGGTTCAAATGAGAACCACCCGATGCCTCATCAACGCACTAATGCTAAGATATCTCTCGTATTTATCCTACGTTCGTCCTATAATCACTCCCGCGCGCTCATAGGTAAGTTTTGTATCTGAAGAAAAAAGTGAAAGCCGTTTACAACGCCGAATTAGAGCGCAGCTCTTGAGGAGGAGGATGGAAGGGTACTGAGGGGAGGGTAGACCCCTCCTTCTCCTCCTCCTCCCCTCATTCGTTAATATGCTCCGGGGGGTCACGTGACCTCGGGGGGGGGGGGGGTGCCACGTGATCTCGGGGGGTCACGTGACCTCGGGGGTTCACGCGACCTGGAAAGGTCACGTGACCTTGGGGGTCACGCGATCAGGGGGTCACGTGACCTTGCGGTGACCTGAGGGTCACGTGACCTTGGGGTGACCTTTGTTACGCCGACGGCGACGCCGACGCCGCTCAAGCCGGAAATGGGCGAGCTGCGCTCTAAAATTTAACTTTTGTTACGATCTGCACTTGGTTCGATTGCTTGTGTGACTTTTGATGGAATATGTTAGTGTGACGATAAGATCCCTGGAAAGGGGGAACAAAGGACAAACACAAATTTCCAAACACAGCTAGGTGCCCGGTGCGGAACAAAAAACATATCCGCCTGCATGGTCCTGGTATCGAACCAGGTGCCTCTCCATTTCCAACGAAGTGCTTTACCAAAAAAGAGAAACAGATTCGGGTGTATATATATCTATACAACTCAAAACGAAGTCTGCCTCAACGAGACTTGTCATCCAGCTGTAGATGAGAAATTTGGCCAGTGCAGTACAACCGCTAGCCTGTGGTCTTTCACTTGCATCACTCGGTAGTGATACACGAACGCACGCCGGTACGATGCTGATCGAATCGGGCAGGGGCGGGGATTGAACCCACGATCCCTGGGTTCTGCAGCGTGAGCAGCGCTTTACTAACTGAGCTAACCGGAGTTAGACGTCAGTAGAGTGGGCAGGTTTTATTAGCTGCCACCAGTCTAACAAGAAGGGTGAACAACCTGCATTCTAAGGTTATGTTGATAATGCAATTAATGCAAAGATGCAAGCGAGCTGGAAAAGAATGACAATATTTATCCCTGGAGAATGTAATATAAATGAATGTGTTTGTTCTTTGTCCCCCCTTGTTTCTCTTTTTTGGGGATTCTTGCCGTTGAAATACGACACCGAAATGTTGGACGCTAAGGTCATTTGATTCAAAAGTGAAAAGTAGTTATCGGAGAAAACTTGTATGAATGTGCTGTCCTTTCGGGAAAGTTAACACAGGGGACACTTAGTCTCGTGATATGAATAAAGTTCATTATTCTCCTAGTGCTAAACATCGTATTAAACTTTGTGAATGGGATAACGTTAAGGTCTCAAATGTTCTCACTTCACCTGAACCGCTTGTGCTATAGTTGAATCAAGCTTATGCCTCCCTGGGAAGAACGATCTCAAAGCGTCACCACGTAAATTATATAAAATAACTAACGAAATACTCCATAGAAAACAAGAAAAACGGCTATGAATATCAATGATTATTTAAACTACCTTGTCATAATTTTGAAGCCCAGTGTGCACAGCACTTTCATTGGTGTAATGATGAAGGGAGCTTGCGTACTTATTCCTTCCTGAGAAGGGATAAAACATTAACTGAAAAAACGCGGGCTTGTTGGGGTGTCACTTTTACGTGTGATGTATTTCAGGCTGTTTACGTTAGGAGGGAATTATAAGCACATATTAATTAAACAGTTCACGAATTAACAATATATACATTTCCCTCTAGGCGAGCTTCCGTTTTGAGAAGATGAATAATCCAAGAGTCCAACTAAAACTTTGTGCTGTTTATCTATTAAGGGTGAGTACCATTTTTTGTTAAAATAGTGGAGTAAAAACTATTAGAAAAATGTGGTTTTATAATTATCGGGTTAGCAGAAAGACCACATAGATGAATTAAAAGTATGTTGAATTGTCGGTAATTGCGATATATTAAAAGGTTTAAGTATTTATTTTAGGATTGGACACTTTTTCCCGTATAGAGTACTTTGAATCTACGCGACAAAGCTGGTGCGCAGTGTTAAATTAAGGTATGCATTTTTGTCTTAGCCGTCAGAACTGCTAAGCGACCAGTGACGTGCCCATGTGGTTCGAGTAATTTTCTTGTATTTTTTTATACGTCTTATAGTTGTTTGTTTCGAAGAGCAAACAATAACATATACACTGTCGAAGTGCATAACCCACATACAAAATAGTATCTCACAGCGTATATCATAAGTATTACGAACATATTTGACGGCCTTAGCATTAGAACAAATCACAAATTGTCCTTGCACTACAGAGGCAAGAACACACCCATGAGCCAAATACGAATGAATACATCATTTTCGTACAAATTCACTCAAGGTCAAACAAGAGCAAATGTTTATCTATTTGTGATCTCCTGTATTAATCTTTTAAGCGCAATGAAGTTTCCTGCGCACTTATCATTGACATTAGCAATACATTCAATAGTGTAAAGCGTCTTTTTTGTTAACAAAAACTTTCGAGCTTTTTTACTACTGCCGTTTCTTAACTTTCTTTACAATTGGCACCAGTGTGTCTCAGTTCGACAGGTTCATAGCGCCGTGTCACTGAACAGAGCTGGTGTCCCCAAGGATTTCATTTTGAGTATATTATATTTTACTTGTTATGCTAATACTTATCACATCAAAGTTGTAATTTTTAACGCATGACGTATTTTAGGGTAGTTTGTCATGCCTGTTGCGCCTAGAACTGTTGTAACCAAAATCTGACAACTCAACCACTTGTCTTTACAAATGACTGTCTCTCGATGGGAATCGATACAATTTATCCTGTGCAATGGCATTGTTAATGATTTACTGATGTGTTTCCGGAAAACTTTGTCGTTCCAATAATGAGTGTGGTTACAAGATGACGTAATCGCTATACGTTAACTAAGTGATCAGGTAATTACAATAAAGTTTGTGATGTGCTGTCCGCGTTGTAGTTTTTCATTTGATTCTGTCTTTACTTTTTAAAATTCTTAAAAGTACAGGATGAGAAGCACCTGAGGAATGTCATTTGTTGTACGTAAACTTCTGTCCGTGCCCGTCGTTTTATGTGTATTTCTGGGTTTTTACAAAATACAGGAAACAAAGAGCATTAAGGTAAATTTGTTCTGTTTACTCCTGGTGTTCTTTTGGTACTTACAATACCAGACTGGTTTTTTAGATGTTTTTTTTTGCGTTTAATGTATGTCATTCAGTTTTCTCTTCCTTTGTCTGATTCATCTTTGTTATGTGTACAATTGCGACCTTATTAAGGGTAATTGTTGGAGTGGAGATACAACAGAACACAAGAACGTTGAACAAAAACTAAACAACATTGTTTAATGTTCTGCAGTTTTTTTTTTCTTAACTGTATAACACTACCGTAAAGCTCAGTGAGGCTAAGTTCCTCCTTGGCACCAAAGAAATTAATCTATCTGTATCGTTTGCGTAGAACAAGATTATTATTACTGTGATTATTCACCTCATACAAAACTATTTAGAAAAATCAGAACTTTAATTGAAACAAAAGTGGTCAATTCCTCTTGAATTCAAGAGGAAACCTATTGAGGAAATGGAAAATAACTAAGAATAGAGGACTTAGTGAAGAGACAAGCAGATAAAACGCAAAATAATGTCGGCAGAGTGATCTCAGATTTTATAAATCCAACTTAAGTGTTTGTCAGAAAGATTTAGGGATTAGAAACGTTGTTGTTTGAGCTGTTCATTGTGAATGACCCCATAATCTCCCTACCGTACCTTCTGTTATGCCCCCTTCTCCCCCACCTCCCAGATTCTCGTCTCTTCAAAAAGGGGCCTGGATTTGTGCAGGAACGGGCGTGCATGGCTATGGGATGATAAGAAGAAAGTTAGGTTTTGCAAACTTTATTGTAATGTTCCCAGAGTCGGTGATTTGTGCACATGCCAGTCTCACCTGTGTATTGGCTGCCGCAGCTCAAGAGAATGGAGTACATTTTTTTTCTCCTTGCGCGGCATGAACTCCGTTTCATGCTTGACAGTGCAGCAACCCAGAATCCGGTTATTGTTGGCTTGCGGCATAGTTGCTGGCGGCGCACACGGCAAGAAAACAGGATGTTCATGCCGAATTGTGATGCCACGGATTTTAAGTGATGAGCGGAATCGTGCACGTAAGAGAGGACTACAAATCGAGCTCTCTTCTCAGAGGCAAAGGGCTGATATTCGAGCCCAATAACAAACCACTCCAAGACAGAGCGAAGAATGTCGAAGGGGGAACCTGGCATTGAAAGTCTCTGATGAGAGTTTTAAAACTGCATTCTAAAAATGATGACAGGTTTTTGTCAAATATTTTGAGAACTGCGATTTTACGGTACCTTGTAACCGACTTCGAGTGCGTGCTAAAAAAGGAAGAACAGGTTTAACGACTTATGCTGGAAAGCCCAGGAGAGACCAGAGGAAGTAGCATGGCAGGCGCACAAATTACCGACTCCGGGAACATTACGATGAAGATTCCAAGGCGTCACCTGATTCCTATCATCCCACGGTCCTGCAAACCCGTCCCTGGACATACTGCAGGCCCCGTTTAGCAGTTACAAGAATCTTGAAAGGATGGGGGAACAGCAGATACGGCTTGGCGTTTATAAAGTCAATCGCCATTGACAGCGCATAAACAACGTTTCTAGTCCTTCAATGTTTTTGAGAAAGTCTGAAGTTGAACTCCTCAAATGAGAGATGACTCTGTCGACCTTACTGCATTGTATCTTATCGTCTCTTTACTCCTGCCTCTCTTACTTACTTTCTCTTTCCTCTTTTTTTCAACCTTTAATCGCTTGCTTGCTTTTGAAATTCCTAAATGTCCATTGCTAGTTGAAATGTGTAGTGGTGTCGTCTTCTTACAACATGTTTATTCTTTCATCAATCTTGGCCTATAGTTAACATAGATTCTATTTTTTTTCACAGAATGTGGACAGCATTGCCAATCAAACTTTCTTTGAGTGGTGTCTTCAATACAGCCAATGCATAAAATATTTTTGACTCCTTTTTCCTTGTAGGCGTAATTAGATTGAGTGTCGTGCTGATTTTTACTGTCGAGAAGTTGTTTTTGTTTATTCATATTTGTGTTTTGCATCTCTGCTGATGCAATCAATGTACTAAAGTCATCGGGCCTCGCCAGGCAGAATATATCTGCCTTTCGCTATTCTTGCTAAAAAACAGTAAGCAAAAAAAAAAAAAAATATATATATATATATATATATATATATATATATATATATATATATATATATATATATATATATATATATATATATATATATATATACATATATATATATATATATATATATTTGTTTTTAATTCAGCCAAGACAGGCAAGCAAGATATACAGCAAGGTGACAGATAACGGAAATGAGTATATCGAAACATATAGTACGGTGCACGGCCTTGCAGATGAAGCAGAGGAGGCAATCTACTCTAGATATGACCTGGTAATCCTTCTAACGAAGTAAGTGCTGATTTGAATATTTAAATCATTATTTAACATGGCAATTTTTTTAAATATTATAATCAACTGAGATATAATGTGATGTAGCATCCACAGTTATCATTTTATAACATAATGCGTGATTTTTGAAAATTCGCTTCTTCAATTGCTTATCTGCTTCTCTATTCTGTGAAATTTCTGCACGACTTAAACATTATTATATTATTAGAATATCAAGGGTCGAATGGAAATCATTTAGTTTTCCCTATAAAAGAGAAATGGATATATTTTAGCTTATAGTATCCTTATTCAGGGATTGTTCGGGTGGATCCACGCCTAATACTACATTCTGGGATTCAGAGATCCCGTGAGGGATCAGGAACTTTCGAACAGCGTTCTAACTCCTATGAATAGTGATAAAATCAATGCTTCCACGTAAGGCGGCGATATATTTCCCGTCGTGCTTATTGATAAAATCAACCTTCATCCGCATTCGTAATGTAAGCTTTAGTTCCAGAGTCGCATATTTTGAGGAGGTCTCATTTGTCGTTTTGTAAGGGTTTATGCAAGTAATTGTTTCTATAGTTGATTTCGGGTCATTTATTTATTCTACATTCTCCAATCCTTCTGAAGCGTTACCGTATCAGGACTGATAATTGACAGATTTTAGATTATGAGAAAGCAGCACTATTTTTTCTATGCTCATCACCAAAGTCAGGAAGATAATTTCTTCGGTGGCCCGCGCCTAGCCTTGCAATAGATATTATTACTATTAAAACATGAAATTCTTTTAACACTACTCCCCAATCCCAATATATTGTCCGTCCGTCCATCAGATCATTCATTTTCTGCTAAATCTAGTTGGGAAACGAACGTTATACGCGACCTATACAGTAGGTGGGAAATTGAGGCCACATGACCTAACCTATACGTACATTTAGCTTTCCTGTTACATTTAGCGGAAAATTTCAAGTCTTGTGACCTAAACACAAACTGAATTTCCCCCACTAAATTTAGCAGGCAAACATACGGCAGGCGACACACAAGTTCCCTCTCCCTATTTTATTTCTTTCCTCCACCCCTCTCTTTCCCCCTCTATACCCACCACCTCCCTTCCACCCTCTCCTTCTCCTTATCTCCCTCCTTCCTCTTCCTCCGTCCGCGCTCTTGCAAACAATTGAAACAATCGCTCCTAAACAGTTCATGCATTATAGGACTTTGAATATAAATGTGGCTACCAATCATTTTTTTCTTATGGTGGTAGACCACATAACAACAAAGTGAAAGAAACCAAAAATGTTCGCTCCGCAAGCCTTTTTTATGAAAATGGTTTTATTAATAGGGAAATATCACATGTGTCTAAAAAGGTAGGTTACAGCAGTAATTGTCGTTTAGCTTCCTAGCATGTAACCAAGAATGGCATGCAGGTTTCTAAATATGTTTACTGATGTCGGAATTCTGAAAAAAAAAAAAAAAACTTCGTCATGCTTGGAAAAATAAATGTATGAGCAATTCGTATAATTCGAAAACCAAAGAGGTATTTTCAAATTTTAAAAATGAGTAACTACAGCTCACTCTTTGTCAGTTTAGTAAAACGTTACGTACTTGCTGCTCGCATTTATTTCAAAATGAGCGGGAAAATATTGAGAGTAATATTCACTAAAGGGTGTAAATTGGGATACCCGGAAGACACGTGCCGATCGAGCGGAACGGCATCGTCGCGAGGCGGCAAAAGTATCTCCACTACTTCACGAAACGGAGAAGTTGATGAAAAAGTTTCTACTTTCTGTCGTTGAAACTAAACGTGTGACTGCATGGCTCAAATGTAACGTTTTACCCACGAAGCCTCAATGTGCGACAATGGTAGGACGAGGCAATCATATTACTTACCTGATTTACCACGCGACTGATCGCAAACTACGATACTTGGCATGAACACCGCATTTCACGTACAAATTGATACTTATTTGGAGGCGACGTTTCAATCTCCATCCTTCGCTTAATAACGCCAGCAGGGGAGTAGACGGGCTCTGGTAATACAGCACGGTGGTGAAGTCACTGGAGCTTGTGGTGACCACAGCATGTTTACGCCACCCCACAGAAACCATCGCGAGGGAAGCTCACCCCACCACGAGTTTGCGACGCTATTTGACGAACGAAGTGGCTGCGCTAAGAAACCTTCCTCCGGTCTCTGCGGGAAGTTCGTCTAGACGCGCGGCTCGACGAAGCGCGAAAACATTGAACAGTCGTCGGCAGACCAGGCGAATGGTCACGTCACACAGAAATTACCACGCACAAAAGCGAATCCGGACACAAATTTGCAACGACAGAGACATGACCCGGCACAGAAAAATCCCTGCGAGAAGCCGGCAGCCGTGCCCCCGCCCGACCATGCGCTCGGCTCGATCGACGGCTCGGCGACACCGGAGTTGTTGGAGTCGGAGACAGCATTTGTTCGTCAAACACGCAAAGGGCAAGTGATCAGCGGCGGGAAAGAAGCGCGCTCTGTGATTGGCCACTTCCTCATTACGTGGGCCTACGTAACAATACGGGCACCTGCGTCACATTACGGGTACACCAACGTTATTAGATTGGCTCAGTTACGGAACTGCTCAAAGACGCTGCTTTCACAAGCAGTAATCCCCCCGCCCCCTTTACTCAACATCTCTCGCCTCCCGTCTTTCACGCGCCGGACGGCACATCGAAAGTGTGCAGTGTATTATATGGAATACGCACGTTTCGAAGCACAGCGGCTCTATGGAACGTACAGTTATAAAGAAAAGTCTAGATGGCGCTTCAAATGACGGGGGGGGGGGGGCGGACTGAGGTGTGACGGGCATACTTGGGTAGTAATTCAATTACAGTAATTAAATTACTGTAATTTAATTACTTTTCCTAGTAATTTGTAATTGTAATAATTACTTTCGGTTGAAAGGAATTGTAATTGTAATTTAATTACTTTCTAGCATCAGTAATTGCTAAATTTCAGGCACAATTACAATTACTTTTGCAAGATTTTGCGGCGGTGGCGCTTTTCCCCCCTGGCCACGGCGACGAGAGCACAACCGAAGCAATAAAGGGGGAGAGTCTCCCAACCTGCTCAAAAAAAGGGAAAAGAGGGATGGGATAGAACGGAATGAAGGATTTTGTAGACTACAAAACGATTTAATGAAGAATTTGAGAAATAATTTGATAAATGAGGGCTTCATTCGCGTCCGTTTTCGTTCCTGTCGTAGTTGAATCTGACTCTTCGTCTCGTTCGCTTCCTGTTGCTCCTGTTTCTAGGGGTCTTTCTTATTTCTCATTCCCACACGGGGGCATGGGGGTCGAAGTCGAGCTGGTTGGCTCCGATTACATCATCCGGTCGAGGCGGGGAGGTTCGAGGTTTTCCTTACGCGTCTTCGCCGCTAGCATATTCGCTTACATATTTCAGTCAAGTTTGGGGACTTTTTTGTTCATGAAATTATTCTCTTTTCTTTATGAGTTTTTCACGTCTTTCTCCTCTATCTCGTATGTTGGTACCACTAACAGAGGGTCGTGCTACTCTAACATCGAGGCGAAGAAGCGCAGTTTAGCAACAACAGTTGGAAGTAAGGCAGGGTGAGTCGTGTTAATGAGACTTGCTGCTTCTTTGCTTCTTCGCCTGACATGACGAGCCTAAATTTATTATATATCTCAGGAGCTTTTTTTTGGGTGTTACCGTGCACTGAATTAACCCAGAATCCCTGGCAAGAGAGTTGCTGCTATTGTGACACTAGTTTTGTGGAAGCGACCGCAGTTCGCGTGCTACGGTTACCCACGTCCGACATGTTACAAGTCCACAGACAGGGAGAGGCAGCGAATCATCGAGTTTTATGATACCAGTACTGTCGCATATTTGTTTCCTTGTATTATTTTTAAGTTTATTTTTTGTTGGTTTGACTTGGATACCGTTTGCACAAGCTCTAAAGAGATTCACCTCGCACCTGTGAATTTTGTCGCCATTTATTTTTATTTTTTGAGAATATAAGAAATCATAAGTTCATTACTCCAAACTATTAAGTTCTATAATCCATTTAACAAATTTCATAAAAGGAAAGTACAATGCGTGACATTTATACAGCGGCCATATAACTCGTTTACAGTTATATGGCCCAAGGTGGGTAACTCTCAGAAATAAGTAATTGTAAAGTAATTGCATTACTTTTAAAAAGTAATTTGTAATTTCAATGAACTACTTTCGCGTAGTAGTAATTGTAATTGTAGTTAAACTACTTTGGGAGCTAAGTAATTGTAATTGTAATTAAATTACATTTTGAAAGTAATTTACCCATGTATGGTGACGGGTACCCCGAAGCGGGCATCTATACAGGTTCCGTCATACGAACCGAAATACGTGTCCGTTTGGGCAGCGCTTTATCGGTACACAAGAGATTGCCGGATTGGTTTGTTCCCTTCTACACCTAAATTGAATGTCATAACTATCATATATTGTTAAATAGGCTTGGGCACGCGGAGGGTCCTTATTGTTAACATTCCAAATAAACGTCTTCAAGGAAGTGACGACATCTTGTTTTTTGGGCCGTCCAGAAGTTTTAATTCTTAAGACTTTGTCGCAAAAACTTAAAATATTTATCCCTCTAATGACCTGTAAGCGTGAAGCATGAATAGATTCTACTACGTCTGTTTCTCCTGTTGCGTAGCTGAGAAACTAAAGTAGCAATTAGACCAATGCACTGCCTCAGTGTATCGCGACGGGCAGTACATCTCGGTCACCAGAGAAGCAGGGATGCCGATATCTCAAGCTTAATTCTCAATAAATTGACTCCTTTTGCTCGACATTGTACGCTGTACCGCTATCAAGGGTGAACTATAGCATTAAATGCGACAAAGCCATAGTTGTTAATCAGCTAACATTCTGGCAGGGGAAATATTTATGCGACCTGCGAAGATCGCATGCTTTGTGAATTAAGAAACCGTGCTTATTTGCGCATGAATACCAGGGTTATGAACTGGCGCTCTCAGGGAAAATGCCCGTGCGTGTACATTTTCGCAGGACAATTGGAGTGCCTGCTACTTCAATCTACGGAAACAGCTTGGTGACTGAAAATTACTAAAATACTTTAAAAATGAAGGACAAAGTCCCTGGCGTGGCACTGCGATCAATGTTTTATATGCGCGTCATGCTCAGTGTCGCGTTCGAGGTTAGACCTTTACGTCTGAACATATTATCTATCTTTATGGCTTTATAAATGAGTTGGTTTTCTAAATACCAACAGCAACATATGGGCAAAATTTTTTTCGCCTCCGTAGATATCACCGGTTTACTCTCGGAGGTCTATAGGGAAATGGACATGGAACAGATTTTCTTATGAAACGGTGATTGAGACAAATGACCAATGCACCTAGCGTTTGAGAAAAAAGCGAACATTGATTTTCTCGACGAAAAAATACACATCAGTATACGCTTAGTCTCTTACCATGTGTAGCGCTGCCAGTTAGGAACAGATGGAAAAGTTCCAGAGCGGACTGTTAGCTAATTCAAAAGTTAGAAGCGTTTTCTTTGATGATATATTAGAAAAGGAAGCACGTTCCCAGCTTCGTACACTATACATTTACATGTATTCGCAGGCTTCGTTGGCCACTATATCGTAATTTAAAAATTTCGAAAATCACTTATAACGTTTAAATTAGATAGTGGTACAACCTATAATATGTGTATGTGGTTTCAACCGCTAGTACTGGATTGAGAAAAACATGAAACATTTTGCGATTAGTATTATTTTTTCCGTATCTCCCGGGATTATTGTATATTTTCTTTCTGATTAAAGTTGTGAAAGGAACTGAATTAGAAGAGTTATGACGCTGGAAGCCTACCTAAATATTCTAGCCCGTTGAGAAGTGAGAAACTAGAAAGTAGAAAAGGAAAAAAAGGAAAGAAAAGCATATTGCTCAGCAATTACGTTGCTACACGTAACGTCATAGTTTAGAGCTAGTAACCCCCAGGAATTTCGTCTAGAGTTTTGCTTCTAGGCCTCTCCCCTCCTCTCCACCCCCATTGACTTCACCCCATCGAATTCATCAAATTCCTTTCCACCCCATTCAGCCCTCTCCTCCCGATTGACTCACTGACTTATTGACCACTTAACTGTCCCAGTCGGGTGAGCTGTGCCCACAGAGTGTGGGGAATGACGGGTAGCCGGAAACCTGAATTTATGTGTATGTGACGTGACGTCAGTTTTCCCACTAAATCTAGCGGGGAAACTGAATTTCCGTATAGGTCACGTGACCATGCCACGTGACGTCAATTCTTTCACAACATTTAACGGGAAAAATTATTTTGTATATAGATCACGTGACACGAAGTCATGTAACGTCATATTCCCTGCTAAATGTAGCGAGGAAATTCGTGGTTCGTTTTTTGAGGCTTCACTTCACCTGCAAACCTTGCCTATAAACGTTTCACGTTAAGAAAATCTTTACGGCGATTACCGCATATGTAAAGATATCGAAAATTGAGTTATTTTCGCGTCCAATGGGAGGAAATATGTGTGTCCCGGTTCCATGTGTGCTCGCAAAAGTTTTGTTTCACCTATAAAGTACGTTAAATTTCGAAGGTAGCAAAGTGCCTAACACTGGCCTAATTTTTCATGCAGATTTGATTTGGCAACGTACCAAGACGGCATATACTACAGAAAGACAACTGGTACGTAACCCCCCCAGCTGTCGCAAGTAAATATACTGTATGCGGCAAAATAACTGTCACAGCAGAGTGTCAACCGATGGACTGACAATCTGCTCATAGAGCCTTTTCCGATACGACAAAAGAAAATTTAGCAGCAGCTTTGTAAGATGCGAAAGTTTTATCCAAACTTGCTTAAAATTCACTAGACACTAAAATTACCTTTAAAAAACTTCTAAAAGCAAGGAAGCATTTGTACTCAAATTATAATCTTAATACAATGTCGATTGGCCACATTAGGTCCATAAGCTCGAAGACACAAAGTTGTTGTAAAACAAACAGACCAGCCTTGCGCAAACGACGCCGTGATCGCTACAATGTAATCTCAAAAGAAAACGACGAGTTCATGCACTTCATACAGTACGGGTGCCCCCGAACCCGAATGAAGCGTTATAAGTGACCGCATAAAACGTCTTGGTCACTTATTATGCTACGATTTACAAAAGACATGCCTGAAGATAGAGGAAGCATCGCATCCATAGTTTAAAGCGCCAATTTGCCTGAATAATAAGTAAAAAAAAAAAAAAAAAACATAACTGGCTTTCAGTATCCACGGCGCCCATATGCTAAGCGCGCTACCTCTGACTGGCGACAGATGGCAGCAGGAGCAGCAGCCTGTGGCTTTTACGACAGGCCAGCAGCCGCACGGTTGCACCAAAAGCAGATAACCTTTCCGAATCATAAGCGACGCGCGCTTTTTCGAACCAATGAAAGCGAATGGCATGATTTCTTCATCGTTCTCTATAAAACAGATTAAATGAACACAAAACAAATTAAACCGATGGCTGGTCGAGTAACTTCAGCTTCATGTCTTCTGCTTTTGGCGCCACCGCGCAGGTGCTCAGCTGCCGTAATCCTCCGTTGAGGAGGCTCCCCAAGCTGCCGAAGCTGCCGAGGCGTGCAATGCCAAACTTCTATACACTATAAAAATTAAATCATAACCGCGTGGGTAGCACGTGCGCTACTGTAATACTCCACTGATCCTTAAGCTGAGACTGCAGACCACTGATCTCTATTGTAATAGGCTGAATCGCGGATCGGAATCCCGTCGGTGTCGCCACTGGCGGCCATTGCTTGACACCAGGCAATACACAGAAGTCTGTATGGGAGAAACGCACAAATATTGAAGCATGTATGCTGTGCTCGGAGGCGAGTATTTTATAGTATGCTGCGATCCTTATGTCGGGTGTTCGGAGATCGAATCGGCATTTGTCGAACGTTCGCAAGCCGATTAAAAAAAATCAAACGTACCGGAGCATCTACGGCTGAGCTGGCAACTTAAGCTTGCTCTCGTAGTGGAGGAAACAAAGGAACTTGCCGTCAATGAGACCGTCCTTGGGGAAGCCCAGAAGTTGATGAATGACAAAGAAGTTTCATCTCGACAGCGGCTTTCGGGGGGTGAGCGAATTCCGCGTAGCAAAGCCTTCGAGCTTGTCATCTGCTAAACCGAACTCAAAGAAACTGCCACCGACTCCGCGATAACTCTAGGTAACTCTCGCCTCATTGAGCTGTACTACAGCGGAGTCACTCTCGACTACAAAATATTTATTTATAAGAACTGAGAGGGCTGTCAGTTTTAATGTTTTTGGTGGCAAGATATTGGACGGGCTTATCTAAAGACATAAAAAAAGTTTCAGTGCCGAAAACAGCATACAAACGGGGGAAACGGCACTTTTTCTCGTTCTTCCCATGGAGTCCCATGCATTGGCTGGTGCCAATCAATGGCCGCCGATGGCGACACTCGGCCCCAGCTGCCGAGGCCGCGGTCCGCGATCCAGCCTACTACAATAGAGATCATGCTGCAGACAATGGCACAAGCTCGAGAGCTCGAGATCGCTGCTTTGAAGTGTTCGTCTGCAGAACGAGCATTCGCGCTAGGAATGCATGTCTCAAAGCCAGGGGCGCGGGCTAGCTCGCGCTTGTAGCTTTGGCTCCAGTTTCAGATTAAGGATGAACAGAGTATAGAGAGGAAAAGAGAAGCGCCCCAGCTTCTCACCGCGGAAAGGAGGACACCGGCGGCGGCGCCTCTGTCGCCTATTGTTCGTAGAGATCCTAGATTGAAGAGAAGGTCGAACTCGAACCATGCAGAGCGTTTGCAGTTTAAAGGCGGACGCTGTGTTTGGGTAGCAATCGCAAATACAAGGTGTCACAAAAAAAAAACAATTACACGCTAAATTGGTTCGTAAATATCAAAAACTTCACCGACCTTGTAACAACTTTTCTCGAAAATGTCTTTAACTGGTCACATTGTGCTTAAATTTCAAGTTGAAACTCCAAGTAAAAAATATATATATATAAACAAATGAAAAGTTTTTTTTTTATTTTAATTGCGGAGCGGCAGATGTCGGAGAGACAGCGAACGACGGCCATGTTTCTATGTCTTATCCAGAGATGGCGCTGCAGATTACTGAACGTAAAGCGCATAGGCGCCGAGCGAAAAAGCGCGCTTTACACTAGTTTTTGGTTCCTAGGAATATTTGCCAAAATAAAGTTGCTTGGGTTTTCAGTTAAGTTTCACAGTGCAGAAAGTTTCACACCATAAATATTATTAAATGAAACCGCCTAATGCTGTTTCAGAAATGACGTACTTTCGTCTGCGACGGTTCTTGTTTCTTGCATCGTCTGCTTTCGCAGTTTGACGTTGGAATGAGACACGGGAGGCAGCCAGGAATGCGCTCGAAAGAGCAGCGATTTGGTGGCTCTGAAAGGCCGCTGAAATCTGAACCATGGTTTCCGTAGTTGCGCTCAAAGGCCTCATTCACACTGGTTACCGAAAGTTGGTTACAGTGTGTGAATGAGGCATTTCTGGTCTGGAAATCTGTTTCTCAAAGCTTGGACCACGTTGGTGTTGAAGAGATTGGTAGAGAGCAAAGACAAGCGCTGTGCTGGTAACTCTCCTCTTGATTGTTCTTGAGTGTCTGAACGTAAAAGTAAGAAACCCTTTTGTTTGACCGGGGTTCCTATTTCCAGCAAACGTGTCCTTGTTTTAATTCCATCGCAAGATCTAGGATCTTTATGGAATTGTTTACAGGCGATTCATGTGTAAACACAAGATCCAGGCAACTGTCTTGAAAACATCTCCTGCTATTTTCCCTGTATCTTTCTTTCTGGTCGCCTATCTCTGCGGCATAGAATACCAAGAAATAGTCCACGTACCTAAAAATACCTTTGATGCTTGTGTCATTTAGGTTATTTTAGATTATTCCGTCGCATACTGCCAGGTACAGATCACATAATTGAGGAGCCACCCTAGATCCCATACATCTACCATTTTTTTCTTCATATTTTTTATACTGATATGCTACAACTTTCGCCATCAAATGCACAATTAAAAGCTCTAAAAAGGAGACCAAATTTACTCCAGTGGCATTTTGAAAAGAAATGTCGCTTCGTTTCTCAATTTTGTCTCGGAGAATTTCATTGAAGTTTACGTGGGGTATGGAGTAATACATGCCTTGGATATCGATGAGGAATCCTGAGGTAACATCTGCTCCATTTAATTGTAGATAAGCATTGAGTTCTTCTGAATTCCTGATACTATAAGGAGATTTATATTTTACAAGCGTTAAGTTTTTTGTCAAATATGTAGAAAGATGCGCTTGGCAAGTTCCCCTTTCTGACACAATTGCCCGAAAAGGTATTTCGTCTTTGTGAGTTTTTGCCGAAAAAAAGACTTCCAGGTGTCCTTCCTTGCTTTTTTTGTATTGTTTTGCAAAATTTGGTCAGGTTGTTCTTGTCGAGCTGCTTGTTTAGCTGCTGTGGTTATTTTATCTCTCTACAGAAATAAAGCTTTTTGTCATCGCATCAGAAGATTTCTTTTCGTATATATCTGAGTCCAAGATTATAAATCCGCCTTCTTTATTCGAAACACATAGTTTGAGTTCTTTCCTACGTAGCTTATATAAAGTGGAGCGAAGTTCATACTTGGGGTTTTAGAGTTTCTTTGGTTTCAATGAATTTAATTCCTTCAATGGTAATCTTTGTTGCAGCGTCTTGAGCCTTGGACTCGATAGTTCTGACAAGAGCCACCTTGTTAATGGGCTTCAGCAGAGGTGGGGGGGGGGGGGGGGGGGGTACAGCACATTCGGACCCTTGTTCAAGTATATGTTTGGCTTTGCATGAAATGTCGAGGTCCCCCA
This sequence comes from Ixodes scapularis, assembly GCF_016920785.2. Lineage (NCBI taxonomy): Eukaryota > Metazoa > Arthropoda > Arachnida > Ixodida > Ixodidae > Ixodes > Ixodes scapularis. Next base: position 136,859,827 of record NW_024609879.1, on the reverse strand, counting down.
TGATCTGGAGAGGTTTTTGTTTGGGTTTATCCTTGTCTTTTCTTGTCATGTGTTGCTTTAAGTATCGAAGATACCATTGGGTCTATATGGATTCTCTTGAGAGTTTTTCCATTGTCAAGTGATTTTTAAATTCGCTATAGTGGGAACAATTCACACGAAGAAAGTCTGTGAGAAGACGTTGTTGCCGCCATGTCTTCGATTTTTTTTTTCATTTAAGAGACTCGCATGACATTTCTTTGTGATGACGCAATCAAGCGGAACATTTGCCTGATACCGTCCAAAAGGCTATTCTTGTTGATGCTGCGTACCAGCAACATGCCTTGACATGTGGTAGTGGCAATTAAGTGGCTGAGAGTCATTAGCTCAAGGGATGAAATTGCACGTGAGATGTTCGAGGCACTGGCATTGAAGGATACGGAGAACACTGTTACCACCTCATTCATAACTCTGCACACCAAAGAAAAACAGTATTTGCGGTGTGCCACGTCCAGATAACTCGTACAAAAGCCAGATAATGAAACATTTTATAGTTTTCTTGTGTAAATAATATTTAAAAATAATAGTTTAATTACGCATATTTGAACAGCTTGAAAACATAAAATTGCACGTGCGAAAAACAGTGCAAAAGCAAAGTTGTTAGTCAGCTGCTATCTACCCTATTGGAAAAACGTACAAGAAACAAACCTGCTGCTTGTACAGTCCTGGTATGACACCACCATAATTTATTGTTATTATACATGCAGCTAGTTTGGTTTTGCGTTCTCCATAACTGGAGATACCGGCACCGCTATGGCTCCGGGTCTGTCTATACTGGCAGCCGGTTTGCTCGCCGATATGACTCGGTATGGCTGGTATGATTTAGAGCACTATATAGCTCCTTCGGAGCAGAGTAGCGCAATCTAGAACGCCGCCTCTCGGCGACTAGCGGCGAACACCCGGAGGTTCCAACTGCGGTCAGAAATGCATGGAGAACGTGAGACAATCGCTGTTTCTTCACTATTGTGGGGGTGTACGGAGTGGCAATTGTTTTTGACATAATAATGGAACATTTTAGAATAATTTGTGCTAGGTTTTGTGCCCCGCAAGGACCTGACTTTTTTTTTAAAAATTGCTTGAGCGGCATCATGCAGCAGACGACACGGCGACGTCACACCATTCACGTGACCCGCTCCGGCCAACCCGAAAAGCCCATCTCCGCTGCGAGCAAAAATCGTCTGCTTCAAACGCCATTGCCTTGGAAATTGCCTTCTCAAAATTTGCACACGCATCCGATATTATTAAAACTTTGATAAAGTGTTTAGTGCTTTACTAAATTCACGACAGACTAGTTTTGAAAAGTGTGAACTCGCCGTTCATTTTTTAATCAGCCGTGTTGTATCGATCTCCATGTATTCTCCCATAGGGCGGGCCGCCTCCTGGAACCCTGAGTACCACGTGACTCGCGCCGAGCCGCTCTGTCGGCCATGTTGTCGGCAAAACACGGGGTTCAAAGGATTGCGCTACTCTGCTCCGTAGGAGCTATATAGTGCTCTAGTATGATTTTGCGTCCGATGACGTAGGCGACCGCCATCTTTCCAACGAAACGCCTATACCACAAGACCACCGGTATAACTAAACCATACATGCAGAAAGACGACCGCCATCTTCCAACAAAAACGTCCATCGTTTACCACCGGTATCGTTACATACATCATACATGTCGAAAAATAACATAAGCCGCGTTTACATGAATGCGACTTAGTCGCATTGAATCCAGTTGCCGCATTCAGTATGCGGTCATGTAAACGGCATAATGCGCAAAGCGCATCGCATTAAAGTCGCTAGACAGAGGTGGATCGAGATGGCGAGTGCGCATTCATTCAGCCCATGTAAACGAAGATCGCATCGCATTTTGGAACGGGGAGGATTATCGGAAGGCGCTCGCTGCGGGAGCGAGTGAACAGCTGAGAACATGGTGGCGGCCAACCTTGTCGGCGGCGCGGAGAGCGGTCCCGCAATTTTTTTCCCGAGAACAAACGCAAGCTTTTATTGCGATCATAAGTAAGCGGAATTTAGCGGAGCTGCTCGGTGAGGGCGGCCCCGTCCAAACCTTTGCGAAGTACGACTTGCGCGTCCGAAGGGGTCACAAAGGCTTCGGTGCAAGCACGCATGACACCGAGAGCTCCGATCACTGTAGAGCACTGCATGGTTGCGCAGAACGAGCAGCTCCTACCTCGCTGCCGTTCCTGGCTGCGCAAGAGCCTCTCGGACTCGGGGTCTGGTCGCGATCGGCGAGGTCTGGCGCGGCGAAACGTGGAGGCTTCCTCAAAGCGTGCACACACACGTCGCCTCTCGTTCAGAGTGGACCGGCGGCCCGGACTGGAGTCCTAAACGCCTTGGTTTTGATGCTTCTTCCGTCTCCCAACTTCTTCCACAGCACCGAAGACAGCGGGCGCGATCTTTACGTTCACTGAATGCGTCGAAAGGCCTCCACGTGCGATGCACCGGAAAACGTGGTGCGGCTGGTGCCGGAACGGAACTGACGGAACTGCATAACTTCGAGCTTTGAGTCAACGTGCACGGCAACAAACCGATCGTGACACTAAGCCGCGGATACCGCATCGCCGGTCGACAGGGGCAAATGGCCCGTTGCTCGTATCGTGGGCCGTGACTCGTACTCGGCCAACTCGGCGTCTTTTCGTGGCCCCTCGCGTCGTCGCAACCAGCCGCAAACATACCAGCCCGCGACCGTGGCCGATGTCGGAGAAAAGCGAAACCGAAACGTAAAGCTTCCGCCCAGTGGCTTCCGCTGCCGCGCCTTTTCTAACTTCCCGGCCAGTCCCGGTTTACACGCTTCCGGTCGTCGTGGAGATGGCGACGCAGCCAGACGTAGCGGTTTTGGCGCTGGCTCCTTCTGCGTTTTACGGGACAGATGTTTTACGGTCCGTTTCTACTGCGTCTCTGGCTCTCAACTCGACGACGCCTCTCATGGTTCAACCAGGCGTGGTCAGCCGGGGTCAGCACAGCGCGGCCGGCTCAACTCGTCCGATCGCCGGACCGCAGGCGACTTCCGATTTCGGCCGTTAGGCCTAGGATCCGAAGGACTCTGTTTCCGTGAAGCGGTAAGCGAATCTCGTCCCGTTTTCGTTCTACTTTTAAATTACGTTAGGTGCGCTACAGTGTAAGCATGCGTGCCAAGTGTTCGTGACAATTTTGAACTAGAATAATTGTGCTTCATTGCGGTTTGTCATTTACGAAAAAGTAAATCGAGCAATGAACGAGGAGCCATGCTTGAAAACGATGTATGTACGATGTTAACTTATACCTGGGCGGCTTAAAAAAAAGTCAAGACTGGTTACGGTTGGATGCGAGGCTGGTCCCAATGCAATGGTAACCACTCAGAGCACCTTTCTAAACAGCATGTTAGCAATATAGCGATCAACGAGACGAGCGACGACGAGAAGCTACGAGTGCCGGCGCCGAGCGACGAAGATTTCTCACTCTCGCTGCTTGCGCCGCTCGGTTCCTGGGCTTCTAGAAAACGTCGCTCATCACCTTGATCGCTCGCACCAATCGCTTTCATAATGTGTGTCTCGTCGCGCAGCTGACTGCCGTGTTTATTCAAATATATGTCGACCTTTTTTTTTTTTCTTTTCTTTTATTTTTTTTTTTTTTTTTTCGGAAATCGTGACTAAAGAATTTCGACCTACATTCGCGACCAAATTTTGCGACCGTACCGGAGGCATGAAGCTATCGAGTCACCGAGCCGGCGTTGCCGTAGAGCTGCGCCGCTTCTTGTTTCCAAAAGCTTTTGTTAAACAACCGAAAACAACAGCGGTGGCCGATGCCGCTATCGCGCGCACCTCTTGGGGCATTGGATTTCGCCATCGCACCTCTAGCGTTCCCCTTGCTGGGCAATGGGGAAGGAGAGGAACGCGATGCGCCATGCACTTTGTCCTCCATCCTCGCAAACGCGCACAAAAAAAGAAAAAAAAAAGATGTTACTTTTGTTAGTTGCTTGAGGCGGCTCGGCTCGCGTGTTGCTCATGGCGACACGGCGGCTTTGTTTGCGTCTTTGTAGTTTGTCTTTCGTCGCTTCGCACCTTCTTTCGTTTCTTGTCGTCATTTTACAACGGTGTCAGTGAAGTATTGTGGCGGATTTGCGAGGATGTCTACCAAGCTGTGAAGTGATGTAAATAAAGGTTTCTTTCTTTTGCCCAAAATTTCCCCTGTTCTTAAAAATAAAAAAAAAGTCGACCTATATTTGAATTTTTTTTTTTTTTTTTTTTATTCTCGGTGGGTCTAACAAATAGAGTTCGACCTATTTTCGAGTAAATACGGTAACTTTAATTTTTATTTTGGGTTACGTCGGACGTAACTCGAATGCTTGACAGTTACGTTGGGCGTAACTTTAATTTTTATTTCGGGTTCCGTCGGACGTAACGTTAGACACTGCGTTACACTTAAGAAAAATAGGGGCTGATGGTTCATCATATAAACCAACCATTTGTGTTTCAATAAAGCGAGTCACTGGCCTAAAAAAAATACTGCTGTCCTATAGGAATGTAGCGCTTCAGATAAATTTGTTAATTTTTGCTTTTAGTCTCTGCCCCACCAGATACAACATCTGGCCTATAGCAGTGTTCCGGATCTCCTTCCAAGACCTCAGGCGGGTCGTCATTCAATCCAGGAGGCGGCGGCGTCTCATGGGCGTGTTGCTGGTGCTTCTTACTGGATGGTGCTACCGAGGGAAAAGTGGTCGTGCTTGGGAAAGGCAAGTATGGCCGCCGTAAGTATAGATATTGTTTTTACCTTTGCTCGGACCCACCTTTAAGAAATGCACAGTTCGCATGTGTGCATCTCTCAATGCTTCTACAGTCGGCTGTTAATATTTGGAGTGCTCCAACTCTGTCAGCGCTAGTTTCTCTAGATTATGCAAATGGGATGCAACACTAAACCACATATGCTCTCGCAACAAACAGTGCTCTGCTGAAGCACGCACTGTGGAATCTACTCTGGCTTTATAATGCAGCACAAAATAGTTGACGCCAAGTATAGCTACTTTTGTGACTCCGTTTTACCAAAAGCTCTGCCGAAATAAACTTGCCACCTTATAGGTAGTGCAAAAGAACCTCGCGTGCCTAACCTGGAGAAGGGCATTTTTTTCATAGGTCAATTTTTTCTTAAACCAACACCTTCAGCCTCCTTGAAATGTTAACATCATGTGACACTCAGAAGAACAGTAAACCCCTTAATGTTGGCGAACCTTTACTTTTCGCGGCCTTTAATTTTGCGGAATTCAGTGACTGCGATTATGTCCTCTGTGACCGATTCGAGAAGAAATAGGGGCCACCAAGATAAGGGGGTTTTACTGTCCATGGAGGAGAGAGGAAGTCACCTTTGTTTGTATGCAAGAGTAAAACCAACAACAACAATCATGGTGCCGACACTTTGTGAGCCTATCTGTGTCTATTGAATGATATCAATTTTGTTTTTGTTCGTTAAAAATTGTTGCCTGTCCACTGTGGGATGTCGTCTTCAACACGAGCAGTGGTTTTCCTCTGAAGCAGGCAGCATGGACGCGTGCCGCAGCACAACATAGTTTATTTGCAGGTGGTACCGCAGTTTGAAGGATGGTTCGCACAATATGGGGGAATCACAATTCAATGTTCTACCTCGGGCGTAGACAAGATTTGCTCATTCTATATCATTTTGTCTACAAATCGGGAACTTGCAACGAATGTACCCGCATGGTTGGCAGGGCCAGACAAGCCTTGCGAGCGCTTCGTTTTCTAGCCTCTCAGTCCTGAACCTACTCACGCACCACATGTGTAGATGTTCCGGTACGTGGGAGCACTTATTTGGAAAATGGTGAATGGCAACTGTTATTATCTTTAAGGTGGACTGCATATTTGCAGTACTTTTCCTCACTTAAAAATATGTCTTACTAAAAATATGTAGTATAGCCAATGACAAAAAGAGAATGGCTGGGCGTCCTCCAGCACATGCTTGTGCTTTTCACCCCGCTTTAGACAGATGTGCTCGCTCCAGGCTCATCAGGCGCTGAAACGTCATCGAAGGTAGCAGACGGGCTGGAGGTCGAACAACGGAGACTTCTCCCTGCCTTTCTGATGGTGTCAGTGAGCATGTACTTCTATACTCTAACTTAGCTTAACCTGCGCAGAGCTGAGTAGAATAGGCTTGGCAAGTGCCCTTATTGCATATGCATTTGTACAGCTGAGGCACTTTCTAAATCAAGAACATTGTGTACCTTACCTTCAAAAACACATCATTTTGGGGGTGCAAAAGGAATTCTAAGGCATATTTTTGTTTGTATTGTCCTATTACGCATCGACTCCTTCAACTTAATGCGGAGTCGACCCAGCCTCTTGAGAAATTTAATGCTTGCCAGGTAATTGTTTTGCATTTAGTTGATATATCAGTATTCAGTTAGGTATCCCAAGTCATTAGTCGTTGAGGTGGAGTCTCTCTGTAAGTCAGTCATGTTTAACAGTCATAGAAATGCTTGTCAAATAATGGCACTGTCGAGGACATGTATTCAGCTCGAACAATCGCTGGGCACAAGCTGGTCGTGTGGTTACAGGCAGCAAACATCCCGGTTGGAACGTCCTATTTCGCAATGTAGCTGCAGACTAAATGAGGGCCCCACTCATAAACGTCTATACTTTTAGTCTCTTTAAGCTGGACCACTTTTGAAACTACAAGCCTTTGCAGCAAAAACAGCATGACGCATGATTATAAGCTCGACGTACCATGGCGTCCAACTAGAAGGTCACATGGCTTGCTCTGTGCACTGAATTTGCAAGGATGGCTTGAAGCTTCTGTCGTGGTTAACTTTAAGCTGAGATAGTTTAAAATAATGCTCTCAGTTTTTAGTGTTGCCCGGCATGGTTAACAAGTTGGTGATATAGCGCTGCATTGAAAAGTCTGTGCATTCATGACTGTATCACCTTATGAATGCAAGCTACCTATTAAACTCTTCGTTTTTCAGAGAAATGAAATGCACTTTGCTTCCAATTGCACCCGCTTCTGTAACTTCATGGTATGAAGCACCTTATGGCTGCAAGCTCTGACCGATCTTGTTCTGTGGTCTGCGCAGGCCCATATGAGGGAGTCACTCCGAGAGCCTCACCAGAGTTTCCTGCCCGTGGTCGTTCTAAATGTTTTTGTTGTAGGTATGCATCCTTTCTGTCTTTCCCTTAATTGTACTCAAACGTTTTCTTTTCATTGTCGCCGATTTGCCTCAAAATTGGTTAAGCACACAAATGCACGCTGTACAACTGTATTGTACATATTTTTTCCAAGGTAACTTTTCTTTGCCCAAGTTAGATTTTTTTATGAAGGTTAGTCTTTTTTGTTTTTATTTTCAAATTTATGTGAGTTTCCATGGGCAACACTTAAGACGTTATGCCAGAAGCAAGGACAAGTTCACTGCTCTAATTTGTTCTCAACTGATTGCAAGAAATTTCGTTAATGTCGTGAAACCTCCTTCCAGCGCTTGCTTTGCAGCATAAAAAAAAATTATACATAGGACATACTCTGTTTCTTAAACTGCTTGCTCATTCTGCAGGTCTGCCTGCCATAGATGTCCTGCTACTGGAGAGCAGGCGAATTCAATTGCTGGTTTTGATATTGCTTTTTTTTTTTTAGACGTTGTCTTAGTAGTTCTTGTAAATTTGGAGATTTTCCTAAAAAGCAAGCCGGGAAGAATATTTAGTTTAGTTAGGAAGCTGAAAATAATGATTTAGTACCCCTTTGTCACTAAAATAGATACTGTGTGCCGCTGTTAGTGTCAAGCCGAGATCCACGCTTTTTTCGCATTTTGCTCAGAGTGGTACCCATTCTTATTCGTTAGCCTCTTGGTGTGCCAACTAAACTCTTTGTATACAGACACCTGCCCTCTGCTGGTACACTCTACCCTCATGTTCAGCGAGTGTATGAACCGGAATTGTATCCACAGTCGACACTCGCTGAGCACGAGGGTAGGAAAATCTTTTCATTGCAGCAGAGCCATATATGGGGAGAGTCTGGCAGTCTATGATTTCGCTGCCGTAACGTCTCCCTTCCGAGTGAGCTGATCAGCCCGCGGCACAGAGCAAGAGGCGTGAGCGCATGCGCGTGAACTCTAGGCTGCTCCCAGCTGAGCGGGGAGGGCCGCCATTTTCATTCATTCGCCCGGCATGGGATCGATATTCAAATTTCGGTTCTTTCCTTTTATTTGGCAGGCTCTGGCAATAAAATGATATAGTGTTATTCCTCGGTGGCTTAAAAACCTAAAGAAAGAAGTTCCTCCATGTTTGAACGCACTTTTATTTAGGCAAAAAAAAAAAAAATAAGCCCGTAGCAGACGACACGTAGCCTCAACAGTGCTCCGTGCAGACAGCTTTGCGTCAAAATGGTGGTCGTCTCCTCTTTGTTTCTCTGCTGCCTTCTCTCTCCCTCCTTTGGCGTTCTCCTCCCTTTCCTCCTCTCCGGCGCCTTCGTTGCCACACCCGCTGGCTAAACTCTCCCACTATACGGCTTTGCATTGCAGTAGTAGTTTTATTTGTAGTCTTTACAGTTGAATGTGAATATTTGACAGAAGTCTCAGGTTGGGGCGAAAGGGGGTTAAATGAATGCATTTGATCATTCACCTAAATTCGGTACCCATCATTTTAACGCCTACGTAGCTTTGTCCTGGGGGGTGACTATGACTAAAATAAGAGGATCTATGTGCTGATCACGAAAGAATATGCTAGCCATTCTAATGTAGCTCTGCCAAGTACTTGATTGTGATTTGTTTTTATTTTCAGCTACTTGGGTGCCTCAAGATCTGGAGATCCTAGTGGCCACAAGCTTGGACTCAATCTTTTTTTGTGGTCTGGGCAGGACCATGGGGGAGGTAATCCCAGCAACAAGAGCATCGCAGTATCTCCCTGGCTGTGACTTTCGGTCTGCGTCACGACACGGGAGTCCTCGTGCCACCAGGTGTTAGGTATGCCACTTGAAATAAGCATTTTTCTTACCTATTAATAGAACAGCAAAAGCACTACTAAGCCTAAAATGAAAAAAAAACATATTCAAATCTTGGGTTGGATGAAATTCCAATTACAAAAAGGAGTCTGCAGACATGATTAACATGTGAACTTAAAGCCCGCGGATGTAGGTTCGACGGTGTCACAGAAATAACTTCCCGCAGATCTCCTTGCTCGTGCTATACCCAAACAAATTCTTAAAATAATCATTGTGTTTCGTTGGTGTCATCAATCTTATGTCCCTACCACACTCACCGGTCGGGACATGTGAAATATAAAAAAACAGGAACTTGCACATTGTCAGCTCTGCAAAGATTTATATAGTAAACAGAGCATAGCACGTTCAGCTTAAGAAAAAAATTCAGTGCAGGCCTATATTCATGGTTCACATATGTGTAATTGCTCTTTATAATGAAGTGAAAACTGCTTAAGTTGTGGCCCACTACAGGCTTTCTATTAGTGTTAAAAAGTGCGGTAGAAAATATGATTGCGCTTGGAAGACGGGGACATAGGAAGGACAGACACAACAGAGCGCTAACTTTCAACTGATTTAATTCAAGAACCTCAGCGTAGAAACGGACTGTGTCACCGCACCACATCTCAACCAATCCGTGGCCCTGCCACGGACCGCAAGTACGCCAAATCCTTATCCGCCAAGCCAATTGACGCCACACTGACAGAACTTGTGCCGTAACTATTTATAGTGTCAGCCTCCATAATCTCGCTAACAGTCCTATCTTTGTGCCTCTCAAGAACAATAGACGAAACAAATAATGGTTTGCACCCGCAGTCATGACAGTGACACGACAGATCATGACTGCGAGTGCAAACCATTATTTGCTTAGTCTACTGTTCTTGCTAGGCACAAAGATATGACTGTTAGAGAGATTATGGAGGCTGATGCTATAAATAGTTCCGGCACGTGTTGTGTCAGTGTGGCGTCAATTGACTTGGCGGATAAGGAGTTGGCGTACTTGCGGTCCGTGGCAGGGCCACGGATTGGTTGAGATGTGGTGCGGTGACGCAGTGTGTTTCTACGCCGAGGTTCTTGAATTAAATCAGTTGAAAGTTAGCACTCTGTGGTGTCTGTCCTTCCTATGTCCCCGTCTTCAAAGCACAATCATGTTTTCTAACGTACCGTACCAACTTGCCCAACAATCAGCACTTGCTAAAAAGTGCTATTGTGTTTTAAGCAGCTCGCACCAAATATTTTCTTGAAATACATAGGTTCATGGAAATTATTATGTAGATGTTGGCAGACAGTCATGGTGAGGCCAATCTTTAATGCCAAGTGGTCCACTTATTCAGAGTTAATTGAGTTTGTAAATATTGTAGGTCGCAAATTAAATTTTTATGGTACGCAATGGGCACAATCATCCGTAATGACTAGCTCTACCTAGGGGAACTTCATACGTTTACTACGGCAAGATGGTTTCGAAAAACAAAGTATTTAGTTTATTCAACTCCTGCACTAACCTTGTCTTTAGAAACGTTTTATATTCTTTGCGATGCTGAGATAAGATTCTGGAAATAGTTTTTCTAGAACTACTCTAGATATTTCCAGTTCATCATTTTTCTCGCAAAGCATTCGAGAGAGCCAAACCCTGTAATGTACGGAGGGAACTCACAGAATGATGCGACTGACAGTTTGGAACATTCGGCACTGTAACAGTAATAATGACATGTCACTTATGTAATGTTCATTATCGCAGATCAAACTGCTTTTTCCGTCTACACTCATTTTCAGTAGACTCATTCAGCGAACTCCCACCTGAGACTGCAGCGCTGGGTTCTGCAAAGTAATTTGAATGAATATAGATGCAACAGGTTTCTTTGAGCGTGCGTCTAACACATATTCTTCATATTGAATCTGCTAACTGTATTCATGTCCATGTCCATAATTCCACATTCCAGCTTATTTTTATTTTGACATTTGAGTTTTCTTCAGTACTTTTCTCAACATCTGTGCTTGCTGAGCCGTACTCAAGTCCATACATCTTGTCTTTCGCTATTACATTAATATATAAAACTGTTGATGCCGAGTGAGAATTCAAGGTACCGTATCTGTCGTGCGAGCTAAATAAGAACCAATAAAAAGCTCTACAAAGGAAATTTTGTTAAAGGATGCTTTATGGGCATTAGAATAGCACATGCCATGCTAAAAAAAAAATACAAATTCTTGTTAGGTATGCGAGGATGACAGTGCTGTGCTGTTTCTGATGTGTCACAAAAAAAAAAAATCAGTGCCATACAGTGTTCCTTACGGAAGTACAAACTGTTGAATTCGAAGCCCAGAAGTTTTATTCAAGAATGTTCCTCAATACAAATGTATTTAGAGATCTGAGCCACTGACTCATACATGACTATGTGGCAAACATTAATTTTCATGTGGATTATAGTTTACAAGGTCTAGTCTGCATTGATTTATTGCATTCATGCTGAAACTGGGAGGTGTTCTCTGGGTATGAATAAAGAGATAAACATTTCTTGAAATCAAAACATTTGAGAACGGACAAAAGGAAGGATCTGAGAACGGTATCTTAGATTCTCTTCTTTTTCTTACAGTATCTCTAATGTTCACTTTATTTCACCTGATGCATTTAGTTTTTAGCGCAGCTCTTAGCACCCGTTTCCGCGTTTTGCGGCGTCGCTGTCGGCGTAACCACCCAACTAAACTTGGCAGGAAATTGAATTAATGTTGTGGTCATGTGACGTTAATATTTCCGCTAAGTCTAGCTGAGAAACTGAATTTTTTTATGGCTGACGTGACACGGTCATGCGACGTCATTTTCCCTGCTACTTTTAGCGGAAAAACTGCATTTGTGTTGAGGTCATGTGACATCAATTTCTGCGCTAAATTTAGTGGGAAACTTAACCAGCTAAATTTAGTGGGGAAATTTTCCCGCTAAATTCAGGGAAGTTTCCTGCTAAATGGGAGGGAGCAGAAGAGGAGGAGGGGAGGGGGAGGAGGGGCATACCTTCCCATCCTCCTCTTCAAGATCTGTGCTCTAATTTCACGTTACAGAGAATTGTAAACGTCTCATATTTCATCTCATGTTTATTCAACTTTTATATTGCAGGTGCGCTCGCAGCACAAATCTGGGTTGTGCTGATCCTCTACGCACAAGTTAGGAACTCCTGAGTGGCAAGAGTGGGAGTTTGGTCTGACAGCTCAAGGGACACCATTGTTCAGTATTGAATTTTTAATAATCTTCTTTTAAGCAAAGTTAAGCTTTGCTGCATGCAGTTCTTGTAAAAATAAATACCTGCAACCAAATTTACCAGGTCACGACATTTCGCCTCTGCTCTTAGTGGTCCTGGTGAGCCTCGGATAAGAGCTTACTGGTGTGCAAACACCATGCTTGTTTGAAACCACTCACTGATGTAGAGACTCGCTGACATCCAGCATTCCAATGAAACGCTGGATGTCCACAAGTCTTTCTTGAACAATGCAAGCGGGGAAGGAACCATACAATCGTATCGTATTGGGGGACATTCTACAGTTTTTTTTCTATGTTTTACAGATTTTTTTTAAAAAAGCCGTAAAAGCTACATTTACGCGGTCTGTGCACGTGAGTTATATGGCCAGGGCGGCATAGTATAAAAGGCTAATTTGTAATGATCCGTCGGCTTATTACAGAGATGTGCCAGACTTCTTTCAGAAAACTAGATGGAGGTTCATTCTAGCGTAGTTTTATCCCGCGAATCTGAATATCCCGTTCGTTTTCCTCAAAGATATAACTAAACGTGAGAAAACACAAAAAACATCCCACCAACAGTGACATCGTAAGAAGACCTTTCGGCCGCCAAGCATGTGTCGCTTAAGGGCCGCGCGTCCAATCGCAAGTTTTCTAGGTATATTCTCCGGCACTCGCACCAGTCGTGACACATTTTTCTGCCCTTTTAAAAAATAGCATGTGCGTGCATAGCTTTGATAGGCGCTGAAGATGCGTGAACAAAGATTTTGAAAGCTGCTGTTGTGACGTCGCTCTCTAGGGAGGTGCTTTCACAGCGCTTTAAAAATGACTATGCAGCCTTGATTAATTAAATTAGCAAATAATTTTGATATTTGAGATTCTGGAGGTCGAATGAAGGAGATTTAAAAGTGTTTTCTCAAATACAAAACTGCTTCAGCCTCTCTCTAAGTATAGTATGTTCGTGAAATTTTAATAAGTGAAAATAGACCCATGGTTCCAATTAGAAACCTGCTAAGCATCATCAAAACACACTAAATCAATTTTCTTTGTAAAGATATAAGACGAGTAGCATTTTATGGCATTATAAAAAAATGGTCAATTTGGACGCATTTCCAGACTTCGGTTTCTTACCAGAGCGCATCTTTGCACCTGCGGTCCACCTGCCCGGTGACCGCAGTGCGAAGCCGCCCCCTCGCCTCCCTCGTAGGATGAAGGGAAGCAAGGCGCATGTGTGTTGCGTGTCTATGCCCCTGGGGAACAGGACCGTGGGCGCAGAGATGAGCTCTGATCAGAAACTGAAACCTAGAAACTCGTCCAAATAAAGCTTTTTACAGAATGCATAAAACGCTACCCCTGAATTATATCCTTTTAAAAAGACTTGATGTTGTGGTTTTCAATGACTCAGCAAGTTTCTAATTGAAACCATATTTTCATTTTCACTAATTAAAAAGTTGATTAACAAATTGTATTTAATTATCTGACTGATCGTTACGACGAGGTCCCTATACTACGTACGCCTGGCCGTATAACTCGCCTGCACAAACCGCATTAATATAGCTTTCACGACCTTTCTAAACATATATGAAAAGCTTAAAACTAAATCGCCCTGTACAACAGTGAAAAGGCGAAACCAACACGCTGGAGCCATATGGCTCCACCATGCTGGTATCGCCTTTTTGCTGGTATAGGATGTCCCATATTACGTTATGCATGTATGGTTCCGTCAGCCTACATGGTTCCGCCTATATCCACTACGCTGGTATAGGATGTCCCATAATACGACACGCTTGTATGGTTCCGCCCACCTGTATCGTTCCGCCTTATTCCACTATACTGGAGCCGCCTTTTTCGCTTGTATAGGATGTCCCATATTACGGTTACGCTTGTATGAGCCTTTTCCGTCGTCTTTCCATCATCGAGATTTTCCAATAGGGTATTGTCGTGTCATTTCTTCATTTATTTCTGTAATTTCAAGCTGACGCATCACTAATATGTGCTAACTAGCTCAATTTAAGCCTGTAACCGGGCAAAGATTTCCAATTATTAACTCTCGCCATTAGGTTGATTTAGGTCATCTGTTGGCTGACTTGCCACAATTTCCAATACATTCTGACTGATGCCTTATTTTTAAACTAGCACTCTTGATCTGCTCCCTTCATTTTATAGCTCTATGTCTGAACTTGTATTGAGTAACGGACTAGGTGCTGGCTTCCTTGATACACCACCGGCAGTGCTTGTAGTTGCTTGGGGCAACAAGGCACTTTTCTCGAGATTTCCACAGATATTGTGTGGAATATTTTTTGCTTATTGGAACATCAAATTCTTACGAATGACACTATATTCAAAACATCTGGTGTGAACAACGATTGAGAATATTATGTGGCAGTTCCTACCAAACTCATTCTTAACAGGGTATAGCACTCGGGGCTTCGTGCTCGGCAGTGTTACCGCTGCAGCCAGAACGTGGGTATAGAAGCTCATATTGCCTCAGTTGTTAGTTTGGGGTGCTATAGTCGTTGCGTTCGATCTTCGCAATCAAATTAATATTTTGTAATACAACCGAACCATATACACTTTTTACCCTGTATAGTCCCAACTATTAATACTATTTTGAACAGCTTAGCGCGCACCCCATTAAGAGACACAGGCAAAACTTTGTAGCTAATTTTTTTATGGCAACAGACACCTCAATACAAGCCAATCCTGCCTAGAACGGCATCTTCTTTTTGTGAATCACCATTTCACTACTGTTTCACTAGAGGTTTTCAGTTAAAATTCTCTACACCACCTAAACTACGGGACATGCAAAAATACTGTATATGCTATGCCGCATTGGTAAGGAGTAAATAACCTTATCTCCAATGTTCTCTATTATAGGAAAACATAAGATCTTAGCTGGCATGTAAAAGTATTTTTATTGAAACTCCTGCATGTATAGAAACATGCTCAGATATGAGCGGTGTAATAAAAATTTTCTTGCTTTTAACGTGCGATCGCACTAACATTAGACAGGATTTTGCGTACACCGCTTTTATTTATAAAAACAGTTGCAGCAATTTCTGCGGCACGAACGGCGAATTTCTTCTGTAATTTTCACGGCGTGGGGTGACGTCATTCTTGGCATCCCCGAGCTAGCCCTCAGGCGAGTATCGCCTGCCACTGCCGATGACATCCTTTTCCCTACATCCTCTACTATCTACCTCTCCACGCTGCTCTCACAAACAAAATGGAAAGAACTACTGCGACATTTGATTTATGAATAACTGGCTCGTACTGTAACATTAAGAAAAAATGACACAATATTTTTGGGTGCTAATACCTAAACTGTCATACTTTTTTTTTAATTCAAGAGTAGTATCAGTTTTCTTCATTTGTTCTTTAACTATTGTACTCGCCAGTGTTCATTAAAACAGAAATTAAATTCTTAACGTCTCCCAAGCTTCTAATATTCTGAGGTCTATGTAATCCTGGAGTTAAGGTTATCTTCACAACCTTGACGATAGCCGTCCTTTGCAGGGTTCAATGGCTGGTGATCGAAGCATGTTATATCTAAAACAATTTATCGAACTGCCGTCTCAGGAAGCACGCCACAGAAACGCCTATAGCTTCGCACAAGCTTGGCAATCCTAGGGGCTTAACCTGGTTCTAATACTGTTTTGCTCCAAGGTGTTAGTTAGTGCCAGATGACTTCTCTTCTGCGTTTCTATGGATATTCTCCGGCTTTCCACATAATTGCCAAAGTGCCTAATTTAAGCCAGATATATGAAGTGAAGAACAAGTAGTGAAGACTAAATCTGCCACTTGTTCGGTAGTTTGGGCCCAAAGTTGTCGCAATAAGCGAACTCAGAAGTGAAGCCTAATGTTGCGCTTCTTCGGCGGCCAAGGATGCCAGACGACCGCTAAGCTACCAGCAGTAAAGCCTAATTTTGGCAATTGTTCGGCAAACTAGCGCCAGGGTACCGAGACTCCGACCAAACAACGTAAAGTGTAGCTATAGTTTGTATTCTTCATTTTAAGGCCCTAAAAACTTAAGATAAAAAAATATACTAAAGAGCTGTGGTACCTGAATAATGCTTTGCGCGGGTTTGTGTATAATGCTGCAACACACAAGGGAACAGAACATTAGTTTGCTAGTAATATAATTAAAAGGTGTTACCTCTGAAAAACGAGTTTCCATGCAAAACTTACTGTTAATAAAAGATGTAATAATGCCTAAACATCAAATGAGTCATATGCTTCAGATAACTAAAAACATGTCTCTTGCATCTCGTTTAGGCATAGCCTATGTAGCGGCCATGTGCACTAAATATAAGGTAGCGGTTGTAGAAGATGGAGGCCTCACCTTAAAGGGAGCAAGTGCCCTTTCTCATGAAATCGGACACCTGTAAGTTTTCGACACTTTATATCTTATGATATTACTTGAAAAAAATGTGCCTTCTGAAACGTTCTGTAGATATCGATTTCTATGTGTTTATCTGCTTGAGGCTGGTCTGTCAGTTGAAGGCTTTTTCAGACGGGAATAAGACATTTGTGGTACCATATACATCTTCGTATTTGCTCAATTGTCTAGACAAATAACTCTCAAGGTTTAAATTAATATCACAGTTCTGTCATTCTTGAGGTTATGCCAAATTGGGTTTTAAATTCAGGTTTAAAAGAAAGAGAAGCATCAAATGATGTTTCATGAACATAACATATACTGTCTGTACTGCAATTATTAACCTTTTTATCAGTAATTTAAAGGCAATATCTGCGTAGGCTCAGACGACAACCTTCCAATGAGGGGGTAAGTACTGTAATATGTTGCCTTTGCTGGAAAAGTGTCAAGTACTTTTGGTTCCACACTTAGGCCTGGCACGAGACTTCATTAAGAACTGCATCATTTCTGGTCTTTGTCGACCCTCTTAAGCGCCGTTCACACATTTACAACGGAGTACGACCGAGAGAGACGAGACCGGTGTTTAAGCCTCTTGCGACCTCTTAGGACCGGATGCGCTACTGCGGAGCGGGTCCTAAGACGTCGTAAGAGGCTTAAAGACCGGTCTGGTCTCTCTCGGTCTTACTCGGTCGCATACGTGTGAACGGCACTTTAGAACTCCTTGTTACGTTAAAAATATTTTTTTTTTATTGTGTATTGAATGTGACCAATTGGCGATTCGCTACAAAAAGTTCAAGTTTTTTTTATAAAAGACGGAAATGAAAACAAACTCATGAAGCAGCTTGACGCAACATGGGCCTAAGACGTCGGGGAGCTCTGCAGATAAAGTTTAGGTTAATATTGTCACCAATGAAAGTGGACGAGAGGACGAACAGTGAACTGAAAACAAAGGTTTAATCGGCGAAATGGCGAAATTATGCCAAACAAAATAAAGAACGAGCGTCGAGGCAGCGGGAAAGCGGGCGGCGATTTGGCGGCGTAACAGCCAGCGAGAGCGAGACTGACTCGACAAGGTCGCGGGCCGCTCCTTATCACGAGTGTGTTAGCATCTGAAATGTTCGGCAAAGAAGCTTCGGGCGTCTCGGGCTCGGAGAGAGAATGAGCAGGCACTTTCTAGAACAAGAAACAGACGAAATGATAAAAGTTACGCCCCGAGTAAGAATAAACGGGAATCTTCTAGAATTCCGAGACCGAGGGTTGTTTGCTCGGCCTTGAGCGCGGCAATATTTCTCGTCCGGTTTCTCACATTATAATGATAATGATAATGATAGTCTTTATTGGCTCACGAAAGCCGTTATTCCCGTAATCACTCCAGTGATTACGGGAATAAGGAAGTTTCTACATATGCTGCCAGGCTTACTGGAATCACAAATACATATTTGTTACTGTGACAGTTATTTGACTTCGTGACTGCCTCCTTTTTAAAAAAGCCGGATATGTCAAGAAAATCGTTTAGTTTGTTGCCTGGCAAAATACTATTTCATGACAGTAACAATTTTACGAGCGTACGAAATATCGCTTGTAAAATATTTTATATGATTTCCGAATGTAAAATATATTATAAAAAAGGAAGTTGAGGGTACATAAAATAGATATGTGTACTAGTCTAGCCATTGAAACACTTACACAATCTGCATTGCTTTTTATAATTTTATAAGAACGGCTGGATATGTATATACATATCTTTTAATTCGTCTAAACGTTTGCATAAAGTAATTCAAAAGTAGCAAAATGCTTCTTATCGAATTCATTGGAACACCTATATAGTGCGTTTAGACAATCATCTGTGCCATAGATCATTTGTGCCATACAAGGGAAAAGCCTACACCTTCGACAGGAGAACAGGCCGCTGAAATTGAAGAGACACCGTACAAGACAAAAAAATATTAAAAGGCATTGTGACGCTCTTCAGAGATCCAGAATTACTTACCGAAACTCTTTATTTATTTATTTTTTTTTTTTTGTAAAAGAAATCGTATGTTTTTGTTTTTTTTTCTTGAATAACTTAATCCCATTAAGACGTACCTTTCTTTCCCAGTCCCTCAGCGCACCCTCATACTCCCACGGGAAAATGAGTTTTTTTTTTTTTTTGATACAAAACAAAAGGAGGGGTGGTTCGCCTTATGACACATGTGTGACGCTGTCTACGAGCTGTTTTCCTTTTCGTCTGCCGCTATTCCTCCCTCTTTTGTCGCAACCTAGTGGTTCGTAATTCGGGCGTCAAAAGCGCACACTCTCCCCCTAAATTCTAATTTATTAAACCAGGTAGCACGCCAGAGGAATGCCCCACTTGGGCAAAGGTCTGGCAAACATAAGGGCACAACTTTGGCGCAGTTAGGATTTTGCACCATGGCAATCATCAGTGCCAAAGTACGGTGCCTAACTGTAGCCGTAGTTGGGCGATCCTAGGGCATGCCAAAGTTTGGCTCTTCTTTGGAACGCCAGAGGAGCTCCAAAGTTGGTGCCATACCTGGGCCATAACTGCCAAAACAACGGCGAATTTGGGTATTTCGGACATGCCAAGTTTGGCCTTTCTCTGGTCCGCCACAGTTCTGCCAAAGTAAGTGCCAGACTTGAACCATAACTGCCAGAGCAACGCCTAATTTGGGAATTTCGGTCACACCAAGTTTGGCTTTTCTCTGGCCCGCCACAGCTGTGCCAAAGTAAGTGCCAGACGTGAGCCATAACCGCTAAAGCAACGCTTAGTTTGGGTATTTCGGACATGCGAAGTTTGGCCTTTCTCTGCTCCGCCACAGTTCTGCCAAAGTAAGTGCCAGACTTGAACCCTAACTGCCAGAGCAATGCCTAATTTGGGTATTTTGGCCACACCAAGTTTGGCCTTTGTCTGGTGCGCCACAGTTCTGCCAAAGTAAGTGCCAGACTTGAGCCATAACTGCCGCAATAAATCTTAATTTGGCGATTCGGGCCATGCCGAAGTTTGGCTCTTCTCTGGCTACCCACTGAAGTGCAAAATAAGTGCCAAAAGTGGCAAAGAAAGCCGAGAGGCCTGCCCAAGTTTCGAATATCTCTGGTGTGTCACAGAAGTGCTCTTTCACGCGCCCCAGAAAAGAATTAAACTAAATAAGCACTGGGAACACGATGGTTAGATTTCATCACTTCCGTTCCCAAGCAGCACGGCAATACTTTGCGGTATCGTGCCAGTACCGGCCGAAAGTCGGTTCCAATATCGCTCAAATGTCCAGTTTGCACCACCGTTTGATATCCGGCCGGTATTGCCGTACAGCTGTTTTGCCCCGGCCTAGCGTTCGCGCAATATTGTGCGAAAACTCTACGATGCGTCTGCTCCGTATTGGCCGAATGTCGTGCAAGTATGTGTACGTTGCATATCATTTGTTGCATATCCAATCACATATACGGACAAACAAAATTTTTTCAATCGCTCCCAGGAGTTTATTAAACCACTATCATTACACACAGTGTATTCTCGACATATTTACAATGGTCACACTTCTCTGCAAAACGAAAAGCAAATTATAAAATAGAATTAACACTGTCCTCATGCCAAGCAAAGCTCATCACACAAAGAGATTGAGAGGAAAGCAGGACTACTATCAGAAGCATGCTTGCAGTCTACTTACTAATAAAAAAGCGATATCATGTAATCCTTAATAGATGTATAATCCAACTCACGGCACCCCACAAACACACTCGAGAAAGAAGGTTGCGCACATTCAACTGACGTCTCGTTGTCGGCGAAGAGCAGTTTTTGTCGAAGCGTGTCCAACAAACACATCACAAGAATTCCACGAACTCCGGTGAAAAAAATGGCTGTTACCAAAAAATTGGCATTGACGTATTCCGGCGGTTTACGACGAAAAAAACACGGCCGCGTCTGCAACGCACGAAAGCAACAGAATACTGAAGAGCGCATTTCGAAAACCAGACCTACGTTCCCCGCCTATTTCTATAACTAGGCAAACGGCGAAAACGGCAGCCACAGAGATCCCATCAACGTGACAGGGAGAGTCACATGACAAATTTTCGTCCAAACGTTTTTGTCCTACGCGCCCTACGTAGAGAGGTCACGCCGGGTCACGCGTTTCGCTCCACCCTTTTGATTTGCTTAAAGTTGTTGTTGTTGGATACGTTTTATTCATATTTAGAAGGGGTACGACGCGACCGGTTTCATGCCTTGTCGTGAAGGGGAAGGGAATAAGGATGCAGGAATGGGAGAGGGGGTGCGAGGGCGGGAGGGGGAGAGGGCTTACAGAAGGCTGGCCAGACCGGCCGTCCTCACGTAAGCCAAGAGTGAGTTGAAGACGCGCCTCTTGACGTCTGTGGGGCCTGTCGGTGCCGTCCAGGCCTCGAACGTCATTCCTGGCGGTGGACCGAGCTGCGCGAGTGCTATGTCCCTTTCCTTTCGCCTTGCCGGGCACTCCCAGAGCAGGTGGCGTAGGGTGGCGAGATGCGCTGAAGACTGGGTGTTAATGGAAGTATCGGGGATTAGCCCGGCGGTTTGACTGGCTTGAGGTGGCGATGTAGAAGTCGAACTACACCGGTCGCATATTGCATACTCTGGCGAACGTAGCCCGAAGCGGGCCAGGCGATACGGTGTTTGTTGACTGAGCGTGTCAGGACCCCGTCTTGCTCCAAGATCCAGGTTTCCGGGGTATCGAGACCACAAGAGCACGCGCGGAAGCCGCCGATGCCCCCCCGCAAGAACGAGAGGTCTTTGAGATCTCAGTCCGCCCGCCCACCAACCTCCCGTACCGGCGCACCCAACGATGGAAGCCCTTTGCCGGCAACTACGCCGCCTGGTCCTACGAGCCGCGTCCCCTTCGGCTCCGTACCTGCCCCACCGTCCGGTCCGCTGGCCGCCGGGCCCTCCGGCGCTGCAGCGCCGGCAGCACAGGAGCTCGTTTCAGCGCTCACCCTCGCCCTTCGGGCTGCCTTCCCGGACCCGCCAGCCCGACGTGCTCGTGTCACCCAGATGGCGCAGCCCATCCCCGACGCCACGACTGACGATGATGAGGAGGACCTCATCTTCCATGGCTACCCCTCAAGCCAGGATCCAGTCGGACGCTACCGCGCCCGAATCCCCGATGACTCGGATCACAGTTCAAGTAGCAGTGGCGACTCCCCGCCCCGCCGGGACCCCCGCTACCCTCGCCACGTCAACCCTTCTCGTGCCCCTACTGGAAGTAGAGGCCAGAGGCTCTTCACAACCCGTGACCCCCCGACCCGTCGGGACTTCAGAAACGCCTTACTCTACGTCGACCGAGCGAGCCGACAGTCCCGATTTTTCGGGACCTGTGACGTCGTTGAGCTACAGACGCTCGAGCTCTTCCTTCACGTCTGGGATTCAGATCCCCCCCTCCGACCTTCCGCCAAGCTACGTGTGTTCGACAGGGTCCGCCTCCTGTATCACGTGGCCCTCACCGGCTGGCAAGCGGCCCTCCAAGGCTACGCCGACCCTACCGCCTCCTACCTTCTGGGAGCGCCGCTCCCCACTCCACAGGCCCCCCCCTCCAGCATCCGACAGGCCCTCCAGGCAGCCCACCCGAGGCCGAGGCGCCGCCAACCGCGGCGGCCGACCAAGACAGCCCGCCAACCGCACTCGCGACGTCCCCGACGCCGCAGAGTAAAACAACGACGCCTCCAGCGCCGTGCAGTGAACTCTTCCCCCCGTTGCGACGGACCACTGCACCCCCCCTGAGCACCTGCTCCATCGTCTTCCCATGTGGGACACCAGAGACTACGCCCATCTCCCCGACACCCCGCCACCTACAGTGGTGAGTCCAGACCTGCCTTCACCCCTTGCCCATGAACTCATAGAACCATTGGACTTAGTGCTGCATGACCCCCAACCAGTACTAGTCACCATAGCCGGCCAACCCATAGTGGCCGTAGTTCAGGATGTGATAGACCCCCCTGACCTACTCCTTCAGGCCCTAAAGGCTGCCGACATACCGCTTCCGTTGCATGTGCAACCTCCCTCTCCTTCTCTTGAACCGTCCCTCTCGGACCACTCCCCGTCCTCCTCCTCCCTCTCCTCTTCGGAGACGGAGGAGGAGGACACCTGGGTCCTCGCGGCCGATCGCATCTTACGATGGCTGCGAGACAACGACTCTGATGAGCCCTCGCAGGGGGACGATGAGTCACCAGAAGAGGATTCTCGTCTTCCTATCCTCCCAGGCCCCCCATGGCAACCCGTCCGAACTAGCGCTCCCCCCCCCCCCCCCCCCAATGTTAACTGGGACCTCACCGCCCACACTTTTGGATTTTATCCACCGGCGGATTATGGCAACTTGCGCGTCCGTTGTGCCGCTACCTCTGTTGTTAACAATCGGCCCCCTCCGGCCGACCAGTTGCCCATCCTACGCGCTGCAGTCGCGTCAATGGCCGCTTCCGGCCTTATCCAGAGAACCCGCAGGGGACCTTACTTGAGCCCCATCCAGCTGGCACCCAAGTCTAGTACAGAGTCGAGGTTCATCCTCGACGCCAGCCACTTGACCCCGCATCTAGCGGCCCCCCCTTTTCGTCTTGACCCCCTCCCTAAAGTCCTCCTCCAGGTCCCCCTTCCACCACATGCATATTTTACTAAGGTGGACCTGGCGGAGGCCTTTTACCACGTGACGCTTCACCCCTCAGCCCAGAGGCTCACGACTTTTCGACTTGACGGACAGTATTTTTCTTTTCCAAGACTTCCTTTCGGGCTCCGTCCCGCACCTTTCATTATGCAGTCCCTAGCGACGGCTTTTGCCAGAACCCTTCGTTCACGCGGGATCTGGGCATGGGCTTACATCGACAATTTTCTTCTTGCCCACCCAGATCCCTCGTTCCTTGCACAGCACACCCGTCTTTTTGTCCAGCAGTTAGTCGACTGCGGTTTTCGTATAAACCCTAAGGACACATGCCTCTCTCCTTCCACCACAATTAAGTTCCTTGGGTTCCAGCTCGACACCGTAACCTCTACTATCGGTCACACAACACAACGGATTCAGTCCCTTGCTGCCACACTGCCCATGCTGGCCAAACCTTGTTCGCCGGCACAGTACCGCCGCCTTGCCGGACTATGGGCGTTTTATTTCTCTTTATATCGGTCAGGATACAGTGCACTCCGCCCCCTTTTTAACAGTACGCAGACCAACCACCCCCCCCCCCCCCCCCCCAGTGGCTCCTCGTGTTCGGCGAACTGTGGCGCAGCCTTCCCCATACCCTGCCGCTAGTTCCGACCCCGCCAGTGAACTTTTCTTTTGCGGACGCGTCGAACAATGGACTGGGCGTGGTGACCCCGACTTCAGCGCTCGCCATCCTGACCAGCCACGACCCTCGCATCTACCTCCGGGAAGCCCTTGCCTGGACCATCGCGGCCCTCCTCGTACCGCGATCCACCGTCATCTTCACCGACAACCAAGCCCTCAGATGCGCCATCACGAATGGCCACCTCCGTGCATTGCCCTGGCAACTGACTGTAGCCATCACCGCTCTCGTAATAAAAAGAGATCTTCGAGCAAAATGGCTCCCCACTGAGCAGAACCCCGCCGACATGCCCTCACGCCTTCCGCACTTCTTTTCCGCCCATTCCCTTACGGGATTGGCTGGGGGCATGTCGGAGGGGGGAGAGGAGGCGTCCGCTATAAAAGCCAGAGCCTTCCTCTCTCTGCCAGTTGGTTGACTGAGCGTGTCAGGACCCCGTCTTGCTCCAAGATCCTTTTGCTTTTTTAAGACAATTGCTTAAAGCGATTGTCGCGCTCGCTGACAGCCACACGAAGACACAAAGGCAGGTGGGGAGGATTTGCAAAAGGCGAGGTCGAAGGGGCATCAACAACGCATGAGAGGAAAGGCCGCTTTTGCCAATGACCTTGTCGCCTTTCCTAGTCTGTCAGCGTTCGGCTTGCATTGTGAGCCTCAGAAAGATAATCTTTTTTCTTGAGAGCGAAATGGAAGGGGTGCTTATGTCTTGCGGGATTGTCGCCATCCGCTCCCGACTCGCTCGCAGTGGCCTCCCACGGCTGTCGTGCCGGCGAAATTAGGAGCGCAGCCGGGACATTTTCTCCCGTGAATGACGATCGGGTGCTGAGAATCCGAAGCAGCTCTTTCGGCGTCCATTTGATGTTCTCGGAGTCGGTCGTTGAGGCATCGCCCCGTTTGCCCGATGTACCTGGCCCCGCAGGACAGGGGAATCGCGTACACTTCCTCCGCGTCCTCTCCTTCCCCCAAGATTTTTCTTTCCCGTACTTCAACAAAGCGGGCGGGCTTTGAGCTTGAAGCCGAAACGAAATGTTGTTGAAGTTGAAAGACTGTCCTGTCTGTATCGTCCCTTTTCTGTCTCCACTTTCTAAATGTTAAAAAGTACCAACACGCTAAAATAGTACAAGTTCCGGGATTTCATTTTAATTCCCCAAGTGTGATGCGGAAGCCGCGACACGGAGCCCCGGTCGTTTCCGCTCTTTGTTATCGCTAGGATTTGTCGGTGTTCAATCACAATGCAAGACACATACAGAGCAATGGCCGCTTTTGCAATGCGCCGCTAGCACGATGGCAGCACCTTCTGTAAAGGCGCAGTCACACCGGGGTTGTTTGCAGTCGCGCGATGCGCATCGCAAAAAAAAAAAGTAATTAGATGGTCACTCTGGCGTGCGCGATGAGCGAGTCCAACGCCTTCGTTGGCGAGTCGCTTCTCAAAAACTCTTGCTCCGAACGCCATTGATTGGCTCAGCCTCTCCGCGACTAGATTGCATCGTAAAAAGTCGGCTCAGCAAGCGACTGCTCAAATCGCGTCGCTCTTTGCCCGCGATGGTCGCTTTTGCGATGAAAGTTATTGCGCGACTAGATCGCATCGCCGGCGGGAACGCGCCTTAATGTAGAACCAGTCTCACGGCGCGTCCCGATATTGACTTGTGCACCTACGCGCGAGTACAACATCCGGCACAATTTGCGTTTGCAAAGCCTGGTCCAGCCGCGTCCAAACATTCAGCCAACCTTTGTACTAGAGAAATCAAGAGACACCCAAAATAAGATAAACTGGCCAGCCGAATAAAACTTGATTTCTATTTAATTAAGGTGAAGACCCCCCGCGTACATCAAATACCTCATCAGCCGAACTTTAAGGCAGTAAGCCTAGCTCTGGCACTTGTTTGGCAACTTTGGCCCGTAGCTGCCAGATGACAGCCGAACTATTGGGAAGCTAAGCCTAACTCTGGCACTCGTTTGGCGACTTGGGCCCAAAGATGCCAGATGTCAACCGAACTACAAGGCAGTAAGCCTAACTCTGGCACATCTGTGGCGATCTTGGCCCGAAGGTGCCGAATGACAGCCGAACTATCAAAAAGTGAAGCCTAAGTTTGGCGAATTAGGGCCAAAATACCCAGACTGCTGCCAAGGGAGGTCAGGTTTGGCTCTACTTTGGCTTCTTCGGGTGCCTAAACTCCCAGACAAAAGCCAAGTTTTGGCCCAGAACTCGGTGCTACGTGGAGGTCTACGCCCATGTTTCCATTTGTTTCATTTTTGTTTCATCTGTATTTGTGCCAAATGAAGAATACGTACACGTAGATAAATGCCGCGAACACGACATTTCTTAAGTTACACGATGGTCCTCATATAAACAGTTTCACGTTATCACTAGAACCTAGAATATTTTTTCCATGACAATTGTGCAGGATTGAATTTTTGATTTAAAACAGTATTTTAATGCACAGGCTTGGTTGTCCTCACGATGGAGAAGAAGTGTCCGACATCCTGCCAGGGTCACCAGGTTCAACGGCATGTCCATACGACTCTGGATATCTAATGGGCGACGTATACCAGGAGAATAACAACCGAAAATATACAATATCCCCCTGCTGCGAAGATATGATTAGGTTTGCACTCAAGTACGTAAAATGCACCTGTAGAAAAGTTATATAGCGTAGCAGTTATTAGCTAGAAAAGCATAGAAGTCAAGTATGCAATGACAATATTAACCTTTATTTCATGTTGACCAAACTTGAATGTCAGATTGGACAGTATGGCATGTGTGCTTCAGGACACGCACACAAAGTTTATAACAACAGCTAAATTTCCAGGTAGTGTTGTTTCTAAGAACGAAACGTGCAGAAATCTTTTTAAGACATTGGAAGAGGATGGTGGATTTTATGAAGATCGGGTAAGTTTTATTTAAAAACATCTTTCTTGTTGATTTGAAGTGTTTTTTTAGCTCTTATTACGAGTGCCGATGTATTGGCGAAGTTTCGGATTTATTAAGAGCAGTATTTCATAAAACAAATGATCTCAAAATTTTTCTTGTGGCATGATTTTTTTTTAATTTTATAGGCATACAATAAACTCTCATTATAAATTATAGCATTTATTTTTAAGGTTACGTAAACATATCATATACATATATAGAATATTTTAGCGCAATAAGAAAATAAATTGGCAGAATTACGGCTGTTTGATAAAAATTGTTACAAAATACAATGAAAAGTTACCCAGACTTAATATATTACCATAATCAGTTATTAAACCCATGGGGGGTCTCGGGGGGTCACAGACCCCTCGCCGATCGCAAAGGGTCGTTCGAGACGACCCGCTGCGTCTTTCTGGCGATGGTGAAAACACAACCATAAGTACTTCATATTTTAATCAGAAGTGTGATTTTCCACTGCAATATTTCTGTAGTATCCAGCTCCTGAGAAATAAAAAATGATTCAGTTTCCATATCGATTTCGAGTTGAACAAAATTGTCGAATGTTTCAAGGTCGCTATTATTTCTTGGCAAGAAAAATTATCCGAATCCACGTTGTGCCTCAGTTTCGTTTCAAGTCGGTTGTGAGTGTATCTAATATACTCCTCCCCTCTTTACCACAGTTTGTATAGGACCCCGCAACTTACGGGAGACTTTGAGCACTGACCATAATAATGGCTATTCTAAATGGGAAGTGAATACTTTACTTGTTTGTTAGAAATATAACCTTCACGTTAGTTTGCTTGATCATTCTTACTAAATAAGCACTACTTCAATCTTAACGAACTTTATCAATGTCAAGCTTATAAATGTCCCACGCTCCCACTTTATTGTAGTCCTTGCAAACATAAATATTAACTGTGCTCTGTTTGACCGTATTGGTTGTGTGTAGCATTGTGAACCTTGATGGGCGCGAGGACACAGGTAAAAGCCAAGCTTTAGTTTTGCTGATGCTTGTGTACCTGCAGGCTTTTCGGAAGTAGTGGGTTCATTTCCATGCCCTTCCTCAAACCACGCTAATTTTCTCTGACACATTATTGACAGCATTTGTCTACAAAGAACAAAACTTTTGCACGGCAAAGTTCCACGAAAGTATGTAAATTTGTGGAATGTAACAGAGATAAACTGTTGTAAACTTACCACCCGAAGTATGGTTTCTGAGGATGCCTAGTTTTGATGGACATAAATAGGAAATCCCAAATTGTTTCCTGGTTTTTTATGCAAACCCAATTCTGTGGGTGACCCTGAATTTGACTCAGGTCAATGGATAATTGCGGAAATTATAACTGACTCTACTAGCCTAACAAATTAAATTAGATAAGGACAATCCGACCCATCAGCTGCTCTTGGTTGTATCTTGTTTCAATATAGAGTTGCAAAAATAATATCATGCCATACAAAAATGAAAGACGTTTACGGTTCCCCGTAATGCCGAATTACAGGGCAGCTCTAGAGGAGGAGGAGGGGAGGGTATATGTAGACGGGGGTATGCCCCTCCTCCTCCTCCGTACGATCTGCTCCTCCTCTCCTCCTCCTATCGTCATCCTCCCCTCCCCTCCTCCTCTTTCTCCCCTTCTTCCTCTCCTCCTCCTCCCTTCCTCCCTCCTCCCTCGTGACGTCACTCGTGACCCTAGTGACCCTCCTGACGTCACTCGTGAAGGCCTTGGGAAGGTCATGACCTTCCCCAGTGACCTTCGTGACGTCCCTCGCGGCCCTAGTGACCCTTGTGACGTCACTCGTGACCCTCTTTACGTTACACGTGACGTAACGTGTGACGTCATTATGGGAAGCGTCCTATGATGCAACGCGCGGTTACGCCGACGCCGCTCAAACCGGAAACGGGCGCCTAAGAGCTGCGCTCTAAAAAGCAGTTTTCTTGAACGTCATCCCTGCTCTATTGCACGCATTAATTTTATTGATAATACGAGCATGATGTTTATTGTTGAGCATTTTTATGCCGCTTAATTCGCTTATCAAAGTGCTTTATAATTACCGTACGATGTTTATACTGAATATAGAAACAAGTAATTATGAAGTAATTTGTTACAAATATTCGGTAATGTGAAACCATAAAATATTGTATTAATGCAAGGCGCCAATACAAAATTAACTAAAATATATTAAATTACACTTCATCCATTACTTCTAACGAATCATTGTTCAAGTGTCATTTTTGTAGCGTAAGTCACTGACAAACTGACTCAAACTTGAACTATTAACTTCAAAAATTTCGGGAAACAATCGAAAAAAAATGTTTTTAAATAGTTTGTTTCTAATCTTACGGCATCATAGTTATTTTCTAACTTTTAGTTGTGCTAATATTAGTTTGGCGAACCGGTCCAGTAGCCTAACATACTCAATTTAAACGATGCTGGCTGGCTGTTGTTGTTTTTAATTATATATCTAAATTAGTATTTAAAAATACGCAATGGTTTGCTGCAACGTCGTCCATTGTCAATTCCGGGACATCCAAAGTTTTTGCAACCTCATTTGCTTTTGCTAGCAGGTCATCGTTGTCAGACTTGGGAACCGCATGCATTTCTAGATTTTGTTTTCGACTCCTTCATTCGAGTTCGTTCACTTCCTGCCTTAAGGCCCGTCCACAAACTTGGGACACGATAGGACCGAGTGCATTAAAGAACCTCTGCAACGATTTTAACGTTGAAAGAATTTTCATCTTCTAGTTTTGACAATGTTTATATTGTCAAAAACAACAGAAAGCACACCTCCTTCCTTCGAAATGTTACGATTCCGCCGCGTAATTGCGAGGCAAATATTTTAATATTTCCCGACCTGCATTCGCGAGCGGCGGCTATGAGAAGCACGCGGCGTGACGTCAAGGGGAACTTGTAAAAAGATAGAAAGTTGTGCAAATACTTGCTCGGTAAAGAGTAATTTTTCTATAAATCTTGTCGTTCCAGCACAAATATAAATGTTCCAAAAACCTGGTATCATGGACAAAACTTTTATTTTACGGAGTTTTAGTGACGCCATCTATCTGAGGTCAACGAAATCGCAGCTGCATCTGCTACCGCGAACAGTCGTCAGAAGCCGGAGGGGGACGGGGGCTGAGCCGGACGCGGATGGCCGGACCCGGACGAGGCTCTCCTCCTTTCGACATGTTGATCGCGATGCGCACGCACGGGGTCACATCTTCGCGAGCGGGTGACTTCTCGCTGCTCACTGATGACTCTAAAAAGAGAGCTTCACCGGAACCCCGCGCGCCCGTCTTTCACGTCGCAGCGCAGGTGACTAGGAAAATGTTGAAGGAGTTGAGAGGCGCCGGAAGCTTCAATATTTGTCAATTTTTTTTAAAATAAAAACGAGGACATGCAGGCAAAAGCGTTTTTTTTTTCTTTACTTCAGAAAGGTCACGACATAAATTCCCAAAGTATTTAAGCAAAGCACTGAAATTGTTGCACAAATACCTGTAAAACTAAAACCTCTTGAATTCACTTACGACGACAGAAGAGGCTGGCACGCCGGCGCCATATATGCGGTGACTCTGGAACTGCATTTAACTTAACGGAAGGTTTTGCGGTATTTGCGAGGTCAAATGTTTGTGTTTCTCTCTTAGTTTTTGAAATATTTTTGATCAAGCAGAGAGGGACGTGTCGAAGTGAATGGTGGGGATGTGTTGGATGCTTTTGCCCGGTTGTGCTGAGCAGGCCCAAGTACAGTAATAGAGGCTGGGTTGAAAGTGTTGCCAGTCCAGGCATTTTTCCGTGTATTGGGTGGAGAAGAATTCGCGTTTGTGATAAAGACTGGGGAATGTGCGCGTTTGTACAAGGTGCCACGCCGTAGCTTCGTGTCTCCTGAGTGAACGGTGCGGATGTGGTAGTGTTTTCCGTTGTGGACGATAGCATTTTGTGATGTTGTCGCATGTGTGTAGAGCAGTGGGTGTGATATTGGTGACTTCCTCTACCCATGACCCCTCCTCTCCCATGGGTAGCGCCCGGTAGATTATTTGTAGGGGAAACGCGTGTACTCTCTCGTTACCAGGGATGGTGGCATGACCGCTCGGCGTCCATACGATGCGGACAGCGAGTAGTTTCTTGCAGTCTAATGGGGTTAATAGGCGCAGTGTCTGTGGAGACAGCGCATTTTTTGTGAACGCGCAGCAGGCGGTTTGTGAATCAGTCATTATCGTGTATTGCTGTTGGACGTCGTTTTGTGTATAATATATGTGCGTCAGTGCTAACGGCAATGGCGGTTGCGTTCGCGGTGCCTCTCAATATCATGGCTCGGACGAAGCCCGTGGTCGGAATTGGTCCTTCCGAGTCTGTGACTGCCAAGCCCAGGGCGTCGGCGTATAGGTGAGTAGCAGGCGTCGACGGCGTACGGCACGTGTGGGTCGTCCTTGCAGCGGCGAGAGAGCGCACGGACTCTGGCGTCTCTTTGTCCGGTCTGTATAGTTCAGGACGCATATTGCGTGGTATAGGCACAACGCGAATCTTGTGTTCAAGTCCTGGAGGAATAGGGCGCAGTCGCTCTGGTGGTTGTTGGCTTTCGGGTTCCGGGTAGCCTAGACAAGGGTTACTGAGACAGGTGAGCTGACCAGTTGTGTGGACGTCTATGAGTTCCTTCACAGTGTTGCGTAGGCCTAGCTGGAGCAGACGTTTGGTCGCCCTGTGTGGGGGTAATCTCAGGGCCGCTTTGACTGCCAAGCGTAAAATGATATTTAAGCGGTCTAGTTATGGGCGGTTGAATTGATGGCAGGGTAGGTGGTAGACGATACGGTTCATAATGAGAACCTGTACAATATTAAGAGTGTCCTAATACTTAAGTCACTCTTGTCTGTTTGTAAAGTGGCGGATAAGTGGGACCATTTGTGCGCATTGTTTTTTTAGGAGTTGTACCGTGCGGGTCCACGTGAGGGATGGGGTATAGCCTTCGAGGCGTAGCTTGATTTCGGATATGTCATTTTGTTGTTTGGCCCTTGTGCGCGTTTCTCGAATGACGAGGAACTTAGATTTCTCCGCTGCGCATGTGAGGCCTGCATCAAATTCATAGCTTTGAGTCGTCTCGATGGCACCCTGTAGGTTGTCTTGGATGGGGCCGTCAAAACCTTTCGTCGTCCAAATCGTGACATCGTCGGTGTATAGCGCGTGATGAATGTGGGGTAAATCTGAAAATCACTGGATTATAGAGTATTTTTATCCCGTGAATCTGGATATCACTGAATTAAAACTTTGGATAAGGCTAGTTGGTTCATTATAATCTGGATGACTTAAAAATCTAAAAAGGAAGGACGAGGAATTGACACATCGAAGAAAAGAAACATAGCGGCACTCCGTGTGGCATATGTCTCTACGTTTTCCGAGTTTTTCACACTTTTAACTCCCCCGAATCTTAATATCAGTTCGTTTCCACCGAAGATGTAACTATGCGCGAGAAGGCACGATAAATTTCCGACCACTCGTTACGTCATGCCAAGATCTTTCAAGGCCACATAGATCATTGTTAGTAGATCCCCGACCCGCCCCAAGCGTCAAACAGGCTGACGCCTGAAGAGAGTATAGGTTACGTCACAAATAGAGCCACTAAACAAGCTGCGTATAGAGTATCCGCAATTTGTTCTCCGACATTGTTCTGGACGCCGCCATTTTGGCGCCTACGCAGAGTAGACGAAACTGGGTGTGTTCAGATATGGACGGTCATGGTTGTGTCATGCCTATTTTTTTGTTTCCAATTATATTTGATATGAGCTAGCGAAACCTGTCCACACAACGGGACAGACCTTACTTTTGCAAAATACTTCCTTGTATTCGTAAGAAAAATCGCATTCGAGAGAAGGTTGAAAAACCGATTTTCCCAACGGCGCGATGACGCAAATTTGAAGGCTGGAGGAATAAAGAATGCAGCTCTCTACAGAGTCAACTTTTCAAAGATTAATGCACACATACTTTACTGACAGAATTCGTTAAAGGTAACTTATATGAGCATATATTTCAAGCGAAATAGAATGCCAAACTTGGCCTCTGGAGCAAACCTTACACAACAGGAATGTCTAAATCGCCTTAAATATTTTTTCAAAAGATGAACATTTTGTGTCGAGTGTTTTATGCTTTATGAACTTTTAACAAATTAATTAGCGTTCTACCGTTGAAAGTGTTTTCTGCATTGCGCCCGGACATTTCGTCAAAATCGAAAAAGTAAAAAAGTAGCGATATTTGTGCAGCAATTAAAAAATATATTCACCCTCGATTTTCTTGAAATTTTGCACGATGGGCGCTTAATGACCGGTGATTGTAAATCTGCAAAGACATGTTGTATTATTTAGTTTTAAAAGAAGAAAATAAATGCGTAACCAGGTCATGGTCGCATCAATTACCGCTGGGGCGTTTCTGTGTTAACGACTGACTGGTGATACACGAGCGACGCATGCCACAGTATCCGTACTTGGTCATATTATTTCCTGGCGCCACGAAGCAATGTAAAAATAGCACGTGAACTTGGTTTCATCGCTGATGTGGCTGATATTTCCAATAAAAACTGAACGTTGCGGCGCGTCCGATCCATATTAGGGTGTTTACTTGGCTGGTTAGATGATCATCGTGCTACCATTTCAAGCTAGTATTTTAATATTAGTACCTGGCTGACAAAATAATTTAATTCGCCTTTCTGGGCACCACTCGGAAGCGTGTTGACAAAATAGCTTCATTCATTTCTCTAGGCATCGCTTGGAACGAGCGGCACTGCGGAAGCTTCTGCCCCGACCGATGGCGGGCGTGCATAGGGCGGTACGGTAACAGGCTATATCTCGAGAAACAATGGCGAATGAGTGGAACTCAAGGTTGAGTTAGAGGGGATTTAGGTAGCGTAAGCAGTTCAGCGTCGAAGGCACCAGCCAAGTGTGCGCTCGAATGCTACTCAAATCGCTCCAACAGAATCTCATGCGACGCCTCATCCGCATTCAGAAAAGTCATGATCTGTGACTGGGTCAAGGGGGGCAAGAGAGTTATCTATCTGGGAAATCTTTTTTTAAAATTACAACGTGTCATAGAGTGTAAAAAGCTGCACACGTTTATTTGCAAATAGAACGCTCTTGGTGTGAATCAGCCCGCGCCGCCACCGAATCCCGTAAGCCATCGCACGAGCAGAGGTTCGTGGTTCCCTATAAACAGTAAAGAAAGAAAGAAAGAACTGCTGATCAGTCGACCGGCCTAAACAGCGGTGAGGTCCTGCCAATATAGAGGACGTAACACAATTTAAAAAAAACGGGATTTTAATTAAAGTGATGATTTAAATAGAAACATAAATAATACACTGGGGTTCACAAGTACCGAAACGTGGCAATAAATAGTCTTAGCACTTCACCGTGCCGGCGCACGGGCGGCAAAATGCAAAAAATACCGAGCGAATACAGAGAATAACAACAATTAGGAGACAGTTGGAAGCTGAACTCCTAAAATCTTGAATTACCACGAACCAGATTGCACTACTGAGGAGCTAGCGGTAGGAGGGAGTGTCTAATCTGTCACTGTCCGGGAGTTACAGCCTCTTCCGTTGCATTGGCCCAAGGGGGTGGTACCGGTTGATTCCACGGTGGGCTAGTGGGGAACTCGATGAGGCCAGTCATAGAATCACACACACACCCACACACTTCTTGCGGAGGCTTCCCCAGCACGGACCTGGCCAGCCACCGTCGCTTTTCCCGAACTTGATCCGCTTTTTCGCAGGTCGAATTTCACGGCACCAAGTACAGAGCAGACTTCGTGTTCACACAGGCCGCATCTGGTGAGAGACGAAAAGAGCATGGTTAGAAGCGTCTAGCGACGCGGTAAATCAAACCAGGTGCTCTTCGAACCGTTTGTCCCGCGGGTTCTTGTTTATATTGAAAGGCATGGAATTTGGAAACTTTGATGTGCGCCTGGGTCGTTCTCCGGGTAATTCAACAAGACAAGTCTCTCATTTATTCGGGCACAGCTGTATTTGGTGACACAAACAATCTACTCGAACACGTTCAACAGACTCAGGGCTTCTTCCGCTCAAAATCCACGCTGTGTGCCACGTAGGAAGAATTCTCCTGGTTCGATTTTTTTATATTTCCACATATGAAGTAAGTGGATTCCAGGCACACTCTTGGCGTCCTTCAGTCTAGTTTTCTTTGTTCTCGAAATGCCTCAAGCTCGCCATCCGTAGACTTGGTGTTTTGCAAGCCCCCCTACCTCGTCGAATGCATTCTTGCCGTGCGCTGTTCCCGAAAAGATACATTTCGTCTTCTGGAGCTCACTGCAATGCAACTTTGAAGTTAGTACCGGTTCTTAAAATGGGCGGCCACTCCATCGCTAACGTAAGTGAGGCGAGAGTAGATTTGTGCGTTATCCTCGAGGTGCGCTTTAATTTTTGATAAGGCCAAGCATGCATTCGCCGAGTCATGAGTTAGACGTCGTAAATAGCGGCATAGCTTTGCGTTGACTTCCTTGACATTGCATTGCACGTAAAGATGCTGGTTTGTTTCTTTTGCCAATGGTACGCCAGTACCTCGTCCGCAAGCACCACGGTCCGATTCTCGGGAAAGTCAAAGTGGTAAACAATACCACAACTCTTTCACAAGACTGCTCCTCGTCATGTGTTGCCTTTGCTTTCACGCGTCGTAGGTAGTTGTAAGGGATCCACTTTATCACAGTTTATCCAAGGATGGAGGAGACCCCAGCCACCCAGGGGCGTGGCGACCCATCACTTTGCTCAACGCAAGTTACAAGCTGCTAGCTTCGGGGATTGCACAACGGCTGCAAGACATCCTCCCGGACATTCTAACAACGCGCCAGATGTGTTCGGTCGTCGGCCGCAGCGTCCAAACACTGTCGTCGCTCACGAGAGACGTGCTTCCCTACACGAACTCTCGCTGCGCCAGGGGTTTGATCGCTTCCCAGGACCAGGCGAAAGCGTTCGACAGTGTCGAGCATCATTTCCTTTTTGCAGCGCTCGACGCCTTCGGGTTCCCCGCGGAGAGCGTCCGCATCTTCGAGGTCCTGTTCGCCGACATAAAGAGTGATCTGAGCGTGGACGGCAGCCATGGGCGTATCAGCCGGGGGGGCAAGGGGGGCGCTTGCCCCCCCCACTTCTCAGAGTGGGGGGGCAAGGTATGTGTTTTGCCCCCCCTGAAATAGCGGAGGTCCTTTCTGAGAAAAATGTAACAGTAACTAGGAAAAGTGGTAAGGCTGTTTTTTTTTCGTCGGTCCCGTACTCAGGGACACATTTCTTGCCATATTAAAGGAACCAAACAGAGCACACACATATGTTTGATCGCTCCTGTACTCCATTCACTATTAAGCACGAGATCGCAGCTTCGAGACGTGTACGCCCAGTTCACGCTTTTTGCCTCCGCTGCGCTGTACGGGTAAACGGGGTATAGCAACGTTGGATATGATCGATGTCCCAGTCCAGACTTACACATCTCATGGTCCTTCATGTTCACCAAGAGAGAACTGCTGCGCTCGACCTAGTGCAGGCCACGAAGGAGTTCGTCTCCAGAACTACAGAAAGAAAAGTCACGTTTGGAAACATAACATTCAGCGATCTCAAGCAATGCAAGTAGTATGTTTAGTATGTTAATTTCTTTCGTTTGATGTTTCAGTTGATCTTCCATGTGTGGTGAGTTTATATGATCAATAAAAGTGTAGGCATGCCTTTTCCGCTCCTGAAATCACCTCTTGCTGTCTTTAATCACTAAACCCCTAACCCCCACAAACCAAAAAACCTGAGCGTGTGTTCTTCTGTCGTAGAATTTGTAGTGTGAGATCGCTGACTTGGCGCGGAGCCTACGGGCAAGTGGAAGCGCTGCGCTCGTGCTGGAGACCACCCAAAAACAACAATAAAACAATCTAAACCGCGTGCAAGTGTTCATCTGATCATCAGTAATATCATGTTCTCTAATAAACGCACAAAATCCTAATTGCTGTTTCAAGTAAAAATTAAGAACAAATACTCCTCAAAACGCAGATGTCATCATCCCATTACTATGTAGCGTGTAAAAGCTTGTCTTCACCTCAGTGCTTAGAAAAACGTTGGTAGATAGAAACTACCTCCCTAATAGAAACAAAGTTCAGTGTCCGCCGGCCCCGAGGGGCGGGGGGGGGGGAGGGGGGGGGGGTAGCAGGGTGTTTGGTTTGCCCCCCCACTCAAAAACAAGTTGGTACGCCACTAACGGCAGCGCGGTGGCCAGCTTCCCCGTCACACGGGGTGTCCGCCAGGGCTGCCCACCCTGGCCGCTCCCCTTCGTCTTGTTGCTCGGTCCGTTCCTCACCAACATCGACCGGTGTTCCCTATAAGAACTTTAGATTGGGCGAGTTGGTTGTTCATGTTTGTCCACGTTTAGCGCACTCGAAAAACTGTCACTCAAGCATTCACACACCCAAAGAACACCGCGTACCGGTGTTCCCTGGTACGCGGTCTCCCTCTCCTCGGTAGCGGCGAGGTGAAGGCCACTGCGTATGCCGGCGACATCACACTGCACCGGCGCGACGCTGAGGACCTCAGCGCGGCGCTGCACGTCTTCACGACCGACGTACGGCTCGCTTTCGGGCGCACGCCTCAACGAGCAAAAGAGCAATGCGTTGTGGGTCAACCGCCCACCAGACCCAGTCTCCCCGCGCCCGGCGACTGCCGTGGTGAAAATGCTAGGCGTCCCGTACAATCCGATGGGAACCTCGCCCGAGATGTGGACCCTCCTTGCGCCCGACATCGCGGCGAGTGTGGATCGTGCCCGCGGCTATGCTCTCCGCATGGCCGAGTGCCGGTACCTGGCTAACTCGGGGATCTGCGGGCGTCTCTGGTAGCTAGCGCAGGTGGCGGTACCACCGCAAAGCTTCATCAGACAAGTTTGAAGTTCTCTGTTGACATTCCTCTGGACGGAGAGGACCGAGCTCGTCGTCCGTCAAGTGCTCTCCCTCCCGCGCGAGAAGGGAGGGTGGGGCTTCTCCTGTGTGGATGGCACGCCCGAGCTACTGCAGCTCAAGACCATGCTCATTATCCTACACGAAGCTGAGAGCCCGGCCGGATCTCTCTCTCTCTACTTCGCGGGGCACTCCTGCCGAGACTTGGGCGTGGACCTCACCGGCCCGTCGGGTGCCTGTGCTGAGACACTGCCTCTGGCTTTCCGGCAAGCGCTTCGTTTGCACCGCCGCCTTGAAGAGCAGGCGCCATAATTGGACATCATGACAACACCAGCGTCACGCCTCGCCCAAGCCCTGTTGGAAACACAACTCACTTC
Source organism: Ixodes scapularis (assembly GCF_016920785.2). Lineage (NCBI taxonomy): Eukaryota > Metazoa > Arthropoda > Arachnida > Ixodida > Ixodidae > Ixodes > Ixodes scapularis. The sequence continues at coordinate 136,821,771 of NW_024609879.1, read as the reverse complement.
CGTGCAGATCGGACTCTCGGATTTGTTCCCATGCGTACGCCTCACCTTCTCCAACCTTCCAGGACACCTGCGAGACTTCGAGTGGCAGCGCGGCTGGGGAGTGCTTCCCAAGCGAGATCGCCTGCTTCGGTGGCCCGTGTCTTGCACCAATCAGTGCCCGAACTGCGACGACCGAGAGTCGAACGTGCATGCTGTGTCGCAGAGTGTGGTGACGCGCCCGTTCTGGCGGGTGGTTCACGCTAGTTTCCCGGGGTTCGGTGTGGCACTGTACCTCCTCCGCGGACGCTGTCCTTCGGGACTCTTCACATGCATTCTGCTCGTCGCGAGCCAGCACGTCTTGTCGCGAAATTGGTGCTGAGCTGTGGGAAAGCGACGGAGGTCACGCGTGCTCTGGCCGCTTTTGTTTTGGGCTACGGCGGGAGCTCGTGTCGCACCTCAAGGAGCAATTGTTCCTTCTCGGAGAACAGGAGTTCCTGCGGCGCCGGTCCTCCCGACACTTCCACGTGCACAACTCTCGTATCGATTTGCGATTTCAATACGTTGATCATATCTAGATCGCGTTAGGCACAGAAAGGGGGAACTGGACGCGATGCCGCCCACTGTTGACTCCTTCGCGGCGTCGCGGCGTGGGACGTGCGAACGCAATACTGGTCGATATCTCTTTGCGCGAGTGATCGTCTGGACGGGCGATTTGCGGAGCAGCGGGCGTGCGCCCTCGCCTTACGCGGCTCGGCGCGGGGTCGGCTTGTGGATTATAGAACCTGCATATACTGTTCATGATATTTCGCGTGTTAGGCTTTAGGTTTCGTTCTAGTCAAGACATAAGTGTTGTAAATAAAATTTTCTGACCTGCAGACGACGCTGCTCATCCTGGCTACCTAGGGGGCGCTGAAGGGATCTACTAGTGATGACGTTGAGAGGAGGAAGCGCTCACGTCTTGTGTTCTAGATGCTTTTGGTGTCGCTCGCGTGTGTAGCGCGTGAAATTGCAAGCTTTTCAGGTATATTTCCCCTCACTGACGCCAGTCGTGATGTCTTTTAGAGCGCATCTCTTAGGCGCCCGTTTCCGGCTTCAGCGGCGTCGCCGTCGCCGTAACCGCGCGTTGCATTATGGGACGCGTCCCACACGTGACGTCACACGTGACGTCACGTGTTACGTCACTAGGGCAAAATTTTCTGTCTAGCTTTGGCGGGAAATTTTTCACTAAATTGAGCGGGACATTTTTCTGCTAAATTTAGTGGGAAACTTTCCCGCTAAATTTATCTAGGACATTTGAGCCCCGTGATGTCACACTTGAAGCACTCAACCCGGGAAACATTTTTCTCTAGATTTGGCGGAAAAATCTTTCCGCTAAATTTAGCTGGAATTTCCCGCTAAATTCCGATCGGATGAGCCGAAATAACAAAGTATTTTAGTAATTTGGCATTAACATAGTTTGTAATACAAATCTAAGTATTCGTAGTATGTATAAAACCATTCTTAATGTTATTTTCCTGGCATTTTTGTTTACTTCAACCGATCTTTCTTTTCCTTCTTTAGATTGCCTAGCACCCGACAAAATTTTATTTAGCGCTCAGCGTTATTTATCGTCGGAACAAACAAGAGCAAAACACGAGAGCAGGCTACAAATGAGTAACGCATTTACTAGCCACTAGAGAGCTCGGATATTCACTAAGCCAGGTCGGCGACAAAAGGGGTCACTTAAACGTTTTTATAGCACTCAGTTTGCAATAGATTGTTCTCCAAGCCCGAAGGCATAAAACAGTCACGTAAGTGCCAAAACAGAAAATACAGTAACGATAAACGCCGCACAAAATAGTTTTTTTTTAACGCAAACGATTATAGCTCTAATATAACAGTATAAAATTAAAGTTCATTCCAGCGTCATTTGCAGGAGGGCGCTCTGGAACGCTGCAGCCTGACATGTAGAACTCCACTCAAGGGTCGTGTGTATTCCATATTAGATACAGATGCGCCGGATGGCACCATCTGCCAAGAATCAAAGGTAAGGTGTTCTTTGTACATGGTGATACACAGCGCACAAAAGACAAAGACAAAGTAGAAAAAAAAACAGAGAAGCCCTGACCCGCAGGTAAGTATATATAACATAAAAGAAAGGAAAACAAAGAAGATATTAGATAAAACTCAAAGAGGAACCTGTACATGGAACAATATGCGCATATCACCTAACACAGAACCCAGAAGAAATAAAGAAAGAAGATCATACAAATATAAAAGGTACGTGTCCATGGCACAAGAAGCGTATAACAGCCGAAAAAAAAAAACGCAAGCATTATTTTATATGTGCGCGTAAAAATGAAACCTAATTTTGTATAATGCCACGATGGTTGACTCATGCGGCTTTCCCCAAACCCCTTATATTAAAGGCCTCATCGATCTCCCTCGTAATATTGTCCCTATTTCTACCAATAATAGTTCTATTAAAATAACAAACTTGGCAGTGTGAGGGTAAGTGAACTCCGACCGGGGACCGGATGAACAGGTTATGTTCACAAAGCCTGTCGTGAATACAGCGCCCAGTTTGTCCAACATTTGTCCTTCCACAAGAAAGGAGGATGCTATACACCAGGCTCGATGAGCAAGGCACAAACGGTAGAGCATGTTTTTTTTACTATTTTGTCGGGATACTTTGTCCAATTTTAGGTAAACCTCCGAACAAATTCGAAAGATAATTTGGGAGGCTGAAAGAACTACATGTATGTCATATGGTTGCGCTACATATTTCGAATTATGTGAAACATTGGGGTACCGAACCACAACCACTAGTCCTTTCTCCGGATTGCGCTTACAGTTTCTTCCCTTTTTACTTTTTGGAGCGCAGCTCTTAGGCGCCCGTTTCCGGCTCGTCGTCGGCGTCGGCCTCGGCCTCGTTGCAACCGCGCGGTGCATTATGGGACGGTACGAGGGTCACAAGTGGCGTCACTCAAGACGTTACCGCGCGTTGCGTTATGGGTACCCCGCTAACCTTAGCGGAACATTTCCCCCGCTAAATTTCGCTGCAAAAACTTTAACGCTAAATTTAGCTAAAAAATTCCTCACTAAATTTAGCGGAAAAAATTCCCCGCTACATTTATCAGAAAAAAATGCCCCGCTAAACTTAGCGGCAAAATTTCTGCGCTAAAATTAGCAGAAATATTTTCCCCCTAAATATAGCGGGAAACTCGGCGAAAATTTCCCGCTAAATGGAAGGCGAGTAGGAGAGGAGGGGAAGGCACGGATGAGGAGGAGGGGCAGACCCTCCTCTCCGTACTTTGCCCTCCTCCTCCTCAAGAGCTGCGCTCTAATGCGGCGGTACAGGGGATTGTAAACGTCTTTCATTTTTTACTAGAGTACTCACGACCTCATTCAACTTATGCCAAGGGAACCCTGATGACTTTAGGCGCAAAAATCGGGCTTTTAAGCTTTCATAAATGCAATGAAAACATTACTTTCTTTAATGCTGATTCAAGACAGAAGGGAGCTATAACCAGCTTTACAATCTATGAGCGCTCAGATGGGTAATGTAGGATACCCTTCTTTGAAGGGGCGATAAGAACCAGCACAGATGGTTGCATGCAGTAAGAGTGGTAGGTCCAGCAACTGTACGAGACCTTCCCTAGGTTGTTCAAAGGTGGAACTACAAACGAATGCCACACGTATCAAAAATGACCTCAACCCTACTAACTACACGCATTTTCTTACGGCTCTTAGAAAAAAATAGACAATCATCAACACTTATAAACACTTTTGTCACAAGAGGTAGAGCTGCGGGCCAGTTTAGAAAGCAACTGCGCTACAGTTTAGGATATTTTGAAATAATGGGTGATAAAGCATGAAAAGTACTCAAAAACAAACCGAATCATTTGCCTCATGAAAACCAAACTATTTTTCGCGCGATCTTGTTTTTTTACGAAACTCTCAAACCGAAACGGAAACTTCGGCAAAGCAGGGAAAGATTGCACCCTCGACGTCAGATACATACGCACCCACGGGGGATACAAGGGGTGACGTGATCTGTCCAGAAAAAAAGTAAAAGCCGTCTACAACTCCCTGTGACACCGAATTAGAGCGCAGCTCTTGAGGAGGAGGAGGGGGGGGGGTGAAGTGACCTGGGGGGGATCACGTGACCTTGGGGGTCACGTGACGATGCCGATGATGTCATCAGTGACGTCATCGTCACTGATGACGTCACCGGCATCCGCATCGTCATCGTCATCGTCACTGATGACGTCATCAGTGACGTCACTGATGACCTCACCGGGATCCGCATCGTAATCATCACTGATGACGTCATCAGTGACGTCACTGATGAAGTCATCAGTGACGTCACTGATGACGTCACCGGCATTCGCATCGCCATCGTCATCATCACAGATGACGTCATCAGTGACGTCACTGATGACGTTACCGACATCCGGATCGTCATCGTCATCATCGCTGATGACGTCATCGGAGTCCGCATCGTCATCGTCACTGATGACGTCATCAGTGACGATGACGTCCTCGGGGAGGTCACGTGACCTCGGCGGGGGGGTCACGTGACCCTGGGGGGTGGTCATGTGTATATACGTGACTTCGGGGGGTCACGTGACCACCGGGGTCACGTGACTTGGGTGACCTTGGCAGTCACCCCGTCACCCCCAAGGTCACCCCAAGGTCACGTGACCTTGGGGGTCACGTGACCCTGGGGGAGGGGGTCACGTGACCATGGTTGAGGGGGTCACGTGACCTCTGGGGGTCACGTGACCTTGGGATGACCTTGGGGGTCGCGTGACCTTGGTTACGCCGACGCCGACGGTGACACCGATGCCGCTCAAGCCGGGAACAGGCCCCTAAGAGCTGCGCTCTAAAAAAAAAACGCGGATGCACGTGGAAGGGCGAGGAGCGGGCCGGGGCGGAGAGAGCTAGCGGCGGTGGCGATCAGACAACGCGAGTGGAGACGTAGCAGGTTATGTAGGCAGCAACCCAGGCTGCTAGTTGGCCGGCAAGACCACTAGCCCCGTTTGTTGGCACGTATATCGGCGAAACACAGCTTTGGAGGCGCGCGACATTCCTACTGGACACCAATGTTGCGGATTGGGCGCTCTCAAATCATTCCAGTTCCATTCCGGGGATTAGAGTTTCAGACAATTCCATTCCTTTCAACTCCTCGGAATGCAGACGTGCTCATTCCCACTCCTGGAATGGCCAAACTACACCGTGTCATTACTGTAATTCCTAAACGTAAAACAAATTGGCATTGACAGCCACACTGTGCTCGCGGAGGCGACGGCAAAACTACGCAAAAGCTTCCTCAAAGCACTAATTCTACTGAGCCGAAGGGTGGTCGCACAAAGCACTTCGAAGCACTTGGTGTCACTGCAGACATCGATTGCACGATCAATCGTAAAAGGCTTGCGAGTCGCAACAGACGCTAATATTTAAAACCAACCATTTTCTTCGCAATCGGATCTTATACCCATATACCCACCACAGGTGCTACGTGGTTTCTGTGTTGTTTGATAAGGCCTAAAAGGGGCAATGCCACAATTTTTCTACTTTGAGAAAATACCTCTTAGAACGGATAACTGACGTTCAGAACCTGTGAAACACCCGTTCGTTTTTCACCGCACGCAATCGAAGTCGCAGAAAAAAACTAAAAACGAGCAGCCTTCACCCCCTCAACTCGCAGCCAGAACAAGCGGTCACGTGACCTGGAACAGATTATATTCCGCCAATATTGATTATAACCACGCGCTCGGGTTGGCAAGGCACAGGACACGCTCTGCGTTGTAAGACATTGTTATGGTTCGGACATTGTTGTGATTGCAGCGATTGGACACGGCCCACTACCCAAATGCTTGTCGAGCTATCGATCATCAAAACCCCAAACCAGGTGCCCACGCAATGCTCGGTTCCTATCTATGAGCCGCATTAAAAGATCGTCTCTGGGCGGTGCACTCTCAGAAAAAACGGTATATTGCTACACTCCTAGTCCCATATATGACACCCCAAAACTTCAGTTGGACGTACAGTGAGCTGATGTCGAACCGATGGTACCAGCTTTCACGAGCGGCTTGACAGCCGAATGGAACAAGTTATTAAAATAGCCAATGTACCCATCACTGACTATAAAAAAGTAATCGGGGTGTCTCGGCCCTACTTCAAAACCTCAAAGTTTTTTTTTTCTTTATTCTTTGATACGTACTTTAGTTGCTTAATTAGGTATATATCACCGTTCTCAAGCCCCCTGTAAAAGTTGGGGTCGTCTGTTGGACGTCAGTGCGCTGTAGGTCGAACTGAAGTTTTTCGGTGTCGTATATGGAAGAAGGGGTATAAGAATATAGCCTTTATTCTTTGACAGTGTACTGCGACCGCCTAGCTACGTCATCATGATTCGCAAAGGAGAGATTGTATGAAAACGCTCCCTCTTGTCCTTGAAATTACACCGCAACAAAAGAGTTTCTTGACCAGTGGCGTGGCGTGTGAGTATCGTTGAGTCCCACTAGTGCCAGTAAGGTCTCGTAAAGTGAAAAACAATCCAATTGAATATACTGGCACCACCCCTTTAAAAAAGTATAGTTGGTGCGTGGCGCAAAAAGAAGCTATCCCTGCTTTAAAGTATTGCACAACAACACCGCTAGTGCGCTGCTGGAAGCGACGCCGCGTCTACCTGCCACAAATCTCCGTGCACTGCGGCAAAAGAAAACTGCTGACAAAATGGAAGCAGTGTACGGCGCCAGCACACGGGACTGCAGCACCATATTATGGAGCCTTCCTTAAAACCTAAACTTTCGCACTTGTTGCGCGATTTTGGCGATTTCTTAACATATTCAAGCCAATTCTTAATTTATGTTCCACAAAGACACTAGACGATCGACTGGGTTAAAATCAGGGAGTCTAGCCGGTAATTTTTCCGGTTCGGTTTGGGTCAAACCCCTACCAGCTACGCAACCATGGCGTCCTTAGCATCGATATTCCAAGGCCTCTCCTACTCACTTCCTTGTGGCACTTAAATTACATTTGAAAAGTTTTGTATAGTATTTAATGACAAACTATCTTTCCGGAACTCAAGTGTTGTTTCTACAGAGTGCTTTTTGCAACTCCTAACATTCCCTCTGAATTCTACTGACATAGCATGGCAAAACCTTTGAGTTTCATTTTTGAAGACCATAGAGAAGGTCTCCTAGTGTTCGGACCTATCACTTCCACAGCATACCAAATATATCTGCTCATCCTTCTCCCCGGTCAAATAAGGGTATCTTGCATTATCCTTCTTCGCACTAAAAACTGCAAAGAGGGGTATAGCTCCTTCCTACTTTGATTCAGTCTTACAGAAGTAATGTAGTAATGTGTTCACTCTATTTATGACAGTTTCAAAGCTCAATTTGAGCGCCTCAAGTCATCGGGGTTCCCGTGGCCGGTGTTAGGTGAGGTCGTGAGTACCTGGTAAAAAGAAATAAAGGGGGAGGAAGCTGTAAGTGCAATTATGAGAAAGGACAATCGGTAGTCTTTTAGTACCTGCACAAGGTTTCACACAAACTGAAACATGTAGCGCAATAGATGACGTACCAATAGCTTTTCAGCACCTGTCCCCTCCCCCCCCCCCCCTCCAGAAAAAGAAAGTTTGGCTCAAATTTGTTCGAAAGTTCACTTAAATTTTGAAAAAGTATACCAATACTCTTGTAACAAAAACATGATCTACCGTTTGTGCCTCGCTCGTCGGGCGTGGTGCATAAAGTTACCCTTTCGTATGGAAGGACATATAGAGGGAAAACGGGGCGCTGTATAAATGACAGTCTGCGTGAACATAAACTTTCCTTCTGGTCCACGGTCGGAGGTCACTGACCCTTACACTGCCAAGTTGGTTACTGCAAGCCAACCCTGGCTAATGAAAATAATCTTTTTTAGATTTAAGGACCAAATTACAAGGGCGATACAGGAGAAACGCAACGGGGGGAAAACATGCATCTGTCGATTATCTAAACAGGAGGTTTAATGTTTTCACGCATATATAAAATGATGTTTGTGTTTTGTTGTTTTCCGGGAAGTATGCGGTTCCCGTGCCATGAACACGGCAACCTTTGAATTTGGTCCTCTTCTTTCTTGCTCCCTACTGTGTTTTGTTTTTCTTTTTATATAATGAGTTGCGAGTCAGCGCTTCTCCTGTCTGTTTTCTTCTCATCTGACTTCGTCTCCTATGCGCTTTTTTATTACCATGGTCACTACTGTGCAGTTCCTGGAAATGTAAGGACTTTTCATCTGAAACGTGCTCGTCAGGGGGGTCTAGAAATTTTTAAGCCAAAAGGTGAAGCCGCCAGTCAACTTGATGCTAATTGGCTGAGCCGGGTTCGGACAACGCCACCATGTTGTGGGTGAAGGAGGGGGGTGGGGGGGAGAGGCCATAGCAGTAAGAAAGCGTTTGTGTCAGGCGGGAATCGAACACAAACCATTTAGATTGTTAAGCGAGTGTTCTTCTACCATGCCACGACACATCGCCGCGAGATGAGGTGCTATTTATATGGAGAGCCCTGTCCCCGGATTCGCTCTGCATCCCGCAGATAGCAACTTGACACCCTGTCAGAAGTTCAATTGAAACCCGAGTTCGCACCGGTATCTCTGTTCCAGGAATACTTATCGAGTATAGCCACGCGTTAAGCCAGTCGCTAAACTAGCCGATGACCAGCGCCGTGGGCGTAGACGCCACACGTTCCACGTGCAACACAATTGCCCAGAAATTTGCTATGTAACTTTCACATCTTCGTAATAGATGACAAAGCATCGGGTCCGCTCACTTAGAAATTCGAAAAAGACGTCTTAATTTGATTGTTCTTTCTTTTTTGTCCTACAGATCTGCAAACATGGAGTCTGTAATGCGCCATCATAACGGTCAAGAAGATTCCGCCAAAATAAAGCACTCACAGTGATCACCAGTTCTTCAACATAATTCTCACAAGAGCACCTTAGTTTCATGAAGTGTACTCATGGGCGTACCAACCGGGGGGGGGGGGGGGGGGGGGTCAAGGGGGCGCTTGAGCCCCCCTCCCCCCCATATCTCGAAGTGGGGGGGGGGGGGCAAGGGATGTGTTTGGCCCCCTTGAAACAGCCGCCACTGGGCAGGGCAAGCACTGACCAGCAGCGCCCAAAGCATACCAAGGGCACCGCCCCCTGGCTCTGGGGGGGGGGGGGGGGGAGGAGGGTCGGGTTTGCCCCCCACTCCAAAACAATACGCCACTGAGTGTACTGAAACTACTTATGACAACTACAAGCTTATGAATTTAGCTAAGTGTTCTCCGATACGTTATAAATACCGGGAGTGGAACATCGCCTTGTGGTAGGCTAGCTATTTGTTCTTAATATGGTTAGAAAAGCCTCCACACAGACGAGGGCGCTGAAGGGTTCAATAAAAGCATAACTACAATGCAAGCGAGCTGGACAAGAAGGATCAAGAATAGCTTTATTTACAAAACGGGATCAAGACAGCAGTTTGCAATTTTGTTTCCAATTCAGGCGGAGTGAAGGCCACAAGAAAACATTTACACCAAACCACACATCGACCATTCAATAGATGCACTTCGAGGTGCTTCAAGGTTTGTTTCTTGATATGCCATAGCCGGGGCGTTAATCCATTCGAAGTCCGGGGGGAGGGGGGGGGGGGGCATACAGTGTGCAGTTACAGCCATCTTAAAAAGACCTTTCATGTAAAAAAATGTAACGCAAAAAAAGAAAACAACTTTTGTTTATATATATAGCAGTATTGAACTTCATGTGTTTCGGGTGTCGGTGACGCAGTTTTCATAAAAAGGTGATTTGGGAGTATCGTCTTCTTTTTATACGAGTAAGGGTTTAAATACATGGGAATACTAGTTCGTAAAAGAGCATATTTAAAGATACACGTTGATGGTAAGTTTTCTGTACGCCTAATACAACGCTCTCATGCGAAAAGTCTAGTGCTTGTAAAGCGGGGCGTCTGTTGTGTTCTTGGCAGATGAGAAATTCAGCCACCGCAGTACGGCCATACACGCATTGAGCGTGCCGGGTTTTGGCTGCGCGTGCGCCGAAGTGTTATCAAAGGCAGAAAGCAGGCGGCCAATATTAAGAAGCCGGGGGTACCTCCTCTGGAGGAGTTAAACCGCTACAGGAAGGGTAAGGTCGCAACCACCATATCGAGCTGCGGTGGAAGGGAGGAACAACCCCTCATTCGAGTGCGGTAAAAGAGCGCGCCTGTTCGCCCTAGTCGGGCTTAGGAACGGGGCTCCCGGATTGTGATAATTAGGGAGTTTTCGGAAACTGTTTTCCCACCTCTGGAACGAAGACGCCACTACAGCGCACGCGCGACGCTAGCTTTGCCTGCAGAGCCCCGGATCTCGCAGCGGGTTGCGGAGAACCGTTGTGGGACAGCGGAAACGATCTACGAAAACACCTTATTAATTATTTGTACGGACAATTCACACAGAGCAAAACGGCTATGAGTGGTGGTTTAGGGGGGGGGGGGGGGGGGGGAGGGGAAGAGGGAAGGAGAAGAGAGTCAGGCGTCCGCTTTTTTGCAATGCACTTCCATTAGACCAAATTCACAGCCAAAAGTCAGCAGAACCGACTGGCCAACCACAATACAGTCTCACCATTTTGCAAACAGGAAGAGGTGCGTGAGAAACTGCCCAGTCACTGCCAGGTTTGGCTTTTCCTTCACACGTGACGTCCCGCGCACATGATTGAAAGCTCGCCACCCCGCCACCTACAACCCCCTCTTATTATGTCATGGCTGTACAACACCACGGCCACTTGATTAGGACTCCCCTTGGTAGCGGCCTGCCGTATGCCTCACTCCGCCGGTGAGATCGATAGTTCTACTTTACCCCGCAGCGCCAGCCGTGGCGCTCGTTATCGGTGAGAGATAGAGTTCCTTTCGGGGGGAGCATATCGAGGAACTCTATACTTCATTTCACGTTAGTATGTACTTGCTCGCCGCGCGTGCTAAAAGCGCGAGATAGTTGCTTCGAAGGAAGCCCCGGCTGCTGCATGAGCGCTCGTGCAGCGAGTGCTCCAGTCAAGGCAGTAAAGGCTAGCCGCTCGCGCTAGCACAGCGTTCGCGGTTAGTCCATGCTAAGGTAAGACGAAATATAGTGAGAGAGGAGCAGTACGCCCGGCCCAGTGTGGCTATTTAGATTTTTTTTCGCGAAGCCGCAAGTCCCAATTGAAAGGACTGCCAGATTGCGTGACTGATGTGACAAATCTGTGTAGAATAAAAGCACATGATTCTTTCTGCGAAAAGCTCACTCAGCTGCAGGCTGCGCGCTAAAGCTGCATTCTGCTGGCAGTATGAGCGAATTGTCGTTTTCTTGTTCCCGTAACTGTTGCCCCGTTTCTATTACTACTGTAATATAGGAGTTATAGTTGGATATAGCTAGGCCGTATGATTTCCGGTTTTAACCGACGCTCGAGCACGCGCGAGCTGTGCCATTTATTCGCCTGTGAAAGACAATATAAAATCAGACTCTGCGTGCATAACTTCAGCAATATAAGCTTCATTGTTCACAAAAAACAGACCAAGGGAGTCATATAGTTCACAAGCGGAGTACTTTTCGGGAAAGAGGCTTCCGCGAAAACCTCAATACAATCTCTAGTGCATGGGCTGTTTATGTCACCAGCTCAGTTTGCCAAAAAAGGTCTGAGGAGTTTTCTGAGAAAGAGCTCGCAGAGCTCTTCGCTGTGGTAGGGGTCTCGGCAGTTAACACACCACATCAGCGGGCAGTCCATAAGGTGTGGAAGCACAGCGCTCGAGAGGACCTTGCAAATCCTTCCACAACCACGGATCTCCGCCGACAGTAGAGCCCTCTCGACAAAGGTGCAGGCGAGCTTGCACAGCCAGACAGCTTCAGGTCGTGCATAGCTGAGTCCTCCTTGGTCAAGGCTAAACATGGACTGATATGCTCCGTCATGTGATGCATTTCCCTTAAGTTGCGCTTGCATTCAGGACACGTCACCTCAAAGTTTAGCGGGTTTCTAGACATTAGCCTTCCTTGCTTTCACTGAGAAATTCTTATTGCTTTGCTAGGTTGAATGTTCCAGCTAATTACTTTGAAATTACGACAATTTCTGCAAATAAAAATGGTCACCTCTTGTTCACAAACGAAGGCCAAATAGCCAGCCATGTAAGTCAGCGGTGCGAACTCAAATTCGGAAGATACTTCATAGTACTTCATCAACTGCAGGATTTCCTGCTTCACGAGTGGATTTGGCACATTTCATCGCCGTCTGGCGCTCAGAGCTAGAACGCGCATTTACATTTCCGGCAGCTTCCAAAATGCCAACACAAACAACACACGCGAGCGCAGAGTGACACTACAATATTTTCGCCGAGCACAGCGGTGCATAGGTGGGGGGAAAGTGAGTTTTGCTGCCTTCTGCAACCGCGGCAGCGCCTCGGTATCGGCGAAATCAATGACAGGCAGATATTGTATCTGGGTAGCTGAGCAAGAGCGCGTTGGGCGCCTTCTCTGTACTTCGTTTCACCTTATGTTGTACCACAGGGAAGGCTGGAAGCGCGAGCTGATAGCGTTGGCAGCTGCCCTTACTGCACGAGAGCTTGTGCCGCCGAGATCTGCCCCAGAGCAAGGAGCTCGCGCTTACAGCCTTTCTTGCGGTACAACATAACGTGAAACAGAGTATAGCTTTCAGCTCACAAGACCGCTCACCGATGTGCAGCGCCCCCTCGGAAAATGGGAGAACTTCTCCTCTCACGCGCGCTCTTTTGTTTTCGGAAAAACATCGGCAGGCCGCACCAACAGGGGGGATCGAGTGGCCGTGACAACACTATACTTAGTCTCACCTTAGTATGGACTATTTTTGTTAGCCGCGCGTGCTAAAAGCGCGAGCTAGTCGCTTTGAATGAAGCCGCGGCGGCTGCACGAGCGCTCGTGCAGCAAGTGCTCAAGTCAAGGCAGTCAAGGCTGGCCGCTCGCGCTAGCACAGCCTTTGCGTTTAGTCCATGCTAGGGTGAGACGAAGTATAGAGCGCACGACTCAAGAGCGCCGATAGTAGAGCGCCATGACGTTAGCTCGTGCGGCACGAGAGCGCCGCGACGTTAGAGCGCGCGACTCGAAAGCGCTGCGACGTTAGCGCGCGCGACTCACGTGCGCAACGACATTAGCTCGCGGCGTCATTAGAGCGCCCGTCACGAGAGCGCACAACCAGTCCAGCGCGAGTGGCCCGACCCGACCGACCACCTGTTCGGACATCGCGTGCTTATGTGAAATAGGCGGCGATTTAGGCCGCGGAATTCAGCGAGGACATTGCGAATGAGTCGACGAAATATTTGCGTGTGACAAACAAAGAAGTGTTACTAAAAGCTGACAGCAGAAAAAAAAAGAATATTAGTAGCATTCATTTCCGCAGTAAAAAACATCGCAGGTGACCTAGCTTCATTCGGTCTTTGATTTTAATTGATAAAGTTCACCACCGGCCTGACTAACTTTTTATTTTAAATTATTTTAAAACCTTCAAAAGGAAAGAAGCAGCTTGTAATATGCTTAACTGTATTCTGGGGCTTTCAAGATCAGTTTCGGAAAGGAACTCTCTTGCCAAGTGTCATACGCCCACTATTCATATTGTCACAACTGACAATTGTACCAAACGCTCAATTTGGGAACATGTGCCAACAATGAAAATGAAATATGCGCTTATGTCAGCGTAGCAGAGGGATAGAGCGCTGGGGCGAGACCGACAGCATCCGGTGCGGCAAGCACCATTTTCTATGCGCTTCTCGGAACCTGGCCGGTATAGATCTTGACGCATTGGTTCTGTCTCTGGAGGCGTTTTTGTCGGAAAAAAGTTGACGTACAAATTCTATAGTCACTCCTTTAAATTTACTACCTATGGCACAATCCTTGTGTAGAAGTTCGGTCTCTATTTATGTCTAGAACTTTTCTGTTCGAATTTTTATTTCTGTTTGTGCTGCGCTTTTTAGGGGCGAAGCTCCTTAGGGTCTAGCCCTGTCCATCCGTCCGGCGTCCGTGCTCACATCGATTGCCATCCCATCTGTCTTCTTAATAAAAAAAATATGTTTGCACAGTCCACAGGATTGGACCCTGTGCGGGGAGACCCCAATGGATTTCTAGTCCATCGCCATAACCACTCGGCCACGACTGCGGAATGAATAGGGGGCTCTGAGATGTGGTAGAGACTCAAGAGCTGGGGTTTCTGTCATAGATGAAACGTTGCACGTAGCCGCTCAACGTCTATACAGGAGAGGACGCTGCGGTCAAATGAGTATTTAATCGCGTTAAACTTTGCATGCATTGGCTCAACGTTTATAGAAGAGAGGGCGCTGCGGTCGAATGCTCAAATGCGTATATAACCACGTTCCATACCACACATTGTCTTTCTGACATAGACCATTGACTTAAGCGGTGGAGATGCGTTCCCACGGCTTCTAGCTGATCTAAGCTCACCCGCTAGAAGAACCACTGGCTGTGCATTTCGCCGACCATGAAGCAGTAATAATGAAGCCGAAATGCAATCCGGAACTCAGCACTACCTATGAGCAATAAAAAAAAATCAGCACCATCAGCACTACTTATGAACAATGAAATCAGTATCATCAGCACCACCAGGGCTTCGCCCCAATCAACATCATTCACCACGTGCAGATGTTGTGATTTTTTTCTTCGATATTCGTATATTTCCGCAATCTTTGGTATCCGTATATTTCTGAATCAAAGCACTCTCATTCGGCCCTAGAAGATTGAACTACTTTCGAAGAACAAACGTGGAGACGCTACGGTTCTGTAGAATGCAAATGACGGACAAAGCTATGGACAGTTATTTTTTTTTTTTGTAGGTTCTTCTTTGAGACAAGCAGAAAGCCTTTAGGCTGTGTTCTATCAACAACAGAAGGTGACGTCGTCACCGTACCCGACGCGTCAACGAATGAAGGTTTTGGAAAACAATTCTCAAATATATTTCAAAGATTTGCAGGGGAGGGTTTCCTGTATCCCTCAAAAGGCTAGAAATCTCTGCATCCGATAAAATTGCACTGAGCTTTGCTCCGATGAGCTTTTATTGATAGTTTTTTTTAGTGGTGAGCTTACTTTATTACGGTCGTGGACGTCACAGTACTATTTAATATGACGTGAGGGACGTTTAAATGGCCAGCAAATAGATCGGAGCCTAATTGTCTGTCAAGAATAGACCAAATATATAAAGAAATAAACTATTTATAGTATATCCGAAAGGAGCACGGCAGCACCTTGAAGAAATCCTAGACTCGCTGCTCCACCCAACTGCAGACATTCCCGGTACCTATATGCCCCACCCCACTCCCTAGCCCCCTTTTCTCTCCGATGTCAGTTGTGCCCGTTTTATTTTTTATTAAATGCACATTTAATCAATCAGAAATTACCAATGCTCCGACCCGATGAGCGCGCTCAACTGGTCGTGCGCTGTCGTGTCGCGCGCTCAACTGGTCACGCGCTCTCGTGACATGCGCTGAAGTGTCAAGCGCGCTACTGTCGCAGCGCCCTCGTGTCGCGCGCTCGAACGTCGGCGCTCTAGTGTCGCGCGCTCTAAAGGCGCTCTCCCTTATGTCATAACTGGCCGATATGGGTCAAGAAAATAGCAAAGAATGTTACAAACTTTCTTTCACAGTCGACATTGATCACGGCAGTCCACCTAGTAAAGAAGAAAAGAGTAACCTCTCACGTCTGTGTTTATTCGGGCGCCTCTAGTCCGAAATGTCGTGAGCAACCTCCGGCTTTAAAAATCGAGATTGTCAAAGGATCCGCCCTCAACCGATCTCTTAGATATATGCCCATTTTAAACAACGATTGATGTTCCCGTGTAAAACTAAATTTGATAAGGTGAGTGCAAGCCCCAGAGAGAGGCGGACCGCACGCAAAAACAGATTTTTTATTAAAATATGGAATAGAGCAAACACATCACGCATTACCTTTCGAAAGCCAAGTTGTATTTTTAAGTTTGCTTGATGACAGCGAAAACTATGAGAAATGAAGGGATAGATAAAAAGAAAAGTTCAGAAAAACAAACGGCCAAATATTTACTGGTACCAAAAAGAGATAGAGCCTTGATTTATTGTCAGCATTAATGGATCAGTAGGTAGGGGTTGTTGAGTAATTGTCACCGGAATCCATTTTAATCGGGGTTTTGTATATAAGTAGTTCGTTACGGGGGCATTGGTATTGCGTGGCGTACTTTTCTTTTGTTGATAAATTTTGAGTTTTTTGTTTTGTTTTTGTAAGTTTGTATTATTAAGAGTGAATTTTTGAGCTTTTTCAATCTGTGGCTTCTACACTTGTACAATCTTTTTGGAGTTGTCTGCCTTTCACACTTGTATATTTTCTGAATTTCGAACAAAAAGACGGCTTATAAGGGGAACTAAAATATGAATAAGTGAGTGAGTACGCGCAAAGTAGGTCGATTGGTCGTTCAACTATACATTATTTAATTCAGCCTAGAGACACTGCAGACGCACTTTCCTACTTTAACTACTTATTTGGCTGTAGTGAGTTGAGCGAAGCCTGTCTCCTCGTGTTTTGACAGCATTTTCATTGGCATTCTATAGTACGTTTACAGTTCTTACTTATTAGTGTATATCCGTATAGCAAAATGTGATAAATTAAAAAAAAAAAAAGACTAGTAATTCCCTCGTCAGCAGAACCCCGCTGATCCCGAAACGTTCGTGCCTGGCTCACGATTTACGATAGTTGTGCATCCGGGCATGCGTGGCTGTAATCAAGAGCCGTCATATTCTTTTACGGCGAGTTTTTGTTTACGCAGGTGACCAGACCTGCAACGAAACTTTTGTTTAAAAACCTGTAAGTAGGTTGTAATAATGTCGTGGCTGACCTTCTGTTAGGATGTGCAACTGTTTAATATGGAGACCGTATATAAATGCAGGAATTATTTTTGGACATTATACTATATTTCTGTAAACTACAAGTAACTTTTTTTTTATTATTATCCGAGAAGCAGGAATGAAAAAGGGGGCGACGTACAGAGGTATCAAGGCTTGACTATGTTTCGTTCCCTTTTTTACTCATTCTAAAATATTAAAAGTTCCCCAACGTACCTGTCACAGGGTAAGGGTCAAATAAATAAAAAGGAAGAAAAAAACTGCGTTAACCGACTCTGAGATTAAACAAAAAATTACGTAAAAAAAGAAACAGAACAGCTAGGTTGTACCGGTGACTGAAGATCAAACACAGCTAGGTCAAAATAAAAAAAAAAATACAAAGAGGCGAGGACACGAGAGGATAACAAACAAACGAAACTGCACTTATTACTTGAGTAAACGCAGCCGCGCATGGCAACCCTAACACAACAGAAACACCCGAGCACGAAGCTACGGATTTCAATCGAGCCAGAGATTCACGCACAAGAATCGACACCCATAAAACCAAACCAAGAAAAAAAAATGACCGCATCTCCACGTGGTGAATGCTGTTCATTGGGGCGAAGCTCTGGTGGTGCTGAGGATACTGATTTTATTGTTCATAGATAGTGCTGATGGTGCTGTTTTTTTTGCTCATATGCAGTGCTGAGTTCCGGGTTGCGTTTCGACTGCACTATTACTGCTTTATGGTCGGTGAAATGCAGAGCCAGTGGTTCTTCTAGCGGATCAGCTTGGATCCGCTAGAAGCCGTGGGAGCGCATCTCCACCGCTTAAGTCAACGGTCCATGTCAGAAAGAGAACGTCTGGTATGGAACGTGGTTATATACGCATTTGAGCATCTGACCGCAGCGTCCTTTCGTCTATAAACGTTGAGCCAATACATGCAAAGTTTAACGCGAGTATATACGCATTTGACCGCAGCGCCTTCTCCTGTATAGACGTTGAGAAGCTACATGCAACGTTTCATCCATGACAGAAACCCCAGCTCTTGAGTTACTACCACAACTCAGAGCCCCCTACTCGTCCCGCGGTCGTGGCCGAGTGGTTAAGGCGATGGACTAGAAATTCATTGGGGTCTCCCCGCACAGGTGGGAATCCTGTCGATTGCGCAAACATTTTTTTTCTTTTTTTAAGAAGACAGATGTGATGGCAATCGATGTGAGCACAGACGCCGGACGGACAAGGCTAGACCCTAAGGAGCTTCGCCCCTAAAAACAGGGACCGCAAACTCAACATTGACGAAACAAGGAGAAGAAACGATTGAAAGCGAACGTAACCGCTATACCACACGAGATCACCCCAAGAACCCAACAACGACAGATATTAGCACAGCTCTAAAACGTTCGAAAATCCCCCCTTCGCACTACAGTGCAAGAGGTAGAAGCCGAATGCCCAAAGAAACGAGTCGTAATTTGCCGGTAGGGTTAGAGTCCCAACGCTGCCAGACGCCTGGAGTCGTCCGCCAGAGAAGGGTGTGGACTCGGTGTTCAAACTGTTCGTCCGATCGTCGGACAGCAATCGTCACCACACACGACACTCACGCTCCCACAAGCACACCCAGAAACGAAGCAAACTCGATAGGCAAGACAGAAACTTCAAACGTGAAAAATATCCCAAGATTCACGTACAGCGAGGAAACACGCCACTAGCAGCGACTCGGCCCACTCCGGGACTCCATCTTTGTTACGAAATCCTCTTATATGGGCTCTTCCACTGACCGACCTGCCAAGACCGGCTTTCGGGTCAGCCATTTATCTTCTTATAAAAAATCTACCGGGTATCAGCCCGAATGGAAACACCTTTTACAGTTTCCGAAAACCAAACAGAGGTGCGGATTTATTTCCTCGTATGAGTCCAGAAACAACAATTATCGCCATTACACAGAAAACGACAGGTACTAGAGACGGCAAACTGAGTAAAGCAGCCGCCTCGAAAAAGCGCTCCAGCCAGTGGAAACATCTCCGATTCGGGAACAAATGAAAAAAAAAAACAAAAAAAAACGAGAATAGTTTGGGGATACCCACTATCCCGGTGGCGCCTTTGCGTGCCAAGTGAGCAACATTCGTGAGTCAGCATTCCGTCTGCGAGGTCAACGCCACAAAACTGTGCCATAAGATAAAAAAAGAATTATCCGTCGCCCACCGCCGCTACAAAACCAACTCCGCAATCGAGCGAACCCGTTATGCCCGTGTCCCACTAGGGCGACAGACAGAAACAAACGACAGCGACAAGTCTAAAACCAGAGTCTTTCGCGATTTGAGAGGCTTTGTAGAATAAAAGAGGCTATGCTCAAACACGAGCATCATGCACGCGAGGGCATCTTTGACAGGCTTGCAATCGCTCGTGCTTACTTCACGAACACCGAACGACTAAACGCCTGCAAAAAACACCATCGCGAGCATTCTGCATGGGTTTGAGGCTTGTCGCTGTCTTTTGTTTTTGTCTGTCGCTCTAGTGGGACACGGGTATTAGGGATCAAGAAAAGAAAGCAAGGAGAAGAACAAAGATTGAAAGCGGCACCACGCTCCCCCTCTCCGTGACCGTTCCGACAGTTAGAGTGGTCCGGGAAGAAAATCATAGAAATAAAGGAAAAAATGGGGAAGAAAACCCTGAGGCAACAAACATCGAACGTTCCCTTCAAGCACGGGCCTTCCACTACCAGAGACTTCCCGGCTTCGCTTCCCCGCTCGCCGTACTGCAGCAACATCACGGACATCCGCGAGATGATTCACGACGTCGTCCGGGAGAAAAGTAAGAAGCTCCTGCCAATTACCAACCAACCTGCTTCGCTGTCGATAGCCAAAGCTCTCCGCGATGAAGTTCAGCGGGCATTCCAACCAGAGGCTTCTGCCAGCGCAGCAGCGCTCCAAGGGCCCTTTCTGACCTACGCCGCAGAAGCTCGGAGACGGGCGCCAGCTGCCCGGCAGTATTCGACGCCACTTTGATGTAACCTACCAGCGCCGGAGACTCTCTGACCCTGGCTCACCTGACGCAAGAAATGCTTCGTCTCAGCAGCAACAGCCACCGTCGAACAATTGAGTAGCGTCCGCAGACAAATGGATTAACGGAAAGACTAAAAAAAACATCGCCGACGTGATCTCTATATATGTTGACGTAGAGCAGAAGACGTGGGACAAGGTGCCACCTATACGTCACGTTTCCTTAGAACACGGCGGTGCAAGAGACCACAGGAACAACACGGATTCAGCTGATGCATGGCCGAAAAGTAACGACCATGCTCGACGCGATGCTGCCCCACAAACCAGCTAACAATTGGAGCCACGACTCCCAGGTGGTGGCTCAACCAGCTAAAGAAGTTCACTAGCTCGCCCGACTCAAGATCAACACCGTGTTGACGGCACCCTTCGTGGGGTCGACGTTCGCTTCAATCCCGGAGACCGTGTGTGGGTCTGGACCCCTATACGACGACGGTCTAAGCGAGAAACTCCTGAAGCGCTACAAAAAACCTACAAAGTGCTTCATCCACTGGGGGTATGAACTACGAGGTTATGCCAGATGGAACACGGACTTCATCTCGCCGCACAGCAGCACAGTGGGTGTGGTCTACGAAATCCCACTGAGTTGTGGAGAGGTATACATCGGCCAGACGGGGCGGTGCATCAATGACCGAGCACGGGAGCACGCATTATCAGTAAAAAATAAATATGGCTCGAATTTGCCAATACATTGCAACACGTGTGGCTGTGTTGCGCGACTTCAGCAGATACGGATACTAGGAAGAAGCCGAGAGACGGTCGCTCGAGAGCTATTGGAAGCTTTCTTTATCAAAAAAAAAGTGGGACGGCATGTGTCAGCGACACTTCTATTGTACTTCATTGTAATGAATTACAGTTTTTGAGTGTTCGGGTAAAAAATTAATAAACTTTTACGTGGTGCTGCTTTGCCTGTCGTGTGTACATATATGTATACTTTTCCTGAATAAAACTAGTTCAAAGCTAGCGCTTGTCCTGTCTACTTCTTGTCTTTGTCTTTTTTTGCGCCATTTTATATGTTTTACTTGTTCAAAGTTTGAAGCGCTAATCCGCACATTCCGTTTATGTTCTGTTAACCTTTCTTTAATGCTCGTTGTAGTTTGACCAACATATTTAAAGCCGCACTCCGAGCCAATTTTGTACACTCCTCCACTTACACATGAAACAGATATATCATGCATTTTTTTTTTTTTTTTTTGCATTCTCTTTCGACTGCTTAAAAAAGATCAACTGAGCTCCAACAAGGCATGTAGTTCTGCTAGTTGGTGGTACATACTGTATGGTGGTATGGTGGGAATTCCTGTTTTCTTTTTTTTTAACGAAATTTATTTTGTCATCTGCAAGTGCAACAGAAGGAGCGATAACACACGTGCCAGCTCCGAATCCCGGAGAAAAGCTAACCGGACAAATGCTTACGGGACAAAGGCTCACCCATTTTTTCACAGACCCGTACAGAAGCTCACCAGGAGAAAAGTTCGTGTTGGTCTTAACACGTGTGCGGACAACTAAGGTGCATGCGTGCGACACTAAAATGCAACGATAACTTAAATCTGACCGGCGCATGACTTGTTGCTTAGAGTAGAAACAAGATTATTTATCGATTGGGTAGAAGCGAACTCAGTCCTCCACTAGCTCCAGCAGACTTCTGGGTGTACCTGTAATCCCTCGAAAATATTTTTCACACGATTCTGCAGGCGCGGAGTGGTTTGGGGGTTCACCTCTGAGGGTTTGTGTGAATGCGGAGGCAAAGAATGCCTGATTTTTCTGTGGGCATTCAATCAGCATCACGACGCTTGAATGGGCGTGGCCGACAAACTTCTGGAACTCGGTATTCCATCCTTCGCACGTGTATGCCCGGTATTTTTCTTGAAGAGTGGCGACGTACATATTCCACCGTTCAGGAGGAAACTCCGGTCGTCGTCGGCACACAGTCAGGCAAAGGGAACAAACCGCTCTGGGTGCCGCCGCAGAAAGAGCAGAAACATAACGGAAATGGCCGTTGACATACGTGCAATCAATGTAGTCCAGCAGGTCGTTGATGTCACCAGTAGACTTTTCCCTGACGTAGGTTAGTCCTTCGGGCACAAGCAGAGGTGGAAGGAACGCCAGCCTATCGAAAGTCCCGAACAGCTTTCTAAATTGGTCATCTGTCCAGAAGGGCACACTCCCTTTCCTTGAAAATATTTTTAAAACTTCGCAACTCAATGGCTTGCATATTACAGTTTTGCAACAGTTTCCTTTTCAGAACACAATAAGATAATCCTTGATTTCAAATACATTTCCGACGCTCAATGACGGAATGAATTTAATTTTCCTAGCCATTCACTTCAGATACTAACCAATACCCCAAGAAAACCCATGCATTAGTATTGAAGAGACATTGTGACTAACCTTTATGTGCGCATTTAGCGCGACATAAGCACAATGAAAAAGCGAGGTGGACAAAGGCTGACTTCGCCTCTTCGGTCACCCTTCGGGTTTTAAAACTTCGGTTCGCGAAGTTTCATTCGCGTGGCAAAAGGGTGCTCCGGCATACCTCGAGCCGGGATGAGGACTATTCGTCACATGCCCACTCGTCACAGGATGATTGGTCGAAGGACGATTCGTCACATAGGAACATTCGTCGCAGGATGACTCATAACGCGGGCAGCTGGTCACATCAAGCGCGTAGAGGACGGTAGTAAAATGTAAATTTCAACAACTGCCCACATGCCCTGATTAGGAGTTTTAGGAGCTCCCACTGTAGCATAAAACAATGGTTAGAAAAACAAATCTTACAATACTCAACGTAAAAACGTTTCTGGCACTCACCCGCTTTTCCTTTATTTATTATTTATTCATACTGCTCGCCCTTTTCAAGGCTTTGGCAGGAGTGGTACAACATAAAGTCAAATATACAATGCTCGGTTACATAATATCAACAGCGTTGATATTATGTATCCGATATATTATGATATTTCATCATATGACGAGTCTTCAGCAGGTTGAGCTCATTTAGGTCTCTCGCGTGCGTATGCTGGCTTGAACGAGCAATAATCAGACTGGCAGCCAAATGAGTTGTTACGTTTGGCTTGCATATAGCACCTCGTCTGCGAAAAATCCAATAAGAAGTGCAATTATTTCTGCGGCATGTGTACGAGAGCCCCTCGTGAAGCGGGATCCGGACGTTTCGGTATAAAACGTCTCGGTGCAGTGCGTCTCTTTGCGGTCTTTTTGGTGCACGGACTTTTCGGTGCACGGACCTTTCGGTGCATGGACATGTCGGTGTACAGACTTATCAGTGCACGGACTTTTCGGGTGCGCGGACTTTTCGGGTGCGCAGACTTTTCGGGTGCACAGACTTGTCGGCATTCGGGTGTAAATATGTGCCTTAAATTATTTTTAGGATTACAGCTGAATTTTCACATCTGTAACTGTATTTTACTTTTTTAACAGCTTGAAATCTTTACAATGAGAGAAACTCATTAAAGCAACGTTTTCGGCTCACTGATTCTTTTCCCTAGTTTTGGCCAGAGAGCTTTAAGAACTACGAAATTGGACCAACATGTTTTTTTAATAACATTAAAAATGCGAATTTGAAACCATGCCTGGAGTTGAGAACAAGGCAATGATCAAGCTTTTTAAATGAAAAAGTCGAGTTACTCGCGGAATATTTGGTGTTACTAGTAGTTTGATGGAACCATATTGCAATTATGGATCTCTTGAGTTAATTCTCTAAAACGCAACACCAGCCAAACTCACACAAACTTATGTCACAATATAAACCATATGTAAAACTAATTTTGCATGTCCCTTGCGCCCCCGCAAGGGACATCCGGACAATTCGCCGAATGATTCGCCATTAGTGAGTAGATAACGGTATTTTTCTTAGTCGCAAGCTTTGAAAACGACTGCTATTGAAACTCACTAAAATGTAAAGGTAAATGAACACAAATTGTTAGATATTTCTAGCCATTAATGAATATTAGTGATCAGAATTTATAGATTAATTATCGACGTCTGTCTTCTTGACGCTTATTATAACTGTCCTCAATTGGGGACACCATGCAGCAACACTGCCTTCCTTTGTCTTCACGCGCTTTCGCCTTTTCCTGGCAAAACATCGTGATTTCGTACACTTGCAAGATTTCTATCGCTCTGCATTATCTTCGGCGGAATGGAAATATCTAGACAGAAATTTCCCCTCTCACGTGAAGACATTGACGCAATTTGAGACATAACTGGCAACCCTGAAGACGGCCTCGACGTCAGCGGTGATTAGGAATTGCAGTCTACAGAGGATGTCGTCTGTCGCATCAAGAGTTGCCGTAGCAGGACACGCTATACCTGAGGGCGTTGCGATTACCCACGCTACTTAAGGGCTTTGAATATATTAAGGCATCGGGGTACGTTCATGTTCATTTTCCAGTGCCGGGAGCTTTTGTTTAGTATTGAAATAAAGAAATTATACAGCACAAGCGTTTTCAAGCCAAAACACACTAATCATTTTGATTAAAGAGAATGACTCCGTTACATCAAAATTAAGATTACCTGACAGCTGGAATGCATGTTCTCCTTAAAAGAGTACACGTCTGCTCTTCTTTACAAATTATATGATTAAGGTAAAAATATCTTATTTGCTTAAATTATCGTCAAGATGAACGTCCTAACATAGTATACGTTTTATATAATCACAAAAATTCATGCTTGAGAAGGTTAACCTATCAGAGGCGCAATGCTATCAGCCGCTCGCGCTACGAAGGCCTTTTTGGCCTTTTTGTGGTGTAGCCAAACCAACACGAGCAAGCAAGGTCCACTCAGGGCTCCCATGTAAATTTATAACTTTAAAAGTAAGGTATCTCCGCAGGTCTTTCGACAAGATATAAAAGCTTTACGCGAAGAAGATCGTCAGCGCACCTAAAATTTGCTGATTTAGAGGGTTTCGATTACGTTCAGCAAGCTTGCAGTTGGAACCCGTTTTTTTTTTTCACAAATTAAAAAGAGTTAGTAGTTAAACTTGAGGAAGAAAACGAGAAGGGACGGACAAGCGCAAACTTCCAACTGGCAACAACATTCAATAACACCAAGAGTTTGCTTGTATGCAGGAAAAGGGGGGGGGGGGGGTGAATAAAGGGGTGGAAAGGAGGAGCACTATGCCGTCAAGGGTGCGTCGTCGCTGTCGGGAACGTGGGGAGATAGCTCCGAACTTAGAAATCTTATCTCTTTCTCCGAAAGGGCAATGGAAGTGGAATCGATGTTGTCCTTGGGATCGACACATGGCGAAGGACTGGTGAAGGCGAGCTGGTTGAACATGAATACATAAAATTGAAAGAATAAAACACAGAGGACAAGCACAGGACAACCACTTACTTTCATTTAGCAACGACGTTTATTTTGGGCAAAGACATTGCACCCTGAGCGAGACCCCCACAAGATAGGTTGATAAGGGGGAAGGCTAACAGGGAGATGGAAAGGGTGATATGGGGGACGCAAAAGGAAACTTGGGAGATGGAAGGGTGATAAAGGGGAAGGGAAACTGGGAGATGGAAGGGGTGATAGGAGAAGGAAAGGGGGAACCACGAGGCACGGGCAGAACTACCGGGATGTATTGTATTTACGGGGAGTTGCGATATTTTTGAAGTTCAGGCTTGAGGAATTTTAATTCCCGTCTTGGATAAGGTTACTGAGGCCGATGAAACGTTGTTTTCTGCGTTCTGGATGAGAGAAGATTCGATGATTTCACGTCCGTGGCGATTGCGGTGTCCCCCTCTTGTCTTGGTTCCTGCCGAAGTCAGGCGCGCATCCATTGCATTCGTTCGCGTGAACCGCGATCGGATGAATGGGTTTGTCGGTTCTTGATGTCGTTGCTAAATGAAAGAAAGTGGTTGTCCTGTGCTTGTCCTCTGTGTTTTATTCTTTCAATTTTATGTATGGCTCAGGCTTCCAGAATCTCCCGACCATACCTCAAGGGGTGACCCCGGATTCTTTTAGTACAGGGAAGGACGGCCGAACAGGAAGTCCATTCCGATGCGTGTTTGGCGATCGGGTCGTGAATAACCTCTGAACCGTTAGAGACCGGTTTTTTAACCTCGTTCGCGTGCTCTCTTAGGCGGTCGTTTGAGCAGCGCCCCGTTTGGCCGATGTATCGGGTACCACAGGACATAAAAATTGAGTAAACAAACTCTTCGCGGCAAGGAACGTAACAGGTTTTGTGGTTCTTTTGGCAAGGGGGCGCCGGTCTGGGGCTGTTTACTTTTTTGCAAATAGATGCCCAATTAAACTTACACGAGAAAAGCACGTTGGTTTTGAAGCCCTGAGCTATTGATTTTAGTCGATGCGAAATGTTTAATTAACCATACCAACCCGCTCGTTCTGTCCTTACTGAGTTAGTAGGTCTAGCATTTATTATGTTCATATATTTCTTTTGCAAGCTCTGATGTGACATCAGAGCTTGGAAAGCTCTGATGTCACATCGTCGTCACGTCATCAACAAATTGTACCCGAAAATGTATAGTTTTTGTTTCTTAACCAAGCTATGGTTAGGAACGTTTGAAAGCATTCGCTGAAGCTCCCGTTATATGGTACAATTTTTAATGTCAAAATCACTTCACTTCGCCCTTTCGGATTGTCAGACCGCAATGCATTTTCTGGCTGTCAGACAACAATGACTCATCTAATCTTCACGTAAACATGTTCTCGGTGACCAAGCCTAAAGGTCTATTGGTGCGGGCATTTGTGGGCGCTACTTGCTTACGTTGGTGTTTGAACACAACGTGTGCGATTCTTTATGGTAGCTGCAGGCTGGTGTTTGGTATTTTACTGACATGACATTTTGAGTCATAGAATCATACAATACATTCAACATGTTTACAGAAATGAAATGTCAAGTGAAACGCGACAGCATTTCGAAGGTCACGTGTGAACAATGCGAGCAGTAAACAGGGTGCTTAAAGTTTAGAGATTTACAAAAAAATATAGGATGAGAGATAGTCGAGCTTCGGTTTTCAACATGTATGAGGCTCGGCGCAGATTAAATCATGGGATAATCGACACGTTAAGTTAACAAATTACCTAACATAATTTATTTGACTTTTACTTAGGCGTTTGAATTGAATAAGTTATGGGAGAACAGACGAATTTAAATATTACCAAAGAAGTAAATTTTTAGATACATTAATCTATCAAATCCCGCGCTTTATCGCCCGATTTAAAAACTGTGCGCGAAAAGAGCGCCATTAAGCCCTGCTCACAATTACACTTGGAGATGTGATGTAGTCCTTTAGATAACGTTATGACAGTACTTCTTATCAGCCTACTTCCACCGCAGCCAGAACTACGAGGTAAAGGGACCAATCAAACAACTTCGAAGGCGCAAGTCACAACGCATTTTCGCTTTATGATTGGTTTAGCGGTGATGGAGCTCTGGAAGGGGGAGAAGGGGGGGGGGTCAGCCCCCCAGTCCCCCTCCCCCCCCTTCCAGATATTTCGGACTGTTAAAGAAAACAATACGGGGAAAGAGGGCGTGGCCGAGCTTATTTTAATCTGAAATTACTTATGCATATGTACAGCTCTTTACTGCATAAAAGATCGCGTAGATCGTCATTGCTAGGAACTCGTTGTCACAAGGCACTACTCGTCACATGCTTAGTAGTTCGAAAGTTCAAAGCTATGTCTTTTCGACCTAAATAACTGTGCCAATAATAAAAAAAAAAAAAACATATTCATAAATGCGGGGATAAAAAGCTGGAGAAAAAGAAACTTTCAAGCATTCGCCGGAAGTGTTGTATTCTTGCATGTTCAGAGGTTCAGAACTTCGAAACAAGTTCCTGCTACCAAAATGTGTACAGGCTAAAAGAAGGAAGTCCCAGGAACGTGAAGCGAAAGAAAAAAACAAGTTTTCTTTTAATGACGTGCTGAAGTTGAATATTAGAAATATTCTCCCATGAGTTAATTTATTCCTTAACGTGAAAAAACAATAAATACATTACTTTGTATTCTGCAGATGGCAATGATATGTACTGTCTGTGGTGTTAATTTAAATGCGATACCTCAAACAACTTAGACGAAAATAAATACCAAGTTTAGGGCATAATTGCATGTAGATACATGTTTGGACTTTTCTTCGAAACTCACCCTGAATAAAAATAATCACATCCGAAGAGGACACTTGCCTAGGCTATACATATATCATTCTCAATAAGTTTAACATCCCTACCATAAATAGCTTCGGCTACAGCGGGCTTTAAATCTGGCACAAACGATAATCGTCAAAAACCTGTCGTCCTTCCTCGCCCCTTCGGGCAGTTATTTCTTTAAAACTACGCATGCCAGAGCATTGCAATAAACGGCATTGTCTTTCGTAAGGAACGCAGCACCGCATGTAAAAGTTCGAGAAAAATAATTACGAATGTACCTCACTACTTGAAATCAAATGAAACCGTCCGCCAGTCTTTCGAAGTTCGACGAACGTCGAACTTTTACCCTAAAAGTTCGAAGTTCGTCGTACCTCCGACTTCTCAGGATTCGAAAGTTTGAAAATTTTCGAATTCTCTTGATAAATAAGGTAGAAAGTTCGAAAATAATCGAATTCCTTAGCACAGAAAGGTTGAAAGTTCGAAAAGCTTCGAACTTTTAGTGCTAGAAGTTCGAAAGTTTGAAAATCATTAAATTGTTTGCTCAGTCAAGTTCGGAAGTTCGACAAGCATCGAATTTTGCAGCGTGATAAGTTCGAAAGTTCGAAAAGGATCGAATTTTTTAGAGTAATAAGTTCGACGGTTCGAAAAGCGTCGAACTTCTTAGCTTAACAAGATCGAAAATTCGACTTCGGTCGAATTTTTCGATATAGAAAATTCAAAAAAATCGAAATCTTTTGAACATTTCGACCCGCTTGATTCGATCATCGAAACTTCGGTTCGAAAAACGTTCGCGGCATCCTTTGTGCTGAGTATATTGCGGCGTGAAAAATCTGCGTAAAAGGGTACAAACTTTCTAATTGTATTTGTTCCGTCATCATGGACTCGTGAAAAATAGCTTTTATTTGTATATTACTGTTTCTAAGGATGGTAGTTCATCCTTAGAAATCAGAAAATCTTATTCACAGTCAAATTTAGAACAGAACTCATTTTGGCGCCACCAGTGTCCATAATTGAGTTTACGCAGGCTGCCACAGGCCACTGACGAAAAAACGCATGGCAACACTGACGGACACTCTCAAAACCGGAGAGGCGCACTCTAAATTACCTGGTTGAGGCAGCTACTGGAAAGTTATAGTCGGTGACAGGTTAAGAATACAGATGATGCTTCACCTCCAGCATTCCCTCATTGCCGTTGGCCGGGTTTTGGTGGCGCGTGCCGTGCGTGAAGTGTCGAACGGTGCAGGAAGCTCGTACTGAAGGTGGAGCATCTCCCGAGTTGTTAACCTGTCGTTAACTATAACTACAAAAATTACAACCTCTCGCAAGCTTTTTTGCAGTTTCCGGGAACCACCAATGGCCAGGGCTTCTCGTCGTCCAGTTAAAAGGGGAGAATGCACGATGAATTCGAATGCAATGTTCAGAAGACGAAAACTAATGACTTTACACTCTGTTGCAGTGACTCTTTGAATGTGAAGTTCATCAGAAATTTGAATATATTTTACATACTTCTCTTAATTTATTGCCCAACAATAGCAACATATAGATTTGTTTTTATCTTCACAGTCAGAAGAACAAATCAAAACCTTGTCATTGCCAAGTGATCTGTTAGTTAGTGAGATTTTATCCCACTGCAGTTTTATTTGTATCCGATAAAGTAACACATTTATTGGATTCCAATTTCATATTATAATTAAATATTGGATTCCAATAAAATTGTGGTTACTAGGGCTCAATGAATATTGCTGTCCAATAACATAAGGGTTATTGTAGTCCAATACAATACGCTTTATTGAATTGGTTTACAATTTCAAGACGCTACTACTTATTGGACTTATGAGAATTTTTCATTAAGGCGTGAATGCACTGATGATGTTTGGGGGAAAGGCGTAAGCCTTTTCTTCTATGTCGTGTTGGGCCAGGTGGCGGAATGTTACGTCACAGGTGGCATGACATGACGTGAGAAGTAACGTGACGCAATGATAGGTGGAAGGATGAATTGATCGGGAGGCGGCTTCCGCCACCGAAATATAAGCTTTTGAATTTCAAGAATGAGCTTCTATTAAATTTGAAATTACTTAAGAATAAACCAACAAAATTATATTCCGATATCACAGCAACTGTGATCATCTTGCTTCATATTGCTTGCAGTGCACGAGACGCGCACGCACTGTGTCTATCGAATTCCGATAAAGTGGTAACGCGTGGCAGCGCGTGTTAACGCGCCCGCTTCAAACGCGGCTAACCCATGATCGAAGTTTTAGAAGACAACGGTGGTGGGCTAATTGTTTTCATGCATTCGATGATATCAACGACGGACGGCCTACGCCTAACTCCCCACTAAGACAACTACTGCTACATTAACCACTAAGACGACAACGGACATTATTTTCTGTGCTGGGAAGAGCCCAAAATAACGTATCTTTGTGAAATGAAAATCTCGGTGGTGCGCGAGAGAGAATGGACTTTAATAAATAACTCAAATTAAGTCTTCAAAATGTCCATGGCTTCGTAGATTAAGGCCGTTTTATCTTGTAGTTCCTCCGATGCTATCCAGGCACTCGAGGAAGTAAGAGGGGGAGGGGGGGGGTAGGGAAGAATGGGCAAGGATACTGCAACTGGGCATTGAACACGGCGATGCTCTTTATTGGCCTATGTATAGGCCAACCAAGAGGATTGTCGTCTAACTTTCCCTCCCTATAGGGAAAGACAGTTAGGGCAGGAGGGACGGGAACGGCGTCGAAAGCGGTAGAGCCTAGCGGGCGTTGGAAGGGTATTTGTTTGGATCTTTCTAAGGATATGGGTTTGCGTGACATTGTGGTTAGTGATGGGCCGAGATAGGCACTGTTGAGAGTCGCAGAGCTGTTTGTTGTGAAATATTATTGAGCGTTAGTAGATTAAAGCCTCATTGCTTGTTAAGGGGCTAGGCCAGGGGATCACAGGTGCCCGGATACGCATTTTTTTTCTTTTCTTTTCTTTATTGATACTGTCAATCTCTTGCGAGATCTTAACAATAGTGGTACATCAAAACACGTTCAAGGAGGATGCAAGAATGCACCTGCTGCGACATTCGAAAACGAAAATCTGAATATGTGGTAGCATTTAGAACGTCAGGTGGTAGGCTCTTCCAATCGATGATTGTACGAGGAAAGAAGGAGAACGTAAATGTATCGTTTTCACATTTATATAGCTTTGTTGTTTTGCTATGTGTCTAGCTGGTAGACCTGGGACCAAAAAAAAAAGTTATATATTTATTTTTCTCTATTACAAGGTTGTCATTGACGATTAGGTAAAGATATTTAAGGCGGTTTATTCTCCTTCTTTCCTGTAAAGTTTCCAAGCCTGCGTCATTACCGAGTTTGGTTGGAGATACACTCGAGAAGTACATATTGTACACAAAGCGCACTGCTAGTCTTTGAATTCGCTCAAGTTCTGAAATACAAGATAAGGTATGTGGATCCCAAATGACGCTTCCATATTCCAGCACTGGCCGAACAAGAGTTTTATACAGTAGTAGTTTTGTATCACAGGAAGAGGACTGCCTCATATACCTACGCAAGAAATCCAGCTTACGCATTGCTTTACTAGCGGTTTGATTGATATGACCATTCCACTTAAGATTAGACGTTATTATCAACCACAGATATATGTTTGAACTTACTATCTGAAGGCTAGGGTTCCCAGTCAAATAATTAAAAGTGATAGGCTCCTTTTTTCGAGTAATTGACATACATACAGTCTTTCACAAATTAAGTGACATTTGCCAGTCATCACACCATTTAGACAGCTTTTCTAATAAGGAGTCTAGTGCTGCCTAGTAAACAGAACTTTTAATTTCTCAAAAAATAACACAATCATCCGCAAACAGTCAGATCTTTACTGGAATTCCAAAAACAATATCATTCACAAATATTAAAAACAACAAAGGCCCGAGGACCGATCCCTGCGGGATGCCAGAGGTTACGTGTGCGGTACCGGAGCATGAGGCGTCAACTTGAACGAACTGCTGTCTCAGAGATAGGTAACTTTCAAGCCACTTCAAGATAGCAGGATTATATAAAACTGGTGACAACTTTATCGGTAACTTTACGTGCGGTACTCAATCAAACGCTTTAAAAAAATCTAAGTAAACCACATCTGTTTGCCCCCTTACAATCATCACAGATGCAAATTCATGCACAGTTCTTGTCATTTAAGTAATAGTAGATACTTTTTGTCAAAAATCATGTTAAAATTACTAGAATAAATATTTTGTTCAAGATATGTCAATATGTGTTTAAACACCACTTGCTCCAACACCTCACTACAGGTACTAAGCAAAGAAATATGCCTAAGTTTGGAAACTGATCTTGAGTCACCAGACTTTAAAATTGGGATCACCTTTGCGACTTTCCATTTGGAGGGTACGTGGACGTCTCCGGAGGTTTTCTGAATATCAAAACCAAGTACTTGGCGCTCCATTCCGCGTATCTTCTGAGAAAGACATTAGGGATGTTGTCCGGCCCAGCTGCCTTTTTAACGTCAATATTCAGTAGATAATTCACTATACCCTCCTTGGAAATTTTTATATCCGGCAAAGCCTTTCTACTATGCGCACCGTTTCCCGGCATAGCCGCCAAGACCGACCCTTTGATAGTTGTCAAGGCTGAAGACCGACATGAAGCAGTTATTAAAAGTATCAGCAATGCCCTTAGGGTCGTCCACAATGTCGCTATCTATATGCAACTCGTTTACCTTAGACCTTTGAGGGCGATATAAACCTACAAAACTTCTCAGGCGAAGACTGGGAAAAGGAAGAATATGTCACATTAAAGAAGCAATGTTTCGGCTCTCTAGTCTTTTCCTTAAGCAACTTATTCACGTGACTTCCATCCTTCGATCGCTTACGGAGTCTACGGAGTTTACGGCGCTTTTGAATAATTTCCCTACTCATCCATGGATTTTGTTTGGGGCAATCTTTACTCTTTTAATATGAATTTGTTGATGCAGCCGAGAACGACATTTTCGGAGAAGTTCCAGAAAACAATTTAAGTCGTACTCAGCACTTCGTAAGCACTAAGAAAATCGCTAAAACAGAAGGCTAACGAGTCAATAATAGCAACGTCATCAGCTTTAGAGAAGTCCAAGTATTCGTTACGTCTTTCTGTGTTGCGTGTTTTATTCAATAAAGACAAAGTAAGTAATACCATCTGATGGTCTGAAATGCCTTACCTACTTCAGTGCACTGTATTTGTTCAAGCAAGTTCTGGGAAAAAAAATCAAACCCAGTATCGAGCCTTTTTCTTCAAAAAGTCTTGTGGGGGAGCGTACAATTTGATTTAGATTATGACAAAAAGATAGCTCTAATAGCGTTTGCGGTTTCTGGCGCGAAGACCAACTGTTCTCCCAGTCAATGTCTGGCACATTAAAATCACCAGCAAAAATAACTATAGAGGTGGCGTGTACATTCTGTGAAAGATATATCTTCGATTTTTTCGAAAACATTTCCAGTGCTAGGTGGTCTAATAAAGCACCGATGATAAAATATGTAGAAAAAATGTTCACATGAACCCATAAAACTTCTACGCCATCAATATCTGGCATTCGGTTTTATATATATAGTGCAAATATTTGGTAAGAATAATGGCTACGCCCCAACCACGCGTGTGTCTGTCTTTTCGTATTATTTCATAATTTGGGGTATAACCTCCCAATCAGATAATTCTTCATGTAGCCAGGTTTCTGTGATGACTGTAATGTGCGGCTTGCGCGTCAGTAACTCGTGTTCTATATCAACAGCTTTATTCATTATGCTCCTTGCATTCAAATTTAAGAATCTACACTATGTCTCATCCTACGATGGACTAAAAGCCAAAGCCACGGGCCGCCAGGTCCAATCACGTTCTACGCTATTGATAAATACAAGCTTTACTGTCAGCTTTAGAGTGTGGACGGTGCGTCCATCGCGGTTCTCGGTCAAGGAACAAGTGCCCGAGCTCTCACTAGCACGCGATTGTCACGAGGCTCGCGGCATCGGCTGCTTAGTCCACCTGCCGGTGGCGCCGGTACATAACACCTCTTCCCCCTCAGATGTAGCTCCCATAGCGTTCTGGAGGGTGCCTATTTCTTGGAGGTTGCTCCCTTCTTCCGCTTCCGGCGTCTGTCGTATGTTCCGGCGTTGTCTCGGAATTATCTTGAAATGACGATCTCTCGGTAGGGTGATCGTGTTGAGAGTCCGAAACAGGAGCAGGAACAAACCACTCAGCCGATGGAGTCGATGTCGTAAATCGACGCCTTATTTGATCCACGTGGCGGCGGGTTGATCCAGTTGCTGTCTCTACCAGCCAGGAGCGAATTCCAAGTCTTTTGGTCAACTTTCCTTGGATCCACTTGGGGGTTCCTTTGAAGTTTAGGAAATAGACTGCCTGTCCCTCTTGAAATACCCTGGACGGCGGTGTCTTTTCCATATCTCGTTCCTTGTGACTACTTTCTCGACGAGGAAGGAGTCGACTCATGTTAGTAGCAAGCTCCCTGTTGAACATCAAAAATGCTGGTGTTTTTCCTGTCGAGCTGCAAACTGAGTTGTGTTGTTTGTACAGGAATCTAGCAATTCTCAGTGAGAGCGATCCTGTTTTCTCTTTTGACAAACTTTGCTTAAGTTCGTAAACCATGCGCTCGGCTTGGCCGTTTGTCGCTGGATGGTACGGAGCGCTGGTCACAAACTTCACGCCATTCTTTTCATAAAAGTCTGTTATCTCCTTCGATACGAAGACGCTTCCGTTGTCGGAAACAATCTTCTCAAAGCCGCAGGTTCGTTTCTCTCACTCGTCGCCAATTGATAAATACAAGCTTTACTGTCAGCTTTAAGGGCCACCCACACTAGCGAGAAAACGCGCCCGGCGCGCCGATAAATCGGTTAAGCGGCAAGATAAAGGGCGTGTCTCTGCACGCGCACGTGGCGCTGACTGTGCTTCGGCGACATTTTGTTACTTGCCGCGATCGGCGTGCCACGCGCGTTTTCTCGCTAGTGTGGGTGGCCCTTGAGAGTGTGGACGGTGCGTCCATCGCGGTTCTCGGTCAAGGAACAAGTGCCCGAGCTCTCACTAGCACGCGATTGTCACGAGGCTCGCGGCATCGGCTGCTTAGTCCACCTGCCGGTGGCGCCGGTACATAACAGCTATACTATGACACGCTTAACATTGATAAGGGGTGGACGAATAATGCTGGAATCCAAAAGCGCCGCATCATTCCTATAGCTTCGACGCTGCAAAGAGCCGATATGTAGTGGCTTTCTTTGCGATGTAAATTTGTTGAGTCACTCAGTACTCTTCGATTAGGACCACTGTCCAGCCGTTCGCTTATCAGTGATCCGAGACGCGGGCCCCGATGGGAATCGCGAGTGTCAACTTGTAGGTTGGGGATCGTGGCGTGTAGATTGCGTATGCCGCAATTCCCGTGACTTCTGTTTCGGAAACGGGCCCACCAAAGTAAGCTATGATTTGTGTTCGTAAGGATGGGTTGTGATGGCTGGCTTGAGCTCTCCGGCTTCAGGGGACATGTGGCGAGGTGCAGGGGCAAAGCGCGGTTTTGAGTTCAGGGGTTGGATAGGCATATGTAAAAGGGGACCAATGGGAGAAAGTTGTGCCTGCTCCAGGATCCGTCCACCGTGAGGTGTACCCGAGAGACGGGCTATTAGTCGATACCTATGAAGTTGCAGAAAAGAGGTGAACGGGAAAATAGTTCCGTGTAGTAGAGTTTCTGGTTGAAGGTGGAGATAGGAAGGTTTAGGAAGGCCTTGCAAAAGGTGTTCAATGCCGATGAGAGCTTGGTCTGTTGCTGTTGTGCGAGTGTAAAATATGGTATAAAAGAGAACATAATTTTAAGAGCTAATGCACAAACTAGATGGCTCGCTCGTTTTTCATAAAGACCTGCATGCTTCTTGACCACTCTACGTGCAGTCGGCGGCAAAAGTTGGCGGGGCGTGGGAGCGTCAGCCGAAATGGCTGGTTGCGCCTTCTGACGGCAAGCGGCCACTCTCAAGATTCACGCTTCGAGAATCTGCTTCCTTTCGTGCTCAAGGTCAAGTCTTTTTTGCTCTCTTACGCCCGACGTGCACGAGATAATCAAGACCAGCGCAGGGTGCCGCTATGACAGCCATCATTCCGCGCGTTTGCCTCAGCCTCCGTGATGGGTGACGGAGCTCGCGCATGCTATAGATAACGTTTCACGGCACCTTGTGCCAGTCCCTGTTATCTCGTGGGCGTCGAACGGAATCGAGCGAAAAAAGCATGACTGCGAACAACAAAGGAAGTGCATGCGCAAATCGTGAGTCTTGATAGCGGCAGCGCGCCGTGAGAAGGCGCAGCCAGTCTTTTCGACTGGCGCTCCCGTGCCCCGCAAACTTTTGCTCCCAACTGTACCAGGAAAGTAACAGAGAGGCATGTGTTTACGGCTGAATTGACGTTGGCATGGTGTGTCCTCTCCTGTAAATGGATGCCTAGAATTTTACATGAGTAGACTTTCGAGATGGGGTTCTTGCCGACGTGTAGATATCAGGTACACCCGCAGGCGATATGAAGGTGAACGCCGGACCGTCGACCACTCCGTGCTATCAGTGCCATGGCGCGGCTGCTGTAGTGAGTTGCTTTCTTATTGCGCGCTTCGTCGAGATTAAGCGCTTCGTTCGAGCGCTGTTCTCAGCTCTGCTGCTATTCCCCGCAAAAAGCAAGAGGATTGGGGAAGCAGCTTTTCAGACGCTATCGGTAGACAGTGAGATTTAATAGTTTTTTCGTGTAATATGGTGCTAAACCGGAAGGGCTGCAGAACAAATAAAAAAGTAACTTATACTTTCTGCTTCTTAAAAAGAACGTAATATTGTATCATTCTTGTGATTTGTCAGCAACCGAGTCGCACTTGCGACGATGACGATGTTATATTAGCCATGCCCACAAAAAGAGATGCCGAAATCGAAACCCATTTACACGCTTTCTGCGGGGAGTGGCAGCAGATATGAAAACACCGCTCGATCCAAGCGCTTAATCTCGGCGAAGCGTGCGATAAGAAGGCGAGCCGCCACGGCAGCCGCGTCATGGCACTGATAGCACGGACCGGTCGACGGTCCGGCGTTTACCTTCATATCGCTGGCGGGTGTTTGTGCAAGACGAATCATTTCTCATTTCTCTAAGGCAGGTTGAATGCCTGCTTTTGCGAGGTGTTCACATATGATGTCCTTTCCCTGCTGCAGAGTTGACTTCAATTTCCCAGGCAACCCGTGGGTGCACCAGAGGGTGAGATCGTCGCGTAAATGTGTAACAGATGGGTATTTGTTCGAGGTGACATGGCGAGCTGGGCCGTGCCGAAATTAAATAGTGTAGAAGAAAGCATCGCCTCTTGTGGGGTGCCGCTTGTGAGCGTGATTGATGAGGACGTCTCATCAGATATGCGAAAGCTAGAAGTGCAATATTTGAGGAAGTTGAGAATGTATGTGTATAGTTTGTGTCCGCAGCTTGTTCCTCAAACTCAGGAGTGTAAGTGGTCGTAGCCAACATAATCGGATGCTTTACAAACACCAATAGGGAAAACTGGGCCTGCCCTTGAGCAGAAAATGGCGGTACAAAGGTTTACTTAAGAAGTAGAAAGAAGTCTGAGGTATAATACGTGGAGACGGAATCCGATTAGTGAATGTAGAAAAAACGAGTTGGCTTTCAGATGGTCCTGGTAGCGGTCCGAGACCATCTGCTTGGTCGTCTTTCCCACTCAAGAAGTAAAGGGAATCGGGCGAAGTTCGGTGAGTTAGGGGGTTTCCCCGGTATAGGGTGTCATGGTGACAATACAGGATTTCCACTCTTGTCTTAAGGCGCCCGCCGACCAGTATGTATTGGTGTGAGCTAGAGGTTGCTCTTTTTTCTCCTGAAGGAGGTTGCGAAATAGCGTATTCGTGGCACCATCCTCCCCGGCAGCTGATTCTTTTTTGTGTGTGTCAAGGTTGAGTTTAGTTTTGCTAAGATCAAGTTACGATCCAATTTGGAGTTTTTAAGGCCGGTGTAG
Source organism: Ixodes scapularis (assembly GCF_016920785.2). Lineage (NCBI taxonomy): Eukaryota > Metazoa > Arthropoda > Arachnida > Ixodida > Ixodidae > Ixodes > Ixodes scapularis. Next base: position 136,783,753 of record NW_024609879.1, on the reverse strand, counting down.
GGTCAGTATTTCGATGCAAGTGTTTCGGGATGTACAAATCCTGTGGTGTGTGAGTCAGCTGCCTGGAACCCTGAAGAGTGGGGTATTTAGCTATGGTGGGTACGGGAGGCGGGTGGGGACCTAGCAGGGATCGAAGACGGATCCATCTAAATTTTTGGGTAGGGGTGCTTTTGATTTTGTCAAACACGTTATTCCAGTTCAATATATCTAAGACGCTACAGTGTTTGTCGAATCATTCTTGAAGATTGTGATTAGGTGTATGTTGGCAGATGCGTCTCAGGATACATTTCCGTCGTTTCAAGAAACGCATCAGGTAACGATCAGGTTTTGTTGAAGAACCTGTTGTGTTTTTTTTTTTGTTTTAGTGGCGTGTGCTTGAGCTTGCTTATTGAGAATATACAGTCCTCATACAAGTCACAGTAGAAGACTAAAGCGGTTCCACGATGGTAGAAGAGGTGTTCCCGTTCGTGTGTCGTTTCGGCAACGTGTGGAGTTGATAAGTGTTATAGAAAGGATAACATGATCACTGACAAGTATTTCACGGGTCTGAGTCCAGGTGCCTTCAATTCGACAATGGAGCAATGTGAAGTCCGGAGAAGTAGATTGTTGCCGACCAGTGCCCTCCCTTGCCGGGATGTCGGTGCTGTTTAAAATGACGAAATTGTGCTTTAAAATTTAAAAATATAAAATTTTTCCTGGGCGGAGTGTGGACCGATATTCTCAGAGAACATTCGATGCATTAAAATCTCCGCCCAGGAGGACCTCGCATGTGGATGTTGATTCCGCAGCAAAGTCAAAGAGGGGATTCAATGAACGATGCTGTTTAGGGGGATTGTAAAAGTAGAAAAAAAAAAAAAAAACGGGTGTGTTTTCCAGTGAGTGAGGGATATTAAGCACATGCCAGTAGATTATGTGAAAGTTTCTAGGGGATGTCCAGCGGCTAGTACTGGAGATCTCACCGGATGTGTGTGGATACTTGGGAAGCCTCGTTAGGGTTGGCATGCACAACTCGGTAGCCGGAACATTTACCACGTAGCGTAATTTCCAGAGAAGCCGAAAGAAGCCATCTTTTAAGAGAAGTACGATTGGTTTTGATACTCCCGCAGTTCCATTGTATGAGAACGTATCCAGTCTATTTTACCATTACGGTGTTATGGTTAGGTCGGAGGTGGGAGGGGGTTGTTTGGAAGGGGGAGGGGCGCTCTATTCTGTGGGTTTGGATAATCGGGGTCTTTTAAGGGATTGAGACTGAGCCTCCATGGGCGTGGGTGTTAATGTGAGCGCTACTAAGGTCTTCTCTAAAAAAGAAATCACCTTCGTGATCTCATCAATGCGGGAAACAAAGGGGTCGACTATGCCTAGGATGTTGGACACCATTTTTTCAGGTTCATAATGCATTGGGTTCGTTGAGCGATATGTTGCTCGCATCGGGCCATTCGTTCCTTGAAATTTCTTGTCAATGCGTTAATGATAATGGGGAGATATATGAATGGGGGGACGAAGGATTAATGGTGGAAGCGTGAACGAAAAGCAGGGGGTGGAGGGGGAGTAGCTGGTAACGTCGGTGGTGAGACTGTTCTCGCGGGGTTTGCTGCCGGAAACGTAGACGCCAGCGGCGATGCTGAATTCTCTGCTGTAAGATCGCTGGCTGCCCACAGTAGGATTGCTGGTCGGAGAGTGTGCCATTAGGTGGTATGCTGGCTCGGTTGGTGTGCCGGTGGTTTAGGTGGTGGAAATTGTCGTCTCCATTCTGCCGTACGGGTGTAGTTTGGTAATGGCTTGAGTGTCAATGTTTGAATTTGGATGGTTTGGTGTGGTTGCCTAGACTGTTGGTAATGTCGGGACGCCTCTTCGTTTCTGCATGTCATTGTGAGCAGTGCTGTGTGCGTCGGTACCGACCATTTTGAATGGGAGACGGTGAGGACCGTGGTGTGACTCTCGACTGGGTTTTCCGGAGATGGAGAGGCTGGTCGTAGGCTGCATTCTGTTATCTTTGTCTTTGTTTTGTTGGACTTGGCGTGCTGGATTAAATGAGGGGTGTTCACTGTCGCAATGGTAGCAACAAGAGGTGCATGGATGGGGGGCTTACTGTCGTTGTAGAGTCGACGCCTGCGGCAACTGACGGTGCGGTGCTCGTAGACTCTGCAGCGTTCGCATCTTGTGGCTTTTGGTTAATGAGGGACAGGGCTGCTACTCGTCTGAAGAGGACGGTGTGGGGAACTGTGGTGCCTTCAAAGGGTAGGATGACTGACTCGGTGGACCCCATCGCTCATGACATGACAATGGAGGCTTGATATCTTTCCATAACGGCCACTAGTTCATCGGAGAAAAAACCGACTTCAAAACCTTGTGTAACACCTTTGCATGAGTTAAGTGGTGCGGTAAGACAGGATACCCAACCAAAAAATCCTGTATAACTTTTCGCTATCCCAATTATGGAACCGGAAAGCTATCCGGATTCTATCTGGACTCTATCTGGACTTTAAGTTTTCAGATATCATTTTTTGTCTGGTATCTGGATTGCGGGTTTCCAGAAACAAATGTCCGGTTTCATAATCCAGATAGTGAAAAGTTATACCGGATTTTTAGGTAGGGTACGATTTGTTGGAGGCGATTATTAGTTCTTATGTCGCCGACTTGTGTGAGTTGTTGTGCTTTGTGTTTATAGGTAGTTTTGAGAAGGACCCTTTACGGCTTTTTGTGGCAAGCGAGTTTGTATTGTTAGATCCTGACATGCTCGGGGTGAAAGTGCCGCGGCTGAAATAAAGGCGGATAGGGATGCGTACATTTTGATGTATTTCAAGCGGAGGGTGTGGGGACTCGTATCACAATGGTGTGGAGACGTACCACAATGCTGCGGTCGAGGTCCATCCTCATTTTCACACGTTGGTGTCAAAATGAGGATGGAAGCATTTGGGGCAAGGTGAAGTCAACATTTTTCGTGGATGGCTCACCAATTGGAGGATGTTGATGGATTACTCGGAGCACAAAGCGAGAGAGTCAACACTCGCGGCTTTCGAATTCGAAATCCCTCGATGATGAAGTGCGAATCCCACGCTTCGAAATTAAGCCCCGTTAGCTGCAAATTGTGCCACGCTGACGGCAATCTCAGATCTTAGCTTTATGTGTTTAGATGCTAGGCATAGTTATACTCGTTTTTTGTTCATAATACTCAACAGTGTACGTTCTGAGAACTAAATTTGAATTGAAGAAAAAACAACTGTATCAAGAAATGAAAACCCATCATACTGTGTTCTTGAGCGCTTTCGAGTCGGTCTCGGTGTTCACATTTGATACACACGTTTCTCTGTTGAAACTGAATATACTGCTTTTTTAAGTTTATTCGAAACACATTCTTTAAGGCGGTGGAGAGCTACACTAGTGCCGACTTCACCACGTATTTTTAGGCTCGTGACACATTATATGAGGGGAAAATCATCAGGGTAATTTGACTAAATAACTAAAATCTCTTTATTAACTTTTGGAATATTGATTTCTGGGGTAATGTTAGAATTGCAGTATCGACGGTTATTACTAGTACAGTAATTTATACGATGTATGAACATGGAATGACCTTAAATATTTTTCGATCAACTTTCGCGTTTTTTTGACCGATTTAAAATTGCACACACAAAAAAAAAAAACGCATCTGCCTACAATGACGCTTGAAAGAGTGACGTATTTTTTTAGGTCACGTCGTCACTTGTGTTGTTTTCACACTCATCAAGGAAACGCTGTCGAGATACTGACGACGTTATATAAACGACTATATCAGTCCTCCAAGCGTCATCCTGGCCAGGGTTTCATGCGCTCTACTAGCATTTTTGCGCAGAATTTTTAGATCGGTAGAAAAAGAGCGAGAAGTGATGGATTCATTAATCTAAATTGGTAACTTTTTTTTTTGCAAATTATGTAAACTTGTCTGATGTCTAATATTTATTGCTATGAATTGCTACAAACCAATAATTAAAAGTTTATTATATTATTTAAGTTAAATAGTCAAGTTGAACTTGACGGCTATTCCCTCATTCAATGTCCACCAAGCCTTATAAATACAAGATGAAGACATAACTCGTCGAACTCTTATCCTTTATTTTGTTTAAAATTATGTTGGAACTAAAATCAAACACCTTGTATATTGCTCGTGTCTTGCACACACGACCTTCTGAGTACACTTGTTCTTCCGCGTAGGATTTTGGTGCTGTAGCATGTTGGATGTATTGTATAACGCAAAATGGCATGTCAGTAAAGCACCGAGCACCACGATGCAGCTATCATAAAGAATCGAAAACAATGTGTAAACACATCAACTTAAACAAGTAGTACACTCAAATACCCACATCAATGACCTTTATGCTTGGTCACCGAGAACTTGTTTACTCAAAAATTGAGAAAGGTCATTTTTCTCTGACAACCACAAAAGTCATGGTTCTCTGACTATCCAAAAGGGCAGAATCAAGTGATTTTGACATGAAAAATATAGCACATCACAGGGACTTGAAAGAATGCTTTCAAACGTTCGTATCAATGGCATGGTTGAGAAGTAAACAAATCTCAGCAACAATCTATTGACGACGGCGACATCAAAGCTTGGAAGAAAAAAAATTAAGTTATAAGAAATTTAAAATTTACTAACTCACTTTTTTAATTATTGAAAATAAACAGGGTCCTAAATATAATCTTTTTGAGCGTCATCAAAAACCCCTAAATCGGCAAATTGTAGGTAGGGTGACGATTTAACTCACGTGAAACTTCTCTATCCTGTCGAAGGGCCTACAGGGGTACCTTACATTAACAGGTGTAAATTTACGTGGCAGCCCTAAACGGACCTTGTTTGCTCATGTTGATGTCCATCACACAACAGCAACGCCACGGGATTGAGTGTCGGCGACAAATCGAAGATATTGGTTTGACTTCATAGCGCGGGCGAGCGATAGCAGAGCGCGCGCCCCAAGCGGAACACACGCCGAAGCTCGGTGGCTTCGCGCTCGCTGTGAAACGCTGCAAGGCGCGAGCTAGTTGGCGCTGCGTGGAATAAATACCCTGTCGAAAACCAAAGTATTACTTTTCTCTATCTGAATTACGGAACTAGAAAAATCTATCTAGGTTTTATATCGCTTTCAGGATTTCAATAATTATTCTTTTGTGTACAATCTGGATATCAGGTTTCCAGTTCAAGTTCAAGTTCAAGTTCAAGTTTTATTCGCCTCAAAGACGTTCGTTCGAACGTATTACATGAGGGGGGGGGGTAGAAAAATACAATCAAATGCAAGATGGAATGGCAATCAAAGAACTAACTGAGGTGAAAAATTAACAACAAGCAAAAACAAAGAACGAACTATACAGGATTCGGAACAAAGTTTACACAAACCGGGCACAGCAGAACTGGGAACACAGTGTGCAATTTATAGTAAACACAAGCAGACATGGCGCGGAAAACATATCATGGAACCAAAGCCGAAGTTTTTTCGCGGAATATTATTTCGTTCTGTTCAGTGACTATGTCGTTAGGGAGAGAATTCCAATTTTTAATGGACAGAGCAAGAGGAGAGTATTTGTATCTATTAGTGCGACCGAACATAGGTGCAATTTTTAAGGAATGATCATGACGCAAAGAAATGTATGAGGCAGGCTTACAGTGAGTGAGCATGAATGATGGCATGTTGTAATAAAACTTATGAAAAAGAGTAAGGCGAGCGACTGTCCGACGTGATTCAAGAGAAGTTAAATTAGAAAGAACCTTTAGTTGGGAGACACTGATTTTCGTACTGTAGTTTCGATGAATGAAGCGGACGGCCTTATTCTGGACTGATTCTAGTCTATTAATGAGGTAAAGTTGATGAGGAGCCCATATGGTGCTAGCACCATATGGGCTCCTCATCAAGATCTCCTCATCCAGATACAATTCCAGTTTGATTCTCAGTTCCATTATCCTGATAGTGAAAAGTTATCCTGGATTTTTTGGTATGGTAGTGATGACGTTTGGGGGGGGGGGGGGGGAGGTGTAGGCCTTTTCTTCTAGGTGGTATTGGGCCAAATGGCGTAATGTGACGTTATGAGTGGCGTGACAAGACGTGGCAAGTGGCATGATGCGACAATATATGGAAGGATGAATGAATAGTTCGAAGGTGTACGCCACCGAGCAGTAAGCTTTTCAATTACCACAATTAGCTCCGATTAAATTTGAATTTACCTAACAATAATTATTAAACAATATATCGCCCCATCACAGCAATTGTGGCCATCTTGCTTGATCTTTCTTGCACTGCACCAGACTCATACCCACTGTGTTTTTTTTAAATGTCAATAACAAGGTAAAGCATAGTAACGCTTGGAAACGCCCGCGCTTCACACGCGGCTGACCCACGATCGAATCTTTAGAACACCGCGGCGGGAGGTGATTCTTTTCAAGCATTAGAAGATATGACGACGGACAGTCGACGCCCAACTTTCCACTAAGAAAACTACTAGTACGTTCACTACTGCAACGAAAACGGACGTCATTTCCTAGGGTGGGAAGAACCCAAAGCACCTAAAGGTCTCAAATGAAAATTGCGATGTTGAAGTTAAAATCTCGTTCTTCGAATTTAAGCCCCGTTAGTTGCCAACTGTCCGACGCTGACGACAATATAAGGACTTCGCGTTTTCGGCTTTGCAAGCTAGGTATAATGAGACAAGCTCTTCGTTCATAATACTGGACTGGGTTCGTTTTGAGTATTACATTTGGTTATAACCATGTAAGGAGACGCTGTAGAAAACTACTCAGGGTTTGTTGTTGAGTGCTTTTGAGTCAGTCTCGATGTTTAGATACGCCATTAGGGTTTCTCTGCTTAACCTGAATATACTGGTCGCTTAATTTTAAATCGAACTTTTTTTTAAATTTAAAGTTGGGTGAGATTTAGACGAGTGCCGTCCTCCCCACGTGTTATTAGGCGCGGAAGACATTAGATGATGGGAAAGTCGTCAGGGTCAGTTCACTAATTAACTTAGAATCTCTTAATTATCTTTTAAATAAGGGCGGCGATGTGGGTAAGTTGGTTCATACTGACGAAAAGGAAAACAGCGCGCAGTAAACGGGAACAAAAGGAAGTGCAAACAGTACAAGCGCTGTAATTAAATAATTAAAAAAATTGTTCCGTAATAATGTTAGATCTGCAGAATTGACGGCAAATACTAGTACACGACAGACCAATTTAAAAAAAAAAAAAAATTGGAAATGTAATGTTTTTACATTTTTTTTTCAATCAAGTTTCGCGTTTTTTCGCCTATAAAAGCGGCATGCCAAAAAGAAAAAAAGACCGCACCATTTCCTTTCTGTTATGACGCTTGGAAGACTGATATATTTCTTTAGGTAACGTCGTCACTTGTGTCGTCGGCGCACCCATCAAAGAACGGCTGCCGTGAAAGTGCCGATGTGAATTAAACGACAACGACACTCTTCCAAGCGTCATTTGGGAGAGAGCTTGAGGCGCCCATTTTGCGCGGAACTTTTAAAAGTGCGAGAGTTGATCGACTGATATATATACATCGCTTTTTTTGCGAATTATCTAAATTCGTCTGGTCTCTCGAAGTAATTGCCATAAATTTGGCAATTTTATCATGACCCTTAATACCAATACTCAAAAGTTAATTATAATATTTTATTTCACTAGTTAACTTAACTTTACGATGATCCCCTCATCTAATGTCCGCCAAGCCTTATAAATACATGTTGAAGACAAAACTTGTCTAATTATCATCCACTCTTTTTAAAATTATGTTCCAGTTAAAATCAAAAACCCTCTGTACTACTCTTATCGTGCACGCACGACCTTCTGATTAGTCTCGTTCTTCCAATGGCAATTTATGTGCCGTAGACATGTTGGGTGCATTGTATGACGTAAAATGACATGTAAGTAAACCATCGAGTACCAAGCTGCAGCTGCCATAAAGAATCGCACACGTTGTGTTAAAGCACCAACAGAAAGTAGTATTCACAAATCCCCACATAAATCACCTTTATGGTTGGTCACCGAGAATTTGTTTGTTTGATGGTTCAGAAGTCATTTTTCTTTGACAGCCACAAGACACATAGCTTTCTGACGGTCCATAAGTGCGAAATGAAGGGATTTCGACGTTTAACTCTATAGCACAAAACTGGGGCTGCAGCGGATGCTTTCACGCATTCCTATCAATAGGGTGGTGAGAAACAACAAAAAAAAATTTCCGAAAAAAATCCATTAACGACGGTAACATAACAGCTGGCAAGAAACAAAACTAAATATAGAACTAACTTGAACTCTACTATCGTTATAATTAATAAAAACGAACAGGGTTCCAAAAATACTCTTGCTGTGAGTCATCGAAACACTCTAAATCAGCAAAATTTACTTAGGCTGACGACCTCCTCCTAGTTAAGCTTCTCAAACTTGTCGAAGGACCCTCGAAGTTACCTTAATTTTAAAGTTTCGAATTTACATGGGAGCCTTGAACGGAACTTGAGTTCTCGTGAAGGTGTTAATCACACTATGGCAAGGCCATGGGAAAGAGCGTCGGCGACAAATCAAAGGTATTAGTTGACTTCCGACCGCTGGCGACCAATGGCATCGCGCAACTGACAACGTAACCCTCTCATGGATGAGTTATAATGACCATATAAAAAATGTACTATGCTGGGACGTTCATCTTGACTATAAGAAAGTAAATAAAAGATGTATATATTAATGTAATTTGCATAAGTTGAACAGACGTGTTCTCTTTTGAGTACAGCATGCATTCCAGTTCTCAGATAACATTACTTTGGGTATTACACAGTAATTTGTTTTAAAATCAAAATGGTTAGTGTATTTGGTCCTGAACAGCTTAGCACCGTTTCATTTCTGATTACAATACTAAACAAAATCCTCCTGCAGTAGATAATGAACGCGAATGTGTCCCGCTGCATTTAACCTTTCAAAACCCTCGGGGCAAAGAGAGATATCGCAACGTCGACATGTGTGGCGTGTCTTGCGACTGCAAGACTTGCTGCGGCAGACGACATCACGTGCGGTCTGCCATTCTTCATCACCGCTGACGTCAAGGCCATCTCCAGGGCTATTAGGGATGTCTCAAACTGCATCAATCTTTTCCTATGTTAGGAAAAATTTTTGTTTAAGTATTGTCGTCCAGCCGAAGATAGTGCAGAGCAATAAAAAATTGGAGCCGGTAGAAGTCAACATTTATTGGCCAAGAAAAAGTTGAAAACGCGTGAAGCCTAATCAGGACAGTGTTGCTGCATGGCGTCTACATTTCAGGACAAATATAGTGAGCGTCAACAAAAGAAACGGAAAGAAATCTTTATTTTTTTTAAGTTTTCATCGCTAATAATTTATTCATGGCTCGAAATATATAAAACAAGATTTTGATTCATTGATCGGACAAACGTTTACCTAGAAATCGTTATTTAACTTTATAAACAGCTGCTTGGCGTTGATAGGAATTGAGCCGAATTTGTATGTCACCTTGGTAACAGCCGGCAAGTGCTATTAACCGTTGGCCACCTGAAAAAAAAAATTATGTCCTCATTAGAGAACACCAAGCCGCAAGGTATGGTGTAGGCGTATGCTCGCTTTTTTGTACGCCTCTGTGATCAATATTTGTATCGCGAAAGCAACATTTGCAGAGGTCAACCTGATAAGTGGGCGGTCTAGGACGCTACACATCAACTAAACTTTTTGACGTCACGCAACGAAGGAGATTAGACTTTTTGCAGATAAGTTCGCCGAAGAGTGATTTGCAAAGCAAGACACTTGAAAATATATGCAACGGCATGCGTTTCTTAAATTGTCGGGACTTAATAAATAACATCTTAAGAAACTCCGGGCATGGCGAGTCCCGCACACTTTCTCATCGTTTCGCGGCCAATGTGATTATGGTAACAACGGCGAAGGAGGAATCACGACGCTAGGAATTAACATATTAAGCCTCTTCCTGTGATCCGTAATCTGCCAGCGTCACTAGACGTACCGTGGAAAACAGAATTCCACTCTTTACAAGAGAGTCATCGTTCCTTTCATTGCCCGTACTTAGTGGCATGTCCGTTAGTAAGAACTAGAGTGACTAGGCATAGCTAGACGCTCGTCTGATGGTTGGCCGAAAGAACGTGATATTTGGAACTCCTTTTCCGCGGGCGATCCATGAAGATTCTTTTTGCATGTTGCGACGAAGCTCGATTGGTCGTCGAAATATCTCTTTTACTGTTCGGCTCCGTTGAGGCGGGGTGACATTCTTTTTTTTTTTCCAGCTCGATCTTCTTCTTCCTTTCCTTTTTCTTCCAGCGTTCACGCGACACCGTCACATGCCGCCGCCTCAAAAAGGCGTCGACCCGACGCACACAACACGCAAAGAAACTGGTGTTATGAAGACACTTAAAGCACACACAAAACACGCGATAGTTGCAAGTGCTGTACACGTATAAAACAGTATTCAAGTCCACGCACAACACAATCGTCCGAAGCGGTAATTGCAAGTCCTGTACAAGTATAAAACAGTCTTCTATTGAACAGTTTTAGGAGAGTGAAAATTCTGCAACAGGCTCTAGATACGGTTTCAGTTTTTCTACGTGCACGATGTCCCGCCCTGAACCATCACCGAACTCTATTTCATAATTCACCGCTGATAGCTTGGCCACAACTCGATGAGGCCCAGTGTACATTGTCCGTTTTTTGAGCCCCACTGGCGGGGCCCTCAACAGCACCAACTGGTCTCGTTCTAACGTTATGTCAGTTCGGTGTTCGTCAAATAGTCTCTTCTGCTTCTCCTGAGCCAACTTGATGTGTCGTGCGGCCAATCTACGCGCTTCGTTCAAGCGCTCACGCACGAGCACCGCGTATTCGGAGCTTGCTTGCAGTTCTTGCAGCCCTTTCCTGTTATAAGCCACATCCAAGGGGAAAACAGGGTCACGCCCATACAGAAGGAAAAAAGGAGAAGTACGAACTGTGTCCTGATATCCTGTGTTATAGCAGAACACTATATAGGGCAAAACATCAGCCCACTTCTCTCCAGATGAGGTGGTGATTCGCATCATCTGTTTGAGCGTTTTGTTGGCTCGTTCGACGAGGCCGTTGGCAGCTGGGTGATAAGCTGTAGACGTTGCGTGACGTATACCACGGTACTTGAGGTAATCGGAAGTTGATCTGGCAGTCATCTGTGTGCCCCTGTCCGTAACTAGTACTGTGGGGCATCCGTGCTTGAGGATAATTCTCCTCTCGATGAACTTCTGCACCGTGGAAGCCTCAATGTTACGAACAGCTTTCGCCTCGCAAACTTGGTTAGGTATTCTATGGCAACTATAACAAACTTGTACCTTCGTGAAGCCTGGAAGGGCCCAATTATGTCGAGTCCAACTGTATGAAATGGCACATCGACTTCAACTGGCTGCAGCAGTCCGTAAGGGCACGTCGTAGTCATCTTCATCCGTTGACAGAGGTCACAGCTTTTCACGAACCGTTGGACATCCGGATACTGTCGAGGCCACACATATTTACTGTGGATTTTCTCGTATGTGCGACGGATTCCCATGTGTGCTCCGAATCGACTTCCATGAAATTCGTGAAGTACTTCCGCTCGCTTCGTCGCCGGCAAGCATAAAACAAATCGTTCATGCGTTGGTCCTGCATCCCTTTTGTACAATACATCATGAAAAAGCACGAATTGTTTACTTGCCCTCTTCTGCTGTTTCATTGTACCAGCCTTTTTCTGCAGTATCTTTATGATTTTTGTACAGAACGGGTCCTCCTTCTCCTCGGAGGTTAAGTTGGGCTCTTTGACCTCAAACACATCGCAAGTGCGGGTCCTCTCAGTCTCTCCCGAGCCGTTGGTACTCGAAGGTTCCCCTGAGCAGAAGCGGCTTGGAATACGGGACAGACAATCGGGGGCAGTGTGACATGCGCCAGACTTGTACACAACTGCAAAGTCGAATTTTTGGAGCAGGAGAGACCACCTCAGCAGGCGTTGGTTTCCCTCCTTGTAACGAAGAACCCAGCAGAGCGCATGGTGATCTGTAACAACATGAAACTTTCTGCCCATTAGGTAGGGGCGTAGCTGTTCCAGGGACCACTTAACTGCAAGGGCCTCAAGCTCAGTGGATGTGTAGTTCTCTTCAGCTCCGTGAAGAGAACGGCTGAAGTATGCAACAGGCCTGCAATCCCCAGTTTCATCTTCCTGGAGGAGGATGGCGCCGAGGCCGGTTCTGGAAGCATCAGTGTGGACCTGGAGGCCGTATTTAGAGTCTTCTGAAAAGTGCTTCAAGACGGGAGGTCCACATAAGGCAGATTTCAGTTCATGGAAGGCGTGTTCTTGTGGAGAACCCCATGTGAAGGCTTCTTCTTTTTTCAGGAGCTTTCTCAAGGGGGCTGCGATGGCACTATGGTTCCAAATGAACTTTCGGAAATAGGACGTCAGTCCCAAGAACGATTGAACTTCAGCCGCAGTTCTCGGAATGGGGAATCGCGTTACGGCATCAACTTTCTCTGGATCAGGTGCAATACCTTTCTGGGATACCATATGTCCAAGGTAAGTCACTCTGGTGCAAAAAAAAATGGCACTTCTGCGGTTTGAACTTGAGATTGGCGGCCTCAAAACGCGCGAAAATATTTCCCAGTCGTCGAAGGTGATCTTGGAACGTTGTGCTATAAACAATGCAGTCGTCCATGGAGACCAGTGCGTTGCGATACTTTAGATCACCGATAATGGCATCTACAGTTCGCTGACACGTTGCCGGTGCCCCTTTTAACCTGAACGGCATTTTCAGAAATTCATACAGCCCCCACTGCATAACAAAAGCTGTCTTAGCGGTGTCGCCAGGTTCCACCTCTATTTGGTAGAATCCTGAAAGGAGGTCCAATGTTGAGAAATACTTGCTCCCACTCAATGCCGCCAGAGCATCATCGATTCGTGGTAGTGGATAGACAACGTTTTCAGTTACAGCACTTAGCTTCCTGTAGTCTACACACATCCTTGTCGACTTGTCCTTTTTTTGAACTAGAACCAGTGGTGATGCCCAGGAGCTTTTGGAGGGCTGGATAATTTTTGCATCCTTTAGGTCTTTTATCATTGCCTTCACCAAACCTCTTTGAGCCGGTGAAATTCGCCTTGGGTATTGTGCAATCGGTCTTGCACCACCAGTAGAAATGGAATGTTTCTCTATCATACAAGATCCCAGGTGTGCAGTGTCGGTTGCAAAACTAGAACGATATTTCGTCAAGAGTTGTTTTACTGCCTCCAGCTCTTCGGAGTTCAGCGAAGCTCCCACGTTGAAGCTCAACTCATCAATTATTCTCTGCTGCGTTTCGTTGCGGACTTTCGGCACATCTTCCTGGTTCTCAAAATCAGAAAAACTGGAACATTGCAGGGCTGATTCCCATTCGATGGGAGACAAGTCAACCGCTTCAACAGCTTCTACCTTTTCTGCTGATCCTAAAGATGCCCTCGCAGGTATTTTGGATGGCCTCAAGGAAAAGTTTGTAGCCAAAAGTTTGAAAGTCTTTGTTCCTGCATCGATGACTGTCGGTTGCAGTTCCAACAGGTACCGTTCAATAGCTGATTGAGAACCTGTTACGTATAAGATATCGCGACTTGTCTCGCCGTCTGGGACTTCCAAAACGACTTCGATGACTTTCCGGGAAAGAGGCGGTACTACTTGGGTGGTCGTTGCATAAACCTTGAGTGGTTTTTCGGCTTGGATCGAAAACGTGTTTGTACCCCAGTCGATAAATGCTTTTGAAGAGCGTAGAAAGTCATCGCCAAGTAAGACTAAGTCTTCCTTTAAATGTGGGACAACCACAAAAGTCTGTCGGAATGACCTTCCGTCTACCGTAATGTCGACACTCACTTCTCCATTATTTTCAAGTGGCAGCCCATTTGCTCCCACAAGTTTCAGGGAAGATTTTGAAGGTGTCATCTGAAGTCTCTGGCAAACAGCTTCATTCACAAGGCTTCTGGTGGAACCAGAATCCGAAACTGCACTGTGGTCAAGGGATCCCATAAAGACTGGGACCCGTTTGACCCCCACAGAACATTCACAGCTAACGCGCTGCACTACTGGTGTCTCCCCGCAGGCCCCGAAGACACCAGGTCGGAGTTTTCCAGGTCAGTCGGAACGTTAGGCTCCGCTTGAAATGCGCGCTGCCATTCAAGAAATTCTTGCGTGAGAGGCTGGGGCACCATGTAACAAAGTGGCCTTCCTGTTTGCAATTTAGGCAAAGCTTGAGTACTTTCCGACGGGATCCTTGAGCCTTGGTCTGGGCTGCATTGTTATGGGCACGGAATTCCCTTTGGTAGGTCAGGCTTGGTTGTGGTTTTTCATTCGCACTGCTCGCTGCATCGTATTCCTGACGTTTTTCCCCAGGCTGCTGTTGCCGATCAAGTTTGACGAAACTGCACAGCTCATCGGCCCCTCCTTCGTGGAAGTTTGAAACTTTTAATGACTTCTCTTCGGTCTTCTTGGCTTTTCCGCTTGCCCGATCAAACTTCATAAAAGAGTCGAGCAAGTCATCAAGCGATGTGAAGCTTCTATCGAAATACATCCGCTTTGCCTTGTCGTTCAGCGATTCAAGAGGCAATTCGCACTTATCGGCTTCGCTTCCTGTGAAGATACATTCTTCTATCAGTTGCAGCTTCTGAATAGCGTACTCCATGCAAGTTTCTGTGGAGGTCTGTCTTCGAGCGAACATTGCTCTTTGATTTTCCACAGGGCTTTCTAAATTGTAGTGCCGCCGAAACGCGGACTTCACGTCATTCTTAGTGCTCATCTTCTTGGAGTTAAGCTCGAAGCGTATCCAAGCAAAATCTTTGGAAGGTAGCTTTGATATGAGCAGCGGCAGTGCGATATCTTCCGGCAGCCCGTAAATTTTCAGCCAAAATTCGACCTGATGGAACCAACCAATTACGTCAGTGGCAAGGAGGGGAGCTGCACTTACGGCCGCGGTGGATGGCTGAACTCGATGGTTGATGGTATCCCCCAGTCCTCTCCCCTGGCTTTGCTGGTGCGAGCCCTTGTCTCTGCTTTCAGATGTGCTGCATAAGTTTGGGACGCTCTCTTGTAGTTCGGTATGCAGCAACCGCTGCTGCCGTTTCTTTTTCTTGGATATTTTATTCTGTTGCCCTTGGTGCTTGGAGCCCTCGTCGCTGCTTTCAGAGTTGCTTCTCGAGCTCGCGGCCTCCAAGCAGTTGAGTCTCTCGATTACTGGGGACAGTAATCCGCACACCAGGGTCTCCTTGGCTTTCAGAGAAGCGCTATCCCCAGCAGCACTTGCAGAATAGGCAGGCGTCGGCGCGGGTACAGTCTGTTGTCGGCTAAGAAGCTCTGCGATGCGTTGCCTCAATTCAGCGATTTCTTCGTCCCTCCTCGAAAGGATCTGCTGAAGTTCTTCGCTCCGTGCAACTGCCGCCTCAACTTTAGCCTGCAACGACGCGTCACTGCCGCTTTTTGCGCCGTCTTCATCCATCGTTGCTGACGTTGTAGTTAAGCCCTCTCGTTGATGCGAAGAGCTCAATGGGCGATTTGATAATGACCGCCGTCCCCACATAAATTTACCTCATTACGGAGTCCCCGTTCGGGCGCCAAGTGCGACGAAGCTCGATTGGTCGTCGAAATATCTCTTTTACTGTTCGGCTCCGTTGAGGCGTGGTGACATTCTTTTTCCTTTCCAGCTCGATCTTCTTCTTCCTTTCCTTTTTCTTCCAGCGTTCACGCGACACCGTCACACATGTGGTCATCGCCTAGTGCGGAGATAAAGCGCGTCCCGTAGATTGTCTAGTTTTGTATTGCTGACACATTACTAAGACCTGCAATGCACATGAAATTGGCTCTAACGATTTAAGTGCGGGGGCGCTTTCGTGTTTCGATTACAAAAGTAATAGAAGCTATATCATTTATTCTCATGGCGTGTCATTTTTTTTTAAATGAAACTACACTAAATTACTACATCCAACTTAACTTCAGAACTGCACATACGCAAAAACTTGGTAATTGCCTCAGATATGATTTTGTTATGCCTGCATTTGCTGATATTCGTTTGGGGATTGAGCACTTAAAAGTGCAATTTTTATGAGCAGTTTAGTGTTATTTAAACCTTCATAGTGTTTATATACATTGTTTTAATTTTAATTTGAACCTACTTTTGTATAACAGCTTTATTAAAGGTACACTACTGCGGTTTGTGCGGGTTAGTTATACGGCCTGAAGCGCACAATATAATAGGTTAATCCTCACGTTACCTTAGATAACCAAAAGTCTATAATTACTGTTTAATAAATGATAAAAAGCCTATGGTTCCATTTGCAGACACACTAAACGTAGTCGAAATAAAATAAATCAAACATTTTCAGATTTCACGTAAAATCAATGTTGCCACTTGTGCAACAGGGACAAGGCAAGCAATGTGTAGACACGGATATCAAGGTTGTAATCTCCGTTGTCGCACAGCTAGCCTTGTGTCGGTTGCACGAGTGGTACCTTTGGCACTCCCCAGAATTTTCACGTGCTTTAGGACCAATTTTAACAGTCTTACTGAGTAGCTCTTTGCGACGTTCAGCAAGCTTATATTTGGAGCCACATGTTTATTTCTACAAATTGAAACTTAAATATGGAAGTTTGGTTGAATATTGGACGTTACGCGAGGAACTATATAATATTATATTATCTCCCCCTGCCCATATAAATCACGAGCACTAACAGGATTGGTGTACAATTCGCGAATTTGATTTAAGTAAATGTTTAAGAATTAAAATTAAAACACCCTGTGTAATTAAATCAGATAATATTCTTCCTCTTTTAGCACTAATTTCTAGTCGTTCCATTGCTTAATTTGCAGCGAATGTGTGATCTGCGCGTATTTTCACCAAGCTCGACGCACTTATAATGTTGTCAAAAGGATTCGATAAAAATAAATTTATGTTTTGATTTTTATTTTTTTACGCCTCTTTATATCCCGTACAAGTGGAGCACATAGACTGCTGGAGATATGACAAATAATCTGTTTTTCTTTTATTTTTAAATGCAAAACAATTCATTCCCCATAGTTGTCTTGTTTCCCGAGCAATTGCTAGCAGACTAGAGCGTCTCTGTCTTAAGTTCGATATAGATCGATCAGTAGACCAAAAAAAAAAAAAAAAAACGGAGACAGTCTAACAATGGTAGATATTTGCAGGAATATTTGTGCAATCAATATGTCCAAGATGAGATTCAGGTGTGGTGCATCCAGACGTTAATTATTAATTAAAATATTAAACAAATAGCATACACTTGTTTGGGAACCCTGCAAAGTGGAAGTTAAAAAAGGGTAAAGCAACAAAGGGTCTGTGTTTTATGTCATAAATATCAGACAAGGTCGCGGCAATACCACTGCATATTACGATAACAGTTTTTCATTTAGATAAAAAAAAAATATATATATATATATGCTACAAAAGGTGAAATCAATGAGACGTTTGTACGTTTGTTAAGACTCAAAATATATCTTTACATGCGAGGTGCCCTTTTTTTAAGCGGATCTTGCTTTCTCCGAGTGGGGTCACTGGCGACAGAAAGGGTGGACTCCGATTCTGAGAGGGAAGCATTCATCGGACCTCAGCCAACTTTCACCCATGGATCTGTCTGATGCCTCCGGCAGCTGACCCTTCGAGGTCCATTGCTCCCCGGGCTTTCTCTAGGGAGCAAGGGTACTAGTGACTTCACCTCAGCGTTATGGGGTCGAAGTACGCGATGGAGTAGGGCGTTCCATCCCCTGCTCCGGGATGGATGCTGACGAGGAAGCACCTGCCTTGCGACTGTTTGCACCACCAGAGTGCGTCAAACCATTGGAAGCACGCCTTCATGCGGCCTGGGCCTAAGAGCCTCTGGAAACAAAGACGTTGCGCTTGTTTGCACCAATGTACACTCTTAGATGTAGGGCGCGTATAGGGGTACACTACTGGCCCCATTTGTAACACCCCAAAACTACCTTTGGATGTTCAGGTCACTGACGTCGAGCTGGCGATGCCAACTTTGACGAGCGGCTTGATAGCTGTTGGATATAACGTACAACCTAGCTAAAGTGCGTATCAACAAACACAAGAAAAAAAAAACACGGTTTGCAGCAGGACTAAAAAAAGCGTGATTATCTTACTGTAACCTTTAATGCGTACATTAGCTCTTTTAATATGTTGTATCGCTCGACTATCAAGCCCCTCTTGAAAGTTGGTTTCGTCGGTCCGACGTCTTTGGACTAAACGTCAAATTGTTGTTCTGGGGTGTTACATATGGGACAAAGGGTGTACCACTATATTCCCCCTATTTCTTTGACTGTAGGAAATATTCTAAGTAATTTTAAGCTGAGGATATTTTTTTCTTGTTTTTATAAGGTGCAATACCGGGAATATTCTGGATGCTTACCATCACAGTTGGTGCATTGAGTTTCATTCTCACACACATCAACGACACGCTCCTTACGAAAGCACTTCGCGGAGGTACCTCTAACCCGACGGTTTCGCGACCCATGGGCGAGCATCAGCGGCACTTAAGGCACCTTTGAGGGTATCGGCATAAGGCCGGACACGGCACTAAAGGTAGCCTGCCTTTACCGCAGTTGGAAGAGGTGTAGAATCGTAGGTCTAAATAACATGCCTTGTTTGGCATTCTACGCCGTCACGGCGTATGGTGATGCGTCGTGCTGCAACAAATGCATGCCCACAGAGACTCTCAACTAGGTCTCTATCTGATGAGTCAAGCAAGGCATCTCTAGAGATCAAATCGCAAACAGACTTCCGCTTTCGGTGGAGGGTTACAGTATCCTTGTAGTCTGAGACGAAGTTGAGAGCTAGAAGCGATTACCTTTGCTTCTTTTTTTATTTAGGTCAACGACAAGGTCATCTGAAGCAATCGTTTTGGCGCTGAAGATCGCCCCGAAAACAATTTTGAGCACTTTGGACACCAAAAAGAGTGGAAGTTTAACAAGTGGCTTTTCGCCCTCAGAGTTCAGAACAAGAAACTTCGGGGAATCTGAAAAGATGAGGGTACTTTTTGGCAATGCCAACCACTTTAGTTAGTCGTCTTTTCAGATGCCGATCTCGAGGTTGTAATTTCGAACCCACAACAAATGGAAGATTCTTTGCCGGAGTGCACCGCCCGCCACGGAGCCCAACATAGGTAATGTGCCATAGCAAGAAGGGCTTGACTGACAGAAATATTCTGCCAGTGCTGCCCAGGCACGATACCCGAGTGTGGTTGTAGGAAAGGGACCTCTTTCCACACAAAGTTGATCCGCGTCGCCTAAAAATAAGAAAACAAAAAATAATAAAGCGTAGTTTAAAACAAAAATCGGCAGAGATACTTAAGACAGCTTACTTATAGGAATGCGAAAGCATTCCTACACAGAGCGCCCCGCCGGTTTCACGACGGCTTCCTTGACGATGCATCTGCGTTGCTGTGCTTTTTTTGTGTTTTATTTCTGAAGCGCGTCCTCTTTGACCTGAAGTGGCCCCGCCGGCATTCGTGACGAAGCATCTGATATGACGCGTCGCCGCCAATCGGAATTTAGCTGCCGTTTCGCTGCTACTGCTACCGATTTCGGTCCAAGAAACGGTTGATGCGTTAAAAAGAGAGAGGTCAAAGGGAATTTAGAATTAAGGACGGCAAAGGTAGGAAAGGCGACTTACTGAATTTTCCGGCCCGGAAACACACAGGACACCTACCTATGGGAAGCTGGGGCCGAAATATCATATTGCTTTGCCCGGGGAGCCCGAGAGGGTCTAAACATACCCCGGCTCAGCTCAACCACCAAGATCAACTTGTTCCCGGAGACGTGTTAAGTCACAAACAGCCAGGCGTGGCTAGGTTAACCCACATGGCTCGGTGTTCGTAATGGAGCCGCCCACCAAACACCTACTAACACAGACGCAGGTGACCCTGAGGGTGGGTGTGTGGGCTCGCGTGGCTGGGGTCCGTGGTGACGCCGCTCCCTAAGCACCTATAACCTAAGATGTAGCTCACCCCTTTCTGGGGTTCTGATAGAAAAGAACTGGGGTCTGCTTAAGATAACTCTGCGAGATTGTACTCTACTTTGTCGTCTCTAATCCTCCTCGACATTTGAGGGAACACCATTTCTCAAGTTTGAAGGAGCCCATGCGTTTATTGTTCTTTCAGAAACACCAGAATATTTATTTCCACAGTTTAATGGATCGTAAACAATTAACACACTTTATGAAACGACAGTTGTTTAATTAAAACTCGCAGTTTATAAACAGGTCTCGACAGGTGACATAGTGGAATGCTGTTTAAGATTACGTTGTTGCATATACATGCAGTCATTTATAATAAGACGTGGCCAAAGCTGAAGAAATAGCTCCAGGCTCACGCGGAAATGTTAGACTACCGCTCCGCGCGCGACCGATTGCTGGGATGCGTTGTATTCAAAAGTGTCGAATGTTTTCTTTTGAAATATCACACTGACATTAAGCAAAGAAACATCTTTCTAATCCATCATCTTATACTCGACATGCTTGCGGACTCTCTGGGTAGTAACAACGTGAATAATACAGTTTACAATGGGAATTGACATTTGAAATTCGGAGTATGAAATTTTCATTTTGACATTTGAAATGTTTGTTTACATTGGATTGTTCTATTATGTTTGCCGTATTGCTCATCTCGCTATATATTTGGGTCTCTTTTAAGCAAGATAGTCATTCAGCCGAGTGAAAATTTGGGAGCTTAAGATGGCGCACGTCCTTCTGTGGGTTTCTTTTTTCGCAATTTGGACGGGAGTCCATGATGCGTCTAGTAAGTTTCTTTAGTTCAATTTTATTATCCACCCCATTTGTATACATTTGGCAGAACTGCTACGGTAAAACTTTGGTAATATAGCATGCAAACGAATAACTGACAACTAGTATGAAATAATGAGATCCTAAAAAAGGACTCCGCTTCAAGTGGAAGGAAAAAGAAAAAGGGGCATAGCAGAATGACGGGTAATCCTACTACTACTAAAGAATACCCGGTGCATTAAACTTGCAATCAATCTGTTTAAAAAATGAAGAACTTATTAAACAAATTGGGAAACCGGGAATCGTTTTTCTCTTCGTACATGGTAGAGGCGCATTTTAAGCGTATTTTTTTCCTTTACGTCAGTTTGTAACGCATTAAAGATTCAAAGGAAGAAGTTTATTCCCGTTTCCTGAAAGAAGTCTAGAAGGGAACGGTGGTGCGGGCCATGTGTTCAGTGGTGATAATCCGGCGGCCGTTTAGGATGAAGGCCCAGCGCACTGAGATGGCGCTAAAGGGTCGCTTGAATGCCCGGCACGTCTATAGGACGTGCTCTCGATCCGCCCCCAGCGCATTCCGAGCCCACTGCGAACCTGCCCGGGCTTTTAGTTAGCCGCGTATGTAGTACAAAGTGGCCTTTAGTTAACAGCGTACGCAACCTGATTTGGTCATGTGCGGGTATAAAAAAAAGTAATGGTGCATGAAATGCAGATTCTGGGAACGGCAGTTAAAATTGTTTGGAAGTCATTAAACAGTGTTTCCAGGCGTTAAGAACCTATATTTTAATTATGGCCGGGCGCCGAATAAAAATGAAAGCGGTTTACAAAGAATTCCCTGTAACGCCGGATTAGAGCGCAGCTCTTGAGGAGGAGGATGGAAGCGTACTGAGGCTAGGTGACTCTTTGAGGTCATGTGACCTCAGGGGGGGTCGTGTGACGTCAGGAGGGTCACGTGACCTCGGGGGGTCACGTGACCTCGCGGTTACGCCGACGGCGACGGCGACGCCGACGCCGCTCAAACCAGAAATGGGCCCCTCAGAGCTGCGCTCTAAAATTTAACCCCTTACTTCGACACTCCTTAATTATTGAATCGATATTTCGTTCTCGTTCATTCCTAATAATAGTAATAAAAAATTCCTAATAACAATATCAAAAACATTTTGCCTCTTAGAGCCCAGCTCTTAGGTGCCCGGTTCCGGCTTGAGCGTCGTCGGCGTCACCGTCGGCGTAACTACGCGGGGCATTATGGGTAAATTTCCCCGCTAAATTTAGCGGAAAAATTTCCCAGCTAAATCTAGCTAAAAATTTCCCCGCTAAATTTAGCAGAAGAATTTCCCCACTAAACCTAGCGGAAAAGTTTACCCGCTAAATATATCGGAAAGGCTTCCCCGCTAAGTTTAGCGGAAAATTTTCCCCACTAAATCGAGCGGAAAAATTTTACCGCTATATCTAGCGGAATAATTTTCCTGCTGAATTTACCGGAAAAATTTCCCCGCTAAAACTAGCGGAAACGTTTCCTTGCTACATTTACTGAAAAAATTCCCCCGCTTTATTTTGCGGGAAAATTTCCCCGCTAAATTCAGCGGAAAAATTTCCCCGCTAAATTCAGCGGAAAGATTTTCCCGCTAAATCTAGCAGAAAAATTTTCCCACTAAATCTAGCAGAAAATATTCCCCGCTAAATTTAGCGGAAAAAGTTTCCCGCTATATCTAGCGGAAACATTTCCTGCTAAATTTAGCGAAACAATTTCCCCGCTAAATTTAAAGGGAAAATTTCCCCCTCTATTTTGTAAAAAGTTTCCCCACTCAATGTAGCGGAAAACTTCCCCACTAAATTTAGAGGAAAAATTTCCCTGATAAATTTAGCAGAAAATTTTCTCCTAAATGGGAGGCGAGCAGGAGAGGAGGGGCATAGCCTCTTCTCCGTACCTTCGCCTCCTCCTCCTGAAGAGCTGCGCTCTAATTCGGCGTTACAGGAAGTTTCAAACGGCTTTGATTTTCTTTAATTAGTGACAAACTGCGCAATGTACAATTTTGATGTCAAATCAACCTCAATGAGTAGTTGATAACAGTTCATATCAACCTCTATGAGTTGTTGATAGCAGTTCACACTTGCACTCAAATTATTACTTCACCTGCATCAGGCCGATATTCGTTGATATTCTACTGCAAGAGCGACCTTCTCGGTTGTTCAAAAAAGTCTGCTGTTCACTTACAGTTTATGCTGCGCTAATAGGACACTCGAACGGCGTTGCAGTGGCCGGAACACCGGTAACCTTCTGCAATTGTCTGGAGTTACAAAACACGCGCCTAGACAGTTTAATTTAGGCTGAAAGTTTGTCTAAGGTTTGCCCTTCGTGCTGTTGTAGTTGTCCACTACTGCGTGGTGAATACGCTTAATTTTTGCTTTTTTTGGTTCCTCAAACTTTTACTGTTCAGCCGTTTGAAAAGTAAATCTAAATGGGAAACAATAAATGAATAATCGGCCGTTAATCGATCAATCAATTTCCCAATCCTATTTTTTTATATTTTTGGAGGAAACTGAATTGAGAGGGAATCAATGGCCGAGCCTGTTAACGCACCACAGCTTGGAGCACGTAGAGTGGAAGCTCGCGCTCCTGTACTCAGGAATGCTGGGCTGAATCCGGACTTGCGCCCGTTACTTGAAAAATGTAGTGTATTACAATTACAAATTACGAAGCCTCCAATTAAATGGATTACGGTTAAGCATTACTGATTCTGAATTGCCTGCTCATTGCGCTCTAGTTTCTGTATCATGTTCATATTTTTAAAAACTAAAGAGTGGTTAATATAATCAGTTTTCAATATCTTGTATCAAAAATACATTACGAATAATGCCGCACAAAGAAAAATGTCAGTCACAAATTTACTTTATAAAGGAACAGATTACAAGAAATCTGCGACTCGTAACGGCTTACTTTTTAAGTATGAATGAATCCCAAGCCATATTCGTTTCGATCTCGATGAGTATCGTACCGGCGTGTGGTCTTGTATCACAACTGGGTGGTTCACATTAAGCTGGCTATAGTACTGGCTAAATTTCTCATCTACAACTGAGACTCCAGAGGCCCAATGAGGCCAACTGCCGACTATACACACTAACAATAATTATTAAAACTGAATTGGTGTGTCACGTGACCAGGACAGAGGAACGGAGGCGAATAGGGAGGAAGGGTATACAGAACGGGAGAGGGAAATAGGAGGGCGAGGGAGGGGGAGGGCGGAATATGGGGAGGGGAAGAAAGCACAGTAGGAGGTTGAGGCAACGTATTTGGAGATGGAGGGAGAGGAAAGAGGGAGAGGAATTGGGGAGGGAATCGGTGTGTCATACGGCATACATTTATCCGCTAAATTGAACGGCGAAACTAATTTTATATGTCAGATAACTAAGTGATGGAGGGTATTGTATGAGAATGGGGAAAGAAGGGAAGCCATATGGAGGTAGGTTGCAAGAAGGGGAAGCGAGGACAAAAAGCAACTCCCTGTAACGCCGAATTAGAGCGCAGCTCTTGAGGAGAAGGACGGAAGGGTACTGAGGTTCACGTGTTTTCGGAGGAGGGGTCAAGTGACCTCGAGGGGGGGGTGGTCACGTGACGTTGGTGGGGTCACACGACCCCATCCCCAAGGTCACGTGGGGGTTACGTGACCCCCAGAAACTTTCCGCTAGAGTTAGCGGGGAAATTTTTTCCGCTAGATTTAGCGGGAAAATGTTCCCGCTAGATTTAGCGGAAAAATGTTTCCGCTAGATCTAGCGGGGAACTTTTTCCGCTAAATTTAGCGGGGAAATTTTTCCGCTAGGTTTAGCGGGGAAATTTACCCATAATGCACCGCGCGGTTACGGCGACGGCGACGCCGACGCCCCTCAAGCCGGGAACGGGCGCCTAAGAGCTGCGCTCTAAAAAAAGGCATATGAGGAGGACATCTTTGGAGGGGGTAGGTATGGGGAGAGAAGGGGAGGGGATGGAAGGAGAGGAATAGGGAGAGGAAATCGGTGTGTCACGCGAGGTATATTTCCCATCTAAGTAGTATAGAAAATGAGAGTCCTGGTTTATACCACATTCCTCCGACCTTGACCGTTTCAAAGTCCAAGACATTTAAGACCTTCAACTTTTACAAAAAAGATATAAGACCATATCTTGTTAATAAATCGTTAACAGTATACCTTCTCCCTTTATGTCAACTAGATGGTAATACGGAACACCGTCGCTTAAAACTTCCTCTATTCATATTCTGTTTCGCCGTATCCGGTTTCCAGCAGACTGTCAGTCTTTTTTTTTTAATTCGATTGATTTCTTCCTGCTCGCTTCGGAGAAACAAACATGATAAGTCTATATTAGAAACTAGCTCTATTAGGGAAAACGTTTTCGATTTCGTTAAGACCATTTTTAAAAGGATCAAAACATTTCTCTTATAAATTGAGTCCATAATAAAAGATTTCTCACTTAAGGACCTCTGTCCTGTGGCTAAGAAGTTGAAGATAAAATGATCTCGCAGGCTTGTTGGTTGTCCATCATGAGGATATCTAGCGTAAAACAACAAAGAAGGAGGGACAAGGAGACAGGATGAGCGCTAACTGACAACTCACGTTTTAATACAGTTTAAAGAGCAGGCGAAGAAAGAACTTCCAGATGCTCTAGCTTTAAAGAAAACAAAAGAATATCCTCAGAGGCCTTTGTTTTACCTATTAAAATGAAAGAAAATAAACGGCAAAAAGTAAACAAATAATCGATGAAATTATTAGAAATGATGACCAAGAAAGGTTTTCACACTTTTATTCCATATTTAATAATACTATACTCAATAAACCAAAACAAAAAGACTAAAAGAAGATATATGAAGTGTACATGTGGTCAGTGGATTAATCATTCCTACAAATACATGCATGATTGGAATTCTAAAGGACATAACGGAATGCAAAAGAACATTCTTGCATTAATTTTTTTTTTTATTTTATAAATGGACTACTCGAACTTACGAGAAACAGAAACGCATATTCCGACTGATAAACATCATGATTTTGAAATTGTTAGAAATTCCAACGACACTAATAAAATCTCGAAACGAAGGAGAGCTTATGTGTTCAAACACCAACACTTAGGTTTTCCGAGTGTATTTTAATGCAGACTAAAGATTGTTAAAAGTAATGATACGAATCTCACTGATGCTGATATTGTTACATTTGCTAATAATACTGGAGCGAATGCATTTTTAGAACTTAGACTAACTGTTAATAAAAAAGAAATCAAACATCTACTTTTTTCTTGGAATCAGTTCAACGATCGCGAAATTTATCGCCTACTTATGTGTTTTGTCGAAGTCTACAGCCACGTCCTAGATTTGGTATTCAAAAACGTCTAAAACATACGAACAAAACAAATATAAAGTCATCGTAGGTGCCCTGAAGGCTGTCACTGGTGTTAAAGTAAACCGAAGAGATATAAAATCACCAAAAAATCAAAGGTGGTAGAAGATTCATTCTGGTAAAATCGGAGATCTAATACTTTTTTTTTCAGAATGGATAAAGTTTTTCAAGGAATGACATTTAAGCTAACTCTAACTAAAAATAATCACACAGACATGTTAAGTAACGGAAATTGCGAAGTTCTCTTTGGCAGGCTATTGCGGAAGATTTCAAAGATAGCACCAAATTTGGAAACTCGATCCTGCAAAACCGAGCGATTAAAAAGAAATGAGATTGGTACCAATATTTGGGAAAGGTCCAAAACCTCTAGAACAATAGACTTTTATAATACAGAACACACCATAAATTGTCAAGGAATATTAGATAACCCGAAATGTATTTATATTATTTTCTAAAACATTTCTAGAATCAATTCTTCAACTGGATATCATATCTGTTTGATAATTCAAACCTGGAAACTATAAATGTAAAAGCAAACACCCATCGATTTTCACCAATTCATTGTGATTTCAAACTGGCCAATTTCTCTATTGACTATGCCTATAATGCACTTTTGGAAGCCGGATTTACACCTGTAGACGCGGATCCGGGACTGTTGTAACAAAACGAACATATGCAAGTCTGTATCTAATATTCTGATTCGATGTTACAAATATGCCTACGAATGTATTTGAAAATGTTCATACCTCTCTCATTCAGGTACATGTTAAACTTCGAAGTACCCTGGCTACAAGATAAAAAATGTATATGATGTACAAATGTGATAGAATAATTTATGTAACTTTATCTGATGGTAAAATGGTGTTTGCTGAATTAGAATATGTTTTTAAATAAATGTATATCCTATACCCAGTACACATATCAAAAGGTCAAGAAAAGAAGCATAAGCCTTCAATTTCGAATGTAGAATATAAAATTCGAATTGACCCGAGGAATAATCCAACAAATTCTACACTGTTTCTTGGGTCCACTCAAATTCACAAACTAAAAAATGGTAAGCCTGCGGACATAAAGTTCTGTAAAACCAAGTTAGAAAATCAAACACTCAAGAAGGTGTTTTTTTTTTTTGCCAATCTTTTGGCCTTGGCAGCCTAACAGCCAGAGCCCTGCCACTTGTAAAAAGTGCCTTATATGAAGTCAATACGGCGGGAGCTGCGATAACTGCTGAGAAAATTTCTGGCCAGGATGTTACCATTATTGGCTAAAAAAACTAATGAAGTCACCGCTAAGTTCTACAGATATTATTTTTATATTATAGCAGAAACTGGGCTTCAGTAGTGTTTAAAAAAATATGTAGCTTTAAGAAAAAAACAAGCTTGGTGTGACATATAATGATAACTTTTCATCCCCTGGAATTGATTGGGTTAGTTATTTTAATTTTCCAAAGTATATTGAATTATTTATAGGTTTGTCGTACCCCCTGCTAAAGAAATATTGAAGTATCTGTGAAAAACAAATGAAGACATACTCTATATTTCATCACAGATCCAAAGTATTAACTTATTTGTATGTGGTCTTTATTGTATTAACTATATTCTAAATCGTCTAGGCGGTAAAACGCAATGCGGTATTATACAAGAATTTTCATCAAATTCAGTAAATAAATGTAAACAAATGATTATGTCTTTTTTATCTTGCATATAAATGGAAGAATGACTTGAGTAGAAGGTATACATATTCAAAAGATATCATTATTATCAGCATTCAAGTGGATTCCTAGCTTTCACTTAGATTGTTCAGCAAGTAGATTAAGTCCATGTGTTTACCTTCCCTTAGCTGGTTTGACGTTAAGTATCTTACTCGTTGATAAATTCATGAAACTCTGAATGTACACGAAAGAAGACAATCATAATTAATTTCTTACCAGTTTTAAAAAGAATTTCTGAACTTAGAAACTTGAAAATTTTGAGATTCAGGTTAGGGATAGTGATAATGATTTTATAAAGGCAACCAAATATCTTGCTAGGGAGAATCATATAAAAAAACAAAAAGTGAACGGCTATAAATATATTCATAAATAAAAGTCCTTAAAATGTTTATTATGATCGGGAAAAATTTAGCTCATAAACAAGATGTATATACAAGATCCAACCAATTCGAAACAAATTTGAGAAACGCAGAGTGGTCATTCAAATAATCGAATATGAATGGCAAGCTGATCTTGCTGAAGTCAAAGATTATAAATATATTCCAACTCTTATAGATATATTATCTAAATATGCATGGGCAATACCATTAAAAAACAAAACAGGTGAACAAACAACACAGCCTTTCATTGAAATATTTTAGTCAAATAGAATACCCAAAAAAGGTAGAAATAGATCAAGGGCTAGAGTTTTATTGTAGTAAAGTACTGGGATTGTTTCAAGATAAAGGAATTACAATTTTTAGTACTTATTCATAACTTAAGGTCTTTGTTGCGGAAAGATTCAAGAGAACATTAAACAATTAATTGGAAACGTTCATGATCCACGGGATTTAGATAAACTAGTTAAAAACTATACTGTATCCTGTCATCGATCTATTAAAATGACTCCGACCGAAGCCGCAGCAAAAATGATGAAGTCCGAAAAAAATCTGTATTCTCCACCAAATAGTAATAAAAAGCCGTAATTCAAAGTTGATAATACTGTGAGATTACGAAAATATAAAGTGTTTTTTGAAAACGGGTAGGAACAGAATTACACAACCGAAGACTTTCGAATAAAGGGAGCTTTAAGCAAAGATTACCGTCTAGCTGACCTGATGGGAGAATATATATTGGGTACGACTTATGGACAATATATTCTCTTATGAGGAAGCTAATCCCTGAGGAAGGGGACATTTTATCGGTCGCGCACCAGTCACCTAGCTGTGTTTGCAGATTTGTGTTTGTCCTTTGTCTCTCTTGTTCCCCTTCTCCAGGGATTATTTTCGTTATTTTTGTCCAGCTCGCTTGCACCTTTGCATTTAATTGCACTATAATAATATTCTCTTATATTTTTTATAACGGCCAGATGTCTTAAAAGTATTGTGCTTTGAAGCGGTCAAAGTTGGGGAATGGGGGATAGTCCAGAAATCTCATTTTCTATTCTACTCCCTTAAATTGAGTGAGTAAACTAATTTGGTGCGTCACATGACAAAGAGAGAGGGAGGCATGGTATCGTAGGAAAATGGGAGAGAGAGGCGCAAAGAGGGATAGGTAAGTGGAGCTAGATTGAGAAAGAGGGAAACTGAAGAAAAGACTGCAGATGGGGAGGACAGTTTAGGAAAAGGGAGGAATGGGGAGAGAAAGGGAGGGGGAAGATAGATGGTGGAGTGGGAATATGTGTGTCAGGCGAGGTATATTTCTACACGAAAATCAATGGCGAACTGGGTTGGTGTGACACATGACCAAGAAGGGTGGGGAGGAGAGGGTATTGCAGGAGAATGAGGGATAAATGGGCAGAAAGGGGGAGGGGGACGTAAATAATTAAAAAAGTGGGGAAGGAGGGAAAGGGGAGCGAGGGGAAAAGACGCATGTGTGGACACCTAAAGAGGGACGGGGGAGGATGGTGAAAGAAAGAAAAGGGGTAGACAGGAGAAGGATGGGGAAGGGGAAAATCGGTGTGTCACGTGACGTATATTTCCCCGCCAAATTTAACTCTTTGTAGGACGAGGGGACATATTAGCGACTCCAGCAAAACGGACGCCACCAAGCTGCAAAACCGAGAACCAGCCGGACCAGGTCGCTCCGCGCCCGTCCGCGTCTCCGGTGGCTTTCGCGGACACGTGTTGTCGGCGCGGTGGCGAACAATGTAATTGGACGAAGGTCCGAAAATTTCTTAAGTTTGCCTGAGTGTTTATTAGTGTGGTGAAGCCTCAGTAGATCGTTTCCTTCCATCACATGTTTAAAAGCCCGTTCACTCCACAACTCATGGTCGCGTGCTTTCGATTTCTTGGATGGGGAGGAATCGCGGAAAATTGTTTTCATTTTTTGTCTGCTTCGAATCACATTCCAAGTGACCACTACTTGGTAACTGATAAGTGGTTTCTTTATAAGGGTGTAGAGCGGTGGACTGAGGACGGCAGACGAGGTGTTTCACTGGAGGGAACCCTAATGTTGCAGTCAAGTGAATGGGAAGGTCAGATAGCTGCTTTTCTTGAGTTTGGTTGAGTTTGATTAGCTTCAAGATTGAGCCACCCACGTCAGTGTGTGCGTTGGCCCTTCATCTTGGCTGCTTTTCGTCGAAAAAGCCTCTAGACCACACTGAAGGAGTTTGGCTAATTTCGTAATTACTTGATTCAGGAAAACCTGCTCGCTGCATATGATTAATGAGAGAAATTATCTGCTTTCAGAAGGTGGGGGTCGCCTGTCCCAAGGTAAGAAGCTGTCACGGTGTTATGATCTATCGCGCCTCCAATATTTATATTATACCCCCGTCGAAGCTAGCAGCAATGTACGTCCACATTGCTCAGGTTGACTGGCCACAAAAGAAATACTTCTTATTCCGTTCACGATTCGAACTCAAGTTCAATGCAGAGAAGTTCTGCGTGAATCTCCGATGAAGACTCTCTTCAGTTTGTTCGCAATCGTCTACGTGCTACCGGCTAGAACCATTTGGCTAAATTTAAGTAGTAGCTCTCTGTCTGTCAAATATACTTTTATTCAGCAGTTCATTTAATAACTAGTCAACTAAGCTTATATTTCAACCTGAAGAATATACTAATATCGCTATAGTGGGACATGGTACGTAATATAAAACATAACCCGCTCATCAAAATGACTCCTCGATTGCTACTAAAACCCGAATTCAAATACGAGTATAAGCTACTTAGTGGGGCGCCCGCGGGTTAACATGCTCCTTGGCTCAAGAAGCGCTTGCTTAATATTCGTAATTTTCCTGCAGCCTGTGTTGTTGACCGAGCAGACGACTGGAAAACGCGGACACTCACATAAGCTCGATTTCGCGGACAGATAAGTCGCATGGTCGAGGCATGCGAGTTAGCTGAAAATTACTCTCGGTGGAACAATTCTGTACTCACCGCTGCTTTCCTTAGATGATCAAAACTGATTAGCGTCTATTACCGTCTCTCCAGAGCCCATAGTTTCGGTTTTGAGCGAAATCTCCAAAACGAAAGTTTGACATGAAAGGACAAAAGACACCGGTAAAACAAAACTATGCTCTATAAGTTTATGTGCACCGGCTACACTTAACCGCCTCAGTTAAAATACCTATAAAATTAGGCGTTAAACAAAAGAAAATCTGTTAAATTGAATGCGTCATTCGTTCAGGCGGCCCGGCCGAGCCGACGCGACCTGGACTCAGCCGCCGTGTTTGGTGGTGGCGCCCCCTATAGGTCGCTGGAAACGCGAATATATTCCACATTTTAGCTTTGTGAATCGGGTTTCGTGTGTCACATGAGCAAGGAGGGGGAGGAAAAGTGGGAAGGAAGAGAGGGAATTGTAGGAGAATGGTGAGGGGTGGAAAGAGAGGGAGGGGGTAAGTATTGGCAGAAGGTGGGGAGGGAGGGCAAATGAGGGGAGGGAGTCAGATGGTGGGACACTCTAGAGGGGGAAATGGGGAGAGAAGGAGAGGGGGAAGTGAGGTGGAGGGTTGGGCAGAAGGAACGGGTGTCTCACGTGACGTACACGTTTCCGAGAAAGTTAGCGCGGAAACTGAATTGTTTATTTCAAGACAACTATCAAAATTTAGGGGTGAAACTGAATTTACGTATGGGTCACGTGACTTCGATTCCTCGTGAAAATTATCGGAAATGGCACGAACGAACGGACGACGGGATGATAAAATTCTGGGGTTCATGGTTCCGTTAAAAAATAATTTCATGCTTGAATATCCCGTTGTTCTGAAATTACGGCTTGCGAAGTTGTTGAATGATTATTCGCCTTTGAATGAGTTTCAGTCACATAAAAGTGAAAAAACGGCTGTCGCACTAACCGGTGGGCAGCTCTTATAAAAATAGCTTGTGCTTAGAAGTCTAATTTAGTGCATGGTACTAAGCGGTGCCGCATATGAATGTCAATGATGCACAAGAAGGTGTAAGAACTAAAGATTAGTTAAAGTAACTCCTCAAGTAAGCCTTCCAGATGTACTTCATACCTATTTTTTATCGGCGGCCAGCCTACAGCAGAACAAATGAAGGTCCTTTTCAGATGATCATGTCATCTAGTTGCGACTGATAAAATTATCCGAACAAATCATTGCTTGGGCACATACGCTGAGCATGTTTCGGAAGCAAAAGCTGCATCAGTGTTCGACGTGAATTCAGCTCAGCTCGTATCAAGAACGTTGCTTGAATGTGCTTGGCAAAGGGCTTATTGTCCCATAAATGTTTTTTTTTTTCCCTTTTAGGACTCGGGAGAAGGCTTGTGTACCCACGTGTAATAGAGGCTCGAAATTACGGCAATCAGCTAACGCTGTTTATCAATGAAGACATTACTCTATCACTGGAACCAGCCGATATTTTTCCGGAGACGCTTTTGTTGCGGTATGACGAAGACGGAAACCCGGTGAAACAGTATGTGAGTGTTTTTTTTTTTTTATCTTGCAGCATAAAATCTAAAGTCGGAAGAACAAATAGTGGAATTATGTTTTCTTCCTCGTTTCAGATGAATGGAACGGAGCTTAACAAAATGGTATATCATGACACGGATCAAAGGGCGGCCGTATCTGTTGAAAGAGATAATGGACTGCGCGTGGTAATGACGAAATATTTCCTTAGGATATTTTCAAAGTGCATTCGTGAAACGTAGCGACATGGACTTAAACGGAGCGTTACCACCCTCTAAGACGAAATGCAGAAAGCACCGAAAATGCAGAAACTTATTCTAGAAAATTGCTACTTACTTTTATAGAATAGTTAATGAAAGTAAAACGGTAAGTGTACCTAAATACATAGATATAGAAAAAAAGCTTCTAGTATATGATCCTTGCGAACCTAAGCAATAAAAGAAATGTGGTGTTCCCTTTTCTTTTGCAAGTATATACAGGGTGTTTTTTTATTCTTACACATTTGTTTAAAAATATCCGTGAAAGCTACATTAATGCGGTTTATTCAGGCGGGTTTTACGACCAGGCGGACATTATGTGGGTGGCTAATCTTTGCGATAAATCGGCGAATTAACTAAAATTCGTTAATTAACTTTTTAATTAGTGGAAATAGACATGTAGTTTCAATTACAAACTTGTAGAGCATCATCGAAAACCACTAAATCATCTGTTTCTGGAAGGATAAAACGCCGGGGAAGCATTTTCGGGCGTACTGTAAAAGCGGTCCATTTGGACGCGTTTCTAGATTTCGGTTTCTTATCGGAGCGCATCACCGCGCGCGCGGTCCTGCTCCCCAGTGGCTGAGACGCGCAACACACGTACGCCGCACTCCCCTACATTCTACGAGGGAGGCGAGGAGGTGGCTTCGCGGCGCGACCACCTGGGAGCAGGATTGCGGGCGCAAAAATGCGCTCTGATAAGAAACCGAAATCTAGAAACGCGTCCAAATGGAGCGTCATTACAGAACGCCGGAAAATGCTGCCCCGGCGTTATATCCTGCTAAAAATAGTTGATTTAGGGGTTTTCGATGATGCTCAGCAAGTTTCTAATTTAAATCATATGATTATCTTCAGCAATTAAAAAGTTAATTAACGAATCTGAATTAATTAGCCTACTTATCGCAAAGATTAGCCACCCACATAATGTCCGCCTGGACGCATAACCCACCTGCACAAACCGCATTCAATAACACTTCCTTTAAAATTGTAAAAATAATCTCGTGCGAAAATATGTGCCTTATTGTCCGAGCCACCACTGATTTGTTTGTCGCTCGCAGTGCAACTGTTTCAGCAGTCGACAGCTGTAAGGCTGTCGACTGCAATTGGCATGAAACGGGCGAAGAGCACGCGACCACCATTTCAGACTTTAAATATTTTAAGATGTGGGGCATAGCGCATTTGTTAGTCGTCAAATACGCAGTTGTCAAAAGGTAGAAAGCATTTTATATGTACAGAGCTTTTAACGTTCGTATCGTTGCACGTTTCGCGGGTGCTCATCGTCGTCCTCGTCTCTCTCTGAGCTCTCGTGCTCAGCAGGATGCTAACACTCGGCCATCCTGTGAAAAATTGCCTCAATTGTCTTCTTCGTCTTCGCAGTCGTCATGATCGGGTTCGTTGTCTAAGTCGAAGGCATAGTAATGCATCATCTTGTCAATCGGGGCCGTAGACGTGTAGAAACGCTGAGTAAGTGATCGGCCCGGAATGTCTTCTACACGGTATGTGTCATTTGGAAGCTTCTCCGTTTCTACGTAGGGACCTTGAAACTTTTTTAAAAGCTTCCTTGAATGTCCTATTGGAAGTGATTCTCTCTCCACCACGACGATATCTCCGGGCTATAAGGTCGAAGCGCTGCACCTCTTCTTATTGTAGCGACGTTGCTGCTTTTCCTGATCTGCACGAATGGTGTGTATGGCCGCCTGTCGTCTTGTCGCCATCTCAGTTTCAGTTACGTTGGTTTTGTCCCGTAGTGCATCTTCGAGGAAATCTCCCTTAAAATGTCTAGACCCGTAAGCGAACAGCAGCCGGAAGGGCGTCGTACGAGTGGCCTTCTGGAAAGTAATGTTGAGACTTCACTGAACTTGTTCCAACAACTCGTCCCATTCCCTGCCTTCAACGTCGGTGGTCAAGGTGGCAATTGATGTAGTAACAACTCTATTGTACCGCTCCACTTGTCCATTCGCTCGCGGGTTTGCAGTAGAGTTCAGCACATGAGCAATGTCTAATGCACGGCAACACCTCCGGAAAGCATTGCTTGTGTAAGCTCCACCTCTGTCTGTAATAACCCTTGCTGGAGGGCCGAAAAGGCCAACGATGTTCTTCAAGAACGAAACAGTTGGTTGTGCGCTAGTGTTTCTTGCGGGTCTCAGCAGTACAAACTTGGTAAATGCATCCACAGCCACGATCAAATAAGTGTTCCCATGTCTGCTTCGTGGAAATGGTCCCAGATGATCAATATGGATTGTGTAAAAAGGCAGGCCAACTTTCTCAATGGAATGCAACATTCCTGGCTTTCTGCCTGTCGGAGTCTTGTGATGAATACATTCTAGACGCGATGCGATGTACCTGCGAACATATCGTTTCATTCTAGGAAACGAATACTTTTCCTGCATCTTCTTCAACGTTTTTTCTAATCCCAGGTGACCGAGATCGTCGTGGCAGCGCCGAACTACCTGCCAACGCATATTCTGCGGTACTACCCACGACACCTTCTGTGTTTCGTTTTTTCTGAAAACAACGTCGCTCCGTAGCTCGTACTGTTCGTGAAGACGTTGGTCTTCCTTCGACTTTGCCGGCTTTCGTAATATGTCCCGTACCTTGTTGACCTCAGGGTCCTGACGTTGCACTGCTATCAGCCAGTCGTCAAAATCAATCACTGTAGCTGGCAGCACGTGTAGACCATCACAAATAGTGACGTCTTCAGGTTGACCACTACTAGACCGGCTCAGAGCGTCCACGTGGGTCATAGAGGTACCGGATTGATGATCAACACTAAACATGAACTCTTGTAATCGCAACCACCAGCGAGCAATCCGCGGCAACATATCGCGCTTACTCAACGTGCCTCGCAGTGCGTTGCAGTCCGTGACTACAGTGAAGTCGACACCGGAGAGGTAAACCTTAAGCCGCTCAAGAGTCCAAACGACTGCGAGGGCCTCAAGCTCGTAGGATTGGTACATTTGTTCCGCCTTGGACGTCTGACGGCTCACATAAATTACGGGATGAAATTGTCCGTCTAACTGGCGCTGCAGCAACATGCCCCCCAAACCATTTTTGCTTTCATCGGTGTGCACTTCCGTTGGGGCTTCGTGGTTGTATAGGGCCAGAATTGGTCTCTCCTGCAAACACACTTTCAGGAAAGAAAATGCGGAATCTTCCTCCTCGGTCCATCGCCAAGAAGTATTGCTCTTCAAAAGCCTTGTCAGAGGTTCGGCTAGCGCTGCGAAGTTCTTCAGGAAACGCCTAAAATAGCTTGCAAGGCCAATAAACTGCCTTACTTCGTGGACGTTTCTCGGTGTTGCGAAGTCAGTCACTGCCTTTATTTTACATACACCTGACCTGAGTCCTGTGGTTCCGATTTCGAATCCCAGGTAGTTTATTGTTTCCGCCCTGAACACGCATTTGCTCAAGCGAAGTGTCAGTCTCGCTTCTCGAAGAACTTGGAACACTTTTCGCAAATTATCAAGACCTTCTTTGAAGTCCCGCGACGGGATGAGAATATCATCCATGTACTCTAGAGCCACTCCGTAACGCAAGGATCCCAATACCACGTTCATCATTTTTTGAAACACCGCTGGGGCGTTGGTCAGTCCGAACGGCATTTTTATAAACTCGTAGTGTCCATCGGGAGTTACAAACGCCATCTTCGCTTGTGATTCTTTGTACATCGGAATTTGATAATACCCTGACGTCAAGTCAAGAGTCGTAAAATAGCGCTTGTCATGTAGTCGGTCCAACTGGTCTTCGATCGAGGGAAGCGGGTATTTGTCCTTCTTAGTGACCCTGTTGAGTGCTCTGTAATCAACGCACAAACGTTCCTCGCCTGTCTTTTTCTTCACAACAAGCAACGGACTGGCGTACTCGGACGAGGAATCGCAAACAATACCCGCCTCTTTCAGCTCTTCGATAGCTTTGTTTACTCTCAGTCGCTGATTGTACGGTAGACGATACGGTCGAAAAGACACCGGTTTTGCATCTTCTGCGATATCAATTTTCATTTCGGCCTTGTTTGTGGTTCCCAACTCAAAGACATTATCCGCAAAACAATCACGATGCTCGTTGATCAACTTGAGAAGTCGTTTAAATTCATCAGATGGTAATGCGGTTCCCGTGCGCACATCTTCTGGCCTAAAGGTATTAGACATTTCAAAGATACAATGTGGTCGCAAGATGTTTCGGGTTCCTCGTGGTACCAAGTGCAGTCACTTTTCCTTGCGTAACATGAATAGCGGAATCCGAAACATTTAGGACTGGCAAGAACGAAGTCCCATCTTCGTCTACATGGATAATGCAGAAGGGCAAGCAATGCTCCTTACCCTCTTGCATGCGAAGTTGGGCATCGACGTAAACGTCGCCGTCTTTTTCGCCTCCCGCTGATAAAGTGACAATGCCAATGTACCCGGGGGGTATGACCGTTGACTCGTTTGCCCATAACGTGGCACGACGGGCTGGAAGGTTTGGGACGTTAATGCCACTAAGCCGGTCGTCCTCATCATCAGCACTCTCGTTCTCTTCGAAAATTCGTCGAACGTTTTTACGTCTTACAACGGTAATGTGGGGCTGATCCGTAAACGGTTGGCCAACAAGCAGTGGAATTGCCTGGACATCAGATGGAACGATGTAGATGGGCACTTCTGCACTGGCCTGGTCGACGGTGAGATGCGCATGGGTGATTCCGCAAGGAATCACGTGAGC
Source organism: Ixodes scapularis (assembly GCF_016920785.2). Taxonomy (NCBI): domain Eukaryota; kingdom Metazoa; phylum Arthropoda; class Arachnida; order Ixodida; family Ixodidae; genus Ixodes; species Ixodes scapularis. The sequence goes on along the minus strand of NW_024609879.1, from coordinate 136,746,114 downwards.
AGAACCGTAGCCTCCAATTTTGCACATATCTGTAGGCTTCGTATAAGCAATACCGAGGTAGTCGGCGTCCGCCTGACGAAGCGTAATGCATTGACTACCAACGTCCAAGTATGCCTTGACTGGCTTCCCGTCGATCAGTGCCTCTTGAAGGTATTTCTCATTTCGCGCGCCAACTGTTTCTTTACTTTCCAGGCAATGTGTCTTCGGAAAAGTTTCCTTGATATTAAATCTGCAGTTGGCAACCACATGACCAACACGCTGGCATTTTTCGCATCGTTTCCGCTTTTGCCGTTCAGGACAGTGAATTGCAAAATGTCCGTAATCGTTGCAGTTAAAGCATAATGACTCTCCGTTGTGGTTATATAGAGGCCTTCGTCCGTTATTATCACCTGACGGGCCTGCTGCCCGGGCGCCGATTTCGTTCCGCGTTTCGACTTGGTCATGCGATCCACCTGATGGAGGCTGCCGTTCGTTTCGGGTGGGTGTTGCCTTGACCACGGCGAGTCGGTCGTCTATACGCTTAAGGCACTCAAGCAATGACTCTGGCGTAGAGAAAGTTCCAACGCTTAAACTTCGCACCATCGCCTCGTCATCAAGACCAGTGATGACGTACTCAACAATTTGATATTCAGGGAGTTGACAGAGACGGGCGAGGCTAACCTTTTCATGAAAGTACAATTCGATGTTCTTACCCTTTCGTCGTTTTCGAGCCACCATCTCCTGATGGCGACGCTGACAGCTTTTCACATCTGGAAACGATCTTTTCAATTCATCTTTCCACTCTTGCCATGATCGCTGTACGCTCGAAAGTCCATCATACCATGTCTTTGCAACCCCTTCCAGTTTCGTGATGGCAAAGCACGACGTCTGTCGATCACTCCACGCGTAGATTGTGGAAAGTTCGTCAACTTTTCTAATCCATTGTTCTACTGTCTGCGATGGAAATGCCACAAGATTAAAGACAGGTACAAGCTTTCCAGAGTCCGCAGGTGGTCGCGCGTCTTGAAGTGGCTGTTGGCCGGCACGAAGAAGCGTAGCCATGCCGCTCATCGCCTCCCGCACGGAACTCTGGATAGCCGTTTGCAGCAGTGTAGCGAAGTCTTCATTTGTTGCACGAACTTCCGTTACCTGATGCTTCTCCAACGCATCAGCGACTCCGTCGGTGTCGTCGATACCAGCAGTCCCAGCTACAGGATTCGCTTCGTCATGTTGCTAAAGGGATCGAGTGTTGTCTACGACAGCCACGCTCGTGATTTCTTCATCGCCTGTTCTTTCGCAGGAACCTTGGCTTGTACCCTGCGGACGGCTTCGCAAGCGCTCCTTCCTTCGTAGATCGTGCCCGGTGCTGTCAGTCATCTCTAGAACGAGCTGGTCCGATGTGAAACTGTTTCTACCGCTTTGAGAATCGTAGAATAAAGCTTCTCACCGTGTGCAGGTCGCAAACGTGCTCATCCCACTTCTGATTTGTTAGTCGTCAAATACGCAGTTGTCAAAAGGTAGAAAGTATTTTATATGTACAGGGCTTTTAACGTTCGTATCGTTGCACGTTTCGGGGGTGCTCATCGTCGTCCTCGTCTCTCTCTGGGCTCTCGTGCTCAGCAGGATGCTAACACATGTTCAATTATTGTAATTGCTAAATTTTGTAAGCTTTCTACAATATACGTCACAACTTAGGAGGAAGAAAAACGTGACCGTAGGGGACGAGGGTGCAAATTATTTAGTGGTGCCTTCGCACGCTAAAAAAGTTTAGCTTCACGTTTTCAGCCAGTACAAACTACGGACATCCGGGATGTCGAGCTCCCCTTATGGTGAATGTGCTTTCTTGTTCGAAGAACTGAAACGCCCCGAGCGAATATTGTGGCTTCAAAATTTTAATGAAAAAGATTAAACAATGCATTCAGACAATCACAGAGAAATATTTCCTGACTAGGCCCTAAAACTCGACAACACCGTCTCAAAACTCAGCTGAAAAGTCTTTTTTTAGCGCATTTCTTTTTTATAGATTACAATTATTCAACCAACGCCAACCCGTGAAAATAAACTTTTGCAGCCGAGTTTTGAGAAAGAGTTGTCTTGTCCCATCTTTTTCCCCTAGTCTCAAGGTTTTTTTGTGTTTTTTTTTTCATTATGACCGTTCACCAGCTCGCCTGCGCAGTAATTCTGATTTTAGTCATTACAACAAGGCAGTCATATACTTATTCTTGACAAAGAACACGTTCTGATAGAAGACAACTCACTGATAGACATAGCGAGAATATGTCACTGTGAGTAATGCACGCAAAAAATCATAAATGCATGCTAGATGATACATAGGTGCATGGCGTATCGATAGTTTACAATGTAGCAACTTATACATAACTACCATTAATTATTTGCGTCAAAACAGGAGAGGGCTTTTTTAGGGATTCGAGTTTATGTGGATTACTTCATCACAAGGCCCAAAATAACCAAAAGGCTCAGTATAGAAACACTGCTTACTAATGTTATGTTACTACTAGTTTCACAAATTACTGCCTCTCCCCTCTTCACAGCATGGAATTATAGGCGAATCACTACGAATAAAACCAGTTAATATTATGGGCCAATCTAGTGCCGGACTCATTGCACACGAAATTTTCGGTGTTGACGAGCACTTTGCAAACACACGTGGCGATTGTGAGTAAATCCTTCAAAATATTTGATGTTACCGGATATGTCCGAATTTGTTTTATGTGTTCACAATTATAGGTGCAAAAAAAAAAAGAATTTGAAAATATGACCTTTTTACCTGTTTCTCCTGAGGTATTGCAGTTTTACACCGGGTGTTTCTTATTTTTTTTTTAAGATTAACATATTTGTTTTGAAAAGCCATCAACCCTACATTTATATGGTTTGTGCTGGAGAGTTATGTGGAGCGCACGTTTGTCTGCTTTTGTTGCAGGTGGTTGTGGTGACGTAAGAATGCGGAGCTCTAATTGGCTCTGATTGAAGAATGGTGGGCAGAGGCACCTTGGTTTGAGGTCTTCTCCCTACCCTTCAATTAAAGCCAATCAAAGCTCGGTGTTCTGACGTCACAACGACAACTTGAAAAATAATGAGACGAACTTACGCTCCGCATATGGCCAGGAAACATAATATAGATGGCTAATCGTAACAAGCAGTCTTCTAATTATTTGACAGTTGTTAATTAACTTTTTAATTAGTGCAAATAATTATATGGTTCCAATCAGAATCTTGCTGACCGCAATAAAAAACGACTAAATCAGTATTTTAAAAACACTTTGCGCGCGTGAAAAGCGTAATAGTGCGCTAAAGTTACCAGTTGTGCAGCAGGAGCAAGGCTACCGGTGCGATGGCACATGGTACTTGCTCGTTGTGCTCCAGAAATCCTCCCATTGTATGTCTCGTCACGTATATATTATTCCTTTCGTTTATGAGCTTAAGAAACACGCCATCATCGTCATCTGCGATAATCAGGAGCCACGTTTTTTTTTCTTATTATTATACATCACGGGCACTTTTCGTCATCGTACGTGTTCTAAGAGGATGAAATAAACGAAACTATGCAGATAGGTGAACCGTACTTAATCCGATGAACCAAAGAATCTGTTTTCTTGTATGTACGTTTTTATGACTAATTATTCTCAAAGCATAAGATTGTTGGGTTCGGTTTGTAATTTAGTTTTCAAGATATACATTCACGCATATATGCACTATCTCATCGTCTGTTTTGGGATCAACATGGGAAAAAATGGATTTAGACCATGCATATAGAAAGGACATTTTTGAGAAATGTAATCCATATAGTGTCTGATGTCATAAATCATTATTGATAAACACTGCGCAGATTTTGCAGTTCCACCACTTCAGCCAGCTCAATTCATCAAGGAAAGGAGTGTACAAGGTAAAGTGCATGTGGCCTCTAATACTTGACGCCTTACTTAAAGGGATTGTCCGGTCGAATCCGGAAGTACTTAAGTTTTTGCGCTCGTTACGTCAAGGGAGCCTTCATGTAAACAAACGTCATTTAAAAAAAAAACAAAAAAAAACATGAATGCACTTTGACGACAGGGACATAGGAAGAACAGACACCTGGGATGTCTGTTCTCTGTGATCTGATGTCTGTTCTGTGATGTCTGTTCTCTGTTCTGTTGATGAGAACAGACACCACAAAGCGCTAGCGCTCTGTGGTGTCTGTTCTTCCTATGTCCCTGTCTTCAAAGCGCAATCATGTTTTCTAACGCACCATACCAACTTGCCCAACAATCAGCACTTGTCATTTTTATTTTGATAAATGATCTCCCGTTAAACCTTTCATGAGCGTACGTACGAAACTCCACCCCGAGTTACGCCAGTGTCAGTGGCTGATATCCGTAGCTGCTGCGTGACGTCACAAAACGCAAAGGTTTGTCGGATGGTCGGGATAACAAGCGTTGGTCGACGGATGGCTTGTATTTTATTTCGCATTATATAGGTTTCTAGGCTGTACTCTACTGAAATACGGCTTTTTTAATGCAGTTCCCAAGCGTGTGCAAAAAAAGTCACACCTTTTAGCAGGATATTACTCGAAAACAGCCATAAGCTTTGAGCAAACGTATGCCGTTTCGCACAAACACAACTGCGACGGCCACCGATCGAACCAGGAGCGCTTGCAAACTAAAGGATGCAGATTTCGCCTCTGAAGCGGCAACTGGGTACACGAAGCGGTGTCTGGGTACACATTTCGGCGGATCCACTGGATTGGTGATGAGGCTGCGGGCTGTTCCCTCGGAGGCCATGCCCGCGGGTCGAAGGCAAACGGCGAATCGTTCAAATGCATGTCGACACTTGAATTGGACGAGCTTGGTGAATCGTAGTGGGTTTACTACGGTTGATCAAATGCCATTTCATCGAAGCGCGCTTTAGAGAATGGGCACGTTTTATCGAAGCACGGTATAAAGAAAGCATAGCCTCAGTTTAGAGAAACGCCGTTGATCGCAAAGGGGACGCTTTAAAAAAAAAAAAAAGGCTTTCGTAGTTCTCGCGTGTATCATTGGTGCGCGTGTTAAGCCATGCCCCCCGCTGCGCTCCCGCAGTGTGCGGCGGCTTTTTACAAAAATGTTAACTCGCCTGATTTACCCGTATACGCCGCTTCGCGGCGGCCGAATTCGCTAAAAGGAGGCTCATCGCCATTTTCTCTAAACTGGGTTCTCTATAAAGTCATTCGATAAACCGGGGTCGGTAAAACGGCGTTCGCTAAAACGAGCTTCTCTGAACCGCATGAATCTGAATCGTAGCCACACTCTATTTTCACATGCGAGTCAAACATAATTTGGCGGTTGATCATGATGTAGAAAACCCGAGACAGTGATAAAAGCAGGGAAACTTCGTCGAAGAAGAAAGACAGGGTAAGAGAACGAGGGAAACTTGGTCGAAGAAGAAAGACAGGGTAAGAGAACGTCTCGACGTTCTGTTACCCTGTCTTTCTTCTTCGACCAAGTTTCCCTGCTTTTACCACTGTCTCGGGGTTTCTACATCATGATCAACATCCACCAGCTCGCCTGCGCACTCACAGTTTTTTCTTTGATAATTGGGCTGCACGCGTGCTAAATACAACTTCTGGCATCGTTTCCAGGTGGTTTAGCTGTTGGTTTCGGTTTCGCTGCCTAATCAAATTGACTGATCCGATTTGGGCAAGGAGTGGGTGGAGGTAGTTGAATATCGTTGGCAGAGCATCACACCTCAGCTTACGAGCCTTCTGTCCGCATAGAGCTCAGCTCGTAGATCTCTTCTGTGAGACGATTACTGCGTAAGCGGGATCTCGATCTTGAAGGGAACCCAGTCCGTACGCACGGCGACGATCCATTTTGCTCGTCACTGCACATCTCGCGGAAAAGTGTGAAACGTCACGTCTTGGCTCGTATGTGCTGCCCGGTGGTTGTGGCACCCAACCGCGCGACGAAAACCTCACCCAATCACGAAACAAGCCGAGCACAACAACAAAAACGAAGCACGCTGAGGCATTCACTCGCAGGTAAACCAGGTAAACGACTAGACAGAAATGCTCGCATTGTGTTGTGTGACGTCAGAGGTCCAATGTTGCCACCGAAAGCAGCGTTTACGCTAGAGTGCGATTGGAGCAGTATAAATTCAATTGCTCATGCAGAGGGGCATATAAAATTAAGATATTGCACGTATGATGCGTCTCGAGGCAATAACAATGATATTCAATTGTTTTCCAAATACAAAATTTGACCGGACAATCCCTTTAACCGGCACTGTTCCTCAGTCAATCGCCTCGCATTTTTAAAAATATAATAAAATCAATTATTTCCAATCCGCCCCAGTTCCTACTGTACTGAGGCCTGAAATACTGATGGTGATGGACACCGACCGTTACAAGAATCTTAAAAAAACCATGAAAGCGGCACTTTACGCTGGCGTACTTCTGGCTGCTGTAAGTACTTCTGCCATGCACTCTTTACCAGCGCTACGTACGGCGGATTGTGAACGGCGAATGTTGCAATGTTTGGTTTGCGGCCAATTATTTATGCCAAGAGTGTAAAAATTCAGAACTTGAGGATAAACTTTCCAGCATACGTTCGAATCTAATCATGCAATAAGTTCACTTTAATACTGACCTTACGTGCTTCTTCATAACTTCATAAGCAATGGAAAATCATGTTGGATACCGTATTTCTAACACTTAATTATGGTGTGCTTACTTCTCTACTTTTACCTGTACAGTAATCATTCAGCTTAACACTATTAAAAGGTATAAAAGCGCCGAAAACAACAAGGACAAAGTCAAAGATTACTTGCGATTATGAGATACTGAGCTTAAAACATGTAAATAGCGATATATATGTTTTATACCGCCCACCACCAACAAACTTTGAAATTTTCATTGCTTTCCTTAAATTGTTTTTTAGAATATGTGTCTGTAAACAAGTATAATTTAATTCTAGCAGGTGACTTTAACATAGACATACTTCAATACTCATTTCAAAGTTTATCATTGACAGCAACACTAAATTGTGCTGTCTTGAAAACATCATCACTTCCCCCACAATGGTTACCTTATCTACAGGGTGATTCAAGGAGATCCCAGACTCTTTAAATCGACCGCAAAATTCGGTTTCTTAACTTATCGCGCTACGACTTTGTGCAGCGTTGCCCACAGATGGTGGATTTGTTTTTGTAAATTTTGCAAAGAGCGAACTTACCCGAGGAAAAAGTAAAGAAGGAAAAAGGCTTAGCTCCTATGGAAACGCAGCGACGACACTGCGCTTTCAACAACAAGGCGCCGTTTCGCACGGGAGACAAGAGATGGCGCAACGAACGCCGCCAACGAACGAGCATACGGCGCCGAGAGCCGGCGTCTTTAGCAGACAATCTTTTCAACTCAAAAGCGGCGCGCGCTCCGCAGGCGGCGACAGTCGCAGAAACAAAAACAGGCGTGAGAACAACAAGGAACTGCAGTTCCTTATCTGCTAAAGACGCCGGCTCACGGCGTCGTATGGTCGTTCGTTGGCAGCGGTTGGCGTCGCGACCGCTTGCGCCATCTCTTGTCTCCCGTGCGAAACGGCGCCGTGTTGTATGAGGACCGGTGTCTTCGCTGCGTTTCCATAGCAGCTGAGCCTTTTCTTTCTTTACTTTTTCCTCGGGTAAGTTCGCTCTTTGCAAATTTTACAACAAAAATGCACCATCTGTGGGCAACGCTGCACAAAGTCGTAGCGCGGTAAGTTAAGAAACCGAATTTCGCGGTCGATTTAAAGAGCCTGGCCTGTCCTTGAATCACCCTGTACATCAAATGCGATCAAAATTTTAATCACGAATATGAACACCGAGGTTCAAAATGCTGGGACTATCAGCCATGATATCAGCGATCACAATCCCATATTTCAGTCTTTTAAATCCACAACCAAAAAGACCAGGCCTACGAAACATTAAATACTGTACAAAATATTTCCAGGGCTACCCTTATTGTGTTTAAAAACGCTGTTGCAAATTACAATGGGGGGTACTTATTTTCACTTTTATTTAAGTGATGCATATAACGAATTAATTAAATCATTTAAAACATTTTCCGACTTGTATTTCGCTAAAGTAACAATTTGAGCTTAAAAAATCTGAAAAAGTTGAGTTACCCCAATGGATGTTAAAATGATGCAGAAAATGGATCGTTTATACAGGGTTTTTTTGACGACAAGGAATTAAAATAAACCTCCCATTCTTAAAGGGACCATGAAATGACCTTTTCACTTTTTCCAGATAACTTTTACATTAAACCGTCAATGTTCACTGAATGCCGAACAGGCATCCGTTTTCGTCTCGGTTTATTAACTTCTACACAAAAAATTATTGAAATATCGACTTTTTCATTCTCTCCAACTGACCGGAAAACAAGCCGTGACGTAGGCCGTTTCCGGAACCGGAAGTTCTCTCGGCAGTAGGAGAATGGGAGTGTTAGCGGCAACGAGTTGGGGTGCGCCGGAAGGTTTTACTGCGCTGATGTCACCGACGTATTTCCTGAATCGGCGCCTCTCATCGCCGCATCGCAGCTGAGCGAAATTCAATGAGATATGTTGCGCTACAGCGACAGCATGGGACTAGTCCCATACGCCGGTATGCCTGTTGGGAAGTGCAGCGAGTCTTCCGGTGAAGACTCCAGAAGTCAACCACCCTGTCATTGTTGGCAGAAGGGCCGGCCCGTGTCAGTCGTTAGCAAAGCGACGTAGATGGCGTTTTTCGCGGCCTCGGAGATGCAGGAGCGAGCCGACGTTAAAAAAGATACGTTTGAACTACGAGTGTCAGCAAGAGCCACGTAAATACCTGTTTATACTCGGAGCGGACGCGCGCGCTTGATGGAAGTGCTGTATTCGCGCTGCTTGTAAGCGCTTCGGGACCGTTCTTTTACGATTGCAACTCGATACTGACGCGACACTCGGCAAAGAAAGGTTGGACCGGGGTTGTACGTATACCTCCCACGAACTGTTATAGCTCGACAGTGACGTGCAGTCTGTCAGAATAAAAATGGCATACCAATAACGAAGTGTACATACCGTGTTACCAAGGTAATCCATACGGCGTTCATTTCAGCTCTATATCACACAAAACAAGAAGATAGAATCGACGAGAGTTTCTTTTCGACGAGTGTTCGTCAACACTGGCTCGGAAAACAAGGGGAAGAGATTAACCTCACCTCTTAATCTAGAACTGAGGTCAGCGATCAAACTATAATACGGGAAGGGTCCACAAGGGTCGCGCGGGCATATTCCATTTAGCACGCCAGCCGGTCGTAGGCAGACGGTCTTGCGACGAAGCAACGCAGCGCCGGTCGGAATGCCTGCTAGGCCTATATTCTGAGCAGCTCGCTTCGTCGGAGTCGGTGGATCCAGCGTTCTTGTTCGTCGTGGTCTGTTTTAAGTACTGTTTTCTTGCTGCTTGAAGTAGGCACGCGCGGGAAGAACACGTAGAAAAATAAACGTTCAGTCAGTCAGAGTTTTGAGAGGAAGGAAAACAAAGAAAATAAACGTTCGTCGGTCGCCGCCACCCAAGTAGCTGTCGGCCCTGCCAGCCCTGCCCTACTGCGCACGCGCAGTAGTTGCTTCGTTTACCACACGATAGATGGCGCTTGGCTCTCAGCATTATCAAATTTGGCAATTTTCGCCACACATCTCTAATTATGCTACAAAATGTGGATCTGAATATTATTTAACAAAACTTTTAGGAAACATTCGCCGGCTATTTATTGTTTACGATCGCGGTGCTGGTGAGGTAGGCTCTTACCCAATAGGCGACGTGGATTTGGCTGACGTGCTCCATTTCCGCGGATGCATCGTAGTGAACAGGCGAAGGAAGGAAGGCGCAAAAGAGTCCAGTTTTCTTTCAAAAGTTCTATAGCAAATAATTTTTTTTGGCTCCCTATTTTTGTGTTTTTGTGTTTCTTTTCACACCTTTTACGACGTGCGGTGGATGAAACTCGATTTTAAAATCATTTCATGGTCCCTTTAAGAAATTTCGTAATGAATTATCTGCCGAGATAAAGAGAGCAAAATCATTATATTACAATCAGACATTTCTTGAGGCCAATCGATTACGCCCAGATATTATTGAGAAACAAATTAATGAAGCCGTTAATCAAGAGAGGGTGTCCTGAAACACAGGTAAACTAAGCATAAACACCCAACTTGTGTCTGGAGCCCGACTTGCAGGACATTTTAATGGGTATCTTGAAAGTACCATAGCTAGGCCTCCAAGTGACAGCGCTTTATGCTTTGTTCGTCATAGAAACAACAGTGTCTTTTTAGAACCTACAGACGAGTAAGAGGTATTCAACATTTTTATTCAACATTAAGTTTGTTATAGACATTATTGCACCGTGCTTAGTAAATATATTTAACTTATCCTTATTACATGGTAAATTTTCCGAAATTATGAGGCGAGCTAAAGTATCAGATATCCTTAAAGGAGGTGGAAAAACATGTTAACAATTATAGACTTGTATCTGTTCTTCCTATTTGCTCAAAGGAATTCTAAAAACTTATTTTGAAACGTGTCTAAAGAGTTTTTTTTTGTAAATAATTTGTACTAACAAATTTTCAGTGTTGTTTCCAAAGAGGCAAATCTACAGAATCAGCTTTATTACTCAAAAAGAAATTATATGAAGAAATATTGAAAGGAAGCTATTAACACTTGTTGCTTTTATTGATTTTAGTAAAGCTTATCCCTGGCTTAGTATCGAAACCTTGCTTGCAATACTGAATAATAATGGTGTTCGCGGCACACCATTTATGCTGTTAAAATCGTGTTTGTATTATCGCCAACAGTGTGTAAATATTGATGGTCAAGAATCTTCGTTTTCGAAGGGTGAAAGGTCCCCAGGGAAGCATCCTTGGACCATTATTATTTAATGTTTCGATAAATGTCATTGGTAATATTGATGATCAAACTCAGTTTATAATTTATGCGGACAATACCAGTTTATTTATTACTGGTGACGATGCTGATATCGTTATTAGGGTGGCAAATATAGTTTTAAACAAAGTTTTTGTTCGGTCAGAAGAAAATTGATTAAAAATAAACTCATTCAAGGGTCTAAAACAATTTTATTTAGACCAGTAAATAAGTTAAAAACTATATCTTTTCCCCTAAAACTCGGAACGACGGAAATCGGATTTGTTCCTCAACATGAAATACTATTGAATAAAAGGTTAAAAAGCGCCTGTCCTGTCGTCCGTGTTTCTTTATTGTCCTCGTTTGTTTGCACTTTTTAACCTTTTATTCAGTAATGGACCAACTAGCCCAAACCCAAGTTTTAATGAAATACTAGATGCATATTTTTTTTTTAGAATATGTCGTGGAACTTTCGCATCAATTATTTATTTAAAAACGTTGTCCCAGGTATTTTGTGTGATCGCCAGGTGCAGCGATTTCTCACCAACTGATATTAAACTGAAGATAAATTCAGCCTTAATTAACTCCTACTTAAACTACTGTTATTTGGTTTGGCAACCACTACTAAAATAAACGTACATACATTTAGTTTGCTTAAAAAAATATTTTGCGTTATATTGCAAACGTGCCGTATAATTACTCTTCAGAAACTTTATTTCCTTAATATAAAGTAACTCGCATCGAAAACATGTATAAATATCGTTTACTTTATTTCTTATGGCTGAACAATGAAGGAAGGAGAAAAAAAAAGACAACCGATCGCTGGACCACCAACTATTTGAAAAAATCTTCCTTCTCTTCTAGTAGTTATTATGCGTATCCATTTGCTTCTGTTTTTTTTTCTTTTTTTTTTATCCTGAATTGTGTTGCCCCTTTTTTATTTATACTGAGCAGGGAGGGCGCCCTGCAGAAAGAGCTTTTCTTGAGGTTGCAGGGTAATTGAGGCGGAGCTCACAGAGCTTCCTTCTCCGTTTTCTGAAGTCAAGGCATTCAACATCTCCCATGCAAGCTGGTTTTTATGGTGTCTTTTGATGCGGGCTTGCTCACGCTTTGCTTTGCATTTGCAAGTTCGACAATGGGCAGCGAGATGTCCTGATCCCGCGAGGTTTTTCAGGTTGGCCACATGTTCACGTGCACAGTCATTTATGTACCTCCCGGGTTGTCCAATATTGCAGCGTCCAGATGTCGACATTATGTTATAAAGTCCTTTTTGGCACCGCAGGTATTTTGATCTGGGCCTAGTGTCACATATATGTTTCTTGTCCATTTGTGCCTGATTAATTCTGCGGCATAAGAAATAAACCTTATTTCGTGCCGAGCACACAGCTTGAACGTTTAGTCGATTAGCTAACTTTTTCTATTTGTGGGTGACCCCATGAATATACGTCTGTAAAAGGCTTCTTGGTTTTCCTTGCTGGTTCTTTACTGTGGACATTGTTTCTATTGACATTGCGGCATATTTTTTCACACAACAAGGTTTTCGGATACCCGGCATTGTGAAATCGGGAAATTTTTGTATTAAAGCTTTGTTGAAGTTGAAATAGGCAGGTATTCTTTAGGATTGCGGAGAGGGTTGCGATAGCCACTCCTTGCTTAACATTTTTTTTAATGTTCGGTATCATAGGGAAGAAACCCTTTTCCCAATCTTGTTTTGTATTCCTAACAGTCATGTCCTGCTTGGCATTCCAGCGCCAAATCAAGAAATCGAATTGATTTATTCACTAGAGTATCATGGGTGAAGGTGAGGACAATGCATCTTTATTCGGATTGTGTCAAGGTGGTGTTTAAGGCATCCATCGGCTTCTGCGTTGACTTCTGTGGTACACAAAATAACAAAATCGGCTACATACCTAAAAATAAACCCTATGCGTGCATCTTGTATGGCTGTCAGTGTGGCTTTTCCACATTTCGCAAGGAACGCTTCGCATAGATGTGGGGCCACTTGAGAGCCAATGCAAACGCCACTTTTTTGTACTTACTGGTGATCTTGTGGGGCCACCACCATCGCTGACAGGTAGCATAATAAGATTTCCAAGAAGGTACCTAAGCTGATTCCTGCGGAGTTTTGGAATTTGGTGAGCCTTTTTTCCTCGATGGTGGATTGGAGAACATGCATGAGGCTTGCGTGCGGGATAAAGTAATACATGTCCTCCACATTAATAAAAAAACCAGAAACGATGAGGTGCCCTTGATCTTGAAGGAAGGATATAACATATTCCGAGATTGCTATGCAGAAAGGGTCTTCAATTTGTACGTTGGAGATTTGTTGGGCCAAAACGCCAGAGCTAGAGCAGTTTCTCGGAACGTGCATGTACTACATGTCCATCCTTGTACTACCCCACTCGCGACCTTATTGGTCAGCATCGGTGAATGTGCCACAGGTATCTAGTGTCATGAGCAGAGATCGCTGGGAGCAGATCAAGTCCAGCTTACGTTTTAACGACCACTCAGTGTGTTTTTCAGAAGACAAGCTCTTCAAGGTGAGGCCCGTCATCGACCTTCTGGAGGAGAGTTTCGCCAGGATGCCCATGGACCACATGCTTTCGCTGGACGAACAGATAGTTCCCTTTAAAGGTATTTCAAGCTTGAAACAATGCCTGCCAAGCAAGCCACACAAATGGGGCTACACGTTTTTTGTCCTAAGCAATGTAGAGGGTATCGTTCATAATTTTAAAGCGTATACCAGGAAGATTGAAAAGGCAGAAGGTCATCCGAATCCTGGTGCGAGCTCAAACATCGTAATCCGCTTATCAGACGTCATACCAGCAGGGAAACATCACCTGCTTTATTTTGACAACTGGTTTACCTCACTGCAGCTCATTGGAGAGCAAGAAAAAATAGATATTTATTGCCTGGGCACAGTGTGTCCAAACTGACTGCAAGGCTGCCCACTTCCAACGGACAAAGACATGAAGGGACGTGGCAGAGGTTCATTTATGGAAAGAATGTGAGGTTGATGAGCGAAATTTCGAGTCATGAAGTAACACGATAACCGGCCTGTCGTGTTGGTGTCATCATTTGGATCAGCAGAGCCTGTTTCAACACTGCAGTGATGAGACAAGAAGACAAAGAAAGAAGTTGACGTGGAATGCCCTTCCATTGTGATGGAGTACAACAAATGTGTGGGCGGCGTTGACTTGCTGGATTCCCTTATCGCACTGCACCGAATTTCTCTCCGCTCGAAGAAGTACTACGAGGCAGTCCGGAAGGATGAATTGGGACATTGGCCACTGGTGTCCAAAATAAGAGGTTCCTGCAAGATGCAAGGTGCCGCGCGCAGGGTCATGGACTTCTAGAAAGTTCTCGTTTATTCTTGCTCCGGACATAACTTCTATCATGTATTCCTGCTTTTGTTGTTCTAAAAAGTGCGTGTTCATTCTCGCCCCGAGCGCGACGCTCGAGCCGTCTTTGCCGAATGTTTGAGATAGTAACTCACTCTAGATAAGAGGCCACCCGCGACCTTGTCGAGTCAGTCTCGCCCCAGCGCTCGATCCTGCGGTTTCGCCGACATCGACGCCCGCGACGCTCTGCTGTTTTTTTTCTCTTCCCTTTGTGTTTTGGGCACAAGTTCGCCCCTTAAACGTTTAGTTTATTCAGTTATCATCGCCTCATCAATTGTCATTCGTGACAATATGCAAGCGAAGCCCGGTAGTTGTATCCCAGAAGTGTGACGTCCATCTGTGCCTCGACAAGCACAAGTATTGTTTTATTACGTTTCACACCAAGTAGATAGAATTTGATAATATGCATCGACTGAAAAATTGTTGACACACCTGGTTGAAGCCTTCGACTAGACGATTTGCGAAGTAGAGTCCACGCAGATTACAACTGAAAATGCAATTGAAAATAACTTTGAGTGTTAAGATATAAAGAGTTTGTTACATTCCTGATGTGACCAATTGGTAACATTTCCAAATATTGTTTCCCTGGTTGAAAAAACCCCGAGACTGCGGGTAAACGACACAACACTAAAAAGTCTATATTATAGACTTTTTAGTGTTGTGTCGTTTACCCGCAGTCTCGGGTTTTTTTCAACCATGTGCAACGTGCACCAGCTTGTTCGCGCTTTTACTTTTTGTTCATTGTTTCCCTGAAGGAACTTACAACTACAATATCTTTCCATATTTATGAAAGCCCATATCCTAACCTAACCTAACCTAACCTAACTCGTCAGGACATCATTCCACAGACAAAAGCGTGGCCTTATTCAAGTGCGGCGCTTAAATGCAGATAATGGTATCGCACGGCGCGCGCCGATTGGTCCGCGATACAGCACGTAGTAACTTTCTACGTCACGCCATAACATTCCTTCCCCCGCACATCAGTTTCGGAAGTCTGTTGCTTGGTATCTGTCAGGTGGACGACTTGCACGCGCACTTCGTCGCACACTTGGCTGCTCCGAGGTTGGTGCCGGTGAAGGTGCTGACGTTCTTGTACCAACAGGCGATGGAAGCGGCCGTTCCGGTGAACTAGTGGTAGGTGCCGTCGCTGGATCGGTTGGCACCGGCACTGAGGGCGCAGTGACTGGTAGGACAGGATGTTGCAGCTCGGCGGTGGGCGGAGCCACAAGTGGAAGTCTGGCCCCTTGACTTGAAAAGCGAGGCCTGATGTGGTCGGCGTGTGTGAGCCTCGCGTGCCGCACAACATTCACTAAATAGGTCGCATCACTGACAACTTGGGTAACAACACCTTCTTCCCAGGAAACTTCCTCCCCTCGCACAGTCTTTACCAGCACAAGATCACCCACGGCAAAAGTTCGGTCTGCACCTCGTGAAATATCCCTTCGCTCTTTCACCCGATTCTGCTGATCACGCATGGTTTCAACAAAACTTGGTCTGAGCAATGAGAGTTTCGCTCGCGGTTGGCGTTTAAGAAACAGTTCGACTGGAGTACGACTAATGACACTGTTCAGCGTGTTTCAATAGCTCTTAAGTAACTATCTAGACGCTCCAGCAAGGAATGTTTCGCTCCCGTGAGCTCTTCATCTAGTACCTGCTTCAGCAGCACCTTTTTCGTTGTCTGGACATGACGCTCTGCGCGCCGTTAGAAGCAGCGTGATAGGGTGGTGTTTTCACATGTTTAATCTTGTTAGCATTTAAAAAAATCGAAAAAAACTCTTTTGAAATGAACTGTGGACCGTTATCACTAACCAGCTGTTGTGGAAACCCGTAGGCCGCAAACACACTTCGAAGTTTATCGATTCTTCTGGTAGTGGTTGTGGAAGACATCGGTCACATCGGTCACACTCCGATCCATTTCGAAAAAGCGCCCACCAGCACTAATAAGGCATGGCCCCCCTTTGTTGCAAAATCCACGTGTACACGCTGCCAACACTTTGTTGGATAGCTCCGTGGCCGCAGCGGTACAGGTGGGGCAGCATTCTGAACTGCTTGGCAAGTGAGCCACTCGGGTACGCAGGTTTCGACTGCGTGTTATAATCCAGGCCACCAGTCAAAACTCCTGGCTACCGTTTTCACCTGACTTGCCCCAGGATGGTCCTCATGCAGTAACGCTAAGACACTTGACCTTAGCTGTTCCGGTACGAAAACCCTTGAGCCCCAGGTAACGCACTCTTGCTCGAAAGACAACTCGCCACGACGTACGTAATACGGCTTTAGTTCGTCCGGAAACTGCGAAGGCCAACCGTTTAAATCAAACTCTTTCACGCGACACAGGATCAAATCGCGCTTAGTCGCTTTTGCAATGTCCTCTGCGGTCAGAGGAGTGCTGTCAAAAATCAAAAGGCACTCAGCAGGTTCTTCAGTCGTAGTTATTGGTCGCGGCAGTCTAGACAGAGCATCTGCCACTTCAACGTCTTTCCTTTTCCGATGCTTAAGCTTGTACCTGTAGGCTGAAAGCAGAACCGCCCATCTCTGCATTCTGGCAGCGGCCAAGGTAGGCACTGGCTTGTCCTGACCCAGGATTCCGAGGGGTGGCTGAAGGTCTGTGCAGAGGATGAATTCTCTCCAGTACAAGTAAGGGTGGAATTTCTTAAGACCAAACACCAATGCTTAAGCGTCCCGCTCACACTGGGCATAGTTTTTTTGTGTGCTGAGGTTAGAGTTCGCGACGCACACGCCACCGGCCGCTCTTCTCCATGTGGTGTAATATGACAAATGACAGCACCAAGCCCGTAGGATGACGCATCGCAAATCAATGCAATCGGCTCCTCTACGTCATAAAAAGTGAGCACTTTACTGTTAACAAGAAACTGATTCGTAGCAGCAAAGGCTTCGCTACACTTCCGCGTCCATGACCACTTTTGTCCCTTTTTTAGAAGCCGATAAAGAGGCTCTGCTACGCACGAAACGTTGTTTAGGAACTTTAAATAAACATTCAACATCCTCAGATACGCCTTTACCTCCGTGACGCTGGTGGGCTCGGGCGCTTCAGTGATAGTCTTTGTTTTGGCTTCAGAGGGATAAATCCCGTTAGTACTCACTTTCTGACGAATATAAGTCGCGTCGCTTTCAAAGGAGCTGCATTTTTCCAGTTTGAGGGGGACGTTGTGATCCCTCAGCCAACTTAAGACACGTTCCAGTGTCTTTTGGCAGTCTGTGATGTCCTTTCCAGACACGTTGACGCCATCAATGTAGAAACTAACATTTGGTATGCATTTCAAAGCCTCGTCTATGAAGAACTGGAAGATGGCTGGCGCACTGGCCACACCAAATGGCCGGAGTTGATACTCAAGTAACCCCATGTGTGTATTAATGGTCAAGAGTAGTTGTGATTCGGCAGTCTGCGGCACCTGCTGATACGCAGCAGACAGGTGCAGCACACAAAACACTTTGCCCCCCGCAATGGCGGTAAACAAATCTTCGGGTCGAGGCAGTGGATAGTAATCTGTCTTTAGCACGGGATTTACGGTCACTTTGTAATCGCCACACAATCTTAGCGAACCGTCTTTCTCGTGCACTACGACCACCGGTGTACCCCAATCGCTTTGGGTCACTCGGCGCACAACCCCTTTTTTCTCAAAATCGGTGAACTGTTTTTTACCTTTATTTTGTAATGCGAATGGCGCGGGCCTTGCTTTGCAAAAAACGGGCGTGCAGTCTGGCTTTAGAACAATATTGCCTTGATAGTTACTTATCATGCCAGGCTGATTAAAAAACACTGTCGGGAACTTTGTTCGCAAAGCTTCCACCCTGTCTTCCGTCGCAAGATGCGACAATGACGTGACACTTGTCCAGTCAAGTTTGAGCCTCTCCAGCACATGCGCCCCTTGAGCGCAGGCATTTCCTTGCCTTGGTTTTTCACCACGATCACGGGCAACTTCATCAACTGGTTTCCGTACGTCACCGTGACCGCACATTGCCCCTTAAGCGGTATACGCTCTCCAGTATATGTTTTAGGGCTACCTGAGATAGGGTTCACACCTGACATGGGGAAACGCTTTTCTAGAACTCTCTCAGGAACTTTCGTAACCACGGCTCGGTGTCAATTTGCATGTAAACGTCCTCACCTTCTACGTTGATGTTCACTTCGCAACCCGAGTGCACCAGGTTAACGCAGCAGTAGATGTCCAGTTCAGAGTCTGCATCTGAGCAGTCCACCGCGTTGGCACTCTTTGGGGAACGCCTTTCAATTTGGGCACATTTTCTGTAAATGTCTTACCTTAGAACAGCTATGGCAAACGGCATTCTTGTACCAGCATTCGCTTGCCGAATGTGCTCTACCGCATCTTTCACACCTCTTGTGTTGGCCGATTTTCCTAGCTTTACTTGGTTTCTTGAGCCACAGAAACAGCACGACCTATTGGTCAACTGTAGCAGCAGATATCGACAAGCGCTCCAAGCGCTGGATCCACCGAGATCTGTCGATTTTTACGAGAGCAACTATGTGCAACGTTTTTTTGATTGCCAAGCTTTGGTATGTGCTACAAGTTCTACACTGTGCAAGGAGCAATATACAAAAGTTTCACCGTGTCTTAGCGGTTTTCATATGGACTTCTACTTGGGAGCCTATGCGACGGGAAAACCTTTTCCGTAGTGTCGCAGACGGGGGTGTGGGCCTGCCCCACTTATTCGTTAGACAGTTGGTATCACGATTTCTTTTTTTAAGAGACCAGGAAGTCCCTTTTGTTCGCGAAGTCATCCAAAACCAGCTGGCATCCTTTATCCCCACTTTTGTTGTGTCAACTGTTGAATATCACCCACCAAGACTGGTGGGATACCTGAAAGAGGTTGTTGACGCCTTTAATTTTCTAGCAGTCCGTTTTTCTCGGGAGTACCTCGCAACTGTCTCGAGGAAAAAACTAACACGGGATCTTGTTGATATTCTCTTCCCAACGCCAATATACCGAGTCTTGTACAAAAATCACCCTGGGCAGGATGTGCTGTGTCGTGTAAAAAAGATGGGAATTCCTCCTAGGATCAAAACATTCTTTTTCAAATTACATTTTTCTATTTTACCCACCAAGGTATGGTTGCAGGAGAAGGGTATCTTTGTTCCATGGACTGTAAACTGCTTATTGTGTAAGGAGCCCGAAACTGTTGAGCACAATTTTATCAACTGCTGGGACGCAATTTTTTTTTGGGATGTGTTGCAGCGAACTTTGCGCAAAAGCCTAGATATTACACCGCATTCCATTCGTTTTCTGCCCGTAACGCCAGGGGACACCGTTCCGTATGACCTCATTATGCTCCTTAGTTTATACAGCATGTGGAAATCCCGAATGGACGTGCGAAATGCCGTTCAGACCCCGAAGTCTGTGCATTGTTATTTCATTCAACTGGTAGCACAAGTCACCAGCGTGTACGAAGGTCGCGACACAAAGCCCGATTGGGTACCATTGTTTAACAAATTGTTACAGATGAAAGAACTGTAGTGAAAAATGAAGGACCTATTTTTGTAGTGCGATATTTTTGTGTGCTCTGACTCTCCGTTTTTGTTTCCCATGAAATAAAGAAAAAAAAAAGCCTCAGTGGCTCCGAGGCGAGAGCGCCGGCCAACGGATCCCCAGGTGGCGGGTTCGAATCCCGACCGAAATGCCCGCAATACGACGGAGGCTTATTGCGGAGGATGCGCCGTGTAACCGAGCTTTCGGTTGCACGTCAAAAGATCCCCAGGTGGTCCAAATTAATCCTCAGCCCTCCGCTGGGGCGTGCCAGATGCCCGTCGTAGGTTTGGCACGTAAAACCCCCAAATTTGACTTTCAGTGCAACGCAATCTTGCATGCTTTCTCGAAGGTCGAGCTTTCTTCTGCGAACAACGCTCGCTGTGTTTCTTCACGCCTTAATCCTGCCACGAGTCTGTCACGAAGAGCCTGTTGCAAGAACGGTCCGTAATCACACTTTTTTGTCAGGTGCTTTAAGGCTACAATAAAGTCTTCAACGGTCCCTTGTTCCTCTTGCACCCGTCGGTTAAATTTGCATCTTTCTGCGATAACCGAGCTTTTCGGACTGTAGTGATTCTTGAGAAGCAACTTCACTTCCTCGAACGACTTATCTCCTGGCACATCCGGTACAATCAGACTCTTGAGTACTTCGCAAGCTTGAGCTCCGATTACGGTTAGAAACACGGCTAGCTTCTTTCCTACTTTGATATCGTTCGCGATTACAAAATGCTCAAATCGCTCTAAATATGATTCGAAGTTTTGCGCCTTCTCATCGTACTCGTCAATCCTTCCTAACCACGTCATTTAAAGCGGTAGGTGATGGTGTACTTATCGCTTGCTGTCTTCAATCCGTGACCTGAGTGTCGTCGCTGGTTACATCGATGCGGTAACTTGCTGTCCGCTCGCCTGGCTCTCGCTGCTGTCTCCGAGGTTCTATCGCGGACAATATGAGCTGAAACCAACGAGATAGAGGGGCTTAGAGCGATAAACCGGGGTTCCGGTCTGCACTCGAAAGTGACCCCCATAAGGCGGCTGCCATTGTACGCAAATTTGACCGCCCGTCACATGACCAAACCAAATACGTGCACGTCACAGGAAAGATGGCAGCACCCATGCAGCGGCTGGCCCCAGCTGGGCCGGAGCTTGTTGGATGCTTTGTTGGTTGTCGTTCGTCTCGGCGAGTTGATTTCAGACGCAGAAACCGTCATATGAGGCCGGTCGCAAGCGAATTCAGAGTTCAGCGTGGTGTCTGACGTAGGTATAACGTGAAAATATGGAGGAACGGTGTGCATTTCGCTGGTGACCGACGGAGATATTGTCACGGAAGAGACAATCAATCTGCTCTACAATGCTCGGACCTCGGATTGATTCGGATACAGCTAGGACAAAATTTAAGGCTATGTTTCCGTGCTCTCGTTGACCATCGGAATTTTCGAGGTCTACAGTGAAGCGGGTATAATATATTTGGATACACAGTTAGCGACGGAAATTGCGTGAGTCATGCTTGGCAGTGTGCAATCGTGGTGCAGCTTCGTTCAAATGACCGAAGGATCACTTTGGTTGTGCGGCGCACCGGAGAGCTGCCTTGAAAAGATGGTAGTTCCCGTGCCGTGATAAATGATGCTGTGCTGCTTCACAAATTGTTCCGGTTTAGACGTGCACTTTCACGGAGCACAGGTGTGCGGCGCACCGATGAGCTGCCTTCAAGCTAGTAGTTCCTGTGCCATGCTTTAGGTGATGGTGTGCTGCTTCCCAAATTGTTCCGGCGTAGACGTGCACTTTCACGGAGCACAGGTGTTGCAGTTGGTATTGATTCCGCTGGTCTGTCGCACGCTTCGTCGACACAAAAGTTTCATCCTCACTCGTTACGCGAATTGCAAGCCGTATGGACATTTCATTCCACGTGTTACCTACCCAGTCCACCCGTTCACGCCGCTTTGCGACGACAGTCTGCAGCGGCTTATGACCAGAAATGTGGTCCCACATTTATTTCAGTTCAGTTCGCCCACGGCAGTCGCGAAACCCCGAGGGAGAGAACTTATTTGGACAGAATGCCACTAAAGCAATGCAGCTTCTTTACTGGTCAGGGTAATCTTTCTTCTGTCAGTTTTGTTATATTGTCACGGATGCTTGCTCCAGTCCTATCTTTTATTAATATTTACTATTCTCGAAAGTTCCAGGCCATGCTCAGCTGTCATCGTATGTTCTGGTGGAGGTGCGGGGTACTTTACCCATAGCCCTTCACTCAGTGTGCACCTTGGCGGCTCCTCAGCCGAGTTGCCCAATAACGGAGCAAGGGTGGCGGACTATCCCGCGTGTTAAGCTCCCGGCAAGGCGTGAACCAAGTCCTATCCCGAGCCCAGCAGAAAGACCGCAAGACGAGCAAGTACCACAAGGACGAACCTCGAAAACACAGCAAGAAGAACCTGAAATCCGAGTCGGTCGCTGCTACCAGCAAGAACCACAGGAATTCTGTCTTTTGCAAGAAAAACCGAAGCTGACTAAGCCAACAATGACAAACCTGTAGCAGCGAACCGCGTCCACTCCCACCACTCTTTGTATGCCCGCGACGGGCATACACTCCGACGCCCTTTGACGCATGGTATATGAAGACGTCGAGGGCTGGATTGAACAATATGATTGTGTTGCCCGCCACAGCGGTGGACAGACAACCAGCTCCTGCAGAACCTATTCTTCTCGTGGAAGAAACTGCCAGTCACCGGTTTGACAATCACGAATCCTCCTCAACGTCATGGGAAGTTTGCAAGATAGAGCTGAAATGCACGTTCATCAGCCAACATTGACGAGAGAGAGCCGAATTCCTGATTCCGTCCAGGACACGGCCCCAACAAGAGCGTCGCTGCCTTCGGGGAGGATGTTTTGCGCCTGATCGAGCACCCACGCCAACCCTGCTGCTGCAGAAGACGAGAAGCTAAGAATCCCATGCCCCTCGTGTGAGGAACAGCACCTTCGGCAGCCTTGTCCGCAACCCCACGACAACTGTCGAAGGGTTCATATCACTGAGGCTTCCAACATTGAATGTACACTGCAGGCCCGAGCCTGTCATTATCAACAACTCCCCACCATCTTGACACTCGAGTTATCCAGCTGCAACTTCGACGCCAGACTCCCAGGCATCCGCAACATCATCCACATTGTTGCCCGGGAGGAGATCAGGAAGCTACTTTCTACCATCAGTTGCCCAGCTTTTGTTTTGATTGCCGAGATTGTTTCGGAACAAGTTCGACAGGCACTTCAACTGAAGTCTTCTTCGAGCAAAGCGGCATCTGACGAACCGAGGGCGACTTATGCCACAAAGTCATGACGTCCACCACCGGCTACCCGTTAGTATTCAATGCCAATTCAACGAGACCCCCAATGCCGAAGCATTCCCGACATCGGAAAGAACATATGTAGGTTCTCGCTGAACAAAGTACACCGAGGAAAACGAAGGTGCTGCGAATGGTCGACCGAAAACCACTCTGCTACCACTGCATGAGGCCGACCATATCTACTGGAGGTGCCCGTATCAATGAATTGGCCTGCAAGAGTTTGTGTCGAACGCCCTTCAACCACGTCTCGAGGAGCATCCGCTGGACATTGAGGATTATCTTCGGCGGCCTTTGCCCCTGGTGCTGACATTACGCCGAAGCTCCTGATCTCCATCACCCCGACGGGAGGTAAGCACGACAAACCGGGTGAGCAGCAATGCAAGGACGGCTGATTTGGTGTTGGTTGCCGTCCAAGGACAATACCTAATAATTTGCTGACACCAATTATCTGTGTCCACGCACTGAAGCACACAATTCCAACTTTGACGGAGAATGCCGCTGAGTGACTTGAAGAAATAGAATAGTTGGTTGTTCTCAAAAGTGGACACCAAGCATCACCTGACTTCAGTTTGCCACACGAGACTTACACAAGTTGCAGTGGTCGCGGGCTGCATAAAAAATCGCGATTACGAAATGGAAGTGAAATGGCTTGGATACCAAACAAACACTGTTGCCTGTTGCCAGCCATCAAGTCAACACTACAGGAAAAGGCACTGCCACGTAAGTACTACATGCCCGAGCTTGCTGCATTGACGCAGAGAACTACCAGGAAAATTTCCGGATTAGAAGCCAGCTCTGCAGCTTCAGTGGATCAAATGTCAGTGGCCGCACATGACGTATGATTAGAAGACGGCATCTGTCGGTCAAAGTTGCCACTCGACCAAACTGAACACCGACGTGCCAGGAGCGTCATTCGACAACAAGGAGCACAGTTACTACGACTGAACGCCTGACATGAGACTGTTGCAGAAAGAACTCGTTATGGAACCATTTTTTAAGAATCAATATTTATGTAATTAATTGGAAATAAATATATTTGATACACTAACCAGATAAACATATTTCCGCTTGCCTTTACGCCCTCAGAGTCTCTACACCAAGAATTATGTTCACCGCACGTGCCGGACCTTTTGAGGACACCCGCATCTTTGACCCCTCAATATTAATTGATGGGACATACCTGACTGGCAGTCTGGTTGCATCGGGCTGCGCTCGTTCCACTTTTCCTGAACATGTGGCGCGCCCCAAAACCAACTCCAGTGATGTGAAAATGTTGTTTATTAATTTATTCCCTCCAAGGGCCTCTGTAGGTATTGCAGAGAGGATACTTATAGCTGCGTCCCACTAGAGCGACAGACAGCAACACACGACAGCGACACATGACAACGAGCGACAGACGACACCGACAGACAGCCTGCTTGTCGGAGTCCGCCGTCCCACCTGGCGGATACGACGCAGAACACGGGGGCAGGGAAACTTGTTTCCTAGTGGGACTGGAGTTGTCAACAAAACATTTCAAAATACACAGACAAACAGAGTCTGGCGACGCGGTTTTCGTGTTTTGCTCTTTGGGCATAAAACGCGCCGACAAACACGGTGAAAGTGGAGACGACTACTTTATTTCTTGATTAAAGCTTCCGCTTCTCTTCATTTGCCGTTGGCGACTTTCCGTGAACAGTCGTGACAATCGACACCAAACTTTTTCCGAACTAGAAATACCCGAATCGTTCCTTTTTTGGGACGCTCGAGGCATTCTAGGTGAGCGCCACGTAGTTTCACGCTGATTTTGAGGATGTCTATAACTTCATATTCGAATGATCGAGGGCAAGCGCTCTTTCGTGGACAATACGGCATCCCGATTATCACAGAACGTGATGAGAAGTCTCTCGTCTCCCGGAATGGCTTGCCGCGGAACGTCGTGTCCTACCTCGTGGTGAGCGGTCTTACTTTGGTCAGTCCTCGCAAATGGGTGTATCCATCCTGATGCAGGGGCGTAAACTTCGGCGTCTTGAAGCACCACCTCGCGCACCAAGTTTTCGCGAGCAAAACCAGCCACAGCAAATTTCCTTCTACAACACGACCGCCCGGCGCCAGCCAGCAAGCCGCGCCCGCGACCACTACGTGCAATCGGAGGGACCGGAACTGCGGGGCCGGGAACGAGGAGTGGCCGCCAAGGGCTTCTCGTTCCAGGAGGAAGGGTAGAAGGGTGGGAAGGGAGGCAACTGAAGGCATAAACGGGCGAGGAGGATAAGTTTGTCTCCGAGAGATGCCCCTCAGTGGGACTGCTTGCTGCGCTTCAAGTCCAACAACAGACAAGAACTCGTCCGTCGTCGATCGTTTGTCGGCGCTTGTCGGCGATTGTCGCGGGTGTCGGTCGTTGCAGTGGGACAGCATCGGCGACACGGAACTTTGTGGTGTCGTCGGACGAAAACCGGTGTTTGTCGCTCTAGTGGGACGAGGCTATTAAAGCTACACACATGATAGCGTCAAAGCACACGGACATTAATGAGCACAAACCGGGCCCAGCTACCGAAAATAAATATAGCACCCGTAAGAAATAATTATTGCTGCAACTTGTTGAGTGCAAAAACAAACACATCTCTGATCATCTAGTTTAATAGCATGGATGCATTGTTATATAGCAGGACACTTCCTATACGTATGACACAATAGACCCTTTGCAAAACCCCATAAAGCAACACATCTGTGACCAATGTTTTTCGGCGTAAAGCACACGAATAGGCCCCAGTTCACGTCGAAGACTAATGCAGCATTCGAGTCCAATAGGCGCTGAGCCAAGTTCACAGTGATGGCTGACATAACATCCTTGTCAAACAAATACATAAAGTATGAAGGCCTTGGGTAATTAAAGTAGTAGTTACTGTAATCCGTTTCATCACAATTTGGCAAACAGCGAAGGCTACAGTCGGTCAGTCAGTCTGTACGTTGGAGAGAGGCACATGACAACATATCATCACAGTGGTCATCTGCACAGATTTGTTACACTTCTTCACTCCGTCTCTCCGATTGGGTTGAGGGGGTTTTGGCGGTTGCCCTTTTTCGAGTTATGGTTAAACAAAGTATAGGCGGCCCACACTTCTGAAAAATGTCTATTGAAGAGATTGAAAGGGATGGTAGTCAACATTTTTCGACTTTCTCAGGAGCTTCTTTGCTAAAAGTTGCTGCGATTATGCAGTTACCCAGGGCTGAAACAAATTTACCTGGGCCCTGCGTCCGACGCATACATTTCGCGTCGATTCTCCGACATTCTAACGTTCAAACAAAGCTAAGATAATGCGAAAGAAAATTTTATGCCAAAAGCACTCAAAGTTCTATCGATCCTCGAACAATTCCGGGAATCCGAGCACCGGTACGGCGATACGGCTGAGGCTGTCTCATGGGTGTTATTATCCAGATGATCCAGAGCGATCTGGCACAAAAAAAAAAGTATAAAGTCTCATTCCTTCATATTTTCACATTATACCTGCGTCAGCGAGCTCGATGAAGCTGGAAGTCGTCGGAAAGCCGCTACACATCGCAGCTGCCGCGCACCGAACAAACTCGCACCGTCAGCTCTGGGCGCTGCCATCTTACCGGTGACGTCACGGCTCTTGGGAGGTCACGTGACGAGTGGTCACATTTGCGTACAACATGGCGGCAACCGGGGGGGGGGGGGGTGCCACTTCCGAGCTTCCGGTTTATCCCTCAAAGCCCCTCTACCTCATTGGCTGAAACAGCGCTCCGGCCTGTGCACGTAGAGTAACTGTATAGGCTCTGCTTGCAGAGCCAGAGTATCGCGTTCCTTTTCCTTTCGCCGCCATCTCCGTATTGGCGGAGAAGTGGTCACGTGGGCAGAGCTGGATCCGACCTTCGTGCGGGGAAGCGGCCTTCCAGAGAGAGCGTTTCGGGGGCAACATATTTTCCGCTTTGCGTTCGCAAAATATAGATCCTAGACCAGCATCGAACGAACCGAAAGCTTCCTAAGTCATTGAACATTATGTGTATCAACTGGGTACAGTGCAATCCCATTCTTTATAACGCGAGCGATGTCTTGGGACATCCGTTTTCAAGGTGTGTGAAGCAGACGACACGGTCGACGATCGCGTTGCTCGCGTCTGCTGCTCTCGCGGAGTGATGCGCGATACCGATACGCGACCGGCACATCCGGCCATCCGGGCTAGTCGGCGAGCTCCCGTTTGAAAGCAGGGGGTGCGCTTTTTGCAATCGAGAAACAGGAAACGACGGGACAACGATCACTGCGCATGCGCGGCTCGTCGCCGCACTATTTTCCTTCCGCAGCGCGCCGCAGCGCGCCACAGCAGGCCTCCTCGCGTCTGCGCCTTCGCGCCCCTGCAAAAACCGACCGTGGCTTCCCGCAGTGCTTGGCTCCAGAATGGCACCATTGCGGTACTCTGCTCCGCAAGCGGAGCATATGGACCTTTTCATTTTAGTAGTTGCCTCACCGGCGGACAGAGGGCGCTGACGCACTCGGCGCCATTAGGTTGCTTCAATTTGGTTGGTTTTCGTTTCAACGTGAGCGCGGCTATGTTGCTGTTTTACGTTGTTTTTCCTTAACTTTGCGATACGATTATTTTCCTGGTAGCACACAACCAATGAAACACTAGTATTGAGCCACTTTGATGTGTCTGATTATGATCGGCTGCGAAAGGCCTGACTGATGTACAGGAAAGATTACCATCGTGTATGGCCGTACCCGATGACACCAGTTCCCAGAAAAACAAACTAATGAAAGAGTAGCATGTGAATGTAAAGGGCGCAAGCATATCAACAGCTTGATTAGCGATGTTCTGAGTCGGTCAGAACAGATAAACTCGCGAGTTTAAAACTCACTATCTGGTTTTCGTGGGCACCCAACCTTTAGTGAACTTCGCAGAATAAAAACGTATCGTGTAATGACGCAGATAATTGATATAAACAAATAATATCGTGTCGGCCTCTTTTTTTTAAATTTAGTACTCGAGCATGTTTTGACAGGCTGAGTAGGAATTTTCTTAAATCAAAGCACTCATAAGCAGCATTTGGCGATATTTGCCCTAGGAATTACATTTTTTTATATGAACATTTGCTTACTCGGGATATGATATAAGTGACAGGCCCGTCAAATTAAATCTGGCAATTGTCTTCCGTAAAATTGGCCAAATAAAATTAAAGGGCGCAGGAGGAGAAATACCTCGGAAAATTTGGCTGAATTCTAGCTCTAGGCACCACTTCACGGACCTGTGTGAACAAATATTTATTTCTTAGAACAAATTCGCTTTATAAATTTCGGCGTAGCCAGCCACAAAAAAGTGAACCTCTATTCGCCATCGACAATCCTGAACTCCAATAGCTGCTATGCAAACGGCTCTTTTTTTTTTCCGGAGGAGGGAGGGGTGGGGGGAGGGGGGGGGGGGGAGGGGCGTCAATGATTGCAAATTTTAGATACTGGCAAAAGATAAAACAACGTAAGCAAAAAAAAGCGTGGTCATTATTGCGCCCGCGCCGAACCCAAACCGCGTTTTGGATTTGCAAATAGAAACGACGTTATTTCTTCGTGCGCGCTATTCTAAAACTCGCTACTGTTAAGTGTACGCGGCAGTTTCTTACGTGGGAGGCCCCAAACTTTGTGTTAAGTAAATTAAGAGGAGGGCATTGGTTATCTAAATGTAATCAATAAATCATTTAAATGACTGTCGAAATGGGAGCGAGCATGGTATACAATTTCTTAAACTTCATAAGTAAATCGACCAACCGAATGTTTACGTGGCAAAAAAAGAGATTGAGAACCTCATACACATGTAGGTGTGATCATATTATGAACAAACAAATCGCTTGATGTTGACGTACCTTTACTTTCAGCCTCAGATAAAATACCAATTAAACGTTCGTTGTCTATCTCCTCCGCGAATTTCCTCACATAATCAAAAGAAACTGTTTTCGATACATTATAAATACAAAAAAAAAAAAGATACTTTTAGGGAATAAAGATAGTCTCCTTGTGCTGACTATTCTTGACGCCTTCCGATCCTAAATACGCGATATAAATATACGCGCTTCTTACTGAGAATGTTCCGCCACTATTAGTAAACAAACCTCAGGAGTCGTCGAGTAGACGTATCGGACTACAGTTTCAGAAGTAAGGCAAGCAAGCGCGGTGAAACGCTACGAAAAACACGAATTTAACGCATCCGCCAAGGCGCGGAGGGGAGAGCGGAGCAGCAACTTGAAGCAACCTAATGGCTGCCGCGTCACGTGATTCCAAGATGGCAGCGCCCATGCGGAGGAGGATGAAAAGGTCTATACAGTTACTCTATGTGCACGGTACTACCTACGCCACCTGTCGCATCGCTCCGCAATCACGACGCACAATGAGCCCGAGATAAATTATCGCTTGCGTTCACTGCGCCGCTGCGCTCTTCCGCCCGTCACTAGCGAAAATATGGGCCGACGGAGCCACCATCACGATTCGTGTGCCGTGCAGTCCAATGTGTATGTTTTCGGCTAACATGCATTTCAGTGAATTTCAAGAAGCGCCGAAGTGGAAAATCCGTTGTCACGCTCGTATCTTCTTGAGGAGCCCTGCCTGACGGGGCTGTCTTGGCCCCCAAAAGGAAACGATCTGAATATTGCCGCGCGCAGGGTCACGGACTTCTAGAACTTTCTCGTTTATTCTTGCTCCGAGCATAACTTCTATCGTTTGTCCCTCCTTTTGTTGTTCTAGAAAGTGCGTGTTCATTCTCGCCCCGAGCGCTACGCTCGAACCTTCTCCGCCGAATCTTCGAGATAGTGACTCACTCTAGATAAGATGCCGCCCGCGACATTGTCGAGTCAGTCTCGCCCCTGCGCTCGATCCTGCGGTTTCGCCGACATCGACGCCCGCGACGCTCTGCTGTTCTCTTTTGTTCCCTTTTATTTTTGGCACAAGTTCGCCACATTAACGTTTATTTCATCCTGTTTCTTTATTGTTTTTTTGGTCACCACCCCTGACAATATCATCGAACACGTTTGGAGGCGCATCAAGATAGCCTTGTCACCGCGAACCCTCCACCGCGCCACTACCGAGGAATTGTGGGAAGCGGTGAGATGTGAATGGGAGAGGCTTTAAACCGAGCCAGACTTCGTGACCGCGCTCTATGATTCCTTACCAGAGAGGATGAAAGCCGTGGTCGCGTGTCAGGGGAGAATGACTCGGTATTAACTTCTTTTGTAAGTTTTACTGCGCCTCAGGACCTCTTGAACCGGACTTCTGCCGATTGGAACAAAGCTTGCTGCTACGGTTGCGACACAATGTTTGACGCCGTTAACCGCCGCATACGTTTGTGTTGTGCATAGTTGAACCCAATCTTCTTGTATAGTGCAGTTGAACTTCCACGCCCACCTCTAATCTTTTCTGTCTGACGTTGTCCTGTGTGAATATTCTTTCGATGAAGTTTCAAGCTATTTCTCATTGCAAATATAACCTGTTTGTCACGCTTTGTTAAGACTGGAAATTTATAAATAAAACACTGGCGTCTCGTCAGCAACTTTTTTGTTTGAAAGAAACACGTGGGCCCAGTAATAATGAAATAATATCTATGAAACTTTTTATTCCAATCAAGGTTACAAAACCTTCGCAGTGAGATGTATGGTTACCTCTTAGAGCGCAGCTCTTTGGCGCCCGCTTCCGGCTTGAGCGGCGTCGCCGTCGCCGACGGCGTAACCAAGGTCACGTGACCCCCCAAGGACCTGGGAAAGTCACCCCAAGGTCACGTGACCCCCGAGGTCACGTGACCCCCCAAGGTCACCCCAAAGTCACGTGACCCCCAAGGTGACCCCCCGTGACCCCCCAAGGTCACGTGACCCCCTCCCCCGAGGTCAGGTGACCCCCCGGAGCATATTAAAGAATGAGCGGAGGAGGAGAAGAAGGAGGAGGAGGAGGGGTCTACTCTCCCCTCAGTACCCTTCCCTCCTCCTCCTCAAGAGCTGCGCTCCAATTCGGCATTACAGGGAGTTGTAAACGGCTTTCACTTTCTTTAACAGTTTTGCTAATAAAACAGAAAAAAGAAGGAAATACCTTGGAGACGGCGTAAATCCGGTATACAAATTTTTGCCTATATTATACAATGTCCTCCTTTGTGCATGTACTTAATAAAATAAAAACAACCTGCAACGTCTTGTGATGTGACTTTCAAAAACGATACTCGCAGCTGCAATCTAAGATACCGCAACATTTTTTCTTCTTTAGTCAGCGTGTTTTCTACTCGGTTCTACGCGATAGAATGAAGTACTTCAATTGCAAAAGAAGGGAGGACACCTGTAATCTTCTGTCGTTCCTCCGCCCCCCTTCCTGCCTGCCGCCCTACCACACATATGCCCGCTGTCGCACACGCCGTCTCATTAGCAGACGGCCGGAAGGGCGTAGTAGAGCTCGGAGCGCAAGTTAGAATTTATCTCGGCCTCACGGTGTGCTTTGTGTGCCCAGCAAGGCGACAGGCGGCGCAGGTAGTACCGTGCGCCGGCCGGAGCGCTGTTTCAGCTCATATTGTCCGCCATTGTACTTCGTGCATTCCGTGTGCCTGCGCGGCGCTCTGACAGCCTCGTCGCCAATGTACTAACTATTCAGGAAAGCATTTCACAGACAAGAGCGTGGCCTTATTCAAGAAGCGGCGCTTATATACAGATAATGGTATCACACGGCACGCGCCGATTGGTTCGCGATGCAACACGTAGTAACTTTCTAAGTCACGCTGTAACAAACAACAGCACAAAAATTATATCATATATACTCTTCGTTCTGGCTGCTGTCCATAGAGGGCTAATTATATAGAACATACAAACAAAATACACACTTCCTCGACTTGCTTTTCGAGCATACATCTATCATATCTACATTGTAACAAAAATAAATAATATAAAAAAGTTTTTTTCTTAGAAAATCAATTTCAAAATCGGTACTTTTTGGTTTCAGCATAACACTGACGTAAACGTACCGCAAAGGAAATTTCTTGCAACTAAGCGATTTTAAAATATATATAAAGACCATGCTTTGGGCTCTTTATAGACACAAAAAATATCGGCGTAACCCAAGTAGATCGCCAGTATTTAATTGTCAAAGCTCAGCAACGATTAACCGAGGGGACGTATTTGACATTTTACAGCAAAAAAGCAAAACGCCTAAAGTTCTTTCATGGCATTAGAGCCTTTTACCTTTGTTCACAGAGTGCTTGAAAAAAGTTAATATAATGTAGACTGAAAATCTATGGCGGGAGATCGAGCGAAACATCCGACCCACAACGGATGTGAAAAACACTGCTTTCCGCCGCGGTCTCTTTTAAAATTCGTAAGTCGAGAACAAAAAAACCGACAAACTTGCGGTTTGTGGCAACCGCTTTTCTAGACAACGCCATAACATATATTTTTTTCAGAAAAATAAAAAATTTGACCCTTTTTGCCTGCACGACTTGATACGAAATCACCACACACACACACACACAAATATATATATATATATGAGTTTAACGAATTTTGCAATCAAGCAGACACAAAAATGAAACTGGTCGTCATTCTCTACGCTTTAAATAAATATATAAGAATATGTGCTAGTTAATTACTATACGTGCGATATGCGAAGCGAGATAATACAATTCAACTTTTTTATTTCCCGTCACTCTTTGGAAGGTCAACATACGGTATTCATCAATGGACAACCCAAAATTGATAGCAAGGTTATGCGCTATTCAAATGTTGTCGGTGAGTAAGGAGAGCTTTCTTCTTCATATTGTACGGTTCACGAATGTTTGCCTTATATGCTCTACAGTTACCTGTAATTGTAGTATATCTAATGTAGCGGTTGTCTCCTTCATAAATACCAGAAACCCTTTTAGTGCAGTATCTAACTTGACAAGCCTGACCATATATTGAGCTTGTAATTTTCAATAAAAGTAATCTATGACCAGATATATGAGACGAGTTCCGAAAGTAAGTACCATTCATTCGCGCACAAGTCCCATGGAAGTATTTGTTGCAAAGTCGCAGATGCGCAGTTATGTTCCTTCCCATCTTGAGATAGTCATAAAAAGCCTGACTCTATTTCTTAAGATGGTCGTCAGGTTCACTGTTCGTAATCTGCTTTAAGTCGATGTAAACAAAATGTTCCGCAGACTGTTTGAGATAGAGGTTTTTGAGTCACAAATATCAGATCACCCGTGTGATGAATCGGCAAATCAGCTAAAGTTTATAAATAAAATTAATGAGTGGTAATTGTATATAATGGAACTCGTATATAATACGAAAACAATAGTCCGTTCACAAAAAAAAAAGTAGAGTGATTCAAATTCTACATCCCACAAACCAAGCCCTTGAATTTTTTTGTGATAGAATCGTTACGGAAAACTACCATAGCACAAATTCTGTTCCCCATCGATTGCAAAAAATGTGATTGAACAGATCTAAGCGAAGTTCGCTTTTTTTTTATTTGGAACTTTATGTGAAGGGATGGAGAAAAAGGCGATTTGGGATTTAAGTTCTATTAGGACTGGTGATGCGACATTGGTCTTCCTCATCACTCCAACACCAAAACTACAATCTCTGAAAAGGAGACACGCAGTCTCGTGTTGACAGTAGGTGAGCACGCTTGGTATGTTCGGAAAGAAGAAAAGGTTTGTTGATCGAAGTCAATCCTCGATGCAGAAGAATCAACGTTCCCGCTTTTTGTTTTTACGAGACCAGAGAAAGTGGCGTCATACGATTGAAAACTAAAGGCTCGGCAAACTGCCCGAAAGAGTTTCTCTTGTTTATGACAAGAAAAAGCCTCATCCTTCATAAGTGCCTTGAAAAGGTTTCACCAACGACATATTAGTGCATGTAGTGAACAAACAATAATTATTGTTTGTTTTTGCTTTTTAAACATGACCTTATTGGTCGGTGGTTCCTTGGCTACGCTGATCTGGATGTGAATGTCTCAGACATTTTCATATGCTATTCTCGCAATATGACAGATTTCTAAAATGAGATAGGATCCAATAAACGTAAATCAGGATATGCAGTATTAGTATAAAGTTGGAGTGAAACAATAGTGCATTAGTTTTTTGTTTACAACGCGGGTCCGAGTTTACACCCGGACCCGCCCCGTACATAAAATGCAAGAGTGTAAGACTGAAATTGAAAAGTAAACTCATGTCCCTTGATTTTTTATTTGCCATTCGTGTCGCATGGTGCGGGGTTACTAAATTGGGAGCATTTAGGCAGATTCTACAATTGAAGCTCTTACTAATGTCCTCGTAATTAATATATATATATATATATATATATATATATATATATATATATATATATATATATAGGTAAGATAGCTCATATTTATTTATTCTGTGACCTCTTAATATTATTGCTCGCTTTTTCGAACTCTTACGCGTCGTTAACTTAATATTTAATTGTACGAAGTTTTATTTTCGCCTTACATTTTAGTTGTTAAACCTCTAGTAATATATAAACTCTCCTAATGCACCTACTTTAACAAAGCGGGAAACACTAACTAGGAATTTTATGCATCCTATAAAGTTGTATGATGCCGTTCTCGAGCAAGTCTTATGCACAATGCCATTAAGGACAGAGAATGCAAAAAAATACTACACGTTTATATGATACATTTAATAATTTGCATTTCGTATTCAAATATAATATAAGAAATGTATTTTTCTATTGCATTTACACATTAAAAATAAACACATTTTACATTGTGATTCATTTACTATTTACATTAAGACAAATAAAATTCTGGGCACTCCTCGCAATATCACTGTTTAGCATATTGAACGTAAAAACAAAACAAAAAAGACAGAAACAGGGCACTCACAAAATGAGCAGACCTGCATATTAGCTCTTACTGGGGCTGGCCGTTTGTATTCTCCTACCACATTCAGCAAGAGCGTAATTAACGCGTCGCTGACGCGACATTCATCGCATTAACATACGACATGTTTGTCAAGCTTTTCCAGCTTCCAACCTTTTCCACGAAGGCTTGCACAAGATGATGCACATACCTTTGAAATACATTTGACTGATAAAGGTGCGGCATTTATGCATTTAACGCGTAAATATCATAAAATTATACATTTTTATGCATAAATCTAATGCATAAATATCCAAACGCATTTTAACTTTCAAGTGCCTGGGTAAGGCACACATGATAAAAATGACTAACACCCGGAAAAACAAATAACGCCATATTTGCTTCTTGAGAATAGTTTTGAATTAGGAAACATGCGGTTATTTTGGAATCAAGGACTCAAAATATAATAGTTTTTTGGTTCAGCTATCAACTAAAATCATGCCTCGTAACCTAAGTGCATTGAAATATTATTTTGTTAGGAACGGTTACTTTTACAGAATACGTGTTCTATCCCGGTACTTAAATATGTTTGGGAGGTTGAGTGTGCATTTTGACGTATTGACTGAAATCCTTGCAGCAGCAGGTGTTTTCTCTTTCTTGACCTCGTGGTCAAAATGTCGCCGATGGCAAATGACGAAAAGATGTAGACCAGAAAGTGTGAGAACTGTATAAATACTTTCTTATTCGTATTTTATGCCTAACTACTTCCTTATATCAAAAGTTTGAACAGCACAAAACCTGAAAAAAATGGGTCATAAATATCTCGTTTTAGAGGTTTTGTTATACTATTCCTGGGCCCACCCGCCAAACCACGAGGTAAAGTTTTGACTCCCTAATCACGCCCCAGCTTGTGGAGGGCTTTGGTCACAAATCTAGCTTTGAGCAGCTCGGATCAGAGCAATAGTTGGGTACCCGGCCGGCGTCGTTAAGCTTGAGGAGCACTGTACAATAACACCTTTTTGTTTCGTTTAATAAAATGATTTCTTAGTACATGTGTAAACACCCTTTAAAATATATGTTTTGACGGATTCTAGAACGGAGATCACGACTTTATATGAAGGGGCGTTTTTTTAAATTAAAAAAGAATCCCTTTAGATTTATAAAATTGCTCAAAAGCCGTCATATGAATACGCTTCTGCCTTCCTAGTCCCCTAAATATACGTTCTAATCTTATTTATTTTACTTTCTAGAAAAAACTAAGAAAGGAATTGTATAAATACGTAACTTATCAAAACACTACCTACCTCGAAGTGAAAGCTACGCTTATTAGCTTTCAACTGGAAGTACAAAAAACACAATACGCACCATACGATGCTGTTCTTCTGTTAACAAAGTAAGTGTTGGAGTTAGTTACTTCATATTTGATTATAGAGAAATTCGTGAGATGCTGCTTTGTTGGATTCCTTTAGACGCCGTGAAGGTTTACGAGTCTACCAAGCGAATTTTCATTTGCTCATGCTTGCTGCATTTTGTTCAGGGTACGCTGTTTCTTAAAAACTGTCTAAAAACAGGAATTTTTCAAATCTGGATGATTAGAAAAAGTTTAGAAGCTTTTAAAAATAGACATAATTGATAACTTTAGTCTTCTTCAAGTTTATCTAAAGCTAGACAACGTAAATAGATTTCTTTATTTTTTATTACTTTCAACTTTAAATATCATTCTCGCACCCAACCTACAGAAATATGGACCAATCACCTATCTGAGAAGCAAAAAATAAAACAGAATATAATTAGGAAAGCTAAATAATCCACCAACATCCAACGAAAGATTACATTTAATTTTTTCGGTTTTTAAACTATGAATATTTACCAACTATGATCAGTGCCAAAATCAGAATACTAAAGCTCCAAATTCAAGCGTTAAGCGCCTGTAGGTTCATCTCGAAGACCCAGTGAACCTTGAAGACCGGAGCACGGCTACTCGAGTTTCGTTCTCGCTCCCCTAGGGACGGATTTTCAAGCGGCTCGAAAGGTTGCTCACAGAGTGGCCGCTGTGAAGGGCATTGGACCTTATGGCGCTCACCAACGTGATGGGAACTCGTGGCCAACGAGAGTGAGCGGCAAGAAGCTCAATTACGCCTCGTCGCTAGCCGCTCCGCCAAGCTTCCATTGGCACACTGTGTCTATAGCTGCGTTTATATGAATT
This sequence comes from Ixodes scapularis, assembly GCF_016920785.2. Classification (NCBI taxonomy): domain Eukaryota; kingdom Metazoa; phylum Arthropoda; class Arachnida; order Ixodida; family Ixodidae; genus Ixodes; species Ixodes scapularis. The sequence continues at coordinate 136,709,008 of NW_024609879.1, read as the reverse complement.
CGACTTAGTCCCATCGCCTCCAGTTGTCGCATTGAATGCGGTCATGTAAACGGCATAATACGATATGGAAGCACATCGCATTCACGTCACTAGACGGAGGCGGATGAAGATTGCGAATGCGCATGTAAACGGAGGTCGCATCCAATTTCGGAACAGGGATGATTATGGGAAGGCGCCCGCTGCGGGAGTGAGTGAACAGCTGAGAACATGGCGGCGGCGATGGAAAGAGTCCCGTGTGGTCGCCCGCACTTTTCGTCCTAGAAGAAACGCCAACTTTTATTGCCTTGCCTTCATAAGTGAAAGGAATATACCTGAGCTGCTCGGTGATGGCGGCCCTGAACCAAGCTTTGCGAATCACCACTTGCGCCTTGAGGAAGTCCGTAGAGGCTCCGGCGCAAGCGCAAACGACTCCGAGAGCTCCGAGCACTCACTTGTACTACAGAACGAGCAGCTCCTACCTCGGCGCAGTTCCTGAATGGGCCGGAGCCTCTGGGTCTCGGTTTCCGGTCGTAGTTGGGTTGGTATGGCGAGGCGAAACGCGGCGGCGTCCGCCGAGCGGTTGGAAGCGATTTAGCCTGCCATGGTGAGCGCACCCACGTAAACTCGCTTCCAGAGCGGCCCGTCCCGGTGCATAAAACGCTTCAGTTGGAATGTTTCGCGTAATGTAATTTGCACAACATCGAAGTCAGCGGGCACGATCTTTACGGTCGTCAAAAGAGCGTCCGCACGCGAAGAGAAAGCACCCGAAAACATAGTCACTTGCAACGGCTGGTTCCGGGGCACGCGGCTTTAGCTTTGAGATGTGAAAATCGTGGCTCCATTTTCGCTTAGGATGTGATGCACATCCGTTAGAATGTTGACGTGTCGACTCCATTCCACTGGCGACTGGAGTCGATGCATTCACGTAAAAGCGGCTTATGCTCCTGGCGAAGCGGCAGATCGTGCGCGAGTGTGAAACAAACAAGCGGACGATAGGGTTGTACTACACTTCATCGTAAAATGGATTGCACCGGACGACACAAGTCATTAGAGCCAGCTCAATGTGGCGTAAGAGTTCATGCACAAAGCAATTAAAAAAAAGTAATGTGTCCTTTTGAGAACCGGGAGGGTCATGTAGGGCGATGCGCTAGGCACGCTCCCGTGGTGCACCTAAAATGCTGGATTGCCTACAGTGTGACCCGGAACGTCCGCTGCGGTCAATCGTAAAGAGAATGAAGTATAAACGCTGCTGGCTGCCTCGACCACTGACTGACCTCGTTGCCTCCTTCTCGAGTTGCTTTGGTTTTGACTGAGATTTAAGCACGCGGTGACGTGCCTGTCACGACTTCGTGGTGGCGCATCGGCACGGTGGCGCAGATGTCTACTGCTAGGCAAAGCAGGTATTCGGCACTTAACACGTGTATTTGACCTCCAGAGACTACGTGGGCCTGACAGACAGGAGCTTGCAGAATGAGCTCTGGAGCTGCTAAAATGTTGAGGTTTTATTTAGGACCAGATAAATCGGTAAAATTAGACAGCACAGACTCACACTTAAGTACAAATTTATCAAATATTTGGAACACATTTTTCGCAAAGTGGGTTGTTGGTGAGCCTCCACGCATGCCATAAAATAGTGTTGGACATTTGTTCTGGCAAATAACGAAACATGCGAAATCAACCATTTTCGAAAACCGTGCTATCTTCGAACCTATTTGAAGTATATCTTCCACTTTATATGTCCCTGATTTTGTGCGTTTTTTCTTTTTTTCAATCGACGAACAAGCAAAATTTGAATGCGAATTCTATTTTCTCGTTCTTATGTTATTCTAAAGAAATATTGACGTCTTAAGAACGCGCGGTCAATCGGCATTTCGACCTCAAATTTATACTCAGATTTTTAGTAAATGCAAATGTTTTTTTCTCGTATCTACGTTTCTAGTTTATAATATTGCAGCTGACCCCTCATGTTTCACTTATACTAAACCTCGAAAGAGAATATGCATACCTCCCAACTCTTCCGAATTTTTCGTAAAATGTACGAATTGGGACTAATTTTACGAATCTTGCTTCAAATCTTAGAAAAAAAATATATATATATATTTTAAATATATTTTTTTTTGTAACTCCGTTGTTGGTGGTATCTTGCACCGCCACAAGAGGGCGATAGGTACCGTCCACAGCAGCGTCGTGGTTTTTACTATCCGTTTATCCGGTGGCCACGTATCGAAAACCAATCCAAAGCTCAAAGCCTTTGTTCGTGTGTTCGGCGGTGCACAGGTGCACGTTGGTTCGTCGTGTTCAGACGTTGTTGGGCCTCGTTGTTTCGGCCAGTTTGAGGCGAGAAGTACGGCGTCTGTGTTTGTTGCACGTGTAACTGTACCATTCTCCTGGTCACTGTGGCTTCGCGGCGCAATGCCGAACTCGAAACCTCAAAAGAGGTACTTTCAGGTGTTCCTGAAGTCCTACACGTCGAAGTTTCCGTGCTTCGTGCCACCAAAAAAGCGACAGAAGTTTGGATTGTGTAGCACGTGCACGTGTGATGTAAGCGTTTCGCACGGTGGCCAGGCTGACATTAAGCTGCACATCGCTTCGCGTAACCCCTTCCCCCCCTTCCCCGCCGCAGCCGCGCGACTTTTACGAATTTGAAAGTCCACAGGTTGGCAGGTGTGAATATGCCACAGTCGATACTGGAACATCGCGTCAAGTCCGTTACTCGTGTAAGGAATGCGTTGCGTCGCTCCTACATTTGTAACAATACTCCAGGATGCACGTTAAGAACCCCAAACAAAGGGTCGCACTGCACTGGCAAGATTTCTCATCTACAGCAGAGACACTAGACCCACTGATGCTGACTGACTTCCCGTTTTCTTTTATATATACGCACAACATAATTGCAATTAGTTGTTACCTCAACATACTAAATAAAACAATTTGCTTTTTGTTATATAGTGAGAAGCTAATTTAAAGTCCAGCTTGTTTTTTACTTTATCCGACTACCAAGACGCAGCTCGCAACGATGGGTTTCTAGGATCTGTGTGTGTAGAGCAATGGTGAAATAAAGACAACATTTTATTTTAAACATCGATATCTGTTCCAATCTATTGCAACCCAATAAAACACTACGGTGGGGTCAGAAGAAATTTCTAATTTACCATAATGTCCGTCAACATCGTCAATGACAGCATCGTTGAAATAACGCCAGCATCAAGCAAAAGGGCGCTCAAGCAGGTACAGCATGGCCACTTATTTCAGCTATTTTTGAGCTTTAACCTTCACGCACGAGTCACCGATAATATCAACCTGTAGGGGGCGAAATCGGTAAAAAACGTTGGAGGACCTAGTTTGTGGCGTACAGTATCATTAAAGACGCGCTCAAGAAGGTTCTTCTTTGCTACGCGAGAAAGGAAATCCATGACATATTCCAATCACACCCCGACAAAACCTCACCAACGCCGACTTTTGGCAGCGCCATTCAAGGCGCGCTGAGAACATCAACGTCGTAATACGACACGGCCAATGCAAAACTCGATGCTCTCTTGGACTTGTAATCAGCACGGCATTTGAAACCTTTGGATTTCCTCATGCACTCTGCATCATGGAGTTTGCAAGTTTGCTGATGCAAAGCTTAAAATAAAGAGCCAAGAGCCAAATCATGTCACACACCCTGAAGCAAGAACAAATGTTGAAGGGCATAAAACAAGTTTTAGAAACCTAACAGTACTCCGACTACAACAAATTTGTACTCGCAGTACACAGGCGCTGTAAGAACAGCGGCAACAAGCCAAGGTGCAACGGCAGAAGCACCCAATAATGAGGCTTTGGAGTAGACTGAGCGACTGGAGTCTTCAACTTTCTAATGAGTCTTTTTTCAGACACCTAAACCATTGCTTACTTTGAACCACTAAAGAAGAAAAGGATATCCAGGTATACAAGCCCACATTGAATCGGTGTTACGCTAACAGAGCCAGATGACACACGTATTGAAGTGATAGCATATGCGAGCAGAGCACTTATAGCTACTGAGAAGAGCTATGCGGCATACTATAGAAGATAACTGTTTTTTACTACAACTGAAATGGTTTGCGTCTTTGAAGACAGAACCCACTACGGCGTTAAAAGGTGTCTTCCTTCGGGAAACACGCCTGATTTTTTCCAGTGGTTTCCACAAAGGTCCAGTCTAACTAGCCCGTCGGTGTAATCGTGAAGTCAATACAACTCCTTAAGAAGAAGGTCTGGTTTCTGGGTATGAATATTCTCATGTAGATGCTTTAAAAAGCGGTATCAAATTAAACTGGCGAACTATTTGGTTCACATACCAAAATAAGCTAAGCACATAAAAATAGTAAAAGTAAAAAACAAGACAAGCACTGACTGAAAACGGACCTTTAATGAACATGAAGCAGGAAGTGAACAAACAGCAGTTCAACAGTAAAAGAAAATGAACGAGGAGAAAAAATAAAGTATGAATAATATCTCAGTAGTCAAAATATTATAAATGAAAGGAAAAAAATTTATCTTTTAAAAATTAACTTTCAAACTAAACTCGTTGAAAAAGAGCCATGGTATCAATCAAGAGTTAAGAAAGGCTAATTTATAAAAGTCGAAGGAAAGTAGCTACTGGACTTCACTTGCCAACATGCATTGTGAGAAGCAATGACGGAATAAAGACACCACTTCATCTGAACCTTGATACGAATAAAACACAGCGCAACTTTAAGGCGAATAGTAGTGCTACTGTGAAATCCTTCTTCTCAACTCGACATAAAAAAGCACCGTCCGAAGCGCCACAAGGAGCAATTCGAAACCCTGACGTAACCACTTCATTGCGCCTTGCTGACAGCACACTTCCGGAAAAAAGCAGATAACTTTAGTGTGCAATATAACTTTGGGAACTTTATTTCAATTAAACTGGAGGATCACAGTGTGGGTGGCTTTTTTGAACGCCATTCGATCCCACCAAGTGGTTGTTCTTTCCGTTTCCCGGACACATCAATTAGGACAAATTTCTAGAACCGAGGTAGGTCCACAGAAACACAAAAAGAAATATACTTGGCTGTTTCTGTCTGACGTGAAACCAGTTAGCGCTGGGCACTGTAGGGAATGCCACAAATTAGTTCGTCTTCAGAGTTGTATAAGCTCCATCTTTCAAAAAGCGACGCTTCTTGGGAAACATAAAATTTTAGAAACTCATTTTAAAGATAGATATTATGCCGAAGCTGTAGAAGCAGGCAATGTATTTTCTAAAGCTTTTCATTGTAAAAAAAAAAATAATAAAGAAAAAAACGGCGCGGCAAATCAATTTGACACAACAGATGCTGAGTATTCAAAAGACGGGCTCGGCTTTTGGTCATCTACAGTGTTGTTTCCCTCGTATGACAAAGTATTCCTCTTCAACGATATGGGGGTGACCGCGCCGTAGTCATCAGGGAAGACAGTAATGTGAATTCAGATATTAAATGTAAGTTCAGACAGTTGCTACCATTCAGGGTGCAATGCGGTGACCGTGCCTTAAAAAAATGTATTTCCACACTCACAAGGAGGGAGGTGTTCATAAGTAAGACGGCTAAGATTGTTATCATTCAGTGTGACACAAAGTTATTTTCGTAATCTCGGGAAAAGTTAGACAGAGCACGTATTATCGAGTTAGGTTTGACAAAGCCACTCACGCGGTTTGCATACCTAAACTATCAGATGTCTTGAGATATGTGTACGTTTTAAAGATTTGTAAGTTTTTGTGTGCCTCCTTGATTCTCGAGAACGCAGGCGTCGAGATACCAGTCGTGATTCGCTCTTATCAGACAGTGGGTTTGATAAGAAGGGATTCGACTGAGAGGGTGCATGGCAATTTGGAAGTAATATTTTAAACCATCGTGTTGGAGTATAGATACAAATACACGAAAAGATAAATCATAGAGGGCGGGAATGGAAACAAAACTTCGGTTTTCGTCCCCGTCCTCTACGTTTTATCCCTTCCTGTATTCGAAATTCGGAACCAAGATTGTCTGGCACCGAACTTAGAAAAAGTGGGTTTGGTTCACTGAAGTTCATGTCTCTCGACCCAAAAACCTGTGTAGCCCATGCAACAGACGAATGCTCGGTAATGGCTTATGAACTCTACGGCGAGTTATGGGAAGTCACAAGGAAGATGTGATGCAGCTGGAGCTTGGACGTTTCTATATGATAAAGATCAACTGTACAAAGCAAACGCCAGTGCTACAAAGCGGAAAATCACCGCATCTCTGGAGAGTCAAAGAAACGTAATGCTATTTGGAAACAGCAGCTCGACAAACAACTGTCATAGCTAAGCAACGAACGTTACGTTGGACGTTCCGACGGTTTTCAGAAGTTGAGAAAGTATCGAAAAAATTAAAAAAAGCATTAGAATTTAGAAACAATCTTAAACTGATACGAACACAAATCGGTTGCCAAGGCAACACTCCCGCACAGCGCACATGTGGAAGCCGAATTTACAAATGAAATTCACTTTTTAGAGTCAGCGACAGTTTCCCTGTGACCATTGTAAGAAAAGCCAGATATCGAAATGCATTGTCTCTCTGACATCTAAAACGACACGATCTTTGTGCTGGGCAAAAGGTGACTTTCGCTGAATGTGAATTGGACTTCCAAAATAATTTTCTCGGATGCGAACAAAATGATGAAGACACGGAAGTCCAACCAGATGTGAGCAGCTCAACGATAGATGAACTACGCAAAACACTTTCGCACACTGCGGAATGCCACTAGCGACCCAGAATATTTACATTCATATAGTGCAAACCTCCGCTAAAAACGTCAGCCATTTTTTTACCGAAACACGTGTTCAAAGATTGTATTGATCCAGCACACGTTTGACTCACCAAGCAAATGATAAGAAAGTTAAGGAGAACCTTAATTTCCTTAGAGAGAAATACAGCGTGCTTTTTTAGAATTGAAGGCGCAGCATATTAGAGTATTCTTTTAGGGGAATTTTCGCTGAGGGCTGCAACGTGAAGAAGTGAAGAATAGACCCCTTTCAAAAAATCTGGCAACAGCGAAAATCCGCTGAACGAGTCCAACAACATTGGGCGGCCGGCGCCATTGGGAAGGACCCTGTTGCGGCCGGCATGGTTGTTTTGACTGTAGCGTTCTTGTTTCGTCGATCCCTTCGTCTCTGTATGGCTGCAGGTAGCGTTTTCCCGATCACGGGTTGGGTAAACCACCTTTCCCAGCTCCCAGCCGTTAAAGATGATGAGGTATATCGCTTCTTCAAGAGCCGATCGGACTCGGAACGACAATTTGACAGAAGTTACAACTTTCTCGTTGAGGGGTTCGTGGTCGCCGCATCCGTAAAGGCCAACTACGCAAGAAAAAGGTAATTACTAAGATCTTTGTAGTTACGACATAAAACATGTCATCAAAAAATGATATGAACCGGTTATAATTTACGGGATGTAGTTAGAAGTCGCCAGTACTCCCCGGATGTGCGACAAAACAGGCGCAGGGGTCCCGCTTCGCTGTCGCTCGGGCTGTCGCGCGATGAAGCACACCGGATAAAAGCCGAGCGAGCGACCAAGGCGATGAGCGTTGTTTTCTAGAAATCCCATACCAAGCGACGCGACAAGCGACAGTAAAACATTTTCGTTGCTCGTAGCCGACTTTCGTCGCTTGTGCCGTCGCTTGACTCGTCGCTCGTCAAATCGCGTTTTTTTGCTTGGAATTAAGACCTAAAATTTCAATGCGCAAGTTAACCAGTAAAGGGCGTATTCGACACAAGTTCCTACTTGATACGTCGCGTCCCTTTTTCTTGAGGGGGATTTGAGAGTTGGGAAATGTAAAGCATCAAATTTTGCAGTGAAGCAGAAGTTGCAAGCGCGTGCATGTTGCTTTGCATAAAGCACGCGCTGTACAGATGTCTGCGCTACAGGCAGCTTAAAGCGTCAGGTCGTATGGCTTCATGCGTACCTAACATATAATTTACACGTGCAAGTTTGAAGCACCGCGAGCTCGTGCATACCTGAAGCTAGGCGCTCGCGAAGCTGTCACGTCCACAAGCGATACCACGAGCAACATTATATTTGTATTTGACGCCTTGATTTCTTCAAGCTAGCTGAAACTTGAAAACTCTACCTCCAAACGCAACAAAGTGAGATTAAAAACACCTGACTCAAACACCCAAGGAAGCGTAGCGTGAAAACGGTTCGTGTTCCGTTTTTGCACTTCAGCAGGGAAACGTTTGCGCGGCTACGCCGCCGTCAACCGATAACGAGCACATTTCCGAATACGTACCTTAATGCCAGACTTGTCCAGATACCCACTCTGCTTACAGAGGGGTACCCAGCAGTATGTTGGCATCGTGGGCAGGAATTGACTAGCGTCTACGGCCAACGCAGCGTATGCAGCGGCGCGCACTATCCTGCAGCATGGCGGCTGCCACTAGTTGCTGTTGAGTACGACTGGTGGCGCTTTTTTCTCTGATGGGTTCTGATGGGTAAATATTCTAAGCTTAAATGGTAAAACAAAATGGCTAGGTGGCGTAAGCTACCGCCCGATCCAAAGGGCTCAGCCGTATTCATCCATCCATCATCCATCCATCCATCCGGTCTATAGGAAGGTCATTTTACAGCAATGGCTGGGGAGAAACTTAAGGACTCTAAGCCGGAACTCCGCTCTAACCTATGGCCTCAGCTGCCCGGTGTGGCAAAAAATACGCCAAACGGTTTTGGCCTTCTCGATGTGTATGGGGTGTCACAATTGAGAAACAGGAGATTCAGAAATCTGTACAAGAAGGACAACGACGAAAGGAAATGTTTGTGGCATGAAGAAACATTTATATCAAAGCTTATTTATATATGTTGATGTAGTGTCGTCCTGAAATTTATGAGCTAAATTCTTAATTTTGTTAGGAATATTAATCTCTCCTCCTCCGCCAGTTTGATTGTTTCCCGGGGCCCTGGAGTCTCCCTTGAGTCTCAATCGGGACCGGATGGCCACGGGCTCCTGTGCTGGCTTAGAGGTCTTTGGCTCTCGCAGTTAGTGATGCTCGGACTGTTTCGCTTGTGCTTCCTCCTGAGCGTTTTGTCTAAAGCTAGCCTCCGCCTTAAACCAGCGATGTTACATACCTCGGCTACATTGTCGGCCAAAAAAGAGGCAAGATTCGGAAAAATTGGCTGCGTTAGCTAACATTCTTATACCTACTTCTGTGAAACAGATTAAAAACTTCCTCGTTTCGGGTTCATTATTTCGTCGATTTGTAGCGAGCTTCCTTGTCAGGTTGCTCCTCTGAACGCACTTTTGAATACAGACACCAAGATGGCGATGGGGAGCAAATGAGGTCGCGTCTTTTGCTTACATATAATGGTCACCCGTGGAACCGCCTACTGTGGCTCACCTTTCAGGTGTTCACGCATTTTTTTACACGGATGCAACCGGCGAAGGACTTCGCGCTGTTCTTAAAAGAGACCATTCTGGAGTGGATCGTCTGGTAACGTACGTCTGCCAAGAACGCAGTGAGCCTGAAAGTTGGTATCACTCAGTCTCGGTGTCGGATGGGCGATGAAGTTTCGTCCGTACGCCTACGGAAGATATTCTATTGTGACCACGGACAATTTGGTCGTCAGGTAATTCAATCCAAGAGTGACCTTACAGCAAAACTTACACGACAGACCATGAAAAAGAAAAATATAGTTTCTCAGTCATCCGCCGCAGCGGAAAGCGGCATGTAAATGCTCATGCTCAGTTAAAAATCCCAAAAGGAGGTACCCCCAGGCAGCTCAATCAGATGACGTGGAAACGTCTCATATGTCATTTACTTAAGGATACCATCAAAGGGTGAACTTCACCTCTGCTACGTCACATGCGTCGTTTGCAAACACAGTACAAGATAAGAGATGGTCTATTTTATCATCGGTTAGGTCTTTCTTATCATTGGATGCCGGTGGCCCCTACAACAGTACGTCAAAGGATTCTGGAAATGTGTCATGGCGCTTCTACTGCAGGTCATCTGGGGCAGTACAAGACATGTATCATACTTTCACAGGAGATTCTAGTGACCACGGCTCAGAAGTGATGTTTGTAAGCCATGCCTCATTATGTCAAAATAAAAAAAAAACTCAATCAAATTAAGGGAATGCACAACTATAACAAATCCATCCCCCACAAAAACCATACGTAGTTATGGGACTAGACCATTTAGGACAATTTCCAAATTCACAAGTAGGCAACAAATATATAATCGTATCCACCAACTACCTCACAAAGTGCGTCGAAGTGGAGGCTGTTACAGATATTTCACCGGTATATCTTATCGACTTCGTAAATCGCCAGCTTGTGCTTCGGCATGGCTCGCCATGGATAGAACAATTCGACAAGAGAACGTCTTATACTTCAGAAGCTTTCTAGGGTTCCCTGCGGGAGTGCGGTATTTAACACACCGGAGCGTCACCTACCACTCAGAGACGAACGGTCTTGTTGATTGTACTAACCGGGCTCTGGGGAATATTCTGAGTGATTTTTTTTAATAGATACCAGAAACACTGGGACCAATATGTCGGCATAGAAGTTTTTTAACTAAACACCTCCCGTCATGAAACTACCGGCCAATCCCTCTTTGAACTGGTTTATGGAAGGCTTCTATTGATGCCATAAAAGTCCTCGATAAACGCAGCGTGCGCTCGCCGCGTCCAAGACGACACCAACCATTTCTCAATGAGACTGAAAGATGCACAATAACGAGCCCGACAGCATATTTTACACAAGCAGTCGTTGCTTGCAGAGTGTCCACATACAACCGCTTTAACCCAGCCGGTTGATTTAAGGGACCTTGCTTTACTTAGAATACATTCAAGGTGTCGACGCCAGCCGACAACGCCTGGTGGCCTTGCACTACTAAGAAGACATTTCAGGTGACGACAGTGCTCTGAAAGAACTTTTACAAAAATACTGTGGACCTTTTTGAATAAGTAGACAATTTCATCGTGCAATTCGTGCCGCCTTGAAGAACTCTCGCTGCTTCGCCAATGCGGAACACAAAAATAGCTTAAAGCTCACGTCAATCAGCTTGAACTCCAGGTGTCACTTCACGAGTATTTCCACCTCCTTCGAGGGGCACCGACTACGGGAAGGGGCAGGGGGGGGGGGGGGGGATAGAGCAAGGTGCTCGAGTGTAAACGGCAGCCAGAAAGACAAAGACATAGCGAGAAGAGAAAGAAGAGTAGTATTCTTATCCGGGACTATTTTTAGGATAGGAGTACTGAGGCGACGGCTTGAGTTGACTACAACGATATGCATTTACATCAATAAAATTAAACTTTATTGAAGCTGTCACGATAAAGCTGCCGCTCGCGGCATCTAGATGCCAAGAGGTACTCCTCGGCGCCAAGTGCCTTACCTCGCGCGGTAAAGGGCAGCCCAATCCAAACCGTAGAACGGGTCCAGGAGCCGGATCCCGTTATTCTTGTGATTTCCGCAGAAAATTATGGAACTTCGGCAGGCTGAGAAGCGTCCGAGGCACACTCCCCGCAGTCTTCAGTTGGTTGTACCGGCGCGTGTGCAAGACAAGTCGAAAATACAAACTTTCACGTTGTACGGCTATATGATGACAATTCCGTAGCGAATCTAAAGAACGGAAATTTCAGTTACGGCGCGCTGAGGAGACTCGTCGTAGAAGTACAGATGAGACACGGGAGCAGAATTAAGAGCAACAGCAAAAATAACGTAAATATTCTCACAATCACGCACATAACATATTGCAGAAACGACAATGGCGTCACAATGATAACGAATTACGCAAGCGCCGACCTGATGTCACACTGACACATGTTTCGATGTAGCTTACAGCCACCCGGATTTTGAACGACTGGCTAAATTTTGCCATGTAATGTTTGTTTGCCGAGCGACTTTTAGCGGTTACTCTATTGTTCATCTCGAAAAATATTTAGAAGAACATACTCCGGTTTCAAGTTGCATATTTTACCTATGCGCTTTTTAAGGCACGATATTTCAAGGATCTCTACAGCAATCGATATATTTTGTGACCTTCGTTGCTTAACTTGCGCATTCCTGTTGAACATTTCATATCTCACGAATCAGAAATGATGAGGTGATTAATGTGCAAAAGAAAAAACGTTTAATGTGTCGAGATTGTGCCAGAACAAAAGGATAGAAACCAGACAGCCTCACAGGCGTCGATGGCGGCGCTGTAGCGGGACCGACCACTAAGGCGAGACTGATTCCGGCTCGCCACGCGAAGCCCCTTCTGTACCATCGGGTTCAAAGAAAATGCCAGCAGTGACTGAACCATACATTATTATAACAAGCGTAATGAAAGGCCACTGAAAACCTTTCGCGGCCCAGCTATTAGGATTCACAACACCCGCTCGCTGGCGTAGTGGTGCCTAATTATTAACATTCGTTGTATTTCGATCATTAAAAAAATTCCTTTAATTTACATATTTCTAAAACTATCAGTAGCCTTGAACGTTTTCAAAGATATTACGACTTAGACTGTGACTTTGGAAAGACGCACCGCTTGGCTGCCGCGCCATAACATCAGCCAAGGTGCAGGGGCTGATGCGACGTGCTGTTGCGGTCATTGTGTGGGTTTCTCGACGGTCTTTTTTGTGACGAATTTGAGACGGCTAAAACGCAAACACCTGGAGTGTCCCAGGCGTCTTTTGAGCGTCAGCTGCGTCGCCGAAAAACTATTTTCTGATTCCCATAAAGTCACGCGAGCTGCGTTTACAAACTCGAACGTGTTCTCTTGAACGACGATTTCACTTCACGAGCGCGCGTGCTAGTTCAGGTTCGTTTGAATGTTTGAAGCATCAAACCCGCACTCGTGGCTCCTCTTTTCTTTGCTCTTACGAGAAAATGTTGCACACATTCGTTAGGACGCCTGGAGAACAGTTATTTTTGTATTGGATGTCTTTTTGGTAACGATAAATATTTGTGAATTACTAAATTATCTTGTTGGGTTGTCCCTTTCTTTAAGTTTTTAAGCGCAGCGTTTTTAATTTTATTGCATATTTTGCATTATCTGCTCTGAAATTTATGAGTTAAGCGTGCATTTAAGCAACAGATTCCTACCTAAACTTAAAATTATATTTAGTAATGGAAGACTAGTCGGCGCAAGTTACCGCATGATACGAACAGAATCAATGATATTAGTTATCCACCCATTTCACATAGCAGCCACCTATATATCATAATCATAATCATAATCATCTTTATTTGCTCAGGAGAGCCGCGGCACCGCAGAAAGGCAACAGCCCGTACCAAGGAGGCGTCTAGTGAAGAGGATCTAGCCATGTAGTGACCGAAAGCGCCTAAACATGAAGCCGAGACAAATTTCCCAACAGCCGCTAGGTGCGGTGACAGTCGAGAGAGCCGCTGGGACCTAAGGAAGTCGCCACTCATTGTGTTTACTATATTACATTATGACGGAACTTCAAGCACTTTACCGGAGCAGCTTCCAATATTGGGTTGTGCTTGGCGAGGTTCAAACACATCGAAATAGGACGCACACCCTCGCAGCGCCCTACTACGATGTGTCTGAACGTCGCCAAGCAGAACCCAAGCATGGAAGCTGCGATTGTAAACGCATGGGCTTCTAGAACCATCGGCGCGTAAGGTTCGCCGAACTGTTCGAAATGTCGAGAAATAAAGGGCGTCCGGAGTCTTCGCTTGAGCTCGTCGAATGATCGCTGGTGTTCTTCTCTGCACTGAAAATTTATGGCGCCCTTTGTGAAGTGCGTCAACGGTGCTGACAGTTTTGCGAAATTTCGACCTAACCGTCTGTACTAGGCCAAGAGTCCGAGAAATCTTCTTACGGCGTTCTTATCGCATGGCAGCATAAATGCGGCTACGGCGCGCGTCATCTTAGGGCCAGGGCGAACAATTTTGTTTCTTACGACGTGGCCTAGGAACTTTAGTTCACCATGGGCGAACCGACAATGCGTAGGCCTGGGGGTAGAGCCGGCAGGCTTGATGGCTTGAAGCACGCCTCGAAGCCTATCAGGTGTTCCTCGAAATCCTGTGAAAATACTACGACATCGTACAGGTGGACGAGGCATCTCTGCCATTTCAAACCTGCCTGCATGGCGTCCATGACACGCTTGAAGGTGACTGTGGTGTATAAAATCCGGAAGGCATCACTTTGAACTCGTAAATTTTGTAGGGTGTGACGAAGGCAGTTTTCTCGCGGGCGAGTTCGTCAACATCAATCTGGCAGTAGTGGCGACTGGCTGAGAGGTCCATCAACAAAAAAATATCGAGTGTGGCGCAGCCGGTCTAACGTATCGTCGACTGGGGGGAGCGGGTAGACGTCCTTCTTAGTCACAGCGTTCAGTCGACGATAATCTACTCAGAACTTCAGGGTTCCGCCATTCTTGTTTACAAGAACGACTGGAAACGCCCAGGGATTTTTTGAAGGTTCAGTTATGTCGTCGTCAAGCGTTCCATGACTTGATCTCGAATCGCCTCCCTTTCCTTCAAGGAGACTCGAAACGGCGAGAGTGGACTGGGAGTGGGGCTTCGTCAGTAAAAATGCGGTGCTTCGCTACCGTTGTTTGTCGCACCCTTGACGTTGTGGCGAAACACTCGCCAAACTTGAGCAGAAGGTCAAGCAGCCGTCCTCGTTCACTAGCTGGAAGCTTCAGGTCGATGTCCAGTTCCGAGGACGGCGTTTTCTTGTGCTATGGTAACGTTGTCTCTTCCGAGAGTGCAGCGATCGCGGCTGTGTTCCGGAGTTCGTCAATATAGCCGAAGGCGATACCTTTCCTAAAGTATATGTTGCGGTTTCGTCGGAAATTTTGTAAATACACCATGGCACGCCCGTCATGAAGTTCTGTGACTCCTTTCAAGACAGCGATTCCTCTTTCTAAAGGCAACTGGACGCTTCTCTCAAGTAGAACTTCGCGGCAGGTTGATTCATTGGTCCTGACGGGTGCGAAACCGCTTGACAGCGGCGGTAATTGTACGTTGTTTGCGTGGACTCGAACTACGAATGACGTCGCCTTGGGCTCCTTAGGCGGTGGGACAGGTGTTCTTAGCGTCAAACGGTTTGCTCCGAGATCAATGAGGGCGCCGTACTAACATAGAACGTCTATTTCGAGAACAATATACCTCGCGCAGTCTTGCAGAACAACGAATTTCACGGGGCAGGTCTCACCGTGGACTCAACTTATTCCGTGCACATTCCACTCGGCGTCGTTCGGCGGCCTCTGCCGTTTCGTATATGTGGTCCATCCCACGGCGGCGGCACTTCCCGAAGACGGCGCGAAAGCTTCCCACTCAAGACAGAGTAGCCTGCTGTCTGGCAGTGTCGCAGCGTCGTTGCAGTCGATAAGAAAGTTTATCTGTCTGGGTACTGTTGCAGAAACGTCGTTGCGATGAGTGGCGTCGAGAGAGTGAGAGCACCCCGGCGTTCTTCGAGGCTATTTACTTCGGTCGTTTTCAGCAGCGCCACCTCTAGGTATCGCCGCACCTAGTTTTCCCGTTGGCGCAGAGGAGATAGGCTCTCTCGGCGGGGTCATGGTGCTGGAGGCAATGAACGTTGTGGTGATGGAAAGCGGTATTCACGGCGGAGGAACGGCGCTGAGGATGGCGAGCGTCACAGGTACCCCTCAATGTCGAAAGGGTTTCCGCCATACCTGAGTCGTGCTTTGTGCGGGTAACCCACGCAGTCCAAGTCGTTTGTAGGGGTATACACGGTAGAGATGGTCGTCACCTCCGCAGTGGTAGCAGCGCGGGCGTCGGTCGGCCGTTCGCCACACGTCGGTCTTTCTCGGCGCAGGTGGTTCCGGGTGGGCTAACTGCGCGCGGTCGTCTTGTCGTCGAACATACTTTGGCGTCGGGGTGTCCCGTCGATGCGGCGCAGCGTACCGGCGGGTCACTACTGGTGGTCTCCTGGTCATTTTAGGCTTACGTTACCAACGTGCTTTCCTCAAGTGCTATTTTTGTTTTGAAGCGATGCTCTATTTGAAAGGCTCGCTATACTTCCTCTCCTATTACTTTATCGGTGAATAGTGCAGCCGTGTCATCGGCAGCAGACAGCAACTGCCTGAGCTCCTCCCTAGTGACGTCGCTGACCATATCTTGAATGCCCGGAGGACGGCCAGTGCCGACGTCGAGGCTAGCCGACGCGGGGGAAGTAACATTGTGCAGTCTCTGGCAGTCGGTACCTTGTGCTTGGAGAGCAGGCTCGATGTGTGTGACCTTCGTCACGAAAACCTCGAAAATCGCAGGCGGGTATAGCACGAGGTTACCAAAGATGGTTTCCTTTACCCTTGGGATGAAGTTCTGGAGCTTCTTCGCTTGCTGCACTTGGATATCCATGTTGTTGAATTGTCGAAGGGCGTCTTCGACAAAGCTAAGCGCGCTTTCGTTTGGTCCTTGAGTGCATGCCTTGAGCAGCCCTTCAGTGCGTTTCGAACGCTTCTGGCTCGTAAGGACGTCACGTACCTGCTCTTTGCACGTTTCCCATGAGCTGAGTGAAGCTTCGTGGTTTTCAAACCAGAAACGGGCAGTTTCATCCGGTGACAAATAGATGTTCTGGACACTCTTCTCCGATGCCCACTGGTTATACCGTGTTAGTAGTTCGTACTGTTTTATCCAGTCGTCCACGTTTTCGTAAACATCGCCTTGGAAGGGCGTTGGTGTACGAGTTGCGATGGGCAGGAACAGGACGGTAAATTCAGTATTGGGAGTCTAGGTCGGCTGGCCATGAGAAAACATCTCCGGGTGCGTCGACTTCTTTCTTGGTTTTTCCACCACTGCAACAAAATCCAGCGACTTCGTTGGGCCTTGTTTGGCTCCACAGAAGGAAGTTTTCCGTGGCTTGAAATCAACCTGGTCTGGCGGCTCTTCGGGGCTTACGAGGAAGGGGCATAGATTACCTCGTACCTCCACTAGAAATGAGGCGGCAGCAGCGAACGTCGAGGTGTCCGGGTGACAGCGTCACAGCTGGCTAGCACGAGAGTTTGTCGTCATCGAGATAGTGAGCCACCATGGTCGCGCTGGGCTCTTGATCTACTATCGTCGGAATGTGGGGCATTCGGCATAGAATCTTCGAGCCTCACGCTAGGGCGAGACTGACTCGGCGAAGCCGAGTTAGCCTACTTTTCTAATACACGTAATGTAAGAATAAATACGAATCCTCTTGAAGTACTGAGAAGCGTTCCCGCTCGTTCGTGCTCGCGGCAGTAGATCCGATTATTTATTCTGGTAACTATATGATCACTGCATATTCTAATAATTTAGTTATAGTCTTCTCCAATACAGTAATGTTCTACATTCTCAAGTCCAAAAGACGAAAGAGTGTGTGATTAACTTGACATTACAAATTCAACCTCAGTTGTAACATCAATGTAATATCAGCGCGTAAAAAATACTTTGTGTTAGTAAATGCACTAAAAAAAGCTTATATTTCCTCTGTGAAAATATCTGCGTTTGAGCTGGGTAGCATGCAGCACACACAATGTAATAACATAAACTTTCGCGTATGGATACAACGTATTCCTTTGCATATTCCAATTAAAATTCGAGTGTATATGATAAACAGTTCTCACTGACCTACATAACTATTCCACCACCATTTCTAACCATTCGGCAAAGTACTAGGCATGACGACCCTTTAGGGTGAACGTATGATAGGCTGTTTCTTTTAAATGTATTTTACTTAAAAGAAGCTCTGCTTGGGAAGCTATTTTTTGCACAACAGCAACATAATTTTACCCAAAAACCTTTTTAACCTTTCCACATTATCTATTCACCAGAATGATCTCCATAGGCACGTTTTGTGTAGTTATACATTCTTTGAATAAGTGGAACGATACTGTCCCGGGTACTTAATTTTATTTAAGTATCTTCTATCTTCAATGTGATTAACAGCGACCCCTTCTCTTGCGCAGTTGTTAGTGTTTTATAGCAAGGTCCTATTTCTATTTGAGTTCTCGTTAATGTACATGTCTTCATCTCCCAGAGTCACTCGCTTCTGAATTCAGAAGCTGCTTAGTCTCTTTTCTTTCAACCTCATCAACAAGGAAGCTGTATTGCCTTACTGTACCTGAGCATGTGTACTGCCTTAACTATTCCTTCTGCTGGTTCCGGAAGCCGCAGTTTTTTCGTTAAATTTTCCAGCTCCAGTATTTCCGCTGTAGATCATGGTGAAGCGCCGTCTAGATGTTGTGCTTCGAAACCTGTGTGTTCTTTAGAGGTCACTGTACCCAATAACGAAAGCGAGTCGAGAGACAGAAGGCGAATCTTAAGGAGGATGGTGGCACCACCCATGGAAGCAGCTTCTATGGGCAAGCTCATAACTGAGTTGATCCAATGACTTTGCTTCCAGCGTGCCTAGTGTATTCTGTAATCCTCTTTTACATTTGACCACACGGCCGGGGTACGGGTCAGGGAAACATGTTTTAATTGCATCAAGAGTTTTTACACAGACCCTGTTTAGTCTTCGTGTTTAACAAAACAACTTTAAATAAGATGTAAAAAATATAGCGAGTAATTTGCTTCCTAAATGTATTGGAGATAATTTTTTTTAATCATACACCAATTTAATTTCAAGTTGTTGGGGAAACGCTCCCAGTTGATGTATTAAATTTTCCAAACATTAAACTTTACAATGCCTTTAAACTCTACCTCAGTTTTATTATAAATATCAACCAACTTACCTTATTTTCTATCACTTCGCTTTGCGCCACGTGGTATCACCGCATTTATTCCTTTGTATGAAATGCTCCTGTGCTTTTAGAAAAATTAAAGCTCTAATCTTTTAATCCCGACAATCGCTGAAGCAGGATACAGTATACAGTGTCATTGAATAACACATTACAAAATTCAATTTCCCACACAGCCAAGACTTGGCGTTGGTTGTCGGGGATTACGTGGATTTGAAATCAACAGGTAGGACACTTTTAACTATCCACTCTAGGCGTTTTATATAATTAACAAAAAAGAACGAGGAAACTTAGGAGAGTAAGAACTGGAATCAAAGATATAGACAAAGAAACAGGAGGGCTATCGAAAGAGAAAATAAGAGTTCCTTGCTGCACTAGAATAAGGTAGCATATGATGTATGTTTTGGAAAAGCTTTTTCTCAACTAGGAACATTTACTAAGGATGTGACATCATCCAATATGTTGTCTTTACAGTAGTTCCCAAAGGCCAATTGGAAATTAATTCAACTATTTGTAGGCTAAATGTGTGCACTTGGCTTATAAAAAAAATGCACAACAGCTATAAATACTCACACTTTATATCTGCATTTTCTATTTATTTATTTATTCTCAAATGTGGTAACCGTTAAAGGGAGCTGTAGGTAAAACAAAGTAAGACAACAGAAACAATATGTAGAAAGAGCAGTAACAAAAGATGTAATATATGTATATATTACATCTTATGTAATTATAAGATGTATATTATCATAACCCGGGTATCAAAGGTGTCCTGCAAACAAAGACACTTTGGCAATTAGCTGCCAATTTGCGGTTTGTTTTACTGCTAAATTTACGAAAGACAGCACTTCAATTTGACTTTTAAAATACAAGCATTCTAACTGATTCATTGGGGAAGTTGTAATAGTGGTCGATCTTATTCTAAACCATGCAGGAAAAAGGGCCATTATTACTAAACATTAAAAAAATCTATGGGCTGTGTCGACATTAAAGGGATACTGAACCAAGGACTTTAGTGTCCATAATAAGTGGCGCACGTTCTTTCCACGAGCCAGCAGCCGCCGATGTGCGCGAGCACACGCAACAAAAATGACGTCAAAGGCCTCCATTCGCGGTTGAGGTGACAGTGAAATGTATGGGCTTTGGGCCAAAGGAGAATAAAGACAAGTTTTTCATCTACACAGTGGTGTCTGGCGTAAAAGGGAAGCGATTAATTGGTCTAACAAGCACGTAGCTTTCACTTGTAGAGATGAAAAGCCTGGCTTTATTCTCCTTTGGCCCGAAAGCCAATCATTTCACTGTCTTCTTAAGCGCCAATGGAAGTCGTTGACGTCATTTTTGCTGCGTGTGCTCGCGCACACCGGCGGCTGCTGGCTCCTGGAACGAACGTGCGCCACTTATTACGGGCACTAAATTCTTTGGTTCAGTGTCCCTTTAAATGCTCGCGTTTCCTGCAAACTTTACTTTTTTGTTGTGGTTGAGGGGGGGGGGGGGCTTTATAGGGATTGAAAGCGAAATTTAGGATTCAGGCGATAGTCACAACTTACGCAGTATTTTGCCGGGCTAACATACAGTTCCCTCAACAAGGAAATGCTGCACGTTTTTTTTTTTTTACAACTAAAACAGAAGTTTTAAGTGGCCACAAGAATTTCAGATTGTTCCTTACATGTTTGTAAAAAAAATCTCAACGTAGCCCTCTGGCGACAATTTGCCTGGATTACGTCATGATAAAGTTTGTTGCATTCAACGGCACAGGAAATTATAGAGGGTGATTTTTATTGTTGGCATTACAGAGAGTTTTTTTTTTGTTTTTGCTTTTTCAACCCTTGAATTTTAAATTGTTCTGGTTTGAGCAGGTGAGTTATGCGGCCAGGGGGAAGCAATTCATAACACAGTCATAATTATAAGTATATTATTTACCAGATTTTTCTTTATAAATTTTTAATTAACGAAGATAAACATGCAGCTCTAATTGGAAACTTGCTGAGCGCATTCAAAACAATCTGTAGTGCCTGGGAAGAGCGGTAAAACGCAAAACTCAGCCCTTGACTGGGGGAAGCAAAAACGTTCCCGGGCGGTTTACCCATCTCTTATCATACGCCTTCTTGCACCCCTAGCCTTGTCCCTATTTTACGACTGATAACCGCACTACGGCGCCTCACGCGATGTAAAAGCATTGATAACATTTACTGTTCTAGTTATTTCCAGTGATGACTACAAAGTTTCTAATTAAAACTTATGTTAATATTCACTAATTAAAAGCTTAATAAACAAATTTAAGTAATTATCTGGCTTATCGTGACATTCAGCCTCATATAATATGTACCCCTGACCGTAAAAATCAAAAGCCGAAACCGGATTATTGTAGCTTTCACGGGTTTTTAACAGAAACATTAAAGCCTAAGAAGCACCCAGTGTAAGAAATAAAAGCTTATACGTATACATATTTACCAAATATAATATGGGTATTATAAGTTAAAGCTCATTAGCGATAAACAATTTTGATTATGAGAGGAAACCCCAAAAGTACAAATATGAACATCAGTTTGTCAAAAGTACATTTTTTTAAAAATCCAATTTCGTTTTTCTTGTTTTGTACGAGTGCCCTTGGTATTGTCTAAACTATGCAATAAAAGTCACGATTTATGTATTGCTCCGAAATAAAAAAGCTGGGCATATTGAAGAGGCGATACATTTGAAGCTCTATTCCGAGAAGCATAGCTGGATATCGTACCCTATTTTCTACCTAATATATAAATAATTATTGGGACATTGTCAGAGCATTGGTTGGCTTCGATTAAACACAAGATTCAATGGAGTATATCTGAAGCGCACGTGACAGATTATGGGTAATATATGAGGGAGCTTAATACACGTCCGATTTGCAACATCAAAACTCAGGAAAATCAAAATCTTAAGCACACTTGTGAAAAACAGGAGCTTAGAGATATTTCCTGCAAACGTCCTATTTTGGGTGCTTGGGCCATTATGGCAAAAAATAATTACTTTGGATGTGCTGACTTCCTTAACCCAAAATTTCCCCTTTTTTTAACTGATGCTTTTCCATGCACACTCTGCCTAGCGAAAGGGTAGACTTGTATAAACCTTGGTATCTTCGCTTCTATTTTCAGAAGCAAATTAAAGCCTGCATACACCGTGGGAAGTAAACACAGTTAAATAAATTATCTGGTTACACATATTCCCGAGAACGTTCATTGTGATAAAAAAAAAAGTATCTTTAGAGGAATACTGAACCGAAATTTCGAGCTGACAAAGCAGAGCTAGAGAGATAGGCGGGACACTGCAGAACCCAAAAACACCACTCATACAGCGATAACTCTAACGGATGGCCGTATTTTCGCAAAAGAAATGTGGAACTGAACACGGCCGACGAGGCCGACGAGACATATGACGTCACGATTCTCATGCGCTCTTTCCTCGCTTCGTCCCTTCGAGCAAGTGAACCGAAGCAAGGAGGAGAGAGGAGATGCCGTTTCTCCTCATTCTCAAAAGTTCCAGGAGGATCCTGTTGTTATAGCCTTCGCTTGATTGTGCCCTTATCGAAAAATACGGCCATTTGTTTGAGATACCGATGTATAAATGAGGTTTGGTAGCTCGTGGCGCCCCGTTCAACGGTTGTGCGGCCTTTTTTTCCGAAATCCAGATTTCGCAATATTAAACGATGATACTAAACCTTTTGTTTTTTAAATGATATGTTTCTGACTCGGTGGGTACCCTGCAGACTGGTAAATGTTTATATAGTTGAATGAAGCTTATTATTTCGTGTAGAACGAATCGACGAAACCGAAACTGGCCTTCTGGATTGAAGTCACAAGACATCTCTTGAAAGGCAACTGACTCCAACTATGAACTGCCACTTCCGGTATAATTTAGTGATCATGAGCACGGTTGACCCAGTGAGCTGTAGCAGCGCTCTGTGAAGGCGGCCATATTCGCTATAGTTGACATTGGCCATCGCCTATTGCATTCCGAGCGGAGACGACGACATCGAGCTTGCAAACAAATTCGAGCTTCCGTTCAGTGACTTGACGCCCACATAATGTAGGATGCTTCTACCGGTTTGATACGCTGAGATTGCGCTCTACGAGGGCACCCCAAAATTCTCACAAGCCACTGACTCGCCAACTCAATGCGGCACTTTGAGTAACCCGCCATCGCCACTTCCACAACCTCCTAATGGCCGACTAACACTACGGACTGATTCCCGGGAAGATTGAGCAGGTGACGACATGCCTGTATATAGTCCGGCTTTCCGAAACATTTACACCAAACTTATTGGATTAACCGATATCTAGTAACGTCAATTTACACTAATGCCCGTGTCCCACTAGAGCGACAGACAGAGACAAAAGACAGCGCAAAGCCTCAAACCGATTCAGCATGCTCGCGATGGTACCTATGACAGGCGTTTAGTCGTTCGGTGCTCGTGAAGTAAGCACGAGCGATTGCAAGCCTGCCAAAGATACCCTCGCGTGCATGATGCTCGTGTTTGAGCATAGCCGCCTTTATTCTACGAAGCCTCTCAAATCGCGAAAGACTCTGGTTTGAGGCTTGTCGTTGTTTTCGTTTCTGTATGTCCCTCTAGTGGGACACGGGCATAATGAGGATACATGGAGACGACAGCGAGGACATATCGCCCCAATTCGAGACCGATCAGTGCCGCGAAACACCAACAGCGCCGTTGTCCAAGGGCCACAGAAAAATGTTCTGTTACCACCGCGACACTATCGTTTTATGCCAAAAATAAATCCTTGTGTGCCCTGTCATGCACCAAGTGAGATAGAACACCCTAATATGTGTACAGCGAAGCGACATTAGCTTTACTAACCCAAAACATGGCATAAGTATAATCCTGCTTGATGAGGCTCAACATAGGGTCGTTTGCCGATGTCCCCATCGCCAAACGATGGGGACATCGGCAACCACAAAAAAGGTGTCGCTGTTTGAAATGTTGGATGAATGGACAGATAAGGTCCCGGCGTGCGAGACAAGTTTTGAAAGAAGCTTCTTGATACAGGCCCATGGGAGCACCGAAACATGCAGTGCGTCAGCTGGGAATAGTTCCTGCAGCTTCCTTCACGCGTAAAACCAATAACCTCGCAACTTAACAAACAAAACACAATAATGCACCATTTTTGCCACGTCTTTGTCATTTTTGCTTCGCTTCTGAGAGCAATCTTGTATTGTTGCCACGCTAAACGCCTTTCAATGCCCGTTAAGTCCCATCGAATAGCGCTTGATCATTTCAGTTTGCCCCTCCACGGACAAAAATATTATTGTATTTTTGTTTCAGGGCATTTTTACGTCATATCGTAGAATGCTAGTCTAGGTCATATTTTTTTCTGTTTATGTAAAGATATATACATGAAATTCATATTGTTAAGAGGAGCCTTCTGCTATATTTGAATGCCGTCGATAATTACCTTCTAGATATAAAAAAATTTTAATTTTGCACGTAATAATATTTTTTTCTAATTATTTTATGACTGCTTTACAGCATTCATCATTGAATTACAGTAAAATATTTATATGCAAATATTTTACGTTAAGTAAACACGTTAAGAGACCTAAACACGTTAAAAGATAAAATAACGAAAATATATCGAAATGATAACTATGCATTTTACGAATATATAAATTAATATGCTTACGGAACATGACTTTTGTTATTATTATAGAAACGCAGCTCATTTTTCTAAATAAAGCAAGCTTGCACGAATATATTAAAAAAACAAAAAAACAAATCCATCTTATTTTGGAAAAAAACAGGATGCGCGCCGAGCTTTTGACATTGTAAAAGTTCGGCTATCGTGCCCACGCCGCGATTGCACACGAGCCACTATCCGAATGTTTGTCTGTCTATTGATTGTCGCGAGCTCAAATGGAGTCGCGCAATGCTGGGGTTCATTCTATGACCCTAAGTATAATGTAAATGGGTGTATGCCACCACCGCTACCTCCAAGCAACGCCATAAATTTACGACGGAAAGATGGACAAAAAAAAATGCTGGCTTTTATATTTAAAATTACACCGCAACAAAGAAGTTCATTGGTCACTGGCATTGCATGCGATAATACTTGCATCCGACTAGTGTGAGTGAGCTCGTGAAAGTGGAATACATTCTAACTGAATATAGTGGCACCGTCCCTTTAATAATCCTTTTTTTTAACGCATCTACGAGCATTTTTTTCTTCTTGAATGCAATCCCACTATCAAAAACTGGCGAAGACGAAAAAAAAAACAAAAAAAACTCGTTGAAGAATGACACTGGCATAGTGTTAGCCTGTTACGAGAATAAACATTATAATTAAACTTTTTTCTATTGGTTGCGTTGATCCATTCTGAATTCAGTCAACAAAAAATATTATAATAATTATAATACGGTTAGTTTCTATGCAAATCCTTCATAAGAACTCAAAGATACCGAATCAGTGGCAAGGTCGAGATACATTGTTACGTGCCTATTGCATGCAACAAGGAATCAGTGTCCTATTTTTATAATATATGGCATACTATCCCACTGTCTTAGGTCTTGCATACGTTGCGGGTGTGTGCTTGGAGACTAAAGTGGCACTTTTGGAAGACGATGGTTTTTCCCAATCAGGAGTTCATACCGCTGCTCATGAACTTGCTCACGTGTAAGTATAAACAAAATTTATATGTTGGTGCGAGACCTCCCAAAAGGATATATAATTATTGACCCCTCCATGACAAGAGGAGTGTGTGTTGAAATAACAAAAATTCTTTTAATTATATTTCTGCCAAAGAAATGATTGCTTCAGGCGCCGAGCAGGGCATCGCAGTAGCCCGTAATTTTATGTCAAACCATTTCGTTCCTGGCAGCCTTTCTCACAGGAGACACGGCAGTGTGGGACGACGCGCAGGCAAATAGCCACCTATCAGTATTGTCACGAGCTGAAATCAAGTACACGCGCATTGCTCGTGGTCGTTTAAATGTCATCTTAAAGACCTTTACATGTCATTTAAATGTTGTCATCGCAGGGAACGCAACGCTTGATATTGAGATCTTGAAAATCGCATTCTTTACAGCGTTAATGCAATCCCCACAACATCGTCATCAATATGTTCGAGAGAGAATGAAAGGCGTCTGTTTTTATCCTCGAAATTGCGTAACGACAAATACTTTTCGGTTAGTGACGTTGGGTCCGTGCGATTATAGTCTTCTTCGTTTACTTTCGTCCCCAGCCTCCTGGTGACATATCCGGTATGGGCGGCAAAAGAAATCAATAAAACATTTCAACCTCCAAATAATAAAAAAATAGTGGTGAGGCAAAACAAAAATGGATGACCGCTGTGCTTGTATCCGGCGTGTCAATCCGGGAATTCAACTCAATATGCTTCCCGCACAGGCGATCGTGGTCCGACGGGTCTGTTTCTTGTTCTTACCTTCCACGGCAACTATACATATCCACGTTCCCGGAAGAACTGAGCAGGCAGAAAACAGATGAAAACTAATCTTTAAACCTTTCCCGACTCTTTTGGCACGGCCCGTCCACGGCGTTTTGACGAGAAGGCAGGCTTTAGTACCCATTGTGATGTTAGCCTGAGACTGAGGCAGGAAAAGAGGAAGTTTCAAAGTAGAAGAAGAAGGAACAGTCGAGGATACGTCTCTTATTAGACGTATCCTCGACTGTTCCTTTTTCTTCTACTTTGAAACTTCCTCTTTTCCTGCCTCAGTCTCAGGCTAACATCACAATGGTTAATTTCCACCAGCTCGCCTGCGCACTCACTACAATAACAGGCTTTAGTACGTTTCTTTTAAAAAAGCACAGGACTGCCCTTCCCTCATGGCGACTTCCACCCGAAGCGCCCGACGCGCCACCACCACGGCGTGATCGTAACAGAGTTGCATTGGTCTATAATCAACAGTTCTCGACAAGGCTACGACGAAGTTTTAATTAAGGATTACGTCACACCCAAAACAACATAACACACTTGAGTCCTATTATTTCAATCTTGCCTACTTAAAAACACACACGTTTTTCTAATTTTAAAGCCACGTCACACATAGGAATAGAAGAAAAGCTTTTATTTCTGTGTTTTGTATGTTTCATGGTTAGGCGGGAACTAACAGAGTGTGACACTAAAACTATTTTGCGCGAAAAATCGGTGCTTTCCAAAGCTGCTTCCGTGCAGCTTTGCAAAGGAGCGATTTTTGCGCGTGTGATCTCTTCACCGCCTCTAAGAAGTTAGTGGTGAAGAAAAACGTAACAATATACACTGGCTCCTTCTCTTCTTTTTCTTATTTTACTACCCTAAGAAAACTGACGCGTTTACTTTTTGGCAGAACATGATGGCAGCGAATGAAAAACCTGGGAATACGACTATACCTGAAAAGGCAATTTCCGCAGGAACAGTGAGCAAAACACGTATTATTCGCATTGTCCCTGCATAAATAGTTTTTTTTTTTTTTTCATGTGTTATTATATTTTTAGCTCCGCAAATCACCTAGATCCTACCTTGTACCCAGGAACTGGCCATTTCTGAGTTCTGCCGTGAGGTCAACAAACAAGCCTATTCTAGAATCCAACTTCTATTAACTCGTGGCCTAATTCATTTGCATACCCAGAAAACGGCAGTTTCCGTTAGAACAAGGCTGATGCGTTGGACAACAAAAGCCCTAAACTTTACTGTTTGGAGGGAACAACGCAAAAAGGACGTAGGAAGAGGTTTGTTTGTTCTCTCCCCTTCCTCCTTTCTGTGTTTATTTCTCTTTCTTTAGAGCAATAAACTTTCATTTGTAAGTCAGCGCCCTGTCTGTGTGTTTCTTCGACCTCGTCCTACGTCCTTTTTGCGCTGTTCCCTCCAAACAGTATGTACCACCAACTAGCCCAACAACATGCCTTGCCTTAAACTTTACCTATGATATTTGAAGTTTATGCAGGAACAAATATTTATAAAGTGCGAATCATTTTCTGCACTTCATTCTCCTGAATTAGATTATCACACTAAGATTAGACAGATTTACCTTAGTAAACACGTTCCGTTAAAAAAAATAATAAGGGCAGAAATTGACGTAGCCCATTCGGAAAACCTTACTGCGGCCTGTGATCCGTCTTAAGCTTCGTGACGTCATCAACGGCATCTCCGAGTCAGCTGAAATTCCTCAAAGAATCACCTGACAGTAGGATTACGACAGTTTCACTAGTTCCTGTTTCTACGACCAGGGTAACATACCATCTACGAACGTTGTACTAATGATTAGGGTACATAGAAAATATACTTTTTTTGACCTGCAGGCTTGGTTGTCCACATGACGGGGAACCAGCGCCTCTCCGCCTGCCAAACTCTCCTGGGGCGGAATCATGTTCGGAGAGCGATGGCTTTTTAATGAGCTCAGAATTCACGGACATGACAAACAAAAATAGGTACCACCTATCGACATGCTGCCAAGCTATGATACGGTATGTTGCAGGGTAAGTAACATACGACGAAAAATAATCTTTGCATTGCTCTCAACCCTTTGAAGTAGAACAGCGTTATTCTATGTCATTATATCTGCATGAATGATATTATTACGCCGACATCGGGTAATTATATATATATTGAAAATATATGAGGTGAGATAGCAGTTGCAAGGATTACTTGAGAAATCAGTTTGTTCCCCCAACACACCCCTCAAGTCCAACACTACGGCAACTCCACTTCTTCCATCAAGTGCGCAAAAAATGTATGCTTGTTTCACACACAATATATATATATATATATATATATATATATATATATATATATATATATATATATATATACATAGGGTGTCACAAACAATTGGTGTTTTTTTCACCGTAAAAATAAACTAGGCATCGCCGAAGGCTCATTCTCCGCCCAAAGGTAGCGCTAGAGGTCACAACCAGACGCCAAAGTTTCAGCCCGATCCGATACCTTATTCAAAAGTTATAAGCGATTTTCTGAAACTTTCAATGGGAAAATGGAGCCCATTTTTGCCTATTTTCTATTTCTGGTGCCATAGAGCCCCACACTCTAAAAAAAGTTTGTGCGTCTACTTTCACGCACAACCCTCGGAGAGCCAATCATCGTAACTTACGGAGTCAGCTCAGCGAATGACGATGCCGAAACATATGTTTAGAACCAAAAATGCTGTCTGAGCTGGGACATTAAGCAATGCAAAACGTCACGCTTGCATTGCTTAGTGTCACAACTCAGATTGCGTTTTTTGGTCTAAACATATGTTTCGGCATCGTCATTCGCTGAGCTGCCTCCACAAGTTGCGGTGATTGGCTCTCCGAGTGTTTTGCGGGAATGCAGACGCACAGGCTTTTTTTAGAGTGCATGTATTCGAAAACTCCGCCAGTCGCCATTTTCTCATTGAACTTTTCCGAAAACAATTTATAACCTTTGATTAAAGTATCGGAACGGGCTGAAACTTTGGCATCTGGTTGTAACCTCTAGCGCTACCTTTGGGCGGAGAATGAGCGTTCGGCGATGCCTAGTTTATTTTTACGGTAAAGAGAACGTGTAATTTTTTTTTGTGTGTGACACCCTGTATGTATATATATATATATATATATATATATATATTGTTAAGAAAATCAAGACGGTTTAAAATCCCAGCGTTCGGCGTTCAACGGTCATCGCCATCCGTCCTTTTTCTCGCGCCTTCTTCCTGTCTTCCTTTTCGTCGTCTTCTCATTCGCAGCACCGCCACAACACTGCCCCCCGACAACACATGAACCTCGTCCCGAGGTGGTGCAAAAAAAATATTCAGTCAGGTTGATAGGGAACCAGCCGATCAAAATGAACTACGTGAACTTGCCGGCTTAGCAGGTGCCGAACCCGGTACACGACGTCGTTTAGTCGCTTGGCAACTTCGTAGGGGCTTTCCCAATTCGGCTGAAGTTTCGGGCAGCGACCTTTGGTGCGGCGTGGCTGGTGCAGCCACACTTTGTCTCCAGGTTGGAGTATGCGACCCGAGCAGCTTCGGTTGTAGCGGGTTTTTGCACTTTCACTGCTCAGGTGCAAATGTCTTCGTGCAAAATCGTGCACACAGTTCAGTTTCGTTCGCAGGTGGCGGGAGTAGTCAGAGTAAAGAACTCTGCGTGTTGTCTCACGCGATGGAAGTACTGGCGTGCCAAAAGTGATGTCCGCAGGCAGCCTTAGCTCCCGGCCCATTAACAACATCGCTGGCGTGTAGCTTGTCGCACTATGAACGGCTGACCGGTAGGAAAGTAGGAAGAATGGAATTAGAGTGTCCCAGTTGTCCTGGTGCTCGTCAACGAAGAGCGAAAGGTATTGCTTGAGTGAGCGGTTGAGCCTTTCTACCATGCCATTCGACTGAGGATGCAAGGGCGTGGTTCTCGTCTTCCTGAATCCGAGTGTCTCACACATGCTCTTGAACACTTGCCACTCAAAAGTCCGACCCTGATCAGAATGAATTTCCAGTGGTACCCCGTATCTTGGAACGATGTCTTCCGTCAAGATCCTGGTTACAGTGTCTGCGTCGTACGTTCGTACTGGAAATGCTTCTGGCCATTTGGTAAAGTAGTCAGCAATGACTATGACGTACCGATTTCCTTGTGTCGTTTTCGGTAGTGGACCTACAACATCAATGGCCACTCTTTCAAACGGGACACCGACGTTGTAGGTTACCATCCTCCCCCGGCTTCGTGATGGTGGTCCTTTACGCGACGCACAGTGGTCGCACTTTTTACACCATTCGCGCACATCTCGAGTTGATCCAACCCAATAGAACCTTTCTCGAACTCGTTGTAGGGTCTTGTATATCCCAAGATGTCCGCCAGCAGGGCTGTCATGAAGTTCATGCAAGACGGTGTCGACACGGACTTGAGGTAAAATGAGCTGAAGCGTGCTGTCTCTTCCGTCTTTGCTCTCCCAGCAACGATACAGCAATCCATCCTGTAGAATGAGGGAATCCCATTGTGCCCAGTATGCTTTCACGACGCTGTTGTATGGTGCAACCGCGTTCCAGCTGGGTACTTCTCCCACCCGCTTCCACTGCAAAATAGGTTGCAAATTACTGTCGTTTTCTTGAAGCACACGGAGAAAATCTGCAGTCCAGTTTGTCGGGTCTTGGTCATCTTGCTGGTGTTCTACCATCGCAGGGCACGTAGTCGTTTGGGAGGACGACAACGGTTGGCAGTCCAATGGAAGGCGCTGCTCGCTTTTCAGGCATGGGCGACAGTTGCCAGACAAGCAAGGTCGCCGCGAAAGTGCGTCGGCGTTTGCATGTCCCTTGCCGGGTCTATGCTCAATCCTGAACTCGTATTGTGCCAGCCGCTCTAACCACCTAGCTACTTGGCCTTCCGGGTTCTTGAAGTTTAAAAGCCAAGTGAGGGATGCATGATCAGTCCTTAAGAGGAACTTTGTGCCGTACAAGTAATGATGGAAATGGGTCACGGCTTTTACAACTGCCAAGAGTTCCCTTCTCGTAACGCAGTAGTTCTGTTCTGCCCTGTTTAGAACTTTGCTATAGTACGCAATTACTTTTTCGGAGCCATCCTGAATCTGGGACAACACAGCACCCAAACCGACGTTACTCGCGTCGGTATCGAGGACGAACTTGCAGTCTGGTCGAGGAAATCCAAGAACTGGAGGGGCGCTAAGGGAATTCTTGAGTGTGAGGAAAGAATCTTGTGCGTGTACACTCCATTCGAACGCCGTATTCTGTTCTGATAAAGCGTACAGCGGTTTGGCAATTGTGGCGAAACCTTTTACAAATCGCCGGTGGTAGGTGCACAGTCCATGGAAGCTTTTAACGTCGCGCTGATTTTGAGGTCGAGGCCAGTTTCTGACGCACTCTGTCTTCTCAGGGTCCCTCTCCATTCCTTTTTCAGAGACGATGTGACCGGGATAATGCACTCTCTTTTGAAATAGAACGCATTTCTTGGCATTTAGCTTCAAGTTTGCCTTTCTCAGACGGTCAAATACGAATGACAAATTACAAAGTGCTCCCTGGAAAGTTTTGCCGGGCACAAGTATATTGTCCAGATAAACCAAGCAAACATCGAGCGGCAGGCCCTTTAGGACCTGGTCCATGAGACGCTCAAACGTTGCAGGGGCATTACAAAGGCCAAATGGCATTACTTTGAATTGCCACAGACCATCTCCAGTAGAGAATGCCGTCTTCTCGCGGTCTCTTGGGTCTATTTCAACTTGCCAGTATCCGCTCCTGAGGTCTAATGTGGAAAACCAGGAAGACCCCGCAATCGCGTCGAATGTGTCATCAATCCTAGGGAGTGGATAGGAGTCCTTCTTGGTCACATCGTTCAATCGTCGGTAGTCAACGCAGAACCTCGTGCTGCCATCTTTCTTCTTTACCAAGACGACCGGCGACACCCACGGGCTCGATGAAGGCTCAATAACATCTTGTTGCATATCTTGGATCATCTGGCCGACTTCGTTACGTTTTGCCAACGAAATTCGCCGGGGCTGTTGCTTAATCGGAGCTGCATTTCCTGTATCGATGCGGTGTTGAGCAGCGCCTGTCCGTCCGGTCTCCAAAGAAGAAGCAAACACATCTCTGTATTCGTTGAGTAAACTCAGGAGATGTGCTTGTTGTGCTTGATCAAGGTGGCATTTGGAGCGGTCTGCTAGATCCAGCAAGGAAGCCGGCAATTCCTCTTGTGTCATATGGACAAGATCCTTTCGTGGGGGAGTAAAGCTCACAGCACGGGACCACTTCGCAATGCGACACCCCTTCTTTAGGTGGATAGGTTTATCCGTTAGGTTGGCAATGCGGATAGGAACCTTTTCATTGCCGAAATCTATTAGCGTTCTTGCTATAATGATTCCTGGAACAGTATCGCACGTGGCGTCTCCTTCAGCGACCGCAATACCATCCGAGCAGTTATTGCCGTCCCTCACCCAGGCAACGTTTTCGCTTTGTGGAGAAATCAAAGTGGACTTGGAGCATAGAAGGAATCCCCCGCCGTTTCCTAAAATTGCTCGTTGGCTGTACAAGATGACGTGTTCGTCACTTACGTCCAATGTGTGACTCTTGAGATCCAGTGAACAGCCATTCGCCTGTAGAAAATCGAGTCCAAGGGTGCATTCCTCAAATATTCTAGCCACAAAGGCAACTTGCACAAACTTTTGCGTGCCAAAAAGAAATGTAAGTTCACATGACGCCGTGATTGGCGCTGTTTCTCCTGTGGCAGTGCGCAGTGAGCACCCAGAAAGGCGTTTGTATGATGTTACGGGTGTCTTTATTCGTTCATATACATCAGTTCTTACGATTGTGGCGTTGGCTCCGGTGTCAACAAGCATCTTACATGGTACGCCTTGTATTTCCCCATCCACAAAAAGCCCGTCTTTGTCAGCTCGTAACTTTTGAACTTGCAGCGTTGGGACCGGCTCTTTCTTTTCTTTCTTAGCCGAGATTTGGCCGGTAAGCTCGGCTGGAATTAGTTTTCCGGACTGGAATAGCCCTTTTCTCCTTTACTACGCCAGCTGCAATATCTCTGGATGTGGCCTTTTTGGCCACAGCGCCAGCATGTTGGAGGTGGCCTCTGATGAGGTGGCATCCCTGTTGCCTCGTGAGAAGTTTGCCGATCCGTGTTGAGAAGCGGCACTGGATGTAAAGCAGACGACGTGCCTGGCTGATAACTACCTGGCACTGTGACCCGCCGGGTGGCTCTTACTGCCCTCGTCGTTGCCTCCACCTCCATAGCTCGTGCAACAGCGTCACGCATGCAGGCAGGTGACGACAGGCGGACAAACTGTTGTACTTCAGTGTCTCCGATTGCGTCTAAAAAGTGTCCCACAGCCACAGAGTCCAGTGTCGCAGTTGTGCAGCCTTGATACGAGAGTCGCGTAAGCCTCTCGATGTCAATGGCCAGTTCAGACAACGATTCGTTTCGTCCTTGTATCCGCGTTCGGAGAGTGGCGTGGTAGAGCCGCCC
This sequence comes from Ixodes scapularis, assembly GCF_016920785.2. Lineage (NCBI taxonomy): Eukaryota > Metazoa > Arthropoda > Arachnida > Ixodida > Ixodidae > Ixodes > Ixodes scapularis. Next base: position 136,675,452 of record NW_024609879.1, on the reverse strand, counting down.
GAGGTGCTTCTCACCGAAGCTCCCTTCGAGTGCTTCTTCAAGCGCCTTGTAGTCCCGCTGGTTGCCAGGAGGAAGGTTCTGAAGCAGCTCCAAAGCTGGTCCTCGGAGTCTAGATGCCAGGAACGCTCCTCGCGAAGCGGTAGTCCAATCGTTTAAGTCTGCGACGAGATCAAAATGCACTTGAAAGGCATTCCAGGGGCTGCGTCCATCATAGGTGTCGAGCTTGACAATCATCTTCTGCGAAGCCAAAGCCAGCTGTTCGTTAGCATCCCCCGAAGGTAGTATCTGCTGTCTGTTATCCTTTTCGGTTTCTGCTGGGGCATGCAAGGAGAGATCTGCCGCGCTAGCAGTGCCGCCTTCGCTCGTACCGTCAGTAGTCTCGCCGGACCGCGATGGTGGGTGCAGCGCTCCTCGAGGTCCCGTGGATTGGCGTGACGACCCGGTGCCAGGATGATGCTGGAGTTGCGCGGAAACCTCCTGACGTAGCTCTGCTAAAGCTTGCCGGTCTTCGCCTCGGTGACGATTCTGCTCCTCTCGCAAGCTGGCCAACGAAGCTTGTAGCGCGCCGATCGCTCTCATCACCAGGTCAGGCTGAGAGGTGTTGGGATCTTCCATAACCCCACTTCTGACACCAATTGTTAAGAAAATCAAGACGGTTTAAAATCCCAGCGTTCGGCGTTCAACGTTCATCGCCATCCGTCCTTTTTCTCGCGCCTTCTTCCTGTCTTCCTTTTCGTCGTCTTCTCATTCGCAGCACCGCCACAACAATATATATATATATATATATATATGTATATATATATATATATATCTTTTTTTTCTACATTTTTTGCTTTGTGATTTGTTCCTCGGCGTGCTTATCGACCAATCCGCCATCTCATCTGCTGTAGAGCAATACTAATCTGTTCAGAGCATGCCACGCCGTGTTTTTTTTTTTAGTTGGTAGTGGACACGCTTGACGGATGGCTTGACACCGATCACCCACCTCAGCGTCTTGACTTTGTATCTTCTCCAACTCGTATATTGCGCCTTCACACACAGCCACTACTGCAACAGCGGTGCGCTACAAACTGTACTCATCGTCAAAACAGTAAAGTTCTTTAAAAACATATTTCAGTCACATTTTTAATGCGACACAGAAAACAGATAAAAGCCACCTCTTCCTGAACCACTTCCACAAAAGCCACACAGAAGCAAACAAGAGCACAATAAAGTGCACGGGCACTTTCTTGTGCTCCTTCGCACCTACAAGGGGGGACACGCAAAAACCCAATTTGTTTGATTCATGCCACCTAGGTGGTTTTAAAGTTATACCAACCAAGTATAGCATTTGGGTACATATCAATCTGATAAATGTTTCTCATAGCAAATAATAAATATTTGTCAATTTAGCTTGGAATTATAGTAAACATTGCCGTCTCGAGAGGCACGTACCAACTGTGTTTTCTGACTCAAAACCACAACTGCACTTAAACTGCCTGTTTATATTGCCTATACTCCAATTAGAGAAACCGAATATGACTGCTTGAGAACAAGAAAGTTCCAAAAGCATCTACAAACAAGTAGGCTACCTGGCAGTTTTACGACTCCAAACGAAACTTGTGAAATGAAACTTCAAGCCCACAATCATGCTGGTGGATTTCATGAAGATAAGGTAACAACAGCATCTTATATATAATATACACATATTTCTTTTCGACGAGCGCTGCATGACTAGACATCAAAATCGAATTTCGTAACGCTTCTTATTTGAGCGCGTCCAAAACTGAATAAACAGGGAACGAGATCTTTATATATCCTCAAATGGTTATCTCTAATTAGGTTCGTAAATCGAGATATCACCATATCCTACTTAAAATAGCGCCTTATAATTGGTTGAAGCTTCGAAAACGTAATATGAAAATAATATTGAAAACATAATTTGTTCCTACGTAAATTGCGTGAGAATAAAGTTTTAGGAAAGCTAAACTTAACTAAAACGCATAATAATCTAGATTAACAAATGACAAATCTTGTCGTTCAGCAGTATTCTGTATTATTGTTCTACAGTAGCATAAAAATATATAACCATAAAATAAATCAGGCATACATATTATACTATCAAAGAGGTATTTATGTAGTTAGAAATATATTCAAACCTTTGACTTTAGAATTGTGAACTTTTACAAATGTAATAAAAAGGGTAACTTTTAAGTTCATCTTAAGGTGCAACCCCACTATGCATGCCTTTTTTTTCTGAAGGTTTATATTTTTCTTTCTGTCTAAGCTACAGTCATAAAGTTAACGTGAAATTAAACAGCGGCCTTTTGAACGACTGTACTCTCTATATTGCGTTCTTTCTAATACTTGTTAGTTTATCATTTAGCTTTAAATAGACCACAGTCTCTGATATTGAACTTTTTTTTTTCGCGAGTTATGAAGTCCCAACGTCCAGGATTATTTACGTCAACGGCCAGTTTGATATAATTTTTAAGAAAAGTAAGCAAAAAACTGTGCCGAGAATGAATAACTTAAAACAAGAAATAAAACTTCGATTTATGTTAGTTCCACGTCAACTACTGTAAATAACGAGACAATAAATTATGGTTTATCTTTCAATATAAAATTTTCCAAAAACGGCCTAAAGATGGCGACGCGTGTTCAAGAATAGCTTGATTTGAAATTGCCGTCATGTGCCGCTTCGAACGCTACGTGAGAGACAGAAACGGAGCAAGATATTTGGGTGTCAGGTGCCTGGGTGCCCGCAGTGAGCGAGCCAAAAAATGTTATGACAAAAGCAGCTCTGGACAGTTATTCCAGAAAGATGAGAGTGATCACCAGCGGCCCCTGAATAGGAGGTGCTATGACATTCAATTGAAATGATTTTCACTTTGTTCGAGTTTACTGGCGCTTGTGGAACACAAGTATACTCGCATACAACGCCACACATAAAATAACTTCTTTGTGGTGGTTCAACAATATTGTAATACCCACTCCCCTCTCTAATGCGTCAAGGCCTTGAGTGTATTGCAAATAAATAAATTATTAATAATTAATTAACAATAAAGGCGGGCATTTTCTTTCGATCTATTTTTCGCAAACTTTGATGACGCAGCTTGTAGGTTGGCACAGTCCTCCGAGAGACGATATTGCAATGCGTTTTACGAATCGGAACCCAGCATTCCGTGAGAACTTGATTTGAGTTCGTGATTATCAATAGCTTGAAGAAGTGGCTCGTGCTCAATCTCTTCAAAATATTAGCCGTGCCGTATTAGTCTCTGGAACTCAGCTCGTGTCCTGCGCCCTGCCTAACCCCGTGGCTATGATAAACAATGCTGACATGCAATCGGCCCCAGATCACGTGGCCGCATGTTCTGGCTGCCAGTTGAGGTGGGTGAACGTTGCCCGTTGTATTTTAATTTTTTTTTCTGTAACACTCTCACTATGCTGAAAGAAAACCTATCGTGTGATTCATTCAGGTTCTTGAAACTTAAGGGGGCACTCAAGTGGTTTTTGGGGAAGCTACTTTTTGCTGCGATGGCGTTAAGGAAGTGTCAGTGAATGAGTATCTTAAATTTTAGAAGGCAGAACCTCCTATTAATCACGCAGTAATAAAATACGTGCGGACTCTTTTCTGTTGCTGCCCCGACCAATGAAATTATCGTATGTTTGAAAATTTTGGCGGCCTTTGTAAAGTTTCACTAAAGAAACAATTTTCACTTTATTTAGATATGTTGTGCATGCTAATTTCACGAGACGTAAAATAGTTCTAGTTTAGAATACGCGATGCTGGAATCATCGTTTCACAAACAAGGGACTACGTTTTCTCCTTGCCTTCCTCCCCGGGGTGTGAATTTCCCATTCCCTCGGGATGCGCGGAAGCGCGCGTGTCATGAACTCTTTCCCTCCGGGTTTTCGGAAAGTGCGTTCGTCTCTCCCCGACCTTCCGAGGCGAAAGTCAACGTGGCGACATCGTTTGACATCACGTACCAGAGGTTATGCTGCGATGCCAAAAGATTGTTTGGTTCCAATTTGCCCCAACCGTAGATCGAAGAACGCCCGAAAAGGTCTGCGTTTCGTCGTCCTTCCGAAAGATGAACCTCGGAGAAGCACGTGGTTACGTCGCGCCGGCCGCCAAGACGACACACATAACTTGCCTGCCCATGACGCCCCATTTTTTTCACGACCAGTTCGACCAAAGGGAGTTCTGGGCGGAGGACACGGGTCGTTCACAGCTTCGATGGAACTTGGTGCCGACGCTTCTGCTTCCAGCGCTGCTATCGTCCACATCGCACGTCGGAGTGGCGTCACAGGAAATCATTCCTAGTTCGACTGTCCGCCGAAGAATGCCAATCTCTAACGGCGTCAGGTCCTCGAGCGTAGAGAACTCCGCCATGATCGAAGCGATCGAAGCTCGAGTGACCAAGAGGTTCGGCCAGTGCGGCGGGTGCGGCTATCTCGGGATCGCTGCGCGACGCAGCGTCGTCCAACGCCATTGGCCCGAGATCATTTTGATATGCGAGCGGTGACCAATGAGAGTGGTATTGCTTTCAGATGGATCCGAGGTTTGGCGGGCTTCAATTACATTTTTATTAAAGAAATAATCACCGCACGACTATATTTTTTGGTTTTTAGCGATACTTAGGGCGTCTAAATTCAGTTGTCATCATCAAAACACGAACTCAAAAACCACTTGAGTACCCCTTTAAGGTATTCATTTTAAGCGGCATTTGCGCAAAGTACGAAAATCACTGCACGCCACTGACAAACTCAGTATCAACATTTTTTTTTTGCAACAAATTTAAACTGATTTTTGGGCAACGCCCTAAACATATTCAGCACGGAAACAGCGTATTGCACAAAATAAATATATTTATAAAGCGGCCGACTCGAAACTTTGCCAAAAAGTATGACGTAGATGGCGAAATTGTGCTACCTTGCTTTTTTGGAGCACTTTAACCAAGAAGTGACGTTTAACTTTCTCACTTTCGCTGTTTATTGATCACGGCAATTACAAGCGCTCACGTCTGCCAACCGGGAAATCAGTACCTACTTTGCTGTACGCTTTTAACGGGACATTTCTTCGCGTACTGACAATGCATCAGTTTTTAGTCTGATTTGTTTTTTTTTTTTTTTTTTGCTGCGTTTTGATTTGTGGGTCACACACGCGGTTTAGAAAAGTAAAGCGCAAAAGTGGCGAGTTGCAAACTTTGGTGAGCTGCGCGAAGGATAAACCAAACATTTTGTCTCTACGAAACCGAAATAAACAACTCGTCAAAGCCTTTGCCGACTTTCCCGCCTGCCTCATCCTTCTTAATGTCCTAAGCACCGACGCCGAGCGCCGTCATGGTGAAAGTAAAAAGAAACAAAATCCAGGAGCCGACCGATGTGTCATACTAACACTTTCGGGCTCTGAGTTTTTTACATTTCGAAGTCAGCGGCATACTGTGCCCACAATTGTCGTAAACAACATTTGTATTATTATTTTATACAGGCATACAACACGGAGCGTCTCGAAGTTTGCGAAATATACCTTTTTTTTTGTGTGTTTGCCTTGTAGGGGGCAGAGATAAAGGCGTGGTGCCTGACAAAGCCTCTGTCCCCTAAAGTCCAGCAGCTCAAAGTAGTTACATAATAAAAGATTCTACAAAACATTATACAGTTAAAATAAATCAAGAAAAACAAGTCAAAGAAACAAGAAGAATAGACACTATATTCATTTGCTAAAAAAAACTCTATAAACGAGTGGTTGTCGTAAGAAACCAAAAACAGTAACAACAAACAGTAACAACAAAAAAACTAGAATGCAATAATGCAATCTTGTGTTCCTCCGACATACCAACATCACAAGCAAGTTCACATGAAGGAATACAATGAAAACAAATCTTTGAAATTAGCTATACCTAGTGATTGTATTCTTGGTGAAATACACTATCCAAATGAGAATGCGATTTCACTGCCAACCAGGAAACTTCTACAATCCCTTTTAAAACCAGGTAACGTGTTGTTAAAGTTAATGTTGAAGTTCGTTCTGTTTAGAGTTTTAGTTGTTCGAAAAATGAAAGTTTGTTGACATAGTTGGTTCTTATGGCCGGCATCCTTCGCTTCGGATTTCTAATAGGATATGCACTGAGGCTGTTCGCTGGGGTGGTGTAAAGTCTATTTTTATGTATCCATAGTAAATGTGTGAAGTAATATATTTGATCTGCCTTAAGAATATTATATTTGATGAAGAGTGGTTGTGTTCTTAAATTTCTGGGCATCCCCTTTATAATTTTCACACATTCGTAAGATTTTTTCTTCTTTTATTTTGCAAAAGGATAATTTTATTATAATTCGCCGCCGTTGTCGTTCCCCAGACCAGAATACCATAACAAATTTTGGAGTAGAATAAGGAATAATACAATGTGTGTTTTAACCAGGTCGGTATCAAATTTTGTATTCTATAAATGCCTCCTGTTACCCGGGATAAATCAGCCTTTATTTTGTTTACATGGCAATTCCGTGATAGATCCTCAGCAAACCAGACGCCCAAAAATTTTGTTCTGCTACCTGCTCCAATGTTATGCCCTCGTATATTACGCTAATGGAACTATAGTCTTGCTTATTTACTGGTTTAAAAATGATATACTTAGTTTTTTGCATTTAATTGTAGACGATTTATTTGCAACCATATTGATAATTTCGAAAGTTATTCATTAGCCAATTTCTCGACGCACTTTTTCGTCGCACCAGCAAAGAATATATTTGTGTCGTCTGCATACATTATTAGTTCAGGGGAACCTGGTATTGTCGTAATGTCATTAATGTACACGAGGAATAATAGAGGGCCTAAAATGGAGCCTTGAGGAACACCATGTCGTATTTTCAATTCATTAGATGAATGGTCATTTATAGATACATATTGTTAACGATTTGAAAGATACGTTTTTATTATTCTTAGCGCAACTCCTCCTCCACCGTAGATTTCAAGTTTTTTCAATAGAATATTGCGCTGCACAGTATCAAACGCTTTTTGTAAGTTCAAAAAAACTCCAAGAGTCAATATTTTTTTTTTGAATATTTTTGAACAATTTTATTCTTCATATCAATTAGTGCTTGTTCCGCAGACCTATTTTTTCTGAAAACCATATTGAGCCTGCGTTATTGTTTGGTGCTTCTGAAAGAAACTCGTTAGCCTGTCATTGATAATGCGGTCAAAACTTTTTTAAAAATACTGGACGAACCGAGATCGACCTATAATTATTAATATTTTCCTCTCCTCCTCCCTTATACACAGGGGTTACTTTGGCTATTTTTAATTCTTCGGGAAAATCACCAGACTCTAGCATCATATTTATTATATGGGACAAAATGGGACTTATAATGTCCGCGGTCTGCTTTATAGGTAAAGATTTTATTCCATGATCTTCAGCGCCAACATCAAGTTTTAAGTTTCTAATCAATCTTTGCACTTCATTTGACGTAGTTGGAATTAGCATGATAGACTGCATCTGATTCATCTTGGACACACTGTTATCTGCGCTGACACTCTTCCCCATGTACGTGCCTACGTCAATAAAATGCCAATGCATTTCGTCTGCTAGTTCTTTTCTAGATACATTTCTATTGTCTATTAAGATTTCCTTCAAGCTGTATCCTGTTGACCTTCTATTGGTTAAATCATTTACGGTATCCGATACCTTTCTACTATCATTGTGATGATGCAGAAACTTGTTTTGATAATAATCGCACTTTGCGCTCTTCAGATAGGTGTTCAGTTGGTTTCGAAACCTTTTGAATTCAGTTAAAAAAGAGGGATCCCGACTTATGATGAAAGCATGATACTTGCGGTTTTTTCTTTTATACTTTTTATACAGGTCGCCAGATACCCACGGTTTTCTTATTTTCTTCCTTCTTTTTATCTCTCTCAAGGGAAACGCAGCATCATAATTCTGGCTAAATTTAGTCTCAAAGATTTTATAGGCATGGTCCGTCTCACGTTCTTCGTAGACGTCATCCCAACTTCCTTGTTCTATAAGGCAGCGAAAAGTTTGTATTGAGTTGGCATTTATTGGGCGGTGCCAAAACGTTTGTTTTTCGTTGTTGTGCTCCCCAGTTAAATAAGACCCAAAGCAGAAGATGGGAAAATGGTCACTAAGGTCGTATAATATAGCGCCAGCTGTAATATGACCACTTTCTAGGTTTGTAATGCAGACGTCAAGAGATGTAGCAGTGCTGTAGTCACCCTGGTTGGCAATGTTATCACATTGCCACAGGCATACTGATGGATGATGTCGCGTAATTCTCTCGCATGACGGTCACCTGAAAGCATGTTTATGTTCACATCTCCGAGGATAATGAATGACACAGATAACGACCCGAGGATGCATAGTGCGTTTTCAAGAAATTGCATGAGTTCAAACATATTGCCGGAAGGTGGTCCGTACAAGGCAGCAACTACTGTATTAGACGTTCTATTGAATAAGCTTTCGACATTTTCATCCATTCTTGTTAGGTCGTTCATAACTTGAGACTGTAGGTTATTTTTGGGACAAATGGCTATGCCACCGCCCCTTTTTTCATCTCTGCTCAGATGTTCGCATTTATAACCCTGCAGGTACGGTGGTGTGCCTTCTTTAGATAACCAGGTTTCAGTGAGTACTAGGGCTTCAAATTTCGCACTCAATGAGTGTAAAAATATTTCTAGGTCATCCACCTTATTTTTTATGCTTCTTGTATTTAAGTGTATAGATTTAAATTGTCTTTCACCTTTTCCATATTATTTTATTAAATACCTTCGCCAACCACGTCAAAGAAAAAGGAAGAAGAGAAAATCCGATTCATCTGACCTTTCACGGGCTGCTCTGCATGCTAAATGTGTTTTTACTTATGCAATTGTTTCAGGGTTATATTGCGCGTTTTTGTTTTTTGGAGTGCTGGAGAAAATAGAAAGTTTTAGTAGATCGTAAGCCGCGGAAAGCAGGCCCAGTGGGTGGCTGCTCAATTCATGCTTCGAAGTGATGACACGAGCTGCCACTTGCAAAACGTGGCTCTAAGTCTCTAAAATACTCCAAAACAGAAGTAGATATATTAGGGTCGTCAATGGCCCTTTAACGTTCATTGCGAATAGAGATTTCACAATGCAGCGGTGCACTGCGAGTTATTATCCACACCAGTAAGGGTGAATATTCAGTACTACTGGGTGTTTCAAGGAGAGGCCAGGCTCTTTAAATCGACCGCGTAATTCGGTTTCTTAACCTATCGCGCTACAACTTTGTGCAGCGTTGCCTACAGGTGGTGCATTTTTTTTTTGTAAAATCTGCAAAAAGCGAGCTTACCTGAGGAAAAAGTAAAGAAAGAAGAAGGCTTAGCTCCTATGGAAACGGAGCGAAGCCACCGGTCTTCAAACAATACGGCGCCGTTTTGCACAGGAGACAAGAGAGGGTGCAAGCTGTCGCGACGCCAACTGCCACCAACGAACGAGTATACGACGCCGAGAGCCGGCGTCTTTAACAGACGATATTGTTCGACTCAAAAACGGCGCGCGTTCCGCAGGCGGCGACAGTTGCAGAACCAAAAACAGGCGCGGTAACAAAAAGGAACTGCAAAGCAGACGACATCAGTACCCCGAAAAAAACAGTCAAAATATCCCGACAAACCATTTTCTTACTCCATTATGTGTCCATTCAATGTGTTTTATTAGTAAGCATGATAAAATAATGCATTGGTAACTGATATCAGAAAAGCTCGGGCCGCTTTTGAGTCGAAAAGATCGTCTGCTAAAGACGCCGGCTCTCGGCGCCGTATACTCGTTCGTTGGTGGCAGATGGCGTCGCGACCGCTTGCGCCCTCTCTCGTCTTCCGTGCGAAACGGCTCCGTATTGTTTGAAGACAGGTGGCTTCGCTGCGTTTCCATAGGAGCTAAGCTTTTTAGAGCGCAGCTCTTAGGGGCCCGTTCCCGGCTTGAGCGGCGTCGGCGTCGGCGTCGGCGTCGGCGTCGCCGTCGGCGTCGGCGTAACCGCGACCCTCGTAGCCCTCGTGAGGGTTACGAGGGTTACGAGGGTTAATCTCATGGGGGTTACCCTCACGAGGATCACGAGGGCCACGAGGGTTACTTACCCTCGAAACCCTCACGAGGGTTACGAGGGTTAGTTACCCTCAAAAGGGTTACCTTCACGAGGGTTACCCTCACGAGGGTTACTAACCCTCGTAACCCTCGTGAGGGTTACGAGGGTTAGTTACCCTCAAAAGGGTTACCTTCACGAGGGTTACCCTCACGAGGGTTACTTACCCTCGTAACCCTCACGAGGGTTACGAGGGTTAGTTACCCTCAAAAGGGTTACCTTCACGAGGGTTACCCTCACGAGGGTCACGAGGGTTATGAGAGTTACCCTCACGAGGGTCACGAGAGTTACCCTCACGAGGATCACGAGAGTTGCCCTCACGAAGGTTACTAGGGTTACCCTCACGAGGGTCACGATGGTTACCCAGGTCACGTGACCCCCCGTTGACGTCATAGCCACTGATGACGTCATCAGTGACGTCACTGATGACGTCACCGGCATCCGCATCGTCATCGTCATCATCGCTGACGACGTCATCAGTGACGTCACTGATGACGTCACCGGCATCCGCATCATCATCATCACTGATGGCGTCATCAGTGACGTCACTGATGACGTCATCGGCATCGTCACGTGGCCCCAGGTCACGTGACCCCCCGACGTCACGTGACGCCCCAAGGTCACGTGACTCACACAAGGCCACGTGACTCCCACAAGGTCACGTGACCCCCCGCCCCCCGAGGTCACTTGACCCACCCCCCCAGTACCCTTCCCTCCTCCTCCTCAAGAGCTGCGCTCTAATTCGGCGTTACAGGGAGTTGTAAACGGCTTTCATTTTTTTTTCTTTCTTTACTTTTCTTGAGGTGAATTCGCTCTTTGCAATTTTTAAGAAAAACAAATCCACCATATGTGGGCAACACTGCATAAAGTCGTAGCGCAATAGGTTAAGAAACCGAATTTAGCGGTCGATTTTAAGAGCCTGGTGTCTCCTTGAAACATCCAGTAGATACATGGGGTCTGCGGGGCTAGTTTTCTCGCCCTTAATCTCCTAACGAGGTGCAATAACAAGCTCAGTAACCATTCCCCAACCAAGCTTGTGATATCCGTGATTTATAACGATATATTTGAAGTTGGACACCTATTCTAGGACACGTCAAGACAACAGTACACTATATTTCTTGCAGGATGGCATGTTGGAGCAGTGTCTTCTATATTGCAAAACGATTCCTGATCAGAATGGCGATGTTTGGAATGTGAATGTCACAGCAGAGGATGGGACACCTTGCAGCAACGGAAAGGTGGGCTTAAACTTCACTTCTTATGACGGAAGTAAAAATAAACACCCAACAAATTAAAAATTAACTTGCACTTCATGACCTTCTATGAAGAAATTTTTCTCATACTCTTATTATTTCAGCCCCCGAAGATCTGCATAGCTGAACAATGCGTTGTTCGGAAAAAAAATTAAAAAAAAAAAAAACGAAACATAACCTGCCGGGTGACTCAAATGAAAAAAACTTGAGGTGAAACGCCCCACGCAAAACACGTTTTGTTTCCCAAGAAAATAAAACAATAAAAGTGATTTAACTATTCGAGTCAAGGCATCATTAATTGTGAGCACAATAAAGCCGTTAAAAAGAGCATTGTTTCAAACTTTGTGGTTAGTAATCAGCGAAGCTCTGATTATCATTTATTCACCAAGCTTAAATTGATAATTACTGGGTATTTATGCTCGCCGAAATTTTTATTTAAACATGACCTATAATAGCCCAACTACAAAGAACACATTTTGCGGCTCGAAATTCGTTTTCTTTCCGCCCGAAAACACCCGGTCGAAGGTTGACCGGTTTCAGCAGCGCTCACTCTCTTTTCCACGATAAAGTGGCGTTCAAAGAGTATCAATGATATTCAAAGTCGTGGGTCATCAAAGGCATACATTCACTATGAAAACTGAAGATAATATTAACCTCAATTCTGTAGCCTCATTAAACTGCACATACGTTAATGAAAAAAATGCTGCAGAGATCTGGGCAAGTACATGTAGTATGTCATTCTTAGCATGGCGATGTACCGCGGGCTTGACGACGCGATGGCAGACCACGACGGACCAATGTTGCGACGGGCGTGGGAACTGAAATTCATGCCACCGGCCAATCGATCTTCCAGCGCCAAATTGTGTTGCTTTTGTGTTTAGACAGCCTTGAAGTTGGTGTGCCTCAACGGGTGACCTTTCGCTCAGCCGTAAACTAAAAATTTAGCCAGAGCAGTACAACTGCTAACCTGGGGTTTTTAACGTGCACAACGTAGTAGAGATTATAGAAAGGCGTTCCGGTACGGAGCTCATTCAGATCGAACGGGCAGGGGGTGGGTCTCCAAGCTCAGAACATCGAGCTTGAAGGCCCACCGGAACATCGAGCAGAAGAGATATAAGTGCGAAACAAACGCACGACAAACGGTGCACGCAACTTCGTCGCCGTCATCGTCTGGTCTGCACACCGTGGAAGCGTAGAAAAAAAAATACACGGTCGGGTGTAGCTACGTTACTTCCGGAATCTCTCTCCTCTACATTCCTCCCTCTTTCTCGGTGCACATTGTCCACATGTCGTGGCCACGAGCTTCCGTGCTCATGTTTCGGTTTCGGCTTTGAGCGGTTGAGTGTTTTGGCTTTATTAAAATTATACGTGACTGTAGCAAAATATTGATCAGTGGTCTCTGACACCATATTAAGTCGACGTGCAAACAATTAAAACAATTTTTTTTTAGCGACGGGGGGGAGGTTAGTGTTTTTTTAAGCTCCGCTTCTATAATTTTGTCTCGCTTTATCTCCCTGTAGCATATATTTAGGATAAGGGAACCAGCCGAGATAGCACGGCCATGAAGTTGAATATTTAGCCGGGACGGGGGAGAGGGGACTCCAGTGGTTTCGCGTAGTGCAAACAAGACGTCTGGGTTGCCAGAGCAACCTCCAGTGGAGCTGGTCGCCTCTGCTCTACCTGCGTGGAGCGTAAGGGACGGCGTGTTACGGGATCAGGAATATTTGGTTTAATTTTCAAGGTAGTTTTACCTTCTTTTCATTTTTTCTTGTCCAACAGGACCAGGAAAAGCGCGTGGTGGGAATAACTGCTGTTTGCTAAGTGTGCGTCGTTAGTGTAAAAATTTGTGGGATAATTAGTCTGTGAAATTGAAACAGCAACTGCATTGAAACAGCAACTTCACAAGTTGCTGTTTCAATGCTGTGCTGCAAAGCAGGACCAAGCGTGGAAGCTGACACACGTGAGAGAATTAGGCACAAAGTCTCAAACCCTCCTGTGCTGATAATCACACTTCACCTCCTTAAGAAGCCTAATGCATATGTTCAAACCTTACAACTATATGTGCTTTGTTTTCCGCCCTTGACTACCGCGGTTCAAGAAGTTATACGCCTTGCAGCCCCCAACAAGTTCTTGGACGGAAAAAACCCTTAAATATTTCACTGTCCGGTGTATTGACAAGGCAGTGTTGTACGTGTTCCTCAAAAAAAAAGGAAAGCGTACGACACTTCAGGTCGATTCGCCAGGTCGACCCGTCTCGGAGAATGACATGACGCACTGATTCCAAAACTCGTAGTCATTTATTCACTGTCATCGTCCGCGCCTTGATTTTTAGAGCCCTCGCGATTCCGCTGCTCCGCGTGGCCATTTGTACTTGGCCCCCTCGCGGTGAAAATGACTATGGACGATTTGGAATGCGAGCCACCTGGTCCAACGCTTTGGGTTCCTATGCTGCCCGCACATTTCTCCGCTCCAAAACAACAAAACAAAAAAAAAACAAAAAAATAGAGGTCGTCCCCGGAGGTGTTGGCTTAGCTCTCCTCCTAGATCAGCAAGAGTCTCCGCAGATGGCCGAGCGCCGGTCCAACGTCAGTACTTCGGGACGGTACCGATGCGGTTGTGGTAATTCTGATGATAGGAGGTGCATCGCCGCCGCTACGTCTCTGATATATTAAAAGATATTAAAACATAATGTAGCCATAGCGTGGCAGGAATAAGTTGCCGAGCCCGAGAATGACGTCTGCCTTGCTTGAGTAGTGCAGAAGTTTCGCCTGGGAGAAGGTGCAATAAGCCGCTGGAAGCGAAAGTGGAAGGAACTGCCGCGTTTTCATAAACGGGTTAGTTATAATTAATAAGTTATGCATTCTCTCTGACCTTCATACGTCATTCCGTTTGTCGGGCTGATGGTTAGCGCTTCCTTGGACTAACCCAGATTACAACCCCCTTTCAGTGGATGCTTCTTTTTAGTTTCTTACTTAAATATAACCAAAATTACTTTCCCGGTTGTCTTACAGATTGAGGATATTGGAAGTGATCGTACTATGGGTGCTAATGCCATTTTGTAAATGTTTCAAGCACTCCGTGAAGTTAAACATGGAAGGGGGGCGAACGCTTCGATATCCTTAATTATCTTATCATCATTTACCGTACTTTTCTCGGGAAAATTGCAATTCGCCCCGAAATATATTTTATCTTTGCTTGTTTCTTTACAAAGCACATGTTTCCCTGTTTGCGCAAATGCCACCTACTTGTTTTCTAATTTCTTTACGCAGATGTCACAAAATGTCAAGGCAAGATCACAAAGGTTTAATTTCTAATCGCTGTAATTGCACGGATCCGCTTAGTGTTCCTGAATTAAAAAATCTGTCTAAAATAAACTTTATAAAGCCCCGTGTTCCTATGTGTACCCCATAAAATCATTGGTTACAACTGGCCTGGTAGACTTCTGAGGTGCTTAAAAGCAGATTTTCCTTATGGGCCACAAAATCAACATATCAAATAACCGAGACCTGCAGTTTTATTGAACGAGTTATGGTGTGTACGAAACAAAATAAAGTATCTTGAACATATTAGTCAAATATATTTGTTGCTTTTGTGTTTATTTTTCAATTTCGCAAAAGATAAAACAACAGATGTTTTCATTTTTTTTAATAATAAAATTCGAGCGTTCCGTCATTTGCTCACAAAATTAGAAAATAAAATGTGCAAAACGTTAGGAGAAAGTTCTACAGTTAGAAAAACAAAACAAAAACGTTTCCTGATTCCCTTCGCAGTTTAACATGACTTTCTATTCAAAGTGGTAACCCGCGTTTTGTACAAGCGATTCGTACCTTTAAGAGTTACGCAGCGAAAAACCACACTGTTGAGTAAAGGTCAGCTAGCCGTTTAAATAGCTTTATTGCAGAAGTCACGAAAAACAATGTCAACGCGACGAAACACGTATGTCACGTAAAGTTTGAAGGTGACGAGGTAAAGTTATGAGCCAAGTGGGATATGCTCTTTGTTTACGACGTGCTGATAAGAGCGAAATGTACCTTATGCGAGATTGACATTTTTGAACGTTTGGTGCCCCTTCTAAATACTGACCGTTGTATAAGGTAGCACGTTTTTCGTTCACTGACTCATATTGTACCATAATTTAGATTTTGAAGAAGTGTTTTTTTTTACGTCATCATCTGAAGTCTAGTTATGGCTGCTCGATATGTCATGAAGTCACCTCGACTGTGATGAGATGCGCCAAAACAGTTCCTTATTTAGCATAGCAAGATTTGTTGCAAGATGTAGCATTATGGGAAAACACTTTGCCACTTCGAAACCGAACTCCTAAAATGTATTGCTCAATAAAAGCTTTATGGCCCAAAAGCAGCTACAGCTATAATGGACGAGGTGGAATTCTCTCCCGATTCTTATAGGAAATGACAACCTATGTCTTATCTTATGGCAGCGATATTATCGGGGCCGTCCAACAACTGGACTATTTTGTAGCCCAATGTATTCTACCTAAAAAAACAAGCTTGTATAAATATTTATACAGGTTTACCCGTGTGATTCATACGATGATATGACCATACAGGGTGCTGTATCTAAATTGGTTCCCCGTGTACATACGGGACCTGTATCCAAAGAGTAGATGTATGCATGTATTTCCTGTTTACACACAATACCTGTATGCATGCAGTTTTTCCCCTATGCACTCAGGACCCTACACGGAAACAGGTTTGCCTGTTTAAGATAGCTAATTCAAGCATGATAAACAGGCCATTCACAACTGAAAGAAAAAAGAGAAACGTACCGACGAAAACAAAAGCGACGAAACTAAAAACAAGAAAATACTAAAAACTTACTTTTACTATATTTCTATTAATGTATCAAAAAGGTACACCACATCAAATTTTATCTCTCATGTTTCCTCCGTGTTGATCAAGGGGAGAGCGCCACCTTTAGAGCGCACGCCACACGACGTCGGCAGATGCGTCTCAGGATACGTTTCCGTCGTTTTCAGAAGCGCATCAGGTAAGGATCAGGTTTTGTTGCAGAACATGTTGTGTTTTCTGGTTTAGTGGCGAGTGCTTGAGCTTGCTTATTGCGAATATGCAGTCCTCATAACAAGTCAGAGTACAAGACTAAAGAGGGGCCGATATGGTAGAAGAGGTGTTCCCGTTGATGTGTCGTTTCTGCAAGTGTGGAGGTGATAAGTGTTATAGAAAGGATAACATGGTCACTGACAAGTTTTTCACGGGTGTGGGTCCAGGTACCTTGAATTCGATCCTGGAGCAATGCGAGGTCCGGAGAAGTAAATTATTGGCGACCAGTCCCCTCTCTTGCCGGGATGTCGGCGCTGTTCAAAATGACGAACTGGCACTGTAAAATTTAAAAATCTAAAATTTTTCATGGGCGGAGGGTGGCCCGATATTCTCAGATAACATTCGAAGCATTAAAAATCTTTGCCCAAGAGGACCTCGTATGTGGATGTCGATTCCGCAGCAAAGTCAAAGAGGGGCTTGATTAAACGATGCTGTTTAGGGGGATTGTAAAAGTTGAAAAAAAAAGGTGTGTTTCCCAGTGAGGTAGAGATATTAAGCACATGCCGGTAGATTATGGGAACGTTCTTAGGGAATGTCCAGCGGCTAGTACTGTAGATTTCACCTCAGGTATGTGGATACTTGCGCAGCCTCGTTAGGGTTTGCATGCACAACTCGGTAGCCGGAAGATTAACCGCGTAGCGTAATTTCCAGAGAAGCCGAAAGAAGCCATTGTTTAAGAGGAGTACGATTGGTTTTGATACTCCCGCAGTTTCATTGTATGAAAAGATACACAGTACATTTTACCATTACGGTGTTATGGTTAGGTCGGAGGTGGGAGGGGGTTGTTGGGAAGGGGGAGGGGGCGCTTTATTCTGTGGGGTCGGAGGATCAGGGTCTTTTAAGGAATTCAGACTGGGCCTCCGTGGGCGTGGGTGTTACTGTGAGCGCGACTAAGCTCTTTAAAAAAGAGATCACCTTCGTGATCTCATCAATGTGGGAAACAAGGGGTCGACTAAGCCTAGGATGTTGCAGACCATTTTTTCAGGTTCATCATGCGTTGGGTGAGTTGAGCGATCTGTTGATCGCAGGGGGCCATTCGTTCATTGATTAATACAAATTTCTTGTCAATGCGTTACTGATAATCGGGAGATATATGGATGGGGGGACGAAGGAGTAATGGGGAAAGGGTGAACGAAAAGCAGGGGGCATAGGGGGAGTAGCCGGTGGCGTCGGTGGTGAGACTCTTCTCGGGGGGTCTGCTGCCGGTAGCGTACGCGCCAGTGGCGACGCTGAAGCCTCTGTTGTAAGATCTCTGGCTGGCCACGGGAGAGTAGCTGGTCGGAGAGTTGGCCATTAGGTGGTATGCGAGCTTGGTTGGTGTGCGGGTGGTTTAGGTGGAGGAAATTGTCGCCTCCATTCTGCCGTACGGGGGAAGTTTGGTATTGGCTCGAGTGTCAATGTTAGACTTTGGATGGCTTGGTGCGGTTGCCCGGACTGTTGGTAATGTCCGGGCGCCTCTTGGTTTCTGCGTGTCAATGTGAGCAGTGCTGTGTGCGTCGGTACCGACCATTTTGTATGGGGGACGATGAGGACCGTGATGTGATTCTCGACAGGGTTTTCCGGAGATGGAATAGCTGGTTGTAGGCTGCATTATGTTATCTTTGTCTATGTTTTGTTGGACTTGGCGTGCTGGATTAAATGAGGGGTGTTCACCGTCGCAATGATAGTAAAGAGAGGTGCATAGGTGGTGGCTTACTGTTGTAAAGTCGACGCCTGTGGCAACTGACGGAGCGGTGCCCGTGGACTATGCAGCGTTCGCATTTTGTGGCATTTGGGTGATGAGGGACGGGGCTGCTACTCGTCTGAAGAAGACGGTGTGGGGAACTGTGGTGCCTTCGAAGGGTAGGATGACTGACTCGATGAACCCCATCGTTTATGCCGTGATAATGGTGGCTTGATACCATTTAGTAGAGGCCACTAATTCATAGGAGAAAAGGCCGACTTCGAAACCTTGTATAACACCTGTCCATGAGTTAAGTGGTGCGGCAACATAGGATGTGATTCGTTGGAGGTGATTATTGGTTCTTATGTCGCCGACTTGTGTGAGTTTTTGTGCTTTGTATTTATAGGTAGTTTTGAGAAGGACGCTTTACGGTTTTTTGTGCGAAGCGAGTTTGTATTGTTAGATCCTGACATTCTCGGGGTCAAAGTGCCGCAGCTCGAATGAAGGCGGATAGGGATGCGTACATTTTGATGTGTTTCAAGTGGATGGCGTGGGTGACTGGTACCACAATTGTGTGGAGACGTACCACAATGCTGCGGTCGAGGTACGAGGCTTTGTTTTCGGTGTTTGCCAGGCGCTATCTACCGTGATCCGTGTCTGGATGAAGATTTTCGGGGGAAGGGGAGGGAGCCTAGTTTGAGTCTGAGTCGATGTTTCCGGCGTCTGAGTGTTATTCGGAGGGTGATGTTGCGGGTGGGGGTAGCTGCATGCCTTGATGCCGCCGATGCGGCGTCCGTTATAGCGGAGCGTTGCACCAGGCAGGAGGCTCAACGAGGCTTAACGGCAACGCCGCCGCCGCGGAGATGAAGATTGTCGTTAATTCCACCTTCATACCCACACGCTGGTGTCAAAATGAGGATGGAAGCATTCGGGGCAAGGTGAAGTCAACATTTTTCGTGGATGGCTCACCAATGAGAGGATGTTGATGGATTACTCGGAGCACAAAGTGAGAGAGCCAACACTCGCGGCGTTCGAATTTGAAATCCCTCGATGATGAAGTGCGAATCCCACGCTTCGAAATTAAGCCCCGTTAGCTGCAAATTGTGCCACGCTGACGGCAATCTTAAATCTTCGGTTTATGTATCAAGATGCTAGGCACAGTGATACGCGTTTTTCGTTCATAATACTCAACAGTGTACGTTCCGAGTACTAAATTTCAATTGAAGAAAAAACAACTGTATAAAGAAATAAAAACCCATCATACTGTGTTCTTGAGCGCTTTCGAGTCGGTCTCAGTGTTCAGATATAACACACAGGTTTCTCTGTTTAAGCTGGATATACTGTTTTTTTAAGTTTATTCCAAACATATTCTTTAAGGCGGTGGAGAGTTACACGAGCGCCGACTTCACCACGTATTTTTAGGCTCGTGACAGATTATATCGGGTGAAATTCATAAGGGTAAGTTGACTAAATAACTAAAATCTCTTCATTAACTTTTGGAATATTGGTTTCTGGGATAATTTTAGAATTGCATTATCGACGGTTATTACTAGTACAGGCCAGAGTAATTTATAAGATGTATGAACATGGAATGATGTTAAATATTTTTCGATCAACTTTCGCGTTTTTGTTTTTTGCCCGATCTAAAAAATGAACACAAAAAACCGCATCTGCCTACAATGATGCTTCGAAGAAGGACGTATTGTTTTAGGTCACGTCTTCACTTGTGTCGTCTTCACACGCATCAAGGAAAGGCTGTCGAGAAACTGAAGACGTCATATAAACGACTACGTCAGTCTTCCAAGCGTCATTCTGGGCAGGGCATCATGCGCTCTTTTAGCATTTTTGCGCAGAAGTTTTAGATCGGTCGAAAAAGCGCGAGAAGTGATAGATTCATTCATCTAAACTGGTAACCTTTTTTGCAAATCATGTAAACTTATCTGATCTCTAATATTAATAGCTATGAATTGCTTTAAACCAATAACTAAAAAGTTTATTTTATTATTTAAGTTAAATTGTCTACTTGAACTTAACGACTATTCCCTCATTCAATGTCCACCAAGCCTTCTAAATACAAGATGAAGACATAACTCCTCGAACTCTTATTTTTTATTTCGTTTAAAATTATCTTGGAATTAAAATCAAACACCATGTATATTGCTCGTGTCGTGCACACACGACCTTCTGAGTACACTTGTTCTTCCGCTTAGAATTTCGGTGCTGTAGCATGTTGGATGTATTGTATAACGCAAAATGGCATGTCAATAAAGCACCGAGCACCACGATGCAGCTATCATAAAGAATCGAAAACGATGTGTAAACACATCAACTTAAACAAGTAGTACACTCAAATACCCACATCAATGACCTTTATGCTTGGTCACCGAGAACTTGTTTACTCGAAGATTGAGAAAGGTCATTTTTCTCTGACAGCCACAAAAGTCATGGTTCGCTGACTATCCGAAAGTGCAGAATTAAGTAATTTTGACATAAAAAATATAGCACATCACAAGGATTTGAGATAATGCTTTCAAACGTTCGTATCAATGGCATGGTTGAGCAGCAAACATATCTTCTCGTCAACAATCTATTGACGACGGCGACTTCAAAGCTTGTAAAAAAAAATTAAGTTATAAGAAACTTAAAATTTACTAACTCACTTTTTTAATTATTGAAAATAAACAGGGTTCCAAATATAATCTTTCTTTGCGTCATCAAAAACCCCTAAATTGGCAAATTGTAGGTAGGGTGACGATTTCACTCACGTGAAACTTCTCTATCCCGTCGAAGGGCCTGCGGAGGTACCTTATATTAAAAGGTGTTAATTTACGTGGCAGCCCTAAACGGACCTTGTTTGCTCATGTTGATGTTGATCAGAAAAAAAGCAAGGCCACGGGATAGAGTGTCGGCCACAAATCGAAGATATTGGTTTGACTTCATAGCGCGGGCGAGCGATGGCTTCGCGCTCGCTGTGAAACGCTGCAAGGCGCGAGCTAGTTGGCGCTGCGTGGAATAAGTACCCTGCCAAAAACCAAAGTATTACTTTTCTCTATCTGAATTACAGAACTAGGAAAATCTATCTAGGCTTTATATCGATTTCAGTATTTCAAAAATTAATCTTATGTGTACAATCTGGATATCAGGTTTCCAGATACAATTCCAGTTAGATTCTCAGTTCCATTTTCCAGATAGTGAAAAGTTATCCTCGATTTAATGGTAGGGTAGTGATGACGTTTGGGTCGGCGAGGTGGGGGGGGGGGGGGGGGGGGTGTAGGCTTTTTCTTCTAGGTGGTATTGGGCCAAATGGCGTAATGTGACGTCATGGGAGGCATAACAAGACGTGACATGTGGCATGATGCGACAATATATGGAAGGATGGATGAATAGTTCGGCGGTTTATGCCACCGAACGGTAAGCTTTTCAATTACAACGAATAAGCTCTGATTAAATTTTAATTTACCTAGGAATAATAATTAAAAAAAATATATCGCCACATCACAGTAATTCTGGCCATCTTGCTTGATCTTTCTTGCACTACACGAGACTCATACACACTCTGTTTTTTAAATGTAAATAACAAGGTAAGGCATAGTAACGCTTGGAAACGCCCTCGCTTCACACGCGGCTGACCCAGAATCTAATCTTTAGAACACCGAGGCGGAGGGCGATTCTTTTCAAGCATTAGACGATATGACGACGGACAGTCTACGTCCAACTAATAAAACTACTAGTAAGTTCACTATTGCAACGGTCACGTGTTAAGTCACAAACAGCCAGGCGTGGCTAGGTTAACCCACATGGCTCGGTGTTCGTAATGTAGCCACTCACCTAACACCTACTAAAACAGACGCAGGTGACCCTGATTTTGGGTGTGTGAGCTCACGTGGCTGGGGTCCGTGGGGACGCCGCTCCCTAAGCACCTAACTCCTAAGATATAGCTGCTCCCTTCAGGGGTTAGTTCTTATAGAAAAGAAGTGGGGTCTGCTTAAGATAACGTAGTGAGATTGGACTCTACTATATCTTCTCGAATCATCCTCGACATCTGAGGGAACACGATTTCTCAAGTTTGAAGGCGCCCATGCGTTTATTGTTTTTTCAGAAACAGAAGAGTATTTATTTCCATAGTTGAATGGATCGTAAACTATTAACACACTTTATGAAACGACAGTTGTTTAATTAAAATTCGGAGTTTATAAACAGGTCTCGACAGGTGACATAGTGGAATGCTGTTTAAGAAGACGTTGTTGCATATACATGTAATCGTTTATAATATAAAGACATGTGGAAAGCGGAAGAAATAGCTCCAGGCTCACCCGCAAATGTTAGACTACCTTTCCGCGCGCGACCGATTGCTGGGATGCGTTGTATTCAATAGTGTTGAATGTTTTCTTCGAAATATCACACTGACATTAAGTAAAACAACATCTTCCTAATCCATCATCTTATACTCGGCAAGCTTGCGGACTCTCTGGGTACCAGCAACGCGAATACTACCGTTTACAATGGGTATTGACATTTGAAATTCGGGGTTTAAAATGTTTATTTTGACATTTGAAAGGTTTGTTTACATTGAATTGTTCTAATGTGTTTGCCGTATTGCTCATCTCGCTATATATTTGGGTTTCTTTTAGCAAGATAGTCATTCAGCCAAGTGAAAATTTGGGAGCTTAAGATGTCGCACGTCCTTCTGTGGATTTCGTTTTTTGCAATTTGGACGGGAATTCACGATGCGTCTAGTAAGTTTCTTTAGTTCAATTTTATTATCCACCCGCTTTGTATGCATTTGGCAGTACTACGGTAAAACTTAGCTCACGTAGCATGCAAACGAATAACTAACAACTAGTATGAAATAATGAGATCATAAAAAGGACTCCGTTTTAAGAGGAAGGAAAAAGAAAAAGAGGCATAGCAGAATGGCGGGTAATCACACTACTACTAAACAATACTGGGTGCATTAAACTTGCAATCAATCTGTTTAAAAGATAAAAAAAATGCAAGAAATTCGAAAACAGGGAATCGTTTTTGTTTTGTTTTTTGGTCCATGGTAGGGGCCGCATTTTAAGCGTATTTTTTTCAATTACGTCAGTTTATCACGCAATATAGATTCAAAGGAAGACGTTCATTCCCGTTTCCTGAAAGAAGTCTAAAAGGGAACGGTGGTATGGGGCCATGTGTTCAGCGTTAATAATCCGGCGGCTGTTCAGGATGAAGGCCCAACCCGCTGAGATGGCGCTAAAGGGTCGCTTGAATGCCCGGCACGTCTAGAGGACGTGCTCTCGATCCGCCCCTAGCGTATTCCGAGCCCACTTTGAACCTGCCCGGGCTTTTAGTTAGCCGCGTATGTAATACAAAGTGGCCTTTAGTTAACAGCGTACGCAATCTAATTTGGTTATGTCCGGGTATAAAAAAGTAATTCTGCGTGAAATGGAGATTCTGGGAACGACAGTTCCAATTGTTAGCAAGTCATTAAACAGTGGTTCCAGGAGTTAAGAACCTATATTTTGATTGCGACTGGGTGTCGATTAAATATTTAACCCCTTATTTCGACACTCCTTAATCAATTATTTAACTGATTATTTGGCCTTGTTCATTCCTCATAACAATATAAAAAAGTGTTGCCTTTTAGAGTGCAGCTCTTAGGCGCCCGTTTCCGGCTTGAGCGTCGTCGGCGTCGGCGTTGGCGTCGGCGTCGGCGTCGCCGTCGCCGTCGGCGTAACTGCGCGGGGCATTATGGATAAATTTTCCCGCTAAATTGAGCAGAAAAATTTCCCCGCTAAATTTAACGGAACAGTTTTCCCGTTAAATCCAGCGGAAAGAATTTCCCTGCTAAGTTTAGCGGAAAACTTTCCCCGCTAAATCTAGCGCAAAAACTTTCCCCGCTAAGTTTAGCGGAAAAATTTCCCCTCTAAATTTAGCGAAAAAAGTTCCGCGCCAAATTTAGCGAAAAAATTTCCGCTCCAAATCTAGCGGAAAAGTTTTTCCGCTAAATCTGGCGGAAATATTTCCCCACTAAATCCAGCGAAAAAAGTTCCCCGCTAAATGTAGCGGAAAAATTTTCCTGCTAAATTTAGCGGAAAAATTTCTCGGCTAAATTTAGTGGGAAAATTTCCCCGCTAAATCTAGCAAAAAAATTTCTCTTTTATATTCAGCGGAAAATTTTCCCCGGCAGATTTAGCAAAAAATTTCCCGCTAAATTTGGCGGAATAGTTTCCCCACTATATTTAGCGGAAAAAGTTTTCTCATAAATCTAGCAGAAAATTTTCTCCGAAATGGGAGGCGAGCAGGAGAGAAGGAGGGGCATAGCCCCCTCTCCGTTCCTTCCCCTCCTCCTCTACAAGAGCTGCGCTCTAATTAGGCGTTACAGGAAGTTGCAAACGGCTTTCATTTTTTTTAATTAGTGACAAACAGCGCAATATACAATTTTGATTTCATATCAGCCTGAATGAGTAATTGATAACAGTTCATATCAACCTCGATGAGTTGTTGATAAGAGTTCACACTCACACTCAAATTATTACTTCACCTGCAACAGGCCGATATTCGTTGATATTCTACTGCAAGAGCAACCTCCTTGGTTGCTCAAAAAATCTGCTGGTCACAACAGTTTATGCTGCGCTAATAGGACACTCGAACGGCGTTGAAGTGACCGAGACACGGGTAACCTTCTGCGATTGTCTGGAGTTACAAAACACGCCCATACAGTTTAGTTTAGTCTGAAAGTTCTTCTAAGGTTTGCCCTTCGTGCTGTTGTACTTGTCCACGCCTGCGTGGTGAATACGTTTAATTTTTGTATTTTTTTGGTTCCTCAAAATTTTACTGCTCAGCCGTTTGAAAAGCTAATCGTGGCAAAACATTAAATGAATAATCGGCCTTTAATCGATCAATTAAGTGCACAATCCTATCTTTTTATATTTTTGGAAGACATAGAATTGAGAGTGAATCAATGGCCGAGCCTGTTAACGCACCACCGCTTGGAGCACATAGAGCGAAAGCTCACTCTCCAGTACTCAGGGATGCTGGGCTGAATCCAGACTTGCGCCCGTTACCTGCAAAATGTAGTGTATTACAATTACAAATTACGAAGCCTCAAATTAAATGGATTGCGGTTAAACATTATTGATTCTGAATTATCTGCTCATATCACTCCAGTTTCTGTATTATGTCCATATTCTTAAAAATTAGAGTGGTTAATATAATCAGCTTTCAATATCTTGTATTAAAAATACATTACAAATAACTGCCGCACAAAGTAAAATGTCAGTCAGAAAATTACTTCAAAAAGGAACAGATTACAAGATATCCGTTACTTGTAACGGCTTACTTTCCAAGTATGATTGAATCCCAAGCCATATTTGTTTCGATCTGGATGAGTGTCGTACCGGCGAGCGGTCTTGTATCACTACTGCGTGGTTCACATTAAGCTGGCAATGGTACTGGCTAAATTTCTCATCTGCAACTTAGACACCCGACGCCCACTGTTGCCAACTTCCGACTATACAGACTAAAAATACGTATTAAAACTGAATTTGTGCGTCACATGACTAGGAAGGAAGAAGGGAGGAAAATGGGGAGGAAGGGTATAAGAACGGGGGAGGGGAAAAGGAGGGGAGAGGGAGGCGTAGGGTGGAAGATGGAGACGGGAAGAGAGCACAGTAGGAGGTTGAGGCATGGTATTTGGAAATGGTGCGAAAGAGAAAGGAGAGACAGGATAGGGGAGGGAATTGGTGTGTCATATGGCATACATTTCTCCGCTAAATTGAACGGTGAAACTTATTTGATGTATCAGATAATCATGGGAGGGAGGGTATTGTATGGCAAGGGGGGAAGAGAGGAAGCCATTAGAACCCTTACGAAAATGGCAGATCTGCACTTATATAAAAAATATGGTTATATGAAAAATTGGGCTTATGTGGCCATATCAAGCACATCAGTTTATATAAGCCTTATCTACCCAGATCTGCCCAATTTTTTTATATATCCATATCTGGGTCTGCCAAATAGGGGTATATCTGCCTCCCATATCAGGGTTTTTTTTTTTTTTTTATTATTCTTGCAGATTTGTTTAAAAAAAAAAAGTCATGAAAGCTACACTTATGCGGTTTGTGCGAGTGAGTTATGCGCCCAGGGGGACATTATGTGAGCGGACAATCTTTGCGATAAGTCGGCTAATTATTTAAAATTCACTACTTAACTTTTCAATTAGTGAAGATAGACATATGGTTCCAATAAGAAACTTGCTGAGCGTCGTCCAAAATCCCTAAATCAGTCAGTTTCAGAAAGACTCTCAGCGCGTGAGAAGCGTAGTAGTGCACTAAAGTTACCACTCGTGGAGCAGGTACAAGGCTAGCGGTTTCGGTAAGGCGCTCGTGCTATTTTTCCGTCTATTATCAGCCTCAGCCTTGAACCTGGTCCACCAGTGGTAAGTTCAGCGCACTACTGCGCTTCACAGGCGCTCAAAGTCTTTCTAAAAATTACTGGTTAGGGATTTTGGATGACGCTCAGCAAGTTTCTAATTGAAACCATATGTGTATTTTCACTAAGTAAAAGTTAATTAATGAATTTTAATTAATTAGCCGACTTATCGCAAAGATTAGCGAACTACATAGTATCCACCTGGGCGTATAACTCACTCGCACAAACCGCAAAAGTGTAGCTTTCACGGCTTCTTTTAAAACAAATCTGCAAGAAAAAAAAAAAAAAAAAAAAACTGTATCCATGCCTTGTAGTACGTCCCATCATGACGTCGAACACCGGTATCCACCATGCTGGTGGTTGACCCTTCGACGCTTCACAGCGAGAGCAATGGTAAACTGTGCTGCGCTCGGCTGTAGCAATCACCCGGTATCCTGACGATCGTTTTGTCGGCATGAACCGCGAGACAGAGTGTCCGCCAATTTAGAAAAAGTACGTCCGCGGATGACCGAGTTTGCGGCACGCATCTTATAGCGGCGAGCAACTGCACTTTTCTACCGTTGTTTACGTTCGCGCACGCCTTTGCATCGGCTTTTGCCCATTCGTGGTGCTGATGCCCTTCGCCTTTCGTTACATAACGTCGTTTTCCCGCTTCGAGCGTACCTTCGGGGCTCCCGGCCGAGTACGGGCGATTGTCACGCCGCGAGCCCGGCCAGACGGCGATCGGTCGGCGGCGGACCCCGTGCGCAAGCTCGCCGAGACGCCGCCGTCAGGCTATCGCTTTGTGCCGCCCGCGAGACGGTAACCTTTGCAAGGAGCGAAAGTATGTGGGCAAGCCCGTTAGGAAACATCATAATACGAAGCCTGAGTCAATGAGAGTTGTCCATTATTTGATTTATCCTTATTTCAAGGTTTAGATTATGACGCTAAGTTAGCGTTGTTTACCAGTATTTCTCGAGATCGCAACAATCGTTCTACAAGCGATTCGCAACGCCGCTTGTCAAATTTTAGAACGCGTAATTAAGAGTCTTTGTTGTTGTTTCTTGGCGAAACGTCAAAGCTTTGTCGGCGGCATATCGAAAATTTTTGCTTGTAGCGCAATCGCACCAATGCCGAAACATGCTGCACAATTATTCTCCCGGCTGCCAGGAGATCGACGCGGCCTAATTCAAGAGGCAATCTGGAAGAATACCTTTAGGAAAACGATCAATTGTTGCGATGTAGTTTGCAGCGCACTTACGTTGACGATACCGGACTTGAAAGGTGTGATCCGAGATATATGATGACACGGGCATGACAGCCACTCAAACACAAAAACTAGAACGATGGTGTCCGTAAAGATTCAACACGATGTAGCACAAGCTGTCGTTTCTAGAACCGAATTCTAAACGTATCACAAAAATCCTTGTGCTTCTTTGAAGAAATCGCTTGCAGAAGCAGACAGCTGCAGCAGCCACGCAGGGCGAATTCACACGCCAAACTAGGTCCGGCTAAACGCATTCCGAAAGAGAACGGTTAAAACGTCATCCATCAAACCACGTGTCAACGCACCTTCTATCACGCTTTCAGGTTAGGGAGGAAGAGAAAAGGAGAGAAGGAAAGGCCAAAACGGGAGTGTACGAACAAAAGGCTTATCTCATGGGGCATCAACGACCACGTGCGAGCGGATTTGTCACTTGTACCGAAGGCTGACAGTGCAGTGAATGCTATGTGTGGCCTTGGGCTCCAGGCAGATGCCATGTCCTGCTTTATCATTAGCTTCTAGACTGTATACGTCACGTGACCCTAACCGGAGACACAATTGGACTAAAACACGCGCAGCGTCTACCCTACTGTCAATACCGAGTGAGCATACAGCTCTATGAAGTCCAGCTTTTTAACTTCCAAGAAGCTGTCCAGCTCGAAAGTGACCCGAAACTATGCGAGTTTGAAGATACCATGTTTTAAGCTGTATAACTCCCATTATAATTTTAAACTAAAAAATAAACGCGAATATTTTTCGTGCACGATATCTACAAATAAAGAGATAAATAAATATGTATATATATTTTTACCAATAAATTCAAAATTATGTGTACAGAATTCAAAAGCAAAAGTTCAGCTAGACGATAGGGACAAAGCACAGAAAGGGAGAAACAGAAATAGAGATATACACAGCGGTGTGTATGTCTCTGTTTCTGTTTCTCGCTGTCGGTGTTTTGTCCCCATTGTCTAGCTGACCGTTTACTTTTGCATTATGTACCAACTAGCTCAACTTCAGCCTGTCATGTGCACACTGTTAGGTTCGCATTTTTTTAAATTTTACATTTCTTTTCGAAAGAGTTACACATAAAAGAGACCACGGACAGCACATCTACCGACTTTCAACACACGATGAATCGCCGACGCTCGCAAAGCTCGCAAACGAACGGATGCGATGCTGCACGAACGGTTTTTGAAAGGTGCTGCGTATTATACTCCGGGCGCAACGGCTTCGCAGCCCTTCGAAGGGAAAAGGATTCGGGACGACGAAGTAGCATCGTGCATCTTCAGTAAGCTACCGGTTCGTGTTTACCCGTTCAATTTAGCGGGGAAACATGAACAAAATTAGTTTCGCTACTAGATTTAGCGAGAAAATTGACGTCACGTGACATACTTACCAAAACAATTTATCGCTAAATTTAGCGGGGCAGTTACAGCGATGGCAACGCCGACACTGCTTAAATCGGAAACGGGGGCCTAAGAGCTGCGATCTAAAATGCATTATTTGATTATCTCGCTTTCCGATCGCACTTCGTGATATTGTCACACGTCAAACATACAACCAAATATCTTTTTAAATCTTCAGAATGCGCAAATAATTAATTGGTTCACATACCTGGAATAACTTCACTTTAATGATGGTAACAATAGCTAACCAATTACATGAGACTCATGCAATATAGATCAATCAACTAGTGTCTTAGCGAGTACATATGGCTTATTGCTTGCACGACCGGAACGGGACCATATATCATTATCAGGGGCTATATTTGCATGCGTATGTGGCGATATCTGGCCGTATTTACGCACTTATATGGCCACATCTGGCAGTATTTGCCCACTTTTATAGCGAAATATGGCCGTATTTGCGTCTATATATGGCGGAATATGGCCATATTTGACTACTTATATTATCATATATGGCCGTATATAATATATATCAGGGCCATATCTGACATTTTTGTATGGGGACGTAGGTTGGAAGAAGGGAAGCGAGGAGAAAGAAGGCATATGGGGGGACATCTTTGGAGGGGGTAGGTATGGGGAGAGAAAGGGAGGGGAAGGGAGGAGAGGGATAAGGGGAGGAAATCGGTGCGTCACGTGACATATATTTCCGCTTTGAGTAGCATAGAAAATTAGAGTTCTGGTTTATTCCAGATTCCCCCGACCTTGACCGTTTCAAAGTAAAAAGATATTTAAGAACTTCGACTGTTATAAAAAGATATAAGACCATATCTTGTTAATTGAACGTTAGCAGTGTATCTCCTGCCTTCATGTAAACTAGACGGTAATACAGAACACCGTTGCTTAAAACTTCCTTTATTCATATTCTGTTTCGCCGTGTCCGGCTTCCTCCGGACTGTCAGTTTTTTTTTTTTTGTGATTGATTTCTTTCTGCTCGCTTAAGAGAAACGAATACGATAAGTCTATATTAGACACTACCTGTAATAAAGAAAACGTTTTCGATTTAGTTAAAACCATTTTAAAAAAGCTAATATTTTTCCCTATTAATGGAGTCCATAATAAAATATTTCCCACTCCAGTACTTCTAGCATCTGGCTAAGAAGTTGAAGGTAAGATGATCTGGAGGGCTGGTTGGTTGTCCATCATGAGGTTATATAGCGTAAAACAACAAGGAATGAAAGACAAGGGAGGCGCTAACTGACAACTCAGGTTTTCATACAGTTTAAAAAAAGCAGAAGAATTAAGTCCCAGATGGCTGTAGCTTAAAAGAAAAGATAAAAAGAATATCCTCAAAGGCATTTGTTATACCTAAGATAACGAACATGAAACAAGCAACAAATAATCAATGAATTTATTACAAACAATTACTAAGAAAACGTTCAACCCTCTTATTCTGTATTTAGCTATGATTTATTCGTTAAACCAAAACAAAAAAAAAACACTAAAAGAAGACATATGAAGTGTACCTGTGCTCAGTGAATTAATCCATCCTACAAATACTTGCATGAACGGAATTTAAAATGAAATTAATGGAATTAAAAAGGACATTCTTGAATGAATTGTTTTATTCGACAAATGGACTACTGGAACTTGCGAGAAACACGAATACATATTCCAACAGATGAACATTATCATTTTTAAATTGTTAGAAATCCAAACGACACTTATAAAAGTTCTAAATTGAATAGAACTCTTGTGCTCCAACACCAGGTTTTCCGAGCGTATTTCAATACAGACTAAAGATTGTTAAAAGTTATGATAGGAATCGCAATGATGCCGCTCTTTTTACATTTCTTAATATAACTGGTGCGAATGCATTTTTCGAACTTAGATTAACTGTTAATAATAAAGAAATCAGACATCATTATTTTTTTTCTGGAGTCAGTTCAACGATCGCCAAATTCATTCCCTACTCAGATGGTGTTTCAAGGTCCACGCCACGTTCTAGTTTTGGTATCCAGATACGTTTGAAACGCATGAACTAAACAAATACAAAGTCATCCTAGATGCCCTGAAGACTGTTTCTGGTGTTAAAGTAAACCGAAGAGATATGAAATATCCAAAAACTTAAAGATTGCAGAAGTGTTTGTTAAAGTCGAAGATCTAATAAATTTTTGTTTTCAGAATTGATAATGTTTTTAAAAAATGAGATTTAAGCTAACTCTAACTAAAATAATTACACAAGCATGTTAAGTAACCCTGGGAAGAATTACAAAGTTCTGTTTGACAGGCTATTGTGGAAGGTTTCAAAGATAACACCAAATTTGGAAACTCGATTTCTCTTAACCGAGCAATTATAGAGTAATGAGATTGTATCCTTTAAATGCAAAAGTTCTAAAACCTCTAGAACAACAGATTTTTAAGGCAGAATACACCATAGATTTTCGAGGAATATTGTGTAAACCAAACTATATTTATATCGATTTCTAAAACATTTCTATAATCAAATATTAAACTGGAATATCTATGTTTTGATAATTTAAACCTGGAAAATATAAATGTAGAAGTAAACACCCATAGATTCTTTCCAATTTGTTGTGATTTCAAACTAGCCAATTTTGTTATTGACCATGCCTATAATGCACTGTCGGAAGCCGGATTTAATACTGTAGATGCAAATACCGGGAAAGTTGTAACAAAACGAATACATGCAGGTCTTTACCCAATATTTTGTTTCGATTCTACAAATATGCCTACGAATGCATTCGAGAATGTGCACACATCTCGAGGTACAAGTTAAACTTTGAAGTACTCCCGCTACAATGTACAGAATGTATATGGTGTACAAGTTCGATAGAACAATTGATGTAGCTTTATGAGATGGCAAAATAATGTTTCTCGAATCGAAATATTTTTTCTTATATAATTGTTTATCCTATGCCCAGTACAGATATCAGAAGGTAAAAAAAAAGCATAAGCTCTCAATTTCGAAAGAAGAAGAATACAAACTCCGACTTCATCTGAGAGCTCCCATGAATTCTACTGTTAGGGTCTAGGGGCTTATTCTACATCAATTCACTCTACATGAGCTATTTTCCAACCGTTAGAGTCCTAACTTCCTTCTTCTCCCCCGTGTCTGGCCTGGCCCACGCTCTGCTGTCCCATCGCATTGCCCCCCGTGAGCAACAATCCCTTGATGTGCCTCCCGTCGGGCAGGGCATGAACTCCGTGCCCAGCACGGTGTGTGGCGCGCGAGCGCCTATGTTCTGTGCGTAGCCGTCGCACGCACAGCCCGCACCCCTCACACTACATTCTCTTTAGTTCCACTCAAATTTACAAACTAAAGAAGGGTAAGCCTGGGGACATAAAGTTCTGTAATAATAATAATAAATAATAATAAATTTATTTAATAAAACGAGCATGTCCATGTCACAAGTCAGTTTCGTCAAAGCCATCCAGGGCTTGTATGACTGAACCTATCTGCAGTGGCCTCAAAAATAACTATGCCACGTACTAAAAAAAGTTTGAGTCTGTTCCAATAACATTTGTGACACTTATTACACTTAGACTCAAGGGAAAACACGTATACACACACCTACACATATGCACAAACACGCAAGCCGGTCATTGTCACCATTGAAGAAGGTCTTGATAGATGTTATGTTCTTGGTGTATAATATAATATTAATGTAATAATAATTTATTATTATTATACTATTATATATATAACAATAATAATAATAATAATAATAATAGTAATAATAATAATTCTTTATTAAAACCCAGTTATAAAATCAAAAGAGTCAAAAAGGTGATTTTGCCAGTCTGTGTGCCTTAGCTGCAACTTGTTGTCAAAAGGGCCTTAAATTGAGCCGATACGGATGGAGCTGCGAAAGCTGCTGAGAAAATTTCTGGCCAGGGTGTTACGATTATTGGTTACAAAAAATAATAAAATCATAACTAATTTCTACAGATACTATTATGATATTAAAGCTTACACTGGTATTTAGTGGTGCATTTCCAAAAATAAAATGATGCCTAAAAAAACGAGCTTGGTGTGATATATAATGATAATTTTTCATCCTCTGGAATTCATTGGGTTCGTTTTTGTGATTGTCCAAGATATATCAAATTATTTTGTATTATTATGATATTAAAGTTGACACTGGGATTTAGTGGTGTATTTAAAAAGCTATGATGGCTAAAATACAAGTTTGGTCTGATGTATAACGATAATTTTTCATCCTCTGGAAATCTTTGGGTTTGTTATTTTAATGGTCCAAAGTATATTGAATTATTTTATAGCTTTGTTCTACCCCTTGCTAAAGAAATATAAAAGTATCTGTAAACAACTAATAAAGACGTACTCTATAATTCATCACAAATTCATATAAACTTATTTTTATATAATCATTATTGTATTCACAATTTTCTAAGTCGTCTAGGGGGTAAAACACAATGCGATATTGTACAAATATTTTCATTAAATCCAAGAACACAATTATAAACAATTGATTCTTTTTTATCTTACTAATAAATAGAAGAACTTGAGCAGAAATTATGCGTATTCAGAAGATATTATCATTAGTATCAGCATTCAATTGAATTTCTCACTTTTACTAAGATTGTTCAGCAAGTGGATTACTTGCATTTGTTTACCTTCCCTTAGTTGGTTTGACGTTAAGTATCTAACTCGTTGATGCAATTCATCAAACTCTGAATGTACTTGAAAGAAGATAACCATATTTAATTTCATACAACTTTTATGAAGAATAGCTGGACCTCAAAACATAAAATTTCTGAATTTCAGGTTAGGAATAAAAAATGATTTCCTAAAGACAACCAAATACCTTGCTAGGGAGAGTCGTATCTAAAAACAAAACAGAAAGTGAACGCCCCTTAATATATTCCCAAATAAATGTCCTTAAAATGTTTATTATGACCTGGAAAGAGGGAATTCTGGCATAAATGACCATCAGAGAAAGTCCAGTAAGTCAATTAAAGAAGTTAACAGTTTGCTCAGAAAGGAGATGTATATACAAGATTCAACCAACTTGAAACAAATTTGAGAGGCGTAGAGTGACCGTTCAAAGAATGGAATATGAAGGGCAAGCTGATTTTGCTGAAGGGAAAGGTTATAAATATATTCTTATTCTTTATAAATATATTATATACATGGCGGTACCATTAAAAACAAAACAGTTAAACAGATAACACAGGTTTTCGTTTAAATACTTAAGTCAAAGAATAAAAAATATGCAAATAGATCAAGGAATAGAGTTCTAAAATGGCAAAGCACTGCGAATCTTTCAAGATAAAAGAATTACACTTTTTAGTTATTATTCACAACTTAAGGCATTTCGCGTGGAAAGATTCAACAGAAATTTAAGAAATAAATTGGAAACGTTAATAATCCGTAGGATTCAGATGAAGTAGATAAAAACTATAATCCAGCCTATCCTAGATTTATTAAAGTTACTTCGACCGAAGCTTCAATAAAAAGAATAAAGAAGTCAGAAAAAAAATTGTATTCTCTATCAAAAAGTAAAGCCGCAATTCAAAGTTGGTGATAGCGTGATATTGCGAAATTATTAACGGCTTTTTGAAAACGGGTAAGAACAGAATTATACAACTGACGACTTTCGAATAAAAGAAGCTTTTAGCGAAGGTGTTCCATATTACCGTCTAGTTGACATGAAAGGAGAGTACATAATGGCTACGACTTATGAACAATAAGTACTCTTATATTTTTTATAACAGTCGGATGTCTTAAAAGTGTTGTGCTTTGGAACGGTCAAAGTCGGGGGAATGGGGGTTGGCCCAGAACTCTCATTTTCTATACTACTCTAAATTTAGCAAGTAAACTGATTTGGTGTGTCACATGACAAAAAGGGAAGGAGAGGTGATATCGAAGGAATGTTGGAGATGGAGGGGCAAAGAGGGGTAGGTAAGTGAAGCTAGAATAGGAAAGAAGGCAACTGAGGAAGAGAATGCAGATGGGGAGGACACTCCAAGAAAAGGGAGGAATGGGGAGAGAAAGAGTGGGGAAGGCGGAAGGTAGATGGGGAGAAGAAATATGTGTCAGGTGAGGTATATTTCTCCACAAAATTTAGTAGTGAAGCTGGGCTGGTGTGTCACATAACCAAGACGGGAGGGGAGGAGAGGGTATTGCAGGAGAATGAGGAAGAAGCGGGCAGGAAGAGGGAAGGGGACGTAAATAATTTACAAAAGGGGGAATGAGGGGCAGGGGAGCGAAGGGAAAAGACGCACATGTAGGGAGGGAAGGATGGTGAAAGAAAGAAAAGCGGTAGAGAGGAGAAGGACGGGGAGAGGAAATCGGTGCGTCACGTGACATATTTCCACGTCAAATTTAACGGTCAACCTGGTTTCGTGCGTTACATGAGCAAGGAGGGGGAGGGAAGAGAAGGTATCGTAGGGGAATGGTGAGGGGCGGGGGGAGAGAGGGAGGGGGTAAGTAATTAACAGGAGGGGGGGGAGAGCGGGATCGAGGGGAGAGAGCCAGATGGTGAACACCCTAGAGGGGGAAATGGGAAGAAAAAGCGAGGTGCAAGTGATGTGAGGGTTGGGGAGAGGGAATCCGTGTCTCACGTGGCGTACATCTTAGCGAGAAAGTTAGCGGGGAAACGGGATTTTTTATTTCAGTACAAATTTTCCCGCTAAATTTAGAGGGGGGGACTGAATTTAAGTGTAGGTCCGATGATGTCAGTTCACGGGACGTCAATTTTTTGTTAAATTTATCGAAAATTGCACGAACGAACAGAGGGACGGATGGTAAAATTTTGGTATTCGTGGTTCCGTTAAAAAAATAATTTCACGCTTTAATATCCGGTTGTTCCGAAAATTACGGCTTGCGAAAATGTTGATGGATTGCTCGCCCTTGTATGAGTTTCGAAGTCGCATTCTATCGAATAAATATCCGTCGCACTAACCGGTGGGCAGCTCTTGTAAAAGTAGTTTCTGCTTGAGTAATATCTGATACTCAATTATACACTTCATAGCATACAAAATACATTCGACTGAAATTGGTTCATATTGTGCACTAACTCGTTCTTTTAAGTCTAATTTTGTGCATGGTACTAAGCGGCGCCGCATGAATTTCAGTCATGCGCAAGAATGGGTTGGAACTAAAAATTAACGAAACTAACTTCCACGTAAGCCTTCCAGATGTACTTTATGCATTTTTTTATCGGCAGCCAGCCTACAGTAGAACAAATAAAGAACATTTTCAGATGCACAGGTCATATAGTGGCGAGTGAGACAATTATCTGAGTAAGCCATTGCTTGGGCACACGCGCTGAGCATGTTTTGGAAGCAAAAGCTGCTTCAGTGTTCGACGTGAGTTCAGCTCAGCTCGCATCAAGAATCCTGCTTAATGGTGTTTGGCACAGGACTTATTGTTCCATTAATATTTTCTTTTTTCACTCTTAGGATTCGGGAGAAGAAGGCTTGTGTACCCACGTATAACAGAGGCTCGAAATTACGGCAATCAGCTAACGCTGTTTATCAATGAAGAGATCACTCTATCACTGGAACCAGCGGATATTTTTCCGGAGACGTTTTTGTTGCAGTATGACGAAGGGGGAAACCCGGTGATACATAATGTGAGAGTTTGTTTTTTTATCTTGCAGCATAAAATCTAAAGAAGTCGGAAGAACATATAGTTGAATTATATCTTCTTCCTCGTTTCAGATGAACGGAACGGAGCTTAACAAAATGGTATATCATGACACGGACCAAAGGGCGGCCGTATCTGTTGAAAGAGATCATGAACTGCGTGTGGTAATGACGAAATATTTCCTTGGGATATTTTCAATGTGCATTCGTGAAAAGTAGTACTACATAATTAAGCTAAGCGTAACCATTCTTCAAGACGAAATGCAGGAAGCAGTGAAAATTCTGAAACTTACTTTCGAAAATCGCTAATATTTTTTTTATAGAAAAGTGAATGAAACTAAGACGGTAAGTAGAAAAAAAATCCTAAATATAATCCTTGCAAATCAAAGCAATAAAATAAATATGGTGTTTTCTTTT
Organism: Ixodes scapularis; assembly: GCF_016920785.2. Lineage (NCBI taxonomy): Eukaryota > Metazoa > Arthropoda > Arachnida > Ixodida > Ixodidae > Ixodes > Ixodes scapularis. Next base: position 136,638,260 of record NW_024609879.1, on the reverse strand, counting down.
TTTTTCATATATATATATATATATATATATATATATATATATATATATATATATATATATATATATATATATATATATATATATATATATATATACATATATATATATATTAGTTTTTCACACAATATTTATAAAAAAAAACTTCAGTGTTTTTATTTTTTTCAATCTGTGCGGAATAATTGAAGCTTTTATGATGCTTCCGTTGCTACCCACCCGTTGTTATTGTGAACAGCGTGCGAGTATGACAGAGTTTTAGTATTGCGTATAGGAGCAAACGGACGCACTGTGTGTCTGAAAGTGCTGCACGCTCCACGCTCTTTATACGGCATACGCACGCCGCGCAGCGAGCTGTGCGAACGTACGCTCGCTATCGATTTTTGCGTGCGTACGTAGCGTCACTCTGCGTGACCTTCTCGTTGCTCTCTTCGCGCGCTAGAGAGCGCTAGACTTTCAGATTAAAAAACGAGATACATACGTGTAATAGTCTATTAAACAAAACAAGAAAAAAAGAAAGGCATATTTAGAGCCGCCACCCGGGAGAGAGATGCGTAGCATTTAGGTAGCGTTGGGATTTGCGGCATCAGATTAATCTGACCCAATTCTGGATTAGGATTGCTTGAAGCAGTTTTCGATGACGCATTTAGATGGCCCTGCAACTGCAGGCTCGCGTATGCAGCGTATGCGCTTGAGCTTCACTCTATTTAAGTTGCTAGTTTAAACATCTCTGCAGCGTTTCACTGAGGGCTTCAGTGCATCGTATGGCCAGTGCTGACGCAAGGGTAATTATGCTATTCTAGAACAATGTATTAAACTAGTTTATCTCAGCACGATGTTGACAAGAAAACATTAAAATTACCATAAGAAAGAATTGCAATCTAAAAGGTTTGTGATTGGCGTAAAATGCATTAACTTTACAAATTTGTAAAATAGGACTTTATACGTGACGGTAGCATCCAAAATATTCTGATGACAACGACACACGCACAAAAAAGTAAAGACGCAGCAGATATTGAGTGTTAATTTAGCAGAGACCTAAACTTCACTCGTCATCTACATCGCTATTACATTAGATATTATTAATTATACGAATTTAGTTTCCCAAATTTCTATAATAATAACGCCCTTTTCTTTGCATAACAGTAAGTTTAGAAAGTGCCCGCTCACCAATTACTACGGCCGCTCGATTCTCCTATGCGGTCCCGTTCCGTACACTCAAAACTGCCAAACTGCCGAGGTGCGCGTTTCTTCAGAAGTGAAAGCTGGTCAAACTGTCATATCTGGGCAGCAAAAGGCAGATGGTACTACGTTTCAATACACTCATGAATTCTCGAAACTTTGATTGGCAGGCTTGAATCTCATCATCTGCCACCTATAGGGGTTATGTGAAAACACCAATGTACTATCGGGGAAAAATGAAATGTGAGCAGAGGAGCGCGTGGCCCGCGTTACAGGCTGCGCCGCCTGGAAGTGACTCCAGGGGCGAAGGTGCATGGCCTACTCCGACGTGCTTACGCCCTGTCGCTCGGCGCTCCCCAAGCTTCGGCAATCTGCCACCGCTATCTCTGCTCGCTCGGCGCGATTCCTCACACTATGCTTCTTTCACTGTGATCGTTCACCAGCTCGCCTGCCAGTAACCTTTATTTCATTCATTCAGAGAAAATAGTCATGTACCCATTCCCTGCAAAGGAAAATTTTCTGATAAAAGACAAGTTACTGAAAAAACATAGCGCAATTATGTCATTATAAGTAATGCGAGCGAAAACCGTAAATCAATGCTAGATGGCTCGTAGGTCCATGGCGTATATATTGTTTACAATGTAGAAACTTATAAATAACTACTAATGTTTATTTCCGCAAAAGAGGAGGGGTCTTTTTTAGGGCTTCGAGTTTATCTGGCTTACTGCATCACATGATGCAAATTCACCAAAAGGCTATATGTAGAAACACTGTACACTAATGCTATGTATTTACTAGTTGCATAAATTAAATTACTGCTTCTCTCCTATTCACAGCATGGAATTATCCGCGATTCACTACGTATAAGACCAGTTAATATTGTAGAGCGATCTAGTGCCGGACACATTGCACACGAAATTTTTGGTGTTGATGAGCACGTTTCAAATACACGGGACGATTGTGAGTAAATCATTCCGTAATTTTAATGTTAGTGGTTATGTCCAATTTTGATTTATGTGTTCATAATTGTAGGTGCATAGAAAATCAAAACTTGAGAATATAAGTCTGTCCTCTATGTTTCACCTGAGCTATATCTGTTATAGTTTTACAAAGTGTGCCTTTGATTTTTATAAGATTAACATATTTGTTTAAAAAACACCGTGAAAGCAACATTTATGCACTTCCGTACAGGTGAGTTATACGGCCAGGGAACATAATATAGAGGGCTAATCGTAAGGATCAGTCGGCAGTTTGACTAAAAATGGTAATTAACTTCTTAATTAGTAAAAATAGCCATATGGCTTCAATTATAAACTTGCTGAGCGTCATCGACAACCAATAAATTAGTATTTTAGAAAGACTTCGAGCGCCTCCGAAGCGGAGTAGTGCGCTTAAGTTATCACTCGTGCAGCAGGAGCAGGGCTAGCGATGCGATAACGACCCCGAGCGATTTGGTCGCCTTATATCATAGCGCCAGCCTTGTACCTGTTGCACGAGGAGTACCTTCAGCGCACCACTACGCTTCCCACGTGCTAAATTCTTTATACAACTTGATTTGATGATTTTTGACGGCGCGCAGAAGTTTCTTATTTGAGCGAAATATATATTTTCACTAAGAAGTTAATTAACACATTTTATTCATTACCCGACTGATCGTTAGAATTAGCCTTTTATACTATCTCCCCCTGGCCGTATAACTAGCCTGCACAAACAGCTGAAGTGTATTTTTTACGGCTTAAAAAAACGCCCTGAATATACAGGATTGAATATAAAAAAGGAAGAACAAAAATTAAGAAAAAAATTAATTTTTTTCTATATTTGTACCACTCAATGTATAAGAGGTTTCGAACCAATCATATTTGATCAAAATAGAATTAAATAATTTCATATGAAAAAGAGAGGAAGAGCGAGGGCCCTTACGACAAAATGAACCTGAATTAGCAGCTGGCCTTTATTGTATACGAATATATCTATATGTATATATATATATATACATATCTCTCTCTCTCTCTCTATATATATATATATATAAAGAGCGTTTTTTCAAGTTTTACAGATTTATTTAAGGATCCGGTGAAAGTTAAACTTATGGGGTTTGTGCCGGTGAGTTATATATGGCTAGGCAAACATTATGTGCTGGCTGATCTCTGCGATAAGTCGGCTAATTACAAACAATTCGTTATTTAACTTTTTAATAACGGAAAGTAGACATATGGTTTCAGTTAGAAACTTACCGACCGTCATCGAAAACTACTAAATCAACTCTTTTTAGAACGACTTGAAGCTCGTGGGAAATTTGGGTGCGCACCCAAGTTACCACTCGTGCAGGATAGGCGCAGAGCTAGCAGTGGCGGAACGCGTTTACAATCTAATCATCTGCGTTCCGCCACTGCTAGCCTTGCGCCTGCTGCACGAGTGATAACTTTGGTGCGCCCCCAACTTTCCCATGGGCTTCAAGTCGTTCTAAAAAGAGTTGATTTAGTGGTTTTCGATTACGCTCAGTAAGTTTTTAACCTGAACCATACGCGTATTTTCACTAATTAAAAAGTTAATTAACGAATTTTAATTAATTAACCGACTTATAGTAAAGAATTGTCAACCATATTATGCCCCCCTGTCCGCATAACTCACCTGCACAAATCGGATAAGTGTAGTATTAACACCTTTTTTAGACAAATCTATAAAGCTTTAAAAATACTCTATATATTTTTTTTTGTTAGATGTGTATTTGTTATAAGAGATCTGCTTTTAGTAGGAATTGGATGTCTTAGTTTTTCCTGTTGGACCTTGATTTTAGCTTCTGTAATGAGTAAGAGCTTTTGAAATTAATATATAATTTTGTTTGTGTATTCTTGTATTTTCTTTTTTATCCCTAATTATTATCAAAGCACAACAGTGCTATGGTTTGGGTTGTAATTTAATTTTCAAGGTATACGCTCAGGCATATATGCACTATCTCATTTTTTTTTATTATGAACATGGCAGAAAAATGAAATTGGAGCCTGTATATACATTTCCTTTTCTAGTGAGAAGTCAGAACTAAAATTAATAGAAATAAAATTTATCGCTACCTTTGCCTCTAAACTGTAGAAGGTTTAGGCCGATTCAGAAATATACTTCATATAGTGTCTAATATGCTAAACCATTATTGATGAACACTGCGTAGATCTTGAAGTTCCACCACTTCAGCCAGCTCAACTCATCAAGGAAACGAGTATAATAGGTAAAGTGCATGTGGCCTATAAGACTTGGCACCTTACTTGACTGGCACTGTTTATCAGTCAATCGTTCGCATATTAAGAAAAAGCACATTAAAAGCAATAATTTCCAACCCGCCCTAGTTCCCGTCACGGTGAGGCCTGAAATAATGATGTTGGTGGATACTACGAGGTACAAGAATCTAAAAACACCCCTAAAAGCCACACTTTACGCAGGCGTACTTATGGCTTCTGTAAGTAGTTTTGCCGTACCCTTTCTACCCGCGCTACTTGGAACGGATTGTCAATGGCTAATGTTGTAATGTTTGGTTTTCGGCTAATTATTTCTGGCAAGATTCTAAAATTTCAAACGTTGGGGAAACACTTGCCAGCATACATTAAATCTAATTAAACCATTAGTTCACTTTGATACTGACCTTGCGATGGTCTTTATAAACAGTGGAGAAATACGTTGGGTACCATTCCTCTACACGCATGGTGTGCTTACTTCTCTACCTTTACCTGTACGGTAATCGTTCTGGTTTACAGTCTCAAAAGGTACAAAAGCGCCGAAAACAATAAGGAAGAAAGCAAAGTAAGAGAAACACACGGCTCACTCGTAGCAGTATTTCGTTTCGCACTCGTAATGGTAATGTTGTTTCAGGCGCTTTTATACCTTCTGCCCAAAGTAACCACCTTGCTGCTTTAAAGTTCACGCATTATAAAATCTAAGCGATTGTGGAAGAAACTTTTGTTTTATAAAGGAATGCAGCCTGTCAGAGCACCATCGCATCTGGTCTAAGGGAAGGAATGAACATCCATGCAGTCTCCGAATTTATTGCTCTTTACAAAGCGCATATGGAGCACGGTGTTTTTCCATCGTCAATTACACTTCGCGCGTTTTGTAGCGCTAAAGCGCCTAGAAAGCGAATTTGTTTTTTGTATCCTTTTGCTTTTAGGAATATGTATTTCCGTAAGGCCCTGCCACACTGAGGCAACACGACGACAACCGCAACACAACACGTTGTCCAACAGTCGGACAACTTGTTGCTCGCTCCCCGTGTTGTCCGACAAACCTGTCACATCGCGGCAACAGCAGCATAGCATGAACGACATCGAAAATGTTGCCTCGGTATGACAGCTTTTGGCAACAAAAACAGCAGCAACTTGGTTTGGACAACGCGTGTTGCCCTGATCGCTGGCTGAGCGAATTTCGAGCCGGCAACAGGACGACACAAATAGCTTCGATGGCAGAGCTAGTTCCCTATCAAGAACGTCTTACTCACATAAATGCTTGGAAAAGGTTCTGTAACAATAATTAAGGCTGGCGTGCAGCTAAAATAATGTGATGAATCTTTTTACTGCGTAATAACGAAAAGCGATTGTCGAAATGGCCATAGCTACAGTGGTGAACGTTCAGATTGGTGTTGAAATTAGAACTGCCGACAGCCCAGGTCACATTTCTGCTAGTGAAATAAAATGGCATGTCTACTCGCCCGCTGATAAAGTATAATAAAAATAAACCAGGAAAGCGAAGATTAAGAAATCTAAGCATCAAAAACGACCACTCTGATGGTGATTGTCGATGCTTGGAACTTGGAAACAGCCACTCCAGACACCTGATTTGTTTCAAAAATACTCGGGACGTTTTGGGGAATGAAGCGATCGCATAGCAGGCGGTAGGCAAATAGAAAGCGTTGAAAAAATATTTATTCCGCCGACTGTTATCCAAGTCGATCTTGTCGGTGTCGCAGTTTTCAAGCACTGTCAGTTCAGCTCAACATGATGCTACAAAAGAAGGTTTGGGGTACTGCCAGTACTAACTAAATTTTACAGTAGAAACAGAAGTTGAACGGAAGAATGAACCGGACAGAAACATTTCATACTGTGGCGTAAATCCCGAACTTATATCAGCGATTCCCCTTTCCTCGGTTAGGGCTATCTGCCTCGTCAGCGAATGAAGAACATTCGGATGAAATAAAGGGTGGAAAATACTCCCCGTGTCAAGTTTTCTAATCACAGTCACTTGTTGATGCCGTACCGTGGTCATTTCCGACACTTCGAGAGCACTTGCACTTTGTACAGTCACATTTCCAGCGCCGCCGCGCCGCACATGAACTAAGGTAAACAATGAAGATGGCGGGGTGTTGCCGTGTTGTCCCCGTTATAAGCGCGGTGTGACAGGGTGGTCGGAGAACAAATCGGCCAACTCGGTTGCCGGGAGGCAGCAACATGTTGCCCGACTGTTGGGGTTGCCGCGATGTGAAAGGGTCGCCGCAACACAATTTTCTCGTGTTGCCGAATAGAGTTGTCCAACTGTTGCCTCAGTGTGACAGGGCCTTTATAAAAGTGTTTGCCTGTCCGTATCGTTTATTCTTCCTTTCTCAGCTGTTTCTTCTGTTTCAGCTTTCATTGACACTTGAGTTGTTTGAAAACGATGTTTGCAATGACACTTATCTCTGTTACACCGCGTACAAAACAACTGTTATTTGTTTAGCGGTTATGCAGCCATTTATATTGCTACCACACTTTAGAACGTATCACACAAGCCCACTAGTGTCGTTACACACAGAAGGGTTGTATATTCTAGACTTAATTGGAATTTTACGTTAATTACACCATCCTCTAATTTTGACATGAGGAAACGCTCTTCATACCTGCCCTCGTTTAAGAACCTACTAATGCACGTTGATGTCCATAGGAGCGCTGGTGTACCCAGATGATTCAAGTAACCATTAACAGCGGGAACTAAAAGGAGCATTTAAAGGGACGAAATTCTATCCGAACATAACCATATATGTAAGACAAAATTGTTTTGAACGAGGAAACTAATTCAATCAATCTTAACAATTGCGTATTGAACAGAAGTATTTACGATTGAGTTTGGATTGCGTTACTTCTAGGAGTCTTTTCAGAAACAATATATTCCGGCCATCGAAGCGACCTTAAATTTTGATGAGCATTTCGTCATTGGAAAGAACAATTAGTCCATGGTATCAACATCGCGTAATTTATGCACTTGTGAATACCTTTTGGATTAAGAATTTCGTTTCCATAACGATGATATTTCCACGCGCTTCACTTGGGCTAAAAAGTGGAAAACAAATGGTGGTTATTGCTACTAATTTTTGCGAGCAAATCGAGCGTAAGAAAAAAAAAATCTAGCATTGTTTCAAGCCTGCAGTACGTGCCCTATTGAAAATTCTAATTTGTATGAGAAATTTCTGTGTCCAATAAACACATATGAATCATACAAGATATATAAGAACATATAAGAACCGTATAAGAACCATATAAGAGCTATATAAGAACTATATAAGATATATGAGAACATACAAGCACCATATAAGAAACTAGTGGGAAGTTTCTTATAAGTTTCTTATGTGGTTCTTATATATCTTATATAATTCTTATATAGTTCTCATATATTTCTTATATGGTTCTTATATGTTCTTATATGTTCTTATATATCTTGTATGATTCATATGTGTTTATAGGACACAAGAAATTTCTCATACAAATGATTTTTTTTACTAGGGTGCGGCCGAGATGCCAGACACTTCCATTATTTTCGTGCTATCAAAACATGGCACGGATAGCACCATCATCCCAGTCCTTCGTTCTTTAACGGAAAACAGTGATCCCATCGTCGTCGCCAATTTGGTATTCTTAAGACGAAAAAGAAGGGAAGTATTCGTGAGGGGACAAGAGAAGAAGAAGAGGCAGAGGCAACGAGCTTTGGGATGATTGTAACCGCCATTTTCAGTCTTCACCTAATGTAAATTAAATCATTGTATATATAAATATTTGTCGTAACATCTTGGTGGAGGTGCGGGGTATCGATCCCCGTACCTCTCGCAAGTGAAATCTTGAGCCTCTGCTCCGTTCTTCACAGAAAAAAACGACAGCCTACCATCCACAGACGAACGGCCTCGTAGAACGCCTTAATCGGACCCTTGCCGACATGCTCGCCATGTACGTTACCCACGAGCACAAAAATTGGGACTGTGCACTCCCTTACGTAACTTTCGCATATAATTCCTCTCCTCATAACACAACCGGCTACTCTCCCTTCTACCTTCTTTTCGGTCATGAACCCCTCCTCATGTTGGACACACTACTTCCGCTACACCCCGAAGCCTCACTTTCCGACTATGCATCGGACGCCATAGGCCGTGCTGAAGAGGCACGACAACTTGCACGCCTGCGAACTCTTGATTCTCAGGAACGGCAATGCCCCCGTTATGACAGCACCCACACTTTCGTCGCATATTCACCAGGTGACCTGGTTCTGATCTGGACCCCACAGCAACAAATCGGCCTTGCTCAGAAGCTACTACCTCAATATCGCCGTCCTTATAGGATCCTCAACCGAACAAGTGACGTCAATTATATAGTGGAACTCGTCGAACCTCCCCAAAATAACCGCCATCGTCAAGTAAAAAACAGTTCACGTCCTCCGGCTCAAACCATACATTCACCATTCAAACGGCGGGACGCCGTTTCCACCCGTGGGGGAGTGGTGTTGAGACGAAAAAGAAGGAACGTTTTCGTGAGGAGACAAGAGAAGAAGAAGAGGCAGAGGCAACGAGCTTTGGATGATTGTAACCGCCATTTTCAGTCTTCACCTAATGTAAATGAAATCATTGTATATATATATATATATTCGTCGTAAGAGTATGAATTATCCCGAGTAAATTGGGCGTAGAAAAGAAAGTCCAGCATTGTTCGAAGAGTGTCGTACCTCCGGCCGGAATGCCAGACTTCTTTTATTCTCGTGCTACCAAAGCATGGCACATATATCACCATCATCCCTAGTAAAAAAAATCATTTGTATGAGAAATTTCTTGTGTCCAATAAACACATTTGAATCATACAAGATTTATAAGAACATATAAGAACAGATAAGAACCATATAAGAATTATATGAGATCTATATAACAATTATATAAGATATATGAGAACCCTTTAAGAAACTTATAAGAAATTTCCCACTAGTTTCTTATATGATGCTTGTATGTTCTCATATATCTTATACAATTCTTATATAGTTCTTATATGGTTCTTATACGGTTCTTAAATGTTCTTTGTGAGGGATACCGCGGCACCGAACGGGCCCGTCCCGCGGATGCGCGGGGGAACGAGAGTAAAGAGGAAGAAGCGGCAGTGAAGAGCGAGCGTACTCGGGACTGGCCGCAGGTGACCAGAACGGTTTCGGAAGTGGCGTAGTGTGAATTGATACATAACAAGTGGGGGCTCGTCCGTTGCTTAAAATGAACCAACCGTCAGTGTTCGTGCCACCGGAGCTTCTTCAGACACTGCTGCAACAAACAGACGGGACACCGCTACAGCGGGAGAAGATCGCGGCCCACGTTCGTGAGCTTTTGTTTGCTACTCCGATACGAGCCCCGGAAGAGGGAGCGGTGCCCTTCGTCGCGGCGGCTGTCACTGAGGCCAGCACAACGGATGACCAAGACTCGACGCGCCCACGACTGGTCCCCGTTCAGCCACCGAAATTCATCGGTTTCGGAGATTTGCAGTTGCCAGATGAGTTCCTGGACCACCTGGAGAACTTTTGCCTCGTTCACGGCGTGAAAATCGAGGACCGGCTCAGCCGGGTCGTACCTGCAGCCCTCCAGGGAAGCGCGAAACTGTGGTTTCGGTTCACAGAGGACTTCGCCGACTGGTCAACGTTTGCTACCGCTTTCCGAAAGGAGTTCGCACCCGTCGACGCAAAGAAACGCCTAAAACAAGAACTGAGGCTCCGAACTCAACACCCGGAGGAGAACCTCAAACAGTTCATTTATGTTATAGCCTCATACTATGACAGGATCGGCGACGATGTGACTGAGGCTGAAAAAGTCGAGCGGGTGTTGGAGCAAATGCACCCTCAGTTCCAAGGCTTCTGTGCAAGTAAGACATTTGCGAGCCTGAAAGAGCTTGCGCAGGCAGCGGATGGGTTAATGGAAAGAGTATTGTGGCGGGTGCAGTATGTTCCCCCGCCACAGCCCACCAACAAAGTTGCGCAGGAACTGGCCTTCTACAGCAAGAGTGCAACGACTCATGCACCAGCTCAAAGTGCTGCGGTGGCAGCGGCACCAGTGCCACCACCAGTTGCTAGCCAGGCCTGGCCCCTGCATCCGGCATCCCTCCAGCCATCATGCTATCGAGACCAGCTGAGTGCAGCCGGAGCATTGAGAATGATCCACCAGACTGGCCTGCACAGCAGTCTTCACCAGTACCCAGCAACCAACCAGCCTCCACAGATCCAGTGCCACCGTTGTGGTGGCATCGGACATATGCAACGACAATGTCCCACAGCTAGACGCCAGGGCTCACCACGCTGTTTCAAGTGTGGCCAGCTTGGCCACATGCAAGCGAGGGAAACTCTTGGCAGTAGAGTCCACTCCGGCGGGCCTCTACGACACCACAGTGCAGGTAGCTGCAACAGCCGGCGGCAAGGAGCCATTGTTAGAGCTTCGTATTGGGAAGTTCACATTCAAGGCGCTTTTGGACACGGGGTCGAGCGTCAGCTTAATGGGAGATGAAGCAATGGAGGCAGCCACAGCCACTGGTGTGGGCATCAAAGAGGAACGACGAGGCCTACGTCTTGCAGCGGGCTGGTCCCAGATTACGCATTCAACTAGGTGCAGAATACACTCGCCCGGAGGATCCAGGAAGCAGCGATTCCTCCATATGCCAGGCCTCTGTCGAGACATTGTACTTGGTAGGGATTTTCTGAATGCCACTAACATCTCGATTCATGTGTCTCTGAACTCTTGGACTCTGTGCAATGAACCACAGGCCCTAATCCCCTTTGCCCGGGACGTTGGCTCCAGGGCGCCAGTTCATCCCCGGCTGGGTGAGGAGGTGTACAGTCTGCAGGAGTTGTTTGCAGAGCCTCATCAAGTCGCACACCAGGAACCTGACCAGAATCAAGACGCCCAGAAGCCCTCGGAGGAGGACGCTGTTCAGCAACATGGCACTGAACATCCGGAAGTTTCGGCCCTACTACGAAGATTTGATAAGATTTTTGACGCTCGCCCTGGTTGTACCGGACTGATGGACAGCACTTGGGCAGAGGAACCCATGGCAGAGCTGAGTGTGGACCTCATCGGACCATTGCCCACCTCAAGGCGCCAACACAAACACCTGCTGGTGATCATCGACAAAGTTACCAAGTTTGTGGAGCTATTCCCACTTCGAGCTCCGACAAGCAAGGCTACATTAGAAAGAATGCTGGAATTGTTTTGTCGACATGGCTTCCCCAAGAGTATCTCTAGGGACAATGGGCGTGTTTTTGTGTCAAACCTGTGGAAAATGGTAATGAAATACCTTGGCATCAGAGACCGCCACACGGTGCCATACCGCCCAGCAGGACAGCTGGTGGAGCGGCATAATGCGACAGTAAAGCAGTGCCTGATGGCATATTGCAGTGCCCACCATGACTGGGATCAACATCTCCTAGAGGTCGCCTTTGCAATGCGAACCTGTGAGAGCGTCACCACAGGGTACTCACCTGCCCTTTTGTGTTATGGGCGCCAGCTCCGCTGCCCTCGGGAACAAAACCCCCGCCAACTCCCTTTACCAATCAGTGGTACGCCGGGCTTCGTTGCAGATTTGACGTCTAGACTGCAGGGCGCGCATGAGTTTGCTCTGGAGAACCAAAGAAAAGCGCGAGAGCAACAGCGGCGTTACTACAATCGAACCCGACAGCAGTCAGAGTTCCGAATAGGTGACACAGTACTACGCGACCTGCACACCCTCAGTGATGCCAGCAAAGGAGTGGCAGCAGAACTGGCTCCAAGACGCTCGGGACCTTTCGTGGTGGTGGGGAAAGTGGGGGCCAATGACTATCGTCTGAGGGACCAAAGAACTGGAAGACTTGCGGCACTGGCACATGTGGACCAGCTGTTGAAGTTCTGCGAAGACCGACCGGGCTTCGCTTTCTAAAGGGGGAGGACTGTGAGGGATAGCGCGGCACCGAACGGGCCCGCCCCGCGGATGCGCGGGGGAACGAGAGTAAAGAGGAAGAAGCGGCAGTGAAGAGCGAGCGTACTCGGGACTGGCCGCAGGGGACCAGAACGGGTTCGGAAGTGGCGTAGTGTGAATTGATACATTACATAACATCTTATATATCTTGTATGATTCATATGTGTTTATTGGACACAGAAATATCTCATACAAATGAGAATTTTCGATAGGGATCAAAGTTATAATTAAAACAAAAAAACTTAGACCACCACAAAAATTAAATACATATATACGCGTTAAGCGAATTCTGCGGTCAAATATACACCGAGAAGAAACTGGTCATCATGTAAAACGCTTTAAATAAATATACACGAATATGCGTTAGTTACTACACGTGCGATATGCAATGCCCGAGATAATAAAATTCAACTAATAATTTTTCGTAACTTTTTGGTTCAGGTCAACATACGGTATTTATCTATGAGCAATCCAAAATTGAAAACAAAGTTATGTTCCGTTCAAGTTTTGTCGGTGAGTAAGGAAATCGTTCTACTTCAAATTGCATGCGTTACGAAAGTTTAGCTGACTATATTAACTAAAGTTACCACAACTTGTATTATGCATAAGGTATTGGTTGTGTCCTGCATGAACACCAGAAACATGTTTAGTACAATATCTAACTTGATAATACTGACCATGTATTCCGCTCGTGATTTTCGTCAAAAATAATTTGCAACGAGATATAAGAGGCAAGTCCTCAAAGTAAGTATAATTTATTCACACACAAGTCGCTTGCAAATATATATTTCAAAGTCGCACATCCGCAGTTGTGTTTCTTCCCATCTTGAGATAGTGATAAAAAGTCTAACTCTATTTCTGAATCGTCAAATTTACGGTTCGTAATCTGCTTTAAGTTGAAGTAAACAAAATGGCCCGCAGGCAGTTTGAGATAAAGGGTTTTGAGTTATAAACATGAAATCACTGGTTAGATGAATCAGCGAATCTGCTAAAGTTTACTCATTAAAATTAATGAGTGGTAATTGTAGATAAATGTATATGTATATGATACGTACGAAACACGATAGCGCGATCATAATAAAATGTGGAGCGATTCCGGAGCAGCATCACACAAACCAAGCCCTTGAATTATTGCTTTGTCAGGGAATTACGGAAAGCTACCAAAGCACAACTTTTGTTCCCGATAGATGGCAAAAAATCGTGATTGAATTGATCTCAAGGAAACGCACGTTATTTAATTTGGAAATTTTTGTGGAGGAACGAGGAGAAAGGGTCTCTGAAAAGAAGACACGCAGTCTCGTGTTAACAGGAGGGAAGCATGTGATGCCTTTTGGGACCGGAGAGGAGTTTTGTTGATTGAACGTTGATTCTTGTGCATTCCTCGATGCACAAGAATCAACGTTCCCTATCTTTCTTTTTGCGAAACACGGAGAAAGTTGCGTCGTGCAGTTTAAGACTAAAGGCTCGGCAAGCTGACGTAAACAGTCGATCTGGTTTATGACAACACGAGGTCTCATTCTTAAAAAAAATGGCTTGAAGAATTTTCATCAAGCTCAGATTGGAGCATGTAGGAAACAACAAAAATATATATATATATGTATAGCAGCTCGCAATAAATCAATATTTGGGTAACCAGCCGGCGTCGTTGAGCTTGAGGAGCACTGTATATTAGCACTTTTTGTTTCGTTTAATAAAACGACGTCTTAGTAAATTTCTAAACAACCTTTTAAATATGCTATCTGGCTGGTTCCAGAACAGAGATCACAACTTTACACGAAGGGGTGTTTTTAAACTATAAAAGCATTCCTTAAAATTGTTAAAATAGCATAAGCCACAAGTATTCATATCAATAAGCTTCTGCCTTCCTAGTACCCTATATTGCGTTATGGTCTAATTTTTTCTACCTTCCAGAACAGACTAAGAAGAGATTTGTATACATTTGTAACTTATCAAGGTACCGACTACCTCGACGCGTCTGCCACGCTTAATAACCTCAAGCAGGAAGTACGAAAACCATCATATGGAAAATACGATGCTGTTCTCCTGTTAACAAAGTAAGTGGGTGGTTAGTATATTAAAATTTGATTATAGAGAAATTCATGAGATGCTGTTATGTTAGATTCCTTTAGACTCCGTAAGGGTTTACGAGTTTATTAAGCGAATGTTCATTTACTCATGCTTGCTCTGTTTTTTTTTTTTCAAGGTGAGTTTTTTTCGTAAAAACTGTCTAAAAACGAGAGAAAAATTTGAAATCTTCATGATTAAAAAAGTTTGAGGCAGCTTTAAAAAATAGGCATAAATAATAACTTTAGTCTTCTACAAGTTTGTATAAAGCTAGACAACGTCAGTACATTACTTTATTTTTTATGACTTTCAACTTTCAAATGTCATTCTTGCATCCAGCATACACAAGCATAGACCAATCACCTAACTAAAAAGCAAAACAAAATGAAATGAACCTAATGCAACAACAAACAAAATATTGTGTTTAAACTGTTCGATTTTTAGATTATGTATATTTACCAACTATAATCACTGAAAAAATCAGTATTCTGAAGCTCCATATACAAGCGTTAAGCGCTTGTTTGTTCATCTTGAAAACCCAGTGCATCTTGAAGACCGGAGCACGGCTACTCGATTTTGGTTCCCGCTTCACTGTGAACAGCTTGTGAAGCAGCTCCCTTTGAAAAAGGAAAGGATTGCTCACATAGTGGAGAAGAAGCTCCTTGAAGAAGGAAAGGATTTCTCACAGTAACTTACGCCCAACGAGAAGGAGCGGCGCGAGGGTCAAAACACCGCGTCGTTAGCCGCTCTGCCGAACCAACATTGGAACACTTTGTTTATAGCCGCGTTTACATGAATGCGACTTATGGTGAATTCGGGTGGTCGCCTCTCTTCTTTGACCTTGATTCAGCAGAGCGCGCCCACCTCGCCACCAAAGGTACTCGAGATCCTTTTCAGCCAACCACAGCTGCTGGGTTCAGAGCGATGACATTCCCAGACCAGTCACGGAACTAAAACTTCTTGACATTGGTAATGCATGAAAAGAAAAGAAAGATTTTACGAGGTGCGGTGGACGATTGAGCAATATTTACGCTCGCAATGTGATGAAATAACGGTTGTGACGTAAATTGTTCTACGCATCGGTATGTCAAAAAAAGGAAGAAAAAAAAGAAAACAGCAGTATGTGAATTGATTTTTGCAGAACGGAACGAAAGCCAATGCTTGGAAAGAGTTGTCAACTCATCGCGTTTTCGACAGGGAACACGCTGCGATAGCGGTCAAGCGTTACGGCAGAGCAGGCAAATATAAAATGTTTAATAAACCGCATTCTTCTCATGGCGAAATATCGTGCAAGCTGGATTTAGCACCTATTGCCATGTGACACAAATCGCAGTGCAGTATATTCGGCTCTCGCTTTATTTTAAAACACAACCCTTTGAACGCACTTTTACCAAACCTGAAAGTTTCTTGAAGCGACCACAAAACCTGGTAGAAGAGCGGCAAGGTCTGCGAGCTGTTTTTTCGTCGGTTAGGTTTAGCGCATTCAACGCCGTGAGATGAACGATCTCGTGAAAACACTGGGAATGCTTCACACGTCGATTTGTCCTGTTAAGTTCACAAACCAATGTCGCACCGTCGAAAGCACAAGCACTTTGTAGAACCCGGTATCAATCGCCGTCATGCCGGACCCTGCGCACCACCACAGACTACTGCCAGATATCGTCAACAAAACCACGGGATCCCCGTCCAAGTATACCACGTGACGCCTGCGCCGCTCAGCACTCCGACGGCTACAGACGGAGTGCTAGAGAGAGCTCTGGGAGGGAGAAGTGCCCTCGGATAAAGCAGCCGATTAGGCCACAGCACTTTCTTTTCAGCCCCCAATATTGCGCGCTCTGGGCAGAGCGCTCGAGAGCGTGCAGAAAGAAGGACGCTACTTTGCCATCTGACGCATCGACACCAGTGGTCGCATTTAATGTGGCCATCTAAACGGTATAATGCGACAGGGGAGCCCATCGCATTGATGTCACTAGACGTAGGTGGATCGAGATGGAGAATGCGCATTCCTTTAACTCATGTAAACGGACTCATTGAATTTCAGAACGGGGAGGATTATGGGAAGGCGCTCGTTGCAGGAGCGTGTAAAGAGTTGAGAACATCGTGGTGGCGGCGGTGGAGAGCGGTACCGTGTGGTCGACCCCACTTTTCGCCCTAGAAGAAAAGCCAACTTTTATTGCCATGCCATCATAAGTGAGAGGAAAATAGCTGAGCAGCTTGGTGAGAGCGGCCTTCGACCAAGCTTTCCGAATCACCACTTGCGCCCCAGACGGAGTCCTTAGAGGCTCTGGCGCAAACAGGAACAGCGCCGGGAGCTCCGAGCACTCGCTGGTACTACCGGAGGAACAGCTCCTACCTTGGTGCAGTTTTTGCCTGCGCCGGAGCCCCTGAATCTTAGAGTTTGGTCGAAGTTGCTTTGGTTTGGCGAGGCGGACCGCGGCGTTGTCCTCCGAGCGCTTGCAAGCGACCTAGCCCGCCATGGTAAGCCCACCCACGTCGACTCTGTTTCAGACCGGCCCGGCCCGGTGCATAAAGTGCTTGAGTTAAAATGTTCCACGTCTTGTACTTCGCACAGCATCGAAGACAACGGGCACGATCTTTACGCTCGTCGACAGAGCATCCGTACGCGAAAAAAAAGCACCGGAAAGCGTAGTCACTTGGTACGGCTGGTACCGCTCCGTGCAGCTTTAGCTTTGAGATGTGACACGGCCTGTTGCCATTTTCGCGTAGGACTTGATGTGCATCCATGGAAACGTTGACACTTCGGCTTCATTCCACTAACGATTTTGAGTCGATGCACTCATGTAAACTCAGCTTATGTTCCTGGCGAGGCGGTAGATCGTACCCGAGCTTGAAATAAAAAAGAGGACGATGGGCTTGCCCTCCACTTCATCGTTCAATGGATTACCGCGGATGCTACATGTCATGAGAGCAAGTTCAATGCAGCGTGCAAGTTTACGCACAAAAAAAAGAGAAAAAGAAGTAATGTGCCCTTTTGAGAAGGGAAGAGGGGGAAGTAGAGAAGAAGGGGGGGGGGGAGGGGGGAGGCGATGCGCTAGGCTCGCTCGCGTGATAGACCTAACTTGCTGGAGTGGCTAGTATGACCCTGGAACGCCCGCTGCGGTCACTCGTAAAAATAATGGAGTATAGACGCTGCTTGCTACTTCACCCTCCTGACTGACCTCGTTGTCGTGGCCACGTGTAGCTTAGTTTGGTCTCCGATTTAAGCACGCAGTAACGTGCCTGTGACGACGTTGTGTAAGTGCTTCGCCACGGTGCCGCAGATGTCTACTCCTAGGCAAAAAAAAGTTACTGTATTCAGCGCCTAGAACTTGATGTTGACCTACAGAGACTGCCTGCGCCTGAGAGACAGGAGCTTATAGGGCGAGCTCTGAAGTTGCTAAAATGTTGAGTTATAATTCAGGACCAGTTAAATAAGTAAAATTTGATACCACTGACTCAAACTTAAACGCAAACTTTATCGAGAGATTTGCAACGCATTTTCTCCTATCGGGCTGTTGGTCAGCCTCCACGCCAGCCATAAAGTAGCGTTTGACATATATTTTGGCTAAGATAAAGCATGCAGAATAAAACATATTTGAAACTGCCATCTGCGAACATTTTAGAAATACATCTTTCACCTTCTATGTCCCCAACCTCGTAAGCTGTTTTTTTTTTGTTTTTTTTTTGGTAGGCGGACAAGCAAAATAGTAATGCGAATTGTATTATATTGTTCTTATGTTGGACTAAAAGAAGATCGGCGACTTCAGAACGCGCGGTCAACCTGCATCTTAGCTTCGAAAGTTATATTCAGATCCCTGGTAAATGCCAAGTTTTGTCTCGTATCTACGTTCATGGTTTATAATATTCTAACTGTTCCCTCAAATTTCACTTATATTAAGCCTCAGGCGATATTATACTATAGTTGATATTTGAAAACAGCGTTAATTCAGTTATTCGTGCAAGGAATACATCGCGTCACTCGTCCATTTGTAACACTAATGTGTAATGCACGTTAAGGACCCAAAACTAAGTGCCGCACTGCACTGGCTAGATTTCTCATCTACAGCAGAGACACCAGACCCTCTGAGGCTAATTGACCTCCCGGTGTCTAAGTACACAGAGCATAATTGAAATTAGTTTTTACTTCAACGTGTTAAATATAACAATTTGTTTTATTTATATAAGGAGAAGATAATTGAAAGAACAGCATGTAGTTTACTTTAACCGACGACCAATCCGCAGATAGCAATGGTGGGTTTCTAGCAACTCTGTGTGTAGACTGTAGAGCAATGGCCCTTTAGTCTAAACCTCGATGTTTAGTCTACAGCCTACAGTCTTCACACAACTCTGAGTGTAAACTGCAGAGTAATGACCTTTTAATCATACCTCGATATTTAGTCTTGTTCATGGAAACCCAATAAAACACTAGAATGGTGTCAGAAGAAAGTTGATAATTAACGTTATATTCGTGAACTTTGTGTACCACAGCATCATTGAAAGAACTCCAGAAAGAAGCAAAAGAGCACCCAAGCAGGTAGAGAATGGTCACACACTCCCGCCATTTCAGATCCTTAAACTTCAAGCAACAGTCACCGATAATATCAACCAGTACCAGGCCAAATCGTTGAACAGATTTGGGAACTTACTTTGTGTCGCCCGACACTATTAAAGACGCCCTCAATTAGGGCTTTCTTCATTTCGCAAGATAGAAATTCCACGATATCTTCTGTTCACACATCGAGAAAACATCACCTAGTGCCAACTTTCGGCACCGTCATTCAAGGCGCGCTGGGATGGTCAACGTCGTGATACGACGCGGCGAAAGCAAAATCTCGGTGCTATGTCGCGCCTCTACTCAACACGACATTTTCAATCTTTAGATTTTCTCATGCACTTTGCATCATGCACTTTGCAACATTGCTAACGGAAAGCTTGAAAT
Organism: Ixodes scapularis; assembly: GCF_016920785.2. NCBI lineage: Eukaryota > Metazoa > Arthropoda > Arachnida > Ixodida > Ixodidae > Ixodes > Ixodes scapularis. The sequence goes on along the minus strand of NW_024609879.1, from coordinate 136,618,892 downwards.
GAAGAGCCAAATCATAATTTCAACAACAATTTCTCGCCTGCGGAGGTATGTCATACTTAACTCCTATGCCACACACGCTCAAGCATTAACAAACGTGGAAGGACGTAGAACACGTTTTGGAAACCGAACGGCTCGCCGACTACAACAACTCTGTACCCGCAGTACACAGCCACTGTCAAATAAGCGGGAGGAAGCGAAAGCGGAGCGAGAGACCACTCAATAATGCAGCTCGGGGGTGGACTGAGCGATTGGAGTCTTTAACTCTCTAAAGAGTCTCGCGTCAGATACCTCCACACTGGGTTATTTTGAACCATTAAGGATGACAAGAATAACTGGATACAAGCCTACATTGATTTGGTGATATACTAACGCAGCGAGATTACACACATACTGAAGTGACAGTATATGCAAGCAAAATATATGCAGCTACTGGCAAGAGCTGTACGGCATCCCCCACAACATACCTATTTCTTCTCAATTTTCCGGCCCGGTATCTGGAACATTCGGCATAGAATGTTCGAGTATCGCGCTACGGCGAGTCTGACTCGGCAAACCCGCGTTGTCCTACTTATCGATTACACTCCGTGTAAAAATAAATACTAATCCTTTAGAAGCACCGAGAAGCGTTCCCACTCGTCCGTGCACGAGGCAATACAACATTGTGTTCTGTTCGTCCCCTTCCGAGTTGCTGAGTCTCGGGTTTTATTACCATGAATCATCAGCAGCTCTCTTGTTTTTTAAGTACTATTGCAATATATATTGATTATTTATTCTGGCAACTGTATTATCTATTCATGTTCTATTATTCTAAGATAAAGTAAGTAGGCAGGCGAGCTGGTTGATGTTACACATTTTTGAAAACCGGAGACGACGGACGAAGAAGGGGACGACACACAAAACGTCTCAAACGCAGCTACTAAATTTTATTTGAACAGTCGTTTATATAGCATCTCTCCCACACGTCTTCCGGAACTGCTCACGTCACAGCAACTTTTAGCCAGGGTACATCTCGTCTTGACTTTTTACTTTTTCTAATCACCCCACTTAGTTTGTACAAAGCATTGCAATACAAGCCCCATCGTCACACCCCCTAAAGTCGGACCCAAGGAATGACACCTTTACACCCCTCCTAGCCAAACTGGCAAAAAACACAAACGCCGTCGTCGGTGTTTGTGTTCGGCTTTTTAGTGGTCAGCAAGTTACGTCATCGGGCTGCAGCGTTGGAAGCGGACCTCATCTACCTGTGATTTTGCATAAGAAGACGGTTCGTCGACCAAGAGAAGTTCAAGTTCATGTCCTCACAGAGGGGCCATTGGAAGTGCAAGAAAGTGCTCAAGGCCTACCGCAACAGTCTCACAATGGAACTCAAGGAACTGCTGCAGCTATGTGAGTCGTTCTGGAATGTACTGCGAGGAGACATGTTCCGTACTTCAAGCGAGTATGTATTTTGGAGGGGAAGTGTTGCACGGAAAAAGGAAGAATTATGGTCGGACAGCAGAAACGATGCTTTAATGAAAGAGGGGGGTCAGGTTTTACAAAGAAAATTCCCTGTCGGATAAGAAGGGGCAGGAGGGAGTGGGTCCAAAGCAGTCCAACGTGGTAAACCCAATGAATGTGGTCGTTTCGAGGCGTTCGGCTTCTTTGTTAGAAAAAGGTCCCAAGTTTTGTTTGAACGTAGAGCCGTCGAGATTGGATATTGTGTCGTGCATCCACAGCATAGCTGCAAGGGTTCCAATGGACGCGAGGCAAGGTTTCGTAGACCAATCAATTAAGGCTGTTTCAAGGTTAGTTGGTCCTGGGAATAGACCTGAAAAAAGAGATTTCAAAGCTGTTAGGGAGCTTAAGAAAGAGTTACAGGTAGGTAAACTTTCAGTGCTACAGACTGACAAAACCGGGAAGTTCGCGATTTTGCCAGAGCCCGAGTTTCGAGAGAAATCAAGAGCAGCGATTGCGGGGTTGTTCCAGCCTGTCAAGGTTAACCTCAGACAGATAAAAAGGAATGTGCTGGGGATTCTGAATGAGTGTGAGATGGATAAAGTGGCGAAAAAGGTTGGAGAGGTCACAAGGGACTCGTTTTCTATCAAATTCTTTCTAAAAGACCACAAGCATATGTTGCCGCTTAGGGTAGTTGTCAACGAGAATGGAACTTGGCACACGGTTGTGTCGACTTTTCTCCAAGGTTGTCTGTCGACAATCGAGTTGAACAGTCCTATCGGTCTCAGGAAGTTGGAAAAGCTTGTGAGCTGTTTGACGCCTTTCCACCTGCAGAAGTGCGAAGTCATGTCACTAGACATTAAAGACTTGTACTACTCCCTCCATCAACCATTGCTTCTCTCGAGATTAAGGGACTTGTTGGAGGCAAACTTAGTTCGGTTCCAGTCACAGTCTGGGATAGACGTAGGGAGTTTTCTTAACTTAACGGAATTATATCTGAACTCCACAGCTGTAGAATTTGAGGGGGGCAAATACGCTCAAAAGAAAGGGGTCTGTATCGGTTCATCGTTGACACCGGCTTTGTCCGAGATTTATTTGGCTTCATTGGATTCGGCCTTGGGACAAGTTGTACAATCATTCCCAACAGGGTCAGTGTTGATCAGGACATACGTTGATGATATTTTGATATGTTCGGTTGAGAAGGGGGAACTGCCTGAGATCAAAGATTTCATAGTACAAGCAGCGCCTGAGTTGACCTTTAGCAGTGAGGAGCCTGTTGAAGGTGTGCTGCAGTATTTAGATCTTGGGTTGAACACGATGGACGGGTTGTGCTGGGAATATGGAAAAGTAGCCACAAAACCTTTGTTGCCCTACAAAAGTTGCCATTCAAAATTGGTTAAACGAGGGGTTGTCATGTCTCTGCTAGACAACGCTTTAAAAAAATCTTGTCGGCACAAAGTACATAAAGCTGTTATAAGACAATTAGAACGCATTAAGGAGGCAGGGTATAAGAGTAGCCTTGTGGAGGGGGTCGCAAGGAAGTGTGTGGTGAGACTCAGAGGAGAGGTGAGGAAAGAAATTGAGAAATCAGAGAAGGTAGTGTGCATTCCTTTTTTTCCATAAGTTTTCGCACAACCTGTTGGCGCTTGCTGGGAGATTCAAGATAAAGGTGGTCTTCACTCCCGACTTTAAGTTGAACAGGCTTATGCCGTTCGCGGGAGGGGCGCGAGGTTGTCAGAAACGGCACAGAGAAGCTGCCGTTGATTGCCAGGTTGGTGTAGTGTACGATATTCCCATGGCCTGCGGTTTCACCTACGTGGGGCAGACAAAAAGGTGCTTGAATGAGAGACTGCTTGAACACATGCGGGCAGTTAGGATCGGGTCTTCAAACTTTGAGATTGCTAAACACGTACAGGAGTGCAATAATTGTCTGCCAGATTGGGGGTCTATTGTTGTTTTGAGCAAAGAAAAAGATTGTGCAAAAAGAGTTTTGAAAGAGACAACTAGAATTACGACTGTAGGAAACTGTATCAGTCAGCCGTCAATCGCATTAGACGAAGCGACCCAAAAAATTTTGCTGTTGTAAATTAATTTTTTTTTATTGGGTTTTCTTTTTTATATGTTTCAATGTGGGGTGCTTGTGCGTAATACGAGATGCGAGTTAGGCCTTGGAGCTTGTGTGAAGGTGTGTGCGTTGGGTCCGACCTTCGGGGTTGCGACAATGAAGGGAGTTCGGAGGTTTGAATTGTTATCAGACTAGACGAAGCGACCCAAAAAGTTTTGTGCTGTTATCATTTTTTTTTTTGCCAGTTAGGCTAGGAGGGGTGTGAAGGTGTGGTTCCTTCAGTCCGACTTTAGGGTGTGTGACGATGGGGCTTGTATTGCAATGCTTTGTCCAAAGTAAGTAAGGTGACTAGAAAAAAAAAAAGTCAAGACGAGATGTACCCTGGCTAAAAGTTGCTGTGACGTGGGCAGTTCCGGAAGACGTGTGGGAGAGATGCTATATAAACGACTGTTCAAATAAAATTTAGTAGCTGCGTTTTAGACGTTTTGTGTGTTGTCCCCTTCTTCGTCCGTCGTCTCCGGTTTTCAAAAATGTGCTATTAATCTTGTTGCTTTAAGAATCCTCTCTAAAACAGCAATGTTGTAGATTTTCAAATTCAAAAGAAGAAAAAGTTACTAATTATCTAGGTACTACACATTTAGCCTCAATCAATGTTAATATCAGCGTGAACAAAATATTTCGAGTTATTAAATGTACTAAAAAGAGTTGATATTTCCTTTGTCCAAATATTTGAGTTTGAGCAAGGTGGCACACAGTACATACGATGTAGCAACATACGTTTTTAAAGATAGATACAACGTATGTCTCTGCACATTCCATTTAAATTTCAAGTATATCTGATAAACAGTTCTCACTGACAGACATAACTATTCCGCCACCCTTTATTTCACTCGGCAAAGTAGTAGACATAATGACCCTCTAGGGTGAGAGTATCACACGTTGTTTCTTCCCTATTTATTTCACTAAAATGATCGAGCTCTTCTTAGGAAGCTATTTTTTGGACAACAGCAGCTTAATTTTACCTGAAAACGTTTTTACCTTTTCCTCATTTTCTATTCACCAGGATGATCTCCTTAGGCATGTTTTGCCATTCTTTGAGTGAGGGGAACGACTCTTTCATAGGCATTTAATTTTATTTAAGTTTCTTTTTCCTTGAAATTGATTAACAGCGGCCTCTTCTCTTGCGCAGTTTTTAATGTTTGATAGTAAGGTCCTCTTTCTCTGTAAGTTCCCGTTAATGTGTATGTCTTCATCTCCCAGAGTCACTCACTTCTGAGTTCAGAAATTTCTCAGTCTTTGCTCTGTGAACCTCACCAACAATGAAGCTGTGTGTCCTTCCTGTGCCTAAGCATGCGGACTGCATTAACTACCCCTTCTCTTAGTTCCGGAAGCCGCTGTCTTTTGGCAATCTCTTTGACCGCTGTTACTGGATCTTCACTATGCTGTCAAGTGACTACTTGATTTTCAATATTCTGCAGTCTATACTAATATTATGCCTTGTTCATTGTTGTTTTCAACTCCTGTATTTCCGTAATAGGTTACGGTGAGGCGCCGTCGAGAAGCTGTGCGTCAAAACCTATGTATTCCATAGAGCAGTGGTCCTTCAATGGGATACGGTTCATTCGTCACATGCGCACTCGTCACAGGACGATTCGTCGCACAGGAACATTCGTCATAGGATGACTCGTCACGCGGCCAACCGGTCCAACAATAGTTCGTCCCCCCAATTATGTATTGTTCAGTTTGGTTCGGGCGGACAAAGCGGCTCACCTCATATCTTGCTATTTCTTTGGCTTCTCAAAGGCGAAGAATTTGTAACAAATGTTTTAGCTTCTGGTTCGGTCCCGAATATTGAATGTTGGTTCGGCCTGACAAAATGGGTCACCTCTTATCTCAGCACGTCTTTCGCTTCCCAAGGTCGAAGAATGTGTAACAGACGTTTTAGCTTCTGGGTCCGTCCCGAACGGTGATTGCGGAGACCATATAAGAGCGACTATTTTTGGACTCAGGCTACATAGAGAGACGTAAAGCCATGATGCTGTACGAGAAGTACTCGTAGTCATGCGGCAGAAAGAATTTCGGTACTTATTGGCTTTGTCGAAGAGGTGTATATGCAAGGCCAAAATAAAAACTGATTTGGCTGCCAGTCGGATTATTGCACGTTCAGGCCAGCAACTTAAATCAACCTGCTGAAGACTCGTAATATAATGAAAGTAAAGGCAAATGAGTATTGTAAGATTAGTTTTTCTAACCATTGGTTTATGTTACAGTGGGAAGTCGTGAAACTTTTCATCAGGGAATGTGGGCAGTTGTTGAAATTTACAATTTACTATCGTCCCTTGCCCGATCGATGTGACCAGTTGCCCCCATGACGAGTCATCCTGTGACGAGTGTTCCTATGTGACGAATTGTCCTGTGACCAATCGTCCTATGACGAGTGCGCATGTGACGAATCGTCCTCATCCCTCCTCAATCACTGATGTTTCGTGGACCCCTTGTGGATCGGCGGATAAGACAGAGGACCCCCTTCGGGAAGAGGAGAAGGGAAACTCATAGGTTAATTAGGATATTGATTTAATAACTGAATATCGCTAAGGGCTAGTGTAAATAGATGTTTCTCAATGACACACACACGAGAAAACTCACCCGAAAATTAGAACGTTTCTTCTGATTCTGAAAAATACACCCATTATTGCCGGGCTCGACTGATGAGGCATGGCTTCCGGGGCCCCTAGAATGCCTTCGCGGACCCCGATGGGTCCGCGGGGCCTCATTTCAGAACCACTGCCATAGAGGGCACTGTACCCATGAACAGAAGCGAGTTGAACGACACGAGGCGGGCATTGGGGAAGATGGGGGCACTGCCCGTGGAAGCAGCTCCTATGGCAGACTCATAACTGAGTTCAGCCAGTGACGTTGGCACCAACGTACACATTGTGACACTGTTAGCGCGAACACGACAACGGCGCATTTTCGCATTTTACTTCTAAATACTATTAGCGAGTACGAATTCCTATCGCTTACATTATAGAACTAAATGAGGTCTTTCCGTAGCAATAACAACTTGGATGACATCCCTTGGTTTCAAAAAGAAAAAATGGAAAAACCGGCGATCGCTCGTTCGTGCTAACAGTGCCGCGCTCTGTACCTACTGTATTCTGCCATTTTTTTGTCTCCCCCTTTGCCCACACGGGATACGGGTCAAAGAAAGATGTTTTTAATTGTATCTAGAATTTTATCACAGAACGTGTTCAGTCGTTTAGCAAAAAAAAAGAAAAAACTTTAAATAAAGTATTACACAAAGTTCGACGTGAGCGCGTTGGTGAAGTTAAATAAAACAGAAAGAATAAACATAGGGACGGAAAGAACAGCACGTAGCATTGAATTTCCCCGCTAAATATTCTGGAAAATAAGTTTTTTTATTTTTTATAATTACACACCAATTCCATTTCCCACTAAAGTTATCGGGGAAACGCTTCCAGTTGATGTCTTAAATCTCCGAAACATGAAACTTTTAAATTCTACCCTCAGTTTTATTATAAATATCGAACACCTTAGAATATTTTTTTATCTATTCACTTTGCGACATGGCAACAGCCACATGAGCATTTCATACAGAAACCTATATGCGTAACGTATTTGTGCTTTTGAATGAAATGCTCCCGTGGCTTTTAGAAAAACTAAAGCTCTAATATTTTAATCCCGACAGTCGCTTAAAGGGGCACTGACACCCCAAAGGTCGTATTTATTTTTATTGTCTAAAACGATGCAAGTTGCAGTCATAGACACGCAAAAAAAACCGCATCGCGAAAAAAAATTTTCCCGCGCGCGCGCGCGCCTTTTTATTTTTGGCGTTTGATTTTCCCGCCTCTCGCCTCCTCGCTTCTTTTGATCGGTGACGTCAAAAATCAGGAAATTTAGAAGCTTTGTAGGCGACATCTCTATAACATTTAATTACGGCAATCCTAAAACATGTTTTTTAACGCAATTGCGAACGCACTACGGCCCTTCTTTTTGAAATACCAAAATCGGGAGTTCGTTGTGGTGCCGTCTCCTGGATTTGTATCCTCCAACGGAAAACAGGCGACACCGCTCAAAACCGGTCCGCCGGAACGCCGCCGCTCGCTCCTTCCCCCTCGCTTTGGGTCGCCATGGCAACAGCAGGGAGTGGTGAAAGAAAGGGGACTCTCAGGTCTCCTGAATTTTTGACGTCAAGGCACCGGCGCCGATCGCGCGGGAACTTCGAATTCGGCATTTGGAAATTGTTTTTTTACTTCACGAATACTGAATTCCCAAATTTCAAATTTTGAGGGTAATGTCCCGGCATCGTTTTCAATCGTTTCGGATAATAAAATAAATTACGATTTTGATGTGTCAGTGCCCCTTTAAGCAGAATACAGTAAATAGTGTCATTGGATAACACATAAAAAAATGTCAATTCTCTATACAGCAAAAACTTGGCGACGAATCATGGAGGAATCGTGAACGTGGAAACACAAGGTACGAAACTTTTAACTATCCGCGCTAGACGTTTTATATAATATAACAAAAAATAACTAGAAAAAGTCAAGATATTAAGAACTGGAGACAAGGATATAGACCAAGGAAAAAGAAAGGGTTATCGAAAGAGAGAAAAAGCAAAATCATTCTGGTAATAGAATAAGGTAGCATATCATATGTTTTCTGTGGCGGAGGTTGATGTAGCAAAAACGGTTTTCCGACCTGGCACCAGTGTTGCGAAATGGGCACCCCAATTCCATTCCAATTCTATTCCGGGGAATTAAATATTCCAACTATTCCACTGTTTTCAACTCCTCGGAATGAAAACGTAGCACCCGTTCTCACTCCTGGAATGGCTGAAATCTTCTATTCATTCCTTTAGTTTCTAAACGTGAAAAAAAGGACAATTGAGAGCCACACTTTGATGCTGAGAAAGAGCAGCATGAAGCTGCTGACCTTATCGAACGGGGAGACGACTGGAAAAAGTATGGAAAAGCTTTTTCAAGTCATTCCTTTCAGTAAACAGAAGGGCGGCCGCACAAAGCGCTTCGTGGCACTTGGTGGTAAGGCAGACATCGATCGCGCTACCAAGCGTAAAAATTCTTGCGAGTCGCAACAGACGCCAACAATTAAAACCACCCATTTTGTTCTCAAATGAACCGTATACCCGCAAATGGTACATGGTTAACATGTTGTTCGTTTGACACAACGTTCAACATGTTAAACTAATTTTCTTTACCAAGGAATTCAAGGAAGATATGGAATCTCGTAAATGAGTTAATTGGTAGAAAAAGAAAAAAATAGCATTGAAGATGCGATAAGAAATAACTTTCCCGGTATCAACAACGACACGAAACTGGCCGTCTTTCAATATCAGTTTTGTTAATACTGTAAAAGCCTTAAAGTAGAATATAATGCGGCATGTGAAAAATGCCGGCTGAAGAGGGGAATTCTTAAATTCGGCGCACTTATCAGAACTATACGAACACGAATTGTTCGATATTATCAGTTCATTGTCAATTACAAAGATACATGGAGAGATAGAATTCGCGTACGGGATTTAAAGTATTCCAAAGTGAAAACTGAGCCTACTTAAAATTATCAATGGCTGTTTGACAACGGGTGAAATACCTGAAAGGCTAAAAGTACCAATAGTAAGACGGCTTTATAAATATAATAATCATAAAGAAGTTGGAAATTATAGACCCATGCGTATCTATATTTTCTGTGATCGGTTACATCCAAGAGAAATGGGTTGAAAAAGGTATGAATGTATTTTGCGACAAATGTACGTTATTAAATGACGCGCAAAATGACTTCCGAAGACAAAGAAGTACAATTTCACTACTAGAAGATTTCTCCTATTTCCTATTCCCTTACAGTGTGCGCTCAGACGTATTGTGTCGTTCTAGTCAAGTGCGGGGCTTGGGAGTGCTTTTTGACTCCTCCTTGAGATTTGATAGCCATGTGGCTCGTATAAGTATCTGCGCGTTGCGCGCGCTCGGTGTTGTTTGTCGAACGACTAGAGTACTTAAAAAACCCGCAACGTTTGTAACCCTGTACCGCTTTTTGACAAGGTCTCAACTCGAGCACGCCTCTCCTGTACGGAATGGTAGTTGTAAAACTACCCTCCTAAGGCTGGAGCGAGTGCAAAACAAATTTTTATCTATTTATCGATATCGATATTTGCGCGATGAAACATCTCTACCAAAGAATAAGTGTATTGGACGTCCTACATATGAACAGCTTATATCACCGTCGAGAAAAGGCATATCTGGTTTTCCTTTTCAAATTCCTTCAGAGCATGGCCGACTGTTCAGAACTATTCTCACAGATATCTTCATGAGTTCCTTGAACAGCGACCCGTTTGACAACGTCTAATTATTCTCCTCGGACGTTAAGTATCCTAGGCCCCATGTTTCGTATGTGTCGGGCATATAATGGCATTGCAAGTGATCTTGATATTTTTTATATGACTGAATTTGTCAGATATCTCAGAGTCTTGTATGAGTCTCGCTGAACCTGTCGTAATTGTGATGTTATTATATATTATTTTGATAAGGTATATTCGTTTTTGTGGTAGCCTTCAACTCTGCGTTCGGACCCTGTGTTTCGTACTTTTTTTGTTGTGTACATCGTATTGTTGTGTCAGCATGCGTTACATGTATCATATCTTTTACTCAATGATTTGAGCTTTTTATGTTTTTTCTGTTTTTTTTTTAATTTTTTTCTCCCCACTTTTTTGTAGTGTGTAAGAGTTGGTGTGCCAGTACCAAGACCGCATGGTCGTTCCTGGACACCCAATAAAAATTAATCTTGATTCTTGAATATTATTATTTTTACTAAGGGAGTCCCTCAGGTATCTCCGTTGTTCTCATGGGATTCTGGAAAATTCGGCGTAGGATGTTTGGCGCGCAGAACATTCAGAACTCGATCAGACGAGAATGTTCTCGAACTTGCGAGAACGCCAAGTTGAAAGAATAAATAAAGGGACATTCCGCTGACTGGGGGCATTGAACGTGGGCCTTCCGCGCGACAGTCAAGCGCGGTAACCATTCGGCAAGATGGAATAACCAACAAAGTACCTACAAGATGTTTTCAGAAAAGTTTGGCGGACCATGTCCGTTGACCATTTTTAATTTTTCGTGGGCTCAATACCTTTCAGAACAAACCCGGAATGAAGCAATGGTGAAGGTGCAGGCTACCTGGTGTAAATTGAGCATAGTTGTAAATCCGCGACCGGGGATACGAACGAGGAACAAAACACAGAACGACACGTAAAAAATTTCAAAAAATCTTTTTTGCGAAAAAAAAAAAATTGTTGGCCTTGCGGAAACACTTAGAGGCACGCTTCAAGTGCAAATCGCTTTCTTCGAATTGCGCGCAGTCGGCCTTTCGGGCACATCTCCCCATAAAATATGTTGTGGCTTCCAGTGTACACATATTTACTCACAAACTACGTATAAGGCAGATTGACTCAAAATATTTATCACTATAAGTGACGACGTGGTGAATGTCTAGAAAAAAAATCACAAACATGGCACATTCTGTAAAAGTACTTACTCTTTATATTTTGTTTTCTCAGCATTTATATATAGTTGAACTTTGAAACCTTGCCATCGTGCTGTCCTGTATCTTTTTAATACTAGCGCTAAATATGGTTGTTCTGGGCAGCAGAAAGAATCAATGAGAAGCGCTCAAACGTGGTTATTTTAATAATTACGGGTTAATTTTAAACTTAATTTAAAAGAAAACATATCGATTTTTTCATATGTCCCACATTAAGGCAAATGATAGGTGCTAAAATAATATGCAAAAACATATAGCATAATTTTTGTATATTATAAGTTATAAAGCTGGAAATATGGCCAATTTGAGGCTACTGCTCACGATAGAAATAGATGACAATTTCGTTATTTTGATAAAGTGTACAAATGCTCGAAGGCGGTCAGAAAGAAACAAATTTACGGCACAGAGGCAGACAGTGGTATTAAATTAAGAACGTTATTGCGTTTTTTGTATAAGAGGCAAAAACATTGCGTGGGGTATGGGTGACGTTAATTCGTGGGGTAACGTTAAGTGACACTTATGGGAATGCGAGAAGATGGCAGCGAGGACATATCGACCCAATTCGGGACCGCTCAGCGCCGCGAAACACCAACAGCGCCGTTGTCCAAGGGCCACAGTAAACTTTTCTGCTACCACCGCGACCCTATCGTTTTATGCCAAAACTAAATCCTTGTGTGCCCCTTTTATGCACCAAGCGAGATAGAACACCATAATATGTGTACAGCGAAGCAATATTAGCCTTACTAAACCAAAGCATGGCACAAGTATGGTCCTGCTCGAGCAGGATCGACATAAGGTCGTTTGCCATGTCCTCATCTCCGGGAACTCGCGCTCAACACTTGCACACCACAACCGCAAAAAGGTCTCGCTGGTTGAGAGGTTGGATGCATGGACAAGAAAGATCGCGGCGTGCTAGACGAGTTTTGAAAGAAGCTTCTTGATACAGACCCGTGGGAGCAACGAAACCTGCAGCGCGTCAGCCGTGAACCGTTCCTGCAGCTTCCTTCACGCGTAAAACCAATAATCTTGTAACGTAATCGACAAAACACAATTATACCCCATTTTTGCTCCAACCTATTTATTTTTGCTTTGCTTGTCAGAACACTCCTGTGTTGTTGCCGTACCAAATGTTTCTCAATGCCCGCCAGAGATCCCTCGAATAGCCCTGGACTATTTCTGTTTGCCCGTCCGCGGACTGAAATAATATTTGATTTCTGCTTTAGGGTGTTTCCACTTGAAATTGTGTAATGCTGGCCCGGGTCATATTTCTTTTTCTGTTTATGAAAAATATATACGTGTAGTTTATGTTCTTAGAAGGAGCATTCTGCTATAAGCGAACGCCGTCGCTAATTATGTTCTAGACATATAATTTTTTGAATTTTCTACGCAGTAATAATTTTTACTAGTTATTGCATGAACGGTTTACAGTATGCACACATAATATTAAATAAAATAAAATATTTATATTCAAAATAATTAAAAAAACACGTTACATAAACACGTTAAGAGATTGAATAACGCAAAATATACCAAAATAATCGCCTTAAAATGAATTTTACGAATAAAGAAAAGAATATGCTTAGATATTATTAGTTTTGGAATTATTATAGAAACGCAGCTCATTTGTCTAAATGTGGCCAACTTGCACGTCCATATTTCAAAAATAAATTTATCTTATTATGAAAAAAAGAAACAGGACACGCGCCGAGCTCTTGACATTGTAAGAATTCGGCTGTTGTGCCCATCGCAGCGATTGAACACGAGCCAATACCCGCATGCTCCTCGAGATATTAATTGTCCCTAGCTCAAATTGAGTCACGCATTGCTCGGGTTCAATCTATGAGCCGCAGTAATTTAATTGGGAGACTTTCCCAAACACTGCGACCTCCGAGCTGCGCCATCAAATTTTGCGACGTAAAAATTTAAAACACAAAACGCTCGCTTTTATCTTTGAAATTGCACCGCGACAAGTACCTTCATCATTTACTGGGATTGCATGCGATAATACTTGGGTCCCACTAGCGCCAGTGAGCTCGTGTAAAGTGAAATACATTCTAACTGAATATAATTGCACCGCCCTTTTAAAATCCCTTTTTTTTTACGCATCTAGGAGTTTGTTCGTTCATGAATGCAATCCCAGTATCAAAAACTGGCGAAGACAAAAACAAACAAAAAAAACACCATGTCAAGTAAAATGACACAACCAGTGTGGTACCGTGGTACGAGAATAAACTATTTATCTTTAAAACTTTCTTTAATGCCTGCGTTGACCCTTTCTGAATTTAATCAAGACAGAATAATTATAATATTGTTAGTTTTTATGGAAATAATTCATAAACACCTAGAGATACCAAATCATTGGCGAGGTCGAGATACGTTGTCACATTTATAATATATGGCATATTATTACACTGTCTCCAGGTATTGCGTATGTTGCCACTGTGTGCTCAGAAGGTAAAGTGGCAATTTCGGAAGATGATGGCTTTTCCATACAAGGAGTTTATAACGCTGCTCATGAACTCGGCCACTTGTAAGTATAAACAAATTTTATATATGCGTGCGAAAACTCCAATGGCATATAATATGTTAAATTATGGACCTGTCCATGGCAAGGGGAGTGTGTGTTGAAAGAATTACCTCCTTGTAATCATGCTTCTGCTAAAGAAACAATTGCTTCAGACGCCAAGCAGGGCATCGCGGTAGTCAGTAGTTTTATGTCAAAATATTTCCTTCCTGGCATGCAGCCTTTCTCAAAGGAGACACAACAGCGTGTGAAGACACGCTGGCAAATAGCCACGTATACAAATATTGTCACGCGCCGAAATCAAATCCACACGCAGTGCTCGTCTTCATTTAAATGTCGTCCCAAAGACCTTTACACGGCATTTAAGTGTCGTCATTGCAGGAATCGCAAAGCTTGATGACGAAATTTTGGAAATAACATTGTTGCCAACGTTAACAATGCAACCCCGACAGCATCGTCCTCAAGATTTCCCAGAGACTGAAAGACGTTCGTTTTTATCATTGAAATTACGTAACGACGAATACTTGGGCAAACAATGGTTTCGCCCATACTGGAAGTGATACATTCAAGATGATGGCACCCTTGTGAAAAACGCCTATACTTGGGTCTCACAAGTGTCACTATGTTTGCAAAAAAAATTTAGAAGCATTCGTATCCAATACCGTTGCACGGCCCATTTAAAGAGTGCCCATCTAGTGTTTAGACACCGCTCAAAGTTCGGCAAACCTTACACTTAGAGAGATGGGTATATGCACCAACTCGTGTTTACAAACAAACCGGATCGCCTCTCGAGGCAAGCCACCGGCGCCGCGCATGCGCGATGGGCTATGGTTAACAAGCACCGCGCTCCACTTTAAGAAACCTCTGGAATGTGATGTTGTCAGCGTTAGTGTGAGTACTCATGCTCTTTTTTGCGTTGGACTTCTTGATTCTGCGCCTTCCTAGCAATGTCTTACTACTTTAGTGGCTTGAGCTAATTTAACGTGGACTATCACACCGCACATATCGAAATTAAGCAATGTGGCGTGTGGCAATTCATAGCGCGTGAACGCCCCACAATGGGCACCAAAGCTTGATTCACACAGATGAGATTCTGCTCGCTATTTTCAGTCGCGACGTTGCTCGGGCTGCAAAAGCGTGGACGGTAACTGCAATACTCGACGGCGACACTAAAAACAGCTAGCAGAATTGGACCAAGTGAGTGAGGGACAGGTCGGTGATGGGCCACTGGTAACAGTGATCAGCATATCTTCTATCTACTGTTACACCGAGCTTACTTACCACAAACAACCTTTATGCTTCAAAGCACTGTGGTGCTTGCAGTTACTTTTTATCACAACCGTTGATCTACTGGCCACTGTCGCTTGAACGAGCATACGATAGTTTAGAGGAACTTTAAAGATCAAACACGTTTTGAACGATCAGAAGCCCGTTTGAGTGTGAAGACGCAGTGAACGTGGTCAGCGGGTGGTCCAGACAACTTGACGCTTTTCCCGCGTTCGTGTTGGAACAAAGCAATTAAATCTGACGACAACTTCTCTCCGCGCATTCCCGCAACAGCAGTCTTCGTACGACGGGTCTGATTTTCCCTTCTCAGGGCAACTAAGCATATCCACGTTTTTGGACGGACCGAGAGGGCAGAAAACACATGACAACTGATCACACATTCCCCGGCTCTTTTGACACGGCCCAATTTGCGGAATTTTGACGAAAACGCAGGCTTTAGTACATTTCTTCTAAAAATAGCACACCAATGCTCGTACTGCATGGCGACTTCCGCCCGAAGCGCCCGAAGCGCCACCACCGCGGTGTGACGTAACAGAGTTGAGTTGGTGTGTAATAACCATTTTTCGGACGCTACACTAAAACTATATTCCACGAAAAATCGGTGCTCTGCATAGCTGCTTCCGCACAATTTTATAGAGCGACTTTTGCGTGAGTGATCTCTTCATCTCCTATAAGAAGTTAGTGGTAAAGAAAGCGGTAACGGGATGCGCTGGCTCGTTCATCTTTTTTTTCCCCCTTATTTTACTGTCTTTTAATTTCTTGAACAATATGCTGGTAGCGAATGAAAAATCTGAATATACTGCTGCACCTCAAAAAGCGATCTATGCAGGAAAAGTGAGCAAAAAACCCATTATTCGCATTGACCAAGAGTAAAAATGTATTTTCAATGCGAAAGCGTTTACTGTCTCATGGCGCGAACCGACGTCATCAGCTTTTAAAACCGCGCCAAACGGCACTTAAACTCCCCTGCCCCAAGGGAGCGAAGACTGTCGTCTGTAGCAGAGATCTGATGGATAGGCTCCCATTGGCTGGCGTACGTCATAGTTTCAAGGAACGACGCTCGCATTGGCTCTCGCAGTGTTGTTTCAAGGAACGCCACGAGAGAAGCCCTCTCCATGGCGGCGCAGCGCACGCAGCGGCCCTGCCACCGGTAAGGGGGAGCGTCTGGCCGCAGACCCTGCACGGGCAAACTCCGAAGAGGCTGCCCGGCCGAGCTCAGCGCGGCGCGGCCACTTCCCGAGAGCGCGCGCTAGGCCGTCGGCCGCTACCTCGGCAGTAGCCAAACGTGGCCGTCCACGCCAATACGCCGCAGACGAACTAAGGAAGCGGAAGAATGACATTCATGCTTTTGCATTCACAACTCATAAGAAGTGTCTAGGTCCCCCGAAATTTTTTTTTTCAAGTCTAGTTGTCATTTTGTTTTCACAAATCACCTGGCTCCTACGAACTAGTAGCTTACTTCATTTGGATGACCAGACGAGACACGGCAGTTTCCATTGGAATAAAGCTGATGCGTATGCCAAAAGAAGCGTTGGCCTTTTCCTGTGATACTTGCTGTCTACGTAGCAGCTATTATTTATAAAGTGGGAATTCTTTTCTACACTTTCTTTCCCTGAATTCGGTTACCGCACTAAGATTGGACATACCGAGCTTAGTGGGCAATTTTTATCACAAAAAAAAAAAAGAGTTGCTGAAATTGACCTAGGTCATGGGAAAACCTCTCTACGGCCCGTGACGTGTCATAGGGTACGTGACGTTATTAATGGCATCTCCGAGTCAGCTAAAATTCTTCAAAGACCCTTTGAAGAAATTCAGCTGGCTTTTTGACGTCATCGCACTGTGAGGTGACCCACCTTACATTGCGATGACGTCAATTTCACTAGATGCCCCCACCCACCGCCCCTGTATTCCGCCGGTAATAGGAGACAAGGCTACGGCGAAGTTTTAATAAATGATCACGTCGCACCCATAACCACACTACAGAATTCAAATATATTATTTTTATGTTACCTACCTGAAAACCCTCAGACGTTTCTCTATATATGAAACCGCGTCCCGCATGGAAACAGAAGAAAAACTTACATTTACCTATTTTACATGCTCCTTTTCATGTTTAGGAGGGAACTAACAGAGTAATATCAGAAGCCTACAACTCAAACATACTCGTATTGTGTATAAGCTCAATTTTAATTAATAAAATCGGTTAATCTTCGGATGCCAGTTTCTGAAAAGGTACTTTTTTAATATTTTGTTTGGGATTGTTTCGACGTCACTATGTTTTTTTACGACCAGGGAACATAGAATCTACTATGCACTAATTATTAGGGTGTATAGAAAATACCTATTTTAACTTGCAGGCTTGGTTGCCCACATGACGGGGCACCAGCGTCTCCCAGACTGCCATTCTCTCCCGGGGCGGCATCATGTCCGGAGAGCGATGGCTTTTTAATGGCCCCATTTTTTACGGAAACAAGTAAAAATATCTACCAGCTATCATCATGCTCCATAGAACAGATACGCTTTGTTGCGGGGTAAGTAACACACGACGAAGAATAATGTTGGAATTTCTTTCAATCCTTCGAAGTAGAACAGTGGTCTTTTTTATTTTATCTTACCTGTATGGATGCTATTATAACGCTGAAATCAGTTAATTATATATACAATGCAAACATAGCAGGCGGGTTAGAATTTTCGAGGACTATTTCAGAAATTTGTTTGTTTCCCGAACACCTTCCTCAAGGACCAGCAGTCTTGCCTTGGGTCCACGCCAAGACTGCCGGCCCCGCATCCTAAGTTAACGCGGGAAGAACAGGTAGCGTATAGGCAAATTCAGGTTCCCCACTCAACACCGCTAGAACTGCCCAGTGTGCCAAGAGATAGGAACCCTCCGTCATATGGTAGGCAGTGTAGATCCAATCAAGAACACCAACCACCCCTATCCCCCACCACTCTCACCCTTTCCGCTGTAGAGCGATGAGAGAACTTGCTGTCCAGCCACGTCCTGGAAGATCAGCTTGGGTTGGTCACCAGGGGCCAGGCCGCTAAGGCACCATATCAGATTTCGTGAAGAGGAAGCTACCATCCGACACGGGCCACCGTGCTGAAATGCTCAGAATAAAAGTTTATTCTCTTTCTCTCAAGCCGAACACTAGGGCAACTCCGCTTCTTCTATCAAGCGCTCAACAATTTGTGCTTCTTTCACGCAATATATATATATATATATATATATATATATATATATATATATATATATATATATATATATATATATATATATATATATATATAACTGACCTTGATGAAAACTGCAACAACGGACGATTTATTCTTCGACGTTTCGGCCGGAGTCCGGCCTTTGTCAGGAAGAACTTTTACAGATACCGCGGGTGGTATTTATACAATGCTATGGTCGAGTCCAAGTTTCAAAAACGGCGGGATGACGGTTGGAGGTTCCAAAGAAGCGTAGGAGTAGTTCCAGATGGGCAAACGTTTGTACAATGCTACAGTCGGGTCCAAATTTCGGCAGGGTGACGGTTGGAGGTTTGGTAAGAGCTAACGAGGGCAGTTCGTATCCGGGTGAAGAGGCTTGTCGGTCGGGGACAAGTTTCAAGGACGGTGGGATGACGGTTGTAGCTTCTTAAGAGGGGGCGCAGGGGGACTAATGTCACATTCGTCTTGGGCGCACCGCACCGCATTGCGCTGCACCGACGGACGCGTCATGTTCACATGGTCGTGTCGGTGCGGCTGCACTACGTTCGCCTGGGACTTCATGCGGCGCGCGGCACCGGTGCGTTGCTGCACCAGCTGCACCGTCGGAAGGAGGCCATGCAGGTCCTCGCACTGCGACCTTGAGTTAACGCTCTCCGCTTCCTTCGGCAAATCCTCTCTCTCTCGCCTCGTCGTCGGTCTTCCTCGTCTCGCGAAATATGGCGGCCCGCAGCTCGAGAGAACGTGATGTCGGCGCTGCTACCTTCTTTCCTTCAAGCCCCATGCTCTGGCTACGATTCCAGCAGTGACGTCGGGCGTCGGTTTTTCCCTTTTCGGGAAGTGCGTGTGTGCGGTGCTGCGTTGCGTCGGCCGCCGAGCAACCAGTCCACCACGCCGGGCACGTGAAGCTTTCGTCGTTCGTCGGATTCACGACGTCGGTGAGACTTCGGACTTCGTTGGAACTTTACCCTGGACTTTGGGTCCCGCAGAGGGGACTTTCCTTTTTCGGAACTTTCGTCATTTTTGCACCGGCGAACTTGTTTCCCGGCTGCAGTTTGTGTCGCGAGCGGTGAGTTGTTTCGCGTTGTGTCGGGAATTGAGTGCTGTCTTGTTTTTTTCGCGGCCCCGCTGCCCGAAGGTTCGCGAGTATGTTGTTGGAGTAACGCGTGTTCGCATTTCGTTATGGTGATTTTGTCGTGTTGCCGCCGTGCACGGCTTTTTATTGCCTAATTGAATTTCTTGTTTTTCGTTTAACCCCTGCGTGCCCTCACCCCTGTTGATTTTCACACTGGAACTGTACCCATCGTTTGTCACCAGTCCGTCAATAAAATCGCATATGTGTAAACGCTCTGTTTCATAGTCTATGAGCTTTTGTTTTTACGTTGGCGGGCGAATTTTCGGTGTAACAAGTACATACTTGAACCATCCACTCAAAAAAACAATTTGTTACTTTCATTCCTCGCTAGATGGCGCGAGCCGCCGCCCCACTCTTGTGGATATTTTTTACCATCCACCCGTTCATGTTTTGCCCTTGCAGTGACCGGACCGAGCGCGTCGCACGGCGGGATGCTTCGCGTTCGCCTGGTAGTGCGTCATGTGGTGCACCTACACAGTGGCGTGACCTTGGGGGCGACATTTTCACGGTGCCGTCCGCGTCCCCGACGAATGTGACATTAGTGTTCGGGCGGGCAGGGGTGACCTGGACGATAGCGTACTATAGACAAAAGACACACGCGCAAACTAAAGTGCTGTCTCAAAAAAAAAAAAAAAAAAAAAAAAAAACGGCACGGTCATTTGGGTTGTTGGGGGGGGCATGCCTTAGTTAGACCTGGAAGGGAACAATGTTAAACCTAGAAATAGAAAGAGAATGAATATTAAAACCTGGAAATTAAAGAGAAAAGTTGATGGTCCACAAACACAGTACCACTGCTAACAATAAGGTCTGGGACCTGAAAATATGTCCCCTGATCGCTGTTGATATTCGTCTGTCAGCATTTTAATCGATGCCAGAGTACCGGGGCTTACATTTATTCTTTGTTTAATAGCGTTGAATGAGTAAATTATGTAAAATTCACGCTGTTCACTTTCGCGATTTGATTTAAATCCAGATTCTAGGAGCGTCACTGACAATTTATCAAACGAGTGTTCTGGGTGAGCGCGACGCTTTGATAGGGGAAGTGTCGGAAGATTTATGGCGTAAAATTTGTGATTATTAAAGCGCAGTCTAATTGCCGTTCTAGTCTGCCCTATGTATTGCATTTTGCATACCGTACACTCGAATAAGTACACGACATTCGACGAGGCACATGTTAGGTGCCCTTTAATTTTGACCGAGAACTGCGAGTGCGTGCTGCTGGCCCTGTTTGTGTGCTGCATCTGTTTACAGATCAGACATCCTGGGTGCATGCAAGGCCTACATTCGTTAGGTGGTGGCGATGAGTTTATCCGAGAGTTTACTAGCGTGTCTCTGAGGTTACGCGATCGTCTGCGGACCACCCCAGGGGCGGATGGGAACGCGCGTTTTAGGCGCTCGATTTGTTCGAGAATGTTATAATGTCGTCTTAAGATATTATTTACATCACGATCGTTAATCCTGTAAGTTAGATATAGATTTGTGCGTTGTGTGTCACTTTGCGTGGGGCGCGGGCTGATAAGGTCTGCTCGGTTCAGTTGCTTGGCTTTTCTGATTGCATCGTCAATTATACGGGGTGGATACTTTTGTTTCTCTAGCACTCACTTTAAATTTTGTCTGCTCGCATCAAAATCTGTCTCTTTGGAACAAATTCGTTTGAAACGATGAGCTTGGCTATAGGAAATGCTGTTCTTGCAAAGGTGTTGGTCGCTTTGATAATGCAGGCATTGCTGTCGATCTGTTGGCTTACGGTACAGGCCCGTGGTGAGTTTACCTTCGTCGATTTTAACGTTGACGTCTAAGAAGTTTATTTCGGTTTGAGAGTACGAATGTGTAAAGCGGATGCTCGGATGAGCAGCGTTTTATCGACCTATGAAGTCCACCAGCTCCTCCTCAGTGTGCGACTGATAAATATTAAATATTTATTAGTCGCACTAGAACTACTATAACTTAAAATTACTATAATAAATATATCATCTATAAACCTTTCGTATATTAGCGGCTTTACGGGACATTCAGAAAGTAACTGAGATTGTAATTTCCCCATAAACACGTTGGCATAATTCGGGGCCATTTTGGTGCCCATCGCGGTTCCGCTAATCTGCCTAAAGTATTCGTTGTTAAATTCGAACATGTTGAGTTCTAAGACAAGCCTCGCTAGAGTAGCGAAGACGTGTCCATCTGGGATAACCGGTTGGTTGTGGAGTTCGTACATGTCAATTAAAGAAATTATTCCGTCATCGTGGGGGATATTCGTATACAGCGACGACACATCGAGTGTAACCAGATATGGTTCTTTCGGTACGCATAAATTTGATATTTCCCTTAAGAAATGAATTGTGTCTTTAATGTACGATTTCAGACTTGTAGGTATATGCTTAATTAAACTGTCTCCATATCCTGATATGGGTTCGGTTTCTGTATACCTATTCTGGATATGATTGGGCGCCCTGGGTTACCAGGTTTGTGGATCTTAGGGAACATGTAGAAGTGGCCGGGGGAAGGCTGTACCGGTTTTATTAATTTATGTTCGTTAGCGGTTATTCTGACCTCGTCTAGGAGATCCTTAATAACCGAGGTCACAATCTGAGTGTGGTGCACCGTAGGGTCATCTGCGAGAGGTTCATTAAGCTTTGAGTTATTTATTTGGCGGTTTCCTTCTCAGATGTATTGAGAGGTGCTAAGAATCACAATTGCTCCTCCTTTATCGGCTGGTTTTATTGTTATGGTCTCTCCTGTTCCTCAGGGTTTTTAAGCTAGCCCTTTCGGTTTTAGTGAGGTTATCCCGTTTTCCTGCCTGCCTGCGATATTCCCGTATAATGTCTTTTTGCACAGCGGCTACGTATAAGTCAAGACAATCATCACGGTTAGCCTTTGGCGTCCAGTCACTCGTTGCACGCTGCTGAGAGGTGTTGGAGCTAGAAGTTTTGTCCAAGAAGTATTCCCGCAATCTTAAATTTCGAGCAAAGTTGTCGAGGTTGCGCAGTAATTGAAATTCGTCAACAAAACCTGTGGCGGGACAGAAGTTCAATCCTCTCGAAAGGAGTTTTTCCTCTTCTTTTGATATAGTCACTCCAGATAGATTAACGATTGTAGTGCCACAAGGGGCATTAGTGCTTGACCCATCGTCTGTTATGCTAATGGCCGGTTGAGTATATTCGCTATAGTTAAATGATATCGTTAGCTGAGGTGAAACAGGGTTAGGAACCTTATCGCGCTGTAGCTTACGTAGCTTGATTTTTGCGAGGTCATGGCTTTTCTTTTTATCGAATTCAGATAGGGAGCTCAATTCATATGTCGATAAGGGTCCATTTGAACGGAGAAGTGTAGCGGTCGCGCTAGTTAACTGTTTTACTTGTTTGTCACTATGATGAATAGCTATTTGGACCAGTTTAATGGAACCCTCAAGGAGAACTTGTTGCCATTCCGATCGGTCATGTTGGTCGAGGTTTGTGCAGGCGGGGGGAAGGGAAAGTGACATGCCCTTCGGGGTAATGCCTGCGTTGAGGTACACTAGCAAGGTTGATTTATGGAGTTCGTGCCTAATGCGTTTATTTGAAAGCTTGCGTACTTTAAGAAAAGTGGTAGAGTAGTTTGGAGCGGAGGAACTGGACTAACCGAACTGTCGTCAATCTTCCTTCAGGTGCGGGGAGCTCTCCGCGGAGGGTTTTCTCAGGTTGTAGCGCTGTCTTGGGGTACTTCTCGGCTGCTGCGGGCGTCGCTTCGGTGCCACACTCTCGGCAGGTGTCGGGTACTCATCGACGTAGTCGACGCTCTCGCTGGCTGCCGGGCACAGTGCTCCCGTCTTTCACGTAGGGACGACCGAGCTGGAACGATACGGCACCGACGAGACGCAATGACGGTGCTGTCGCCTGGTCAACAACATGTTGCGAGCACGTCCGGACACAAAGTCATCCTGTACCCCCTCTCACGAAAGCTCCAACCGTCACCTCGCCGAAATGTGAACCCGACCGTAGCATTGTATAAACGTTTGCCCCATCTGGAACTCCTCCTACCCTTCTTTGGAACCTCCAACCGTCATCCCGCCGTTTTTGAAACGTGGACTCGGCCGTAGCATTGTATAAATGTCACCCACGTTATCTGTAAAAGTTCTTCCTGACGAAGGCCGGACTCCGGCCGAAACGTCAAAGAATAAATCATCCGTTGTTGCAGTTTTCACTAAGGGTTTTTTCTTCTCAATTATATACCCACGCCTTCGGCCTGCCGCCCCCATGCCCGTTATATATATATATATATATATATATATATATATATATATATATATATATTGTTTCACACTTCTTGCTTTGTGATTCGTTTTTCGGCGTGCTTATCGACCAGTCCATCTCTCATGTGCTGCAGAGCAATAATAATATGGTCGAACACACCATGCCGTGTCTTTTTAGCTGTGAGTGTCCACTGGGCTCGCTTGAAGTCTGGTTTGACACTGATCGCCTGCTTCAGCGTCTTGACTTTGCATATTCTCCAACTTGCATCACAATCACCTCTGCAACAACCGGCGCGCTACAAACTGTACTCATCGACGAAATAGTACTTTTCTTTAGAAACATACTTCAGTTACACCTTTTTATAATGTGACACTGAATAAAAATAAGAACCACCTCTCCCTGAACCACTTCCACAAAAGCTACGCAGTAGCAAACCAGAGCACAATAAAGTGCACTGACCCTTCGCACATTGCAAGGGAGGTCAGGTGAAACCCCATTCTGACTGAGTCATGTCACCTAGATTGTTTTCAAATTTATAGCAACCAAGCAGAATATTTTGGTACAGACCAATCTGATCAACTTTTCTCACAGCGAACAATAAATAGTTGTCATTCGTTCTCGGATTTACAGTAAAATTGCCGTCTTGAGTTGCACGTATGAATTGTGTTATCTGATTAACAACCACATATGAAGTTAAACTGCCTGTTTGTATTGCTTATACTCCAATTAGGCACCACGATTATGAATGCCTACGAAGGGTAACGTTTAGAAGCCATGTATCAACCGACAGGCTACCTGGCAGTTTTACGACTCCAAACGAAACTTGTGAAATGAAACTTGGAGCCCTCAATTATTCTGGTGGATTTCATGAAGATCAGGTAACAACAGCATAATATATATATATATATATATATATTATACGTATATTTCCTTTTTACAGACGCTGAATGAATAGACATAAACCCGAATTTAGTAACGCTTTTTATTTGGACGCGTCGAAAAGTAGGTAAACAGGAGAAAATATCGTTATATGCCCTCGTATGATTCTCTCAAATTAAGCTCGCATTTCTAGATATCAGCGTATCTTAAGTAAAATGGCGCATTGCAATTCGTGAATGTCTTAAACTGAATATGAAAAGAATATTAAAAACATAATTTCTCTCTACGTAAATTGTGGGAGACTAAACTTTTAGGAAAACTAAACTTAACTAAAACGCATAATAATCTAGGTTGACAAATCTTGTCAATCTGCAGAGACATATTTTTTATTGCTCTACAGTTGCATAACTATATATATATATATATATATATATATATACATATATATATAACTTCACACTAAATATATATATATATATATATATATATATATATATATATATATAACCTCAAACTAAATCAGGCACAGTCCGTATACTACCAAGGAGATACTTATATAGGCAGGAATATATTCAAACATAAGACTTGAGAAATGTGAACTTCTACAACGCAATAAAAAGGGTAACTTCTATGTTTAACTTAAGGTGCAACCTCACTGTGCAGGCCGTTTTGCTTAATCTTTGACGGTGCATACCTTTTTATCTATGCTATAGTTATAAAGATAATGTGAAATTAAAGAGCTGTCCTTTTGACTGTACTTTATTTTCTCGGTACAATGTTTCTTCTCATATGTGTTAGTTTATTATTTAGCTTTTAATAAAACACACTTTGATATTGAGCATTTTTTTTCTCGAGTTACGAGGTCCCAACGTCCAGGAAAATTTACGTCAAAGGCCCGTTGGATATAATATTTTTAAAAAGGAAGCGAAAAATTGTACCGTGAATGTATATCTTAAAACAAAAAAATAAAGTTTCAACTTATGTTATTTCGTTGTGCTCTAAAAACAAAATTACGTCAACTAACGCATATAACGAGACATTGAATTACAATTCATCTTTCAAAAATACAGTTTCCAGAAACTGAATGTCGATATATTACACGTGAGATTTAGTATGCAATCTCAAACTTTTCCCATTCACTTACGGCAATTTGAAGTTCTCTACTATGAAATACAGATGGTGACTTCTGTTTAAGAATAGCTTGATTCAAATTCGACGTTATGTGCCACTTGGAACGCCACGTTTAGTGTGCAATCTCAAACTTTTCCCATTCACTTACGGCAATTTAAACTTCTCTACTATGAAGTACAGATGGTTACTTCTCTTTAAGAATACCTTGATTCGGATTTGACGTCATGTGCCGCTTGGAACACCACGCCACGTGAGAGACAGAAACGGAGCTAGAGATTTGTGTGTTTAGATGCCTGGGCGCCCGCAGTGAGCGAGCCAGGGATGTTAGAACAACAAGCGCGAGGCTCCGGGTGAACCACAGCTGCTTTTGCGCCCGTTCCACTGTGCCTCGGCACGCCCAAATGAAATGGACGCCATGAAAGGAATTTCGGCGATCGCAATTCCACCAAGTCTGCCTAATATACTTTTTTTTTTCAGCAATTGCCGAATTGTTTTTTGCAATCACACTCACTTCTTATAATGGTGCGACGATATTTTGTTTAATAGCCGTCTCGGTGGCATTTAACCGGGAATCATATATAACAGAGTATCGTTGGTTCCGAGGCAAAGCGCTGGCCTACGGATCCGCGCTTGGCGGGATCCTATCTCGGCCGAGGAGCCCGCAATCCGTTGGAGGCCTATTACTGAGAAGGCCCCACGGCAACGAATGTTTTAGTTGTAACTCAAAAGATCTCCATTTATTCAAAAAATGAACACGCGTTTTTTTTTTTTTTTTTCTGGTAGGTGCCAGATGTTCTTCGCTAGTCACTTCAGTCGTACTGGTACTTAAAATCATTGTTATCAGCTATTTGAAGCTTGATCATAAATTGCAGGAAAGTTTTTTCCGTCCTCCAGAAACGTTCTAACAGTTCACGACCGAGCAAAACGATGTCACCTGAGCCTGCTACCACCGTGTCTAAATCGGAGAAAGTCGCATTTTTAAAATTTGATGATCGACAGCTGCATCTGCTCTGCTCAAAAAACCAAAATGGTGGTGCCCACTAGCAGATCGGAGGACAGAGTGCCGCACTCTTAGCGTAGTTTTTATACTGACTCTAGCTTAACCCTAAGATCTGAATATTAACTTCGCTTTACCTTAGATCAGGGCGCAGCCAATTCTACAGGGGGATGAAGCCAATCAAAAAGCGCAAAGAACGCACGGTCATGCATTTAGTTTTTTTTGTTTTTTTTTTAGCGTTTATCGTCTAAAACGAGTGCAGTGAATACACCTTGACATTGCGTATTTAGTGTGCGTGTTCGCGTTTTTTATACACTTTTGGGAGCGCTCCGACTTTTGAAACACCGTATAGTTCTCGGACTTCTGGGAGAGTATTATAAATTTAAAAAATATCACATTCACTTGAGGGAAGAAAAGAAAACGAAAATTAGAGCAGTTGCAACGTTTCTCTTTGTTATATTTGTGATTGTCAAATTCACAGTACCCGTAGCAATGTTGCTTGTTCACTTTGAATTGAAAAAAAAGCCACAACTGTTCTGGAAAGTTTTTGTTTTTTATCGTACTTCTTCATTGTGAAAAATTTTTTTTATATCTTACCACAAAAATGTATTCATCATTTGTACTCTACATCGCAATTTTGCGACTTCAGGTATTTTCATAGTTGCCTCGTAGATAACGAGACGAAGCGGAGGCCTACAGATCCCCAGTTAGTTCTAGCGATCCCCAGACCTGCAGTGATAACACCTAAAATTTAAGCGTCTGATCATGCCCTTGTGGCATTTCCAATCAAGACTGATAAAAAAAAAAATAACATTAGTATGCTCTACTGGCGGCTAGCTCTTCGGTATCTCAGTTGGTAGAGCGCTTCGGCACTTATGTTGAGATCCCTGGATTGATTCCTGAACTATGCGGATATTTTCAGCGGAGACAAGTCGCCTAGTGCGTGGAGTGTACTCCATATAAGGTTCAAGCGAATATATTCAAGCGTTCATCTGTTCCACCTTGAGGATTTCTCCTAAATTAGTAGATGTGCTTCATATTACAATTGTGTGGAGTGTTAACAAGGATAGGGAACTTTACGTGGTACGGCTCAGTGCATAATTTATCTCTCTAGTGCACTAGGGCGTTCACGCCCGTACATCATATAAAGGTGAACACATCATTAATAATAAATTAACTAATTTAATTTTAATGAAATGAAATTTGTCTTATCTAAATTTGCGTTACATGATATCAATCACTTTACCTTAAAATAATAATTTCTGCATTTGAACTCGCGTACAGCCTGCTAGTTGACCAAAAACAATGGCTTTTTCATTTGATTTTAAAGCGGTAAGGTGGTGGTATGGGCTCAAAAAAGAAGCAGCAAGTTCGTGTAAGGCACTACGATTTCACTTTCCAATTGAATATCAATCTTAGATTTATAACTCAATATGTATCTCTGTAAGGGTCTATATATTCCTCTTTATTTATTCGTATCTCTCTTTTCCTCTTTCTCTCTATCTGTCTTTCTACCGGTATGTGTGCTTTTGAGCAGACGCATACTTCTTGTGTTTGCTTCCTTCATTAGTGTTCCAATTTGTTTGCATAGGGTACCACAGAACTCAGCGAGTTAAGTGGAAAGTGAAAACAAAGCTCACATTTCTGATTTGCTTAGAAGGATACCATACTTTGCACCTTTTCATCCTGATATTCATATTTTCTTGTTTGGCTATTTATTTTATTAAAAATAAAATAAACGCACATGAAAAGCATTTTGTCGCAAACAAACGATGAATAAAATATTTTTGGTACTCTCGTTTTAGAAAAAGTAATTTTTAAATTATCACATTAAAACTGAAGTACTTCAAATCCTGATTTAAATTATGCTTAAAACCACGCTTTAAACCATTCCGATTTATATGATCTACCATGCTTCGCACCCCCCAGCATAAAAATGTGAAGTAAAAACGCATGTTGACAAAAACAATGAGCATGCAATTCTGGACAGTTTGGAATGCACGTGGATTCCTCGGACCAGTTCACTACGATGAACCAACGGCGCAGAATCACTAGGAAACTCGTGCATCGTTCGTTTCAATCACCACCTGGCAACCCATTCAATTACTAGCAGTGAAGAGCAAATATGAGTCAACAAGTATCATACTAAAGGGAAGCTGAAGAGCTTTTCGAAAAAAAAAAGAGTTAATGCTTGATTCTGACATGTTTGTGCCTGCTGAGTCCAAATATCACAGCCGTTTGACCCAAAATAGTCACTAAACGCAAACAAAAAGCCAAGAACACAGAAGCGATCACTGTATACCGGCATGCCATGGGATAGTGACGCGTGAATCACCACTTCGTCATAAAAGGTCCATCTTGATTCTCGCTTGCTCCGTCGCTTGCGGAAGTTGTCGGGCGCCGAGGCTTCTGCTCCTGTAAATCGGGTTCGGCTTCTGGTTTGTTTAATTCTTTCGGCGGATCCGAAAGGGGAATGTGTCCAGAAGACCCTCTACCGGACAAAGTACGCGTTCCAGCCGTTGGCAAAGCAGAAAAATTACCAACCGCGGTAATACGTACGGGAAGACACGAGGAACCGCTTGTGCCGACGTGACATATATGGCCGTCTTCATACCTTCTGGAATATACTGCCTGCTATTTATTGTAACGTAAAGCGTTGACAATAAACAGAGTGCTATTGATGGGACGCGTCAGGCCGGATTAGCGTGACCCTCACCAAAACGGCCGTCATATGACGAGAAATCGGCACACACTGGCCTTCGCGCTTGGCAGATGCTGGACACGTGAGCGTGCATGCTGCATTGTTCACCGGGATAGTATATCGGCTTGGAGCGACGGAGAGCTTTCCCTGAAATGAGACGAGTGATGAGACAGGGTCGCCGTTCTCCGGACGCGATGCCCTTGCGAACAACGCGAATGGCTGCACAGAAGGTACATCTTTATGATAACGGTACCCTCTGCATGGCTTTATTTGTTTGCCACCAATTATTACGCAATTACTGCTTAAGAACAAGCGGAGAAACCTGCCCGGCAGCCCTCAGCTTGATGTCCAAGTCGTGAAATCTTCCTGGGCTTCTACATTCCCACACACCTCCCAAGGTTTGTTGACTGCATTAGAGCACTACCAAGCACTATCATCGTCCGATCGCATTTCCGTGGTACAAAGAACCATTGCAAGCCCCACGAACTTTATATGGAACACACTTCGTAACTTGTAAAAAAAAGAACTCAGTTCACAACAGAATGTTAAAATGCTTTGTATCTCTAAAAAGCGTTCTTAAAGAGAATATGTACGTACCCACGGAAGGAGAATTTAACAAAATTTATGTTTACGTTTAAAAAATATCAGACCTTTAATAGTATTAACAATTGTAAAAAAAAGTCCATGCGAAATCAAGTTGCGCCGCGAAAGTCTCCTAAGTGACTGGGTTGCGGAGTAGATTAAAGACAAATTGAAACAATCTTGGGTAACGGAGTCGGTCCGGGAAATATGGTCCCTTCAATGATATAGAGAGAAACCGAAATTAAAACATTAATATAAGGCGATTAATACAAAAGAGCCAGTAAAAGCACGCTATTCGGGTATATGATCACGACTTTCCGGTACACTGCACACAAATAATAACGTAATGGCTTTTGCTAGAAGAGTTAACCTAAAACTCCTACCTAGTGGTGTCTCCGCTTTGCGTATGCCCTTTAAAGTGCTGAATTGCCTTCTTACATTCAAAAGTGGCCTGCAGAGCGTCTGGTTCTAGCGAGCCTTCTTCGGACCCAAACCCATACGTACATTGTTTTCATATGCGCCGTCCGAAGCACGTTCCGAACAGAAAACAGGGTACTCGCTTAAACTCGTCTGTTTGCATAGCGAGAACCCATACCTTTGAAATCTCGGTGTGGGGGGAAAGGGCAGTAAGCGGGAAGAACAACTCCGACGAGCGCTGTTCGTGCAAGCCGACGGCTACACATGAGTACGACATCGTGCACCAGCGCGAGTAAGTTGCTTCGGCGCCACTAGAATTCTGCAAACCCGTGAACAAATAAGAGAACAATCAACACGTCAAGTGATTGAGTCAATAGCACAACAGGTCCACGAATAAACGCAAGCACAATATGGCGGTAGAACAACGACGGCTCTAAAAGTCAGTAGCCTACGAGGGAAGCGCGATTAGCCGCGACGGGGTCCCCAGCCGGACCTTCTGTGACGTTGGCGGACGGGCTTCCTTCTCTCTCCCCCTTTGTCTTTGCTTCGGAGGGGCGTTGCTTCAGAGCTACTTTGAAGGCGGTTTCCGGTTAATCCGCGCATAAAATGATCAAACCAATTTGATATTCATGATGGCTGAGGTCTAATTAACCAGGCTCGGGTGTTTTTTCTCATATTTAAAACCGCATCAGCTTCCCTTTAATAGCCTTCTTCATGGTAAGGTTCTGTTCTGTTGCGCTGAAAGAACGTTGGATGTTACGCCACATGAGCCTTGGATCCCTACCTATTGACGCTTATCACCCTTGAATATATTTCAAGGATACCCTTACAGATTCCAACAAGAAACTATTTTACCTGCCCCGAACTGGAGGAACTAAAGTACTTTATATTTATACGGGTACGACACGGCAATATTTTCGCAAAACAAAGTTAGGAATCCACGACCCTTCACATCACTAACACTAAAACATTGGAGCTAATCGTTCAGACACAAATGACTAGCTTTTTTTCTGCTTGAAAACCTTCAATCTTCCTTAGGAATCTTGACGCCAAGCGTTTGTACTTTCACTTTATTTTATGTTAATATCCGTAGCATCCGGAAGCACTTGGAGCAATTCCAACCGGCTATTCATTTTGTGCTCCCAAGAACTGACGCATTTGTTCAACAGAAATCAATATTTCAAATGAAAGTACGGACCAATTTTTCATACCCGGATTCAAAAGCATTTTTACACTCGCGACAAGAGGCACGGTGGTATTATCGCCGCCCTTTTCTTAAAACAATAGCTTTTTTTTATACACAGGTAGCGTTTCGGTCATCTGAATCAATAGCACTGCGTATACTCACATCGGTCTCTGATCCGCACCGTTTGGCTGTTTGAACCCCCTCTCTGAACGAATTGCAGAATTTTTAGCCGAGCTCCGAGAGTGTATGTCTGCTTTGCAAGATAAAGCAGTCCTTTCTCTGTTAGTTGATTTTATCATTGATTTACAATAGTTAACGAAACCCCTGGTTTGCAAATATCTAACTCTCTTTTCAGATCATGGTATCTAGTCGGAAGTTCTTGGTCCTGCAAGGGGGGAATCGTTTAGAAGCAATTTCGTTATCTCCTCGATAGACTACCTCAGTATGAGATCGCCATTGTCAAATAAAAAAAAGAACAGCCGTCATAACTTAAGACCAATGCTTTGTGACATGCCTCACAGAGGACCCTTGCTTTACATCGAAAGTAACGCACAATAACGATCATCAAGCTGAAATTATTCACCATCAAAAGCTTGATAATTATATATCTACCGACGACTGGCTGCTTTTCACACAAACTTACTCGAACATCTACCCATTTTTTGTTCAGATGTTTAAGCAATTGTATGAGAACTAAAATACATATTCACTAAACGAAGAAAAACTGACATACCTGTTAAATAAGGATATACTTTCTACCATAAAGTTTAAAAAATTGTTTGGAAATGATGCCGTTGATCACCCCTAAACACAGACCTTCTCTGTTACTTTAGAACGATTCGGAACAGATCAAACGCCCTGATTCGTTCAGCAAAGCGCCTTTACTTTAATAAAATATGTTTGAATCTCGAACCAATCTTGCGGAATCCTTGTCATTCATGAATGAATTACTTGTTTTTTTTTTCAAACGTCTACACTGGAATGTTTTAAACGCTTCTTTTGAATCTGACCCACTTGCTATAGCTCATGCCTTCAGCAATGTTTTCGCAACGTTTCCAGGTAAATTCCAACAAAATGACTCATCCACTTTTCCCCTACCTGACTGAAATAGTGCGTCTGCATTTCTTCCGCAACTGACACTTTCCGACCTCGAGACCATAACCTTCAGTCTTAAACCGAACGAGTCCCCAGAATACGATGGGACGCGCTTCAGCGATATTCGTAGAAATTTAAACAACATAAAATATACACTTCATGCTTTCTTCAACGGAGTATTGAAAGTGGTTCAATTCCAATTGAATTTAAAACTGCGATTGTTAAACCTCTTTTCAAAGGAGGACAACGAGACCGAATAGAAAGCCATAGATCAACATCTATTCCGCCATGCATGGTCAAAATATTCGACAAAAATTTTTATATAAAAATGTCTGTCTATAAATGCAACATCATATTTCGCACCCAGTACGAATTTATTTCGGGGTGGTATACATACCATTTTCTCGAAACACTCACTCATCCAACACAAATTTAGGTTTCGAGTCTTACCTGTCTTCTTGTGCATTTTTTCTCGAGGTCTCCAAGGCGTTAGACGTTGTAAACCATTAAATTTTAATACAAAAGTGCTCCGCTGTTGGTTTCCGATCGTGTTTATTGGCCACGCTAAACAACGTTCTACAAGATTGAACACAAATGGTTTTAATATAAAAAATATGCAGCGACAATATTTTCCTAAAAGCACGTATGCCACAGGGTTCGACGTCTTCACCTTCGTTTTTTTTTTTTTTTTTTTTTTTAATCTAAACAACAATTTTTGTGTATACTTCCATTTGAAACTTATTCATATGTCAATATGCTGATGACAATCTCCTGCTGACAAGTCACCTCTATTGCCCTAAAGTGACCATAATACTGCAGAAATGCTCCTTCAAAATAATAAACTAATTTGCCAAAAAAAAATCTAATTGACAAAAGCCTTACACAAAACAAAACTAGATCGTTTTCACAATTCAGTTAGGATAATCGTTTTAGACATTCCTCTTGTGCTCCACACATTATGATGCATCTCATGCCTCTTGCAGTTTGGTATCCGAAAACTCATAGCTAACTCCTTAGCTTATAGCATACTCCGCTATAACATTAGCAGTTTTTGGCAACTCCTCCAGTTTATGGCACAAAAACATCAACAGCATCTTAAAAGAAATACTGCGCAATGTTCATTGCAAACCCACGACATCTTGACCCGGTCTTTTTCAAGCCCTCTTTATGCCCAATATCTAGTAGTTTTTTTTCTTTTCTAAGCAATCGTGCTTACCCAGCACTGGAGTGACGAATTTAAAACACTCTATACAAAATTACTCCCACTACGACTAGACACTCGGTTTCTTGTTCCCGCGTGTTGTACACTTTATGGCACAGAGATGCGATGTTGCGATTTTCCTCAGATATTTAGCTCGCTACATTCCAAACTTCAAAATCTCACTTTGACAAAGGAACTAGGGAGAGCTTTACACGCTCAAACTTCCTTAAACGGAACCACCTGAACGCCATGTTTTTTTCTTCTTTTGGTCGAGGCGGCATTTGTCGGGTGTAAACTACCAAGATTCAAACGTATTTCTTTTATCAACATTTGTTTACTATTTGTTTTGTGCTACACGTTGACGGTTTGCGTTTACTTTTTGTTCAACTGAGTGGAGGTATTGTTACTGGAAAGCACCGAGGACTGATAGACATGTGTAGACTAGTGCTAATTTTTTATAATGATTGGTGCTTCAGAATACGTACTGTTTGAATGTAGTACTTTAAATATTTTGGTGTCGGATGACTATTCTTATTTAAATACTTCACTTGATGGATTTTTAAAATGATACTTCAGTTGATGCTACTGGAATGCTTAAGTGTTCTTTTTTGGTATACTTATATGGTGCCACTTAAACTTACGTTCTGTCTCACAATCCCTTGACAGCTTTGATGGACCTGCATAACATTTTGACTATTCTCAAACATTATCAATGCTTTATTATTATTATTATTATTATTATTATTATTATTGCTATTATTTTATTATTTTTTATTATTTAATACCAGGTTTGGCTGTAGTAATTAGCATGGAGGTTTCGTTTCACATGGGCGTGCTTAAATAGAAGCAGAAACCTACAGCGTTATAACGCCACCTGCTCTTGTGAAAGTTGTTTTGACGCAGTGCAGTTTTGACGCATGACTATTTTGTTGTGTATGGCACTGCTATTTACACGGCCACCGTTAACCTCAGTTAAGGGACACGTAACTTCAGTTACGCTTCACCACATTACAAACTTTTTGGACAGCTATTTCAGAAGGAAAGAACAGTGCGCGTGCACAGCTATAATGGGCGCTCAATAAGCAGCGTTTAAGCAGAAAAGGCCCCACAGCATGGGGGTCCCTAAGCCACAGGACGACCCGGCTTATAGAATAGGAATTTTTATTATCTAGTTCAATACAAAATATCCCTTGTTTTTCGAAGGTGGAGTCCTCCTAGCCTTCGAAGTTAGTGCTGGTTACAGGAAGGAAGGGAAAATATTTGAGATGAGCTGTTTACAAAACTGGACATAACACCAAGTAGGAATTAAACCCTGAAGTTCGGGGGTATTGCCATCGTTTAGAATTACATAACTGCAAAATTAAGAAAAAAAATTTGCAGAGCTACTTTTAACTCGGCCTCCATTAACACAAACTTGTTTATTTCTCTAGTATTGGTATATTGGCAGTTAGTCCAGAAAAGTAAGAGTGATCACCAGCGGCCCCTGAATAGGAGGTGCAATGATATTCAGTCTGAATGATTTTCCCTTTCTTCGAGCTTACTGGCCCGAGTGGAATCCAAGCATACTCGCTTACAGCGCTACTGATCAAAAACTTCTTTGTGGCGGTATAATTAACTAGGATAAAGGCGGGCTTTTTTTTTCGATCTCTTTCTCGCAAAACTTGATGAGGAAGCTTGTAGGTTGGTACAGTCCTCCGAGTGACGATATTGTAATGCGTTTTACGAATTGGACTTAAGCATTGCGTGAGCACTTCGTTTGGGTTCTTGATGATCAATAGCTTGAGGTAGTTGTTCGTGCTCAATCTCTTCAAAATATTAGCTGGACCGTATTAATCTCAAAAACTCAGCTCGTCTCCTCTGCTGTGCCGACCCCATGGCGATGATAAACAATGGTGACATGCAATCGGCTCCAGATCACGTGGCCGCTTGTTCTGGCAGGGAATTGAGGTGGTTGAACGCTGCACGCTAGATTTTAATTTATTTTTCTGCTACTCTGTCACTGCGCGGAAGGGAAAAGCTTTCGCGCGATTAATCGTCAAACACGCAGTTTAAGAAAATAAAGCGGAAAGTGACGCGTTGCAAACTTTGATGAGCTACCCGAAGGATAACTTAAGTATTTTGTCTCTACGACACCAAAATAAACAACTCGTCGGAGCCTTCGCCAACTTTCCCGCCTCCCTCATCCTTGTCCAAGTCCTGAGCGCCAACGCCGAGCGCCATCATGTTGAAAATAAAACAGAGCAGAACCCAGGAGATGACCGATGTATCGTCAGTAAAACTTTCGGGCTCTGAGTTCTTATGTATCGAAGTCAGCGGCATAGTGCCTCTGCAATTGCCGTAAACAACATTTACATTATTAATTTATGCAGGCATACAAGACGCAACGTCTCGAAATTTATGAAATATGCCTTTGCCAACCACGTCATAAAAAATTGAGGGGAGAAAACCCACTTCATCTGACCTTTGACGGGCTGCTATGCACTCTAAATGTGTTTTTTCTTGTGCAATTGTTTTAGGATTTTATTGCGAGTTTTTGATTTTTGGAGCGTTGGAAACAATATAAAGTTTTAGCATATCGTACGCTGCGGAAAGCAGGTCCAGAGGGCGTGTGCTCTATTCATGCTTTGAAGTTATGGCACGAGCTGCCGCTAGCAAATCGTGGCTCTTTATTCTTTATTCTTTATTCAATGATTACCCCGCAGTGCCCGAGGGCGTTACAGCAGGGGGGGTTACAAGGATGAAAAGAACACGTCTTCATTGAAACAGCACACTTGCTCTTCAGACAGCCGATTCCACTGTGCAATTGTTCGTACAAAAAAGGAGTTTGCAAACATGCATGTCCTAGCGCGGTACTCTCTAATTTTAAGACTATGATCATTACGACTCTAGAACAGTCTACCGAAATACTCTAAAACAGAAGTAGAGATATGGGTGTCGGCAATGGCACATTAACGTGCATCACAAATAGCGATTTCACAACACAGCGGTGCACTGTGACTTAATATCCGCACTAGCAAGGGTGAAAATTCAGTACTAGATACCTGGAATCTGCGGGGCCAATTTTCCCGCCTTTAGTCTCCCAGCTAGGGTGCAATAACAATTGCTCAGTCAACTACTCCCAGATCAAGCTTGTGATCCCCGTGATTCATACCGACATATCTAAAGTTGGGTACCTGTTTTAGGACACATCAAAACAACACACTATATTTCTTGCAGGGCGGCATGCTGGAGAAGTGCGTTCTGTATTGTAGAACGATTCCTAATCAGAATGGCCGTTTTTCGTTTTTGAACGTCACAGCACCGGACGGGACACGTTGCAGCGACTCAAAGGTGGGCTTAAACTTTACGTATTATGAGGGTAGTACAAATAAACACCCAACAAATAAAAAATTAACATGCACTTCTTAGCCTTCTATGAAGAAACTGTTCTCATATATTACGTAATATTTCAGCCCCCGAAGCTCTGCATAGCTGAAAAATGCGTTGTTTGGCCATAAGAATCATGACCTGCAGGGCGACTAAAAGGAAAGCCCTTGAGTTGAAACGCCGCACGCAAAACACGATTTGTTTCCCAACAAAATAAAATAATAAAAGGCATTTACCTATTTCTGGAGTCAAGGCACCATGAATTGTGAGCACAATAAAGCCGTCAAAAAGAGCAGTTTCAAAGTTTCTGGTTAATGATCACAGCAAAGCTCTTATAAATATTTACACAGCAAGCCTAAATTCATCCTGACACGGTACTTATACTCGCCAAAAATTTTATTTAAACATGACCTATAATGGCCCAATTAGAGAGAACACAATTTGCGGCCGGAAATTCGTTTTCTTTTCGCCCGAAAACTGCCGGTCAAGAATCGACCGGTTTCAGTCGCTCTCACCCTTTTTTTTATGACTAAGTGGCGTTCAACCTGAAGGGTACCAAATATATTCAAAGTCGTGGTTTATCTAAGGCACACATTCAATATAAAAAATATATATCAACCTCACTTTTGTAGCCTGGCCTCCAAGAAACTGCAAATACGTTGATAAAAAAAATGTTCCACAGATCAGGGCAAATACACAGACTTGTACACGTTACAGAAAAATAGTAAGGAATTACATTTACAATCACTCAAGGCTAAATTTTAATTTTTTTTTACAATTACAATTACCCTGTCATAAAAGTAAGTGACCGTTACCCTCAAAAGTAATCTCTTACTTTCGTGGCATTACTTTCAACAATATTTTCCTCAACTGAAAAACAAAGGGAAGAATATTGTAGGAGAAGCGCAAAAGTAAACTCACTCACGCTGAAAATCCACGCACACCAGAAAAACGGTCACTCACGACACGCAGTTTTTCTGGTGTGCGTGCATTTTCAGTGTGAGTGAGTTTACTTTTGCGCTTCTCCTACAATGTGAATATCCAACTCGTCCAAGCATCCATTCTAAAAGGGAAGAAAGTTATTCAAGTTCTTGTTGACGCCGCCTGTTCCATTTATTGACCTTGAGTATTTTGAGCAACAGCTGGCTCTCGAAAGTATTGTTAGACATTTTCTGTCATTTCTTACTGAAGATGTCGAATGCTACGCTGAACACCCTTTGAACTGAGGTGCTGGATGGGAGTGCCATATTGTGCCTCACGAATATTTAATGGTCTGGATTGAGCTTTTTTTAGCGAAGCAATGGAAGTACTATTTAGCTCGAAGATAGACCAAAGCTTCCTCGTTGCAGCCGTTGCCTGATATTTGAGAGACCCTATTGGAAAAACGTACAAGTAACAAACCTGCTGCTTGTACAGTTCTGGTATGACACCACCATAATTTCTTTGTGTTACGGATGCAGCTAGTTTGGTTTGTCGTTCTGCATAACTGGAGATACTGGCACCGCTATGGCTCCGGGTCTGTCTATACTGGCAGCCACTTTGCTTGCCGATATGATTCGGAGTGGCTGGTATGATTTTGCGTCCGATGACGGAGGCGACTGCCGTCTTTCCAACAAAAACGCTTATTCCACAGGACCACCGGTATAACCAAATCATACATGCAGAAAGACGACCGCCATCTTCCAACAAAAACGTCCATCGTTCACCACCGCTATCGTTACATACACCATACATGTCGAAAAAGAACATAAGCCACGTTTACACGAATGCGACTTAGTCGCATTGAATCCAGTTGCCGCATTCAATATGCGGTCATGTAAACGGCATAATTCGCAAAGCGCATCGCATTTTGGAACGGGGAGGATTATCGGAAGGCGCTCGCTGCGGGAGCGAGTGAACAGCTGAGAACATGGCGGCGGCCAACCTCGTCGGCGGCGCGGAGAGCGGTCCCGCAATTTTTTTCCCGAGAACGCAAGCTTTTATTGCGATCATAAGTAAGCGGAATATAGCGGAGCTGCTCGGTGAGGGCGGCCCCGTCCAAACCTTTGCGAAGTACGACTTGCGCGTCCGGAGGGGTCACAAAGGCTTCGGTGCAAGCACGAATGACACCGAGAGCTCCCAGCACTGTAGAGCACTGCATGGTAGCGCAGAACGAGCAGCTCCTACCTCGGTGCAGTTCCTGGCTCCGCAAGAGCCTCTCGGACTCGGGGTCCGGTTGGTCTGGTCGCGATCGGCGAGGTCTAGCGCGGCGAAACGCGGAGGCTTCCTCAAAGCGTGCACACACACGTCGCCTCTCGTTCAGAGTGAACCGGCGGGCCGGCCTGGAGTCCTAAACGCCGTCCGTCTCCCAACTTCTTCCACAGCACCGAAGACAGCGGGCACGATCTTTACGTTCACTGAATGCGTCGAAAGGCCTCCACGTGCGATGCACCGGAAAACGTGGTGCGGCTGGTGCCGGAACGGAACTGCATAACTTCGAGCTTTGAGTCAACGTGCACGGCAACAAACCGATCGTGACACCAAGCCGCGGATACCTCATCACCGGTCGACAGCGGCAAACGGCCCGTTGCTCGTATCGTGGGCCGTGACTCGTACTCGGCCAACTTGGCGTCTTTTCGTGGCCCCTCGCGTCGTCGCAACCATAGAGTTATTATAATGTACGCTAGAGGTTCAAGTGGCGCTAGTGTGCTGACGCAAATTGAAGCAGACAGCAACCAGTCTAAAAGTGACTTCCGGTAATGCATTTCTATGGGAAAAAGTGAGTGCATTTTCTCTCTGCGCTCGATCATAAGAGCAAATATCCCGAATAATTCGTACGTACTAGGTAGCTTGGAACATTTCTCAGTCAGGCCGACGAAATAATTGGTCAGTTACGGTGTTTTTCTACCAAATTCATCGCATTAAAAACGGTGCTAAAACAGCTTCGTACGTGTATTTATGTGCACTGTCGGACACTGTTAGCGCGAACACGACGTCGGCGCTTTTCAGCGTGGGGGATATACGTGCCAAACGAACGAAGAACATCTGGAAATTAAGAAAGACGGCAAGAACTACGCAGTAACACCGGATCAGTAACTACACGTGCATATACGATCAAAATTAATTGAAGGCCACGTAATCTATTCCTATTTTAAATAAGTAAGTACCGTTTTATTCTTTCTGCTCTGAGCGAAGCTGCTTGTTCTACGTTCAAAATATCACTCGCACGCTCGAAATCTTTGAGAACAAGTGCCCGATAAAAGCTGCCCGGCAGAGAAAACAATACGAAGAGACAACTTTTATAGCCCACGGACTTTATTCTCTACGTTCTGAACGTTTTTATCCGCTCATGCACGACGGGGTCATTTTTATATAGTGACAGGACTGGCATATTATCAATATATAAGCGTCACCGGATTGCTGGCGAGCCCTGAACACACTCTACATTCCTTTCGATTGTAATTTTGCTTCGAATCGTCGCTTGTTTTTACACACCTGCTGCGGAAGACACGTTTGGGACTGAAATGTAGCGAAGTTAAACATCGGTCACTGATGAAGAAAAATGCGCTAACTAAAGCAATTACACTTTTACAGTGTTAATCAAGATACATACTATTCGGTACGACCCAAATAACCAATGTGTTCCGTATTATTTTCCGGCGAAGAGACAAAATGCACGCGCGCTTTCCCATAGGAATACACGGGAAGATTGGAAAAGTAGACTGGTTGCTGTCTGCTTCAATTTGCGTCACGGAAGTCGCATAGACACTAGCGCCAGTTGAACCTCTAGCGTACATTATAATAACTCTATGGTCGCAACCAGCCACAAACCCGACAAACCCACCAGCCCGAAACCGTAGCGACCGTAGCCTGCGTTGGAGAAAAGCTTCCGCCCAGTGGCTTCCGCTGCCGCGGCTTTTCTAACTTCGCGGCTTCCACTTCCGGTCGTCGCGGAGATGGCGAAGATAGAGCGGTGGTGGGGGTCGTTGGCTCGTTTACGGTTACGGGACAGATGTTTTGCGGTCCGTTTCTACTGCGTCTCTGGCTCTCAACTGGACGGCGCCTCTCATAGTTCAACCAGGCGTGGTCAACCTGCGTCAGGCCGGCTCGACTCGTCCGATCGCCGGACCGCAGGCGACTTCCAAGTACGGCCGTTAGGCCTAGGATCCGAAGGCCTAGGATCCGTGAAGCGGTAAGCGAATCTCGTCCCGTTTTCGTTCTACTTTTAAATTACGTTAGGTGCGCTACAGTATAAGCATGCGTGCCAAGTGTTCGTGACAATTTTGAACTAGAATAATTGTGCTTCATTGCGGTCATTTGCCGAAATTGTAAATCGAGCAATGAACGAGGAGCCATGCTTGAAAACGGTGTATGTACGATGTTAACTTCTACCTGGGCGGCTAAAAAAAAAAAAAGACTGGTTACGGTTGGATGCGAGGCTGGTCCCAATGCAATGGTAAGCACTTAGAGAGCCTTTCTGAACGGCATGTAAGCAATATAGCGATCAACGAGACGAGCGACAGCGAGAAGCTACGAGAGACGGCGCCGAGCGCCGAAGATTTCTCACTCTCGCTGCTTGCGCCGCTCGGTTCTTGGGCTTCTAGAAAACGTCGCTCATCGCCTCGGTCGCTCGCACCAATCGCTTTCATAATGTGTGTCTCGTCGCGCGGCTGACTGCCGTGTTTATTCAATATAAATCGACCTTTTTTTTTTTTCCTTTATTCTTCTCGGAAATTGTGACTAAAGAATTTGGACACCTACATTCGCGACCAAATTTTGCGACCCTACCGGAGGCATGAAGCTATCGAGTCACCGAGCCGGCGTTGCCGTAAAGCCGCGCCGCTTCTTGTTTCAAAAAGCTTTTGGTTGCCGAAATGGCTCGCCGCCCGCGGTGGCCGTTCGGGCGTCAGATTTCGACATCGCGCCTCTAGCGTTCCCCTTGCTGGGCAACGGGTAAGGAGAGGAACGCGATGCGCCATGCACTTTACCCTCCATCCTCGCAAACGCGCACAAAAAAAAAAAAAAAGATGTTATTTTTGTTAGTTGCTTGAGGCGGCTCGGCTCGCGTGTTGCTCATGGCGACACGGCGGCTTTGCTTGCGCCTTTGTAGTTTGTCTTCCGTCGCTTCGCACCTTTTTTCGTTTCTTGTCGTCATTTTACAACGGTGTTGGTGAAGTATTGCTACGAATTTGCGAGGATGTCTACCCAGCTGACGAAGCTTGGGACGATGATAACATGTCCAGAAGTTCTGACGGTGATGAAGTTTTTGGCATCGCCCCGTGATTTAGCTGAGAGTGATGTAAATAAAGGTTTTTTTCTTTCTTTTGCCCAAAATTTCCCCTGTTCTTAAAAATAAAAAAAAAAGATCGACCTATATTTCAATTCTTTTTTTTTTTTTTTTTATTCTCTATGGACCCAGTAAATAGGGTTCGACCTATTTTCGAGTAAATACGGTAACTTTAATTTTTATTTTGGGTTACGTCGGACGCAACTCGAATGCTTGACAGTTACGTTGGGCGTAACTTTAATTTTTATTTCGGGTTCCGTCGGACGTAACGTTAGACACTCCGTTACACTTAAGGAAAATAGGGGCTGCTGGTTCATCATATAAACCAACCATTTGTGTTTAATTAAAATGCATCACTGACCTCAAAAAAAAAGATACTGCTATCCTGGAGTTTATGCTATAGGAATGTAGCGCTTCAGATAAATTTGTTAATTTTTACTTTTAGTCCCTGCCCCCTCCAGATACCACATCTGGCCTAAAGCAGTGTTCCGGATCTCCTTCCAAGACCTCAGGCGGGTCGTCATTCAATCCATGAGTCGGCGGCGTCTCATGGGCGTGTTGCTTTTGCTTACTGGATGGTGCTACCGAGGGAAAAGTGGTCATGCTTGGGAAAGGCAAGTATGGCCGCCGTAAGTATACATATTGTCTTTACCTTTGCTCGAATCCACTTTTAAGAAATGCACAGTTCGCATGTGTGCATCTCTCAATGTTTCCACAGTCGGCTGTGTTTTTTTTTTTTTTTTGAGTGCTCCAACTCTGCTAGCGCTAGTTTCTTTAGATCATGCAAATGGGATGCAACACTAAACCACATATGCTCTCGCAACAAACAGTGCTGTGTAGAAGCACAGTGGAATTTACTCTAGCTTTA
Source organism: Ixodes scapularis (assembly GCF_016920785.2). Taxonomy (NCBI): domain Eukaryota; kingdom Metazoa; phylum Arthropoda; class Arachnida; order Ixodida; family Ixodidae; genus Ixodes; species Ixodes scapularis. Next base: position 136,575,756 of record NW_024609879.1, on the reverse strand, counting down.
TAATGCAGCACAAAATAGTTGACTCCAAGTATAGCTACTTTTGTGACTCCGTTTAACCAAAAGCTCTGCCGAAACAAACTTGCCGCCTTATAGGTAGTGCAAAAGAACCTCGCGTGCCTAACCTGGAGAAAGGCATTTTTTTATAGGTAAATTTTTTCTTCCCTTCCAATACCTTCAGCCTCCTTGAAATGTTAACATCATGTGACACACGGAGGAACAGTAAACTCTTTAATGTTGGCGAACCTTTAATTTTCGCGGCCTTTAATTTTGCAGAATTCAGTGGCTGCGATTATGTCCTCTGTGACCGATTCGAGAAGAAATAGGGGCCACGAAGATAAGGGGGTTTTACTGTACATCGGAGGAAAGAGGAAGTCACTTTTGTTTGTATGCAAGAGTAAAACCAACAACAACAATCATGGTGTCGACACTTTGTGAGCCTATCTGTGTCTATTGAATGATATCAATTTTGTTTTAGTTTGTTAAGCATTGTTGCCTGTACACTGTGGGATGTCGTCTTCAACACGAGCAGTGGTTTTCCCTGAAGCAGGCAGCATGGACGCGTGCCGCAGCGCAACATAGTTCATTTGCAGGTGGTACCGCAGGTTGAAGGATGGTTGGCACAATATGGGGGAATCACAATTTAATGTTCTACCTCGGGCGTAGACAAGATTTGCTCATTCTAAATCATTTTGTCTAAAAATCGGGGATTTGCGATGAATGTACCCGCATGGTTGGAAGGGCCAGACAAGCCTTGTGAGCGCTTCGTTTTCTAGCGTCTCAGTCCTGAACCCACTCACGCACCACATGTGTAGATGTTCCAATACGTGGGACCACTTATTTGGAAAATGGTGAATGGCAACTGTTATCTTTATCAGACTTCTGTATTATGGTCAAAGTTGGACTGCATATTTGCAATACTTTTTCTCACTTAAAAATATGTCATACTAAAATATGTAGAATAGCCGATGACAAAAAGAGAATGGCTGGGCGTCCTCCAGCACGTGCTTGTGCTTTTCACCCCACTTTGGACAGATGTGCTCGCTCCAGGCTCATGAGGCGCTGAAATGTCATCGAAGGTAGCAGACAGGCTGGTGGTGGAACAACGGAGACTTCTCCCTGCCTTCCTCATGCTGTCAGTGAGCGTGTACCTCTATACTCTAACTTAGCTTAACCTGCACAGAGCTGAGGAGAATAGGCTTGGCGAGTGCCCTTACTGCATATGCATTTGTACAGCTGAGGCACTTTCTGAATCAAGAACATTGTGTATCTTACCTTCAAAAACACATCATTTTGGGGGTGCAAAAGGAATTGTAAGGCATATCTTTGTTTGTACTGTCCTATTACGCATCGCAGGCACGTAGCCAGGGGGAGGCTTATGAGGCCCGGCCCCCCCCCCCCCCCCCCCGATATCTTCCATTTTGCATGGGTCCTCCTCTGCCCCCTCCCCCTCATACAGCATTTTGTTATGAGTGGGCCCCCCCTGAAACAAAATCCTGGCTACGTGCCTGACGCATCGACTCCAACCTAATGCGGAGTCGACCCACCTTGTTGATAAATTTAATGCCTGCCAGGTAATTTGTTTTGCATTCAGTTAATATATCAGTATTCAGTTAGGTATCCCAAGTCATTAGTCGTTGAGATGCAGTCTCTCTGTAAGTCAGTCATGTTTAACATTCATAAAACTGCTTGTCAAATAATGGCACTGTTGAGGACATGTACTCGGCTCGAGCAATCGCTGTCCACAAGCTGGTTGTGTGGATACAGGCAGCAAACATCCCGGTTGAAACGTCCTTCCTCGCAATGTAGCTCAAGACTAGGTCAGGGCCCCACTCACAAACGTCTATACTTTGCATCTCTTTAAGCTGGACCACTTTTGACACTACAAGCCATTGCAGCAAAAACAGTGTGACACATGATTATAAGCTCGACGTACCATGGCGTCCAACTTGAAGGTCACATGGCTTGCAGCTTCTGCCGTGGTTAACTTTAAACTGAGATAGTTTGGAATAATGCTCTCGGTTTTTAGTGTTGCCCGGCACGGTTAACAATTTGGTGATATAGTGCTGCATTGAAAAATCTGCATTCGTGACTGTATCACCTTATGAATGCATACTAGCTATTAAACTCTCCATTCTGCAGAGAAATGAAATGCACTTTGCTTCCAATTGCAGCTACTTCTGGAACTTCATGGTATGAAGCACCTTATGGCTGCAAGCTCTGACCGATCTTGTTCTCTGGTCTGCGCAGGCCCATTGCAGGGAGTCACTCCGAGAGCCTCACCAGAGTTTCCTGCCCGTGGTCGTTCTAAATTGTTTTCTTGTAGGTATGCATCCTTTCTGTCTTTCCCTTAATTGTACTCAAACGTCTTCTTTTCATTGTCGCAGATTTGCCTCAAAATTGGTTCAGCACGGAAATGGATGCTGTACAACTGTATCCCGCATATTTTGTTCAAGATAGCTTTTCTTTGCGAAAGTTAGATTTTTTTATAAAGGTTAGTCTTTTTTGTTTTTATTTACAAATTTATTTGCGTTTCCATGGGCAACACTAAGACGTTATGGCAAGGACAAGTTCACTGCTCTAACTTGTTCTCAACTGATTGCAAGAAATTTTGTTAATGTCGTGAAACCTCTTTCCAGCACTTGCTTTGCAGCATGGAAACAAATTATACATGGGACATACTCTTTTTTAGACTGGTTGCTCATTCTGCAGGTCTGCCTTCTATAGATGTCGTGCTACTGGAGAGCAGGCGAATTCGATTATTGGTTTTGCCATTGCTTTTTTTTAGCCGTTGTCTTAATAGTTCTTGTAAATTTAAAAATTTTCCTAAAAAGCAAGTCGGCAAGAATATCTAGTTTGACTAGTTAGCTGAAAATAATGATCTAGTACCCTTTAGTCTGTAAAATAGATAGTGTATGCCGCTGTTAGTGTCAAGTAGAGATGCACGCTTTTTAGGCATTTTGTGCAGAGTGGTACCCATTTTTATTGGTTAGCTTCTTGGTGCGCCAACTAAACTCTTTCTATCCAGACACCTGCCCTTTGCTTTTATTTGGCAGGCTCTGGCAATAAAATAATATAGTATTATTCCTCGGTGGCTTAAAAACTTAAAGAAAGAAGTTTCTCCCTGTTTAAACGCAAAGTTTTATAAAGGCAAAAATGAATTAAGCCAGTAGCAGACGACACATAGCCTCAACAGTGCTCCGCGCCAACAGCGTTGCGTCAAAATAGCGGTCGTCTCCTTTTTGCTGCCTTCTCTCTCCCTCCTTCGGCGCTCTCCTCCCTTTCCTCCTTTCCGCCACCTTTGTCACCACACCCACTGGCTAAACTCTCCCACTATACGGCTCTGCATTGCAATAGTAGTTTTTTTTTATAGTCTTTAGAGTTAAATGTGAATATTTGACAGAAATCTCCCAGGTTGGGGTGAAAGAGGGTTAAATGAATGCATTTTATCATTCGCCTTAATTCAGTACCCATCATTTCAAGGCCTGTGTGGCCTTGTCCTGGGGTGTGTCTATGACTGTGGCTGTGAAGGAGCAGTTTTTTAATAGGTACAAGTACAAAGTATAAAAGCAAAAGGATCTATGTGCTGATCACGAAAGAATATGCTAGCCATTCTAATGTAGCTCTGCCAAGTACTTGATTGTGATTTGTTTTTATTTCCAGCTACTTGGTTGCCTCAAGATCTGGGGATCCTAGTGGCCACAAGCTTGGACTCAATCTTCTTCTGTGGTCCGGCCAGGACCATGGGGGAGGTAATCCCAGCAACAAGAGCATCACAGTATCTCCCTGCTTGTGACTTTCGATTAGCATCACAACAAGGGAGTCCTCATGCCATCAAGTGTTAGGTATGCTACTCGAAATAAGCATTCTTACCTATTCTTGAAGTGAAACAGCAAAAGCACTGCTAAGCCTAAAATGCAAAAAACATTCAAATCTCGGGTTGGATGGAGTTCCAATTACAAAAAGGCGTCTGCAGACATGATTCACATGTGAACTTAAAGCCCACGGATGTAGGTTCGACGGAGTCACAGAAATAACTTCCCGCAGATGGCTTCGCTAGTGCTATACCCAAACAAATTCTTAAAATAATCATTGTGTTACGTTGGTGTCATCAATCTTATGTACCTACCCCACCCAGCAGTCAAGAGATTTGAAATATAAAAAAATGGGAACTTGCACATTGTCAGCTCTGCAAAGATAATATATTGAACCGAGCATAGCACGTTCAACTTAAGAAAGCAATTTAGTGCAGGCCTAGTTTTAAGGTTCACATATTTGTTACTGCCCTTCATAATGAAGTAAAAACTGCTGAAGTTGTGGCCCACTACCGGCTTTCTATTAGTGTTAAAAAGTGTTATGGCAGTTTAAACAGCTCGCTCCAAATATTTTCTTGAAATGCATAGGTTTATGGAAATTATTATGTGGATGTTTGCAGACAGTCATGGTGAGACCAATCTTTAGTGCCAAGTGTTCCACTTATTCAGAGTTGGTTGAGTCTGTAAATATTGTAGGTCGCAAATTAAATTTTTATGGTATGCAATGGGCACAATCATCCGTAATGACTAGCTCTACCTAGGGGAACTTTATATGTTTACTACGGCAAGATGGTTTCGTAAAACTAAGTATTTAGTTTATTCAACTCCTGCACTAACCTTCTCTCTAGAAACTTTTTATATTCTTTACGATGCTGAGTTAGGATTCTGGAAGTAGTTTTTCTAGAACTACGCTAGACATTTCCAGTTCATAATTTTTCTCGCCAAGCATTCGAGAGAGCCAAACCCTGTAATATACGGATGGAACTCGCAGAATGATGCGACTCGCAGTTTGAAACATTCGGCACTGTAACAGTAATAATGCCATTTCACTTGCCTATGTAATGCTCATTTTCGCAGATCAAACTGCTTTTTCCGTCTGCACTCATTTTCAGTGGACTCATTCAGTGAACTCGCACCCGAGACTGCAGCGCTGGGTTCTGCGAAGTAATTTGAATGAATATAGATGCAACAGGTTTCTTTGAGTGTGCATCTAACACGTATTCTTCACATTGAATCTGCTACTGTATTTATGACCGTGTCCTTAATTGTATCCACATTCCAGCTTATTTTTATTTTGACGTTTGAGTTTTCTTCAGTACTTTTCTCAACATCTGTGCTTGTTGAGCCGTACTCAAGACCATACATCTTGTCTTTCCCTATTACATTAATATATAAAACTGTTGCCGAGTGAGAATTCAAGGTACCGAATCTGTCGTGCGAGTTAAATAAGAACCAATAGAAAGCTCTACAAAGGAAATTTTGTTAAAGGAGGCTGTATAAGCATTAAAATAGCACATGCCATGCTAAAAAAAAAAAATACAAATTCTTGTTAGGTAGGCAAGGATGACACTGTTGTGCTGTTTCTGATGTGTCGCAAAAAAAGTCAGTGCCATACAGTGTTCCTTATGGAAGTACAAACTGTCGAATTCAAAGCCCAGAAGTTTTATTCAAGAATGTTTCTCAATACAAATGTATTTAGAAATCTGAGCCACTGACTCATACATGACTATGTGGCGAACATTCATTTTCATGTGCATTATAGTTTACAAGGTCTAGTCTGCATTGATTTATTGCATTCATGCTGAAACTGGGAGGGGTTCTCTGGGTATGAATAAAGATATAAACATTTCTTAAAATCAAAACATTTGAGAACAGACTATACGGCTCTGCATTGCAGTAGTAGTTTTATTTGTAGTCTTTACAGTTGAATGTGAATATTTGACAGAAGTCTCTCAGGTTGGGGCGAAAGAGGGTTAAATGAATGCATTTGATCATTCGCCTTAATTCGGTACCCATCATTTTAACGCATACGTGGCCCTGTCCTGGGGGGTGACTATGACTAAAATAAGAGGATCTATGTGCTGATCACTAAAGAATATGCTAGCCATTCTAATGTAGCTCTGCCAAGTACTTGATTGTGATTTGTTTTTATTTTCAGCTACTTGGGTGCCTCAAGATCTGGAGATCCTAATGGCCACAAGCTTGGACTCAATCTTTTTCTGTGGTCTGGCCAGGACCATGCGGGAGATAATCCCAGCAACAAGAGCATCGCAGTATCTTCCTGCCTATGACTTTCGATCAGCGTCACGACAGGGGAGTCCTCGTGCCACCAGGTGTTAGGTATGCCACTTGAAATAAGCATTTTTCTTACCTATTACTGGAACAGCAAAAGCACTACTAAGCCTAAAATGCAAAAAAACATATTCAAATCTTGGGTTGGATGGAGTTCCAATTACAAAAAGGAGTCTGCAGACATGATTAACATGTGAACTTAAAGCCCGCGGATGTAGGTTCGACGGTGTCACAGAAATAACTTCCCGCAAATCGCCTTGTTCGTGCTTTACCCAAACAAATTCTTAAAATAATCATTGTGTTTCGTTGGTGCCATCAATCTTATGTCCCTACCACACCCAGCAGTCGGGACATGTGAAATATAAAAAAACAGGAACTTGCACATTGTCAGCTCTGCAAAGATTTATATAGTAAACAGAGCATAGCACATTCAGCTTAAGAAAAAAATTCAGTGCAGGCCTATATTCATGGTTCACATATGTGTAATTGCTCTTCATAATGAAGTGAAAACTGCTTAAGTTGTGGCCCACTACAGGCTTTCTATTAGTGTTAAAAAGTGTGGTAGAAAACATGATTGCGCTTGGAAGACGGGGATATAGGAAGGACAGACACAACAGAGCGCTAACATTCAACTGATTTAATTCAAGAACCTCAGCGTAGAAACGGACTTTGTCACCGCACCACATCTCAACCAATCCGTTCTGCCACGGACCGCAAGTACGCCAACTCCTTATCCGCCAAGTCAATTGACGCCATACTGACACAACTTGTGCCGGAACTATTTATAATGTCAGCCTCCATAATCTCGCTAACAGTCCTATCTTTGTGCCTCTCAAGAACAGTAGACGAAGCAAATAATTGTTTGCACCCGCAGTCATGACAGTGACACGACAGATCATCACTGCGAGTGCAAACCATTATTTGCTTTGTCTACTGTTCTTGCTAGGCACAAAGGTATGACTGTTAGAGAGATTATGGAGGCTGATGCTATAAATAGTTCTGGCACGTGTTGTGTCAGTGTGGCGTCAATTGACTTGGCGGATAAGGAGTTGGCGTACTTGCGGTCCGTGGCAGGGCCACGGATTGGTTGAGATGTGGTGCGGTGATGCAGTGTGTTTTTACGCTGAGGTTCTTGAATTAAATCAGTTGAAAGTTAGCACTCGGTGGGTCTGTCCTTCCTATGTCCCCGTCTTCAAAGCGCAATTATGTTTTCTAACGTACCGTACCAACTTGCCCAACAATCAGCACTTGTTAAAAAGTGCTATTGTGTTTTAAGCAGCTCGCACCAAATATTTTCTTGAAATACATAGGTTCATGAAAATTATTATGTAGATGTTGGCAGACAGTCATGGTGAGGCCAATCTTTAATGCCAAGTGGTACACTTATTCAGAGTTAATTGAGTTTGTAAATATTGTAGGTCGCAAATTAAATTTTTATGGTATGCAATGGGCACAATCATCCGTAATGACTAGCTCTACCTAGGGGAACTTCATGCATTTACTGCGGCAAGATGGTTTCGAAAAACAAAGTATTTAGTTTATTCAACTCCTGCACTAACCTTGTCTTTAGAAACTTTTTATATTCTTTGCGATGCTGAGATAAGATTCTGGAAATAGTTTTTCTAGAACTACTCTAGATATTTCCAGTTCATCATTTTTCTCGCAAAGCATTCGAAAGAGCCAAACCCTGTAATGTACGGAGGGAATTCACAGAATGATGCGACTGACAGTTTGGAACATTCGGCACTGTAACAGTAATAATGACAGGTCACTTATGTAATGCTCATTATCGCAGATCAAACTGCTTTTTCCGTCTACACTCATTTTCAGTAGACTCATCCAGCGAACTCCCACCTGAGACTGCAGCGCTGGGTTCTGCAAAGTAATTTGAATGAATAATGATGCAACAGGTTTCTTTGAGCGTGCGTCTAACACATATTCTTCATATTGAATCTGCTAACTGTATTCATGACCATGTCCATAATTGTATCCACATTCCAGCTTATTTTTATTTTGACATTTGAGTTTTCCTCAGTACTTTTCTCAACATCTGTGCTTGTTGAACCGTACTCAAGTCCATACATCTTGTCTTTCGCTATTACATTAATATATAAAACTGTTGATGCCGAGTGAGAATTCAAGGTACCGAATCTGTCGTGCGAGCTAAATAAGAACCAATAAAAAGCTATACAAAGGAAATTTTGTTAAAAGAGGCTGTATGGGCATTAGAATAGCACATGCCATGCTAAAAAAAAATACAAATTCTTGTTAGGTATGCAAGGATGACAGTGTTGTGCTTTTTCTGATGTGTCACAAAAAACAAAAAAAATCAGTGCCATACAGTGTTCCTTATGGAAGTACAAACTGTTGAATTCGAAGCCCAGAAGTTTTATTCAAGAATGTTCCTCAATACAAATGTATTTTGAGATCTGAGCCACTGACTGATACATGACTATGTGGCAAACATTCATTTTCATGTGCATTATAGTTTACTAGGTCTAGTCTGCATTGATTTATTGCATTCATGCTGAAACTGGGAGGGGTTCTCTGGGTGTGAATAAAGAGATAAACATTTCTTGATATCAAAACATTTGAGAACGGACAAAAGGAAGGATCTGAGAACGGTATCTTAGATTCTCTTCTTTTTCTTACAGTATATCCAATGTTCACTCTATTTCACCTGATGCATTTAGTTTTTAGCGCAGCTGTTAGCACCCGTTTCCGCGTTTCGCGGCGTCGCTGTCGGCGTAACCGCCCAACTAAACTTGGCAGGAAATTGAATTAATGTTGTGGTCATGTGACGTTAATATTTCCGCTAAGTCTAGCTGAGAAACTGAATTTTTTTATGGATGACGTGACACGGTCATGCGACGTCATTTTCCCTCTACTTTTAGCGGAAAAACTGCATTTGTGTTGAGGTCATGCGACATCAATTTCCGCGCTAAATTTATTGGGAAACTTAACCCGCTAAATTTAGTGGGGAAATTTCCCCCTAAATGGGAGGGAGCAGAGGAGGGGAGGGGAAGGAGGGGCATACCCTCCCATCGTCCTCTTCGAGAGCTGTACTGTATTTTCTCATTACAGAGAATTGTAAACGTCTCATATTTCATCTCATGTTTTTTCAACTTTTATATTGCAGGTGCGCTTGCAGCACAAATCTGGGTTGTGCTGATCCTCTACGCACAAGTTAGGAACTCCTGAGTGACAAGAGTGGGAGTTTGGTCTGACAGCTCAAGGGACACCATTGTTCAGTATTGAATTTTTAATTATCTTCTTTTGAGCAAAGTTAAGCTTTGCTGCATGCAGTTCTTCTAAAAATAAATACCTGCAACCAAATTTACCAGGTCACGACATTTTGCCTCTGCTCTTAGTGCTCCTGGTGAGCCTCGGATAAGAGCTTACTGGTGTGCAAACATCATAATTGTTTGAAACCACTCACTGATGTAGAGACTCATTGACATCCAGCATTCCAATGAAACGCTGGATATCCACAAGTCTTTCTTGAACAATGCAAGCGGGAAAGGAACCATACAATCATATTGTATTGGGGGACATTCTACAGAGTGTTTTTGTGTATATTTTACAGAATTTTTTTTAAAAAAGCCGTAAAAGCTACATTTACGCAGTCTGTACACGTGAGTTATATGGCCAGGGCGGCATAGTATAAAAGGCTAATTTGTAATGATCAGTCGGCTTATTACAGAGATGTGCCAGACTTCTTTCAGAAAACTAGATGGAGGTTCATTCTCGCGTGGTTTTATCCCGCGAATCTGAATATCCCGTTCGTTTTCCACAAAGGTATAACTAAACGTTAGAAAACACAAAAAAAAACATCCTACCAATAGTGACATCGTAAGAAGACCTTTCAGCCGCCAAGTGTGTGTCGCTTAAGGGCCGCGCGTCCAGTCGCAAGTTTTCAAGGTATATTCTCCCGCATTGGCACCAGCCGTGACACATTTTTCTGCCCCTTTAAAAAATAGCATGTGCGTGCATAGCTTTCATAGGCGCTGAAGATGCGTGAACAAAGATTTTGAAAGCTGCTCTTGTGACGTCGCTCTCTAGGGAAGTGCTTTCAAAGCGCTTTAAAAATGACTCTATGCAGCCTCGATTAATTAAATTAGCAAATAATTTTGATATTTGAGATTCTGGAGGTCAAATAAAGATTTAAAAGTGTTTTCTCAAATACAAAGCCGCTTCAGCCTCTCTCTAAGTATAGTATGTTCCTGAAATTTTTAATCAGTTAAAATAGACCCATGGTTCCAATTAGAAACTTCTAAGCATCATCAACACACTAAATCAATTTTCTTTGTGAAGATATAAGACAAGAGCAGCATTTTATGGTGTTCTAAAAAAATGGTCAATTTAGACGCGTTTCCAGACTTCGGTTTCTTACCAGAGCGCATCTTTGCACCTACGGTCCTGCTGCCCGGTGGCCGCAGTGCGAAGCCGCCCCCTCGCCTCCCTCGTAGGATGGAGGGAAGCAAGGCGCACGTGTGTTGCGCGTCTAAGCCCCTGGGGAACAGGACCGTGGGCGCAAAGATGAGCTCTGATAAGAAACTGAAACCTAGAAACTCGTCCAAATAAAGCATTTTTACAGAACGCGTAAAATGCCACCCCTGCATTATATCCTTCTAAAAAGAGTTGATTTTGTGGTTTTCAGTAACTCAGCAAGTTTCCAATAGAAACCATAGTTTCATTTTCACTAATTAAAAAGTTAATTAACAAATTGTATTTAATTATCTGACTATCGTTACGACTAGGTTCCTATACTATGTACGCCTGGCCATATAACTCGCCTGCACAAATCGCATTAATTTAGCTTTCACGACCTTTCTAAACATATATGTAAAGCTTAAAACTAAATTGCCGTGTACAACAGTGAATAGGCGAAACCACCATGTTGGAGCCATATGGCTCCAACATGCCGGTATCGCCTTTTCGCTGGTATAGGATGTCCCATATTACGTTATCCATGTATGGTTCTGTCCGCCTACATGGTTCCGCAATAATCCACTACGCCGGTATAGGATGTCCCATAATACGACACGCTTGTATGGTTCCGCCTACCTGTATCGTTCCACCGTAATCCACTATACTGGAGCTGCCTTTTCGCTTGTATAGGATGTCCCATATTACGGTTACGCTTGTATGAGCCTTTTCCAACATCTTTCCATCATCGATATTTTCCAACAGGGTGGTCACCGAAAAACTCCGTACTTACAAAACGACCTGTATAAAACGCGGAAACGCAGAGATCCGAAGTAGTTATTGGGTGTGCTGTTGTATTCATGTTTGTTATGCTGTGTATGTGTATGCACTCAATGTATTTGTTCAACTGATGCTAGTGGTATGCGTAATGTATCTACATGGTGGCGTGAGTAAATAAATATATTTTTGCAGCACATGAATTGGGCGGTACCTAGCGCCACCTAGCCTAGTGTAACTGATATGCGGCATAGGAAACTGATATGAAATAATAAGTTCTGATATGAAAAAGGTGTCCAATAAACATATCAGAAAAAAATTCATACAATGTTTTTCAGTAGGCCCGACCCTATTAAAAATTCTCATTTGTATGAGAAATGTCTGTGTCCAACAAACACATATGAATCATACAAGATATATAAGAACATATAATAACCATATAAGAACTATATAAGAGCTATATAAGATATATGAGAACCTAGAAGCACCATATGAGAAACTATTGGGAAGTTTCTTATAAGTTTCTTATGGTGTTCTTATATATCTTATATAATTCTGATATAGTTCTCATATAATTCTTATATGGTTCGTATATGTTCTTCTATATCTTGTATGATTCATATGTGTTTATTGGACACAAGAAATATCTCATACAAATCATTTTTTTTACTAGGGCAGGGTGTTGTAAACGTCTTTCATTTTTTTATTAGTCTGCCATTTGTATTCTGACATGACGGTACTTCACTGTCGAGCTGTTCGTGGGAGCTACGCGATGCCGGCCCAACCTTCCTCTTCCGAGCGTCACGTCAGTATCGAGCCGCAATCGTAAGAGATCGGTCCCAAAGCGCTAACCAAGACGCGGTCTAACAGCGCGAATCCAGCACTTCGATCAAACACAGAGCCGTGGATAGCGAGAGTTTGGTCAATGGGAGGCGCGGGCAGTGCCAGGGCGTGCATCAGACTCGGAAAGAGGGCTTGGGATGCTCTCTTGACCAACCAGAAGAAAAAAAGAATACCCTAGCGGTGGTAGCGAGACACAGTTCTGATCAAAGGTATATGTTCGTATATGGTTTTAATAAGCGCGTAAGAGTAAAGTGTAGTAACTCTTTGTGGTTGAAAATAGGGTGCACGTGATGTTTCGATCATGATCGACGCACGTAATGTTTCGATCATGTTTCGAAAGACGTAAGAAACGAATGCGCCGCTCAACTCTGTTTTTCTCAGACAAAGTGTGACCGCTCGGACGGCAGATTCCTAGCCCTCGGCGCTTGGCGTAAGGGTTGTGTCGATTGTTCCGCTAGTCGCACTACCCAACCATCATTTTGGATGAGCGTGATTGAAACATCACGTGTACCACATTTTCAGTCACCGAAAGTTACTCCGATGCAGTTATCAGGTTTGTTTCTCGCGACCACCACCAGGGTATTATTCCCGGCTTCTGGTTGGTCACATTCGAATTTCTGAAGACGCCCTGGGACGCGCCCAGCCCGCTTTCGGCCAATGGCGCCTCCTCATTTGTCTCCTATACTTACCAACGAATTACCAAACTCTCTACATATATGGATCTGATCAAAGCCACGCGTCCGCTTCGAGTGTGAACAGATATTCGCGTTGCTCTTGCTGACACCCTCGTTGTTGAAACCTATCTTTTTTAACGTCGGCTCGCTCCTAAATCTCCGAGGCCGCAAAAAACGCTGCGGCGGGTCATTTCCATCTACATCGTTTTGCAAATGACTGGCGTGGGCCGTCTTTTACCAATGATGAGAGTTGCGCTGACTTCGTAGCTTTCGTGTTAGCGTCGATTTATCACTTCATGGACACGAACACCACACAAGTGGTGGCAGAAAGGCCGCCTGTGTTTGTGTCACGATCTTTCTCGGACGTGGACGAAGGGGGCCGAAGCACCCGCCGAGGAGAGACGACACGCAGCCTGGTTGTGAGGGTGGACGATGACTGGCCGGAGCGGCGTACGCTCAACGGCGTTTATTGTCGCGATGAACAATGTTGCCCGCCGAGCCAGGCGGCCGCAGACGGGCGGACTGGAGGGGGGCGCCACTAACTTGTCACACTCCTCCCCCCCCAGTTTGTTTGTTATAAAACAAAACTAAACACAATGCGCACGGCCGACACCATCTCGGCGTCTGGTCATGCGAAGTCCCGGCCTGTCGACGATGAAGGTCACCCCGGCGAGTAGCGGTCAGGTGGCCTCCGCTGCCGTGCACTCCGCCTGGGCACTGGTGTCGACGGGCCAGGTGTGGCAACGCCGGGCGCTGCCTGAATTGGTGGCGCTCCACCCGGTGGAGCTGCAGGGACCGGATTGGGGAGTGGCACTGGTCCAACTGGTGCCACAGGAGTGGCGACGCTTGTCGCCTCCGGGGTGGATGGCGCTCCGCTGGCCACGACTGGTGCTGTTGGGCCCCCTGCAGGCTGGTCCTCAGAAGCGACGGCCGAGGGTGGAAGCCAGGTCCCGAAGCGAGCCCTGACATGGTCGGCGTGCCGGTGCCAGGTGGTCCCGTCGGGCATGCGGACGAGCAGCGACGAGGCACTCGCTGGTGAAACCACACGCCCGGCAGACCACGGTGGGCCAGGACGGAAGTTCCTGGCGCACACCGACGCTCCCGGCTCCGGCATAGGCCCGGGACGGCACCCTCGGTCAGCAGCCAGCTTCTGCTTCAGCTGCTTCACGAGCGCCGTGGACCGGAGGTCTGGATGCAAGACGTCCAGGGGGGTCTTGACCATCCGGCCCAGCAGAAGCTCGCAGGGGGCACGGCCAGTGACCTCGTAAGGTGTGGTCCGGTACTGGAATAGTACCGGGCCACCTGCGTTCGGAAATCCCCGGGCTGGCTCTTCTTGAGCTTGTCCTTGATGGTCTGGACCACTCGCTCGGCCGCACCATTGGAAGCGGGGTGGTACGGCGGAACCAGCATCCGGCGGATTCCATTCCTCTGCAGCCAGTCCAGGTACTCGGCGCTGGCGAAAGCGGGACCATTATCAGACACGATAATGTCCGGCAATCCCTGCGCCGCGAAGACCTGCCGCAGAGCCGCAATGGTCGCGCTTGCCGAGGGACTGGTGACTGGCAGTGCCTCCACCCACTTGGAGAAGGCGTTCACTACCACCAGGAAGTAGTGGCCCTTGAAGGGTCCCGCATAGTCCACATGCAAGCGGGACCACGGCCTCTGTGGGAACGGCCAGGGGGTGATTTCCACGTGGCGCGAGGCTCGCTGGTTCTCCTGGCAGACTTGGCAGCCTTGCACCTGGTGCACGATGTCCTGGTCCAAGCCAGGCCACCAAACGTGCGACCGTGCCACCATTTTGGTCTTTTCAATGCCAGGATGCCCCGCGTGCAGCAGCTGCAGCACCTTGGCCCGCAGACTTTGTGGAATCACCACCTTGAAACCCCACAGCAGGCAGCCTTGCTCCAAGCTCAGCTCGGCGGTCTTGTGGCTGTATGCCTGGTGACGCAGCTCCTCCCCTCGGGCAACCGCCTTGACCAGCTGGGACAGCGCCGGGTCCCGGCTGGTCGCCTGCGCCACCGCAGTCCTGGTGAGCACCCCCGGGTAGGCCCGCTTCAGCAGGAAAACGTCAGCTGGCTCAGGAACGGCAGCAGGCACCTCCGGCAGGGGCAGGCGGCTCAGGGCGTCTGCAGGTCCAAGGTCCTTCCCAGGGCGGTAGACCAGCTTGTACCTGTAGGCTGCCAGCGTCAAGGCCCAGCGTACCACACGAGGCGATGCTTGCACTGGGACTGCCTTGTCGGGTCCCAGCAGCCCCAGCAGCGGCTTGTGGTCCGTGACTGCCTCGAACTGCCGGCCCCACAGGTACTGATGGAAGCGCTGGACCCCGAAGATGTGGGCCAAGCCTTCCTTGTCGAGCTGGCTGTAGCGTTGCTCCGCCGCATGTAGTCGACGAGAAGCAAACGCCACAGGGCGTTCCTGACCATCCTGACCCCGGTGCGAAAGGACAGCTCCTACGCCGTACGGCGACGCATCCACGGTGAGGACCACAGGCTTGGCCGGGTCGAAGTGCACCAGCACTGGAGCCTTAACGACCAGCTCCTTGCTGTGCTGGAAGGCCAAGTCCTGCTCCTTCTTCCAGGCCCACTGCTGACCGTCACGAAGCAGTCGATGCAGCGGCTCCAGATGCGTCGAAAGGTTGGGCAGGAACCTCCTGTAGAAGTTGATGAGGCCGAGGTAGCTCTGAAGCTCCTTCTTGCTCTTGGGCTTCGGCGCCTTGAGCACGGCCTCGATCTTGCGGGGAGCCGGGGCCAGGCCAGCCTGGGAGATGATGTGTCCCAGGTACTCCACGCTGGGGGTCAGGAACATGCACTTGTCCAGCCTCAGCTTGAGACCGGCGTCCTGCAATCGTGTCAGGACTTTGCGCAGGTTCTGCAGGTGGTCCCTGTCGTCGGTACCGGTAACCAGGATGTCGTCCAAGTACACCACCATGTGCCTCATGCCCCTGAAGAGGTTGTCCATCTCTCTCTGGAAGATGGCTGGGGCTGAGGCCACGCCGAACGGTAGGCGCGTGTACTGGAAGAGTCCCATGGTTGTTGAAATGGTGACATATTTCCGGGCGGCATCCTGGAGCACCAGCTGCTGGTAGGCATCTCGAAGGTCGAGCTTGGAGAACTTCTGTCCCCCGGACAGAGCCGACCAGAGATCTTCTACCCAAGGCAGCGGGTACTTCTCGACGGTAGCGACGGGGTTGATGGTGACCTTGAAGTCCCCGCAGATCCTGACGCGGCCGTCTCGCTTGAGGACTGGGACAATTGGTGCAGCCCACTCGGAAGTCTTGACGGGCACCAGGATACCCTCTCGCTGCAGCCGTTGCAGCTCCTGGGTGACCCCGTCCTTCAGGGCAAACGGCAGCGGACGCGGCTTGAAGAATCGAGGCCGGGTTCCCTCGGGTATGTGGATGCCGACCGTCGTGCCGGCGTAGGTGCCCACCCCTGGCTGGAACAGGGACTGGAAGTCGGTCAGAAGGCTCGGGACGTCTTGCACCACGTGCAGGCCAGCTTCTTGGTACTCCGGCAGCCGAACACCCAGCGAGTGAATCCAGTTTCAGCCCAGCAGCGTCGGCGACGACCCCTTGGTTAGGTAAAGGGGAAGGATTGCCTCCCTGTCGCCAAGGCGAACGCTGACTTGGGCCCGACCCTGGACCTGGGAAAGCTGCCCGGAGTAGCTGCGCAGCATGACGTCAGACGCCTCGATGGACACGCCGGGGAAGGTCCGCTTAAACAGCTTCCCGGGCATGACCGACACGCTGACCCCTGTGTCCAGCTCCATGGTGATGGGGTGGCCGCAGATTTTGACAGACACCAAGTAAGGTGGCACAGACGATGTAGGCTTACTCGTCTGCCACACGTCGAAAATCTGCGGGTCCTCGGCCACAACGTGGACCCTGGCTGAGGAGGTACCCGGACCTTGTGCCGCTCGTCGCCGCCGCGTTCTTTTGCGACGACCACCCTGGCCGCGGGCTTGGCTGGAACCCGGGCTTGAACCAGGCTGCTGCTGCTGCTGCTGGCCGCCGCTCGTCCTCCCCCCTCGGCAGACACGTGCGAGGTGCCCAGTTCTCCCGCACGTGAAGCACTGTGCTTGGACGAACTGGCACTGTGAGGGGGAGTGGGCAGCACCGCAGCGGCTGCAGGCACCGCTCCTTGTCGCCATCTTGTGCACCGCCGCTTCCGTCGACGGTGAGCCGGCCGCACGCGCAATCTCGCTGGCGTCCTTTGCTGCGGCTTCCATCGCCTGCGCTGCCTTCACCGCGTCGCCCAGTGAGGGGTCTGGGAGCCCCAGGAGTCTCGTCTGCATGGCGGAGTTGTTGATGCCGCAGACGAACCGGTCCCGGAGTAGCGAGTCCAACTGGTCGCCGAAGGCGCAGGTGCTCGCTAACCCTCGTAGCGCAGCGACGAACTGCCCGAGGGTCTCCCCGTCGTGGCGGCTCCGGTTGTTGAAGCGGAACCGCTCCATAAGCGTGGACGGCGCCGGGTTGAAGTGCGAGCGCAGCGTGGCGAGCAGCTCACCCAGCGTTTTAACGTGCGGCGTGGCCGGCTTGAGGAGGTCGAGCAGGAGGCTGAAGACGCGGGTCCCGCAGCTGGCCAGGAAGATGTCCCGTTGTTTCGCCTCGGGCGTGTCGTTCGCCCGGAAGAACACGTGGACCTGTTCTTCGTAGACCGGCCAGGCGGACCCATCTCCCTCGAACGGCTCGAGCCTCCCGTAGAGCGGCATGGCGACAGGAGCGGGGGGCGGTGTTGCGACTCTCTCGGCGGCGTGGGCCGAACCGTGCACGTTGGTGGCCTCCAGTGCCACGGTTCCTCGTCGCCAGTGTCACGATCTTTCTCGAACGTGGACGAAGGGGGCCGAAGCACCCGCCGAGGAGAGACGACACGCAGCCTGGTTGTGAGGGTGGACGATGACTGGCCGGAGCGGCGTACGCTCAACGGCGTTTATTGTCGCGATGAACAATGTTGCCCGCCGAGCCAGGCGGCCGCAGACGGGCGGACTGGAGGGGGGCGCCACTAACTTGTCACAGTTTGTTATTAAAAATCCACGTGCTCCGAACTGCTCCTAACCATGCCGAGCTCCCCGATTGGTTGTTCGAGTTGCCAAAGACGCTGTCGTCCTAGCAACAGCACCGGAACTTTCAGTTCTTCCGTACGAGAACACCGCTTTCCTCCTCTCACTTGAGAACGCGTTAGTGAATACCGATTGCTCCTATTCCTACGATGTTCTTAACTTAACTTAACTAAGAAGCTCTTCGTGATTTTGGCCTCAGGTGTTGTTTCACCGCGACGAAGCACCCGTCCATTCAAGTGCAGTCGCTCAGGAAGAACTGACAGAACTGAAGTTCAAAATCCTTCCACACCCACCGTATTCACCTGAATTGGCTTCTTTGGACTTCCACCTATTCGCGGAGGTCAGAATCTTCCTTGCTGGAAATACATTTTTGCCGTATGGAGAGGCCACGGAGGCTGTGAACAGTTGTTATGGGGATGCCGATGAAAGTCACTTCCGGGTGGGAATCGAAACGCTGGACTAAGCCTGTCGAGCTTCAGGGGAATTATGTTGAAAAATGAAGTATAACTAAAATCAGTGATATATTTTCTTCATTTTCATTCCGGGATCTTTTCAATATACCCTCGTACAATGCAATGCTCCAATGCAGCGATTACAATTTTCATAATTTTAGTAAATAATTTAAAATCATAAGCACTAAACTTGAAGCTGCTTCATCAGACATGTCTGTAGTTGTAGTTCCCTGATTTAATGATCGATCTATGCCTAACATAACACAGAAAGGTTATTGTCTGCTTACGATATTCTAACAAACAACAACACTGCAGCAAATCAATTAATTTGCTCTTTTAGAGCGCAGCTGTTAAGCGCCCCTTTGCGGCTTGAGTAGCGTCGCCGTCGGCGGCGCCGGTGGCGTCGCCGTTTGCGTTTCCGTAACTGTCCGTTGCATTATGGGAAACGTCGCATAATGCAACGCGCGGGTCTCACTAGTGACCCACGCGTTGCATTATGGGACGTTTCCCATAATGCAGCGCACGGCTACACTCACGGGGTCGCTCTGGTGAACCGCGCGTTGCACTATGAGACGTTTTCTCTAATGCAAAGCGCAGTTACGTCGACGGCGACGCCGCAGGCGTAGCCGCGCGCTACATTACGGGAAACGTCCCACAATGCAACGCGCAGGTCACCAGTGACACCCGCGCGTTGCATTATGGGACGTTTCCCGTAATGACGTCACATGTGATGACGTCACAAGGGTCACAAGTGACGTCACACGTAACCGTGTGTTGCATTAGGGGAAACGTCCTATAATGCAACGCGCCGGTCTCACTTGTGATCCGTGCGTTGCATGGTGGGACGTTCCCCATAATGCAACGCGCGGTTACGCCTACAGCGGCGCCGTAGGCGTAACCTCACGTTGCAGGCGGAGTGTTCAGGCGGAGGGTGCAGGCGGACGGGTCACGTTGGCGTAACCGCGCGTTCCCAAAATGCAGCACGTGGATGTCACTAGTGACCCGCGCGTAGCTTTATGGGACGGTTACCATAATGACGTTACTCGTAACTTTCGTGACCTTCGTGACGTCGCACGTGACACCACGTGTGACGTTCTTAGAAGGAAGGAGGAGGAGAGGAGGAGAAGAGGAGGAGGGTGTGGAGGGGAGGAGGAGAGGACATGCCAGGCTACTCGTAGTGCAGGCCAGTGATATCACCATTCATAAATTACTGGGTGGCACGTAGGAAAACGACGTGTACTCGTTATCCAGGTGGCCATCTACATGGGTACGGTTCTGTGCTGCACCCATCGAACTCTGTGGCAAGTCAGACGAAGTTGGTTATCGTCTGCCGCCAAGGTCGACAGCGGGTTGCTTGTCCTTAGCGAAAAAGAGCGTAATAAAATATACTCGACACACTTCTAGTATGCTATAAGGCGGGGAGTGTAACAGAATAATACAAAAAGTAGAGTAGAGTTAATGGCATGCGGGAGTCGTTCCATGATCTAAGTATACACTCTAAGAAAAAAGGTAATCACATGCGACTACCTTTGGGGTGGTAAAAAGTTGTCCCAAATATAACGACCCTTAGGGTAGAAATGACGACTCCACAAGTAGTCAAATTTGACTACGCCCAAAAGCAACATGGCGGCCGGTTAGCGAGGCTCGGATTTTCCGGATAAGGCCTAGCGAACAGCACGGCTTTTCGGCCGAGTGAGTGAATAGGGCGCATACGCCTATTCGACGTCTTCGAAGCGCCATCAGACACTCTAAACGTTCGTCTTTAGACACCGGTACCGCACCTATTAGCCGGAAGGGCGGCAGCGTGTTTGCCGGAATCGCCGCGATTGCACACGACATCATCTCGCTAGATTGATTGTATTTTTACCGCCGGCGGAGGACGCTCAAAAAAGAAAGCGTAACGGGAGGAATGGGCATGCTGACTTTATTGAAGACAATGTATGCTTGTCGTATGCGGGGATGGATCGCTGAGCACTTTCGTCGACACCGACAGGAGGCGTTCAACTCGCACCGACGCCCCGCTATCATTCTTTTTTCCCCCTATCTCTTGTTTGTGCCTGCCTCAATCGACGTTGTTATCCATTGCTGCCTGCACTTCGCAGCTCTTCGACACAGAACAATCAAGCTGAGAGGCACCTAGGCAGCCTGGTTAGCCTGAGTTGCTGTTTGTAAGCAATAGCTACAGGACTGCACAACACTTAGCTTATCGAATCAGGCGATAGCTTGCGCCACCTAGGAAGGGTGGTGGCACAATGTTATTACAGCGCAAAACTTAAACAAGTGACGCTCACCTGTGAAATTATCTCGTAGACGCCGCACGGCCGTACTTGATATACGAACCCGACTCGTTGGCGCAGAAATGAACCGCTTTCTCTGCGGAAGATGTGTGTTATTGAAGCTTCTCTATCGTTTCCTGATTCACCATGAGGAATAAATCTCGCACGCTTTCTGTCCTTCTCTAAATCCTCACCGTACACTCGAAACACCTGCGACGCCAATACAACGGTACGAACGCGACCGACGCTACACGACCATGTGTTGTACCGCGGTGGCGCTACCATCGCAATTTCGAAGCGCCCCCTGGCTGGGCGAATCGATTCTATGCTTGATTCGAACAATGCTTCTGGCCGGTGTGATTTCGGTATTTGAGAAGAGCGTACCTTCTTCAAAACGTAGTGCTCGCTCCGCAGAGTGAGGAAGATTCGCGTGCGTCAGAACAGAAAGACTGTTCTGGGCGCCGTTCTACGACGTTCGTCCGACGACGCTTTTGCGGAGCGTTCAAGTGCAGTCTAACGGCAGTTCGAACAATCACAGGTCATGCTAGTTCTGACGTGTGGTCCCAACAGCCCCTAGTCACCAATTGGCTTCATAAAGCGGGAGCGAGAAAAACGTTACAAGAGCGAGCAGCATGATTTTTTGTTTATACTGATGCCTCTGCCGTAGAAACGCGCGGTCTCTTCGTCTATGCAGAAGCGGCACGCTTTCCAAGTTTACGACTGTGTGATGTAAATAAAGCGAGTTTCCATGTCACGTTTTTTAGTTGCGGCGAAAACTTCTACAAACAGAAGAGCAGTTAGAAAAAGCAAAAACATGAAAAAATGCGAAAAGAACCTCAATATGCGATGGAGTTGAAAGACTACCAACGTACCAACTCGCCCAGTTATTCTTTCTTTCAAAGAATAATAGCCAATAGTAATAAATGAATGCCAGGTTTTCATTGGTTACAAATTTGTAATTGATGCAGTACAGCCCTACCCTGCTGAATTGCTTTTATGATATGAGGTGATGTGTAAATGCATAGGATGGTTCATAGAAACCATTTACGTTCAACCTATATTATATTGAATCTTTTCTTTAAAAGCTCGTTGTTATATAAAAAAATGCTCATTATAAATTAAGCCGCACCGCTGAATGCACAGTACAGATTCGTCTGGCGTCGCACCAGGCTCGAGGAGGAGGAGGAAAGAAGGAAGGGGAAGAGGAAAGAAGGAAGGAGAGGAGGAATACTTCCTCAACGATGGCACCATGAGGAAGGGCGAAGCTGCCCCTCCAAAGTGAATGCAATGGCAAGTGGGTCGGTACCAGGGTGTAAGATAGACAGGTGGGGAAACGAGAGCCAAATGAG
This sequence comes from Ixodes scapularis, assembly GCF_016920785.2. Lineage (NCBI taxonomy): Eukaryota > Metazoa > Arthropoda > Arachnida > Ixodida > Ixodidae > Ixodes > Ixodes scapularis. The sequence goes on along the minus strand of NW_024609879.1, from coordinate 136,553,795 downwards.
TGACCGCATTGTGTCCCCCTCGGTTTTCTCTTTTTCTGTGGCGCCATCTATGTGGAGCACCGCGAACTCTCACTCCGGGTGGGCGACCGATGGCGACCGGCTAAACTGATAGAGATGGTTTTTCGTGGATTTTTAATGAAAGACCGTCGTGCTCTCGGTTTATTTTGCGCAGTCTCCCATAAAGTTCCACGCAAATCCGATTCCAATTTTTTCCTCTCGCCGCAGCGCCATCTGTCGCAAGTCGGGGGTACCCGCAAGCAGACGAGCACACAATCCGGTCACGGCGCTGCGGTAGGCTTCTATGGGCCGTTTCCCCACCTGTCTATCTTACACCCTGGTCGGTACAGTGAACCCCTATACAAATGATACCAAACAAAAAAAATATTAAAAGTGTATTAATATTAAAAACTAAGAATGGGAATCACACAGATAAGGAGGAGATGAACACAGCGCTGTGTTGTGTTCGTATTCTCTGTTCCGTATTCTTCAAAATTTATTTTTAATAATTGTCTACCAACTAGTCCAATCATCAGCACTAGGAAACAAAAGTATGCCGCTATGTTTTCCTCTGCATTAACACTGTGCTTACAGTTGCATCATACAATAATGAACAAACAAAAAACGGGTGGAAGCTAGGCCCGTAGCCAAAATTTTGTTTCGGCAGCGCCCATGACAAGATGCTATATGAGGGGGATCGGGGAGAGGAGGCCCCAGAAAAATGGGAGACTTCGGGGGGAGGGGGGGGGGGGCGCCCATGGCCCCCGCTTTAGATGCCTGCCTGGTGCAAGCTAGGGAGTACAGGCTAAACAATGTTAAATTATTCAAGACGAGTTCTTTGAAGGATGAAAAAAAAACGCAGAAAAGTGTCACACCCAGCGGAATTTTAATGAACAAAAAAATAATGGGAGACCGTAAAGAAGAAACAGGGGAAGAGACGAAGGCACACTTTAGATTTTCTGTTCTGCTTACCACCACTCTACAAAGGGGATTTCTTCCTGGACCGTACAGCGCTATACTGTTCACAACCCCTAATATACCTAAGGACAGTGAATGCAAAGGAGCAAAGACTAACGTCTGGGTAGATATGATTAAACAAACAACAGGGAATGCCCTTGGGCTTGCAAACTAGAAGTAGAAATTATCATGCACAACATCGCTTTCAAAGACAGACAGGCCCCCATCACACTTGTTTCCAAAATAAATATCGGCCAAGAAACTGTGTCCACTCGATGGCAAAACACAGGGAAGGCATTCAACAGATTTCTAGGTTTCATCATTGTTATTGATTCTTTCAGTATACACTTGTGGTCATTCTCTTTAGTCAAAACCATTTCGGTAGTGTTTCATAAGGGCACAAAATGTTTACATCAGGTTATGTGTTTTGGCACAGCTAAAGACAGGTCCTTATTTCTCTGCAACGTTTACGCTAAGTTCAACCGGCCGTTAATACAGGGTTTTGTCATAAATGCTTCGTAAAGATAAGAAGCTACATCTATAAGTGTGAAAAGTTATATGGAATAATTGTGTGCCTTTATTATAATTCTGTTCTGAAAAAGCTTTGAACGAAGGAAAATATCACAAGTTTACGCTGAAATATTGAATAACAATAATAAAGCACGGAAATTTGTTAAATAAGACTGCTATGTTTTGGCTCTTAGTGTAAGAAGTTACTTGATTTATTATTTTTCTGAAAAACCAGGTTTGGTGTCTGTCTGTTCTTGGAAGCTTGAGTTTTTTTGTGATGATTTTTATTGCGTAAATTTTAAGCTTAAGGCCTGTTTTTGTATTTTAAAACTGTGTTTTTTATCACACTTACACAAAGGTTAGTAGGTTGCTTCTTTTTATCCCCGGCCCTTGGGCATGTTAGGGGTCGTCTCCACTCGTGGATAATGAAAGCTGAAATGACCGCGTAATGACCGAAAAATACTGGTGGTTGTGCCTCGACGTGAGAAGCTAAAGCAACAGTGACAGATGGCATGACGACGAGTGTGTTATGACCCAGCTTTGCGACCCAGCTTGTTCGTGTTTAGCAGCACTCCAATTTCGCTAACCTTCCCGTGTTTCTACCAACTACCCATGATGTCGTTGCCTCAATTATATCGTCCTGTGTTCTTTTTCCCAGTCAAATAATATTGCCAGATGCCTCAACAGTCTCACATAATGGTAACTATAAACAAGCCCAGAAACAGCACGTGTGCAGCTGATGGTGCGTAGCGAACTCCAGTTTGCGTGCAGATCAGTCTGTCTGACGTATTTTTCTTCTGGGGGGGGGGGGGGGGGGGGGGGGGATGTTTCGCAACATGACATGCCATGTTCTGTACCCTGCGGCGGTGCTGAGGAGGGAGTTGTGCTGGGTGCTGGAATACACATTTGCTTCCTCGTGTGGCTTGTTCATTTTGCAGTGGAAGACACTTTAGTGGGATAATGGTAGTCAGCAGTCATATTCCAGCATGCCTGCTGCTCAGCATTTCTGTCAAATGTTTTTTTGTGCCCCAGCTTCTTCGTCTAGTGAGAGCCCTGCAACAGCAGGTTGTCACAGCACCCCCAGCGCACCAGGGAGGCGTATCATAACTGGTATGTTAGATGGGAATATGTCTGGATGTTATAGGTTTCTTAATAGGTTCCCAATAGATGCTATTGAACGACTTGTGTATTTAGGAATAACAGAATGCGAATGTGCAGCATTGAGTGAATATACTCAATTACTCAATTTCTAAGTGAGAGATAAAAAAAAAAGGAAATAAACTGTTCCTCTCGACCTGCACCACCTGACGGTATAACAGGTTTGATCCAATATAATATAAAAAATGAGGGCCGTAATTGACCAAACGTTCCTTAAGTCCTTAAAGCCCATTAAAAAGAAAAACAGGGAGACAGCTGAACGTTGGCATTGAAACGAACTTGGAGAATCTTGCGAGCAATTATGAGTATTTGTGTTTCGTTTTTTTTCCTTTGGTATTAAGTTATTAATTGTTGTTCCGCTTGGTCCTCCCTCTTGCCTTCTGTGTTCTTGACGACGAGGAAGTTGTCTTCTTCTTTAAAATTTTCGTACTGGAATATATAAAAAAATGAATTGGAAACAATTTTAATATTTAGTCTCTTTTAATGATTTTCTTTTTAAAATTAGTTATGTATTTCTACGTATCTTGGCGTTCTCATTTATGTTTTCTTTTTATTTATTATTTGTCTGTCGCATTAAATTTTTTTTTTTTTTGAGGGGGGGGGTGGAGGAGGGTGAATGCCGGGCCGTGGACTTCTCCACACTATCAGCGCCATGACGTGGTGGACGCGGTAGCTTGTACGTCTATCACACGCTTCGCTGAGGTTAAACGCTTGGGTCAAATGCTGTTCTCAGCTCAGCTGGTACTCCGTGCAGGATGGGGGAGGAGCCATTTAGACGTCACCTGACGGGGCCTGGGGGGACTCTATGACTCGATAAACTTTCTTTAAATGTGAAATGATTTCTTTCGGCTCGTCCAAACACCAGACATGTAGCCAGGAATGTGGCCCGAAGGGTCCGGACCTCCCCTTATTCCTTTCCCCATCTATGGTGTTTTGTGATGTGTGGCCCCACAGGGGTGCTTGGGGGACATGACAGATAGTCTGTTATCAGATTAGTGTGACTGGGAAGCAGACATGTTACTTCTGTGGAAGAAGGCAAGGAAAAAACATGTTCACATATTCCTATTTCTCACATGCAGAGTAAGCAATCTTGTCATCTGCAACTTTGAATGTATTTTAACTGCACCACTATATTCTGAAAAAAAGCCTCACAAGTTTATTCAGTGTTCTTTTAATTACTATCTCTTATAAGGTGTATAATCCTCTGCACTGTTTTATTGTCGCAATGCTGAGAGCAAGGTTCCTCATGGCTTACTCGAATCAGTGTCTCACCCGAGACTGAGTAAAAGAAAGCCTGTCAAGCCTGAAGCTCACGGGTGCCTGGGTCTAAACCGAGTCTTCCACTTTGCACTTGTGCTAGCCTCGGTTGTGCGCACACATTCATCCACACTCAGCTGAGACGCTTGTTTCAGCAAGCCGGCCATGATATCCCCGAAGAGAAATGAGTGTTCAAGATATATATTGTTCGAGAACCCCTGGTCTAGAATTTACCTTTTGCACCTTGTCCTATGCAGGAACTTCATAAAGTATAAATAGGTGTTCGAAGAATCATTGCGGGTTGTTTTGTGCTCATTGTAGGTTTGTTACCTGATTGGCCTGAAAGGGAATACTGTTTGTCGTCCTCATTATGGAGGCCCACGTGGTCACTTTTGGGATGTAATTTTTGGGAACATCAGTGAAACAGTGACACGAGGATGTGTAAAGTAGAAGTTCCCTGATTTATTTGAATTATATTATCAAAGCAGCTTTAAGATTATTGTTTCTTTTCAGCTCACATCATGGGCAAGTTCAAGGGTGAAAATATTATAACCGTGCGGTCCTTCCTCTGGCGAAGGTGTAACAACGCAGCCTTGCAGAAGAAACGAAGCCGTGGGGAGTAAAGCTTTTTTTATTGTTTAAATGGCACTGAAATGTCCCTTTCAGTAATTTAAAATGGTTGACTTTTGTGCTATTACTGCCAGAATTGATAGTTAACACTATAGTCAGATGCAACTTAAGAGCAGGGCGAGGGGTACGAAGGCTGGTCAGGAGGAAGCCGATAGAACGTAGGGAGGAGGTGAGGTTTCCCTTTCCGGTTCCGCAGCGTCCAGCCTGTTTCCTCCTTGCCAGCCTCCGTTTCCATCGCACTGGTTTTAAGTTGTATCTGACTATATTACAATAATTGGCATTCAACCTTACCAAAACAATCGGTACATCATGCAACTTCACGTACAAAAGAAAAAACTTCCGCTCGCCACAAGAAAGCGAATTGTTTTACTTGTTTTTTTTTTTCGGTTGAATGAAGGCAACTGTTATAACAACCGCAGAGTGAGAAGAGCGTCTTATTGCAAAACACTTCGTTTATAACCAAACGACACTGAAATGTTTTTACTTGAATTTTCAGGGTCGTTTGGTCTTTTAAAAGACATTTTTTACGGAAGAAATAAAGGAGCTGGCATTCAAGCTTGTTTTTATTCTTAGCTGTTTTTTGAAGTGGCAGAGGTGAAAAGTGCAGAGTGAAGACAAGCTTTTTTTTAACCAAAAGACAACTACTACAAAGTTTGCAGTGCTGTACACCATGTCACTTGAAATTACAAAAGCCGATGTGGTGAGTGTTTTTCTTTTAACAGCATTTTTTTGGTGAAATCACACTGAGAAGTATTCCTTGTGTAAAAAATAGAGGCCTAATTTTCTCTAAGTACTCCACAAGTTGGCAGTTGTTTTACCAAAGAGCATCAATACGAGACTTACATAATAGAAAACACGGTATAAAAGTGCTTGCTACCTGTAAGGCAATCATCATCAATAAGTATGCAGCTATACACTAACTGATAATGCCTCCATGAAAAGCAAATTCTAACTTTTTTGCCTTTTCTGATTGAAAAGGTGGCGATGAGCTTTCTTGTGACCTCTTTTTACCAGAAAATTTAGGTTTCTTAACAGTAGATGCAACCTGTTTGAGATATATAGTACACAGGCAAGTGTAAATATTTGTTTAAACCTGTAAAGATAGGTTCAAGGCAACCTAAAACAAATTTTGTATTCATGTATACAAGGTGTCTATCAACTTATTTATAAAGTTTCTCTGTTGTTAAATCTTTGAGTGCAGATATTCATACTTCTCTTCGCTATCGTAGTGCAAGGGGCATTATCGTTCCGCCCCAGGTTTCTGACAGTGCACAGGGAATGTACTGGTAAAAAAACTATATTAGGTGCAATACTGAAATGTAAACCTTCTGTAAAACAAATTGCCAGCATTGACATAAACCCCAATTCCCTGTGATGGAGACTAGGTTTGTGTCCACTGCTAGCAATTTCTTTTACACTCTCATTTCAGTGTACCGCTTAATATAATTTTTTTGCCTTTACATTTGCTCTCGTTATCCGGTGCTTCAACTGCCATTTTAGTAGAATAAGCTTAAAGATCACTGGAATCAGACTGGGAGCTCACCCAAGGTATGCTCACTTTTTCCTAGCAGTAGGCACAGAGTGTCCTGAAAACTCTTTCGAAATAGAGGGAGTATACCCTAGATCGGCCAATTTAACACAAACTTATTACAGGGGTAGTATGCATAATGAGCACAGCAGAAGTATACTAGAATTGAGCTACTTTTCCCTAAGGCTCTGAATCTATTGCCTACAGAATTCACCAAATATTTCGTGCACGAAAAAGAACTTCATACATCCCATTGGCCCCGATTGATGTGTACTCGCTGTTCTCCTGTACCATCGCGGGGTAGCACGCTCAAGACCAATGCAGAAGTAACAAAAAACACCGAGCAGACTTCGACAGAGCCGAGAGCAAGTAGGATGACATCGAGAGTATCGCGTGCTTTGTCAAAGTGTTGACTCAAACTCGGTGTCGTTCTCCCGCCTTGCTCTTGCTGTCCCGACTACCCAGAACACAGCCTGCAGCTGGAAACTCGTTTTGTTTCCGCCCGAAAACCGCTGATGGAGAATTAGCCGGTTTGAGTCGGTCTCATTCTTTTCTTTGTGGTCTCGTGCGTTTCGCAGACACACTCACCAAAAAGAATTAGAGTCGTGGGTCATCGACGGCACACACCCAAACTTATAAATTTACCAAAGTATGAAACATATTTTTTGTGTCTTCGAAGAACCTGCTAACAGGGTGACTGAAAAGCGATAGATATAGCACGGTCACGCAATGGGGGTGGAATGGTGCCGTCACGTACTTGAGGACGGAGGTGCCACGTAGTTAAATCTCACAGCAGGCGTGTTTGGCGTCAAGGATGCCAGTGACGACCGCCACCAGTGCTCGGTGACCGGTGAAGTAAGTGGATAAGCGCGGTGGAAGTTTAAAACATCATCCAACATTGCGCCTATCAACTGGATACTGCTAAAGTGGGATTTCGTATAACGCGATCAATGTTTGGAAACAACTGCTTGAAGCAGGCAACAAAGATTCTCCCTTCGCCGCGCCATTCTTGTCGGGACGCCGGGGCTGCCCTCTTGGCTTCTTCGAGCGGCACGGCCAGCGCGAATTCCTGACCTTCGTCCCCTCACCGCAAGAAAAGAGAGAAGAAATAGTTTTTCGGTTCTTCACGCGAGCGGCGTCGGAAGCCCAGGAGGCCGAAATCTTCACAAAGTGTCGCCTGTAAAGCTATCGCATAAAAAAAATTTTTTTTTTCTATTTTGGTGAAGAAGGAAGAGCGGCCGAGCTGTAGCTTCTGTTCTTGGCGGTGGATTTCCAGGCAAGCGATCTGCCCTTCTTTCGCAAGGGAATCTGAAGCGCTCGACGCAGTGGAACTTGAGGCGATAGCGGCCTTGCGGCGATTGCGAAACCATTCGATCTGCTGCGCACAACGCGGCTCTTTACACTCCCGCTGTTTTTCCTCCGAAGAAATGTTGCCGCCATCTATGAGCCACGGCAGCAACCAGTTGTCTGTTTGCCAAGGCAAGAAAGGTTGCCGCGACCTATGAGAGACGGCGGCAAGCAGACAACCAGTAAACACAACACTCTGGACAGCTACCGCCATCTATGAGTGACGGCGGCAACCAGAGTGTCGTGTCGACCACGGGTGCCGACATTTGTTTGATACCGGACAGGATCCTGGGAAAACTAGCTTTTAACAGCTCCGCTGTAAAAAAATCGTATTTTTCGCACACAATATGCGAAGAAACGAATGGGATATTTGTAGCACGGTCGCGTAATGAGGGTAAAATGGAGCCGTCACGTACCCGTGGACGGAGGTGCGACGTGCATAGCCGTCGTGGTTGCCGTCGTGGATGCCACTGACGACCGCCCGAAGTGCACGGTGATCCGTGAAGTAAGTAGGTAGTGAGCGCTGTGGAAGTTTCTAAAACTCTCCGACATTACCCATAGGAAGTGGATACTGCCTAAGTGTGATTTAGCATAACGTTAGTAATGTTTGAAAACAAGGCTTGCAAGCAGACGACTCGAACATTCTCCTTTCGTCGCGCCATTCTTGGCGTCCCGCCAATCCAAGAATGTGAATCAGCTTGGTGCCGCCAGGCCGTCCGCTTTGCTCTCTTCGCGTTCCACGGCCGACAGGAAGTCCCGACTTTTCTCTCCTCGCGCAAGGAGGGGAGATAAAAATGGTTTATCCGTTCTTCGCGCGCGGCGACGAACACCCACGAGGTCGTAATCTCTGCAATGTGTCGCCTGTAAAGCTATCGCTGCAAAGCATGGCATAGAGCAACGGAAGCACTATGTACATTCTCTCCGTAATTCTCAACATGGAGTCGTATCGTAGGAGTCGCGGGCTGGACATCTGGACAAAGCGGATTAAGCCAGAGCCATGAATACAGAGAGTTTGGTCAATGAGAGGCGCGGGTAGAGCCAGGGCATGCACCAGCCTCGGAAAGAGGGCTTGACATGCTCTCTTGAACAACCCAAAGCCGAAAAGAATCCCCCTAGCGGTGGTAGCAAGAAACAGTTCTGATCCAAAGGTATATGTTCGTAAATGGTTTTAATAAGCGCGTAAGAGTGAAGTGCAGTAATTCTTTGTGGTTGAAAATAGGGTGCAGGTGATGTTTCGATCATGATCATGCAGAAAGATGTAAGAAACGAATGCGCCGCCCCACTTTGTTTTGCTCGGACCGAGTGTGACCGTTCGGACGGCAGATTCCCGGCCCTCGGCGCTTGGCGTAAGGATTATGTCGATCGTTCCGCTAGTCTCACTCTTCCATCATTTTGAATGAGCGTGATTGAAACATCACGTGTACCATATTTTAAGTCACCAAGAGTTACTCCGTTGCATTTATCAGGTTTGTTTCTCGCGACCACCGCCAGGGTACTATTTCCGGCTTCTGGATGGTCACATTCGAATTTCTGAAGACGCCCTGGGACGCGCCCAGCCCGCTTTCGGCCAGTGGCGCCTCCTCATTTGTCTCCTATACTTCCCAACGAATGGCCAAACTCTCTACATATGCAGCTCTGATTGCGACGGACGACGGGCGTGGGAGCTCTACATTTTGTTTGTTTAATTCGGGCGACGCCTTGCGCCACCTGGCCCTAGCATTTCGATAGACGCGTGGAGCCAGCGCCACTTTGTTATATTTGGCAATATTTTGTTGCATTATGTACGTATCAACCAAGAATCATTTTAAAGCTCGCAGAGGTGGCTACAGATGACGTAATATTCTTGAATTCCAAATGGCGTTGTGCGTGGTTAAGGGCTTTTGTCGACTGCTGTGCTCGAGGAAAGCAAGAAACGCTATATTTTCCAGAAATGATTTGTTCTTCAAGGCTTCCTAATCCGTCTAGGTCCGTACACGTTTTGCATAATCCAGAAATGTCGCTAACAGTATTTATATTTGATTAATATAATAATTTCAGAACTCGAATAGTACGAATCTGAAACTCGAATAGGTTTATTCGGTGAATCACGATTCAAGTGAAATTTGAAACTCGAATATTCGCACAAACGTAAAATTCTCGTATATGCATCTGTCATACGAATATGAAGTAGTCATATCCTGTTGCAATTTGAAAAAGAAATTATATAAAGCTGACACCAGCCTTAGTGTTTTTGCCATAATACATTACCCAGGAGCGAGGAATCGCCAAGCTTACCTTAATCTGTACGGCAGAACACAAGTATTTTACAAAATGTCTCGCGCTGTGGCGTGAAGTCTGCTTTAATACCTTAAATATTCATTTTTTTTACGTATTTTTGGATAATACTGACGTTTCGGTAATGTTAAACTTTTGAAAAACTAAGAAATATCAAAAGAGAATGAATACGTGAGGTTTTCAAATCACTTTTTTATTAGTCTCAGTTTTTTATTCAATTCCTCAATATGTCGGTTTATTAGCAAGCAACAAAAAAATAAACTCCCTTGTATACGTCTGGAGGATGGACATATTTCCCGGTGATGGCCATTATACGGATTTTATTGGGTGCAAAATGGCAACGCAAGTGCGTTGATAAACATTATGGTGGAACCCATTGCCTCAAATATTCTCCTGTTCCAATTTTTATACACTTGAGTACTTTTGTGCGGCTGTTAGCTTTTAGCAACATAAACCTATGGCAGAAGGCATTCACAGGAACTCATCATAATTATATCGATACTATTTTGCACAATTCGTAAGCTTCTTCCATGGTTATGTTGTTTGTATACTATACATATCCCTAAAGGTGCTCTATTGAAAAAAAAGAGCATTCAGCACTTTCCTGTTTACCGTTAGTGCTGTACTTTTTTATAGTACTCAAGGAGTCTTCCGAGCCTTCTTAACACAGCTTCCAAATCGGCACACCTGCAGAGGAAAAAACAACATTATTGGAAGCCTTACTGCATTTTTACTGCGAACGTGTATTGAAATAACGATTTCTAAGCCAAGTTGCGAATACATTATGCCAGCAGTAGTATATAGTTGAACAAATACCTTTGAGGGGCCACAAGAAGTGCCATCTAGAGCTGGTGTATCTGCGAACTTATATTTGTTATTTGCGTCAAGTGGTGATCTACAGTTCAGTTTGCATTGTTTCAGCCCGTCTTTCTACAGAACAAAACAAATAAAAATCGATTAATCAAGCATTCCTTGCAATTATACCAATCCTGTTTTCGGCTCAGAAGTAGTGTGTGCCAAAACAAAATAATATTGAGGCTTTCTCAATTAGCGTTATTTCGTGCTTTTCATGCTGAATAAAACTAAACACAGAACTATAATGCTCGACTTTACACACCCGGCATTCCGTACTCTCACCATCTTCGTAAACGTCCGTGTTTGTCCTAACGCCAGAAACCGTCCCTTTAAAGGTTAAAAACGAGTCATACAAAGCTGAATTTTTCGATTTGAGTCAAGTTACTCAAATCGAAAAACACGCGTCTTAAAAATAATAAATTGTTATATCTTCTGGTGAAGGCTCAGCAATCGCTGCACTCATTTTTGCGCACGAAGCGGTGACTACCAAAGAAAGCAAGAACGCAGGGTCATTGGCTTCATTTTAAGAATGTACACACACTTTGCAGGCTTGCGTTGATGATGCCTCAATACCGAAACTCTCGTAGCGTGATTCTTGACTGCGCCACGCTCGCTACTACCCAATCTCGTTGTCACCCCGCTTCTGGAAGCAGTCACTAAAATTGCCAGTAAACACACAAAAACGACACCGATACAATTATCTTGTAGAATATCACCTCATTTAGTAATAACTGTGTCAATATGCATTACATGTTGCATCTAAGTTAAGAAGAAAAAAACATAAAACCTTCAGTCACCAGACAAATCAACGTTAAGTCTGGTAACAATGTGTCTTTCCGAATCTTTAGAAAAGTTTGGCAAAAGTTCGGCGTTGCCAAACCCCAACATTCGGCAAAGCCGAATATTCGGATTCGGCAAACTTCAGTTCGTTCTAGACTGAAATATGCAGCCCCTATCCGGGATCACGGTATCACCGTTGCATCCCCTCTTGAGCCCATTGTGATGATGTGAATGAGACATCAAAGAAAAGGAGGACAACATCGCAGATGTGACGGCACAGGCAAGCTCCTGCAGTGCGGTATTGGGGTTGGACACAGAAGGAACGAACGCAGCTCAACACCTTGGGCCCCAGCAGGCAATTGTAATGTCCGGAACGGACATCTGATGCCCGTGGGGGCACCAACCAGGATTGAAGGGGAACTATATACCACCGGCACCGAACATTGAGCCCTCGCCATCCGGAAAACGCCTGAGGCATCCGAAGTTCCGACAACATCAGAAGTGGGGCGGCGAGTGGGCAGAACACCCCTGACTTGACTTTGTGTATATATTTTTTGTGTCACAATAACGTAATTATTCCGATTCTTTTCCAATAATAGACAGTTTTAGTATAGCGTTGCTGGACCTTACGTACGCAATACGCAATAGTATAGCGTACGCTAAAAATGTCCTGCTCGGACCGAATTTAGTTGTGCGTTACGTTTTCGAGTGAACACCGCGCATTATCTTGGTTAAATTTGCTAGAGCCGTAGAATTCCGCGTGCTTGTAGCGCAACCATGCTCCTGGAAAGAAATATTGAAAAAGAAAAAGTGTCCAATCGTTTTATTTCAGATTAAACCAAGCCACAGCTGCCTCGTCAAGCGAGCTTTTCTGCGGGGTACAGAGGCTACGAGTACGAGTGCGTAGCCAAATTCGATCACGGAGCCTCCGTCAGTCGTCCCGTGGAAACGGCACCTTTTATCAATGCAATCGCGGAATGAAATTCATGACCCTGATGTCCAGTGCATAGCGAGAATTCGGCGATTTCGTTTAGAGTCGTTCGTCCGTCGGCGGTGAACTGTGGGAATAGACTTAGCGTTGAGCAGATAGCAGCGTCGACGCACACTGCGAGCGGCGAACATTTCCACTGTGAACTCCTTCAACTGCAGGGCGACCTGATTCGACCGCGGTAGGTCCCAGAAAGAATCGCCGAGCTGAACACCACGCAATTTCACGTAACACGGAACTTCGAAAACACTACGTCGCCCTTGCTGCATCAGTCGAGGCAACCGCCATCTTGAAACTGGCGCTCTCGTTGGGTCCGAGATCTCTCGAGAGCGTCCCGCAAGGCCCGCTAGCCAGCAACGCAAAATCCCTAGCGTTGCGTGCGTACGCCATACGCTAGCCGTTCTACTGCGTTCTGCGCATGCGCACTCACGACCCGCAATCTCCTTGCGTACGCAAAGCTATAGCGTACGGTCCACTAAAACTAGGGAGTTTTAGAATAACGTACGCAATTTTAGCGCACGCAAGCGCTAAATTTAGCGCTTGTATTAGCGCACGCGACGCGGGGGAGCTTTAGAATAGCGTTTCTCCGCCGCGACGCAAAAGCCCAAGCATCTCGCGCTTGCGACGCCACCAAGATACAGTCAAATTTTTATTTCACACACGAAATGATGTAACTGTAAAAGAAAACGAGTTTTTTGGTCCAGAGTAGCATTTTAATTTGTTTAAACATGAGAACACGACGTGAGCGGTTGACCGGTCGTCTCCGCTTGCGTCGCCTCGGCAAGAGAGGTCTCGTGTACTGACCTTCGCACATCGTTCCTTCGCCGTGAAATGTTCGCGCGTCGCAAGCATCAAGTTGCCGGTGATTGCTGCCAAACCGAGTACAATGTCGTCCTGTATTGAAAATTGCAGTCGCGAGGATGCCGCCGACGTCGCACTCACGACGCCGCCAAAGCAGCCGCCGACATAATCCTGGAAGCCGCCATTTTTTTTAACTGTGCTCGTCTTGGCTTTAGCCAACTTCTCATCACGAATCCTCCTTGGAGAAGCGCAAAGATTCTTTGCGTACGCACGCTATTTTCGAGAAATAGCGCGCGCTAAAATTGCGCACGCAAAGCGCAAAACCTGGTTTGCGTTCGGAGCATGCGCAGTGGCGACGACGCTATTCTTTGCGTACGCAAAGCTTTAGCGTGCGCTATTCTAAAACTCCCTACTGTCTAATATCTTTTTCCTCACATCCACCGTGTCGGAATCCTGAAACCATATTTTTTACCATCACACCCTCCAAAATCGTTCCGCTCGTTTCATTCCTTGAAACTATCATCGCACAGCCAACGTCACCTCTAGGAAAGCATCTCTGTCCTTACCTAACCGCTGTTTACAGTGAAAATTATAACGTTTGTGTATTAACGCGGTAGCCTTTTCAGCTCCTGTCACAGAAAATTCGGTGTCAGCGTCGGCGGGACCGACAAATCCCCTAATGCAATGCGCAGCCAGGTGTGACGTCACGTGTGATGTCACACGTGACTTTGACGTCTTGACCGTATCGACCCGGCAAATTTGGCAGGAAAAGTTTCCAGTAAATTTAGCGGCACATTTTTCCGCCAAAGTTAGCGAAAATGTTTTCCGCCAAATCTAGCGAAAACGTTTTCCACCAAGTTCTGCGGAATGTTTTCCCGTCATATTTAAAGGACACCTTTTCCGCCAAATTTAGTAGGAAATTTCCCGGCTAAATTTTGCAGAAAATGTTCCCGCCATATCTTGGTAAAGAAACAACTATCTTCTGTGCAGTTCCTAGCCTTTTTGATAAAGGGGTTTGACGACTTTTACAAACCAGGCATTAAACAAGTTTAAACTCGCAGAAATGCAAGGTATGCAATAAATTTGTTAATGTATACGAAAGGCACAGGCTACTTATGAAATTAGTAATTTGTTTTCTCTACAACTGGTGAAATTCTTAAATTTAGGTTTGTGTCATTTCTTAGATGGTTCAAGTGTCTAAAACCTTGCAAAACTAGTCATTAGCTGTTTAGATAGCAGCCATTTAGTCTGCCAGAGTTTGGAGGAATTGTTACCCGCAGTAGATGAGTAATTTAGCCAGCGAACTACGAAAGCTAAACTGGGGTCTTTGAAGGGATACTGAACCGAAATGTCAAGCTCACGAAACAAGGCTGGAGCGATAGGTGGTACGCTGCAAAACTCGAACATCACTCATAGAGCGATAGATCTAGCGGATGACCGTATTTTTGTTTTGAACAGAAGTGCGCGATTGAGCACGACCGACAAGGCCGACGAGACATGTGACGTCACGAATATCATTCCCTCTCCTCTTTGCTTCGTCCCCTCGAGCTGGTGAACCGAAGCGAGGAGGAGAGAAGCGAGGCCACTTCCCTCATTCTCAACTGTTCCAGGAGGATCGTGACGTCATAGTCCTCTCTTGATGACGCGCTTCTTTTCCAAGAATACGGCCATCCGTTTGAGATATCGGGCTACGAGTGATGCTTTGGAGTTCATGCGTCCCGTTCAACGGTTCTGCGGTCTCATTTCGCGAAATCTAAATTTCGGTTCAGCGTCATTATAGCGTGCTCCACGCAGTAGCGATGCATGACCGAACACTTTACCATACTCATCAGGTTGAAAAGGGTAGGGCTGGAGGAGTGAACCCACAATCCCCGAGTTCTGAAGCGCGAGCTAACACCCGGCACTAATACAACATGTACAGTAGGGAGCAAAAGTTTGCGGGGCACGGGAGCGCTTGCCGAAATGCATCGCCGCGCCGTCCAACGGCGCGCTGCCGCATTAAAAAGCCGCACTTTGCGCATGCCCGTCCTTCGTGCTGGCAGTCATGTCTCTTTCGCTCGTTTCTATCTGACTGCCTCCTGATAACCGGGCTTGGCGCCAGGGGCGCAAATTGCCGTTTCGCTGGCTGTCATGCCTCGCGTCCTCTTCAGCTGCCTCAGCAGCCGCGCTGGGTGACAAAGCGTCTGGTGCGACAGCCAGCGAAGCGCTAACTCGCGCCCCTGCCGCCAGGTCCTGTTATCAGGAGTGCGTCGGAAAGAAACGAGCGAAATAGACAGGGTAGCGTGCACGAAAGGCGCGCATGCGCAAAGCGCGGCTACTAAATGTGGCGCCGCGCCGTCGAACGGCGCGGCGATGCATTTTGGCACGCGCTCCGGTGCCCCGCAAACATTTGCTCCCGACTGCACCATCGCTAAATACACGTGCATCGTGTGCGTGGAGAAAAAAATATTTTGACCGCACCAAGGCTGGAGCTACTGATGCAGTCTTGTGTAAATCCACACAATAGTCGTAGCTATATAACTGCGACAGGCTACGGCGAAGTCGTTGGGCATTAGAGTCGCGCTCACGCACCCTGGGGTGGGTAAATGAAAGCGTTCGGAGAAAAATAGACATCTGAATATTTTGTTTCGAGCACTTTTCTTTCCTTTTTATTGCAGAACGCGTGAAATCCCGTCTCGCGGTACGAGCTCTTAGAATTGACAGTGCTACAACGGCATTCTGTTATCGGCTATGCCCCCTTTCAGAGAGCGCCTGCAGTGGGCATCTGGTGCTGCAAAAACCCTAAGTATAAAACGGAACGTCAACGCTGGGGCGTAGCTCTACAATGAATATAAGAAAAAAAAAAATACGTTGGCATAACTCAGTGGTAATGCCTCCGCTTCGCACGCAGTGGACCCAACCTGTTCGATTCCCTGGGGGCGGAGGGCGTTCGTTTCTAAGCCTTTTAGCAACATCGACGACGAACGCCCTGCATCGCTAACTACAACAAGGAAACCTACCCCGTAGCAGCTATCACTGTAAAATGACGTTCAGTGTTCGATAAACGGCGCCTTGATAGAGAGAGTTTCTCCGGTCTGTTTCTGCCTCGACAACAGCGATTCAAATATTTTAGCTTGTGTTTTATTCTACGTTTCTTTACAACAAACTCTAAGAATGAATTTGAAGATATACCTATGAATAAATTACAGAACCCCCCCTCCCCCTCCCCCCAAACAGATCGGCAAAAACCTACTACGTAATGAAGACGGTAGAACAAAATATTTCGGGAAGTTACCTCTTTGTCATAATATCCCTTTTCCAAATTATATTGTTTAAGGAATTGCTCGCACATTTGGTCTGGAGTGAAAAGCGAACCTGGCAGTCGCCTCGTTGGTGTGTAATTTGGGTGATTTATCTCTTTTAAACAATCACTACTCGGAAGTCTGGTAGTCATTTTTGTTCAACATGAAAACAAAAAAGAGTCAATTGTCAATTACAGTGCATACAATATAAAAGCTTTATCGCGATGCCTTAATATTATCATACACAAAAATAATACCCCAGTTACACTAGCCATTTTAACTGTCATTAAGCCAACGACAGTTGACTCAATCGCAATCGGCCGGAGTTACACGGCGGCGCCAACTGTCATTGAGACGCTAAAGATCATTTAGTTAAAGCTCGCGTATACCCAATTTAGCTGACGGGGTTCACCCCAGCACAGCTAAGGATGGCGGCGTACACCGCGTTACCGTCGATGGCCAGTGCCAACTAAGCACCTACTGTTGCGGAAAATTAGGGGAGGTATTTAGAAAGTGTCGTGACAGCAAATATTGTCGGAAGACGTATGTTTCAGGGCCAGAGCTGCCGCTAGAACGATTACGGCACGTCGCGGAAGCCAAAGCTAGAGTGTACTAGAAGGAACGAGTGGAACGAGCTACAGGCTCCGCTCTGCTTTCACTTGCACCTCAAAATGTGGAAAGCGATCAGGTGGACCCAAGCCACTTCGATCGCAGCGCCACCTTCGTAGAGTGTACTAGAAAGGATTGAGTGAGACGACCGAAGCGTTTTTTCGGCGCCGCCGCTTGTGGAACGATCTTGGCGTTGGAACGCAACGCGTTTTTCATAAAAGCCGGCTAATCCGAACCGCTTCGCTCGTAGTGCCCGAGAGGGCGCTACGAGCGAAGTGGCTTGAATTAGCAGGTTGTTTCCACATGCGGAGGTACCTAAATAGCACACCGGTCGCCCCCCTTGGTCCTTCTAGTACACGCTACCAAAGCTCGGCGAGGGGGGCCATTGTGATGTCGGTGCCGATAAGACTTTTCTACTCATCCTGAGGAATTCGTGTGAAACGTTCCGATGTGATTTCTTTACTCTAAAAATAAAAGATTATTTTATTTTATTTTGTTTTTAATTTTTATAATGAATGAAAAGGGTGCACATAATTTATTTGCCACGCTTAAAAAGCAACAAACACAATTAAGGTAACGTGACACCAGTTTTGTTGTCGTTTCTGTTTCAACACTGTCCCTTTCGCGCGTCTCAACCGGGGTATTTAGGCTTATGTACAATGTAAAGCTGGGAACACATGAGCGATAAAAACTGGCGCCGCGCGGCAGTTCCCATGGCAACTTGCGCGCACACTGTGACGTGGCGGCTTGGCATAGGTCCATGTCTCAGCGTCCTGGGCTGTTGCTGTGGGAATCAACGCGCGGCGTCCGTTTTTACCGCTTATGTGTTCCCTGCCGAACACCGGATAACTTGGTTGAGCTGAATGGCATTTGGGAGATGCCAACGATGATTGCCCATAATGCCAGTTGCGAGAGAACTAGTGCAACTGGGGTACAAGAGCCCTTTATTACGGAAATATCCATATTAGGTTTTGGGAAAAAACGGCGCATACTAGAATTGCAGCGCTCTAATACGAAAATAAGCGCCAAAAAAACACGGACAAAGAGTAGATTGACAACGACACAGGGCGCTTATTTTCCCACGATGTACCAACTGGCCCATCTAAGCATTTTATTGCTCTAATACGTTTCTACAAGTTATGTGGTGTTTTTACGTACCCAAGTACGTACACAATACTGGCTTCGCAGCAGGATGATAGTCTATATTTTCGTTTGTCTTCCGCATCTCTATATGAGTCTCCCATGAGATATCCGTCACTGTTCGGGCAGCTGGTTGCGCCTGGCGACCCTGGGACGTTTGGTAGGGGTCCCTCTCCATCATGAAGACAACCAAGACTGTGGTTTAATAAGTATTCTGTTAAATGTCGTGCACACTTTTTTACAATTGTAATAAAAAAAGCAATAACCGCATTTAGAATACAGAAGAGTTTAAATGTGGTAGATGAGGTAACTTAGGTAATGCCATACTTGCGACAAAATGGCAATTTCTTTAACACAGAATAGGTTTTATGGGTTGTTTTCGGAGAGAAACTCCTCGTGAACGAACGATACAATGGGACCAGTACACGAAGTTGCGAATATATATACATATATATAAAGATAGAGAGAGAGAAATAATATATGGTGTACGCGAAGAGTTTAAAGAAATGCAGTCGCACTTCGAAGCGTTTTTTTTTAACATTTGGTGGGTCGATATTTCGGCCTGAGACAGACCTTTTCTGAGCCTGATAGCCGCAATTGGCTACAGAGTTGTTTTCGGTTTACACACCTAGGTGAACGCACGTGTCACATCACGTGTGAACTGCCTAAGTCCATACCAGTGCTATACTCCGCCCCACTCGCCCCACCCGCCCCACACCATGCCCGGCCACAGCAGAGGCCACGAGCCACCGGAATGCCGTGTCTGTTTCCCGTGACCTTCGAAAGGAAGCGCAGTCACCGTTCACAAGGCTGGATCGGCTCGGATGGCCCGCAACGCCCACTACGGTCGGAGGTGAGGTGAAATGGAGCACACTCGTGGAGAAGCCATTATGCTCACTCAACGCTAAAAAAAAAACAAAAAAACCTCCTTACTTAGAAAAGAAAGCAGGGAAGAAAGGTCACACAGTAAGCCAAGTAAAAGCTCGGCCAACGCGCATAGATAATCTCCCTGCTTAAAAAATAGTACTAATAAATGCGCATAGGCAACACTGCGAAGCACAGTTCCAGAACATTCGGAAAGGAGCAACAGGTGGGACATTCCTGTCGAAGGTCATGGCCCGTTTATTTGTCTACACTAACCGCCGAATTCACAAACCTAACTCCGAATGAGGGGCCCCTCCACTTCCTCCAGGAAGGCGCAAGGGCCGGCGCTGGCCAATCGCCACGAGCCCAGGCCGCCTGTCCGTCGTCGCGATTGGCCAGCGCCGGCCCTTGCGCCTTCCTCGAGGAAGTGGAGGAGCCCCTCAATGGGAGTGAGGTTTGTGAATTCGGCGGTAAGCCATCGACCGGTAACACGGAAAGATAGGTGAAGGGAAGGGCTGAACAAATATGATTTAATTGCTTACAGCCTCTTCGTTACAGGTAAATTGAGAGTGATTATTCCATGCATATATGTCATTATACAGGAATCTTCATTGATCCCGGCCGGGATTTAACTAAATTTGTAAATAAGATAGTATTCTCTCTGCACGCGATCACGGTTGCTTTTGAAATTTGAATGTAAAGATGTCCCGTCCAGCTTGTCAAATGTCTGTTTCGGTAAAGCAATATGCTTTGAAAAGGGGAGTTTGGGAAATTATTTAGCATGTGCGACAATGAGCCACTCTTTGTGTACCGTTAGTTCGAATTCGCTAACTAGATAGACGCCAGCCACTTGCTCAATTAAGGCCCATGCTAGTCCCAAGTAGCGGGACGTCATTTCAGCTGGAAAATGTGGAAAGGCCCGTCCTCCGACGTGTAGACCCTTTCAAGGGTAACTGCAAAGAAAAAAAGATTGTTTTTCTAAACAGCCTAATTGGGACAAGCATCCCACAAAACAAATCTCCCGCGAAAAAAACACATTTCTTTTAGCTATATTTACGCCACAGGACGTAATTTAGTCGGAGTCACAACCTCTCCACATTTAAAACTCCCGCTCTTTCGACGCGCGCGGAGTGGCTGTTATAGGTCACTCCGTGACGTATAGCAGCCACTCCGTGACGTGTAATACCAAATTTGTGGCGCGCGATTTAGAACAGACGAAACAGCCGCAAACTAAAATCAGTTTCGCGCAATAAATATTGCTGTAATATTTTGTTTTGTGTCCGGAAAGATTGTTTTGTGACATGCTTGTCTCAATTAGGCTGTTTAAAAATACACCTTTTTTTCTTTGCAGTTACCCTTTCAGGCAACATTTCATGGGCGCCGCCATCTTGACGTCACGTGACCCTGCCGGCTTAGCCGACCTTCAGTTGCTCGCCGTTGCTCCGCGTTGTGCGCTGAACCGACCGCCACCGGAGCTTTGTTTTCGAGTTCTTTTACGTTCCGTGTAGAACTCGTGCGTTTTCTTTACGTCTTTTCGATATTTCGGGTTTGCATTCAATCATTTTGTATCTATATTTCAACATAGCTCTTGTATTTTCTTATTTATGGGATGGAATCGGACAGCGAATGGAATGACGATAAAAGATTATGACCAAGGCTTCAGAGACCATGTAAGTTAATCACATTCATGCGTTTTTGTCGCTAAGAAAGGGCAGTCATCACCATTGCGACACATGATAATTTCAACTGACGCAGTAAGGTTATCCCAGTTGTGCTTCTCGCTGTATGTGCGCGGTTTTAGACATCTTTTCCGTTAAGCCGAACCGCATGTAAGTGATTTAGCGAGCGACGACACGAGTGACGGCGACAACGAAGAGAATCAGCGACGAGCGACGGAGATTTCTCACTGTCACCCGTCGCGTCGCTCAGTTTTTGGATTTCTAGAAAACGTTGCTCATTGCCTTGGTCGCTTGCTCCCGTCGTTTTCATGCGGTTTGCCTCGTCGCGCGACTGACCGAGCGAGAGCAAAGCGTGTCGCCGTCGCTTATCTCGTTGCTCGCCAAATCACGTGCATGCGGTTTATACTTAATGTCAATGCGCCAATGCTTCAATGCTGTGCGCATCGAAATTAATTAAGTATAAACCGCATGTAAGCGATTTGGCGAGCCACGAGACAAGCGGCGGCGACCCACTTCGCTGTCGCTCGCTCAGTCGCGCGACGAAGCAAACCGCATGGAAGCGACGGGAGCAAGCGACCAAGGCAATGAGCAACGTTTTCTAGAAATCCAAAAACCGAGCGACGCGACGGGCGACACTGAGAAATCTCCGTCGCTCGTCGCCGACTCTGGCCGTTGTCGCTGTCGCTCGTCTCGTCGCACGCTAAATTGTTTACATACGGTTCGGCTTTAGGAAACAAGTTCGCACATGCAGCGCGAAGCACGACTTTGATAGTCTTACTGCGTCAGTTGAAATTTGCACTTGTCGCCATGGTGTTGACTGCCCTATTAGCGACAAAAACGTAAGATTGAGATGAACTGCCATGGTCTCTGAAGCCTAGGCTACAATCTTGTATCGTCGATCCATTCGCTGTCCGATTTTATTTCATAAATAAGAAAATACTAGGGCTATGTTGAAATATATATATCAAATGATTAGGAGAACGCCCAAAATATCGAAAAAATCTAAAGAAACCACAAGATTTTAACGCGGAACATAAAAAGAACATGAAAACAAAGCTCGGGTAGTGGCCGGTGCAGCACATAACGCGGAGGGAGCAACGGCGAGAAACTGAAGGTCGGCTATGGCAGCCCGGAAAGCGCGCGGAGTGCACGCCGACTGGCGTGGGCGTCGGCAGAGGAAGGCAAAAAGGGCAGTTGCCACCCCCTGGCCGCAAGCCAGACTGCCCCCCACCCCCCTCCGAGCAAGCGGGGTGCCCGTTGGTTCGTTGACAAGCGAAAGAACAACAAAGAACAATTTAAAAATAAATCCGAGAGTAACTATCGAAACATAAAAGAGGGAGATGTCTTGTCCAGCATTTCCTGGAAGAAACAATAGGAAAGAAAATGGCGACTAAGCCCTACTTTTGCCTCTGCGACCCCTCTCCCCCCCAAACTCAAACGTCGCTGGGGGCGCACCTGTTTCTGAGAACACCGTTCTCCCGAACTGAACACTCAGTGGTGATGAAGCCCAAACTCCATCCCCGAGTAGAAAGTTGGTGAAACTGGCCGAAAAGCAAGTTCTCAACTTCCCTTCGGGCCCTTTAATTTTCGCGCACTCTTACATTCGCATCCAGTTGTCCGTGGAAATATTGCCTCAATATCGTCGTGTGGGGCGTGTGCCGGGGACCGCGTGGCCAAGATAGGGTGGCTGGAACAAATCGTGACAAAAGAAAAGGAAAATAACGATATCTATCTTCACGGGGCAAATCCAAAACGCACCCCGTTTTTCTAACTTCGCTAGCCTAGCTCCACGTGTCATTTTAGTTTTCTCCAACTCCGCGCCCCTTGTGCTGAGGACGCGGGGGTTCAGGTTGCTTATGCAAAATCCGCGCCGAGTGCCGCATAGCTGATTGATCAAAAGACAGCTTTTGGCCTCGAGGACGGGGCTCTCCAGCCAGGGTAATAAGCCATGTGTTTTCGAGACGATTCACTGAAGAGCAAGCCATGAGCGAGGGTGACCATAACCTTCTCAGCAGGTTAGGGGGAGGAGGGGGGGGGGGGGCGGGTCAGGGGTCGAGCGTTTGCGTTCGCACAAAACCATGTTCGCACCAAGTCGTCAATTCACTCTTGAAAGAGCAACTAATCAGTGCCCCCATCTACGTATCATCTCGTCTCGATCACTGCTGCAAAGTTGGTATACCCACTTCCATCTCATATTCTTTTTTCAAATCTTTCCTCCCAAAAACATCTCGTGAATGGAACGGCTTTTCCTCACCCATTGCGACCATTGGCGTTTTTGTTCTCTTTAAAGAAGCACTAACAAGTTACTATTCATGATCTGTGCCGGACTGACCATTTTCAGCGTTTTTGTACTTCCGTTGCCCACCCCCTCTGTAATGCTTCGGCCCTGAGGGTATAATAAATAAATAAATAAACGTAACTGACCCTCGGGCCATAATTTACTGTGCCACCGTTTGACACCAGGGAAAGGTGCGTCAGAGACCGCCCAGTCAACAATCGCAACCGTACCGATATTGTACTTTCCGAAAGTTTGTAGCGAGCTTCACCATTTTGCCAGCTCTGGATTTCTCCATCGGTTCCTTCGTTTTACCGAAACAATTACATCGATCACGGCTTTCCATTTTGTGGGACGAAGAAAGCAGTCACCTCTGACCCCTGTCGGGACTCGGAGCCGGGTTCTATTGAGGCAATCCTTGTCCCAGTCACTTCTAACTCTAAGCAACATTTTCCCCCCATAATTCAGCTTGATATAGGATTCACCCTCAAGTCATCAGTTATAGGTACGCCTAGAAAGGTTTCCAGGCAAAACTAAAGTTGACCAGATAAATACAAGACCCGCACAAAGATAGCAAACCGCACTCTATCCTTTTTTTATTCTCAACTGTGACAGAAACAGCTCCATTATTTATGTAAATTCTCTAAACTGTAGTTTTCAGTTAAAGTGACGAAGGAGAAACTTATTGAAGAAGAATATGGAAATAAATAGCTACATTTATTTCTTAAAAAAAGCTCAGCGAAAACGTTAGTGATATCAGGCACCCGGAAACAAATAATATTCGGGGATCTGCATCTGCGGACTTTGTATTTGGGGTATTGGTACTTCTCAGTTTGGGTCTCATTATAAAACTTGAACTTTTATGACTTCACGTTATCAAAAGTGAAATTATGGGTTTTTTCGGAGTTGTGTGGCTTCTACTCGCACACTTATTTTGGTGTTATCTAGCTTCCTCTCTTGTCGTATTTTGAGTATTATGAAAAGACAGACTGCTCATCGGGGAAACTAAAATGTCACGAAGGAAGTGTAGTTCGCCGATGGGATCTTTGAACTGGATTTTATTCGAAGACTCGAAACATTGTGCACAAGCTTCCTTGCTTGCGTATTTCCTCGTGTTTCAAAAGTATATGAATGTGCATGCAAGAATATATCTTTAGTGCTTATTGAGTTGCCGTGTTGCAGAATCTGATAATTTATTAAATGACTGATGGTCCCTTCGGCAGCAGTAACACGGTGGTCCTGATATGTTCATGCCCCGTTCACTATTCACAAGAGTTTTACGTCCGGGCTGCAGGAATTAAATTGAGAGATATCGGGGGGCCTTTTTACATAAGCGATTAGGACTGTGAATGAAACACTGTTTAAGCCAACATTTGTTTTAAAATAGGTATAATGTGTTGTAAATTGTTGCTGGAATGTATTGATTGCACCCCCCCCCCCTCCGCTAAGAAGAACGCTAAGAAGAAGAATGTCGGGTAAACTAGTGATGGGACGAATCTTTATCCGAATCCATATTCGGATAACTCCTTGCGCCGTACTATTACAGTCTCCTGTATTGCATTTTCACCTTTCTGGTTAATGATATCCGACTTAGTTACAGCGTTTGTTTCCGAACAATAAGGTTGCGTTGGACACCCTTGTGTTGTGTTTCTTTTTCATCAAATGCAACGCGTAACGTTTCACGGCCGACTTGCTGCCGAGAACGGAGAAACACCACCGGTGCCGGTACGCGGGCGAAGATGGGACGAGCAACATTCATATCGCTTTCGCGCCTTACAGGTACAGACATACGCAGCTCTAGAGAAGGAGACAAATCATTTCCTTGCCTGAATATATATTTATTGTGCGTTGCGCCACATTATGCATAATACACAGCATTTCTCTACATTTTATCGATCACCGTGAAACCGCACAGCAACCGAGAATGTGGATTGCTAAGGCCTACGTCAACCACACCGATCAGCTCAGCTGAACCTGGGCGCGTGCCAGGGTTTAGAATGACAGTACAGTACATACCATACGTTGAACTAAACAAGACGAAATCTGGTTGTGTACAGTAACAGCACCTAAAAAAACACAACTGACCGTATTCGCGAGGTTTACGACATGGTTCACGCTGCCGCCCGCAACCAGCGACGAATCTCCGAATATACCGAATATTCGTCACGGGAAGTTCGGAAATTTCCAAATCTGTCCGAATCCGAATCTCCGGTGATTCGACCCATCATTATATATAACGCTACAATGCATAGTGTATCTGATATGATATACTTCTGTAAAAAGCAATCCCAGAGAAATCCGAGCACAAAGTAAACACAAATGCATGCTGTGTCGTATCGGATACATCTGTTGTGCCGCCAGCCTAAAAAGCAGTCCGCTAGATGGAGCCACTTCCTCGGTCGGCGCTCAGATGCAACACTTTTTAGAGCGCAGCTCTTAGGGGCCCGTTCCCGGCTTGAGCGGCGTCGCCGTCGGCGTCGGCGTCGGCGTAACCAAGGTCATCCCAAGGTCACGTGACCCCCCAAGGTCACGTGACCCCTCCCAAGGTCATCTCAAGGTCACGTGACCCCACGTGACCCCCTGAAGGTCACGTGACCCCTCGGGGTCACGTGACCCCTTCCAAGGTCATCTCAAGGTCACGTGACCCCAACATGACCCCACGTGACCCTTTGAAGGTCACGTGACCCCCAAGTCACGTGACCCCTCTGAGGTCACGAGACCCCCGAGGTCACGTGGTCGCCTCCCCAAGGTCACGTGACCCCCGAGGTCACGTGACCCCCAAGGTCACGTGACCCATTCCAAGGTCATCTCAAGGTCACGTGACCCCACGTGACCCCCAGGTCACGTGACCCCTCTGAGGTCACGTGACCCCTCCATGCATCCACATCGTCATCGTCATCATCACTGATGACGTCACCAGCATCCACATCGTCATCATCACTGATGACGTCACCAGCATCCACATCGTCATCGTCATCATCACTGATGACGTCACCGGCATCCACATCGTCATCGTCATCATCACTGATGACGTCACCGGCATCCGCATCGTCATCATTACTGATGACGTCACCAGCATCCACATCGTCATCGTCATCATCACTGATGACGTCACCGGCATCCCCATCGTCATCGTCATCACTGATGACGTCACCGGCATCCACATCGTCATCGTCATCATCACTGATGACGTCACCGGCATCCACATCGTCATCATCACTGATGACGTCACCGGCATCCGCATCGTCATCGTCATCATCACTGATGACGTCACCGGCATCCCCATCGTCATCGTCATCATCACTGATGTCACCGGCATCCACATCGTCATCGTCACTGATGACGTCACCGGCATCCACATTGTCATCGTCATCATCACTGATGACGTCACCGGCATCCACATTGTCATCGTCATCATCACTGACGACGTCACCGGCATCCGCATCGTCATCGTCATCATCACTGATGACGTCATCAGTGACGTCACTGATGTCGTCACGTGACCCCCCCTGGTTAGTTTACCCCCCCCGTGCCCTTCCTTCCTCCTCCTCAAGAGCTGCGCTCTAATTCGGCGTTACAGGGAGTTGTAAGCGGCTTTCATTTTTTTACATCGGCGACACGTGCGTGAAAACACGAGCTTCACGGTAAAAATTATTACTCTTCCAGGTAAGAAATACCTTATTTAAAATTATGCTGCGGCTTCTAATACCTTCTGTGTCTTGACAAGGTGTAACTGTGAACAGTTTGATTCTGGAAAGATTTGGCTTGGAATCAAACATGTGTATATGATATAATGCACTATGCATTTGAAGCCTGATTTGGGCTCCTGAGAAGCCATCGCCCCCAACATGTTTTTGTAAGCTTTGCCGATAGATTACAACATTTTCTGATTTAGAGAATACCAATACGATATTTCAGACTATTTCCTTAAAATGACGAAGTTTGTATTCTAAAATATGGCAGAGTAACCGAAAAGGTCGCATTCCAAAATGTTTTGAAAAAATATTTTTACTGTTTTTGTGTACAGCGCATCAATGGCGACACATCTGACTGATGAAGAGATTCAGGCGATTTTGTTTCCGTTAAAAAGCGAGGCAAGTTTAGATGAGAGGATGAAAACGTCCCGGATTTTGAAGCAGAATAGATCGTGGATGACTGCGAAAGCGAAGATAGTCCGCCCGATATACTTTCCACAACAGCAACACTGAGCAAGTCTAAAGGACAAGCTGTCAACCGGAAGAAACAGTGCCTCAATCTTTCCGCATAGAAAACCACGCTTCGAGGCACGACAACTTTGCCTCTTTCGATACGGACGATGGAGTCACCATTGCAATTTTTTCAGTCTCTTTTACCGATGAACTAATCAATTTTATTGCAGAGCAGTCATCCCAGTACTGTGTGCAGACAAACCTTGATAGACCCGTTGATGTGACTTCGGCAGACGTCAAAAAGTTTGTTAGAATTTGCATGTTCATGTCGCTCGTTCACGTCCTGAACATTAGAGGTTACTGGGACCGGGTCCTCGGTAACACGAGCATATCATCTGCGATGTCTGTATACCAGTTAGAAAAAAAATCAGAAGGTATTTGCTGTATTGTAACAATGCGGAAATGTCAACAGGCAATCCAACACGTGATCAGCTCTTCAAGATAAGGCCCGTGTTTGAAGCACTGCGGCCAAAGTGTCTGTCGGTGCCAATGGAAGAATACCTTGCATTAGATGAACAGATGTGCTCGACGAAAGCTCGCCACTACCTTACATGCCTAATAAACCCCACAAGTGGAGTTACAAGTTCTTCGTGCTTAGCCATGTCTCCGGCTATGCCTATGATATGGAAATTTACACTGGACAAGAAAACGATCTTTCAAAAAGGAAAGCAGGATAACCGGATTGAAAGCTACGAGATATGTTATTGTGAGACTGAGCGGACACATTCCTATGTACTTGAGATACAAACTCTATTTCAATAACAACTACACATCTCACAAGGTTATGGTTCACCTAGCGCAGCAAGGAATTCCGTCTCTTGAGACATTGTGAAGAAATCAAGTAAAAGACTGTAAACTCCCAACACAGCAAGAACTCAAGAAGGCAGAAAGAGGAACTACTGCACAAAGCGTGGTACGAATTGACGTTACAGCTGTCGTGTAAAAAATCAACAAGGCTGTAACTCTGCTTTCGACGTTTGTAGCCTCAGAATCCAAACAGTCCGTGCAATCACCGAAAGCAATCACCGACGTCGCCTCTTTGAAGTTGCCGGATCTCAACCGACAATTTGTCGTCCAAAAAGATGCCAGCAACTCCGGCCTGGGCGCAGTCCTCCTTCGGGAACACGGCAACGTTCTTCGCCCACTCGCCTTCGCTAGCCGCACGCTGACAGCGGCCGAGCAAAACTACTCCGTCACGGAAAAGGAGTGTCTCGCCATCATCCTCGCCCTCAAGAAGTTTAACATGTATCTCAATGGCGCTTCCTTTCAGATACAGACGGATCACCAAGCGCTCTCCTGGCTGAAGAATTTGCAGAATCCAGCCGGACGTCTTGCACGATGGGCTCTTACACTGCAAGCGTACGATTACACTATCGCCTACAAGAAAGGTGCAACCAATGTAGTGGCAGACGCACTGTCACGGGCTCCATTGCGGGTCCCTCCCGCCGAGACGGAACCAAAGTTGGTGGGATTAACCGACATCGTGGCCGGCACATCGGAGTCACGGTGGGGGACGTTGGTGAGCCGAGCAGACCTCCGCAAGGCCCACCAGGGAGATGGACTTTGTCGACGCGTGTGCGAGAGGCTTCCGGCACAAAGAGCAAGCGGCACCGGAAGCGACGACGAGTACGACTCGTACCTGCTGAGCGAAGACGGACTTTTTCTACGCTACATCCCCCAGGCAGATGATGAAAGCGATGGATCGCCTTTCCGGATTGTGATACCTTGGAAGCTGCTCAAATCATTCATCAGGTACTTCCATGATTCAGCATTAGCGGGTCACAGCAGCGGCAGTAAGACTTACGATAAGTTATGTCGTGTTGTGACTTGGCCAGGTATCAGCCGGGACGTAGTGAAGTATGCTCGCAGTTGTCCAGTGTGTCAGAAGGTGAAACTTCGCGGAGGCCAACCACCAGGCTTAATGCAGCCAGTCGTTAGCCCTTTGTGCCGCCTTGGCAGATTGTCGCATGTGATGTCATGGGACCGTTTCCACGTAGTCATCGCGGAAAGCAGTATCTACTTCTTGTGACTGACCACTTCACCAAGTGGGTCGAACTGTTCCCCTTACGGAAGCTTCTTTCGCAGCGGATCTGGGACTGCCTTCTGTCCGTCTTCACTAGATCTTGCTTTCCTGCAGAGCTCATCACGGACGGTGCTTCGTACTTTCGAAGCAAGATCTTCGTCGACACCTGCGCTGCGCTTGGGATACGGCACAAGCTGACTTCGCCGTATCATCCGCAAACCAACATCACGGAGAGGATCAACCGCAGCCTCAAAATGATGTTGATTTCCCACACAGCCCGTCACAAAGACTGGGATTCCAAACTCGACGAGATGGCACTTGCAACGCGCACCACGGTCAACTGATCGGACAATTTCACGCCTGCTCGTCTCAAAAAAAAAAAATTTACCAATGGGAAATTCATTTTTATACACAGATGTTGCGCAGAATGGACGCCCATACGAGCAGTTGGCCCAGGACGTCTATCACCGACTCTCGTCGGCTGTTCGTGAAGCACGAGAGAACCACGACGTCGCTCGTCTTCAACAGGCCGCCCAGTACGACAAGGGTCGCCGCAACGTCCACTTTCAGTTTGGAGACTTGGTACTTCGTCGGACAGATCCCCTTAGCGACGCGTCGAAAGGCTTCGCAGCATCCCTCGCCAACCGTTGAGATGGACCCTTTCGCATAACGGAAACAGTTTCCCCGCTGAGCTACCACCTAGCACGACTTCATGGTACACAGCAGTACGGCCCAATTCATGTGTCTGAACTAAAGCGCTACTTCGAGCCAGCAGTTGTTTCGCAGGTCCCGGACATCCCTGCTCTGCCATGGACCACGGAACTACACCCAGGCGGTACAACCTGCGCCCACGGTGACCAAACACCCAATTGTTCATATCCCTTTTGGCTGGCTGTGCTTCTCTTCGCGGAGAGGGGGAGAGGATCCATCTCTTTCCCGCGGGTCTGCCCTTCGTTTTCACAAAGGGATCGTTTCGTTCGCGAGTGCCTCCGAACTTGTTTGACGTATTACAACCAGACCCGTTAATTCGTCTTTTTTCTACGTGTTCCCGTTTTGTATTTCTTTCGCAGGATCGTCACTTCCATCAAGAGTGGGCCCGTAACGCCCTTCATTTCAGGCGCTTGGCGGCACGTTTCCCACGGCGCCGCGAGCGTGCCACTGTCGCCATCTGGACCGAGCTCGTGGAGGACCGTCCGGTGGGCTGGGCCTCAGGGCTACGCTGGAGGGAACAGCCCCGGCCCGAGCGCGGCGCGCCCCCGGAGTCCGTCCCCGAGCCCTTCCGGGGCAACACTTTGGAGGACCGGCACCCGCAGGAGCCCGCGGCCGTTTACATTGAGGCGGAGCGCCACCTGCTGTGCCCCGTCTGCGGGGTGCTGGAACTCCACCGGCCTACCCACCTGGCGGGCGCCTTGCACCAGGCCCGCGTCGCCGCGGACTGGGCTCGCCCAGCCGCGCCACCTCCTGCTGGACCTCCGGCACCCCCGCCCGCTGGAAGTCGCAGAGGCCATCCGGGTGCTCCGCCAAGTCCGCCCGGATTTGCTCCACGGCCCGGCCCACGAAGAGGCCATCCTAGGCCTAGACCTCTAGGGGGGGGGGGGGGGGGGGGGGGGGGGGAGGTGTGGGGCGCTCGACCACCACGTGGCGGCCAGTCGGCGAGTAGCGGGAGGGGGTGGCGGTTCCCGGTTCCCACTGTCTTAAAGGGGTGGCCTGAGCGGCCGACGGTAGTTGTTGCCCGGAGCGGTTGGCCAGAACTGTGTTGGAGCATCATCGTAATACACCCTGCTTGACCCCAAGGAACAAGTCGTCTGGGTGATTACCTGCGGCGGACTGCGGAAGTCGAACACCACAACTTGAAAGTGGTAAATGCATGGATTCTCTACTGTCGACCTAAAAGGGATGCCGCACTTCCATTAGCGAAATTTCATAAGGAAGTCTCAGAGTGCCTGTGCAGACTTGACACCACAGTCACCAAAAGAGGACGGCTATCTGAAGTTAGGCGGCAGCTCGAAGCCAAGAAGTGGGTTAATAGTTTTGTAATTAGCAGCCGCATACTGTCGCCGCGAAGCTGCGTGAACTCAAGAGGGGGGTTGGGTTAACGAGGACCCCAGCAATGCACGCGCCTTCCGAATCCGATATCCAAGTTCCCTCGCGTTGGCGAGCAGTCACTCAGGCGTGAGTGCCGTTGCTAGTGTGTGTATCGTTGCTAGGGTGTCCTCCTCTCCTTCTTTTTTCTCTCTCCGCGTTGGGCGTCCAGGCAATCTGAAATACGCCACAGGGAGATTGCCGAGCCGATGGAGTCGTGTGCGCTTTGACGACACGTAGTGCCTCGTCTGCTCCGCGACTTGGCCGATATGGTGACATCGGCAACGTCGGTTTCGGGCGCGAGCTCGCTGCTTTATGAACTCGACGACATCGTCGCGAGACGGCTGAGATACCTTTGCTATCTCGCATGAGGCTAGATGCTGGTAGACTTTTTACCTCATCTTGTCTAAGGTGACAGCATGCATGATCATGTTTGGCGTAGGTGGGACAGGGAAACCGCTGCCTGTCTGATTTGGTACCGACCGACCTTAACGATCAGACTAGGCGAGGTCCCCAGCTTCACGGCTAAGTAAATATCGCTTTGAAGGCAGCCATACCAGTCGTGATCCTTCATTTAATAAGGCGAGCACGGAAGAAGGCCGAATCCGGTGAGGCAGCACGGTGGTAGTATCAATCGAGTATTTCAAGCAGCGTATCACATCGATAGTGGCGTGACTGCAGCATTGTCAAGCAATCGGGAAGAAACGCGTGCACTGCGACGATTTTGCGACATTCCTGGTCTCAAGGGCGAACACTAAAAGATCTAAGGAAAGGCACCGACGCAGAGGAAGCTTGCGCTGGTCTCTACGGGACGCGATTTTCCAAGTGAGGGCACAGAGCACAGAGAACACGACTGTACAATTCTCACATTGTCACACAAAAACTATCACGAAAAAAACACTCGCATTATTCAGGCGTCGGCACTGACTTAGCACGTTGTACGGCGACTAAGTTGGACGGTGAGACGATCGCTGAATTCTCTCATTGTCGCACAGAAACTACCGTGCACAAAAGCGGATATCGGCACAGATCTGCGACGTAAATCCGGGTCACTTCGAGAGTTCAACGTCCGTCGGCGAAAACAGTATTAAAAGCTGCGCGGCTCATGTTAAAAAAATATAGTTCATCAGCCCCTGACGTCAGTGACGTCGAAAAATCAGTGGAAGCGATTGGCTGGCAGAGTGAATCCAAGGTGGCCAACTGTGCTTTGGCTTTCTTCACGAAACCTATGGTGTTGCGTTCTGGCCTAAGTATTCTGTACTACTGAGCGTACTTCCCTAATAATGGCGCTCCCTTCGGAGACCGATGCCGTCACGACATTCCTCTGAAGCTGCATAACCCACACCCAGATGGTTTATGGTTCTCGTTTGTTTAAATTTAACATATGTTTTCTTGCGTTTTTAACAACATATTGATGTTTCTGAGGTGCTTCTAGCACCTACGTCATATTGTAGCAAATAAATGAGCTCCAGAATTTGGTGTCCTTACCCCTTTAAAGGCCGACCTACAAGCAGAAAGGAGGAAGCTTACTATCAACTCTCCTCGATTTTCTCCTGGACGTTTTTTCCGCTCTAGGAAAGAAGGAAAGAACCCCCTTTTTTTCGTGCTCCTTTAACGTTAGAAAACATTAGTCTCGAGGCCAGTTAGTTATCACACAATAAATGCAGAAGCCGCACCTTCTTTCTTCTTTACCTTCTCTCTTGACGCTAGCCTTCTTCACCTTGACACTTGGACTGGAAGTATCGCCAGTGCCGTGTCGTCGGGCCAGTCATGCGCCCATCTTTCCCCGTGTGGTTAAGCCCTCGCCAATGCTTACGCGCAGAAAGCGTGCTCAGGCGATAAAATGAAGCGGTTGAATTGTCCGGCCAGCACGTAGCTCCCATTGCACAGTCAGATTTGGGCTGAACAGGGTATAAAGTAAAACGGAAGAAAGCTCAGCCGCTATTCTTCTCGCATGCTGGCATCTCCTTGACCCATGGGGTTCCTCACAGAGTTCGTTTATTTCAACTACTGTTTAGAAAGCATGATACCAACAAGAAAACATCAACAGCAGCTTTTTCTCTAAACGATAACGTTTTTTGTTTCTTTTTCTGTCCGATGATTTCCATTTTAAATACCTTGCAGTTTCATTGTTGTTAACTTTTATTTTTATTAGAGAATGAAATACGGATATTTACTGTTTTAGGCACCGGATGATATTCGGTTACAAGTTAAGAGCGTAGTAGAAGCTCCTCCCCATAAGTGTGATGTGCCCGCTCCAGACGCCTCCGCAGTCGAGGATATAGTTCGCTGAAAACGCCCCGTCTGCTTTAATGGATAGATATTGGCAACAGACAGACCTTGTAGCGGGCGGTAGCTTGCGCCACCTAGCCAAGGCAAATTACGTATTTTAGGCTTCTACACTACACGCTCCAATACATTACATGCTTACACGTAAAAAGAAGGCCTCAGTGCAACGAAAATAGTAACTTTTATAAGTAATGCATATATGCTTGTTGGTCTTAGCTTAATAACCTTCCTACACGAATTAGGTACATTCCGTGCATTTGCTCCGTTTGTTTAAAAAAAACTGCGTTTCGGGTTTTGAAAACCCCTGCGATTCGCGTTTTGACAAATCCGAAATCGTCTTTTCTTTTCCGTTATGAATCCCAACATGGAGACAGCGGAATGCAATTCCTCTGATTCTTTTTCGTCAAGAGAGTCTGGTGCCGCCTCGCCGTCTACGCCAAGACGCCTCTACAGGAATCGTAAGAGCGGCGATGTCCTCAATCGAGTTGCACGGCAGCTGATCAATGCACGCGTGCGTTCCGGTGCGACACGGACCGCCCGCCAAGCACGACCAGCCCGGCCTCACTGTGGAGGAGTCCTGCATCAAAGTCAGCAAACTGTTTGGCGTTGGTGTACGCACCATCCTCGAGATTGGGAAGCAGGCGAAAGCAACCGAGGGACAAGTTGTGACACCTTCTTGGAAGCGCCCAGCAAGTGAAGGTAAGAGGCGGCGCAAAGTCAGGTACGGCGACTTCACGTTGTGCGCGTTAAGATGGTGTGTCCACCGTTTCTTTCGACAGAACGAGGTCCCCACGGTCAAGAAGAAAACGGCCGAATTTTGCACGAGCACTGAACTTCCCTCGTTAAAGGCTTGGACTCTGCGTCGCCTTCTCCACGATATCGGATTCGAGCATGACAAGAGGGAACAAAACTCGCGGCTGACTGAACGAGAGGACATCGTCGTCTGGTTGCAGAGATACCTGCATAAGATCGCGCGTCACCGACAAGATGGTCGGAAGATCTACTTGGACGAGACGTAGGTGACGGCAGGGCACACTGTTTCAAGGCTGTGGATAGAGACGACCGTGGCCTCGTCTCACGACGCCTTCATGCGTGGTCTCTCAACTGGCCTCAAGCAGCCATCGGGGTAGGGCCAGCGTCTTATTGTCACCCACATCGGCAGCGATGAAGGCTTCGTCGACGGCTGCCTGGACGTGTTCCATGGACAAACGACCGGCGATTACCACGAGCAAATGAATGGCGCCCGCTTTAAAAAGTGGTTCGACTGTGTCCTCGACAAACTGCCGACAGGAAGCGTTATCGTCATGGACATTGCTTCTTACCATTCACGGTGGTTGGAAGCAATGCCGACGAAGAGTTCCCGCAAGGACGACATCTGAAAGTTGCTGCCATGTAAAAAAATTTCATGGGACCTCAAGATGCTGAAGAAGCAGCCCCTCGACATTGTGGCCTTGGTGAAGCCACAGCACCTAAAGTATCGTGTGGACACTGCTGCCGAGACGGCTGGCTGCACTGTTGTCAGGCTCCCACCGTATCACTGCGAGTTCAACCCCATGGAACTGATATGGGCCCAGATCGAGAACGGCGTTGCTGCCCAAAACACGACGTTCAACATCGTCGTCCTGAAGACACTCCTCAACGAAGAAGTTGGCAAGGTCACCACTGACAACTGGATTAATGCTGTCAGGCACGTTATTGACATTGAAGCAACGTTCCGACGAGGCGGTGCCACAAGTGCCCACATCCAGCCCATCGTCATCCAGCTGGATAGAGAGGACACAGCATCCGAGAGTGACCTGTCTGGTGTCGAGCCCCTTGACGAAGCTTAACGCCACCATTATGGAGAAAGCGTGGACCATCTCGGAACACAAAACAATCCCTTTAAGGACAACTCATATGCTTTAAAATCGGATTGTTTTTCTTGTCCAAATGTCCTTGTCTTGCGCACTGGAAACATCACATTTTAGTTTCAGTTCGTAGATAATCTTCATGTGGTAGAGATAATCAAGATGTGGGCAAGTAGGTAGTTGGCAGTAATGATGCTTCACAAGGAGCTCGGGCGTCTGCGGTCGCTTTTTGGATGGCTGACATCTCCAACGCTTTTGTCGGGGCTTTTCAAACTAGTGTTCGGCGCTTCAGTTCAACCAAACGTTTGAACTCCAGTGCCTGCAACGGCGTCAACAAATGAAGTAGTGCTGACAGGACTAGAAGTTTCAACGGCAGCGGCTACAAATGCTCTACGCCCCAGACACGCGACTTCCGTAGTAGGAGCTAGGAGTGTTTCTCCCGGTTGGAGTCGACGGCAGCGAACTCGCCATAACAAACTTGTTTTATATGCTTTCGCCGAAGCAATCCTGAAGTGCTACTACTAGGATTTGGTAAGTTAAAACTGTTCCTTGAAGTTGGGCTAAGACCGCGATGGCTGGGCCCTATAGTTTTGCAGCGAGAGCACGAGTTGTGTCGTCTTCAGACTATTGATTTACCTGGCCAAAGATGTTAGGATGCCTAGGATAAAGGTCGAGTAGTCCGCTGCCGTCATATTGATTCAGTTTCAGGCGAACAAGCTTTGACCTAGATGAATCGGTGCTCACCGTTGCGGGAGATGTGTTTTTCCCCGGGCCTCTATTTCGTTCCAATGGGGTCATTTTTCGTCTATGTTCATCCGTTGCCGGCTTAATAGGCTGCAGCTGTGACTCGACGATGCTGGCTAGTGTAACCTCAAAGTCTTGCCTCTATTCCGTGAACATAGCCCTCAGTTGAGCGAAGGCAGTTGGTCGCTCAGGGTCTGCAGTGGCTTCAGTGATCGCGCTCGGCTCACCATGCTGTTTTTGCTGTCGCGTGAAGAGCATTCGGGCTTGAATCCCACTTCTGACACCAAGTTGTAACAGGCCCATTTTCGTTGCTCATTACGCCATTTCCCTTAATCTCAGCTCGACCTATTTCTCCTCTTCTTCCTCCCCGGCTTTCACGCTGTAGCTATACTTCGTTTCACTTTCTCTGCGAGCGAAGCCAAAGCTAGAAGCGCGAGACCAGCGCTTTTTTGCGTTTCTCCCCAGCTAGCGCGCTCGAGCAAAGCCTGAACGCAAAGAGCTTTCGTGCTCGCGCTTCCAGCTTTGCCTTCGCTCGCACATAAGGTGAAACGAAGTATAGACGTGCTTCTGTTTGCTTCTGCCTTCTGTCACATCATAGAGGACGTGTGAATAATCAGGTTCGACTTAAAATTGGCCGTAAAAAAGAGCCCAAGCTCGTAGCAATTTAATAATTTCGTCAAGGTAGTATTTCACAGGTAGGTTTTATCTTGTAAAATCAAAAAGCGTAGCTCTCTTGCTGTAAAAAATAGGGCCAACATATTTGGGTGAATGGCGTATGGCGACCCAGACGACCCAGTCGAGTGGTAGGGTGTTTGGCGCATGTATTGATAAATGCTGTTGCCTGCTTATCGACTCTGCTCGCGACGACCGTGGTCAGATATATATATATATATATAATGTGCATTTGGTTTAAAGATAAATGCGACCAAAAAAAACTTGAAGTAAAAAAAGATACGCGGTTTCTTAACGACGGCTCTTTTGCTTCCGGCGGCTTTCGTCTGCGTGTCGTGTGCTATGTTTCGCTGGTCGGCTACAGCTTCTGAGGCTTGAGGCTGCTCCCGACGCCATCTATGAATACGTCTGCCAAACGGCCCCGCCACTCGACTGGGTCGTCGGCGTCGCCGTCTACGGTCGACCTGGCAAGTTTTTTGGCCTCATTTTTTTTTAGGAAGGGGGCTACGCTTTGTAATTCTTTTAGGATAAAACTGACCAGTCAAATACGCCTGTGATTGAACGTTTAGGTTGCTACGTGCATACTCCTATTTTTATGGACGACATTAGACTGAGCCTCATTATTTCAGACACCCTTAATTAAGCGGGAGTGTTTTCTAAGCTTAAGTAATTCGTTTTAAGGAAGCCGTGAAGGGTACACTACTGCGGTTTGTGCAGACGAGTTTTTCGGTCAGGAAGACATAATGTAGGGGGCTAATTAAGTAAAAGTTATTAATTAACTTTTTAATTTGTGAATATAGGCACATGGCCTCTATTACAAACTTGCTACGCGCCATTGAAAGTAATAAATCAAACATTCGTTGAAATAATTTGAGTGCGCGAGAAGCACAGTAGTGAGCGAAAGCTACCACTCGCGCAGCAGGTGCAACGCTACAAGTGTGATAGCGGGCCCGCGTGATATTCTGTCTCTTATTATTGCCGCATCCTTGCACCTGCAGCACGAGTGGTACGTTTCGCGCAGTACTACAACCCTCCCTAAGGGGAGGGGCGATTCCTTAAATACCTTGGACGACGGGACCTTTCAGACATTGCGAGCTGAAATGTCGTGATACGTCTCTGCTGTAAATTAGCACAAGGAGGGCCTTAATTTAGCAAGTGGCTCATATGTGTTCGGTCCCTACTAAACGAAATATGGCAGTTATAAACCATATTTCACACTGCCATATAAAAGAAAAAACGGTGTGACATATCATATTATTTTTTCTGAATGAAGAATGCACAGTCCACTCTGATGTTTGGCTAAGGTGTCCACGATTTCTTCCTTGTCAGGTGGCAAATAAATGACAGTGTATTGGTCCCACGTTTCTTTGAAAACTTGACATTTACGTATATTGTATTTTAAATTAATGTGGCACACAGCAGCAGACAACGTTTCTTGTATTTATTTGTATAATAACCATTTAAGATAAGGCAAATGTTCTTGAATCACTGAAAAAATTATTTTGTGCACTACTAAAACTACTTAGTTTTCAGGATTTTCTTGATATAAGTATTTTATGTGGTATAATGGGACTTCGGGCAATATGGGCGCATATACTTTTCCTGTAGTGGTGCCCCCCAATAAAAGTATAAACATTATTTATCTACATAAAAATAAATTGGGACTTATTGGACTAGTAAAGACCCTCACCTGTCCACGGTCATGCAGTGGATTCGCCATGGCTGGCCGCAAGAATACCTATCTGAGGAGTACCACGTGTACAAGGTGAGGAGCCAGGAACTTTCGATCCAGCAAGATTGCATAGTATGGGGGAACAGAGTGATTCTGCCCAAGTCGTTGAGAATGGAGGTGTTGCAGCTGTTGCATGGGAACCATCCTGGAATAACGGCCATGAAGGCAATTGCTCGATCCTACGTTTGGTGGCCAAAAATCGATGAGGACATCGATTCCTTTGTGAAACACTGCAGAAAATGTCAACATAACCGACAGAGTGAGCCCCTGGTGCCCACTCATTTCTGGATCAAGCCTGATAGGCCGTGGAGCAGAATCCATATCGACTTCGCTGGGCCAGTAAATGGAGCGTGCTTTCTTGTGGTCGTGGACGCATATTCCAACTGGGCAGAAGTGGAAATTGTACCGTCACTAAGCTCGTCGATGGTCATCGAAAAGCTGCGCAAATTATTCGCGTCATATGGACCACCTGACCTAGTCGTGTCGGATAATGGAACAGCCTTTGTGAGTCAAGAAATGCAAGAATTCTTGAAGATCAATGGAATCAAAAGTATGCAGACTGCTCCTTATCATCCGGCTAGCAATGGTAGGGCTGAGCGAATGGTTCAGGAACTAAAAATGGCCCTCAAAAAGCAAGAGGAAGGAACAGTGGCATGCAAGGTGTCAAGATTTTTGTTTAAACAACACTCAACTCCTCACGCTGGTACCGGGAAGACTCCGGCGGAGCTAATGTTAGGACGGAAATTACAGTCTCCACTGGACAAGCTTCACCCAGACAGCCACGCGGATGGCTACTGCGCGTTCAGTGAACCAAAGAGAGTGTTTAGTCGTGGGGATTTTGTGTATGTGCGGAACTTCGGGGTGGGCGCTAAGTGGTTAGGAGCCCGAGTCCTGCAACGTCTGGGACATGTGATGTACAAGGTGCAGACATCTGATGGCGTGACACATCGGCGTCATGCAGATCACGTAAGGAAGGCATGGGCGAGTACACCTCCGTCCACAAGGCCTGGAATAAACGAGTCCTTCAAGCTACCGTCTAAAACTCAGCCAAGTCATAGTGAGCCGCATTCAACACCGCAGCACCGACCAATGCAGCCACCGCCGGTTGCAACATCGTCGGAACAGCAAGGTTCGCCACAGCCGCGTCGCTCTTTCCGAGAACGACGACCTGTGTGTCGATACGGCGTCGACAGCGACTAAGGGCGAAGAGATGTGATGATCATCAATCCGTCTTGCACCCTGCTGGTGTCAAGCCGCAAGGACGAAGAAGAAGCCTGCTTGAGAACGGGGCAGTGTATGACGCTGGGGGTCATCTGTCATGCGAGTGTAAATATAACTAATTTACTGTGAGTCGGCTTCAGTCATTACAGACTCCTGTATTATTATTTTAATAGGTGTGAATGCTATAACTTCTAGAAAGTGACACAAACTCCTTAGCGAACATTATGAAAGTGAGACTCATTCTCCTTCATTTTTCTGCTAGTGTGGCTCTTTTGTATTAAAGCGAATTCGGCTATATTAGTAGGCCGTTCTTCAAAAAGACTCACAGTGCGACTTTTTGGCAGAGACCATGCACTCTTCCGAAAAGTAGCACGATGTGTCTGGGGGAGGCAGGCATGCATGCGAGACCTTCTACATCTTCAGCTGAAAAGCGAAAAAAAAAAATGGAACGCCGAATGGACCAAAAATTTATGGCCAAAGTGACAAAGGATTTCTTTTTTTTAAATTCGACCTTTAAATTAAAGCGGCGAAATTAACCCCCAAATAGAATAAAGTTACTATTCTTTAAATTTTTGCTGCATACTTCAAACTCTCAAATGTTGTCACCAAAGGGACGAAAGTTAATCCCACTTAACTTTTCACTTCATCCTCAAAATTGATCCCCAAAGCGAAGAAAGTCCGTCTCCAGTTAAAAAAGTTACCTCCCAATAATAGTGTGATTGATTCCTATATGGAGGAAAGTTAGTCCCAATTGCTAGAATGATGGCGCCAAAGAAAACGGAATTTAACCCCCAAAGAGATCAACCCCGTCCCCTGAGTTCCGCGGTAGGGAATAAAGCCGCTCCCATTGACGAATCAAAAGCTCAACCTTAAAGGTATCAATGCAAAGCAACTAAAACCAGGAGGAACTGAACGCAGTTTCTGTTGTTTTCGGAGATCTCAGTGACATCGAGTTTGATCCACCAAAAAACAAAGTATACTACTTTCTATTTTTTTAGTGAGTTGCAACAAGATTTACTCAGCACGTTTGCACAAATGCCCGGTGGCTTGCAGTAACAAATATAGTGACAGATATCCAGCTAATTATGTCATATAACACCTGAGACTGTGGTGGAAGAAATTGGAAACTTTTTAGTGGAAGAAACAGACACCTGTGTTCGCACACCCCTGGTTTTTTGTTATTTGTCTTCTTTTGTGTTTGTTTTTTATTGTATAGCAGTGAAAGCATGTCACTCTTGTTTTGTTTTGCTACCGCTGTTGCCAAAAACGGCGGCGTGGCCTCGTCAGGCACTTCAAAGTGCCTTTAGCCATGTCCCCCGAGACATTCTGTAAGTTCTGTCTCAAATAAACTTATACAAACAAACAAACAGAAAGGGACGTTTGAGACACATGGTGAATTCGCGTGGTCGCCTCTCTCCTCTGACCTCGATTCAGCAGAGCGCCCCCTCCTCGCCGCCAGAGCTACTCTGGATCCTTTTCAGCCGATCACAACTGCTGACTTCAGAGCGCTCCGAGATTCTCAGACCAGTCACGGAATTAATATTTCTTGACACTGGTAATGCATTAAAAACAACACGATATCACAGCGTACGGTGGACGATTAAGCAAAATTTACGCTCGCAACGTGATGAAATAACTGTTGTGACGTAAATTGTTTTAAGCATCGGTATGTAAAAAAAAAAAAAAAAAAGAAGAAGAAAACAGCAGTATGGGAAATGATTTTCGCAGAACGGAACGAAAGCCAACGCTTGGAAAGAGTTGTCAACTCATTGCGTTTTCGTCAGAGAACGCGCTGTGATAGCGGTCACGCGTACGACAGAATAGGCAAATATAAAACGGTTAATAAACCGTATTTTTCTCACGGCGAAATATCGTGCAAGCATCACCATGTGACACAAATCACAGTGCATTATATTCGGCTCTCCGTTTATTTTAAAACACAAACCTTTGAACGCACTTTTACCAAACCTGAAAATTTCTTGAAGCGACCACAAAACCCGGTAAAACAGCGGCGAGCTCTACGAGCTGTTTCTTGGTCGGTTAGGCTTAGCGGATTCACCGCCGTGAAATGAACGATCTCGTGAAAGCGCTGGGAATACTTCACACGTCGACTTTTCCTGTTACGGTCGCAAAGGAATGTCGTCCTGTCCGTCGTAATCCTCGCACCGTCGAATTCACAAGCACTTTGTAGAACCACAAAAAAATCGCCGTCATGCCGGACCCCGCACACCACCACAGACAACTGCCGGCCATCGTCAACAAAATCACGTGATCCCCGTCCAAGTACCACGTGACGCCTGCGCCGCTCCGCACTCCAACGGCTACAGACGGAGTGCCAGAGAGCGCTCTGAGAGGGAGAGGCGCCCTCGGAATGAACCACCCGATCAGGCCACAGCACTCGCTTTCAACCACCCGATCTCGCGCGCTCTGGAAAGAGCGCTCGAGAGCGCGCGGAAAGAACCACGCGAATTCGCCAACAGAAAGAGACGTTTGAGACGTCCCTTTCTGTGTCTGTTCCTTCTACAAAAAAGTTTCAGATTTCTTCCACCACAGTCATAGGTGTTATACGGCATGATGAGCTATCACCAGCTCGCCTGCACACTCACTGTCGTTTTGGATATCAAGCGTCGTAAAACGCAATTTTTGTGACTATACCTATATCCCATAAGGTATTAAATCTAGCTGTTAAATAAAGTTGGTATTCAGTATTACGTTCTAACGTTTTCGACCACTAATTTAGTGAGCCACCAATTGACACGCCATCTTCAAGTGTTTTGCATATACAAAGAACGTTTCATGAGAGGAGCTAATCGAGAAAAAATGGCAATATGCCGGGCTTGCAAAACTTACATATGTGCAGTCTCGTGAGCAAATGTATTTGCTCCCATGAGGCCCAAGCCAGAATCTTGTATGACTGATACCTTATTTTTGGAACACGGTTCTCCTGTGATTGCGTAACCTAAAACGAGTGTCATATACATTTAAGTGCCCATAAGGTAAATATTCAGTTTAAGGTTACATTTTTTATGCTCAATCGAGTGATAAAACCGTAATACAGTCTTGATAGTCTTTTTTTAACGCCTTTTTCACATGAAATTAATTTTTGTCACAATTAATAATCGCAACGTACACACCTTCGTCCTTATTGACTCCCGTATAGTAGTTTCATTCAGACATCTTTTGTTGAACAATACCGCAGCGACCGGCAAGAATATTAAGCAGAATGAGAAATTTCTCTTTTGAAATATTATGCATGATCAGATCACAACTGTAACCATTTAATAATCACCCGCTTGTTATTTAATCGGCAAATTTCGCTACACAAACCTGAGTTGCAGGAATCCACCACAGTATTGATTATTTCTGAGGCTCAGTACGAATTTATATTGAAGGTCCTATGGCCCTTGAATTCTTCCCTGAGAGCACTGGAGGTTTTTATTAAATCCCGAATTATGACCATTTTGACTGCTTTGAGCGCATCTTGAGGCAATTTTTGAAATTAAACGCAGTTGGATGATAAACGTGACAATAGAATGCACTCTTAGAAAAAAGGGTCAGTATAGTCCTCCCTAAAGGGAGGAACGCTCTTGACACATATGTTCCTTCAGAAAGGGAGAAACTTTCGTCCCTTAAGCAGGGGAGGAAAAGTTCCTCCGTCGACTGCATCTCATTATGGCGGCCACGAATCGAGCAAATCGAGCTCGGTAAGGCTTAACGAGAACACTAAGTCTATTGCACGAAGCGAGAGGAGCAGGAAATAAAAACGTAACACGAGCTTTCCGCGAACTGTATTCATTTCCGAAGTTTCTTTACCCCTGCAGGTAAAGAAACTTACGTTTCGAAAGCATGCAGTCACTCAGTCTTCTCATCGTCAGCACTGCGATGTTCAACGGAGACAACCGGCACTCAGTTCGCGCACTTTATGTCCTACCTTTGCTATTCCTCGAGCCACAATTCCTTCGTCAACCGTTGCGTCAACCGCACATCACGGAGGAGTGAAAATCATTCGCCCGCAAAACCAAAAGCCGCTCTCAAAAAAAAAGCAAATCCGAAGCAACCTCTTGGCTTATCTCAGCACTGTAACACGAAATTATGGCGTAGCCGCGTAGCGTAAAAGGATGTTAAATCGCTTGCCACCAGATGGCAGGGTCAAGCAGAATAATCGCACGTAGCTAGGCTAGGTGGCGCTAGGTACCGCCCAATTCATGTTTTACAAAAAAATATTATTTTTTACGCCACAATTGCGTGTCCTTTTCTTCGGAATCTCTAACACATGTAGACACGTTGCGCACACTACAAACATCAGGTCAACGTATATTGAACGCATACACAGGCAACGCACTTACAAACACCAATACAACAGCACACTACCCCGATAACTACTACCGAGCCCTGCGTTTCCGTCTTTTATAGTGGTCGTTTTGAACGTACGGAATTTTTCGGTGACTCCCTAAGCAAAAAAAAAATATTCCGAACATGTTCATTTTTTTTCAGCAATGTCATACATCTGAGGCTATTTTTAATGGCTCAGGGGATGAATCTCTTATTAAAAAGAAGACGCTCGATCACGCCATAATTATTTGAAAGCCAATAAATCGAGCCGCTCCAATGTGGTTCCAAGCCATGAGTTTGTTTTCCCGCATGGCCCTTCGTAGCCAGTATTTATATTGTAGTG
This sequence comes from Ixodes scapularis, assembly GCF_016920785.2. Taxonomy (NCBI): domain Eukaryota; kingdom Metazoa; phylum Arthropoda; class Arachnida; order Ixodida; family Ixodidae; genus Ixodes; species Ixodes scapularis. Next base: position 136,509,372 of record NW_024609879.1, on the reverse strand, counting down.
TTCGTTTTTCTATTTGTGCTGTTCGCGCAAAGCTGCAATTGCCGTCTTGAATTAATCTCTGTAGAGCGGATATCCACTCAGCTGGAAGTGATGCTTCACGGGCACAGAAATCGCTTTTCGATCAACTTGAATGCAGTCAAAGCCGCGACTTGCGACAACTGTTAAGTGTACGGAGCTGCGCCGTTGCGAGCTCGAAAACTTCTAGCGCTCATCCCAGCGCGCCACTTAGAGGGCAGTTTCTACAGGAACCGTAATATATTTAAACAGTAAAATAAAGGATAGCGTTTTTATGTTTTTTTTTTTTTATTTTGCCTGTCTTTTTTTTTTATGCTAAACTTCCATTATAAATATACGTACTTTCCGTCATACTTTCGTAGTGTTCTCTTTTCCCCAGAGCGCAATCGCTCTCGGGGACCGACAGTCACATTGGCCACTGTACGATAGGAGCTTACCGTTAAGACCAGCGTTCCAACATGACTATCCACACGTCGATCGACTGCAGCTAATCCCTCACGTGGTTTTAAACTCTTTAATGTAAAGCGGAATGTCATCCTGCGACACCCCGGCCCCTCCGATAACGGCCCGACCAGCGGCATCAGTGCCCGACAGTTTACGTCATCTCATCTTGCTGTTACACCACTGATACGCGAACACACGGTCACATCGGCGATAATTCCAGTCTTCTGTTCACAACCCACAACACTGCCATCACGATGTCGCTGACACGAAGAAATACAGAACCACGTTGATGATGTTGCTGACACGCAGAAGAATCACGTTCAACGCCGGTTGGCATTCGGCACGGGACAACGGAACCGAACTCAGCACGGAAGGCACCCAGGCAGCCGGCAGGAAAACCTGCCTTCCTTGGACGCAGTTCTCGCGATTTCCATAACGTCGAAAACGTCGACACAGTTCCTCGTGGTTTCGCTGCTGTAGTTCCGCGTGTGTCCCGCAAATTGGAGACGGCCGTCTTACCCAGTGTATGTAGCGCTGCTGGCACTGCTCCGGAACTTCGCTGTTTCTAGCGGCTTCGTTAGCTCGTTTGATAAAATTAGTGGTAAAAACGTCAATGCAACCGAAATGTTCTGCACGTTTGGACTAGAAGACGGGATTACAGGCGGCCTTCGCTGCCGCTGAAGCTCAATCAACTCAACATTAATTTATTAAACAACGTGCGCGATGTGCTCGAAAAACGAAACCGAAAGAAGATGGGTCGGGAGGGCGAAAGCTTTCTCCGGTCTGCCTGGAGGAGGAAAACGTCTCGGAGAATAATAAGGACTTTAATTTTCCTTTCATCGGTCTGGGTTTGTTTATGTGTGTTTTGGTAAACAAAAAAAAAAAAAAAACTTTATAAAAAACAAAAAAAAAAAAAAAACACTTTTCCTGGGATCGAACCGTTCACCACTTGGTCAGTAGCGCGATGTTCTACCCCTGCGCCAACTGAACAAGGAGGAACTCGCCCTCCTCCTTTCATCTGAACTGCCGTTCCTCCCTTCTCTGGGCAACTTGTCCGCAACAAGGAGGAACAGTCGCTTTTGCTACCTTTCTCCTCCCTTTTTTCTTAGAGTGTGGTAGTACGTACTAGAGGTGTCCCTTATCTTAATTTTAAGACGCTGCCTGTAAGACTAATGATATCTTGGTAATGCGTGTTGTGCACATAAATTTAATATAAGCTGTTTTCTCTAAATTTATTTTCAATGGGTTTAAAGAGATGGCGACACTATAGTCGGTTGCAAGCTAAGAAAAAACCGGAAATGCCTCTCAGATGAAAATGTAATCCTACGCCGAGAAACGCCAGCCAATTGTTTTCATGACGTCACAATTCTGTGGACCAATCGCGATCCTTTTGAAAAAAAAAAAGCTCAATATGGCTGCTGGCTTTAGCAACGCGATGCTATAGTTTCTCGTGACAATTATTCTGTTTTTTTTTGCACCGTGTTTTACGTGCCCGAGGTTACGCCACGAAATCTTGATGGTATCGGCTTGCGTTTGCAGCAGTTTTTGCGCGACAACGTGAGAATCCAGCGACGCTATCGCCAACGAAAATTTCGAAGCGGGCGCGAGGCTTAGCACTGCTGAGAGGTATGTTAGACGGTATGTTAGACAGTATCTTGGACAGAAAATGAATTGGGAAGACGGTACATTGGACATGAATTTCTTTCTTTCTTCACTAAACAGCTATTTCGTTGACAAAAACGTATTCTAACTTATTTAAATGTCCTGAATGAATTAAATAAATATTGTAGTAGTTTAAGACAGGTTTCCTGGAGGAAGAAAAAGCAACGTTGCTAGCGAACTACTTTCTCGACGGCGGAGGCACTTCAGATGGGCGCAATGCGCTTGTGGGTGGAGCTAAAAGATTGTTCTTAGGTTGCATCCGACTATAGCACCAAATGTCTAAAGCTGCTCTATCCTGGGAAAAGTGGCGCCATTCATTGTCGTAAAAATGTTCGAGACACGCGCCCGCGCGCTCTGTTAGGAAGATCATGGTGTCTGAAATGTTGCTCAGTGCTGCGCTGTGCCGCCATGATCTTCCCAAGGGCTGCACGTTGCACGCGCTTCGTGCATCGACGCACCTTGCGCTACTTTAAAACATTAATGGGATTTCCAAATGCCCAAGTAAAAGCATTTGTTGTAGCTTTTTTCAGGAGCTTTCACGGACGACGACCCGCGGCATGAGTCCTTTGCTTAACACCGCCGAGATCGGTTTTGCCGTTTTGCCGGAAAATGATCTTTATACGATTTATGTTTGCTGCACCAAACAAAAAATTGCGGCAATGAGAGGCGATGCATGTATGACGTTGTGATGCCATGGCAACGTGATGTGTCTCGCCGCCACCCGACAAGCTTTCACTTTAAATTTTTGAGTGACCGCGGCCGATTCCACGACCCATGCAGCCAGTCTAGCGGTAAGATCGGGCCACGTAACCTTGCGCTCTGCAAGTCGATAGGTCCCACTGTCTTATCTTGTTCTGAGGAAGAAAAGTTAGAACTGAATGTGCTCGAGTTGTGAGAGGAGGAAGAAGTTGATATAGAATAAAGGAACTGACTACGTTGACGGGGCCCCTCACTTTAGAAACTGCACTACGGTGACGGGGCAACAGCAACCGATACAGATGTCCAATGGATACCCCATTCCGGAAGCGCTTCGCGGCGCTGAGGTACAGCGTCGGCTTCAAGAGCTGGGGGTCTGCGGTTCCAACCGCGTTCTGAGTGATACTTTTTTTTTTCACTTTTTATTTTTGTTCTTTAGGTTACAGACGGTATATTTACATGTAGGTACAGGGACAGTACCGCAAAGCATGGGCTAATGGGCTTGTAGATTACAAGTTATTAATTCTTACTGTTCCCCCCTTATACAGTACTGGACGGGCCCCCTCACTCTTGCCGGCCGCACTACGGTGAGGGGCCCTCTGACTTTTGCCTACCGCACCACAGTGGCGGGCCCTTCGTAACTTTCAATAATGCCGCATGGTAGAATTGTCGGCCGTGTGAGTTAACGCGGGGGGGAAGGTGTGGGGAGGGAGGGGGGGGGGGGGGCTTAGATTAAAGCGCCTATAAATTATAAGCGTTCTCACCACTTCGTTAGACATAGACCGCACCGGGGGACGGGGCCCCTCACTTTTGCCGGCTACACTACAGTGACGGGCCCCCTAACCATGGTGAATGCCTAGAATAAATACGTACGTCACGCATGGTGACTTGGTTGATCACTGTTGGTTCATGTTTTGGTAAAATACAGCATATTGGCGCAGTCGACCATGAAGCTGGAAACCACGCCGCCTTTCTTGCCGACTCGCGGCAAACCTACAATTCTATGGACGGAATGATATCCTCTCTTCAAGACCTTCCTGGTGGCGAGCGGCGCTACCTCATACTCAGACGACAGGAAAAAGGCCATCTTAATAAACTGCCTTGGAGTTGAAGGGCAACAATCCCTGCCCACAACCGTTCCCTGCCCACAACCTCAGAGGAATTTAAGCCATCTACTTCGACGGCCGAAATGTTTGCTGCCACATTCCAAAAGAATTTTGTCCCAACCACTTCAGCGGCAAGAACTCCCACTACTCGTGCCTTCGACACCGCATTACGTACACTGAGCAACTTTTTCACGCCTGTCATCAACAAGACCGTGGAACGATATCGCTTCCGCTAAAAGGAACAACTGCCAGGAGAAACAGTAGAGGACTACATTACCATGTTGCGAAGCCTCGCCAAGATGTGCAAAGTCGAAGCACTGGCTGATGATTTATACTGCAACTGGTTTGTGGAAAGAAACCAACACCAAGGAAGTGCGGGAGAGGCTTTTACTCGAGCCAGAGCTAACACTTGACGCTGCATTAGTCATCGCCATGCAGGTGGAACATGGTCTGCTTGAACTTTAAGCTGTTAACCCAGGACAGTACCATTTCAAGCAATCTTCAGGTTTCGACTCTCACAATATTCACCGCAAAATATTCTAAACAGGGCGAAAGTGCTACAGATGTGGATTCTCTGCTCACTTGACTGATACTACATCATGCCGCGAAGACCTGTACAGAAAGCGGTACACGTGTTCATTTTGCAGTTGTATGCACAAAATCAAAAGCAGTGAAGACCACGGCATCTATCAACGCCAAAGGACTGATGAACTTTCAGCTATTGCCAGATGTCCTCTATTGTGAGATGATCATAGCCGGCGTTGCACTTAAACTGCACGTGGACACTCGCTCACCAGAATCCGTCATATCTTCTACACTCTACATCGCGCATTTTCTGCACATCAAGCTGGAACATTCGAATCTGGGGCTCAGAGATTACTCTAATGGGCTAATCGAGGTGTACGGGATGGCCACAACTGAGGCATCCTTTGGGACCGGACATACTACAGGAACGTTCTATCTCACATCCGGCAAACCTCTGGTTGGACTAGATGTCCTTATAGGCTTGCAAATGAGACTTGATATTAAAAAAAACATGCGTGTCGCCAGCTCCCTTCCAGGGGTATACAAAATCCTCAGTAGTATACAGAGATGTTTCCGCAACTAGTCAAAAAGGGGTTGGGATACGTGAAAGATTTCGTTCCCGAGGTAAAGACCCGATCATCCGTTGCCACAGTGCAACAAAAACTTAGTCGTCTCCCTCTGACAGTACAAGACAAAGTCTCTAAGGAGTTGCAAAAATTAGACAGCAGGGGTCATCGAGAGAATCAAATCATCAGAGTGGGTTCCCCCAGTCGTGGTGGCTTGGAAGCCAACAGGAGAAATCAGGCTATGCGTAGATATACGAAGACCAAACAAGGCAATCATCATTGACGGTCATCCTAACAGGTATAACAATCCTCTCAGAGCTGGACCTCTCATCAGCTTACCATCAATTGGGTCCGCCAGAGGAGAGCAGAGACATTACAGCGTTTATAACGCAGGAAGGTCCTTACCGCTACAAGGGGGTTAGCTTTAACCTAGCTCCGGCAGCTGCAGCCTTTCAAAAGATGCTGCCAACAGTGCTTAAGGGATGCCAAGGCACTGCTCATTACCTTGCTGACATCCTCGTCACAGGAACATCACAAAACGATCACGATTAAAACTCAAAGCGTGTCCCATCACATTTAGAAAAAAGTGAGTTGAAGCTCAAAACGCGAAAATGCACCTTTTCGGTCACGGAGTTGGGATATCTTGGACATCAAATTTATAAAGAAGGTATCAAACCAGCCGAAGGAACACTCGACGCTAACAGCAATGCACCATCCCATACAGATGTCAAGTTTTACAATCCTTCCTCGGACTTGCATTGTATTACTTGAAGTTCGTTTGAGACTACGCAACAGTGCTTGATCCGCTCCATGCCTTGCTACACAAAGGTGTTAATTTTTCGTGGTCTGCTGAACATGCATAGGCATTCGAAGAGGACAACAGCCTGATAAAAAATTGTGGTACTCTAGCAATTTTCGACCCTACCCTCCAAAACGATGGCGAAAACAGATGCTTCCAACTTCGAACAGCAGCTCCATCCAGAAAGCGTGAGAACAGTGCCGTTCGATTCAAGGACATTGTCTGAGACGGAATGACGATACTCCGTAGGGGGAGGAGGACCTCTCGCTTGCCTTTGGGCTGGTGAAAGGATGAACACATTCCTTCTGGAAAGACGTTTCATACTACGCACAGATCAACAGGCCCTTGTGACATTATTTTCCACACAAGGATCAGGAAGGCAACCCATGCTTATCGCCCGCTAGTCTACAACGGTGTTGCAGTTTAAGTGCAGTACAGGAGGAGCGAAGAGAATGTGATTGCAGATGCACTTTCAAGACATCCGGTTGTCAACAAACAAGTCAAGCGACGCGGAGTACGCCAAGAAATATGAGCAGTTTCTTGTTTTTTTTTTATTATTTATTTGTTTGGCGGGTTTTTCCACCCAGGGGGTAGGGCGCACCTGCGAGGCGTCAGCTTAGATGAGGTTTATAAGGAGACTTTAAAAGCTGGTACACTAACAAAAGTGGGTGATATCATCACTTTTTAAACCCTTCTGAGTTACAGGCACAACCTACCTTACTACCCTTCTCCAAACTTAAGGATGAACTCTCTGTGGTGCAAGGCCCGGTTTTACGTAATGAGATGATCGTCCCACCGACCATTTTCTTCGTCGGATCAGGAAAATCGCGCACGAATCTCATCCTGGGATAGGACAAACAAAACAGAGACTGCGAGAACAATACTGTTTGCGGAGAATGGACGCTGAGATCAATGACTACATCACTAGCTGCATGGTCAGCCAGCAACATGACAATATCATGAAAACAGCAGCTGCTCTTATGCAGCCAGCACCTTTTCCATCAAGTGCATGGAAGCAGATGGGGATTTACTTCGCCGGGCCATTTAAAAGTTTCCAAGGAAACGGCGATACGCCATCACCGCTGCGGATCGCTTCAGCTTGTGGCCGGAGGTCGGATTGTGTACACCCCCAACGACAGATGCTGTGATAAGCTGCCTACAAAGAATCGTCAGTAGGGAAGACTACCCCGAAGTACCATGTGGGAGTATGTTGTGTGGGAGCATGTTGTTTTGGCTGAGGAAGAAGAAATGAGGACTCGATCTGCTGTGGTTTTTAGAGAAGGAAGAAGAGGTTGAAATAGAATATACGTCACGCACGGTGATTAGGTTAATCATTGTAGGTCTATTTTCCGGTACAATGCAACACACACCAAATAGTCACGCGCCTTCAGTAAAGCCCCTTGATGCATTTGTCCTGCAAGCGGAATTAAAGCATCAAATACACGCCAATGCACGAGTCCGTGCCTCGTGATACGCTTGTAATCAAATGACGACGCAGCAATTAATTAACTACGGGGGCTATAAGCGTAGGTGTACCGAGTGCTCCGCATTCTCGGGCAGTTCCACGTGCCGCCGCTTACAATGAAAAAGTGGCATTGTAGCTAGGATACCGGAAAAGCCCCACATACCGGTAGGTTGCCTACATGTCTGCCTGACTCAGGATGAAGACTATATTGTTGTCCTGAATGTGCCGCGGGTGCCGCTCTGGGCCACTCGGTGCGTGACTTGGGTGGTAAAATGGCGTCTATGAATTAGCCAAAGCTCCGCGTTCGAGCTGAGCGACACCGGATTGCGCGCACTTCAAGATACGTAAAAAAAACGATTGGGCGCAAAAATGGCTCAGATGTTACCACTCAAGCAAAAGCGCGCGCGTGTGTGTGAAGGCACTCTATACTTTGTTTCACACTTAGCGTACAACGTACAACGCTGTCAAAGCTACTGGCGCGAGCATGAGGCTTGATCTCGGTGATCATTTGCATGCGTTTTCGCGCAAACGAAACCATAGACAAAGCCACGCGCTAGCACCAGTACCTTTGACAGCGTTGCATATTAGGTATGAAACGAACTATAGATACCGGTGCATTTCTGCTCTAAGGGGCGTAGCGTGAAGCATCTCAAGTGTTGTGCGCGAGCGCGCGGGCCACGAGAGCGTCTCGTACTACGGTGCTCATGCAGGACACTCTTCTACGCGTGGGCGGGGATCGGTGGTCGAGTGGGCTAGCGCACAGAAGCTCGGAGCACATGGAGCGAAATCTCGCGCTGCATCACCCCTGCCGCTTTTGATCTGGATAAGCATCGTACCGGCGTGCGGTAGTGTGCGTGATGCACGTTAAAAACCCCAGGCTAGCGGTTGTACTGCACTGGCTAAATTTTCCATCTACAGCTGGGAGACTCGTCACTCGTTGAGGCAGACCCAAGTACTAGGCTGTGTAAACATAAACACAACACTTTTTTTTCTACGCGTCGTGCCATTGTGCGCCGCCCGATGGCACCGGGTGCAGGGTACCGGTTCCATTGGCGTCATGAACAAGTGGCATGCTATCGATTTACAGTTCGGCACACCTCCCCTTATAGCCACCATAGCTGGACTGACAACTGACTTTTCTTTTTCCTCCTCTTCTACTACGAGCACAACTTGAGGGAAATATTCTGTTTTCTTAATCTCTTTCTTTCCTTCTTCACCGAATAATGAACTCCCGAAGGAACATTATTTTCTTTCTCGTGTAGCGCGAGAAAAGGCGCACTAATGCAGTCATCGCCCTTTTCCTCAATGGCAAGGGTATCTAAGATTTCACGTCCCAGTTTTCTGTTGTTCCTTGCCACGATGTTTACATCGCAGAACCGTGCTGAACATTGACACGCACGACAATGGGTTGCAAAATGTCCTGGGGGGATCGGTGGCCGAGTGGGCTGAAGCGCACACCCAGCTCGACGCGGGTGGAGCGAAAGCTAGCGCTGCAGAACCCAGGGATCCTGGATTAAATCTCCACTCCTGCCCGTTTCGATCTGGATGAGCATCGTACCGGCGTGCGGTCGTGTATCACTACTGCGTGGTACACGTTAAAGACCCCAGGCTAGCGGTTGTACTGCACTGGCTAAATTGCTCACCTACAGCGTGTGACTCGTCGCAACTTTAATGGCAGACACGCTGTATAAATATCCCCACAACCCAATTATTATTATTATTAAAATGTCCTCCTGCTGGCATGTTTTTCACTGATGCAGATACATCTGCCAATTCATTGTCGTGTGTGTCAATATTCAGCACGGCTCTATGACGTAAACATCGTGGCAAGGAACAGGACAAATGTGAGGCATAACATTCTGGAGGCCCTTTCTGAGCATCGTACCGGCGTGCGGTCGTGTATCACTACTGCGTGATGCACGTTAAAGACCCCAGGCTAGCGGCTGTACCGCACTGGCTAAATTTCTCATCTACAGCTGGGAGACTCGTCGCCCCTGTGAGGCAGACCAAGTTCTAGGCTGTATAAACACACACACAACCCAATTTTTTTTTTTGGAGGCCCTTTTCATTGAAAGAAAAGGGCGATGACTGCGGTAGTGCCTTTCTCTCGCGCTGCACAATAAAGAAAAAAATGTTCCTTCGGGGGTTAAATATTGGAATGAAGCATATTCGACGGAGTCCTGTCTGGCTAAAAAATAAATAGACTGACTGAAAAAGTTTAAATTCTTACCAAGTTTGATTATTCGTTAAACATTCGGTGAAGTAGGAAGAAAAAAGAAGAAAAGAGAATATTTCCCTCAAGTGGTGTTCGTATAGAATAGGAGGAAAAAGAAATGTCAGTTGTTATTCCAGCGGTGTGTATGGTCTTTATTTTATGTGTATGTTTATCCTAGTTCAGCTGCCCTTACCTGAAGTATGAACCAACTAGCTCAGCTTGAAGGGATGCTGAACCGAAATTTGGTTTTCCCAAAAACACGAGGCAAAAGCGTGCAACGGGATGCTACAAACACCAAAACATCACTCATACAGCGATATCTCGAACGGATGACCCTATTTTTTTTCAAAAAAGGAGGCGCATTTGGCAGGAATGTTGACGTCATGTTTCTCTGAGAAGGAGAGGGAACGGCCTCGCGTCTTCTCCGCCTCGCGGCCTTGAGGGAGCGAAGCGAAGAGAGGAGAAAACTAGGTATCTTGACGTCACGCGCCTCGACGGCATGGTTCAATCTCGACCTGTTTTTCCAAAAATACGGCCGTCCATTCGAGATATCACCTTGCGAGTGGTGTTGTAGGGATTGTAGCGTCCCACCTACATCTCCTGCATGTTTTTTTTTTTTTAGACCAAATTTTGGTTTACCATCCCTTTAAGCCATGTTTCCGTGACGGCACTGATTGGCCTCCGAGTGGCGGAAGGCCCTTTCACGAATTGGGGAGCTTGGATCGCCTGACGTACAATTCTTCCGCAGAGGCATCGCTGTGAAAAAGCAGCGACTGTCGCGAAGGAGAGAAGGAACGAAATAGCTGGAACTTGTGCTTAAGATTTCACGATGCAAATCCCGTTTCTGGTACCGTACTATCCTGTGCTAGTCTTGTCTCAACCCGCTAAGCGATATGGGGTCACTAAAATTCGATTCTATGACCATAAACGTTTTAGTTCGTAGCCCGTTTTAATTTAGGCCCGTCATGCTAATATTGCGTCCTACAGCCAAAAAAAATGCAGTTACGTATGTGTCGTTTTGTTGGTGGTCCGTTTTGTCGTGTGCTGTTTTGGCACGTGTTCTTCTGTTGATCTGCTGTTTTGACGCAATGCTGTTTTGACGCAGTGCTGTTTTGACGCGTGCTGTTTTGACCGTGCTGTTTTGCCGCGGGCTTTATTGTCGTGCACTGTTCTGTCGCGTTCCCGAATTTTCATATAGGGTGCTGAGGAGGACAAATCTCACGATCCGTTGACCTCGAGCGATCCGCGCGACGATCCCGTCGCTCGATTGCTTGAACAAAGATGAGTTTTGCGCCGACCTCTTGTCAAGTGCTTGTCTCGACAATTATGTCCTGCTAACAGCACAAACGACCCTTTTAGGGTCCTCACATTTTGTAAACGGAGAGTTGTGCTCGTGATTCCCTCTTCAGCAGGTCTGTCGAAGAGAAGCATACGACGTTATCGGAAAGCTCATTATAGCTATGTGCTTATTGGGGCTTGCATCTTTGTTCTTAGCGAAATAACAAGACGCAGATTTATTTCATATTTTGAAGTCGAATATAAGCTGTTTTAAATACTGAGGCTGTGTCTAAAATAAGCGTCAACAATCGACGCCCGCAAGTTAGTCTTAACTTTTCGTCAAACAGCTATTGCACAGGTAGGTTCTACATTGCAAAATTACAAAGCGTAGCGCCCTTTCTGTAAAACAACTAGTGCCAAAACATTTGCCTGGGGCGACGGCGGACGGCGGCACAGACGGCCGAGTCGAGTGGCGGGTTGCGTTTGGAGCACGTGTCGATAGATGTCACTACATCCTTTTCCAGACTGCCCATAACTGCAGCAGTCTATTAAGACAGACATAATGTCTTTTTAGTGCACCTTTGGCTTAAAAATAAATGCGGACAATAATAGCAAAACTTGTAAAAAAATAGAAGAAAACGCAGTTGCGTAACAAAGGCGCTCTTCCTGACGACGGATTTCGATTCCGAGTCGTTTGCTTTTTTTCGCTGGATGGCTGAACCTTCCGACGCTGCTCCTGACGCCATCCATCAATACGTGCGCCAAACGTGCCCCGCCACTCGACAAGGTCCTCTGCATCGCTCTCCGCCGCTGACCATGGCAAGTTTTGTGGCCTACCTTTTCACATAAAGAAAGCTGCGCTTTGGAATTTTACGATGCAAAACTCACCTGTGAAACATACTTTCGACAAAAAATTTAGATTGCGACGTTCAGGTGCCGATTTCTACGGCCCATTTTAGATGCAGCCTTGCAATGCATTCGGTTCTCTACTCGCGCGTCACGGTCAGCCTGTTATTCGTCGTCCTCGTCGTTGACCGTCATCAGCACCAACGCCACCCATCGGCCGGTTTTGGATATACTCCGTTCACCCGTAAGCTGAAACAATACTCTGTTTCACCTTATGATGTACTGCAGGAAACGCTACATGCGCGAGCTCCTTGCTCTGGGGCATATCTCGGCGGCACAAGCTCTCGCGCACCAAGGGCAGCGGCCAACGCTATATATATATATGAGCTCGCGCTCCTAGCCTTCGCTGCGGTACAACATAAGGTGAAACGGAGTAAAGAATCTTTCCCTTAGGGTATTCACACAAGGGAGAAATCCCGGGGATTTCTCCCCGGCAAGCGCGCATCACGAGACGAAGACGCGAGGCTTTGCGCATCGCAAAGCCTGACGTTTTCGGCGCGGGATGCGGGTGCCGTGGAGAAATCCCCGGGATTTCGGCCTCATGTGAACACCGCTTAACAGCGAGCTCGCAGGCCCCCGCAGTGCTCTGGTTGCGCGTGCCTGCGCGTCCACACTTGTGCTAGCAAGGGCAGAAAGCTCACGTTGAAGTCGGTGCTCCTAGTCGCAACATAATGGTGAACGGAGTATGGTTGCCGCGATTACTTTGGCAAGCGATATTCTGGCTGTAGAGCGAATGGAGCTGGCTTCAGAGTTGCGTTCGCGTGTGCGTCTGTAGCAAGGAAGACGATGTGAAAAAGGAGCGAGAAGAGAGCCGCGGAATGCAGCGGGCGGCTGGCACTGTGTCAAGGGGCCAATTTGGGTATTTTATGTTTGTTTATAAAACGCTACATTCGTGGCAGCGGCGGGATGGTGACAGCTGCACGCGTGTAGCGCCACAAGTCGGTACCGGATATATTTCCTGGAGACAGAAACTACGGTGCCTGGAAAACCCATTTTAATGCCTGCGCTACTGCGGACGAGTGGGGCTACGCCAAAAATATGCTCTTTCTACCGACACGACTGCGCGGATGAGCTTTTCTCGTGTACTGGCCTCTAGAGGTGCAAAACCAATCGTCGTTTACCCGCCTGTCTGCGGCCATGTCAAAAGGCTTTGATCTTTCCGCTGAACGAGATGTTGCTGCTGTGCTATTCCGAGCACGAACACACCGTTCAGAAGAAAAGTACGACATCTTCCCCTACGCCTTGATCAACTTGTTCCCAAAGGCGCACTGTATGGTTTCAAGTCGGCAATGACAGCATTGTGCGAGATCCGTTCATTGCCGGACTCGACAGGGATCTTCGGTGTACCGTACTAATCGCTGCTCCAAAATCCTTGGCAGCTGCAGTAACCGCAGCATCTCGCATCAGTTGTCTGAACAGGGCATCAGTTGGGACGTCCTTCACAACATTGGCTCGCGAGGACACAACCACGCTTACCACAAAAGCGGATATAACATCCTTTACCTCTTCATGACTGCTCTTGCGGAAACGTCTTAAAATGTCCATGTCCAATGTTTGTCCGTCCTTTCTCGTTTTCTTCCTCAAGTTTACTATCCATACCAACCCGCTCGTTCTGTCCCTACGTCCAAGGAGGGCAACCGACATCACGCCCGGCCTAACGTTGGTAACGCTGTTTTCGTTGATGCAAAGCGGGACATTTTGTCCGCAGATGCAATGCCAGGAACAACGGAGAAGAAAGCAGCTCTGACCGACGTTGGAATTAACGGCGTCCGGAAAACTGGTTGGCGCATCCTTTTGGTCGTCCATCACTATCGTTAGCTTTGACACCTGGGCTGTGTTACTGAATGCACAGCCTGCGATCGTACCCCAACCAGACGTGCACGTATATTGAATGGTGGGACTTTAAACGTGGATGACATTTGCTACCCGCGGATCGCGGTTTCAGGCATCAAGGTTATAAACCCGATGTTCGTCACTGTTGGTATAACGCAAGAGTGCATCCTTGGCATTGATTTCCTTACAAAACATGGGTTCTGCCTTAACTTTGTGAATTTGTCATTGCGAGCAAAATGTCCACGTGCAGAAACTGCCGAGGTAAAAATGCAGGCACTGAGACTTGTTTTGGGTTCCTCCCTTGCGGCTTCCACCCAACAGTGGAATTTTCGTCAATGGTCATGTTGACTACGTTGGACGAGCCTTTGAAGGCGTCATGGACCCTCCACCAGGCTTCTTTCAACGGAAAGGAGCGGCGTCAATCTGGAGCGTCTTTGAGGTTGGAATCACTGTCCCAGTCTGTCTTCGCAACAAGAGGAACAAGCAGTACGATTGTACAAAGGAACAACCGTAGGGTTCATTTATCGCATAAATAACGCTTGTGATATCTGCTTGACGACACAATCATCTAAGAGGTCCAACAACGTACGACAATCCGCGTGCAAGACCCTTTATCAAAAAAGTGGGAGAAGAACCTTCTACTCGAGTCTATTTTTCCTCAAACGGAAGTACCGATCCAAGGCCTTCAGACCCTAGGACGCCTTTTATTTACTTTGAGTACGTCATCTCCCAGAAAACTTCGATCTCGGCTGCAAAAGAATACTCACCGCATCGAGAGTCATACGTCGCACCCCCCCCCCCCCCCTCCCCCCCGCCGACTCCCGCCTCATCTTCGAAATGACGTGAAGGACAAATTGCATAAAATGTTGTAAATGGAATTCATTAGACACTCCGACAGTCCGTGTACCGCACCTATAGTACTGGTTTAAAAAAAAGGATGTCAGCCTACGTTTTTGTGTGTATTATCGTGGTTTGAACAATCCGACACGCAAAGACGCCTTCCCTATTTCCCGAATCGATGACACCATCGCGGCGCTGAACTGGGCCAAATGCATCAGCACCTTTGACCTCGCGTCGGGATATTCGCAAGTAAACATGGTGGAAGTTTCACGTGCACAATACGGCATTCACAACGCCCTTTGGTCGGTACGAGTTTGAAGTTATTCCCGTTGGGCTTTGCGATCCTCCAGCAACCTTCCAGCGACTCATGCAGAACACCGTAGGTGATCTTGTTTTTTTTTTTTTTTTCATTTAGGCGTCATCATTATCTCCAGTCAAACGCTCGACGAACATTTCGGACAGTTAGGCCATGTTCTTGAACAGTTCCGAAGTGCATTTTTTAGAATCACGTTGGTAAAATGGCGATATTTTTGCGAAAAAGTAGTTTATCTCGGCCACGAGGTATCTGCGAAAGGAATCGCAACCAACTGAATAAAAGCGGAAAAAATCTGCACTGTTGGACAAACTCCCGGAGAAGAAAACCATGCTTGCTTGGTCACAACATCGCCAAACTGCATTCAACCAGCTGAAGAGACGCCTAACAATCGCGCCAATCCTTGCATATCCTGATTTCAGCCTTCCTTTAAACTTGGACACCGATGCCTGCGACCAAGATTTTGGGGCGGTGGTTGCGCAAAACCTCGATGGTGACGAGAGAGTCATCGCGAACTGGTGACTCGGGAACTTTACATAAGGAATAAAGGAGGCTTAAGGAGCAGGTTCTTTTGTCGTAGTCTCCCCCATGAAGACACAAAAGAGTCCCACAAGGGGTGCCTTTTCTTCCTCTCTTGCCAATGGAGGCTAAAAGGAAGTTTTTGTAGACCGCGTGCCCCCTCAGCTCAGCTCTCTGCAACGAAGAAGCCGCTACTGCACCTGCGCGCCAATGGCCTTGACTGTATAGTTCTGTGTATCTCAGCGGATTGCGGAGGGTCAGTGCCCTGCCTCCGGGGCGCTGGCTGTCTCTCAGCTGGTCCTAGACGGTTCCACAGATATTCAGTAGGTAGTTTTCGTAGAACGTTTTCGCTATCACACAACGGTCTCCGCAACCCGCTACGATACCCGGAACTTTACGGTCAAGGCCATCGGTGCGCAGGCGCTGTAGCGGCTTCGTTGTGGAGGAATTAGCGGAGGGGGAAGCGCAGTCTAAGGGAACTCCCTAACTTTTCCGGCCTGCGGAAGTTATAAACAAAAAACAGGTTCCGTTCTGTACGTTATTCCAAACTATATTTTGTGGGCTGGTTTGGACCGTCCTTTACGGGAACTATGGTGGCGCGTCACTAAACAAAACCTAAAATAAAAGTAACATAAAAAACTGCCCCTTTTTGTTATAACACTCGCCATCAGCCCCGTGGCGAACCGTGTTTTGTATCGATCGCTCGCCGCGACCTTCGGCGATGCTAATCCACTAAAAGGCAACAATCCCATAGGGAGCGGCTGGGGACTCTGAAGGCAACACCCAACAGGAAACCAGGGGGTACACCAGGGACGTCATTCGAACGACGACGTGAAACTTGAGGGGCACTTTGACCTTCAATGTCTTACATTTTGTTTTAAATATAAACTAGCACGCGCAGGAAATAATAGTTTTCTGTACTTTGTTTCACATATAACACGGGGTAATTCCCCCACTTAAGTGGCCAAAGTCCGAAAATCGTTACATACCCCTAAGATGCTGCGCGAAACGTTTTTAAGATTAACTTACCCGGCTCTTTCTGAATAGCGTTTTATTATCATTAACTTTGTTTACTTTCTTGATTGTCGTAAAATATTTATGCCTGGCATAGCTGTGTTTATGATGGGAGAGACCAACAAATTTCTCTTCTGTGAAAATTTGATTCGAGGGTTGATTTGACAACGTCTTTGGTGCCTTAATTGTATATTGCTATAGAGATTTTATTACCGATAGATTACTAGTACGTACCTGTCACTTTTGTTTGCCACTCGTTATTGTCTTTACGTAATGCCACATTGAACCTGTGTAAGCGATTTGTTCATTATTAGAAATATCGCAATCTCTTAACTCAAAACATACTCCTTCAAACACACGAAGAAAGAAGCTCAGCGTTCAAGAAACGGTAAACAAAAAACAAAAATCATATTTTGTGAATTTCAGACATTTCCCTTCAGGCTCGGTGTCGATCCAGCCTTCCTAATGTTAGCGGAAACGCGTTATTTTTTTCCGGTAGCGCGTAACGTACCCGCTATTTTTTTCAGAACAGTAACCGGTAACGTACGCACGTTACATTTTTCGATTAACGGGGCAGTTACGTTGCTTGTTACTTTATCTTTCCGAAACTTAAGAAACAAATTACACTTCACTTTTTTTGTGTTTCTAGGCGACAAGCCATGCGAATGTTTTAGTTTTGTGTTTTTCTTTGTGTTTTTTCCTTCGGAGTATCTAAGGGAAAGCGTAAAAAAGATAAGGCAATCATGTTCAGTTTCTGCATGAATATAATGTTTCTTGAAATATAGCGCTTTAGCACACCTGTAGAGTCAAAACAGTAGAATCTGTCAATTCATATTTAAAAAAAGAACGCAAAAGTAACGTGCGTTATATTTGATTGGTAACGATATCGATAGCGCGATCCTTTTATTTGGAAGTAACGAGTAGCGTTTTTCGTTTTTTTTTTTTTCGGTAGCACCTACACCAATGCAATTTTTACTGGCTGCAGCCGTGCGCCTGCAACACTTGTGTTACAGGCGCACGGCTGGAGTAGCCATAACTATTCAAAGAACACGAACCACTTCACAACGGCAGCCACGAGCGAGAGTTCGATGTTCCGTACAGCCCGCCGATACAGCCCAAAAACGAAGAATGGCAACCTCCCGGCTTGTCGTCTGCTAGCGGAGTCGGGCGCGTGCCCTCTCTCTCGTTTTACCCCGCCGAACCCGCTGAATTTTCCGGATATATGGAGAGGGCGCTGCTGTCGAACAAAATGGTGCCGCCCAAAGAGCGCTAAATGAAACCGAATTTTACAGTCGATTCAAAGAGCCTAGCCGATATTTGAGAGACTTGGTATATAAGAACTATATAAGATATACAGGGTGTTTCAGAAAACGCAAGCGAAATCGCTCCAGCAAAAACTACCTATTACAACGAAAAAAGGCTTGTGGCGTTTTGGCCCTGGGCCAGGGGCCCATTTAAGAAAATAATTGAAGTCCCGGATAATTAACTTGTTAATTATTTTTGCGTAATTAACTTTTTTAATGTTGTGTTTCAGGGCATGGTTTAAATTAGAAAATTGCTCAGCATCATCGAAAACCACTAAATCAACAAATTGCAGAACGATAAAAGGCACGCGAAGCATTTTACGGCTTTCTGAAAAACCGCACAAATTCGACGGGTAAATTTCGGTTTGTTATCAGAGCGCATCTCAGCCCCGACGGCACCGCGCCCCGTGGAAAGATAGTGCAACCAACCTCTGCTGCGCCGTCATCGTGCGACGCAGCAGAGTGAGGTTGCTCTATGTCTCCACGTGGCGCGGTGCTGCCGGGGCCGAGATGCGCTCCGATAACAAACCGAAACTTAAAAACCCGTCGAATTTGTGTGGTTTTTCAGAAAGCCGTAAAATGCTTCGCGTGCAGGGTCGTGACAAACGCAGATGGCTGATTTTCTACAGCGCTTAATGTTTTGACGAAGCTTACACTAAAAGTTTGTTTTTAGGTCGCAATTTCGACGAAATATTCCCCTACAGCATAGGGGTTAAACTACGGATGTGCGGAAATTTTAATAGACAATTCCAATAGTGAATATTTGAGAACTTAGAAATAAAACCAAAAATGTTGTCCTTTGCATTATTAATTGAATCTCGACGATTACGCATAAAGTTATAAAATCAACAGCTTCAAACAAGAATAAAAAATGTCCGCTAAGATAGGGGGGCAAAAACTTGTAATAATAAATTATATTCATATTAAAGTAAGTACTTACTGCGTTAAGAGAATGACCAAATCGTAGTTGTCGTAGGATGTGTCTTCCACTTCCGATGCTAGATTATGTATTGTAGCATTTAAGTCAAGACACCTCACACCTCCGACATATATAAATTGATAAATATTTATCTTCTGTGTTTCCTAACGAAACAACAAAAAGTTTAAAATGAAAATTTGTCTCGGGCAAATGAATACCTACTAAGGAAGATTACAGAAATACAATCAAAATCTTTAGCTTTATTATCACAGCCATGCTCGGAACGCGGCAACGAATGGTGTGCTCAGCGCACTATACCAGTCAGGCAGCAAAGTCGCCACTAAGTGACAACAAATTACGTCACGTCAACCGGGGCGTAATGGTGCCCGATGCTGAGATCCTGGCGAACAATCGTAAAAGTCCACGCAAAAAAAAAAAAAAAAAATGTTTAGAAAACGCAAGTGACGCAGTTGTCGCGGCTCCCTTACGAAGTCTAGGCATGAAACTTCCGCCTGCCCTTCTATTTATGCGGCCCATTCAAACCGTGTTCACGCCGCAGCCGGTGTTCTACGTCGCTAGCTCTCCACAACAGTGCACGTGCTGCTTTTACTTTCGAAAGAAGTATAACTGAAGTTTTGCTGCTCATTCGCCGATAGATTACAGAGCTTCGGGGGAAAAAAGAAAAACCGCGACTAAAAGTATGGAAACCTAAAAGAAAAAAATAATAAAAAAGTTTAAAACGTTGAAGTATTTGGAAGATGACATCAGCCCAACGAGAAGTTGGTGCTTTGAAAACTTCGCATTTTATTAAGCCGAATTAAACAAAATGTCTGTCAGAAGAACCACAAAGGGTCACAAAGTGGTTCGAAAAGTCAATCAAAATGGCAATGCAAATTAAGCATGCCTGTGATACGACAGGCGATCGAAGTGTAGACATTGAGTCACACTGCTCTTCATAGACGACGTGAAGAACTTCAAGGGTTTGATTTCGAACATTCACTTGATAGCTATTTTAGATGTATTACTCTACTCCAATTCACTGTGTATTTCTGTGAACACATGAGGGCGGGATCTTACGAGGGTACATGCCTTTTATCTTGTGATCCGCCTGTCCTGGCGAATGATGATTTGGTGAGAGCGAAGTAGCCTCCTCACCTCTTTTAACCCCCTCCCCCTCCCTCCCTGGTCAAGAGAACGTGTTTCGTCCGTCACCCGTGGTTTGTAGAAAGCCCCTTGCGCACCTGATTTTAAAGACAGAGCACCAGGGGTACTCCCTTTTTTCCCTGGATGAAATGCCTTAATGTTGTTGAGTTAACGGCCGAAAAGCAAGCCGCACGACCACGCAGACGATAATCAGTGATTTTCACGTGCTCCAAGTCCATGTGACAAAGTTATTTAGGGGGTTTCGATGGCGCTCAGCAAGTTAATTTCAAATTGAAGCCATATGTTCAGTTTTACGAATTAAACAATTAATTGGCTTTACTTAATTAGCGACGTAACGTGAGGAGTAACGCCCCATATTACGTCCCACTGGCGCAAAACTCGCCCGCAGAAACCACATTACTAAAACTTTCACAGATAAAAAAAAATATCCTCGATTTAAAAATAAACACCCTGGGCAAAGCAGAAACCCCACTCGGGTTTTTAATCATACGGGCGCTATTTTCTTTCGTCTTAACGTGTCGCCCCGCGGCGCGCAGATATCTGACTTGGTTTAGTGGGAAACACACGTGAGCAAACACCGGGCGGCGCTTCGTCGCAGAGCGGCATATCCTCAGCAACCGCATCAGGTGTAGGTGCCGGGTGGTGGAATGATGCCTCGCGACTCGGATGAAACCGAGCCGATATTTTCGCATTTCCGGTGTGGGATGAGAGAGGCGATGAGAGACGAAATTTGAATCTCCGGCTTGAAGATGCCTTGTGCTCGAAAACCGAAACCTAAAAACGCGTCCGAATATGAGCGCCGTAAAATGCTTCCCTTGCTTTAATCTTTCTAATTTTAGTTAATTTAGATGTTTTCTATCACACTTATTACGTTTCTCAGTGAATCCATATGTTTATTTTATTAATTAAACAGTCAAGGAGTAAATATGAGTTATTTATATGGTAATTTAGCATGGTATTTGCGATCCTTGACGTCCACCGTGGCTAACAGCTTGATGGCGACGAGTTGATTGTCCCCAGAAGCACCATATATTTAAGGATTTTTTTAAAGCCTTCATGGCAACACCTGGTATTTGCAAACAGTAATTACTTTATTTAAATATTTTGCTTCTCAAACATAAAACTTATGTCGAAAGAAACACTCCAACGGAACGCGTAGAAAATATTTTACAACCAATTCATTCCGCACACCAATCACCTCTTCAGCCAATGATAGCTGAGAAGGGGTGCTTTGCTTGCTGTAAGCATCCTTTTTCTAATGGGCTGGATTTTGAGCAAGGCTATCATAACCTAAATTACTTCTGCGGTGTCAATATTGCACTAAAGCAATTATATTCGTGGAAATTATATTTACATACACACACACATATATATATATATATATATATATATATATATATATATATATATATTTCAAATTGCTCTTCGTCCTCAGATTTTTAAATACGCTTTTTTAATTTAATGTCAGTGTCCCTTTAAGCTTGGATCATCACAATATGCTCGTCATATTTGTAAGAATCACGTATTCGTTGCTCTTTACTTTTTCTCTACGGTACATATTTTTGTAGTAGTTTTTGAAGATTATGTTTGCCAAACTAAGTAGATATACAGCGCAGTGTCTGTTTACTTTCATTTGGCGCAGTTTTTCTCCCGTTGGACAAGCACCAACTAGCGGAGCAGAAGCCTCGCTGCAGATATACAAGTCGCTACAATGAGCGCTGACCCAGCGCCGTTCCCTCCCGGGCGTCACAAGGGCGACGGGCGGAGCGCCGGACACGGTCAGCTGTTAAAAAATACATTGAAATGTACTGCCACGTTTTCTACTGCTGCAATATGGCAGCCTCTGTTATTGCTTAACATCCTGGAGACACTGCATGCGCTTCTTTTCGCCTTTCGGCTAGCACTAGCCTCGGCCAGCTTATAATGCCACATACTGTACGTGATTGAAGTTCATTACGAAATGAAGAAGCATTTAAGCACGTTATTGCTCGATTACTGGTTTATGACTGATTCACACTTCAGAAACATTGCTGGTGCGGTTCGGTGGTACTTTGCTCGGATGTGTTTGTGAAATGGCGAATTGAGCATTAGCTTATTTGTATTACTTCAATGCGCATTCCCATGGAACTAATACAAATATTACCACTCGGCTTATTTATTCAAATCGCTCTCATTTTGTAATTAGTAATATTTACGCATACCTCGTTTAAATTTATACATACTAGACTTTCCGATAATCTGATAAAAATATGATAAGAGTAGCACGTTAAGTCATTAATACAAAAACTTCGAAATATTAAAAAAAAACAGCACTCACCGTCATCTGTCTCACGGTACATAGTCTCAACTTCAAGCGTGGGTTTCTCAGAGATACAAAGCGAAGATTTGCCTAGACCGGAATGTAGATAGTTATTAGCCAGTCGCGCCTTGCTTGGTTCATTTGATTTGGTATCTCTGGGGTTTAATGCAAACAGCCTAAAATTGTTCAATTCATTTTCCAACCCAAAAAGCAGAGTTTACCTTCCGATTGCTCTATCTCTGTCTCGTTCCTGAGAAAACGGTCAGTAGCAAATGGCACCGTGAATTATAATCTGCCTCGTTCCCTGAATTACAAACCAATAGCAAGAAAAGCCTTCGAAGTTTCGTGCATAACATTTATTATGCCTATGACACGCTTCGCAATAGGCTTTACCATCAACACAAAGTTGCCATTCAATATGCTCGCACCGATTTCTTATGCTAGTCTATAAACTACCTACACCCTATGAATAGAGCCACCTTGTAGTTTCAAGTGCAGAGAACGTGCTTCTTGAAATATTTAGATGTTGCTATCTAATCAGTGCTTCCTGATTTTTTCCATTGTTCATTTACTAATGTATATTCGCGGATACCACATCGAGAGTTGTCACCACCCTCTTATGTGCGAACCGCGAGGATACATCAGTAAATAAATAAACTTGTCAATCAGTCTGGTAAGAATATCTAATCAATAAGTGCGAGTATAAAAGGGAAAAAAAAAAGAAAAATAGGTTATATATAAATGAAATAAACAACTAATCAAAATAAAACAAAATAAGTTTTGGTTTCAGCGCGGGTTAATAAACTATTTATCCCAGAAAGTTTGGACTCCATGAAAATATGAGACCAGCGGTTGGGATAGAACGCGCGAAATATTGAGAACATTACATTACCAGGGTCGAAAGATAATTTAGGAAAAAGAAATTTCTTTATCATCTGACATCCACCTAAACAAAATGTCTTCAAAACAAGAAATGACACTGTGGGGGCCTGTAGCATCTATTTAGGTGGAAAAAACTTGTCAGGAAAAGAACACGATCTCCTTTTCCTTGCTGAAAAGTGTTTTCCGCTGATATAAATCCCACAAGCATCCACAATGACCACTTATGTTTTGACGACCATAGGCTTAGGTGAACGTCGGCGCATGAATAATTCATTTTTCTCAATTATATTTTATTAAGGTAACGTTATGTTCTCAAACTCCCACGTTCTATCCCTAACGCTAGCGTCACATTATAACGGAGTTTGAGCTTTCTGAAGCGAACAGTCTAGTTACCTGGGCCGAAAAACACGGTTATCTTTTCTTGGGAGCTCCCTAAACATCTAATATATCACAATAATTTAAAACAAAAAGTTGCTAGCGCCCTTTGTAAGTTCACAGTTTTATAATGCATGATATAAAGTATTTACACTTCGTTCGCCTTTAAGCTTAGACTGCGGTAAAGCCTACGTGCCCGACGGACCAATCAGCCGCCTCCCTCTTATCACCTGACCGGGCTCTCTGGTCCAAGGAGGACGTAGCTTTCACCGTAATCTCAGTTTATTGGTGAACGGAGTATAGGAACGATTCTTTCAATAATTGGGATGACATTAAACAGTCGCTAAGGGGGCGAAGAGCCTATATTTTAATCATTTTTTGCAAACTGAATTGGTGTGTTACGTGGCAATGGAGGGGGGGGGGGGGGAGGAAACTGAGGAGGGAGGCAGGCACAAATGGTGAGGAGAGGAAGAAAGGGGGAAAGGAGGACAGTATCGTTGACGTACCGAATTGCTATGTCACATGGCCAAGGGTGGGGAAGGGAGGCACTGCAGGAGGATGGCAGTGTTGTACACGTTCTTCAAAAAAAGGAACGAAAGCTCGTTCTTCGTTCCTTCTGATTTTTGGAACGCGTTCCCGTTACAAGTTCCATGTGTTAAAAAGGAACTCGTTCCCGTTACAGTTAAAAAAATGTAACGTATCGTTACATATACGTTACATGTGTATTTTTTGCTAATTACCATATTTAGTTAAATCAAGCAGAGTTTTTTTTTTCTCTATCCCATTAATAGTCAACATACGAGTTTGTATGTCGTGATGGAAGGGCACCAGGAGTAGAAAACACGCGGAAGTAGGGTTTCATTTGTTGATATATTCATGTTAAAAATCTCAGCTATGACCATGTTTGTAGTGGACAATTCAGACGAGCCAAATGTACTTTTACCCCAGATTGCACGAGCGTTTTACAACAACCTCACACGCTTCAATTTAATAGAGCCCCGTGTTAGAACTTAACAACAGTTGCTTCCTCATGTTGCTGTCTGCAAGACGAGCAAATGAAGAAGAGGGTAGGGATTTTGGAAAGTCAGTCTTGAAAGCAACAATTACTTCGTTGTGAAGGTTGAATTTGTTGTTCAGTTTGAAGGTGGGGGACAAGAAAAGGAATAAAGGTTATTTTTTTCTGTATCTTTTAAGTGAGTAATGTTCGGAATACAAGGGTGAGTCCGATATCTGGCAATCTGTGATCTTGTTGTAATTGTAGGTCTCGCTATTGAAGTTCAAAAATGGCTGTAGTCGGAGTAAGATTTCTGGGTGTATGAGGATTCGTGGAACCAAAGAAAATAGCTGAGTTTGAAACAACCCTCTTTCTTTGTCTTTTTCTACGACTAAAAGTCTTGCTTTTTGTACCGCACTTTCGGGCACTCAAAAAAGTATCAATGCCCACCAGCTCTCCAACACCCGAAACTGTTAGCAAGCGAGGACCACACAAAATAATCCATAAGATTAGTAGCCAAAAAGTTAAAGAGATCCTGCACTTCGTAAAGATATTGTTTTTGTACTTTCATACTTTTCCTGTTAGAAATAAAATAAAAATGACCCCACTGGACGAAAAAAAAAACGCCGTTACTCTTTCCGTTCCAGTAAAAATGTAACGCGTTCCCGTTCCAGTTCCAGCGACGCAAAATGGAACGGCGGCGTTCCTTCGTTCCTCCTAAAAGGAACGCGTTCCAGGAACGCCGTTCCTTGGAACGCCGTTCCGTGCAACACTGGAGGATGGGGAGAGACGATAAAAAGAAAAGGAGGGGGAATGGAGGGCAGAGGAAGGGGATCGTAGGTAGCTGGCGAGAGAGGAGTAAGACAAGGGGAGCGAGGGGAAGGGAGAGATTGGGAGCACATCCTTAGAGGGAGAAGGAGATGGAGGGATGTGACGAGGCAATTGTCGTGTCACGTGAGGTATATTTTACAGTGAGAGTTCATGTGGGAACTAGCTTGTTGTATAGGTCGCGTAAAAACAGGTCACGTGAGCCAATTTCGCCCGCTAAATTTAGCGGGAAAAGATTTCCGCTTATTTTACGTGACGTCAATTTTTCCATTTTCTTTGCCGGTAAAACTAAATCGGCGACTAGGGCACGTGACGTCAATTTCCCCGTTAACAACTATAGCGGGGAAGCTGAAATGACCTTTAGGTAGTAAGACGTAAATTTCCCCGTTAGATTGAGCGGGTAAACTGAATTGACGTATAGTCACGTCGCGTCAATTTCTTCACTTAGTCTTAGTTTATAGGTCACGTGACGCTAGGTAACGTGACGTCGATTTTACGACTCCATTTAACAGAAAATGCATGGATGCACGGACAGTCAAAATTTGGGTGTTGGATGCTCCCTTAGGAAGCCTTTCATGCTCTAATAAGTTAAATATTCTGTTGACCACTCTTGCTTATTGAACGCCAATTTAAGCGAAAAGCATGCAAAGATTTTATTAATAACGTCAAAGCAATATCTCCCATTTGCCAACAGCGCGGCACCTCTGCGCCAAGATATGATGCAAGAATTCCCGGTGCTACGGGCAACGCAGATTGAGCGAGAGGGGTGTTGGCACGCAAAGCAACATCGTGGCCTGGACGCCGGCCCACGACACTACTAGACCAAGAGGAGAAGTGAGCTTGGCAGTGAAAAACGCTTCTTAATGCCGAATGTGCTGTGTTGAGCACCTTTGTACTCTCTGAGTGCAAATGCTGCAGGGAGATGGGGCGGCAGATGATTCACACGAAGCGCAAGGTCTGCAAACTATGCACGACGAATTTACGCTTGTTTGCCTAAATATCGCGATGCTGCAGCTTGCGTATTTCGAGTTGCGCGACATGGGGTTTCTCATGCACCGTGACATGCATAGGTAAGACATTGTTTGGCTGATTCGCAAACGTTGAAACAAGCGGCGTCCGGATTTGTCTCGTAATGGTCCTCGATAAAGTGGCGAAAGCAAACGAAACGGCACGAGCCTGAACCCTGAAGTTGTCCTGCAGGAATCGCCTCCAGACATGACACTTCTCCTCGTCATTTTGGACGCTCGTGAAGAGGTGCACTTTCGGTTGTGCCAGTACTGGGGTAGTCTTTGACGCAGCAACGACTCGACATCGCCCGTCACGTCTCTCATAAAACTTCCGCTTAACTTCATCTTCAACCGCAACACTTTTGCAAGTGGTTTGGGACACCTAAGCAGAGCAGTAGACCAGCAATATATCGAAACTCTCAGATTACTACTCACGCACGCATGGCCGTCGCAAAGCGCCGAACGAAATTCAAGAGCGAGAGCGTAATCGAAGAGAGAAAAGGTAAAAACGAACGGCACTTCCGGTTGGAGGCCAGTAGAAAAGAAAAGCAATAAATGCCCCAGACCACACTTGACGTCAACTAGGAGCGCGGGAACTTCAAAATTGGCTTTCTGTGGATTTTTACTTCGCTGCAAATTTGCTGTTGTCAGGCTTAAAATTTTGAACGTGTATTCTAAGTATAATGTCTATTCGTATAGTAAATTAAAAAAAAAAAAAATATGTATTTGGCGGGGGGGGGGGGGGGAGTTCAGTAACCCATGCTGTTTGTCTCTGGTACCACAACCGAACGAAAACGCACCTAAAAAGACTAAAGATGCTGTGCATGTGACGCATCTTTGGTATGAATGCTTCACCCAGAAATATCGCACCTGTGTCCAATCGGTTCCCCTTTAATCAACATCTTCCCCCGATTGTCAGTTGAGTGAATATTAGGCATTTCGTTTCTTAACTTTCACAATATACTGTTTCACAGTCATTCGTAATTGCGGGAGACATTATCTCGACTAAAAGCATTTTAATAATTTCGCAGTCTTTTAAAGCATAAGGATCTAAATCAACGGCTTGTAAAACATACAACTGAGAACAAAGCAAGCTTAGCGCTCTGGATTAAGAACAGGTCCTCGTAACACCTGTTGTGTGAAATTCATACGAATGTTTTCAAAGTGAACTATAATACTACAACCCGTGCATTTGATTAGCAGAACTCTGTGTGCAATATAGTCACTTACAGATGCCACCAGTAGGCCCACGTACAACTCTAGATCTAAGGAACGGCCCACGCTCTTCTTAATATCGATGTCAGCAAGAACCAGAATTTCAGGGTACACAACTGCAGGCACTGTACCAAATAATAAAAAGAAACAAATCTATTCAAATGTTGTCATGGTTAAAATATAGTAATTGAACGATGAGACGAATAGAATGAAAACTCGAGTAAATTTTGCAGTGGACGTCGGTACTTTACGTTGAGTGCTCCTCGGCATGAGTAGGTCTATAGGCCGCTTCTGTGGTTTTGCGAGATCTGCAAATTTATTCGGGAAGTAATTCGAGATAGCAAGCAATGCGCTAAGAGAATACTAGTATTGTAATTTTACACGAGAAAATGTGATTTTTAAAAACAGTTTGGTACAGTGAAATATACATTTGTTATTTCTAATATACTTTTATATGAAATTGTTGTGTTCTAAAGCGTGAAAATCCAGAAGGCAGAATAGAAAAGAGGAGTCGCTATCCTTGCGTATTTTAACAATCCCATATTCCACCTTCCCTTCGCTTTACATACAGATCGTCGCCTTAATCTGTATACCCATAGTACTATACCTTGAAAGTGACCCCTCTTGGAATGATAAAGGAACATATTAGCAATTGTAGCGGACTTACGCTGGCGACAGTCGTTTAAACACTTAATGGTCATTTGAATGCCTCGCTCAGCGGTCGCTTAACAATGACAAAAGGAACAAGGGACTTGGAGTTCCTACCGAAGTGGCCTTTACGATCAGGAATAAAGTCATTCAGCTTAAGATTGAGTATTTGACGGCTCTGGCAAGGGTTACATTTTTTTACACTACAGGTTTTCCCGCTCATTTTAATCCAAGCGACGACCAATTTAATCCCGGGGTCACTCAATTTAATCCAAGCGCCATACAATTTAATCCAAGCGCCACACAATTTAATCCCGGGGTCAGTCAATTTAATCCACAATATATATATGCACTTATTTTGTTCAGTGGTCGTGTTTTGCTTACACATTTAATAACTTAGAATAATTGTTTATACAATTTGAATTTTTGGGGGAGCAATTGATAATTTGTTCACTAATGTGATTACTTTGAGTTACTAGTCCCACTATTGACGAGGCTTAATTGATATGTTGGTTACTCTTTTTACAGTGCAGCTCTTAGGCACCCGTTTCCGGCTTAAGCGGCGACGGCGTCGGCGTAACCACGCGGTGCATGATGGGCGAATTCCCCCGCTAAATTTAGCGGAACATTTCCACGCTAAATCTAGTAGAAAATTTTCCCTGCTAAATCTAGCGGAATATTTTACTGCTAAATCTAGCGGAACATTTTCCCCGCTAAATTCAGCGGAATATTTTCCCCGCTAAATCTAGCGGAAAGTATTCCCTGCTATATTTAACGGAAAATTTCCCCCGCTAAATTTAACGGAAAATCTTCCCAGCTGGATTTAGCGGAAAATTTGTCCGGCTAAGTCTAGCGAAAAATTTTCCCCGCTAAATCTGGCGGAAAATTTTTCCAGCTAAATTTATCGGAAAATTTGCGCCGCAAACTCTAGCGAAAAAGCTTCCCCGCTAAATCTAGCGGAAAAGTTTTCCGCTAAATCTAGCGGAATGTTTTCCCTGCTAAATCTAGCAGAACATTTGTCCCGCTAAATTTAGCGGAAAAATTGCTCCGCTAAATCTAGCGGAAATTGCTCCCAGCTAGATTTAGCGGAATATTTGCGCCGCTAAGCTTAGCGGAAATTTTTCCCCGCTATATCTAGCGTAAAATTTTCCCCGCTAAATTTAGGGGAAAAATTTCACGCTAGATTTAGCGGAGAAAATTTGTAGTGCCAAAGCGCGACACTTATTGTAGTGGCTCAGGCAACGTCTGGAGCTAATAGGGTATTTTCGTAGATTGTTTCTGCAGCCCCGCAACGCTCTCCGTAACCAGCTACGCTAGCCGGAACTCTACAGTCAAGGCCATCGGCGCGCCGGCGCAGTAGCGGCTTCTCCGTTGTGGAGGGCTCAGCGGAGGGTGAAACGCGGCCTACGAAAACTCCCTATAGGGAGTATTCACTGGCGGCCATATCTGTGTGCGCGAATGCTGAGCGCGTCCTGACGCCGAGCTTCCACAGTTCTTTTACAACGTGCATTCCGCACCATCAAGAGTGCCGGTCTTATCAGCCTATTAAAGTGAGCTCGTTCTGAGCATGCGCTCTAAACAGCACCCATAAATATGGCGCCCAGTGAATACTCCCTATTGACCTTTTTAGCGTGCGGCATGAGCACCACCGACGGGACCGAGCTCCAGGCTCGAACAGAACAGCACGAGACTGGCAGCGTTCGACGGTACAGCAGGGCGGTCTCAGCGGAGCCCCCTTTTGATGATCTTTTTCAGTTTTATTGCGGTTATAAAGATCAGTTTGTTAATTCGCATAGACGGACGTCTTTCCTGAACCCCACATTTTTTCCGCTAAATTTAGCGGGGAAATATTCCTCTAGATGTAGTGGGGAAAATTTTAAGCTATATTTAGTGGGGGAAATTTTCCGCTAAATTTAGCGGGGAAACTTTTTCGCTAAATTTAGCGTGGAAACTTTTCCGCTAAACTTAGCGGGGAAACTTTTCCGGTAGATTTAGCGTGGAAAATTTTCCGCTGAATATAGCGGTGACATTTTCCGCTAGATTCAGCGGGGAAAATTTTCCGCTAAATGTAGGAGGAAAATTTTCCGCTAGATTTAGCGGGGAAATTTTCCGCTAAACTTAGCGGGTAAAATTTTCCGCTAAATTTAGCGGGAAAATTTTCCGCTAGATTTAGCGGGGAAGCTTCTCCGCTAGACTTTGCGGGGCAAATTTTCCGCTAAATCTAGCTGGGAAATTTTTCCGCTAGATTTAGCGGGGAAACTTTTCCGCTAGATTTAGCGGGAACATTTTCCACTAGATTTAGCGGGAAAATTTTCCGCTAGACTCTGCGGGGCAAATTTTTCGCTAAATCTAGCTGGGAAACTTTCCGCTAGATTTAGCGTGGAAACTTTTCCGCTAAACTTAGCGGGGAAACGTTTCCGGTAGATTTAGCGTGGAAAGGTTTCCACCAGATTTAACCGGGAAATTTTTTCGCTAAATTTAGCGAGGAAAAGTTTCCGCTAAATTTACATCGGAAAACTTTCCGCTAGATGTAGCGGGAAAAAGGTTTCCGCTAAATTTAGCAGGGAAAATTTCCTGCTAGATTTAGCGGGGAAAATGTGCCACTAGACTTAGCGGAAAGAAATTTCCGCTAGATTTAGCAGGGAAAATATTCCGCTAAATGTAGCGGGGAAAATTTTCCGCTAGATTTGGCGGGGAAAATTTTCCGCTAAATATAGGGGGAAAATTTTCCGCTAGATTTAGCGGGAAATTTTTCCGCTAAATTTAGCGGGGAAATTTTCCGCTAAATTTTGCGGGAAAAATTTTCCGCTAGATTTAGCGGGGAAGCTTCTCCGCTAGACTTTGAGGGGCAAACTTTCCGATAAATCTAGCTGGGAAAATTTTCCGATAGATTTAGCGGGGAAAATTTTCCGCTGAATATAGCGGTGAACATTTTCCGCTAGATTTAGCGGGGAAAATTTTCCGCTAAATCTAGGGGGAGATTTTCCTCTAGATTTAGCGAGAAATTTTTCCGCTAAATTTAGTGAGGAAAATTTTCCGCTAAATTTAGCGGGAAAAAATTTCCGCTAGATTTAGCGGGGAAGCTTCTCCGCTAGACTTTGCGGGGCAAATTTTCCGATAAATCTAGCTGGAAAAATTTTCCGATAGATTTAGCGGGGAAAATTTTCCGCTGAATATAGCGGTGACATTTTCCGCTGGATTCAGCGGGGAAAATTTTCCGCTAAATATAGGGGGAAAATTTTCCGCTAGATTAAGCGGGAAAATTTTCCGCTAAACTTAGCGGGGAAAATTTTCCGCTAAATTTAGCGGGAAAATTTTCCGCTAGATTTAGCGGGGAAGCTTCTCCGCTAGACTTTGCGGGGCAAATTTTCCGCTAAATCTAGCTGGGAAAGTTTTCCGCTAGATTAGGGAGTTTTCGTAGATCGTTTTCGCCGTTCCGCAACGATCTCCGCAACCCGCTACGTTACCCGGAACTGTACAGTCAAGGCCATCGGCGCGCAGGCGCAGTAGCGGTTTCTTCGTAGCGGAGGGTTTAGCGGAGGGGGAAACGCGGTCTACGAAAACTCCCTATTTAGCGGGGAAACGTTTCCGCTAGATTTAGCGGGAAAATTTTCCACTAGATTTAGCGGGAAAATTTTCCGCTATAGTCGGTTACAAGTCAAGAAGGTAGGAGAAGCTCCTCCCACGAGCGTGATGCGCCCGTTTCAAATCTCTCCGCAGTCGAAAGAAGAGTTCACTGGAAACGCTCCTTGTTCCGTTTCAATGGATTCCCACTTGTCTCCGATCCTGTATTCATCGGAGAGGGAACCGAGCCCCTGAAAGCAGCCTTTGTATCCATCGGGGGGGAAGCTAATCCCCGAAAGTCGTATTTGTTTCCGTCGGTGGGGGAGAACTCTAATCTCCCTCTCGTGCCTTCCACAGTGCTAAGTCAAAGTCGAAAGATGAAGCAAATATGTACAGAAAGGCAAGACCCTCCTCGCGCGTTGGCCGCGACGTCACGGAAACAGTGGGACGCTATTGGATGCGGAGGTGGCGGAGGGATATATGAATCCCTTTGAGGGGCATTTGCCGCTACCTTCTTAACCTGTAACTGACTATAGCCTCTGCAGGGCAAATTTTTCGCTAAATCTAGCTGGGAAAATGTTCCGCTAGATTTAGCGTGGAAACTTTTCCGCTAAACTTAGCGGGGAAACTTTTCCGGTAGATTTAGCGTGGAAAAGTTTCCACCAGATTTAACCGGGAAATTTTTTCGCTAAATTTGGCGAGGAAAAGTTTCCGCTAAATTTACATCGGAAAACTTTCCGCTAGATGTAGCGGGAAAAAGGTTTCCGCTAAATTTAGCAGGGAAAATTTCCTGCTAGATTTAGCGGGGAAAATGTTCCACTAGACTTAGCGGAAAGAAATTTCCTGCTAGATTTAGCAGGGAAAATATTCCGCTAAATGTAGCGGGGAAAATTTTCCGCTAGATTTGGCGGAGAAAATTTTCCGCTAAATATAAGGGGAAAATTTCCGCTAGATTTAGCGGGGAAATTTTCCGCTAAATTTAGCGGGGAAATTTTTCGCTAAATTTTGGGGGAAAAATTTTCCGCTAGAATTAGCGGGGAAGCTTCTCCGCTAGACTTTGAGGGGCAAACTTTCCGATAAATCTAGCTGGGAAAATTTTCCGACAGATTTAGCGGGGAAAATTTTCCGCTGAATATAGCGGTGAACATTTTCCGCTAGATTTAGCGGTGAAAATTTTCCGCTAAATATAGGGGGAAATTTTCCGCTAGATTTAGCGGGAAAATTTCCCCTATATTTAGCGGGGAAGCTTCTCCGCTAGACTTTGCGGGGCAAATTTTCCGATAAATCTAGCTGGAAACTTTTTCCGATAGATTTAGCGGGGAAAATTTTCCGCTGAATATAGCGGTGACATTTTCCGCTAGATTTAGCGGGGAAAATTTTCCGCTAAATATAGGGGGAAAATTTTCCGCTAGATTTAGCGGGGAAATTTTCCGCTAAATTTAGCGGGGAAACTTTTCCGCTGAATTTAGCGGGAAAAATTTTCCGCTAGATTTAGCGGGGAAGCTTCTCCGCTAGACTTTGCGGGGCAAATTTTCCGCTAAATCTAGCTGGGAAATTTTTCCGCTAGATTTATCGGGGAAACTTTTCCGCTAGATTTAGCGGGAAAATTTTCCACTAGATTTAGCGGGGAAACATTTCCGCTAGATTTAGCGGGAAAATTTTCCACTAGATTTAGCGGGGAAACTTTTCCGCTAGACTTTGCGGGGCAAATTTTTTGCTAAATCTAGCTGGGAAAATTTTCCGCTAGATTTAGGGAGGAAATTTTTCCGCTAGATTTAGCGGGGAAAACTTTCCGCGAGATATAGTGGGAAAAAGGTTTCCGCTAAATGTGGAAAATTTTTACACAAGATTTGGCGGGGAAAATTTTCCACTAGACTTAGCGAGGAAAATTGTCCGCTAAATCTAGCTGGGAAATTTTTCCGCTAGATGTAGCGGGGAAATTTTTCCGCTAGGCTTAGCGGGAAAATGTTTCCACTAGATTTAGCGAGAAACTTTTCCGCTAGACTTTGCGGGGCAAATTTTTCGCTAAATCTAGCTGGGAAAATATTCCGCTAGATTTAGCGGGGAAAACTTTCCGCTAGGTTTAGCGGAAAACAATTTCCGATAAATTTAGCGGGAAAAATTTTACAGTAGATTTAGCGGGGAAAATTTCCCGCTAGACGTAGCGGGGAAAATTTTCCACTAGACTCTGCAGGGCAATTTTTTTCGCTAAATCTAGCTGGGAAAATTTTTCGCTAGATTTAGCAGGGAAAGTTTTCCGCTAGATTTAGCTGGGAAATGTTTCCACTACGTTTAGCGGGGGAATTCACCCATCGTTCACCGCGTGGTTACGGCGACGGCGACGCCGACGCCGCTTAAGCCGGAAGCAGGTGCCTAAGAGCTGCGCTCTAAAAAGGGTAACCAACATATCAATTAACCCTCGTCAATAGTGGGACTAGTAACTCAAAGGAATCACATTAGTGATCAAATTCTCAATTGCCCCCCAAAATTTCAAATTGTATAAACAATTGTTCTATAAGTTACCAAATGTGTAAGCGAAACACGACCACTGAACAGAATAAGTGCATATATATATATATATATATATATTGTGGATTAAATTAACTGACCCCGGGATTAAATTGTGTGGCACTTGGATTAAATTGTATGGCGCTTGGATTAAATTGAGTGACCCCGGGATTAAATTGGTCGTCGCTTGGATTAAAATGAACGGGAAAACCTGTAGTTCTTTCCTTCATTATTTTGTCAGTTTTTTCTTTTTTTTTTCTTCAACTCCGACTTTTGAGAAATTTCCAAATGGCCGTGCATGTAGTATATTCGCTATAAAGCGCATTATATCTGCTGCATCCAAAAACGGCGGCTTGCGAACAGTTGTGATGTGCAATCGCCACCTCGGGGAATCGTTTTCATCCCTTCTTGAAGGCCTGGAACATCATCTTATGCAGTATGACGCCTCTTATGACCCTTTCTGTCATGCCAATGCCAGCTAAGGGGCTGAAAATTGCAAGCTGTTTCCACGCTGCTGTGCTTATCCATGGAGACGTTTGGTTACGAAAACCGGGCCATTTTCTGAATTAATGTTTTTTTACGTTCTTGTATATATTATGTTACACCAGATAATCGCGCTATTCACATATTCCTTTCCAGGGTGGGCGGCAACCATACATCTAAGCGATTGAAATTTCTGCTCTCCTCAGCTTTTTTTCAGCCCAGAAAACTCCTGGTGAACAATTTCAAAGATTTTTTTTTATGTTTTGGGAGAACTACCACACCCGTTCTCCGACGGTACTTGGCTTTATGAACTTGGCTTAGGGGGGAGAGTTTGACAAAGGTCCTGATATCTTTCTTCATGCCATTCCACTAAACCATTTCACCAGCTTGTTGTGAGTACACTAGAAGCCATCATGACCCCCTGAATCTAGACTATCGTAATTGAGTTGCGGCAAGTTTGGGTCGAGTGTTTCGGACACGGTGTATCTACCGTTTTTGAACTTGAGTCGTTATGTTCCCTCCCACCTCTTCATGAGATGAGCTTCCTTCAACGGAACATATAAAGTTGAACGCGACTATGTATCCGCGTTAAGCAGCTTATTTCCAGGGCGCGGTGACTCACTTTGAATTTAAACTGCTGTAGTTCATTTATTCACTCTTGCTAGCTTGCCTTTCAGTTCTGTCAAACCTAAAAGGTAGGTCCAGGCTTAATGGACGGTGTGAAGATTAAACTTTTTTCTTCAAGGTATGATCGACAATATCGAATCGCAGTGCTTTCTTGTCGGTGGTTGTGCAGTTGATTTCCATTTCGATTAATGTGAAAGAGTAATAATATTCGACAACACTAAGCTGTTAGTTAAAGTGTGCAGCGGTGTCTATCAGATGACACGGCCCGGGTACTGCAGTCTGAACCATCGACATTCCATTGGATAGGTGATTGAGAAGTCCTGTGCTGTGAGCACATAACCGCGGGACATATGGCTGATGACATATTCGCAGTTTCGCACTATAGTTTGACTATTCGAACAATACTTCTTTCTTGGTAAGTTCCTCGATACCGTTTTCTACCATGTAACCCTTCATGACGGCCCGAAAATGGTCGGCCGATCCAAGGAAGATGCGTAGGAAGTGAGAATTTATGTATTTTTAAATACTGTAAATTACCATCGGGCCACTACAAGAGACTAATCTGCCTCATTTTATATTCTAAATCAATAATAAAGTAGCAGCCTTAAAGGAAAGGACAATACAAACACTCACATTGACAAAACCTGCATGCATGATTCTACTCTAGAACAACACTAACACCCGCAGTTTGAAAAAAAATGTCCTTAACAAGGAAAATGTTTGAACATATTTGACAAAATGTGTGCTACGATAACAACAATTAGGTATACAAGCGCTCGGAATTACGAAGACATGCTGTGGGGGAATGTTAAAAAACAGTGTCTTGAGGAAGAATGTTTAATTCGTCTGTAGTTTAAGAAAAGAGAAAACAATCAAACATTAGATCTACGTTTGAATGGTTGAATCATTTTAGAATGGCTATTTCTAAAGGATGGGTTACCCAGGGTTTTATATACTGAGTGTGATCAATGTTAAGAAAGCAATGATGCATTGTCAAATTAAACTTTTTTCGCGCATTTCTATGTCGAACAGAATGAATTACAAATCCGAGTTACATTAACATAGCACTAACAGGGTTTGTGCTTTTCTATCTAGAAGTAGCATACCTAGCTCCCAAAATGTCTTTTTTT
This sequence comes from Ixodes scapularis, assembly GCF_016920785.2. NCBI lineage: Eukaryota > Metazoa > Arthropoda > Arachnida > Ixodida > Ixodidae > Ixodes > Ixodes scapularis. The sequence goes on along the minus strand of NW_024609879.1, from coordinate 136,473,229 downwards.
ATTTGCTTAGTGTGTTTTTCGGCTGGGAGTCCCATATCAGGTTTTCATGTTTTAGTACTGGTCGTATGATTGTTTTATAAACCGTATGCTTAGCGCTTATAGTTGCGTGCATAAATGTCTTTCCAAATACACACTGCTGGGTTGGCAAAGCAGCAGATATTGAGATGATTTCATAATTTTAAGTATTTTTCAATTGTTACAGACAGATATTTACATCTATTCACATGAGCGGCCTAACCAACTTCGAGATGTGACAAATTGACTCGTGTTCTGTCGTCCTTGTTTACCCATCAAAAATACAACCTACAAAAATAACCTTGGGTAAGAATAACTTGCTTTTCATCAGAATTAAGAAAACTAATTAAGAAAACGGTTAAAAGGTTAAAAAGGCGCGAACAAAACAGGACGAAAAAAGACACACGTACGACACGGACAGGCGCCAACTTCCAACTGATTTCATGAAACTCGAATCATCGTCAAAATGTCGAACCTAATTGCCTAAACACATGCAACTGATAAACGTTTCTATCACTCATTACACACAGCCCTCAAGAAACACAATTTCTTTGTTTTGTAGATAGAGAGATGGAGGCATGCTTACGCATCTGTCAGCCGCTCTGTGTATACAGAAAGCTTCGATTAATTCTCTTTGCATATTTTCATTCCCTTTCTTAATAAACCTTTTGCGCTCTAACAAAGGTTTGCACCCAAATAGTTTGCAGTGCTCCGCAAGATAACCACCCAAATAATTGCGTACGGCAACTAGCCCCAACCAAAGTTTTATTATAAGAAAACGGGGTTGTTTTTGTTGCGTTTCGCTGCAGACTACTTTGAAATGCGACACCTTTTCTACGTTTTTTCTCTCGAGGAGCTTTGGAGGAGTGTTGGAAAATTGTCAAGCAGCAGACGCGGGAAGCAATTAACACTGCATATTTGCGGACTGACACTGGTCACACATCTTCTCCTTTAGAAGTCTCGAACCTTTTCCAAGGCCTTCTTCAAGAGTGCTACCCTTCGAGTGTATTTTCAGGTAGTGCCAAAGTTAACAATCTAGGTTGCCACGTTTCTTTGGCGATCGGTCATGTTCACACAGATTATAGTTTAAAAGCAATAATGAAACGAAAGTCAAAGTTTTCAGTTGGAATATATATTTTTTCAAACTTGATTGTGAAGGGTTGTGCGAATGTTATAGCTCCTCTTGTAGAACACCATACTTAACATCTCTTTGAAAACTGGCGTTTTTCCAGCATCATGGAAAAGGTCGGTTGTTGTTCCGATACACAAAAATGGCGATCTGCGAAAGGTAAACGACTACATACGTATATCATTATTCTGTACTTTTTCAAAGGTCTTTGAGGTGGTAATTTACTCTCATGTTTCCTATTATTTTTGACAGAAATGTAGCAGTTTACAACACGGCTAATTAACGGGTCGCTCTTTGGAAACGAATCTGTGTTCGTGTCTTGAATATACAGTCCCTATAGTTCATTCCCGTGGTCATTTCAATACCGTGCATTTCGACATGACTAAGGCATTTAAAAAATAAACTATGATTTCCTTTTGTATAAATTTTGTTCAAGACGTATTTGACTGAACGTCAGAGCACTGTTAGGATTTCAGAGAGCTATTTTGATACAATTGAGCTAACCTCTGGAGTCCCTCAAAGATCTCACTTGGGGCCTCTCCTATTTCTCGTCTTTGTAAAGGACCTGGAATTGTGCGTACGAAATTCGTACTTACAAATGTTTGCTGACGACATCAAGATTTTTATGAATGTACGGTCATCCTACGACTGCAGTCTTCTACAAGCCGATATACTACGTGTATATGAGTGGTGTTCTGAAATATTTTCGCATTTTAATCCACTCAAAACAAAAGTTCTGTCAATATCTCGAAAATGCTATATACTATCTTACACTTACGTATTTCAGTCTGCCACAATCGCACGAGTCACTGTGGTTTGTGACCTTGGGATTTTTTTTAATGCCAAACTTTCTTTTTCTTATCATGTCACACAGATTGTCTCCTCTTCCACGCGAATGCTGGGTTTGTTTTCTCGCTTATCTCAAGACTTCAAGAATCCTATATGCATTGTTCGCTTATTTTCTTGTCTAGTACGTACTAAACTTGAGTTTGGTAGTGTGAAATGGAACTCGCTGACGGCCTCTGATGCTTCACGAATTGAATCCGTACAGAAACGGCTTGTTCGCATTGTGTACGACAGGCATTTTATCACAAGGTGTTATTATAATTACGAATATATTCTTACCACTTTAAACTTTCAAAATTTATCGACACGTAGTACACTCTCGGGTGATATTATATTTTTACACAAAGTGATCCACGGTCAATAGAATGCTGACATGCTAAGCTCTGTCAATTTTCACGCACCTACTCGCGTCTGGAGAAAGCACTCTTTATTCTACCCGTCCTCGAAGGACACACTGACACCGTTAATTCGCATGAAAATTTCAGTGAACGACTTGGCGTCATCATCTTTTGATATTTTCCGTGACTTTGCTTTCTTCAAGCGTGATCTTGACATACTGCTGTACCATGCCTAAAACAATGTCTCATTAAGTCCTCTTTTTTTGCGTTTGTGCCAACACATCAAAACTTCACGGTTATTCTGGGGCACTAAAGAAATAAAGGATTATTATTATTATTATTATTATTATTATTATTATTATTATTATTATTATTACTATTATTATTATGCTGCTTAATTTGAGGCGAACCTCGTTTCCTCATTCAAGCCTTGGTAGTATCACACGGAGTCTACCTTGCTTCTCTCTCCTTAGCCCGACCGCTCTTCACATTTTAGGCCTCTTATTGACAAGACGAGCTTGACAAGCTTACTGGACGCCACTTCTGTTTAGTGATTTGCCCTCGTGAATCTACTCCTTTTTCTCGCGAGGCATCCTGTAGGTGACCAGAGCACTCCAAGAAAGTGTATGTATTCTATCGTAGGCTGTATATTTCGATGGATGGATGGATAGGTGGTATGTATTTACCGGGCCGTAGCTTGCGCCACTCCGGCTGCTGGAAGAAATTATTTAAAAATACATTCGGATGTTGATTGATTTGTGGCGCAAAGCTTAAAGTAGACAATAAGATTACCTTTGGGGCGACTAGGATCTTGTCCCGTTTTGATTTCAGCCACATTTTGGGTTTTTTCTTGACTTGTTTTAAGGCTTTCTCTTGACTACTTTCAGTCTAAAAGGTACCTCGATAGCAGTCGCTTTCATGTAAACTCTGGCGTATTGATGTTTGGGATACATTCGTGTCACCTCCTTTACTGACTAAGGTATTTGGAGAATTTATTGGTCTGAGGTTGAGTGAGTATCCCAGAATCTGCCTACGCTGACTTGCCCAGTTCAATAGATGTTAAGTAATAGCTCCTCAATGAGTGGGCAGAAGCAGTTGATCGGCCATTTTTGTTTTACCAAAGGTTTAGCTTTAGCGTGTTTTCCTCTGTAGGCAAATGTTATTTGCGTCGTTGTAGACATTGTTGTAGACACTGGTTGTAGGCATTGTTTTTCACTGTTGTAGCTCAGAACCTCAATGGGGTCGTCGAAGAATATGTTGGCGTTCTTAACTTTATTCATCTTAATCACAACAGCGGTAGCCCCGCATTCATTTAAGGCTTGTAGATTGTTTCAACTTGCGTCAACCGTAAAATAGGGTAGGTTAGAGTTGTTTATAAAAATAATCTCTTTTCGTATGATTTGGCAGAAACTAAAAAAAGGACGGCACAAATGCAGAAAAAAAACTGTTTCTACATTTGTCATTTGCTTCTTCAGTTCTCCTACGTTTTTGTTTTCTTGAGACATAATAATGACAGTGGAAGTGTCGCTCTTTGTCGCCAACCACCAGGAAGAGGCATTTGGTCATACAGTATGTGGAAATATTTTGCTGCAGAGGTCCCGCTGCCTGAAGGTTCAGATATATTGGCACATGCGTGGACTGCGTCAGCTCTGAGCAGCTTGCAGAAATTTTGTCACTGATTTGTGATACAAAATCCAAACAGTTGTTCCATTTTTAAAAATTCTGCAGTGGTCGAGGAGATCTTCCCTTGGATACGCTTTTGTAGTTCCTTTATTAACGTATGAATAATACGAGGAGCGAGTAAAGGCTACGGTAGCCTTGAATCTGCGAGTTGCAGAAGCACCCTCTTCACAAATGAAAATATTTAAGGGGGGGGGGGGAGGGGGCTCCTTTGTCCTTAAAAACTATTATTCCACAGATTCAACCTTGTTTTCGCCGAATGAGAAAAGAAAGTTTTCTTTCGGTTCCTGGTGCGATTCATCTTTATGTGACAGCATTCCTAGCTCGTAGCACTTCTCGGCCATTCCACAAAGAAAGAGGCGCAAGTTCCCAACCTTGTCATCACCTGTTTTTTTTTTTTTTTGCAGTAGTTTGGCCTCTTGGCCTGGTCTTAAAAGCTAATCCACTGGTCAAGCCTGCTTGAGCCTCCCTGAAAGGTGTCGGGCTTTGCATCTAGGCGGGTTTTGTTCACCGTTAGCCAGGTCGAAGCGAAATCCTCAGTACTTTCGACTGCTCGATTATCTGTTGAGTTGTAGTGCGAGCACCCTGAGAAACAGAGTGCAATCGTTTCTTCAAACAGCAGTCTCAGGAGCGCTGTAGTTGGCATGAAGGTAAAACTTGCCAAATATATATCGAACGAAAATGGTGACGCTTTCCGTCTGCGGTAGAAAAGCGTGCATTCCACCTTGCGGCTGACATTTGGTGCAGCGAAGACTTCCCCGGTCATGACTCACGAGTGTCGATTTCAAATGTAACCCACATCTTATCGTGATATAAGCTTACTAAAACCTTGTCGGATGAGCATTTTGCAGTGTTCCGAGATATGAGCCCGGAAGGCAGGTCATATTAGAACAGTCGCCATCTCCATGCTTTTTTACAATGACGTTTTCCTGTTCTCTTCGCTTCACATGCTAATTGTAGTGTTCATCCGCGTCTCGGTGAGCTAGGCACGCGGACCCATTCTGTTAATTAAAGCGTGCACTGGAAAGTATACTCTCATTGTGATATCTTTACACCAAAGTTTGTTTCACTTATATTTCTTGAAATGTTAAAAAAAAAATTATATCTTCAGTGAAACGCTTATGACAAGGTAGTGTTTATTAGACAAAACAAACAACTCAAAAATGTGAAAACTTTAGCTACTTACAGTCTCCGCGAAGAGATGAATAATGAGGCTCCTCAAGTCTAACCAATTCGTGAGCAAGTATTCCAGTTTCCGATCGCTCCATGTGGTACATGGGTGTAATGCGATGTGTGTTCCGAATGATTCCGTTCTGTAGAGTGTCACGAATTTTAGTTGTTTTTACTAAAACGATACATGCATAGTGGTTACACAACATAGCACGGATCAAGATCTTATCGTAAGCAGGTTGTTCACCACTTTCTATAATTCCATGAGTGCAAAACCCAAACTCTGCTTTTCTGCTTTTGCGCGTCTAAGCAATTTTGTCCAAATATTGTGCGTATTTGTCAACGTCTAAATGGCGCCCTGTCTGGGCGCCGTTCAGTTGACATGTTTCAGTTCAATGAAATATAAAAATATTCATTTGAAATATTGTTATGTTTCAATCTGTCTTTCTAGTATACGTAATTTTTCTGTTACGTTTAGACCCAAGTTACTGCCAGCCAAACTAGCTTTCGCTAAAAATTATGGAAAAAAAACAACAGTCGATTATTTTTAAGCGAAAAAGCTGAGGTATAAAAAACGCAAAACACACGGGCTCACGAAAAACGCAAACAACGAGAACGAACGGTTTTTCATTGAGGTCTTTCGGCGCGTTAAAACTTCAGTTTAGTCCTAAATCAATTTCAATTTTTAGCGAAACAAGTTTGTCTGCATGCTTTAGGATACCAAACTATTTCCACGTGAAGCATTCACTACTTTTTTCCGCGTGACCAGACGTCTATTTCAAGATATTTTTTTAAAAATTCTGTGAGGACAACCCTACAAATAAGGAGTTAAAATTTATCGTGGGATATTCAAGTACCGTCTGTAGTGGTTCCGCTTGGTATTAGGTACAATGTGCAGGTTTGCTACGAGGAAGTGAAATATACACCAACCAAACCCTAAATGTTAAGGGACCCTACGTTTTGGAACCAACTTGTCTCCTTCATCAGGGGCAAACGTGTCCGTTGAGGAGTAGCTTCTTCTGAACGCGGGTATGAACGCTGACTCGCAGCTTCTACCTCTTCTAAAAGGTTGTGATTTTTTCACCATTTTGTTCTTAGCCCGAGACTGAGGCAGGAAAAGAGGAAAGTTTCGAAGTAGAAGAAAAATGAACAGTCGAGGACACGTCTCTATTTTTTTTTTTTGTTTCCTTCGTCATATGCCGGAGTCCGTTGGTGTATACCGCAGCTAAATTGCCAAGCACCTGTTGATGTTTCCTTGTATGGTCTGAATTACCGTGTACTAAAATACAGAGTAGTTTCGGGACCGGAGCGGCTGCGTGAGGCGTGTGGTGTAATCGCGGTAGGGGTCGACACCGGCGCATCGGCCGTGGAGTAAGGAAGGAGGCGCTGCGAGCGCGAGCGACAACGGACGCAATTCACTTGGGCTCCGCTGATTTCGTGCCTTCACCCCGCATATTGGGATCCAAGAGTACTGTCATCGAAATCATCGGCTTCCTAACAACGAGAGGAATCCAGAGACACCAACCAGAAGTACGTACGACAAGTTTTTGACCATTTTCGGTCAACTTTTCCCCGCGAGCACGCCGGATGCCTCGCTAGGCTTACCGCGCTCCGCCGAATGCTCCGAGCCGCAGCTGCATTCGCCAGCTGCGCCGCGCCGTCCACCAAGCCCGCGCGCCGTTGTTCACCATGAGGGTCGCCGTAGAAGGCATCCCCGTTTCTCGGGAAGAATTAGCAGCCAGTGAATGGTTGACTAAAGTTAACAAGCTCCGGGAAGCGCGAACAACACCAGGGCCGGCCGTACCCGATTTTCCCGGAGACAAAGCAGGACCGGACCAACCGTCCCAAATCAACAAAGGTCAGGCCTCGAGTGTACCTGCGAGGAAGATGGAAACCGAACTCACGCCTCGGCAGCGAGGACATTTACTAGCCAAGAATTCTGTAGCTTCGAAACAGCCTCGCTTACCCAGCGACGCTCTCAAGCTGATCGTGCGCCCACGCGGCGGACTGCAACTTTCCAAGATTTCAACCTACCAACTACTTGAAGCAATCTGCACGGCTGCTTACTTCACCAGGGACGCCGTGCGTCACGAAGACCTAATACAAGCTCACCTGCTTCAAAACACCGTCGCGTACTGCACCCCAGTCGTCGAAAGAGCTGAACGGGTCCCACGACTCAAAACGATCGTCGTCGACAACAAGACGTATGAGGTCTCCGTCTACTGCGTTCCAGACGATAGCTCGGGTCGCGGTGTGATTCGCGGCGTCGACCTCCGCCTGGATCGAGATACAATTCAAGCAGAGTTACAAGACAACCGCAACCCATTCATCGTGGACTTTCGGCGGCTGGGGAACACCACCGCAGTGCTCATCACGTTCGCACAGCCCCAAGTGCCGACCTGGGTCTACTTCTGCAACAGTCGACACAGATGCAACTTATTCAAGAAGAAGTACGAAGTGTGCTATCGCTGTGGCGAGCTCGGTCATCGAGCTGACGTCTGCGCTAGCCCAACTACCAAATGCAGAGGCTGCTTGCTATCCGATCCGCCAAACGACCACACGTGCAAACCAATCTGCCGCCTGTGTGGCAAGGAACATCTCACGGGCGATAGTCGCTGCAAGGAAATCTTCAGGACCCCTTACACGGTCAAGCGCAGGCAGTGGGAGCACACTCAAAGAGCCGAGGCAGACAGACTCAAGACCCAAGAGCCCAACAGGCGGGTCACGCTCCAGCACGCCAGCCGATGGGACCGGCAACGCTCCGATAGCCAGCAGCGGCAGCCCCGGGACCGATCGAGCTCTTTTCCACCGCTCGAGTCTCCCTCTACACGGAGGGGGCCTTGAAATACCTCCCGGACCAGACCGGAGCCACCTGCAGGCGTCCAGAAGACTCGGGCCTCTCCTCAACTGCTGCAGCCACCCCAGCCATTACTATCAACGCCATTCCAACGAGAACATCAACAATCGGTAAGTACGCAGGAAGGGACTCCCAGTACTCCAGACACAAAAAAAGCGATTAAGGAACTGACAGCAGTCATCCAACAACTCATACTCCGAGTAGAGGCTCTCGAAAAACCAACCGCTACACTCACTACGTCTCCTTCTGCTCCACAGGTTTCAACTGTGGCGCAACCTATGGAGATCACACTCTCCAACGGACCCACACACAAACGCAAAGCCATAGCAGATAACGACTCCCCGGTGGAGGATTGGCCGACACCTTTCGCCAGAGTCGAGGAAAGATGCGAACTCAGCCACACTCGCATCAAATCTTTAGAAGAACAAATCGATCGCCCACTCTACACACTCGGCTCAGAAGTCAATCAACAGCTCGAGACCCTGAGAAAAGCTATAGAAGCGCAGGGCAAACTCCTTGCTGTCGTTGTACCCTCGGCCTCTGCGCCGGAATCGCTCCAACGCCAGAACTTTCCAAACTCAATCATGGCGATCAGGTCGGGTAACACCACCATCTGGCACTGGAACTGTCGCGGGTTTGCGCGTAAGCGTCCGGTCCTCCAACAGTTCCTCACCGCGCGCGATCGCCCTGAATTAATAGTCCTCCAGGAAGGTGGCAAGAACACGCAACTCGCCGGTTTCACTACCTACTTATCGGACCGAAAAAAGCCTCGAGTAGCCACTCTTGTCAAACGAAACCTCACTGTTCTCCACCACAAATTAGATCCCACTCTTCCCGAACACGTTTTTTTAGAAATATTGCCTCGACCTTCGCGCAAACGTCACACTAGTCTGTTTGTGATTAATATATACAGCCCTCCCCGGGTCCATAAAGACGTCTTCAGGCCCCTCTTCCTCAAAGCCCAGCAGCTAGCGCAGGGGCAACCCCTCCTCATCCTCGGTGACTTTAACGCGCACCACCGCGCTTGGGGCTATCACTACGACTCGGCTAAATGCAGACGGCTCTGGGATGACTGGCATACGCACCAGCTTACCCTCATCGCGGACGTCTCCTACCCCACTAGACTTGGTACGGGCCTACACCGAGATACGACATCGGATCTCGCCTTTACGAGATCCGGAGTCAAAGCTACCTGGTGCCACACTCACAAAAACTTTGGAAGCGACCACTTCATGCTCGAAATTGTGATACAAGAGCCCACGAGGCAACGTACACGGCCGGCTCAGGTGATCGACTGGGACTCCTTTAGGGTGCATAGGCAAGAGCAGGACACACCTCCCATCATTACTGACATCAAAGCATGGACAGCCCAAATTGTCAAACAAGTGGCTCACGCCACGCAAACCGTCGAGCTAGAGGACACGGTCCCTCACTGCGACCGCCACTATGCCCATCTTTGGGAGCGTAAGAAATCACTCGAAGCTCTCCTCGCCACTCGGAAATGGGACCGCAATATCCGCCGTCGACTGGCGCGCGCCAACACGACCATCGAGAATTACGCAATTGAACTAACTCGCCAGAGCTGGCACAACATTTGCGACCAGATGAACAAGACTCCAAACACTCGTAACACATGGAGACTCCTCCGGCATCTACTCGACCCGGCTGGAGGCAAACTCCAAGCACGCCAACAGCTCGAGTGAATCTTCCACCAGTATCCTGGCACGCCAGAGGAACTCAAACGAGAAATTATAGACACTTACATCCGCCCCGGCCCGGCAACTACCCTCCTTTCCTATCAGGGCCCGGACAACCCCGGCCTAGACGCTCCAATCACTATAGCGGATGTACGAGCAGAACTTAATCGCCTTAAGACCACCTCGGCGGCCGGTCCCGACCGTATTTCTAATAAGATGCTGAGGAATCTAGACGACGCCTCTATTCAAGCCCTCACCGACTTTCTTCAAGAGTGCTGCTACAGCGGTACCATCCCGCAGGAATGGAAATGCGCCAATTAGTCCTCATCCCTAAGCCGGGCAAACCACCCACCTTGGCCAACCTTCGTCCAATCCAGGGTTGGGCAGTATCGCGATACAAATGTATTGCGATAGTATTTCAGAAATACATTTCGTATCTGTATTTCTGTATCGCGATACATTTTTTTTCACCAGTATTTGTATTCCTGTATCGAAATACATTTTGAATGTTTCCTTGTATCGCGATACAATCAGGATGAAATGTATTTCGTTACATTTCTTGAGCTATACTCCCCCCCCCCCCCCCCCCCCCGAAAGAAAAAAGAAACAAGTCCGAGTGTTTTTTACTTTTGAGGGCACCAGAGTCAAGGAGACGCTGGGGCATTGTTACTATGCTGACCAAGGTTCCTTTTGATTCTCCAAACTATTTTTCTATGCGTCCTCTTCTCTCTTCTGAGAAGTGTTGCGTAGTCGGGGACTCGAACCAGGTGGCGTGCCAGGAGTGGAGTCGGAGCATCTTCTACCGCAGGTTCTTAGGTAGGGATTTATTGAGACATTGTTTGCTGGCATCCAATGCCCGCTGCTAACCGTTTCTCTCGCCTTAGCGTACAGAGAACACCCAGCCGGCAAAGCTGAGTCACATTCTGTTGCAGCACGAGCCTGGCGGTGGTTGACTTGAAATAGTAGAAAGATTCACGCTGTGAAGTGCAACACATATTTCAAAGCATATGCAGCTGCTCCCGTAACATTGCACGGCTCAAGGGTACGTCATCAGCCGACGTGAACGTGACCTGCTGCTCTGGTGATCCCAAACCCAGATGGAGGCCAGAAGTGGCCTCGCTGTGCCATCCCAGACTACGTACTCCCGCGACTCGTCTCAAGACCGCTGCTTCTCGGCCAGCTCGCACCTGTGCCGGCAATATCAGATCGCGATCCACGAGGTCTCTGTTTGGATAATGCTAGGCAAAACTTGAGGACTGCAATCCGTGCGTCGGTGGCGGAGGGTCGTCAGTAAGGACCTTCAGAACAGGGATGCTACCGTATCTTTTTTTCAACCGTAACAGAAGATAAGACATGTATTCCAAGATGCTTCAGGTGGTCCACTATTCTCAAAAATTCCAAATGACACTGCATGCACGATCTTCAAATAGGTAACTTACAACGAAAGTACGTATTATCCTTTCATACAGCAGCTTGGTAAGGTTTCATGTTCAAGGCCACACCTACAGATAAAGAATACTAGTTCATTCCATCATGACATCGTGTGATCATTGTTGACTATACCCCCTCGTCAGACAGACAGGATTTCATGGATGGGACCGCGGTCAGCCCTTGATGGAACGTTTTTTTTTTTGGGCCCCTTGAAGACTCCTTGTCGTCCGAAACCACTACCTTCAAGGCAAAGTGCCAAGCCTACAGAAAAGTAATTTCGGGATCGAAAACATCCCCCTTCAAACTTCAAGCTTCATCTCAGTTGGCGTCTCAAAAAATTCGGAAAATGTATTGCACTATCAGTATTTCTGTATTTGTATTTCTGCCCTCCCTAAAATGTATTCCTCTATTTGTATTTCCAAATACTTTTTGCCTCTTTTTAAAATGTATTTCCGATACGTATCGCGATACATTTTTACAGATGTATCTTAGTATCAGTATTGTAGCTACTATTTTAATATATCCCAGTATTTGTATTTCCAAATACATTTTTGAGTATTTCTGCCCAACCCTGGTCCAATCTCTCTTACATCCTGCGTTGGGAAGCTGATGAAACACGTCATCCAGACCAGACTCCTTCGACGCCTCGAAGACAGCCACCTCCTACCAGACACGATGTTCGGCTTCCGCTCTCATTTAGCGGCCCCGGGCATTATGCTTCTTCTTCATCACCAGGTCGTCATGCGCCGCACACTAGACACGAAAGTCATTGTCGGCCTCGATGTTGCCAAGGCTTTCGACAACGTCCTCCATGAAGCGATTCTTCAGCAACTACAAACTCTTGGCGTCGGACATCGCACCTACGCGTACATCCGCGACTTTCTTACTGGCCGCAAAGTGCAACTCAGCGCCGGCACCGGAGATCCTTCCATCATTTCTCCGGGAAACCGTGGCACGCCGCAGGGCTCCGTGCTCTCACCGACGCTCTTTAACGGTGCACTGATAGGCCTGCCCAAGCTACTGGCTGACATTCCCCATCTACACCATAGCCTATATGCTGACGACCTCACTCTTTGGATCACGCGCGGCAGTGACGGCCAGATAGAAGAGACCCTCCAGACCGCCATCGATAAGGTCGGAGACTATCTCGATACAGTTGGCCTTACCTGCTCGACTACTAAATCAGAATATATAATCATCCCGTCCCCGGGACGACGCCCACCAAAGATACTTCCGGAACTCACCCTCCGGGTCCAAGGTAACTGCATCCGTCGTACGGATCACATCAGGATCTTGGGATTACACCTACAAGCCAACGGCAGCAACAACATCTCGCTCCAACGCATTGACCAGTCGGTGGTACAGATCGGACGCCTCCTTAAGCGAGTTTCCAACAAGCACCGAGGTATGCGAGAATCCAACCTCCTGCGCCTCGTTCAAGCCTTCATCTGCTCCCGCATCACATACTCTGCACCCTACCTACGTCTCACTCGTGCCGAAAGCGAACGGCTAGAGGCGTCACTTCGCAAAGCTTACAAGACGGCCCTGGGTCTTCCTATGTCCACAGCCACTCACAAGCTTATGGCTCTCGGCATCTCCAACACCGTGAACGAATAATCGAAGCTACCCTGACTGCCCAATACGAGCGGCTCTCACTTACGCACGCTGACCTTGCCCCAGAATATCGCCAAAGCCTCCGCATTCCTCCCATTCCCAAACGGATGCACCCGGAACACCACGCCGAGAGACGGGCCGACCGTGCACGTCAACTGGAGAAACGCTTCAGCGGACGTCCGGACGTCACGTATACCGACGCTTGTTACCACCACTCGAAGCCAGCAATGGTGGCGGTAGCCCTCGCCCCTCACCGCCGCTGGCACACAGCCTGCAGCATTCACAACGCAGAAACAGTCACCGTAGCAGAGGAAGTCGCCATTGCGCTAGCGCTAACCGACCCTATTACCGAAGTCGTCATCAGTGACTCACAACAGGCGATCCGCAACTACGATGCCGGCCGTATGTCTCGCCACGCATTACACATCCTTCTTTCTGCTCCACTTTCTTCCTCCTCCCGCTTACTCATTTGGGCTCCAGCCCACGAGTCACTCAGAGGAAACGCAGAGGCGCACACTCTCGCCCGAGAACTTAGCTGCCGAGTCGAGAGAGTGACCCGGCTCCCCGCTTTCCCTGACACTAATAGCTCACGCGCGTTTATACTCACCACGTACACAGACATCCTCCAGTACTACCGACTCGGAAGATGCACGTATCCTCCCGCACACCGCGATCTAACAAGACGCGAGGCCGTCTAATGGCGCGAACTACAAACAGGCAGCTTTCCACACCCGCTTTTATACAATATAATCTTTCCACAACAGATAGCACCCAGGTGCAAACACTGCTCAGCTCCGGGCACCCTCGTACACATGGTGTGGACATGTACACACTACAACGCAGACAACTTAAACACTCCAGAGACGTGGGAGTCCCTCCTGCGTACGTCCGAGCCGGAAGACCAACGCCGGCTTATCCAGCGCGCGGTGGAGGCCGCGACATCCCAAAGGATCGCCGCCGACCTCCTCTAAGCGAGCGCAACCGGTCCTGGGACTGGTCCCCTGTGTTTATGGGAGAAATAAAGAGTTCACCACCACCACCGCGGGGTCAGTATGGTGGTGATTGTGCGCGTGCTCCGCGTGCACGAGCACGCGCGGCTGCACGTACGGGCTGCAGCTACTTTCTGCTGCCCTGTCGACTGCAGCGCCGCGATTATTGCCGACAGGCGCAGCCTCACAAGCTCCCATTGCCGAGCCGCGCCGGTCCAAACACTACCTTGTATTCTAGAGCACTGTAGTCTTAATATGCCATGATTCTACTGGAAGTCTCCTCCGAGGGTTTGTCTCAATCGATAGGATGGATGTTTTCTCGAAATCAATACCGTGATCTCTGACATCGCAGTGCTCAGCAACAGCGCTGCGCTCGTGGTTGAATTTGCGCTCGTTGTTTTTGTGCTGGCCGGTACTTTCGAATAATTGTTGAGTTTTTCCGATGTAGGTGGCGGTACAATCTACGGAGGGAATTGTGGAAACGACGCCCTTCGCTCTTTCTTTGGGATGGCGATCTTTTAGTCATGGCATATGGCGTCCAAGATTTGAAACAGGCTTACCCTACTGAAAAAAACCATTTGAAATTTAAACGGGTGGCAAACTGGTCGCCCGTTTGAATCAAACCTGTCGATCCGTTTGGATCAAACGTGATTATGGGATACGGGTACCCGTTTGGAAACGGTACCCGTTCGAAACGGTACCCGTTTGATACAGGTGCCCGTTTGATACGGGTGCCGTATGGTACGAGTACCCGTTCGACATGGCACGTGACCACACGTTTGAACGTGCCCTTCGAAATGGCAAATTATGCGCTAGCCCTAAATGGGTATCGTCTGGGAGGTTGGTTATCTTAAACATATTTAAGACGTCGCGAAACTCATAAACGTATTTATAACATGGAGAAAACACGTAGAACAAATGCACTCGCGTAGGTGCTTGTAAGTGGACAGGAAAACCGACACAAAAGATTTTCAATTCTCCTCGAAGTTTATTACCTCTTCTGTAGACAAGTACAAACGTGCAAGCGATCTGTGAACACTATACAGGTAGACTTTCGGGGAAATTATTCTCCTGGCTGCCGCGCGAATAGGCGCTGCATGATTCTTTAGATAATTTAGAAGAGTACGCGTAGAATAACGGTCAATCGTTGCCCACACGTAGGTTGCAGTGCACTTACCATAACAATAGCGGACTTGAAAGAAGTAATCCGTGATATTTGTCGACACGGTCAAAGCAGGACAACCACACAAACACAAACAAGAGGGAACGGCTCCTTGGAAGTTTCAACACGATGCGGCGCACAAGCTGTCATTTGCCGAACCCAACCAAACCGCGAGAATTTGCGACTTCTTTGAAGAATCGCTCGTTGCCGACATACACGTGGGTCTTTTCGAACACTGATAGCTTTGGTGCACATCCAATACGTTGTCGAGAGGCATCCCAATAAGACCGCAGGGTTAGGCGACAGATTGAAGCAGGTAGGACGAGCGAACTTCGAGCAGCAACTGACAACAAGCAGACAAAGAAAAAAGCGGCTGCAAGGCGCGCCCTTCCGGATCTCGATGCTTATCAGCGTGTAGCTCGCGCGCTGCTGTGGGTCACGTGACAGGGGTGACAAGAGAGGAGGGAGGGGGCGAGGTCAAGGCGCTGGGACCACCGGGACAGCCCCTCTCCTTCTCCCCAGGCATTCCAGGGAGATGCGTTTTTGTAGTCCCGAAGAACAAACGCGCGCGCGCGCGCGCGCGCGCTTGAACTTTGGAAATGGCGGCGGGGCTGCCAGAAGCTCGGCTTGCGCCCGAGCGAAGAAAGAACTCAGCGCAAGCTCGTAGTTTGAGTGCTGCAACGGCGTGCGTGCTCTCGCAATGCTCGATGTTCTTGCAGCCGTGTGTACGCGCGCTACCTTCGCTGCGTCTTGAATTAAAGTGAAACGGAGTCTAGACGTACATTCTTTCACGCGGTCGCGTCTTCTGCGAGAGAGATTCGAGCTGAATAAGTAAATTGAGGCAACAAAGATGGACAAAGTTTTAAGGTTCTGTCAAAAATATCGGCTCACCAACGTCGCGCGTTTACGTAAAACAAAAAAAAAAAGGTGTTAGTTTTCGTTGCAGTATAATCGAAAATCAGCGCAATTGAAATATAAATATAATTACTTGCATTACGCGGACGATCTGAAATCGATGAACCGGCGCTCCCAGCCTTCCGGAAAACATTGGCTGCCACGGTTGAAACGCTAGGCGTGCCCACGCCGCCGATCTGTACGTTCAATATCAAACGGGCTCCGGAGAGCCGTTTGATTAAACCGGTGCAGTTTGCAACATGGTCGCCGGTTTGAGCAAACGTGCGACAACTTTGCCCAAACGAGTCGCCCATTTGCCCAGACGAGCGACCCGTTTGACAAATAGGTGACCGTTATGGCTCATACGGGGGACCCCTTTGAGCCATACGGGCGACCCCTTTGACAAACTGGTGACCAGTATGGTTAAACGGTTACCGGTATGGACCCGTTTATTTTCATATGGGCGCCAAATGGTTTTTTTCAGTAGGGTATCCCTTACAAAAATGATCAATGAGTTTCAATTGACTTTCTATTGTGTTCCTATAGAGTCAATTGAAACTCGATATAAACTCAATAATTAATGAATTTGACCATTAGAAACTCAATTTTGATTCTATTGAATTTACTCATTAGGAATGCAATTGAGACTGATCATAAGAAACTCAATATCGATTCTATTGACTTTACTCACTAGGAATGCAACTGAGTTTGATCATTAGAAACTCAATATCAATTCTATTGAATTTACTCAATAGGAATGCGATTGAGTTTGGTCATAAAAAACTCAATTTCGATTATATTGGATTAACTCAATAGGAATGCAATTGAGACTGATCATAAGAAACTCAATATCGATTCTATTGACTTTACTCACTAGGAATGCAATTGAGTTTGATCATTAGAAACTCACTATCAATTCCATTGAATTTACTCAATAGGAATGCGATTGAGTTTGGTCATAAGAAACTCAATTTAGATTCTATTGAATTTACTCATTAGGAATGCAATTGAGACTGCTCATAAAAAACTCAATATCGATTCTATTGACTTTACTCACTAGGAATGCAATTGAGTTTGATCATTAGAAACTCCATATAAATTCTATTAAATTTACTCATTAGGAATGCAATTAAGTTTGGTCATAAGAAAGTCAATATCGATTCTATTGAATTTACTCATTAGGAATGCAATTGAGTTTGGTCGTTTGTGGATTACTGCACCCGTGTGCACCGAACGATTATTGCTTGTACCAATGTTTTTCTATTAAGGGATGGAGTCCAATGACGTCGAAACACTGTTTATCATCTATGAGACTTTCAAGGAGGAAATAGGAAACTGGGAACCTTAGTAGATGCTGAGGTGGTCACCGGCCAAATAAATACCTTTCTTATGTAGGGTATATAAGGCGGTGGGGTAGTCAAGGGAGTACGATTAGTGGGTTGTGAGTGCTTAGTTACGATGTTTGTGTTCGTTTCCTCCATGTGCTTTGTTTCCTTCATGTGCATGCTTTAAAGAATTGTGAAAAAAAATTCTCAACCAGAGCAATTTTTTTTAAATGCAGTTGCAATAAATTCTATTGAAGCACGTTGCAATAATTCAATTGAAAGTCAATTGCAATATTTTTATTAAAACTCAATAGCAGAAGTTCTATTGAAACACTATTGCCAAAATTCAATTGAAATGCAATTGCTAAAAATTCAATTAAGACTCAGTGGCCAATAGTCTGGGACGGATCAATAGCGACTCAATAGAAAAAGTCAATTAAGTTTCAATTGAGACTGAATGAGGTCTATTGAGTGAGTCCTTTACACTTTCAATTGAAAGTCAGTTCATTTTTTTGTAAGGGATGTGCCATCTGTGTACCTTGTAATGCCAGAACCCGTGCCAGTGTTTTTCTGGTACCTTGTATGTAGGGTACAGTGAGGCGTTTGTTAGGGCGGGACTGGGAGCTTTTTTATGGTTGTAGCAGCCAACAAGCACGACCTTGGCGGTTGGTGATGCTGTTCATTAAACTATTGGTATAGCCATATTTTATAAAACCGGCTATGATGGTTTGATCCTTAGTTCGTGCGCAGAGATTTGTGCGCAAGTTGGGCACAAAGGTCTCCGTTTTTTCAAACAAGAGGGAGCAAAGTGCGGTGAAGGTAGTTTGACAACGCTCGGAGAGATAAAGTGGTTAAGTCCAGGATGGGTCAGAAAGGAGCGTTATGTCTGTAGATCTTTGGAAGTCTGTAGAAAACCGGGGCAAAGCCCATTCCTCCATGTACATATTTCCAATAAACGCTCCTAGGGCGCCGCCATGTTGCTGATGCTGATGCGGCTGGTGCGACCCTTGCGCCCTCTATCAGCTAGAAATTGTCTGCCACTCTCTTGGACTGGAAAAACCCGCTCAGCGCGATTCTCTACTTTTGTTTAGCGGATTGGAATCGACGTTTTCTGGCCCCTTTTGAAAGTTTGCACTTCATTTTTCTCATGCTGCGTACCCTTCCTGTGTTATCTTTCACTGTGAGAAATAAGGCTCGTATGTGCTTGGCCATTCAAGCGTTTCTGCTCGCCATTCGCGGGAAACGAAGAAGGGAAAGGACGTCTGACGGCCCTCGACGCGATTTTGCGAAAATAATTGTTGTCGGGTTGGGGCGGGAAACGAGTCAGTTGCGTTCGTTCCTTTGCTTTGGTCTGGGGTGGACTGTAGAAGCTACCTTATGCAGGTTATCCCTGGGGTTGAAAGTTTGGAGGACCTTAACTGGCCGGCTGGGCTAAGCGCCGTGAGTTGCGCTTCCGATGTGTTGACGTCTTCGGTGAGGGGGGGCAGAACCGCTAAGCGCTTCCATGCTTAAAATACACCCACGATACCACCTGGATATGCTTGGGGATTCCGTCCTCGCCATCACTGTTGTTGCTGGCCGTCGGTAGTTATGTCTTTCTCATGTAAGTGTAGGCGAGGGTGCGCGATGACGAAGATTTGTGCGCCGAACTTTGACGTGCTCCTTAGAGTGTTCGCGCTGCTCCAAATATGTTGGTTGGGACCCCATGTTCCGCGGCCGTTGTTATCTGTCGTTAAGGATTGAACGTGTGATTTAAACGCAGATTGAGGGCGTTTTCTCTGGTAACGTTTTGGGATGCCTTCTGATTATCGATGTTACATACACAGCGAGAAACATCGACGAATATAATTTCCTGCAGAACGCGGAGACAGCCGATCCTCGCCACCACAAATGGCGTTCATATTTTGTTTAGACCGGAAAATTGTGTCGTGTGCAGGCACAATCGGCAAGAGAAAAGTCATGCCCATTGACCCTGCTACATTGAATTTGTTTTGGCCTAGTCCTAATCTGATTTTTTTTTTATTTATTGGGATATCTTTTATTTTCGACATAAATGGTCCTCTACGTGGTCTGCAGAAACTGAAGTTTCTTTTCCTTTTGCAGAGAGCAGTTCAACTACTCTGTGGTACAAAGCGAGTGACCACGATTACCAATGTGGGTTTGAGCTTTATATCGCAAAACGATGCTGGGTGGAAGAAAAGGGGCAACATAGTAAGCATTCGAATTGGGAAGTATGTTTTAATATAGTTAGTAGCGTACTTGGTGTCTACCAATATTCATTCATTTTCAGTGGTGGAGGCGGGAAGTGGTCCTAGAATGTCGACGCCCACAACTCTAAATTAGTGTTGTTGTATTTTGCATTTTGTTATTCTACTTTACAACACATACAGTTGAAGCGCCCAGCAATGTCCGCGATCTTTCTGGAATAATGACTCACTCATAGGTGATCGGATATCATTTCAAGAGCTGGTTTCCAACAATTGCGTCCGCTATGTGAGCCGGTGTGTCCTTCATTTGGGACAAGGCGACTGCGTCTTTAGCTAACAACTCACGTTTCACCCACTTCTGTTTTTTTTTTCTTCTCCGTACCGTTTGTGTCGCGAAAAAAAGTGAGAATGAACCAGTCTTCTTTATGTTCTCAAAAACAAAAGGTCGCTCTTGTGTATCTTCTCCCACAAACATAGTTTTCAGTCTGTACTTCAAACCGGTGAAGCAGTGGTGCGAGTGGCAGAAAGAAACCACTGAGGTTCTTTAGAGGTTGCTTTCTTTTTTGAAATTCCTCGCAGTAGCGGACATATTTATAAGGGCATTGAATGGATTAAAAACAACGACCTCGAATCGTTGCGTATGTCAACACATGACAGAAGTGACTTCCACAGAGTCGCCTGGAAGACATCCTCGAATACTGTGTCGTTATTGTGACGACAATCAGAGGAAACATAACAAAATATCCGTCGGCGGGACCGGTTATTCAGGTTCAATGGCAATTTATTTTTATTTAAAACAATACATTAAAAACCTGAGTTGTCGTTGGTGGAAGACGATGACCACCTCATGCCTGAATGTGCAACGCAGTGATGAGACATTTTTCATTTTCGGGGTTATTAATATGGAAAAAGCAATTGTATCTATGAAAGCAGTTATGTGAAGGGAACTGTGATTATCAAAATCAAATTAAAATATACAGATAGATAATTCATGTACGTACACTTCCCTTTGTTTACAGTATTAAACATGTTATTGTTTTTTTTTCTTTGTTTTTTTGAAAGAGCAAATTTTTAAATGTTTAGATTCCTGGCATAACTTAATTTATTCTAATTTTTATCTGATTTTTAGCTAGAATATTTAGATTATAGCAGCCGTCGTTAAAAACTTAATAATTGTGCGATGTCAGCAAACTGCACATTATGTTAGCTGCAAACCCTTTAAACCTAAAATTGTGTGTTTTATTATTTGGTATAGAATTCTGAAGTGCGCCCCGTATTACACGAGGTATTTTGTGGCACGCAACACATTCAAAATAAGGAAAGACTTACTTTGAATGTGTTGTATATCACAGATATAGTAAAAGACAATAATAAATATTTCATTCGTTACCACGTAGAATCCGTCATCTCTTTCTATAGATACGGTGGACATCTGATCCGTGTCGTGATATACCAGGTTATTAAGTTCTGCTCCTTTCATCTGAAATGCAGCAGGAAACGAACTTTTTATACGCTTAATGTTTTACTTGCGTCAAAATAAAACGCGGCAATCAAAGGCGTACTCACATATTCGTGTACTTGTCCTTCGCCTTCGGGGTACTGCAGTACAAACATCTCAGGAAAAATATCGGCTCGTTCAAGATTCAGAGTTATTTCGTCATTGATGTATAGTGATAGAGAATTATTGGAACTCCGTGCCTCCAGTAAACGGGGATATACCATTCTGGGATTTCCAAGGGCTATAAGAAAGAGAAAAAGGGTTAGTGCATCTCCATATAAAAATAGGGCGACTGACGTAAAAAAAAACAGATGATCAGTTTTTTGTTTTTTTTAATGGATTTGTGTTTATATATCCAGAATCGTGAACTCTTCAATGCCGCACTCGCGGAAATGATTGACACAGGCGCAGTATGCCCGTTAAAAGGCTCATGGACTACGCCGGTGGTCCTAATTGCTTTATTAAAGGAAGGCAGTCCCAGACTTTGTGTTAAAAACAGGCGTCTAAACAATGTGTCACTCACAGAAAGAATCCACCTTCCCCAATATTTCCTCAGTGGTGTCCTTCCTTGGAAACGCGATTGTTTTCCTAACCCTCGACTACAGCCGTAACTTTCTTCAAATACAAGTTCACCCGAGTGACCTGCAGGAATTCGGAATACAATTTAGTGCTCAAAAAACAGGGACAAAGAGGCGAGAAATAGACAGCACAGTGCGCTGTATTCCAAATTCCAAAACCAACTAGCCCATCAATCTACTCTACTGACCTGCAGGAGACTGCATTCATTTGCAACAGGGAGTTCTTTGAATGAACTCGACTTTCCTTTGGTTTGTCCACCCCCCCCCCCCCCCCTCATGCCAACTTTCAGAGCATAATGTACATTGTCCTCGGCGACATAAAGCACGAGTTTGCGATGGCGTACATGGATCAGGTAGTTGTGTTTTCACAAACATTTGACGATGATCTCATAAACCTTCACATTACTTGCAACTCCAGTGCGCCACTCGCCCTCTCGCGAATTAACGGGGTCTGTTGATTTTATGGCAAAGTCGAGACACCCGACTTGGAGCTGAGGAAATCACAGGGACGTTTAAATGCTCGGCCAGTTTATTTAACCTATGTGAAACCAGGTGCAAGTAAAAAATAACTGCCGGCCTCACATTGGATCTCTCGCGAGCGGGTTGGTTTGTTCCTCTGGATCCTCTTAATAAACTCTCGGTGACCTCGGTTGAACACCTTGGTAGAAAGCCCGCCTCTTGCACTCTTGAGATCAGTCGCGCAAAACTTTGTTAAACGGAATGCTTGAAAGATTTTGTTGCGAGCAGCCCCTAAGCACTAGCTTAGAGTGCGTGAACCCATATGGCACAACAGCCTTTTTGTATCTTTGCTCATAAGCCTAACGGATGAGGTTTTCAGGAAAACTAAATTAATGCCTAAAAATTGTAAGTGGGAGCCTCAAAAGTAAAATTAGAACCGTTTGCGCATGCACCGAACACAAGCCACATCTCGGGTACAGCATCTTCCAGGGAGGGATTCCTTAACTGCCTCACTAAAAATAAGTAAATCATCTTCGCACCTAAAAGTTCTGGTCTTGCCATCGCCTCCCAGCTTCTCCAAGATGGTGTTGTCACAGCTGCTTAAAACAATATCGCATTGAACTGGCGCCATGCAAGATACAATACAAACGCCCTTCTGGACAGACAAGTCCCCTTCAAACGCAACATACGCCTGCGTAAAGTAGAAAGTTAAAATTTCCAGAAAACTATCTACACTCAAGCCACTCGAGGAGCGAAACTCTACCTCTCTGTTTTTATCGATGCACTTCCTAACCATGCAAAAAGTCGATCATGTTTTGCAGAATGAAAAAGATCTTCAGCATCAAGCGAAAAAGCGCTCTGAAATTCGCGCGCTCCTTCTTCCAGGAATCCTACGACGCACTCCAAGTGCGGAGTACTTGTTGAAATATAAAATACGGGATACGAGATTGCACTAGTGAGGCATCAGTTGCCCTAACAAAGAAATAATTTTAATGTGTTAAACAAGCGTTGCACCTACACGTTCATGAATGACAGGTTACTGGGGGCCGATATTAGGCTTGTAATTTCCGAATAAACAACAGTTGCGAGTGCGCCTCAGGTTCTATCTCTTCGACATAGCCCTGATCTTTTTTCGGTGCTTTTACATTTTGAAACTAAGAAGCAACTGGCCCGACTATCGACTATGCGGCCACGCAGGTCTGGTTTCCAAAATACGGTTCTCAGTGTTTTGCTTTCGTCATTGCCGTCAAGGCCGTTGTTTTTCGGCGTGAGCGGCAGGAATACGTTCCTGCTAAATTTTCGGTAATTTCACTTTTTTCCTCTGAGTCCATGGAGGTATTGTGCTGAGTTTGTTGGATGAGCTTCGGGAAATAACTGCCCATCGGCGACTGCGAGGTTTCTGTTGATTGAGGGCGACCGTGTTCGTTGTCGACTTTGCGTTTGCGTTGCTCTGTGCTGCCAGAGTCGGATTACACATGTGTCAAGGATTACATGAAACCACAGCACGCGTGCTCTGGCACGTGCGCAAGGCACCGACCAATATGTGTCTCACATCGCATGCGTACTCTTCTCCATCCCGCTTGCAGGTTGAGCTCGGCAGTTCGGCACGAAGGGATTATGGCAATTAATTTTCTTTTGGGTTGTGAATCAACGCCAGGATTTCGAATGTTTGGATGAGCACTTGTTCAAATTTATGTGTTTCTGGTTTTGATGAAATGCTTATAATTACAGTTGGGTCAGGAGTCGCGTGCGTTCGAGGAATTCTGCGGGTGTGGATTCGTCGAGAAAAGGAGGTCTCACCAGCGAGCCACCGGCCAGGTAGGGTTCCTAGCTAGAGAGAAATAGTTCTGCCTAGCTGGGAAGAGCCCATCCTCGAGCAGCGCTAGCGGCGCCAGCTTATCAAAGTCGTAGTCGAGGAGTAAGCCCTCAGTGCTGTCGCCGTTTTCGCGGTGGTAGCACACGGTGTCCATACGTAGACTATCTTGGCCGATCGATCTGCCTCCTTGTTTACAAGGATCCTGCAGTGTGCGGGAAGCCAATGAAAATCGGCGGTCTACTACGAAAGACGACGCTCTCCTGGCTGTAACGTGTCGTCGAGTTTGTAGGTGGTGAAGGGTCATTCGGGAGTTCGAAAGCATGACTACCGACGCCAGGAATGTAGGCGGCAGCTGATGGAGCACAAACTCGGCCGCCGCCAGCTCTGTCTCGAGCGGAACTGATGAAGCTGTACACCGCCGGCTGTGTGAACCCTAGTCACCCGCTCTGCACACCATCCCGCACGTCAGCCAGACTTCACCGAGTGCTTCGACTTCCGGGCGCCCTCCCCTTCATTTGCAAAAGATTCAGGCTGCAGTTCAGTTCGTGGCTTGCGATTAGCGAGAGTGCCTTTTGTATCACCTACCGCTGTTTGTTTCAAGCGCTGTGGAGTCCGGTTGAGTGGTTCCGAATGTTTGACATATGGTTGTGCTGTGTGACTCTAGGTTTGGAGTTCGCTGTCACTTCGTCATAAGTACACCGCTAAGTTTATTCGGCGTGTCTCGATCATTCGCCCGAAGCCTGATCAAAACTCACGCGGTGTGGTATTGTGGCAGTTTCGTATCCTTGTTGCAACCCTTACTAAAATATTTTCTTTTCTGCTGTTATTTTGTCATTCTTCATACACCGTATCTGCACGTGCGAAAATTTGTGTCCATGTCATTTCGTGTCTAGAAGTATCTGTCGAAGTTCGCAAGGTTCCCTGGAGAGCAGAATTCCAAAGTAGGCGCACCAGTCGTATAAAGTAAAAAATAAAAAAAATAATAAAAAGCTCCTGTAGAAAAAAGGGAATTGCAAGCTAAACGCAAACCTGTCGAATCACTTTCAGTTTGTTAAGCAGGAGTTCCTGGTTTAATTGTTTTACGTATTATGGTATCTAAACCTGCTTATTTGTAGTTTTGGAGAGTATAAATTTATGCACGATTATTAGGCACGTGCAGTATATTCTCAGCGCAAATTTTCCGATCTCGAGAAATATAGTGCTAGCACAGCCAGTCCATGGCTTAAAAGTACACTAAAAGCACGCCACAAGTACAGTGCGAGTGTACTCCATATCGGCCGTATTCACACATAATTATTACGAAAAACGTAGGCGTACTAAATTCGTTAGAAGCATACTAGAAGTATGCTCTTTTTCGCTAAGGGTGTTTTCAACGTGATCTGTTCTATCTATAAGTGGTGCATGTCTAGTGGTCTTGCCCTAAGCGAATCGAAAACAAATATTATTTCTCTAGGTTGAAAATATGACATTAGGCACTCCTGCTACTCTTTAGATGCTACTGTTATCAGCCGTGTGTTCTTGACTTGGAACTAGGGTATTTATGTAGACACTTAGGTTTGATTTAATCACCAGGTTACGCGTGTTATCAAGTAGTCTCCACGTGTTTTATCTGTCATAACGCGTATATCTAACATCTTTAAAAGCCCTCTTTGTTTTCTCAGGTTATTCATTCTCTTTCGCGAAGCCGCCTTATATTTACCTCAGTTGTATGGAACTCTGTTGGATTCCATATAACTAAAATAAACAAGTCGCATGACTGATTTACCCAGCTGATGTGCTGGGTAAATCAGTTTAAATCGGCAACTATGGAGCATATCTAGAGAAAATTTATAGGCCTGCTTTATGATAGTTATTTATAACCGAGTGTATTTTTTACTACAATAAAATTCATAGTGTGATTGACTTAAAATGTTGTGCTAGACGGATGATTTGGTATTATACGTTCTTGAACAATATAATAGAGCCTGTGGTCTAGAAGGCGCTTCTGAACTATGTATGTTTCAATGTTCCTCACAAGGTGAGCCATATTTACTCCTTATTTTATCTCCTTTGTAAAAAACTGATCCGGTGACTCGTTTGCAACTGGTTTTCAACAAATTCGAATCTTGCTCAGGTAGTCGTGATTGAAATGTTTGGACCCGAAAAAAACTTTCGAGAGGGCAGTGAGGTTTTTCTTTAACCCTGATATGAAGACCTTTCTTGTGTGGAATAGATATGTTGTTTCTTAGTGGATGACTAAGAAAGCCTAGGGCTTTTTTTGTAGTACTAAAAATAAAGCAAATAAATTAATAAATAAATAGCTGAAGGACAGACACATTTTGATTTGGAGGAAAAAAGCATCCCGTTTCCTACAGTCTCTCAATTATTACATTATCGCATGATTATGATTGGGAAACAAAGCGTTTGATCATAAATGCTTACTTGCGCCATACAGCACCGCAATGAAATATGTCCATACAAAACTTTTCAGAAGCGCGTGCCACATACTGCAAAAATATTGAATTCACGAGAGTCGAATGAAGCCGTACTTAACTGTATGTAAGACAAGACAGACAATGAGAAAATCTCGCACATTTTGATGTTAGGAGACATTCTAGGTTTCAAAATAACAATTCTTGAAACGTTCTTTCTCTATTGTGCACACTATAGTTTGAAAGGTCAGCATGACCTATATGAAATGAAGGATCTGGAAGTTGCTGTTTGTGCCCTGATGTTGACCCAGCACAAAATGTCAACACTCAAAATAAATGTAGCTTGTATGTGATATATTGTTTACCTTGGAACAAGGAAGAGCGAACATGCAATCGACAGCAAAATGTTGCGATTCGTAATCGTAATCGCAGCTAATGTGCCAATAATTTCTCGATTTACAGCGACGTATGCCGGTCGTGGGAACCACAGTGTGACGTGATGGGGTGGACACTGTCGTATGACAGCAAAAGTGCCATTTATCTGTGAATTTAAGGCTAAGATCTGATAATTGGGTTGTATAAGTGTGAGTACAGACAGAAGTTGAGAGCCGTGTATCATTGGGGAAGTTCTTTCAGGTATTCATATTGCCATCTACTGAAAAAAAAATCCCCTCCCTATTGGAAAAACCACCATGAAAATCAAACTGGCCAAGCTGGTAACTAAGCTGGTCAATCTGGTCAATGTGGTAGTCAAACTGGTTTAACTGGCAATCAAGCCGGTTTAAGCTGGGCAAGGTAGAATTTAAGCTGGTCAGTCTGGTTTAAGTAAAAACCAGCATGGTCTAACTAGAATCTGGTTTTAGATTCAATCTGGTGTAGCTGGGAGCCAGTCTGGTCCTAACTGGTCGAACTGGTTTTCCATGGAGCCAATGTGGTCAAGCTGGGAGACAAGCTGGTCATGCTGGGAGACAAGCTGGTGATTCTGGTCGAACAAATAATTGTGGTGGTCAAGCTGGTCATGCTGGGAGCGCGCACGCCAAGGTCGGCTAAAGATAGCCGAAATGGCGTTGCTGGGAGCGCGCGCGCCAAGGTCGGCTTAGGATAAAACGAGGCCACGTCCTGTTCTTTGTCCTCTCGTTTTTGGAAGACGACAGGGCGCGTCAGGCGCGCTGCAAGCTACATTTGTGTGTGAGAAGAGAGAGAGAGAGAGAGAGTGGTAGGAACGGAGAATTTTAGACGCGTTTGGTTATCTTCGGCAGATTTTCGAAGGGACGGCTGTGTGCGCGTTGTTTGGAGACTAGTTGAACGACGATGCAAGCGAAGCGGGTTTTGAGGAGACAGCGAGCGGCAGTCCGTTCAGTGCGGGAAGATGTCGGACGTCCCGAATGAAGCGTCGCTTCGTGTCTTTGAACGTGTGTGTGCTCGTGAATGACGGTGGTGCCAAGGAGTGTCGCCAATGCCAGCCAAGCCACACGAATTTCCTCGCCTCTGCCGACCACGCAAGTTGCCGCTTCGCTCTCATCACTGGCGGGACCCCAGGTTCGCTTCTCTCATCCGAGTAATTTTTTCTTTAGCTATGGCCTGTTTTTGGTGTGTGTCTAGTATTTTTTGTGTTGAAAGATAAGCAATCTGGTTTTATTAACATTTTTGGCTTTGTACCGAGAACCACTGCCTGTGCGTCGGTTAGTACTGTGTGAGCGCCGGGGATATGTAGCATCACAGTTCATGTGAGGCGGCCGCAAGTACGAAAATAATAAATTGGATGCCGAGTTGGCTTTTCTGAAGAGCTTGGCTTGTTTATCCTGTGCATTTATTTAAACAGTTTAAACTGGTTGGGAAGTCCACCAGCATGACCAGTATAACCACCATGACCAGCATGCCAAACTGGGCATGCTGGGGCAAATAACCCAGTTTGAAGCTGGGACCAGATCAACCAGCATGACCAGCATGCCAAGCTGGGCATGCTGGGGCAATAACCCAGTTTGAAGCTGGGACCAGATCAACCATCATGACCAGCATGCCAAGCTGGGCATGCTGGGGCAATAACCCAGCTTGAAGCTGGGACCAGCTTAAGCTGGTTTTTTCAATAGGGCTCCACACTGCTAACGTGCCCGTGTTGAGCGGGGTTTGTTTGATGAACGGGAAATAAGTTCGACTGGCGTTTTCTGTTTATTATAGAGTTTGACCCCACCCGCTGACGATGCCAAACGAACGAGGTGTGCTGTCTTTCCCAAATCGGACACGGACAAGTCGACAACCTATAAAAAACTGTCTCTGGACGTTTATAAAAAATTGCGATGGTGAACTATAACTAGGTGTTGTATTCTAAGGTCAATCATAAAAACAATATATCCAGCTATAGAAAATTTTATGGCACATAGCGTTAAGAATCTCTCCCATCTTATTTTGTTTAACCATTTTATGAAAGCGGGCGCATGTCTTCGCGGTTTGGGGTCGCCCTGTGTGTTGGACTTAGGGGTTGTTGTTTTTCGGGTGGTTGTTCCCTTTCCAAAAATCTGGAGCCGGGGAGTGGCTTCTGCTGTCCGGGTAGAACTCGTTGATCGTCTTGTTTATGCGTTTGAGTTTTTTCTTTCCCTTTCACTTTCTCCTAGTGATCGGAAGTGTATTTATAGGTGTGCTCAAATCAATATACTTCAGCTGCGTTGTTGCCTTGGTCTGTTTTTCCCCATCTCAGAATCTACAATATGTCGATTCATCACCAGCTCGCATGCAGTCTATTATTGCTTATAGATTAGTGTCACAAACAGTCATGGGTAAGTTACTTTTAAAAAGTAATTCGTTACAGTTACAGTTACTTTCACAAAAAAGTAACGAAGTTACCGTTACAGTTACCGCAACAAAAAAATAACTCGTTACAGTTACAGTTACTTTCAAAAAGTAACGACGTTACTTTTCAGTTACTTTTCTATAACACAAAAATTAAGGAAAAACTAATGTTTGAAAGGAAAAAAATATAGACACGAATCAATCGGGCTTTCACCATAGCGGTAAATTCAAACTTAATAATTTAGCTGGAAAATTAGTCAATACTATGAAAAGAATAAAGACAAAAATTGAACTGGATGTGTTTTCTCAGATTTGAACACGAAGACTTGTTGTCGGAGTACTCCTTGTTGCAAAGATTGCATACTGCGGTCAAATAGTTAGCAACCAACTTCACCACAGAAAAATACTCTGTACGCCGGCCATGCTTGTTCTTTGTTCTGTTCTCATCAACATCCCTATCCTTGTAGCACTAGCACATTGCTCGCTCGTTGACGGTTGCGCTGTGTTCGTGGACTCCTTTGATATATTTCAGTTCGTACCCGGCAAACCAGAAACAAGCCCTGCGCAAACAACAGTAAATTTAGCCTCCACCGTTGAAACCACGCCGGAGTAGTGGCGCAAATCAAAATACGAAACATGCACAGTGCGGAGTAGTGGAGCTAATCAAAATGCGAAACATACGAAGTTCCCTCCGCGTGTATTGTTCTTTCACGGTTGATTCACCCGATCAAAATGCGTGCGCAGAAAAGAAAAAGCCGCAACAGAGGTAGTGCTTCAATATACTAATATGTAAGTGTTCAGTCACAAAGTACAAGCAAGTGCGTAAAGATAACTACATTCTTATTTTTTTTTTCTTCATGAAATCTACACGTGGCTATATTCGGATAGTGACTCGCGAGAAAGAACGTATTCTCAAGTTTGTGCAAGGCCAACTGACACTCAAAATGACGAAACGGACACTTTGGAAAGTGCAAGGAATAGCTAGATTATACTCGTTTAATGATATATTATTCACAAAGAACTGAAAAGTAACGACAAAAGTAACTTCGTTACTTTCATCGTTACCTCAGAAAAAAGTAATAGAACTACAGTTACAAGTTACATTCTTAAAAAGTAACTCGTTACAGTTACAAGTAACCGAAAAACTAACGAAGTTACAGTAACGCGTTACTAGTAACGCGTTACTACTTAAGACTGGTCACAAACTAGAAACCTCACCAACACTTGTTTTAATGACAATCTCTCAGATAAAGAAAGACAAAAGAAAACAAAACTAAATGAGGATATTAGAGAGAAAATACCGGTGACCGCATGTTCGCGCAATCCATGTCGCGCAGTGTTCTACGTACTATAAACAGACGCTTTCTTTGGTTGGTTTTCGCCGTGTGCCCCCCGGCATACGTTTATTCAAGGACATATACCGCCTCCTCAGAAGCGTAGACGCTCCCAAGCATTAACCTCAGCAAGGTCATTACATTATATTTTAAATTATTAATAATAATATTATTACTATTATATTAAATATATCAAATTATATAGTATGTCGGTCTCCGTAATGAAAACCTTTTCGATAGAAATTGAGCCTGCGGGCGTAAAAAAAAAAGAACTTATCATTTGTCTTCGACGTCTTACAAAGTATGAAATTGGTGGATATTCATCAATCGTTTATATCTAATTTATTTCTAAAGTTGAGGCTTGGGCGAGTTGGTACATACTTCCGAAATTAAAAACAGCGCGGAAAGACGAGGACCAGACAAAGAAGTGACACGGACGTAGCGCTGACTTACAACTGAGTTTATTGAACGCAAACTCGCAATATTTATTTGCGGTGTCACGAACAAAAGAACATAAAAAATTCAGCCCATGTGATGTATCACCAATAAAAATAAAACAATGATAAAAAACATTGAAAAAACATTGAAAAAAATAATAATGAAATGCGCCATGACACAGCCGTACAGAGTATGTGCTAAAAATCGAGCAAGTCACGGAACTAGAAAATTCATCTCTTTGCCTGATAGGGCCACAGAAGGACTGCTTACACATGCTGCACCCAGCCTCGCTATCTCAACAGCCTCTAGAATTTCGCGAGTAAGCTGGTCCCTATGACGCTTAACAACCTCACACCGTTGGAAGTCGGGAAGGCAACCACAGTCGCGGCAATGAATGCCCAGGTGGCCGGACACGGTTGTGGAGACACTGTAAGCGTGCTCTCTCAACCTGTCGTTGAGACAGCGGCCCGTCTGGCCAACGTAGCGCCTGCCACACGTCAGAGGGAGAGAATAAACAACCCCCTCCGAACACGGGACAAAGCGATCTCGATGCCTCGTACTGCAAGCCGTGGCCGCCCTCGAAGAAGGGTTAACAGCTCTGCACAACCTGGACAGCTTGTCCGGGGCAGAGAATAAAACGTCGACGTCACACCTGCCAGCAATGCGTTTTAGGTTGTGGGACAGGCCGTGTACGTAGGGAATAACCACAAACTTTCTTCTTTCCCTTCCCTTTCTGTTGTTGGCCTCTTCTTCACTTCTCATAGGGCTGCTCTTGATATCTTTCAGCAAAGACTCGGCGACCGTTGTTAACACGTGAGAGGGAAACCCAGCATCTGCGAGGCGTTCAGTTTGCCTGTCAAAGCTATGTTTAATTTTATGATAACAAGACCTACGCAGCGCATGTGTATAGCAAGTCCTTGCAATCGCCCGCTTGACAGTTTTTGAGTGAGCGGACTCGAATGGCAACAATGGCTTTCCAGCACGGGGTTCATAGCTCCAACAAAGATGACCTGGACATATAGTTAAATTCAAATCCAAAAACCGGATGCATCCTGCCTCAGGCACTTCATGAGTCAGAACAAGTGGCGAAAGGCAATGACTAAAAATGCCTAAAACGTCAGTCATTGACGAAAGAAAGGATACGGCATCGGCATGAAACAAAATCAGAAAATCATCTACGTACCGGAAGACCTTTGCAACTTTGGTTCCCCCAAGCCGTTCAAAGATGAGGCGGTCAAGGCTCGCTAACAGCGGGAAGGGAAAGAAGAAAGTTTGTGGTTATTCCCTACGTACACGGCCTGTCCCACAACCTAAAACGCATTGCTGGCAGGTGTGACGTCGACGTTTTATTCTCTGCCCCGGACAAGCTGTCCAGGTTGTGCAGAGCTGTTAACCCTTCTTCGAGGGCGGCCACGGCTTGCAGTACGAGGCATCGAGATCGCTTTGTCCCGTGTTCGGAGGGGGTTGTTTATTCTCTCCCTCTGACGTGTGGCAGGCGCTACGTTGGCCAGACGGGCCGCTGTCTCAACGACAGGTTGAGAGAGCACGCTTACAGTGTCTCCACAACCGTGTCCGGCCACCTGGGCATTCATTGCCGCGACTGTGGTTGCCTTCCCGACTTCCAACGGTGTGAGGTTGTTAAGCGTCATAGGGACCAGCTTTCTCGCGAAATTCTAGAGGCTGTTGAGATAGCGAGGCTGGGTGCAGCATGTGTAAGCAGTCCTTCTGTGGCCCTATCAGGCAAAGAGATGAATTTTCTAGTTCCGTGACTTGCTCGATTTTTAGCACATACTCTGTACGGCTGTGTCATGGCGCATTTCATTATTATTTTTTTCAATGTTTTTTCAATGTTTTTTATCATTGTTTTATTTTTATTGGTGATACATCACATGGGCTGAATTTTTTATGTTCTTTTGTTCGTGACACCGCAAATAAATATTGCGAGTTTGCGTTCAATAAACTCAGTTGTAAGTCAGCGCTACGTCCGTGTCACTTCTTTGTCTGGTCCTCGTCTTTCCGCGCTGTTTTTAATTTCCGAACTAATTTATTTGTTAAAGAAGTAACTTGCTCATTTAGTTAAGATATTTGCTACCTGAAGAGCTGGAGGTTGTGAATTTTATTCAAATTACCTTAAGGAGCGTCGCTTGAGGGCATTACACAGGGAGGGGGGCGGGGGTAAAATCGACACGTGTGACTGATATTGTTCGATAATCGCGGAGTCTCTTCTTATTTAGTGGACTTCGGAAATCACAGTGCAGCCAAACGCACAGCACCCCGGCATCTTCGAAACCTGTGAATGTGAAGGACTCAACAAAATACACAGATGGTTCCCTTACATGTATGCAAATGATACTCGAACTAGACATGATTTTCAACCCTTGTCATGGCAGTCGGAAGACGCCGGAATGGCATGTCTCTACTTTTACACGAAAATATTCCCCCTTTACACGAGTAGTATGCACACCCGTGAGCGATATGAAGGTGAACAGCCCTCTTCTTCTTTTTGACGCTCTTGCAAGTTTTGGAACAAGCTCTGTTCCAGAAGAGGGCTAGAACGCGAAGTTTAGACCATAAGTCAAGTACCATTTGAGACGTTGAGAGTTAATATAGCTTTAGGGAGCCGCAAAACAGGCAAGAAACCAGGTAAGGTGTTCACCTTCATATTGCCGACGAGTGTACACTGTATTTTACACGAATATATTACTGTTCTTTGTGCCCGAGATATCTTCCGGAAACAATCAATCAGGCAAATTCACGAAGTATCAAACCCTTGAAAGTAAAGTCTCTTACTGTAATGAAAAG
This sequence comes from Ixodes scapularis, assembly GCF_016920785.2. NCBI lineage: Eukaryota > Metazoa > Arthropoda > Arachnida > Ixodida > Ixodidae > Ixodes > Ixodes scapularis. Next base: position 136,439,752 of record NW_024609879.1, on the reverse strand, counting down.
AAAAGAAAGCTTCGCCACTCCAAACGTTGGGACAGAAAAAAAGAATATATACGACCATATTTTTAAATAGAGGGTGTCAAAGGCCATTTATCTTTTACATTGCTTTTTATTTTGCCTTCTCCGCCTTCTCCTTCAAAAGACGGCCACGATATTCTGTGCCAACTTGAAGACAACCTGAGCAGTGCCTCCTATATAAGTTACACTATGCCTGTCAGCTTCTCTCCAAGACATGTCCAAGCCCGATGCTTCACCTCACAACACTCAGGAACAGCTAGGTAGCGCCGCCTGGCGGACGTTCGTTTTGTCTAGTTTTCTAGCATGTTGTATTTACCTTATTATTGAAGATATATCATATATGTGTTTTTTTTAACAACATGCCGAACACTGTTGTGGATGTGACCGCCCTGATTCAGACGAGTTTCGCTGAGACAAAATTCGAAACTACGAAACGAGCACGGCCAGTCTTCGATTTTGCAGCGCGAACGCGGAGGACGCTTGGCCGTTCGACCGTCTGCTTTGGCGGCAGTTTGGGGCTTTGGCGGTCACCTTGAATCCCGCGCATATAAATAGTTGGCGCCGGGTCGTATGCGGGTGAAAAGGTAGGAAAATAAGAAGTAATATTCCGTTGGAAACGGCAAGCCGGTCCCGAGCTGTCGGTCAAGAACATTTGGGTTTCTTGCGGTCGGTGCTGCTGGGGAGACGTCATTGAACCTCCTACGGAAGAGATGGTTGGCTTCACTACATGGCAGGTTTGTACGCCTAAGTGGCTCCATCGCACGGCAACCACACGTACTGTTTGCCCTCTCCCTTCCGCTTGCCAGTGCTCGGAGCTGACAGGCATAGTGTAACTTATATAGGAGGCACTGACCTGAGTTACACCCGAATGAACCACAGAAAACGCTAAACGCTTGCTTAGCCAGTCAGGGAACTAGTAGGTGTCGCGGTGATTTATGCTCCAGACTCATGTTATATTCAATCGTATGGGTAGGTGACATGTGCCCAGCGCTTCATTGGCTTGACAAGTAGCGCTTGCGACTCTTCACTTTGGGGAGAAGTGGGTATGGTTCCTCTAGTTGGGATATTGTTTGCGCTGGTGGGGGCTCGGGGACATGGCGGATAAGCCACGAAACAGAACCGGCTTATATGGAGAGAGGATTTTCCAGATGCAGTACAATTCACTCCAACACACGAGTTGAATCAATGTCCTGTTCATTTCACCTTACGAACGAACGCCACGGATCCCACAAGCCACCGGGGCTCATCCAAAGGTGTGTGAGTGTTACATTACAAAACGTGTGTGAGTATTACGCGCAAAGAGCATTAGCACGTGCAATATTTGTATTTTTATATCATTTTGTTTTATTTAGTACATGCTGAGGACCTTCAAAGTCCGAGCAGGGTGGGCGATAAAAATAAATAACGCTACGCAAAGCAATGGGTGCACATAATACAAGAGGGAACAAACTGCTGCACTGAAACGCAAGACCTACAAAATATACATTTATTAAAATCTAGTAACTCACAAAGTTATAATAATAACACATCAAAATATACAATGACAAAGATTACAGTGAAACTACAACGCTCAGGGGTCAATCAAAATATATATTGACAAAAGCCTTACAGTGAAACTCCAAAGCTGCGAGGGTTATTGGGATAGATAAAAAGATTCCAAAAATGATGCAAAATCAAATGATGAAAACAGCTCCAGGAACAATGAATTCCACTCATTTATTGTCCTTGGGAAATATAAAAACTTAAATGTATTAGTATGTGCGAAATACGGCGTTAAAGAGTAATGGTGATTGTGTCTTGTTTGCCTGGCTGAAGGTTGACTAACATAAGAACAGAAATTTAGCGAAACATTAGAATTGGCAAGTTGGTGTAAAAAGTTTAAACGGCCAACCTGACGTCGCTTCTGGAGAGTAGGCATATTGTTTGTCTACATTAGTAATGATGGGGAATCGGAGCATTTGAATTTACCATATCTAATTTAGCATATACAAAGCGAACAGCGCGTGTTCGAACTTTTTCTAGAATGTTGGAATGTTTGTTTGTAGATGAATCCCATACAACGAAACAATATTCGAGCTTGGGTCGAATGAGACAAGTGTAAGCTAACAGTGTAATGGGTTTTTTTTTCGAAGGGGGGGAGGGGGGTTTATGTCGTACAAGACAAAGCTTGCGGAAGGCTCCCGAGGAAACTTTATTCACGTGATCGGACCGCCTCAGAGTTCTATTGATTGTAACACCAAGGTATTTAAATTGATCAACTGCGAAAATGAGGAAGTCAGTAATTGAATAGGAAAACACAAGCGGAATTATTTTATTTGTAATACGTAAAAAAAACTGTTTTGTCCGGCTTTATTTTATATCCCACAGGTCACACCAGACTTGTACCGCACCAAGACCTGAGTTAAGCAAGCATTGATCAGATGATGGAGCTATACTTCCGCGAATAACCTTATACTTAAAGAAGGATAAATTGCGTTGACAGAATCAGTTACATATATTAAGAATAGCAAAGGCCCCACTACGCTGCCTTGTGGTAGTCCTGACGTTATATCCAGCGCTTTTGAACAACAACCCACAACGTCGACGACTTGTTTGCGATGTAAGAAGTGTGAGCGAACACAGTTCAAAATTGCCGAAGGAAGACCTTTACTATGCAGTTTTGATATTAGTTTATCGTGGGGAACCCTGTCAAAAGCTATACTGGAGTAAAAAAAACTGCATGGCCTGCCTTTTCCAGTATTTGTGAAACCTCATGAATGGTCGTTAGTAATTGTGGAGTGGTTGGCAGGCCTTCTCTAAATCCCTGATGAAACTGGGTCAGTAAATTATTTTCACCAAAATGTTCCCTAATAACGTTAATAATGATATGCTCTAAGAATTTATAACTTGTGCACAATAAAAAGATAGGTCGGTAATTACTTGGTGACAACGGGCCCCTTTTTTTGATAACTGGTATTACACGTGCTGTAAGCCAGTCATTTTGCAACAGGCCCGAGGAAAAAGAGACGTGAAAGATTATTGTCAAAAACTTTACCATGATTTCTGAGTACCGGCACAAAATGATTTTGGTATGCCATCTGGGCCGCACGACTTTTTTATTTTTAGGTTTAACAACATTGAAAGTACGCTTTCATATGATATAAAGTCAGCAGTAAAAAAAAAAAAGAAGAGAGGTCGTCATACTCAGGCACGTCAGGGGCAGAAAAGACCGGCTGAAAGTACCTATTAAACTGCTCGGCAATTTTACCATGATCGGAATTCAAAACGTCATTTTATCAATTGACTTTTGTTTGTTTACAAGGTACATCCAAAATGTAACTGGACTGTTTTTTTTTTGTTTTAGGTCAAGGAGTGTGAACGAAAAGTAACGTTGTCTCGCCAACTGTGCGTGCGTCCGTAATTCACTTTGAAGTTCCACAATTTGAGCCTTGTTGCGATTCCCCTTTTTTTCTGAGCCACTGGACTCTACATTCTAGGTGGATTATTGTTAAATTAATCCATGGTTTGCAACTCTTAACACGCTTACGTACACTGGGAACCAATTTATCAACGCAGTAATTGCATGCTCGTTCTGAACTTATTCCAAAAAATACTAACATCAGGGTTATTAAAGTTGTCTAGTGGGGCTTCTAAATGAATGATAGTAGAATTATCATTAGAACAAGAGAAAACTTTGACATCTTAACTTTAGCTTTTTTGTTGGTTCACTGGATGGATAATGATCAACGAAATTGAACAAGTTTGTGGTGAGAAATACCCTTCACAACCGAAACGGCATATTCTGTAATAGTTCGATTGATAAAAACTGGGTCCAAAATAGAACCACTACATCCGTGTTCATGTGTTACCTCATCGACAACTTGAAGAGGCCGAAAGCAAACCTGATGTAAAAAATAATGTCAGTGTTTTCATAAGAGCAAGGTGAGAGTTTCACCCAATCAACATTGGGTAGGTTAAAGTCACAAAGAATTATTTTTTTATTGTTGCGGTGAGTCGATAAATGGTTGTACAATTTAAGCAGAAATTCAGGAGGAGAATTAGGAGGTTTGTATACCACACACAATATTGAAGTATTACCGCATATGTTTACTTTGAAGCACAAGGTTACATGTTCATCTATTTGGTCCAAAAACGCGTCACCGACACTTTCCTTAAATACAACATATACACGCCCTCCGCGTGATGGGCGGTCTCTTCTAAATATTTTATAAGATGCAGAAATGATGCAACCATAACTTATGTGGTAACAAATTCATGTCTCAGAAATCACTGTAATATGGGGATCATGGGCTAAGAGCAGTAACTCAAGCTGTTCAACTTTGTTCACAATGCTTCGAGCATTTACGTTTAACACGCCATGGTGTTTAGCATATGGGTTTCCTGGTTGTCAATTCAGTGGATTGGGTAATGACAGAGCGGGCAGTTTGAGACGAACGTTCTTTATATCGTCCCAAACATACCAGGAGTCATTGACTCGTAGTTTGTCGTTAGAAAGAGATACCTTTTTCCCTACTGTCTTATCAGCTTTTGCACTTTCCCAGAGAAATTTCGTTTGGACAGAGTGTATTGTGAATAGTCCTTCCTTATGTAGATCGTCGTTCCCTTTAATTTCTTTGCATTGTGAAGTACAGCTTCTTATCTTTGCAATGTGAAGTACAGCTTGTTTTCTTTGCAATGTGAAGTACAACTTGTTTTTCACTGAAATTCTGAAGAAAAAAAAATACAACGACCGGTTTTCGGCCACTACTGTTTCCGAGCCGATGTATTCTGGCCATCGAAGCACCAAATTACTAGAGCTGGATAGGTTAGGATTACTCATAGTGTTCGCTCCGCTCCTCGGACGTAGGGTGAAACGGAGGATAGTGCGATAGATATGTAGTAGCAACTTCCACTCCGTTGTCTGCTCGGACCAGATGGCATTTCGTCCTTCAAACTGCGGAGGAACAGTGAACACTTTATTGAAAGCGTTATTCAATCGATGCACTGTTCTTTCCACCGAAACTTTGGTTGTCTGATGCCGATTTATTTTTCTATTGTGGTTCAAGCTTTTTGGAACTACCTAAAGCAAGGAAAGTGAACATGAGTAGAATTTTCGGTGTCAACTAAAGCGCGAGCAGATATTACATTAGTCTCGAGCCACCGTGCACTAGGATAGCGGGTGTATGTGTATGTGATTGCGTATGGAAATCGAGGCATGGGTACCACAAAATGTCTGGTAACCGCTATTGAAATGCCGTTGCCTTGCAAGCTATTAAAAAAAAATACATGAGTACACTTAAGGTGGCTTACATGTAGGAAGGTGAACGCATTATAGTCCCGTGAGAGAAACGTGTTCGAATAATATTTCTACACGTCTTACAGTTTAGGACGGCTTATAGGACGACACCGAGGACGACGTACTAGAGATCGATGCCAAGTACGGCGACTAGGACGACCTCTATGCCGAACGTTCAGAACGACATCAGAGATGGTGTCTAGGACTACGCCGACGCCAACCTCTTGGACGACCTAAAGGACAACGTCTAGGACGACGTCGAGGATGACGTCTAGGATGCCTTGTGAACCTACGTCAAGGACGACCTTAAGGACGACGTCTATGACGACGTCAAGAACGACGCCAAGAGAACGACGTCTTGGACGACGTCGTAAACAACGGCTGGAGGACGACGTCTAGTACAACCTTTAGTACTACGTCAAGAACTACGTTTAGAACGACCTCTTGGACGACCTTAATGATGACGTCTAGGTCGACGTAGAAAACGACGACTAGAGGACGGCGTCTGGATTGAAACGCAGTTTCAACGGTACGTTTATGGTCACTGGAACATTAAGAAACAAAGTGGCTCATTATGTTTATCGGTTTTGCTTCGTTAGTTTTTCTTCGGTGTTCATATTCAATAATACCATAATCTCATTGGCTGATGAACAAATCAAAGGTGTCCGGGATTCGCCACGACCTGAGTCTCTTACGCTTTCGGTGGTTAAGTCACTAACAACTTAAGAAATGCAGACTTTGCTTCGGATTCTCACGTATCGTGCTTCGTGGTACAATCTTCGGCGTCCTTATTGGCTCATGCTGCAACCATATCGTTCACTGCGGAGTGGCAATAGGAATACCTAAACTCGCGAAGCCTGGCATTGCGTAGGCGGTCGGCGATCACGTATAGCACCTATCTACGCGGTTGGCCCCTGCAAAAGTCGCTTCGCGATCCGGAAACTTAGCCATAGAAGTTGAGCATCCGCAAGCACAGTTGTCGTCGTGGTTTCCCAACCATCACTGTCAGGGATTACGGCGACAGGTTGTCTGTAGGGTGATCTGTAGCAGGAGAGAGTGTGGACTACCCACTCCTGTTCTGGTTCCACTGCCAAGATTGTGATGCAAGCCGCGTTGTTTTATTTTCATTGAGTCGGGAACTCTTGTTTGCATTGTGTGGGGAACGCTTTCGGCGTTCAAATTAAACGTCTACTGTCGGCGGGGTATAGTTTAGAGTTTATCGTTTTCAAAGTCTTTATGAAAATTACTGATCTAGTGGTTTTCGATGATACTGAGCAAGTTTCGAATCGGAACCATATGCGCTGCTCGCGTCGAGATCCACGGTGAAACGTGCCCTGTGAAGTTCGTCTTTCTGCAAGACTGTTCGAGGGACGTTATTCTCTGCGAGTATGGCGCCGTCATCGACCTCGGGGCAAACCAGTTGACGCTGCGAAAACCTGTTTTACCGCCAATGGACACCAACACGACGTCAACCGCGATCCGAGTTATCGCCGACCATGTGATCCTACCGCCGCGGTCGAGTGTTTTCGTCACCGTTATAACCGACGCAGCCATGCACGGTGAAGCTCTTCTGAAAGGCAGCGTCCAACTGCTCCTCGAAAAATGAATTGGTGTCGCAAGAGGCGTAAAGGATCTCCAAGAAAGACGTACAACTGTTCTTGTGACGAACTTTCGAGAGGAGCCGCAGCACCTAACAAAGGATACCACCGTGGGCCACGTCGAGGAGCTTCAGGCGCCAGTTGTGGTCACCGCAATCTCCGAGAAAACCTAGTGGCAACAGCAGAAGAGCACGACGCCACCGCCGCTCGACATCGACCCCGAGCTCCCAGCTACGAAGCGCCGGCAACTGGTTGATCTCCTTGCCGAATACAGTGACTGTTTTGCCACGACATCGAAGATTCGCCAAAAACCAGTCGCGAAACATCGCATTGTTACCGACGACGACGCACTTCCTGTCCACCAGTCGCCGTATCGGGTCTCCTTAAAGGAAAGGAAAGTGATTCAAGATCAAGTCCAGGAGATGCTCGATGACGAAATCATTCAACCCTCAAGAAGCCCATGGGCGTCCCCAGTCGTCCTTGTAAAGAAGAAGGACGGAACCCTGCGGTTCTGCGTGGACTATCGTCGACTGAACGCTGTGACGAAGAGGGACGTCTATCCGCTCCCCCGCATCGACGATAAGTTAGACCGACTGCGCCACTCCCGGTATTTTTCGTCGATGGACCTGAAGAGTGGTTACTGGCAGATTGAAGTCGACGAACGTGACCGGGAGAAAACTGCCTTCGTCACTCCTGACGGACTGTATGAATTCAAAGCGATGCCGTTTGAACTTTGTACAGCACCAGCATCCTTCCAGCGCGTCATGGACACCGTGCTGGCAGGTCTGAAATGGCAGAGCTGCCTCGTCTACCTGGACGATGGGGTGGTATTCTTACGAGATTTCGACGAACACCTCACACGACTTCGAGTCGTGCTTCAAGCCATCAAGACCGCCGGCCTGTCACTCAAGCCAACAAAGTGTCGGTTCGCCTATGGGGAACTAAAGTTCCTTGGCCACGTCGTGAACAACAAGGGTGTTCTACCTGACCCCGAGAAGACCCGCGCCGTAGCTGCATTTGTGCCGCCGTCTGACAAGAAGGCCGTGAGAAGATTTCTCGGACTCTGTGCCTACTACAGGCGCCTTGTTCGAGACTTCGCCAAGCTATCCGCACCGCTGACACACCTCGCAAAGGACGCCGTAAAGTGCGAGTGGACAGAAGAGCACCAGAGGTCATTCGACGAGCTGAAACGAAAACTCCAGACGCCCCCGATTCTTGGTCATTTCGACCAGTTTGCTGAAACCGAGATCCACACCGACGCCAGTAACACCGGACTGGGTGCGGTACTAGTCCAAGTGCAGGACGGAGCAGAGCGAGTTATCGCATACGCAAGTCGGACGCTGTCTAACGCGGAGAGGAACTATTCAACGACTTAAAAGGAGTGCCTCGCTGTCGTATGCGCAATAACAAAGTTTCGTCCATATTTATATGGAAGTTCTTTTCGCGTGGTCACAGACCACCACTCGCCCTGCTGGCTGGCGAATCTGAAGGACCCCTCCGGACGCCTCGCTCGGTGGAGCCTATGACTGCAGGAGTTCGACATGACCGTGGTGTACAAGTCCGGCCGAAAGCACAAGGACGCCGACTGCCTGTCAAGGGCCCCAGTCGAGGCCGGTCCTGCCTGCACCAAAGAGGACGACGATGAGTGTTTCCTCGGCACTCTGGATGTCAGCGACATGGCAGCACTCCAACGAGACGACCCTGAGCTGCGAGCACTCATCGAGCACCTAGACGGACAAGGAAGCGCCGTTCCCCGCGGTTTTGTACGAACACTGCCAACGTTCTCCATCCGACAAGGCGTCCTGTACAAGGAGAACTTCAGCGACAACAGCACGGCGTGGCTGTTGGTGATCCCTTCCAGTCTTCGAGAAGAAATTTTTAAAGCCTGCCAAGATGACCCGACGGCGGGACACCTTGGTTACAGCAGGACACTTGCAAGGATACGCGAAAAGTACTACTGGCCCAAGCTTGAAAAAACAGTACACCACTACACCCGATCTTGCCACGAGTGTCAACGACGGAAGAAGCCACCGGCAAAACCGTCAGGACTTCTTCAACCTATTACGCCGCCATCTGCCCCATTCCAACAAATCGGTATGGATTTGCTCGGACCTTTCGCACCGTCGACACAAGGAAACCGATAGATAATCGTCGCAACCGATTATCTCACGCGGTACGCCGAGACAAAAGCCCTTCCATCAGGAACGGCTGTTGAAGTCGCCAAGTTTTTCATCGAGTCCATCGCCCTCCGGCACGGCGCTCCCGAAGTCCTGATCTCAGATCATGGATCATCATTTATGGCCCAGCTTACGCAAGAAGTCCTTCGTCTCAGCCACACCAACCAACGTCGCACCACGGCGTACCACCCGCAGACCAACGGGCTGACGGAGAGACTCAACAAAACCATCGCCGACATGATCTCCATGTACGTCGATGTGGAGCACAAGACATGGGACGAGGTGTTGCCGTACGTAACATTTGCCTACAACACGGCCGTACAAGAAACCACCGGAGTGACACCCTTTCAACTGGTGCATGGGAGCAAGGTAACGACAATGCTGGACGCTATGTTGCCCCACGAACCGGATGTCGGTATAAGCGACGACGCCCAGGTGGTTGCCCAAAGGGCAGAAGAAGTTCGTCAGCTCGCCAGACTCCGGATTAAAGCCCAACAACGCGTCGACACTGGCCGCTACAACCTTCCTCGTCGGGACGTCCACTTCCAGCCCGGAGACAGGGTTTAGGTCTGGATTCCCATTCGTCGCCGTGGTCTCAGCGAGAAGCTTCTCAAAAGCTACTTCGTACCCTACAAAATCATCTGACGCCTCGGCGATCTGAACGACGAAGTTCTACCCGACGGAACGCGCCCATCTGCAAGGCGCCAGCCACGACCCGAGGTGGTGCACGTCGTCCGGCTCAAGCCGTATTACGAACGATAGAACTCTGGACTTTCGTCAAAGAGTGAACTGTGAAGTGTGACTCGCGAGTCTGCTATCCTTTTGCTGTGAATCTGTGTTTTCGTTTTGTGCTGCATCGGGACGATGCACTTTTTTAAAGGAGGGGATAATGCCGCGAGCGCAGCTGCCAAGAAGGCAGCGCGCTCGTGGTCTAACGGTTATCGCGCGTGCTTTCCACGCTTAAAGCCAGGGTTCGATTCCTGACCGCGGACTCGCATTTTTGTTGACTCTGTAAAGTAAGGTTCTGGTAAATTCGAGAACCATGTTGGGGCTTGTTCGAGGTCAGAATGTTCTACACGCCGAACCTTCTACGCCGATCATTCCAGAAGCCCACACGTGTACATAAGGGGCACCGCGTGGCGATCTGCATTCAGTCTCGCCCCAGCGCTCGATCCTCTGGTTTCGCCGACTTCGACGCCCGCGACGCTCTGTTATTATTCTTTGTACCGCTTTTATTCTTGGCGCAAGTTCGCCACATTAAACGTTTATTTCTTTCTGTTTATTTATTGTTTTTTGATCACCACCCGTGACAATATGCATTGTTTCGTTAATAATGCTAACTGTATGCTTGGTAATCTTAACCGTAATGATTCTCTGGCCATTTTATTTTTATAATTATTTCTTAATGAAATATTAGTGGAGTCATACAGTAAGTAGTCAGCCTCCATCTGATATTTTGGTACCGCTTACCTTACTAACTTACTTGAATTAACTTAGGGTTATATATTTATAATCTCACCACTAGCGTAACATCAATTTTTTCTACCCAGTTTCTATAATAGCCGCAGCATTTCATTTTCCGTATTTGCTCGAGTAATATCCGCACTTTTTATGACAAAGGCCCTTGCATGAACTTTTCTGTCGAACACGCATACAGTCAATCACCGCCCTCTTAAAAAAAAAAACAAAAAAAAACACAGCTAATAACGAGGATTAACACACTATTTTTCGCTAAAAGGCAAAGGCAAAATGTCAATGATGGTAGCCCTATTTCTTGTGAAGTGTGTGCCAATTAACTCAATGCCATTTTTGTCACCTGTTTTTCTGACCTCACTATAAGTAATGATCAAACATACATGTTTTATGACTACCTCCCCATGTACCATTGTGAAAATAAGCATTTTGAACATAATCGTTTCCCTTAAAATATCCTCTTCATATGCTATAGACTTTATAAACTCCAAGTTTTTGAAGAATACCTAGAAGGTACTCCGCCATTCTTCTTGCGAGTATATTTTTTCTATTACTCAAGAAAACACTCGATTTGCCTTTTTCGCAAAAGTTTTCATCACAAAACTCTATTCGGATACTAGCTCATAACCCCAACAACATGCTTCCTTACATCTGAATCGCCGTGACAAAGTAGGCGTTCCCTTTCGTCATTATAACAATTCTTTTCCATCATTTACCCCTAACGTTTGAAATAAATAAAAACATCTACCAGCACCACTTATATAAATTGTTGATCGTGTTCTTTTGTGTTCAAATATACCGAACAATATATTTCCCGTTGTTTAAAGGGGTTAGGATATAAAAACTAAAGGGATATATTATTCTTGAAAATGATGCTTATCGGCTACTTAGTATATAAACTAAGTTACGCGATTTTTAGAGCACTGGTAAATGGAACATTCAATTTACGAAATTTTATCATTTTCTTTCATCTGGTGACCAGGCAACACTGCCCAATTTAGTCACACCACGGTGTCCATAAACCACGTGACCATGAACGCTCCCTCATTCTAAGCGCCACATGATCGCCAAGCTTTCCTCGCCGCGGTGCGATCAAAACCGCTCACACAACTCGGCAACCCGAACGCTATTCTCGCTCTCGCCCCCGGCCCGTTGACCTTCCACCCTGCATGCTCCTGCGAGACATTCCCGGACCACGGTGACCACGGCGAGTTCGTCCGTAACTCGTCGTCGCTGGAACTGGTCACCAGCGGGTCGCAGTCAAAATGAACAGCTTCCAACCTCTCTTGATAGCAATCACTCTCATTGCTGCTGCGACAATGTAGAACCCTTTGACAAGGCGAGTGATGCCGTAGACGTAATCGTCACGGACCGCGTGCTCGAAGCGTGGAAGGTAAACGAGGACGCAGATGCTCGAGACGCCAAAAGAGCCAAGTCTGTGAGTGCGTCCAAGGAGACACCGCACAGGAGGCTGGCTACGTAGCCAACCGCCAGCTCAGCCGGGTCCGCCCCTCCGAAGGACCTGCATATAAATCGATTTATCCACAAAACTATTGCGCCATTTAAACAAAAAAAAACAACAAATTTAGCAGGATTATAGTAACATACAAGTCCTAGCGTGTAGTTAGCTCATATTTTATTTTTGGCGTGTCATAACCCCTTTAACCATTTTTATTTTCCACTGTTATTTTGCGTGTTATCTCACTTCTGCCATCAGTAATGCCTGTGACACAGAGTGTTAGATAAATAAAGGCGGAAATTATTAAAAATAAATAAACAAATTCATCAGCAAACGTGAACCACCTCATAAAAAGCAACCCCCCCCCCCCCCCCGGAGTACCGAAATGTTCCTCTTTTGCAGCTCCCCAAGATCTTCCAAACCGATCGGGCTGAACAAAGTTACATAATTTAAATGGGGGTCGGGTCCTCTTGTCCTCCTTTTACGCTTCAGGCGTGCAGCTGGTAGTTATATCACCCTGGGCTCTATAAATACGCCCCCTTCCTCTGCTCTTGGAGATGAGGTCCTGGGATGTAGACTTCATAACTCCCCCCCCCCCCCCCTTTTCTTCCTCCTAATCCAGCGCTCACGGACGGAAAACTTTTTGGGACTGGAGGCTCCGTTAATATCTAAAAAAGCCATATGGGGCCGAAAAATATATATTCCACGGAACTTTAATATCACAGAATGATTAGCTAGTTCGGAGAAGCATACTACAAAATACGCCATTCAAAAATTATCCCAGGCAGCACACAATATTGGGCCAACATTGGATTTGATGTGGCAAAGAATGGCCCAACAATGGCCCAAATGAGCCATATGTTTCCCAATATTGGGATCACATTGGACAAGAATGGATTATCAAAGCCAATGGTATTCCAATATTGGTGATACGTTGGCATAGGCTGGTCAACATTGGACCGTCAAAGCCAGTAGCTTTCCAATATTGGATATACGCAGGCATAAGTTTTCCAATATTGGACTGTCGGTGCCACTGGCTTTCTGATATTGGCTATACGCCGGCATAAGCTGTCCAGTATTAGACTGTCAAAGCCTATAGCTTTCCAGTATTGGATATACGCCGGCATAACCTGTACAATATTGTACTGTCAGAGCCAATGGTTTTCCGATATTGGATATACACTGGCTTAAGCTGGTTCATATTAAACTGTCAACGCTAAGAATTTTCCAATATTGGTGATATCTTGGTGTAGGCTGGTCAATATTGTACTGCCTTAGCCAATGGCTTATCGATATTTGTGTCGCCTAGGCTATAGACCTGCGACCCCTTTTTTTGCATTGCAGAGGTAGGAAAGTGCAAAAGAGTCATTCATGAGCTCTCTCCGGCGAGAATTTTATTTAGCCAACTTCATGGGGCGTACGTCGCCGGTGCTTTATAACCGCGATCACAAATACGTCTTTAGCTGCCTATAGGACCATTGCAGTTTTTTTTTCTGCCGGCTGCTCTCCCTTTGCATTGCCTTACCTCGGCGTTGACAACTTAATTTCGTTTTTTAGATTTAAATATGTTTGTCTTTTCCAGTGTATTTGTATGTATATGCATTACGTAGCGTTAATGTCTTCTGCTTTGTATGTGCCCCTGCCATCGTTGTATTTCTTTCTGCGTGCTCTATTTTTTATATTTAATGTTTCTGTGCGTATTGCGTCATTGTCGATGCAGGTGTCAACAAACATTAAGCTGCAGCTTACGCCGCAACCGAAGTGACTTCTACTCTGTTTTACGAGAGTCTATCGCGCTATAAAGTCATATATTGGACTCGAATGAAGTCTCGAGAGGGCTGCTTCGACTGCCAGTGCACATGTCATCAGTGTAGGCAGAGTAACGACGTAGCAATCGCGACGCGAGAGCATACAGCGCCTCGACCTGGCCGGCCGCGCTCGCTCTGCAGAAATGTGAGCTTGGGACTCTCGAGCCCCGTTAGCTTACTAAAGTTGCAAGGCGCTACTTTTTTGTCGCGAATCCTTTGCCCTTCGAACGGTCGCAAAGCGGTTGCGCCTAGAGTGCCCTACGCAGCATCTTTCAGAAACCGTTCGCGCAGCATCGTAACCTTCTGTCTGCGAGTGTCGGCGATTCATCGAGTGTTCAAAGTCGGACGATGTGCTGCCCGGGGTGTATTTTATGTGTAACTCTTTCGTAAAGACAATTTGAAGTAAAAAAAAAAGCGAACCAAACAGTGTACAAATTTGAATTTAGTGATAAAATATATTTATATATTTATTTGTGTACATCGTGCGCAAAAAATTGTCGAGCTTAGTTCTTCGTTCTAAATTATAATGTGGGTTATACGACGTAAAACATACTGTCTTCAAACTTGCCCCGCTTAGAATCACTTTTGGGCTGGGCAGTTCTTTAGAAGTTCAAAAGCTGACCTTCAATGAGCTGTCCTGTTCAATGGGTATTGACAGCAGGGTAGACGCTATGCGTGTTTACGGCCAATCGTGTCTCCGGTTAGGGTCAGGTGAGTGCAACCTCGAAGCTAGTGATAAGGCAGAGCACGGAACCTGCCTAAGGCCCAAGGTCACGCAAAACATCCACTGCACTATCAACCTTGGATTGAAGTGACAAATCCTTTTGTTGTGTTCATTGTTGAGATGGCCCTGAATATTAGCCTTTGTAAGCGCACCCCCGTTCTGGCCTGCTTCCTTTCTACTCCTTCTCTCTTTTTTCTCTCTCTCTCTCCTTAAGCTGAAGGCGTGATAGGCGGTGCGTACTCGCCGGAACAAAGAAACTGTACACTTTTTATCGCTTGAATCCGCTCTCTGTGCGCGGGTAACGGCAGAAGTGGGATCACGTGGTTTCACGGCCGTTGACAAACCCGGAATGCCTGCGAAGACCGGACATAGTTTCGCGTGTGATGCGGCCTGCGGGGTGCGGGCCTGCTGTGGATTTCGCTTCTGTCGTAAATAGTACATCGTTCGAAAAGTCCTACCCGTGTCGATTTCTTCAAAAAAACCCAAGGCATTTTTGTAAATTGTTTAGTGTTCGGTTCGGCAAATGGCAGCGTGTGCTACATCTGTGGAATCTTCACGGATCACTTCCTTCCAGTTTTTGTGTTTTAGTGGTTGTTCTGCAGTGTCCCTGTCGACAAATACCTCGGATTAGATCTTTCAAGTCCGGTATTTTCAACGTAAGTGCGCTGCAACCTACTTGGCGATCATTGTCCGTTCTTGTACGGGTACTCTTCCGAATAATCTCTAGAATTAGGCAGTGTCTATCTCATGGCAGCCGGGAGAATAATTTTTCCGCAATCTCACCGACAGTCGCCTGCCATTATCTGTCTGAAATAATGTCACAACTGCGGGTAGAATACTGACTTTCTTATTCTCCCTGCGTTTCGCAAAACCACGTTTCGTGGCCACCTTTTTGTGAGTACACGTTTTGTCGACCTTCACGTTTCATCGACATTCTTTACGCGAATTGCTCGTTGCATGGGGCATTCCGTCGCGCGTGTATTCCTGAGGCGCAACGTTTCCTCGACCTTCGTTACGCGAATTGCACACTGTATGGGGCATTTCAACGCGCGTGTATTCCTGAGGCGCGTGCTAACCAAACCAGAACCACCCTTTCACGCCGCTATCATGCCAAGTCTCCAGCGGTTCATTGCAAAAGGAAAAAGAAGAAAAAAAGAAAGCGATTTTGACTTTTTTTATTAAAACATCGCGTGTTGATGAAACGATCTGTCTATGAAATGTCGGTCGATGAACTGGTTGCACCGCCAATGAGGTACGACTACCAGTAGATTTCGGGGAAAAAATTCTGCCAGTTCCCGGGAGACTGGACACTACCCAAAAATTACCGCGTTGTTGTTTGCTTTGCAACCTTCTCAGTTGTATCACAGCTGAGTAGTACCTCTTCACATATTAAGAACTGCTGAGTTTGTACCTGTCTACAGAATAAGCTGTGTGTAATAAACATTTAGGTGATTTCAAAACAATCCCTTAATGTCTATGTGTATTTTCCTTTTTGCAAAAACTTGGCGAGTGCACTTGCAAAAAGCTGGGCGAGTGCAACGATGCCCAAAAAATCAGCATGACGGCCAACATTGGATCGGGTCGCGCTTCCAGTGTTGTCCAATATTACGCCGATCTTTGCCAATGTGGGAACACCATTGGCTGGAACCATGGTTTAGCACAGGCCCAACATTGGTACCAATGATGGGGCCGACATTGGCTGGAGCGATGGCAGAACAGTGGCCCAACATTGGCACCAGTGACTGGGCCAACGTTGGATAGGGTAGCGCTTCCTGTATTGAGGCCGATCTTTGCCAATGTTAGGCCAATGTCGGACCAACATTGGTGTGCTGCCTGGTATATATATTGCTTGCTTCATGCATACACAACCTTTTTATTACCGTCGTCCCTCCACTTGGGATTTCAGTGGTGTAGACTTCTTGAATGTGTTGTATGACGCAGAATTGCATGTCAGTAACACACCAAGCAGCAAGCTGCAGCACCATGATACACGAACGTAAACCTTTTGCATACAAAAATACCAACAGGTGCCACAAAAAGACCTCGCTGCATTGTCGCAGATAAAATGTTTGCTCAAAAATTGAAGTCATTGTTGTTTGAGCAGCAAAAAAATCGCAATGACGTGCTTTTTGTGTTAAAAGCACATAACTGGTGCTTCAGCGATTATTTAAGAAAAAGATTCCCACCAATATGGTACTTCAACAATAAACAAATCATCTACTTTCGGGAACGAAATCCACACGACGGCGGACGTCAGGGACTGCGAAAAAATAGCTATATGTGGTCGTACCACAGCAAGGCTATGGAAAAGAGTGTCGGCAAGAAATTGAAGATATTGGTTTCAACTTGTAGCGCGGGCGACCAATAACAATGCGCCGAAGTCTAAAAAGAAAAGAAAAAACGTGTTTCTTTAAGCTAGCAGTGACTACATCAAACATAATGCACTCAAACGTTTTATACTTTCTTGCTGCTACATAAACCATAGGGCCAATTGTGTCACTTTCTTGTGCACCGAAAATTAATAGCGAAGTTTCCTGGCAACATCATTAGATCATTCATTGGGTGAACTTATCAGAAACGCTATTCACTAGCTGTGTGACCCGACGAATGCCACTCTGTAAGCTGAAGAGGTCGCTTTGACTTTTCACTGTTTCCATTAAGAACTGTGTAGAGCCTCATCTACTGGTTATCGTTTAAGTTTCAATGACTTAATACACAATATGTTAAATATTAATATCTGTTCGTTCCGATTACAGTTATCAAGAATGTTCTTTCCAAAACGGCTTTCAGTTGGAGCTATTTTTACTGCCACCCCTTGCGGCTGACCTTTTGTGCATCTGCAGCTCCTCTCGTCCACCGATGCGCACATAACCATTTGAAGACTGACATCATATTGTCTGTTGATGAAAAAAAAAAGCTGTCAAAGTAAAAGGTCGCGTTGTTTTCTACTGCGCAAAAAGATGTACGGATGTCAAGATAAAAAAGGAGAAAACCAACAAGCACATATGCGTTTACTTGGACTAGTATTTCTGAAATGTTTAAAGTTCACTGCTTTGCTTTTCTCTGCAGTGTTCTGTTTGGTGCTTCTCCTTTGTTTTGATCCGTGGGATATATAACTTTCTGAACTTTTCTTTTTGTGCAGAGAAATCAGCTACATGATTTTAGTTAATTCAAACTAAAATGAACATGTACAGACTGGAAAGTTCAGAATAATACGTTATCCTGTTTTTCTGGGTATTTAATTCCTTTCCCTGATGTGTGAACCCTTTTTATACATAGATCTCAATCGACATCATGAAAACATTACATCGGTCTAAAGAGGAAAATTAGAATAGCACACCTGAACGCCGAGACATACTCAATAACACAGTATCATGGGTTTAAAACTCCGTCTCTTCATATAGTATTTTTTTTTCAACTCAAATATTATAGTCAAGCACATACCCAGTTCAGTAATATGAACCAAGAGCTTGTCTCATTATGCCTCACATGCAAACACACAAAACGAAGAGCTCATATTATAGCCAGCGTGTTGCAGTTGGTAGGCCATATGGCTCAATTCCGAAGCACGCGCTTGGAACTCCTCCAACGTGATTATTTTTTATATATATATATATCGCTATTCCTGCATCTCCCAGTTAATTTTTGCAGTTATCGTGTGTTCTGGCTTAGAACCTTGCTCAAGATCGAGCGTCTATAGACGCGGCACTAGCTCTCTGCGTTCGGTAAAATATTCTCTAGCGCTAGATCCTAAAATCTTATGCCCACATCGAAAACAATTATTGTGTTCTGTTTTGGAGCACATTTGCCATTTTAAAAGTAGTCCGGTCCCAGCAGAACTGTATGCATATGATACGACACTTTCCTAGTTCAACGTCGTTAGACCAGTATATTATCGTGGCAACAGACTTTATGACGTGGTATGCGAGTCCTTCTCTTCGAGACAGCTGAAAAAGAAGTGCCGAAGTTCTTTGTCGAATCTAGCATACTCTGAAACAACGCACCCGTCCTGGTCCCCGAACGTAGGTCCGCCTTCCTGACCCACATCACGCAATATATCATTTGCGTAAATCACAAATGATTACAATCCATCCGCAGACTAATGAAGTAAGCGTGAGATTTGGACTGAAACTATCTATTTTTACGTAAACGAACAGACTGAGATGATCACCTTGTTTGATGACGTAGAGCACAAAACTTGACACAAAGTTTATGATAAAAAAGAAAGCGGCTAAACAACAAGGACGAAAAGGAGAGGACACGTACGACAGGCAACCGCTTACTCGCAGCTGAAGTTTTATTAAAACTTGGGAAACACGAAGATAGTTCCTTTCGCCGGCTTCACATGCGCCATTCAATAATCTCCCCTACCCCCTACCGGTTCTAATCTACAAAACGAAGGAACCCCTTCGCTTTCTCGGAAACGAAGGAACCCCTTCGTTTCCTCGGCATCTGTCAAAGCAAGTGACGGGTGACCTATGCAGCCATCAACCAAAGTTTTGATAATATAAGCCCCTAAAACCTACCTCGCTCTCTGCTTCTGAAATCGTCTTAAAATATTTTTTTTAAACATAAGCACATTTACATCTGCTGCAGTGGACTGCTACGTGGCCAGATGGAGTGTTACGGAGAGATCTGCAGTGCTCCCTCAGTCTATCAATATTACAACGTCCATTCTGGCCCACATAGGCCTTGCCACAATATAGTGGAATGCAGTACACGACGCCGGTTCGGTAGTTGACAAAATAATTTGCATGATTCTTTCCATATGAAAAAACAGCTTCTTTCTTCTCTTGCACGCGAATCTTCTTGCAGAACTGCATAAATGTTTCTGGTGCGCTGAAAACCACTGGGACGTCAAACCGCAGAGCGACGTTCTTTACATCATGGGAGACATCGTGCAGGTACGGAAGCAGCACTGGGCTGACACATTTCCTTCCTGGTACACGATTTGTTGGCCCTTTCAGACGTTTTAGTAAAACCCCCGACACTCCCTCCAGCACCTGTGAAGGAAAACCTGCCCCTTTCAATTGGTTTTTGACTGGTCATGAAAACTTTTTTTCACACCATGATGGCCAGACTTGCTCAATGCTGATCCTAGGAAGGACACCGCGATACCCCTATTTACGAGTTTCGAGTGTAAACACTCAAAGGGTTGTTTAGCATACAGTGCCCATTCGAAGAAGGGGATTCTTCGAATGGGTACTGTATGTCCAACACACATGCTTTATCATAAAAAAAAAGTGACCTATCTGAAAATCGCAGACGACCGTGAGAGGCGGTATCAAAAGTAAAACTAAGCCCCTTTCCCTTCTCTCTGAAAATGGACATCCCAAGTTTTATTAGACCTTCAGTTGCGAGTAAGCGCTCGTCTGCCGTACGTGCCTCTCTTTTTCGTCCTTGTTTTTGGCATGGTTTCTGTTTTTAGATTAACTACTACCAACTAGCCCAACTTTCAACCCTGCTGACATGAAGCGTTGTCGTATATTGCAAGTAAACGTTGAACAGGGGGGTTCAAGAAAATACTGGATTTACGCGGTTTCAGCTGATGCATAGCAGAAGATTTACGCCAAGCTCGCCCAAACCCATACTTCTCACGGGCCTATTTGCGGTAACAAAGGTCAACTGACCACTTAGCTCGAGGAGGAGGCTCGTGAACTGGTAAAGCTTGTGATTTCAGACCAACACCGAGTCGTCGCACGCCGATATAACCGTCGTCGTCACGACGTTCACTTTCAGCCCGGAGACCGGGTATGGATTGCACACTCGGCGCCGCGCTATCAGGAAGAAGCTCCTGAAACACTACTCTGGATCCCACAAATTACTTCGCCCCATTTTTTTTTCTTCATATGTTTGGCGGGTTTTTCCGCCCAGGGAGCAGAGATAAAGGCGTGCAGTCTGACAGAGTCTCTTCCTCCCAACAGCTCAACAGTCAACAGTGCAATGAATATATTCAGCAATCGGTATACTTAGTAAAAAAAAAAAAGAAGGCACAATAAAACAGCTACTTGAACATTCAACATTGTGAATTGTAAAATAAAATAAATCCGGAGAATAAAATAACTAGCAAATTCACATATTACACAACAAGCATGATTTGAAGCGCAGAACAAATGTAACGTCGTATGACACAGAACCATCATATCACTAATATCAACATAAAAAAAAGAATTTACAAGAAAAAAAGAGAGAAAAAGGACACAGTTTAAAATAGGACTTATGGCCGCCATTTAGTTTAACAATGAAGAATGATCGAGTATATGTCAAGGGCCACATTTGTAGTCAAATGAAAGTACATAATAAAAATAACTTAGCCAACATATTACACAACTAAGAAGCTGATACCACTGCCCACGAGAAAGCTTCGGCACTGTTTCTTGAAGGCGTAAGGTGTTTTATTATAATCTATAGTCATGTCTGTTCTGTTTAACATCTTGGCTATCGGATATGACAAAGCAGTGCGGCCATAATTGGTTCTTATTGAAGGCATCCTTCGCTTTGGGTCTCGTAGTCGGTAAGGACCTAAACTTGCTTTTGGTGTGGAGTATATTCTGTGTTTGTGAATGCATTGCAAGAGCTTAAAATAGTATACTTGGTCTGCCTGAAGAATATTATATTTGATGAATAGTGGTTGGGTTCTTCTAATATCTCCTTTATAAATTTCGCACATGCGAAGAATCCTCTTCTGCAAGGTTATATGTTTGACATAGTTCAAATTGATCGTCGTCCCCCCAACTAGGATGCCGTAGCTCATTTTAAAGTAGAACCAGGAGTAGTACAAAGTCTGTTTTAGCCAAGTGGGCAGCAAGTTTCGTATTTTATATATACTTCCCGTAACACGAGATAATTCACTTTTGAGTTTATTCACGTGAGTGTTCCATGAAAGGTACTCGGTAAACCATACACCGAGAAATTTTTATACCGACACTTGCTAAAGCACAGTGCCTTCAAATTCTAAGCTTATGGAGCTGAAGTCGAGTTTATTCATTGGCTTAAAAATAATATACTTAGTTGTGCTTGTATTTAGTTTTGAACAAGTTGTAACCAATTGGATAGCTTCAATAGCAAGACATCTGCAGCATTTTCTAGGCATCTTTTCGTCACTCCGCTCCACTCCGTCTTCATAAATTATTGGGGAAACGGAGATAGTCGTTATATTTTTAACATATATAAGAAAAAGAAATGGACCTAAAATTGACCCCTGAGGAACACCATGCTGTAGTTTAAGTCTATTTGACGATTCGCCGTTTATTTGTACATATTAGTCACGATCTGCAAGATACGTTTCAATTAAGTTTAGAGCTACTCCGCGCACACCGTGAATTTCAAGTTTTCTAAGTAAAATAGTGTGCTGCACAGTATTAAAAGCTTTACTTAAAACTAAGAAGAGACCAAGAGTAATTGAGTAATTAATTTGTTCTCAATATTTTCAACTATTTTATCCTTTATGTTAAGAAGCGCCAGCTCCGCCAATTTTTGCTTTTGAAAGCAGTATTGGGACTGTGTTATTATATTATGCTTCTCAAAAAAACGTGTTAATCTATCAGCAATCACACGCTCAAATATTCTAGAAGAAACTGGGAAAACTGAAACAGGTCTGTAGCTATTAATGTTTGTCTCACCACCTCCTTTATACACTGGAGTGACCCTGGGTATTTTTAGCTCGTCAGGGAAATCACCAGACTGAAGCATCTTACTTACGATATTCGATAGAACTGAACTAACTATGGTCACAGTGTACTTAATAAGTGGGGTTTTTATTTCATCTATTCCAGCGGCGACGTCATTTTTTATGTTTCTGGTTATTTTATAAATTTTAAATAGTGTCGTTGGAGTAAGCATAATTGACCCAATTTGGTTTCCTGCGTCAATACACTCATTTATGTTGAAATCCCTCCCAGTGCACGCACCCATGCTAATAAAATATCTATTCATTTCATCGCCAAGTTCTTTCCCAGCGACACGCTTTTTATCTATTAGTATTTCTTTCAGATTACATCGTGCCTGCTCCCTGTTCGTAAGTTTGTTCACAGTCTCCCACGCTTTTCTATGGTCATTGTGTATAGGTAAAAGTTTTTTTGATGGTATTCGCATTTCGCTTTTTTTAGGTCGGCATTCAGTTTGTCTCTGCATTTTCTGAACTCGATTAGCAGCCGCGCATCACGATGCTGAATAAAGGCATAATACTTTTTTTTTTGCCTTATTCTTCCATACAGGTCCAAGGTTTTCTCATTTTTTTACACTTCACTCTACGTTCCTGACGAGGAAAAGCTGCATTATATATAGGACTGTCTGACTTTCATCAGGAATATTTTATAGGCATTTCTAGGGTTGCACTCAGCGGAAACGTCATCCCACGTTTCTTCCTCTATAAGACAGCCGAAAGTTCTTAGCGTTTCCTCATTAATAGTGCCATGACAAACATATCTATGTCTGTTATTTTCTCTAGCAGGAGAAGGACTCTAGGCAAAAGATTGGAAGATGGTCATTAATATCACATATGATGGCACCTGCTGTAATATGACGAGTGTCGGTATTCGTTATGCATACGTCAAGGTACGTGGCAGTGTCTGCAGTTATTCTAGTGGGCAATGTTATCAAGCTGTTGCAAGTATGATGTTTGACAATATCGCGAAAATTTTGATCGTGAAGGTCATCGGAAAATGTGTCTATATTTATGTCGCCAAGAATAAAGAATGGCACCGATAGCGATCCAAGGAAAGACAGTGCATTATCAAGAAAGGTCAAGAATTCATATATATTACTTGAAGGTGGCCTGTATAAAGCCAGAACAACAGTTTTTGATACCTTAACACACAAGCTTTCAATGTTTTGCATCAAGTTTAGATAGGTCATCTACAACCTCATGATGTAGTTTATCTTTAATATAAATAGCGATACCGCCACCTCTTTTCTTATCTCTGCTCATGATTTCGCACTTATAACCCTTGATGATTCGCGCCATGTCCTCTTTTGTCAGCCAGGTTTCCGTAAGTGCTACTATATTAAAGTGCACTTCAACGAATGCAAATATACCTCTAGGTTATCAACTTTATTCTTTATGATTCTCACATTTCAATGTATTTCTGAAATATGGCGCCCGCCCGCCCGCCCACACAATGCGCCCGTCGTCCGGCTGGCATCGCTCCTTCCCGAAAAGAGCTTTGTGGCTTCGTCGTTAGTGCAAAGTACGGTCAATTCCCCCCAAGGAGGTTAGAAGTACTAGGAGGGAGCACGTTGCAATATTGGTGAAGCCTAGCCATAAAACGTTTAAACGATATTGTGCCCAGCGTGACCACAGATCTTTCTGGCGATTGTTGCGCGTGACATGTCACGTGCAAGATGGATGGTTGATTGTAGGAGGATTCCTTGCAGGCTTGCGCGCGCTCCGTTTGGTAGGTTTTATCAAATCGGAGGCTAGACGAAGGCTAGCTATGGTCACGTGATGTGGTGAGAGTAAGGAGGAAAATGAGAAAAAGGCGAGGCGTCAAGGGAGCATGGCTTGTGGAGGCTACGCGACTGACGTCATGCCCTCTCCTGCCCTTCTATTCTCCATGATTCCCCCTGCAGCGGCCCGTGCCTATGGTCACGCAACTTTTGAGAATTTGCCAGATTCAGCGAAAGTTTCCGATTTTGTGATTGTCCGTCCCTCGATGGGGCGGGGCGCTGGCGTTCCCGGTCTCGCGCCGGTGCCGGGGGCTTTGGACATTTTCGTTCGGCTCATTTCGGCCCCGCCGGCCCGATTTCGGACGGAAACCGGTCCCAACACCCTCTCCCCCGGCGGAAAGGACGGCCGGCGCCGGCTGTGTGAATGAGGCCTGAAAAGGCCTCATTCACACAACCGGCGTCTCGCCCCGTCCCGGCGAAAGCACCATGTGCGCCGTGCCGAAAACGTGACGGTGCGGGGACGGAGGAGTGTTCAAACCAGCGGCGACGGAGCTGCCAGCGGTTGCTATGTAAATAGACAGATACTGTCGGCTGTGCCCGCTTATATTTGGCGGTAGCTTGCGCCACCTAGCTTAGAAACCTTTCTGCACCTTTCAAATTCTGCGTTAAACGTTTTTTATCCCGTCACACTGTATAACCGGTATAACCTATTAATCACGTGCGAAATTTCACGCTTCCCTGAATCTCAACTACCAATCTTGTAATCTCATATTCGTGACTGCGTTGCGGCGGCGTCGACCGCCAAATGTAGCGGACGATCGGCGTCGATGGGCACAGTTACAACTGTTTTGCTCCTTGGAGCTTGCATTCGGGTCACCGATAACGATCTTGCATGTTTAAAAACATTTTATTTTTCTCCACGTTTCAAAAAAAAACCACAAGACCCACGCGAGCACGTTCTACATCAATACACTCCTGACGCCACATTTCGCCCCCTATGATTGACGACGTATTTTCTTTCTTCGGCTGTTCTTCCTTAAAATCGCATTTACGTCTATCGCAAGGGAACCGATGTGGTCTCACCATTTCGAGCAGCAGCTCAGCTGTAAATCCAAATCTCTGTGTGCCCGTTGTTCAAGAGCCGTAAACATCACACAATGCGCCCGTCCTCTCGCTGGCCTCGCTCCTTCCCGAAAAGAGCTTCGTCGGCTTCGTTGGCTTCGTCGTTAGGGTGGTTAGAGCGTTAGGGCACAGTACGGTCAATTCCTCCTCCCGCGGCCGTGCCCATGGTCCCCCAACTTTTGAGAATCCGCCAGATTCAGCGAAAGTTTCCTATTTTGTGATTGGCCGTCCCTTGATGGGGCGGGGCGCCGGCTTCCCGGTCTCCCGCCGGCGCCGGACACGTAGGACATCGACGTTCGACTCATTTCGGCTCCGGCGGCGGGATGTGGGTCGGAAACCGTTCCTAAAACCCTTACCCCCGGTGGAAAGGATGGCCGGCGCTATAGCTGGGCCGGGTTTAGGAGCCCATTTCCGGCTTGAGCGGTGTCGCCGTCGCCGTCGGCATAACCGCACGTTGCATTAAGGGCAGTTTCCCATAACGACGTCACAAGTGACGTCACGTGTGACGTCACGGGGGTGACAAGTGACGTCACGAGCGCCACAAGTGACGTCACGAGGGTCACTAGGTTCACGAGTAACGTCAGGAAAGATCACTCGTGAAGTTCAAGAACGACGAAGGTCACCACCTTCGCGTGGCCCCCACGATTGACGTCACGAGGGTCACCAGTGATGTCACAAGGGAGGAGGGAGGGTGGGAGGGAAAGGAGGAAGAGAGGAGAAATAGGAGGAGCGGTTAGGTGTAGGGAGCAAGGGAAGAGGAGAAGGAGAGGTGCAGGAGGGGCAGAGGAGAGTATACGGAGAAGGAGGAGGGGCAAACCCTCCTCTCCGTACCCTCTCCTAGTGAAAAATACACCATGCCGAGGTCTGGTGTGATTTGATGTTACACCAGACTTTTTCACAGATGTGATTTGGGACATTTTCACACCAGCAATCTGGTGTTCTGGTGTGACACCAGCAATCTGTTGTGTTGGTGTGACACCAACAATCTGGTGTTCTGATGTGACTCCAGCCCTCTGATGTTCTGGTGGGACATCAGGTTTTGTTGTGGTGTGATCCCAGAGCACCTGTTTGCTGGGTGTTGCTTTACTCACAAAAAAGTGTACAATGACAAGTTTGACAATAATGCTGCTGTCATAATTACTTTATTCAAAAAAGCACTACAGTAATGCTTCGGAAGCTTTGCTGTTGTATGGAGTTAGCCGTGATCAACTGGAGTTTGTCCGGAGCCACTGCCATGCGTCGAAGAACCGGACGCCCTCGTCGTTCCGCAAGTCTTGGCCGTTCAGCATGCGGTTGACTCGTGTCTTAGTTACGCTGATTCGTTTCGCGTACCCTTCCGCGCCAGAAATCTCCTCTTCTAAGCATCATATTCGACAGATAGCTCGATTTCGTTCTCCAGTTATTTCAGGGAAGCCTCCTTAAGTAGAAGTATATAAAAAATTTCTTCCAACTCACCGATGTCGGTTGGATCCGTGGCCAGCAGGACGCCAATCTCGTTGATGACCTTTGTTGTGGCGGCTCGCAGGGTAATCCTCTTTCACGACAGGCGGTCGACGCCCTCCTCGCTTGTAGTAGGCATGATCCGGCCGTTAATTGCCGGTTTTTGGCACCAAAAACTGTAATAATTACTAGCTTTCTATGTTGTTTTGCTACCACATTAAGCTCGTCGGAAGTCAGGAAAGCGCACCAACACACATCTTTTCGACAACGACTCACAAAGAAGACTCTTACTTTCTCAAACTTAAACAAGAATACCGGCGGAAAGGGAAAGAGAAACCCTCGAAGAGGCGAGCCGGCGAGCGCCCGAAGCTGCTCAAGGCCGCCCTGGAAAGTGCTCGGGGCAAGGGGGACACTACTTGAGCACAAAGGAGCCCCCGCGGGGTCTCCGGCAACCACGAAGACGGGAGGAAACAAGGCACCACGTCGGGGGACGGGGCGACACACAAAGTAATAGAAAACACGCTCGCGGGTGGGGGGAAATGTCAACAAAAACACCACTCTGGTGTCACATCAAACTTCCTGGTGTGCACACCAGGCTGCCTGGTGGGCACATGAGCCCTTGTGGTGTGACACCAGACTCTTGGTGTACCCATCAGGCTGGAGTGCGAGTACATCAGCATTCCTGGTAGGCACAGCAGGCTGGTGTGCTCGATACATAAGCATTGCTGGTGGGCACACCAGACATTCTGGTGTCACAACAGGATTCTCTGATGTAGCACCAGGATTGCCTGGTGTATTTTTCATTAGGGTCGCCTCCTCCTCCTCAAGAGTGGCGCTCTAATTCCGCATTACAGAGGATTAAAAACGTCTTTAAGTTTTTTTCCTGATTTACGACAAATACATATTTTTATGTTACTTGATTAAAGTGTGCATGTCTGAATATTTAACGTGAGGTTACCTTTTTGCTCAACACCACTTAATCACGATGGACCTCGGTAAAACAAGAGAAGGTCAGCCGCCGTTGCTGTCCTCCTCTTGTCTTTCCAAGGCACCGAGTCACTGAGACGAGCGTTAACGAACCTCCCCGAAGGCCAGTGCTGGGGAAAGGACACAGTAGGATCTAAAATGGCAATAACCCGTCTTTATGTGGTAAGTATAAACTGAAGTAAACGAAGTAAGTGGAAACAAAAACTGAAGGTCGGGTTTGGCGGTGACCATGCACAGCTGCTGAAAAGCGTCTATACGTTCCCCTGGTTTACGCAGTGGAGAAGGAAGCAGAGAGGGGTGTAACCAATCTTGACACAGAGTTCCCTGCCCGGTTTTCTAGTCTAGAACAAAGAGCCCGAAATGTCGGGAGGGTCGCCTGTCGGTTCCCAAAAAGCGGGTTGTTCAAGGAGGCCAATCAGGGCCCCCGATTTGCCCCATGGTTGTACAATTTGGATGTACTCCGTGAGGAAATTCCAGTACGCCGCCCCTTGCCTTTTGCCGTGCTCTGGCGTCGCGTGCACGCTGGAGGCTCGTGGGATGGCGAACAGTTATCAAACATGAAAATAAATTAAATATAGATATCACTCTTAATTCCTGAACCTCGTTCCTTCTATAGCTTAGTTTGTAGAGCCATTGACTGTGGAAGAAAAACTTTCCATCCATTCATAGGCAGTCTTTTACACGTTACTGGAAGAAAACTAATAGAATACAGTTACAATAACTATCGCTTAATAAGTATTAAATTATATTACCGATTTAACTCACGGAAAAAAAGTAATTGGCAATTACATGAAAAGTAACCGTTACTTTTCCGATTAGATAAGATGTTCTAAACTACAAAATTGCCTACCGATTCGAAAACGGGTATTTTGTACTGTCTTTTACTGAATCAGAATAGCCGAATTATAGACTATTTATTTTCTTGATCAACCAATTTCGGTAAACAATCCTCCCGCCGGAGACATTGGTCGAGGATTCCTCGGGAGGAAGCTCTTACGAACAAAAAACGCCATTAGCAAAGGAAGAAAAAAAAAATAGTAACCGTTAGATGTAATTTTAATACTTCTAAAAGTAATCAGATTACTTTCGTGATAACTTACTAATCACTTTAATCAAATGATTATATAAGTACTCTAAAAAGTAATTGATTACCAGTAATTTGATTACCTGCAATAGTACCGCACTATAGTCTGTCCACGCGTCGCTAGTTCGAATCCGGCTCGACGGCGGACGGTTTTGTTTTGATATAAACTCAGCGGCGGCGGCAGTGGCGGAGCGCGATCGTGTAATTGATGACGTCATCGGGGGTGCTCGCAGAGAAGGCCCATGCAATTTCCTAGAAACATTCCTCACCATAGGCTTACTGTGATGTATGTACGCTATTGGTTCAGCTGGCGCTAGTGTACGGTTACAAATTGAAGCATACGAAAACCTGTCTAAAATTTACTTCCGTTAATGTATTTCTACGACAAAGGTGGGGTGCATTACATATTTCTGCGTTTATTATTAAATAAAATATTACAAATAATTATTTTCTGCGTAATATTTCATAACATTTCTCTGACGTGTAGATAAAATATTGGGTAGTTTCTGTTTCTTTTTTTTTCAAAGTAAAGGTTTTAAATGCCGTCTGAAATTATTCATTTATGTACACGGACACTGTTAGCGCGGACACGGCATCAGCGTTTTTCTGCAGGGGGCTTACGTGCCAAAGCATCGAAGCGCATTTCGAAAATTGAGAGACGTTAAGAAGACGTCAGTACCTGCCGGCGCATGTAAACGATCACATTAAAGTGAAAGCAAACTAACCATCACGATTTACAATAAATAGCGTTCGTTTTATTTGATCTACTTATGAGTGGATGCAATGAAAAGTTTGATCTACATTTCGTTGCATTTAAAGTCTAGAAGAAGCCAACTCAAGCTGATGAGATCAATCAGAAAGCGTAAAAAGCTCACCGTCATAGCGTTCATTATGTTTCATGTTTTTGTGCGTGTTCTGTTACCGCTGAACCAACCATAAACAGAAAGGCTAAATGACTTGCGTTTTTGAAGCTCCTTGGACGTCCCATTAGATCCTATAGTGTCGGCTGCGTCTAACCGTAAGCTGAAACAATCTATAGCGCTCAATAATCATATCTGCATGCTCCCAATATTTGTACATAGAAAAAGCCGGAAACCTCTTATCGCTAGATAATTTCAGCACGATAATGAAAGATACGCACCAAGTACTTTTACTGTCACCGTGTTTTAACTACTCGTCGATGGGAGATATTTTATTGGCATAAAAATTCGCAGATTATAAATATTAGGGTCAACGGGATGCCATGGCGCTATCTGAAGAAGCCCTATGTATTTTTTTTTAACTGTTATTCTTGCTTAGATTCGTCCCTTTTCTTTACATACTTGATGTGAAACATAGGATATGGCCCGGAATACTGGGGAGTTAAGCATGGCTGTAGCTAAAGCAATTGGACTTTTATCATGCTAAAACATTTACCAAATATGCGTTACGACCTAATTAAAAATGTAACTTATTCCTCCGTAAAGAGACGAAGTGCACGCGTGTTTTCCCATTGGAATATGCATAAGCACCACAAAACTGGACTGCTTGCTGTCTGCTTCAATTTAAAACCGGAAGTCCGTAGACACTAGCGCCAGTTGAACCTCTAGTAGTGTACAATACAACTAAATGGTTCCAACAAACAGCTGTCGCTGTAAGATTGCCGCTTCGTTCATGACGCATCAAAGGTTTGCAAGTTGATGAACGAAATTGCCCAATGTGGTCCAAATCAATTTTAGCAATTCTTGTCACAGCAAAATACAACTCTTTAGCAATCCCAGAATGTCCATGCAGTATCCATGTCTGAAAGTGCTCTAACCTAGCATGTTTTCTTCTACTCAGCAGCACACAAAATAAAATCTCATCTTTATCTTATTTAATGAATACTTGCAGACTTGACCTATTTGAATGCCTCTTACGATACACACACCATAGTTAAAGAAGAAAACGAACTACCAGGATATTTTATAAGTGCAAAGCATACCAGTAAAGAAAGGCTTAAAAAAGAGGGGAGATGACGAATATCATAATGAAGATGATCAGGTAAGGTTGCATACACATAAAAGATTAATGTGTATAACATCGAGTTTGGATAACATTCTCCTTTCGAAAGCAATATACGTCAAGTAACTACTCAGGCGACAAAGTTAATTACTGCAGTTTCCGTGTCTGAAACCGGCACGTAGTCCGCACACATGGAGTATTCTATTTCAGATTGAAGACGAAATTATGCTAAAACACTTTGTTCAAGCTTTCAGCATATGTGAAGTTAACTATGAACATTGATGATATCAGCACAACATGTTCATCAACAGTCGGGCAACTTGTCCGTTGGCTCTGTTGCTCAACATACCTCTCACATTGCGAGAGCGTCAACATAACATAATCAGTAACTATTTCGCCTCAGTGTCACAGCTGTCAGCAGCAAAAACTGCAGCACCTTGTGTTGGGATATGCATATCCGTCGGATCCGATCTGTCGGATTACCGAATTTTGTGCCGACACAATACAGACTGCTTCAATGGTGAAACGCCCAATCAGCAATGGCGTACCAACCTATTTTTGAGGGGGGGACAAACCACACCCCACCCTCTCCAGTGCCGGTGAGCGGTGCCCTTGGTATTTCTTAAACGGCGCCCTCCAGTGTTTGTTTTGCCCAGTGGCGGCTGTTTCGGGGGGGGGGGGGGGGGGGAGGCAAAATACATGTTCCTCTCCGCCCCCTCCCCCCACACTCTGAGAGCAGGGAGTGCGAGTGCCCTTCTTGCCACCCCCCCCCCCCCCCCCCCCGGTTGGTACGCCCATGCCAATCAGTCATGTGTTCATTTCTAAAAAATACAGAAAAAAAGGCTGGCATATTCTATTGAAATATGCTATTTAACGAGATTTCAGCCTGATGTGCCGCTTAGATACTTTGATGAATGTGTACGCGATTGAGAAGAACGAGTGTCAAAAATGTCACAGCTATTGAAAGTTGAAATCAGAATTGCCGACAATGATCGGCCCACATATTGCCAGAATAATAAAAATGGAAAGCGTGCTTACTTATTGAACATATGTTAAACATCACCCTCAAAACTGACCGATACAAAGGTCGGACCGTGGAAACGCCTGCCGACTTTAGTGATTGCTGACGCTCGATCATGGAAGCGGTTGCTGGAGGCACGTAAAATTATTTTAAAATCTTAAGAACTTTTGGAAAATAAAGCGATCAGAAAGCTGGCAGGAAAGACAAGTAGTCAGCATTGAAAAGTATTTATTACTTTGATTGTCGTACCGGCCGAACCACCCGTCACAGTTTCATATTATTAGAGCTTAGCACCTCGCACACAAAACAATTTGTAGTACAATTTACGTCAGTGTCTCTTACACAAGAAATAGGAATTTCAAGAATCTCAAGACGGCTTCATGCGCTGGCGTTAGTTATAAAACTAGAAAATATATATATTGTTTTCCGGTTAGGGCTAACTGCTTCGTCGGCGAATGAAGATAATTTTATTAAAATAAGGAATGCAAAAATACTTTTAATTTCGATCGCTACAGCCAGTCTGATTTGTGAGATCATCCCGTACTGATTTTTGGCTTTTTGATTGCGCTAGCACTTTGTAGAGACATATTTCGAGCGGCGACACCTCACGCAAAGAAAGGTAAAACAATCATGAAATGTCTTAAAAGTAAACATTAGACAGAAGTCTGTCTGGTTGGGGAATGATTATTAAAATACGACGACCAACCAATCCCTAAATCAGGGGCCCAACGTTTCGAAACCGGTTCGGCTTCTTCTTCAGGGGCGACTATGGAGGAAAGGAGCCGCAATCTTCTTTTTCCTCTATGACGGAGGCGAATGTGCACGATCCCATCTTCTTTCTCTTTGATCGTTTTTTGAAGACAACTGGTGGAGTCCGTTCACATACGCAGATGGCAGTGTGTATGTGAACGGACCACGCGCCTCAGCGTCCCATACATCAAGGGAACAGGTGAAGCGCTGGCACGGGTGCTAGCAAAGGAGAGCATTTAGATTGCTCACAAGCCAATTTCAACCCTTGAACGCTTCATGCCACGACCAAAAGGTCGGCCCCCTAAAGAGAAAGCGCAAGGTGTGGCGTACGAGATTCCCTAAGCGGAGTGCCCGTCCTCGTACATCCGGGAAACAAAGAACTATCATGAACGGATTTGTCAACACAAGGCTGATGTGCGCAACTTCGATCAAGAGCGCAGCGCGGTTGCTGAACACTGTGAAAAAAATGACCGCATTGACTTTTTAAACACACGCATTCTGGACATCGAAACCAATCCTCGCCGGAGGCTCTTCCTTGAATCTTGGCACATTCAGAGCACGCTAACAAACATTAATAGGTCTCTTGGCGCACTGCCATTTGTGTATGTGAACGGACTCCACCAGTTGTCTTCAAAAGACGAACAAAGAGGAAGAAGATGGGATCGTGCACATTCGCCTCCGTCATAGAGGAAAAAGAAGATTGCGGCTCCTTTCCTCCATAGTCGCCCCTGAAGAAGAAGCCGAACCGGTTTCGAAACGTTGGGCTTCTGATTTAGGGATTACTTGGTCGTCGTATTTTAATAATTATGAAATGTTCTTTGTGTTGACAGCACAAGAACCACTAAGTTAGCTACGCTTTAAGGTGAGAACTATTCAGCCATCTTGTGGCTTGAAATCATGGTTGGCAGTTATCTGAAGCTTTATTTGAATTCGCAGGAAAGGCTTTTCGTCCTTCAGAAATGTAAAAACAGTTCGCGACAGAGAAATACAATACCCCCGAGCTTCCTAACGCCGTGCCTAAAGCTGAGGAAGTCGCATTGTTTAATTGTGACGATCGACAGTGGCGTCTGCTCCGCATTAAGCACCAAGATGGAGGCGCCCACTAGCAGATCGGGGGAGGGAGTGACAATACTCTAAGCAAAACACATTTAGTGACTCTAGGCATCACCGTTAGCGCGGTGAGACGGGGTATTCTCCGATTGGCCAGAGAACACGGTTACCGGACGACAAACACTTTTCCGCAGAGCTGCTATCGCCTCAATGTGGCAGGGTTGAAGTAGACATGGAGCCTTCGTGTTGACAAGGAAAGTTGTCCAACTGTTTCCTCAATGTGACAGTGCCATTAGTAAACCTGGTGCCCTGTGCCTTCTTGATTTATTTTGTACTGGTATTTTTTTTTAGACGTTCGACAAATGCCCCTTTACTGACACTCGTGGCGGTGCGATGATGTTCTCTTGTTTCGCCGGTGTGTGGATAACAAAATCTTGGTATTCAACAAATGCGTTGATAAAGCAACCTGTCACCTGGGCCTGTTCGCTCGAAGCTGGTTATTTAACCGCGGTTAACCAGATTTCCCTACGAGGGGGAATTTTGGGTCACGTGACCAGCAGAGTAAGGACGGCGGGGAAACATGGCGGTGCCCCGGTGAGTGAGCGTCGCTCGCTTTGGAACTAATACGTCGTGGTAGCTGCAGTAGCGGGCGCGTTAGTCAGCAATAAATGGTGCAGGAGGTTTTCGCGTTGCCTTACCTCACTTAAAATGCAAAACATGAGCAATGACCTCGCCGCATTTTTTAGATAGACTTTCGACTCTGGCCATTCCTAAACCTAAATGACCGCGATAGTTGTCGGCAAGGCAACGTCTTTGGAAAGTGGATTGCCTTGACTCAATCGGCAGGATATTGATAGCACACAAAAGCAGACAGCATTCCCATAGACCTTTTGCTAAATTTCAAAAAGCACCGAGGTGCATGCTGCGAGTGTACTTACACGCGCTGCACCTGCTGGCGTCTGTAGTAATAACTGTTCTGAAGCAAAAAGCCTAAAACAAATTTTGCCGTGCACGCGCGTTCGTTAAAGATTTATCATGATTATTTACTTCAAATCTTTTATAAGTGGAAGGCCAGCGCGCGCGGATCGTAGAATTACACTTCCAGCGTTCTTCTCGATGTTCGGGCAATTTACTGATAGGTCAATTTTCAGTGGAGCCGAGTTACAGGTCTTTCAATTTATGACGGTGTTACATCCAGTTCTTACATGCTCGCCAACCATGCTGCCGGTGTACCGCCCGCCTTTCACTGCTCGCTTCTTTCTCGTCGTTTCTAGGGCTCAACTGTGGGCACAAAGCATGTACTTGGCACTGTCCAACCTTTGCGGCCTTATTTCCTACACTCGGTCCCGCCAGGATCCTGGTTGCGTACTGTCTTTGAACCAACGAAAATCCCTTGGCAAAGCGGACCACCAGTATTTGACATTGGTCATAAGTATGGTTTTCCCATCAATTTTGTTCAGCAACTGGAGAGTGCCTACTCCTCCACTTAAGCTCGCATTTCCTCCTGTGGTTGCATCGGCCTGGTGTGTCCTATCCGACGAGGGTTTCGTCAGGGATGCCTCCTGTCACTTTTTCTATTCACGATTATGATCGACCGATTCCTCCACGCGGCACTAAATACGCCGCAGCACTAAGGCCTCCCTATTCCGGAGAATGCATGTATTTGTCAGCGTGTCAGCATATGCAGATGACGTGTATTTTTGTGTCTTCGTTACGAAGACTTAATTTTTAAGTACATTGCTTTTTTCACAGCACTCAGCCGTATACGGTGCGCGTCTAAACCTGCAAAATTCAAACGATCTTTCCAACCAGCTCCTCCTCGGGAATCGTGAGCGTCTTGGAGCTGAAACTACTCAATGTTTTCTTTGACGTTGATGGCACAGTGTCACGACACTGGAACTTAGTGATAAGCATGGTGCAGGACAGGGTGCTGTATACAGCATCCTTCGCTTTGTCGTTGCGCGAGAAATCTAACCTGATAAAGACTGTTCCTTGTGTTAAAGTGTGGCACCTTGCTCACGTCTTGCTGCCAACGCCACAAGAAGTGGATGGTGTAAATTTTTGCTTCTTTTTGGACAAGACGGAGCTCGTCAAGTGCACTACGATCCGTGAACGTGAAAGATGGAGCATTCCCAACGTCACTCTTATTGGTCGGATCATTGCTCTTCGTAAAACGCTGTTTCCTATCAAAACTCGGACAGCCCACAGGGGTTCTTGGACTCTACTGGCTCGGACACTTGATCGTCGCACTCTCGAATGCACCAACTTCAACACAGTCATACAAGCAGAGACTCCTTGTCGACACTACCCAGCGGTTCTCGCGCATTTCCGCTATGTTCGACGTGTGCTGGATGTGGCCGACGTGTTGTCGCTCCCAGCAGCAGGTCTTCACGTCCTACGGGTCGCTCTCCGGCACGCGCCTGAACGAGCAAAAGAGCAGTACGTTGTGGGTCAACCGCCTACCCGAGCCAGCTTCCCCACTCCCGGCGGTGGCCGTAGTGAAGCCTCCCGGCGTGACGTGCAGCGCGGTGGGAATTTCTCCCACATTTGGGGACCAGCCTGGCGAGCGACATCGTGATGAGCGTGAACCGGGTTGGAGGGGAGGCTACGACCTCCCCATGACCGAGCGCAGGTATCTGACCTGCTCAGTGTTCTGCGGGCGTCCGTGGTACCTCGCACAGGGGGCGGTACCACTGAGAAACTTTTCCCGTCAGGTGCGCAGCTCTCTGTTAAGATTTTTCTGTACAGAGAAGACGGAGCTCGTCACTTGTCCTGTGCTCTCCCCCCAGCGAGAGCAAGGAGGATGGAGTTTTTCCTGCGTATACTGCACAGCCGCATTACCCAAATTGAAGACGATGTTGTCGATCCAGCACGAAGCGAACGACCCGGCAAAATACCTCGCGCGCTGCTTCGTGGGGCATACCCGCCGAGAGCTCGGTGCCGAGCTCACTGGCCCAACTTACGCCTGTGCCGAGATGCCACGCCACGCTTACCCGATGGTGTTTGAGCTGAACCGACGCCTCAAGGAGCAAACGCCCCGACTGGACATCGCGGCAACTGAAGCCACGCGATGCATATGTGAAACCTTATTGCGTTTCGGCAACGAAATATCAAAATTTGTGTATCCTATGAACTATATAATTTCTGTCAATGTCGCAAGAACCACTGGAACCATAAAGCGAAAATTTAAAAAGTTGATTTACAAATATTATTTTTACCACATTGATTTTTCGAGTTTCCTTCTATCTAATGTCCTCCAAGCCCGAAACGCATGCAGGGACGTTGGCGCATATCGACCGGTGGCCGAGTTTAGTTAAAAAAAGGATCCGAACTGAAGTTATAGTTTGAACAAAAAGAGTCATTCACGGTTGGTGAAAGTAGGTTCGTTTCAGTATTCTATACGTCATTCAAGAAAAGAATTCGATTACAATTGTAATTACTGTTGGTTAAATATATTCACTTAGATTACGTGAAGACCTGATAAAAGAAGTATTTGACTGTTATTTAAAAAGTAACATTACTTATCGATCACTTCAGATTTTGAAAAAGGAAAATTTCAACCAGCCTGAATATGTTTTTTTTTGTACTGTCAATTATTGGATTATAATCACCGAATTATAAACAGCCTATCTACTTAATCCACCTATAGTGGTAAGCCATGCTTCTGTCGGGAGTTTTTAGTTTGAGGAGTTCAATGTAGAAGACTTGTACCAACAAGGGCCGCCATTGGAGGGAAGGAAAACATAGTAACGGTTACAAGTAATTTTAGTCCTTCCAAAATTAATAAAAATACTCTTGTGAATACTTTTTAATGAACGTAACAAATTATTACAAAATTACTCCAAAAAGTAGTCAATTACAAGTAAGTTGTCTTTTAAATGAGTGCTATGCACATCTTGTTTGGTTACGTAACGATTAAATTTTAGTGATACTTAAATTTTTGTAATATTTTCTTTGAAAACTCGCGTGCCATAATAATAAAAAACGCATTATTACGTAATATATTTACAAATTCAAACCGAATACCTAAAACAGGACGATTTTCTAATCGTCTTGAATATACAGGGTGTTTTGTTCAGGATTTACAGGCTGCTCTTAAAGAAGGCCGTGAAAGCTACAATAATGCAGTCTTTTCAGATCCGTTATACCCCCGGGGGACATAATATAGGGGAAACCTTGCAGTAATACGTCGCTTGATTAGGTAAAATTGGTTACTTGTGATTTTTACTCTTAAAGATAAACACAGGATTCCAATGCTCGTTGAGCACGCGACGTTAGAACAATCGCTATTCCACCTCCCACAAAGCTACTCAGTTGTTCTCCTTACATCTTTGTAGTGGAAAAACAATTAAAAAAATTACAGAAGTGAACAAACCAACCGTCATCGGACTATCTGCTAGTAACTAACTTAAATTTTTTCACTCCGAATTATCAAACATTTTAAACAACATAATAGAGCTGGGCGCTGCTTAGAGGTTTAGCCCGGGTAATCAACACCCTTTAATCGATTAATTAATCGAATATTTGATCCCATTCTTTTCTATCCATATTATTTTTAAAACGTCTAATTAACTTTTTTATTGCCTCTGCTGAATATGGGATAAACTGCGCAGTATACAATTTCTATCATGAATCAACCAATAACTGCAGAGTTCAAAACAGCTGCATGAAGCAAAGGGGTTCCCTAATATTCTCCGGCGAGAGTGACCTCCTTTGATTGTTTACAAACGTTTCTGGTGCGCTAAACGAACACTCGCACGGCGTTAAAGTAACTGTTACACGTGTAATCATCTGCACTTGTCTGGAGTGACGAATATCGCTCTTACAGTTTAGTTTAGGTTAAATTTTCAACTAACGTTTGCCTTTCATAGAGGTATGGCCATTCACGTCTACGTGACTAACACGTTATTTTTTAATTTTGTTTTGTTTCGTCCAAATTTTGACGACCAACTGGTGATATAAAATTTCCGAACTAAAGCACTAGTCGATTATTCGGTAGGTTAAAGGATTTTTTTTTTATATTCTAAAAATTGAACAAATTACCATATACACGTAGATTTCCCACATGCTTCACTTGTGTTGAAGAGGTCAGCCGAGAAATAAATAACCCTTGAAGTAATGAAGCACTACGGTTGAGTTTGCTCACTGTGAATTTCGAAAAAAAAAAAAGATATATGAAATATGCACCGAACAAGTTACTCTAAAGCTAAAGTGCACTGGTAAGTATTTTGAGAAAGTAAACCTATTTTGTCATCCAAGTGAGGCGCTTTACGGCCCGAGTTCATGAAGCGAATATATCAATAAACTTCGTCCGGTGACTTTCGTTCTGCGCGTTGATTCAAGACAATGGCTGTTGTGCCGCGCGCTAAATGAACTTTACGAAGAGCATTTGCTCCATGGAATTCAAACTATATCTGTTTCCTTCAGAGGGGATATTACGCCAGTACAGCGACACTTAATTGCTTCTGATCTGGGGTTGTAAACGTGAATCGCAAATAGCGGCTGTCCTACCTGAAGACCGGTACACTACACGTCATTAACAAGATCGGCCCGACTGGGGATCGAACACCGGTTCCATGGGTTTCGCAGTGTATACTTTTGCACCACGTGCTTTTGTCTGGTATGTTCAAACAAACTTAACCATTGATAGTCATGGGAAACTCAAGTCGTTCATTATAATGTGCTCCAATGTAGTCCCTAAATCTAGACACATTTGACGTCTGACAGTTATATCACAGTATAAAGATGCATGTGGATAAACCTTGCAGGAAAACTTGCTGCAACATCGCATTCTTGCTTGTGCAACTCCTCCTGATGAAAAAGGAACTTATTGAGTGGCTAATGCCACGGCGCCTGATGGAACACCTTGCAGTGATAAACAATTTTATAAAAAAAAAGAGTGAAAGCAGCTTCATTTGTGCCATTTAGAAATATATACGTTCTCAAATAAATTGAAAACTCAACTGGCATTCTTTGCAGCGAGCTGTAAACTGTGCTCATATATGCATTCTTTTATCCTCTCTAGGTCTGTAAATCGAAGAATGTGTTTCAGTGTAATTAAAGCGAAAACACAAATTACGTGTGAAATAAATCACTGGAAGCCATACTTTGTGGGCATTATTTTATTTTATTGTCCCAAGAACAAACATCAAGACTCTGTAGGTTTGAGGCATTCAGGCGCAAAGAATTACGACCACATAATAAAGCTTAAACAAATTGCTTGTGAACTCTGTCGTTGACAAGCACAGCTGAGTTTTCATAATTATTTATTAATTAATATTTATTAAGCTTCAATTTATCATAATTTGGATATGAAGTATGGCCTTCAAAAATGTATTCATTATAGTTCAGTACCTTAACGGCGTCCGCAGTGATCCAATTTGTGGGGCGCTCGGCCCGCCACACGGCGGCCAAACCGGCGACTAGCGGGGGGGCGGCACCCGGCGCCGAGAGGGTAGAAAAGGGATGGCCCGTGTGGCCGAAAGCAGTTGTTGCCCCGAGTCTGGACCAGAGTCATGGTAATAAACCCTGTTTGACCCCGAGGAACGAGTCGTCTGGTTGATCGCCT
Organism: Ixodes scapularis; assembly: GCF_016920785.2. Lineage (NCBI taxonomy): Eukaryota > Metazoa > Arthropoda > Arachnida > Ixodida > Ixodidae > Ixodes > Ixodes scapularis. Next base: position 136,399,831 of record NW_024609879.1, on the reverse strand, counting down.
GCGGCGGACGACGGAAGGCGAACGCCACATCTGGCGCCCAACGTGGGGCTCTGTCGTCCGTCGTCGGTGATCTCGACCAGACGGTTCGTCCTCCCTTACTTCAACTTTGCATTTCTTAATTTCTTTTCGGTCGTTGATTCGTCGCGGTTCGCGTTTTTCATTTTTTCTATATCGCGTCGTGTTTTTCTTGTTCATTGTGACTTTTTGCGCGCTCGCCTATCACCGCGGTCTGCACGTCGCTGACGGTGCGGTTTTCTTGGCGTAGTTTGTTGGCGCGTTTTCTTTTTTTTCTTCCCTCGTGGTCGCGTGTGCTGTTTTTTTTTCCCTTGTCGCGCGTTTTTCTTTTTTCCATGCCTCCCAAGAAACAGTCCCAGCCCCCGTCCGACCACGGCGACTCCAGCGAAGAAGACGCGGAGCCCGGTCCGTCGTCGGCTGAGGTCCTGGCGCTCATGGCCCGAATGTCCGCCACCCTCCAGTTGGTGACGGAGCGCCTCGCAACCGGCACGGGAGGAGCCGGCGGCCATGTGCAGCAGCGTGGGCCCGAGCTTCACCCTCGGCTCACGGTCCCCGTGTACACGGGGTTCGACGACAGGAAGTCCGTCGCCGACTTCCTGGAAGAGCTGGACGTCTACGCCCGAGCGTCCGGCGCCTCGGAGAGCTACGTGCTCGAGCGCATCCTGCCCCTCGCCTTACAAGCGAGCGCGAGACGATGGTGGGTGTTGCAAACTCCCTTTCCGTCCCTAGAGGCGTTCCGCCGTAGCTTCCGAGAAGAGTTCCTGCCACCGGGGTACGACTCCCGAGTCCAGCGGGAGCTCGAACGACGTACCCAGCATCCAGAGGAAGGCCTCGTCGAATACATCCGGGCCATGCAGGAGCTGTTCAACCGAGCGGCGAAAGCTGCTCCCGAGTCGGAGAGGGTTGCACGCATCATCCGACAGAGCCACCCCCGTTACCACGTCTATCTTCAGGGGCGGCGGTTCGAGAGCGTGGAAGACCTCGTTCGTGCGGCGCGCGGCGTGCAAGACATGATCCTGGCCAGCGTGGACTACCGGCCGCCGCCCCCCGCCACAGAAGCCCTCGAACCATCGTGCGCGTGGTCGCCACCTGCACGCACCGCCCTGGAACGCACCCCTCCGACTCACCGCCCACCCGAAAGGGTCGGCGCCCACGCCTACTTGCCCCGCGCCCTGGACACCCTTGAGTGCACTCGGGATGGCGACGGGAGGCTCGGTGCTGCATCACCGGCTGGGGTCAGCGTGAGCTTAAATTCCCGACCGAGGGAAGCCCCAGGCGCCTGGGATTGGTCCCCCCAGGGCCCGCACTTGGGTGGAAGCCCGCCGCGGGTGCCGCGAAACCCCGAGAGGGGCCGGCTGCAGTTCCCGGACAGCGAAAGCTGGCTGCATGACCCTCGGCGAGATCTTCAGATGGCCGAAAGGCCCCAGCGCCAGCCGAGAGGCGGCTGGCAACGTGGGAATGACCCGGCGGAGCCGAGAGGCAGCCGGCGACGTGGGAGTGAACGGGGCAACGTGGGAACCCAGCGGCAGAATGACTCCTGCTACAACTGCGGACAGCGTGGCCACTTCCGCAGCCAGTGCCCACAACGGCGGCCCCGTGAGCAGCGAGAACTGCCTGACCAGGGAAACCGAGGCGGCCCGCGGCGCTGAACCCGGAGACCTCGCCGCCCAAGGCCGCCACCAGCCCCGGGAAATGTAAGTCGCCGGCAATACTTCCTTCTGTATGTCGAGTACGACCTACGAACCACAGCATCGAGCCTAGGATAACGATTTCTCTGCTCGGAGTTCTTTTCGCCGCCCTGTTCGATACCGGCGCGGGAGTTTCGCTTATCGGCGACGTCGTTTTTGAACTCTGCAAATCAAAAAATGTTAAGCTCCGTTGTTCGAGCACGCTTTTGCAGTTAGCATCAGGCGCGCAAACAAAAGCAGCAGGCGCAGTAAGGCTGAGGATTTCTTTCGACGGAAAAACGCGGCGTCAGCGTTTCCTTTATCTGCCAGGATTGGCCGTACCTGTTATCTTGGGCCGAGATTTCATTGCAGACGAAAAAATTTCGCTCGACTTTGCTGCCGGCGGGTATCAGCTGGACAACCAGCCACACGTGACCCCCTTCACCAGACGTGAAGACTGCGTCACCGGCGCAACCCTTCCGACCCACTACACAGCGCGGCCAGCTGCAGTTCTTCCTGATGGCATCCGAGACGCCCTCAACGCCTGCCCAGCAACCAGCTCGCAAAAGCAGCAGCTCGAGAGCATCCTGCAGCCGTTCGCAACGATGTTCACGGAAACCCCGGGCAAGACCGACGTGTTGCTACACCGCATCGAGACTGGTGACGCCCGACCACTGCGGTGCAACCCTAGGCCCCTCAGCGTCCACAAGCGAGCCCTACTAGACGCAGCACTACAGGAGATGCTGGATACCGGAGCAGTGCAAGAGTCCCAGAGTCCATGGGCCTCCCCCGTCGTCTTGGCTCCGAAGAAGGACGGCTCGGTACGACTTTGCGTGGATTATCGCCGCCTCAACGCAGTGACGGTGAGAGATTCGTACCCCTTTCCTTCCATTGACTCGGTTATGTACGCGATTGGCAACGCGAAAGTGTTCACCACTTTGGACTGCAGTCGAGGTTTTTTGCAAATTGAGATTGATCCAGAGGACGTGCCAAAGACTGCGTTCACTTGCCACAGAGGATTGTTTGAATTTACCCGCCTCCCCTTTGGCCTTTCCAATTCACCCGCTAGCTTCCAGCGCTTAATGGATATCGTTCTCGGCGACACAAAATATAAATTCGCCATGGCATACATGGATGACATCGTTATTTTTTCCCAGACTTTCGAGGAACACCTGAAGCATCTTGGGATCGTCCTCGAGCGCCTGCGCAACGCCGGCCTGACGATTCACCCTGACAAGGCGCAGCTCGCTTCACCACAAATTAACCTCCTTGGCTTTGTAGTGGACAATGGAGTTCTTCGCCCCAACGAGGACAAGCTGCGTGCAATAACAGAGTATCCGCAGCCACACGACGTCAAGAGTTTGCAGCGGTTTCTTGGATTGATTGGGTTTTATCGCCAGTTCATCCCTCGCTGCGCCGAGATCGCTAACCCCCTGACCTTGCTCTTGCGCAAAGGCGAGAAATGGCGGTGGGGGGAGGATCAACGCGTCGCTTTCCTTCAGCTCTCGAAAGCGATCACCGACGTCGTCTCTTTGAAGTTGCCGGATCTCAACCGACAATTTGTCGTCCAAACAGATGCCAGCAACTTCGGCCTGGGCGCAGTCCTCCTTCAGGAACACGACAACGTTCTTCGCCCAGTCGCCTTCGCTAGCCGCACGCTGACAGCGGCCGAGCGAAACTACTCCGTGACGGAAAAGGAGTGTCTCGCCATCATCTTCGCCCTCAAGAAGTTTAACATGTATCTCGATGGCGCTTCCTTTCAGATACAGACGGATCACCAAGCGCTCTCCTGGCTGAAGAATTTGCAGAATCCAGCCGGACGTCTTGCACGATGGGCTCTGACACTGCAAGCGTACGACTACACTATCGCCTACAGGAAAGGAGCAACTAATATTGTGGCAGACGCACTGTCACGGGCTCCTTTGCAGGTCCCTCCCACTGAGACGGAACCGAAGTTGGTGGGATTAACCGACATCGTGGCCCGCACTTCGGAGTCACGGTGGGGGACGTTGGTGAGCAGAGCAGACCTCCGCAAGGCCCAGCAGGAAGATGGACTTTGTCGACGCGTGTGCGAGAGGCTTGCGGCACGAAGAGCAAGCGGCACCGGAAGCGACGACGAGTCCGACTCGTACCTGCTGAGCGAGGACGGACTTCTTCTCCGCTACATCCCCCAGGCAGACGACGACAGCGATGGATCGCCTTTCCGGATTGTGATACCTCGGAAGCTGCGCAAATCATTCATCAGGTACTTCCATGATTCAGCATTAGCGGGTCACAGCAGCGGCAGTAAGACTTACGATAAGTTATGTCGTGTTGCGACTTGGCCAGGAATCAGGCAGGATGTACTGAAGTATGCTCGCAGTTGTCCAGTGTGTCAGAAGGCGAAACCTCGCGGAGGCCAACCACCAGGATTAATGCAGCCAGTCGTTAGCCAGTCGCCTTGGCAGATTGTCGCATGTGATGTCATGGGACCGTTTCCACGTAGTCCTCGCGGAAATCAGTACCTACTTGTTGTGACTGACCACTTCACCAAGTGGGTCGAACTGTTCCCCTTACGGAAGCTTCTTTCGCAGCGGATCTGGGACTGCCTTCTGTCCGTTTTCACGAGATTCGGCTTTCCTGCAGAGCTCATCACGGACGGTGCTTCGTACTTTCGAAGCAAGATTTTCATCGACACCTGCGCTGCGCTTGGAATACGGCACAAGCTGACTTCGCCGTATCATCCGCAAGCCAACATCACGGAGAGGATCAACCGCAACCTCAAAATGATGTTGATTTCCCACACAGCCCGTCACAAAGACTGGGATGCCAAACTCGACGAGATGGCATTTGCAACGCGCACCACGGTCAACCGATCCACTGGTTTCACGCCTGCCCGTCTCAACTTTGGTAAGGAGCTAACCTTCCCAATGGAAAATTCATTTCTATACACAGATGTTGCGCAGAATGGACGCCCATACGCGCAGTTCGCCCAGGACGTCCATCACCGACTCTCGTCGGCCGTTCGTGAAGCACGAGAGAACCTCGACGTCGCTCGTCTTCAACAGGCCGCCCAGTACGACAAGGGCCGCCGCAGTGTCCACTTTCAGGTTGGAGACCTGGTACTTCGTCGGACACATCCCCTCAGCGATGCGTCGAAAGGCTTCGCAGCATCCCTCGCCAACCGTTGGGATGGACCCTTTCGCATAACGGACACAATTTCCCCGCTGAGCTACCGCCTAGCACGACTGCATGGTACACAGCAGTACGGCCCAATTCACGTGTCTGAGCTCAAGCGTTACTGCGAGCCAGCAGTTTTTCCGCAGGTCCCGGACATCCCAGCTCCCAGCCAGCCCTTGGACCACGGAACTACGCCCAGGCGGTACAACCTACGCCCTCGGTGACTCATCACCTGTTCTATTCATATCCTTTTTTTTGGCTGGCTGCGTCTCTTCGCGGAGAGGGGGGGAGAGGATCAATCTCCTTCCCGCGGGTCTGCCCTTTGTTTTCACAAAGGGATTGTTCTGTTCGCGAGTGTCTCCGAGCATGTTTGACGTATCACAACCAGACCCGTTAATTCGTCCTTTTTCTTCGTGTGCCCGTTCTCTATTTCCTCCGCAGGATCGTCACTGCCACCAAGAGCGTTCCCGCCACGCCTATCATTTCAGGCGATTGGCGGCACGCTTCCCGCCGCGCCGTGAGCGTGCCTCCGTCGCGACTTGGACTGTGCTGGTAGAGGACCGCCCGGTGGGCTGGGCCTCAGCACTACGCTGGAGGGAGCAGCCCCGGCCCGAGCGTGGCGCGCCCCCGGAGTCCGTCCCCGAGCCTTTCCGGGGCAACACGTTGGAGGACCGGCACCCGCACGAGCCCGCGGCCGTATACAACGAGGCGGAGCGCCGCCTGCTGTGCCCCGTCTGCGGAGTGCCGGAGCTCCACCGCCTCACCCACCTGGCGGGCGCCTTGCACCAGGCCCGCGTCGCGGCGGACTGGGCTCGCCGAGCCGCGCCACCTCCTGCTGCACCTCCGGCAGCCCCCCGCCCGTTGGAGGTCGCGGAAGCCATCCGGATCCTCCGCCAAGTCCGCCCGGATCTGCTCCGCGACCCGGCCCACGAGGAGGCCATCTTAGACCTCGACCTCTAAAAGGGGGGGGAGGTGTGGGGCGCTCGGCCCGCCACACGGCGGCCAAACCGGCGACTAGCGGGGGGGGCGGCACCCGGCGCCGAGAGGGTAGAAAAGGGATGGCCCGTGTGGCCGAAAGCAGTTGTTGCCCCGAGTCTGGACCAGAGTCATGGTAATAAACCCTGTTTGACCCCGAGGAACGAGTCGTCTGGTTGATCGCCTGCGGCGGACGACGGAAGGCGAACGCCACAAATTTAAGAATCGGTTCAATTCGCACACCAACGTTTACAGAGATTCGGCTTCATTTAAAATTAATAAGGCGTCAGCTCAGGGTCATCATGATATTAACTAATGAAAGTGGTGTTTTAAGCATAACTTTGAAAGCTATTTCAACATAGGTGAAAATAGTTATACTCTGCGATTTCCAGGTCTCGGCCGCAAATAAAGAATGTTAGTTTACGGCCTGTGTTGTCAATCTGTGCCGACAGATAGCATGATAAAATAAGGCTTAAAGTAATCACAGTGGACCAAGTTGGTACTCTGAAGGACAATCTCTTTGGGCTTAATATATGATATCTTGCGAGTAGCGCCACAGCTCCAAGGCGCCTCTTCGATGGTTAATTTTAACTTAAATCAGAGCGCAAGCAGCTGAAGCGGCTAGTTATGGTACAAAAAATACGCAACATTTCGAGCTCCTCGCTCAGAGTATTAAATTCACTCCGTTCTCGGTATTTCATTTGAATTGAAGAAAAATTTGCTATACAAAAAAACGGAGTTGAAAACCCGTAAATTTGTATAGTGTTGTTCTTGAGTAGATCTCAGTGTTTAGCTATGCTATTCAAGGTGGTCTGCTGAACCTAAATATACGGGATGTTTTATTTTAATTAATAAGATTTACTCAGAACAGGGCGGGGGAGAGTTAGACAAGCGCAGCCTTCATCCCTGTGATCAGGCTTGGCAGATATTAGATGAGGACAAAATCGTCAAGATTAGATGACAAATCAGCTAGAATCTCTTAATTAACTTTTAAATGACTTATTATAGTGGTAATGTAGAAATCGCAGTATTGACGGCCATAGCTTGTACACGCCGGAAAAATAAAAAAAAATGTGAAAATGTATTGTTCTAAAATAGTATTCGATAACTTTTCGAGTTTTGCCCAAGTTACTAATCGTGCGCACAAAAGTGCATCAAGCCTTGCCCACAATGATGCTTGAAAAAGTGACGTAGTCATTTAGGCTACGGCGTCACTTATGTCGTCGCCGCATCCGCCAAAGACTCGCTGGTGAGCTCGTGACGACGCGACATATACGACTACGTCATTCTTCCAAGCGTAATTGAAAGCAGGGCTTGGTGCGCTCTTTTTGGGCGCAATTTTTAAATTGGGCGAATAAAGGCGAAACTCGATCGATTAATATATCTAAAACAATTACCTTCTCGCAAATTATATACATGTATTTGGGCTCTAATTGTTATTGCCGTGAATTAGGCAGTTTCAGCATATCGCATAAGAACCAACGATTAAAACTGTATTTAAAAGGGTTTAGTTACTTAGCCAAGTTACCGTGATGATTATTCCTTCATCTAATGTCCACTGAGTCTCATAAAAAAGCGGTGAAGACAGAACTCCGTTAACTTTCATCCCCTATCTTTAAAAAAAAACATGATTGAATTAAAATTGAATACCCTGTATATTGCTAGAATATTAGAATCATGAGCACTCGACCTCCTGATTACCGTCGTTCTTGCACTCGAAATTTGAATGCTGTGGACACGTATGATGCAGAATGATATGTCCGTAACGCGCCGCGAGCACCAAACGGCGGTTACCACGAAGAATCGCACACGTCGTGTTAAAACACAAACATAAACAAGTAGCGCACACGACTGCCCACAGCACTGGCCTTGCTGCTTTCTCACTCAGAAGTTGTTTACTCGAAAAATGACAAGAGCACTTGTTTTCCGACAGCCACAAAACTCATTGTTCTTTGAACACCCGAAAGGGCGAGATGAAGAGATTTTGACGCTCAACAACAGAGCACATAACGGGGGCTTCAGCGACTACTGGAAAAATTCCTGCCAGCAGGCTGATTGAGAAACAAAGAAAAACCTCTTTTCGCGAACAAGCTATCAAACACGGTGGACATCAGAGCTTGCAAAATATTAGCAAGATAATAAACAAAAATCCTCGTTAAATAAACATGGTTCCAACTCGAAGCTTGTTGAACGTTCTTGGAAACCCCATAATCGGCCAATTTTAAGTAGACTGACGATCTCCTTTATGTCGAGCTTGTCTATGTTGTCGAAGAACCCGCGGAGGTAGCTTACATTTGAAGTTTTTTTTACATGGGATCCCTGAACTAACCTTGATTGCTTTTGTTGATGTTTGGCACACAACAAGAAGGCCATTGAAACGATTTTCTGCAACAAATCCCAGTTGCTGGTTTGATTTCGTAGTGCGGGCGACCAATGGGGCATTGCTGCAGAAAGAGGCCAAGACGGGCGAAGTGCGCAAAGGAGCAAGTGGACAGAGACATTCTCATTGGTCGGTAATCGGTTACATCTTTATAATTACTGACTCGATGTCACGCGCACCCTCTGTCCGCGGTGCCTCCATCTTGCTCCGACAAAAACCATATCAAAACCGGAAAACGGAACGATGCGTTCCCGCTCCCGCCTTTTCGGCTGGAAAAGTGCACACTTTCCGCTCTCCGCTTTTGGTTTTGGCACATTTTACTTCCTCCTTCTTGTTGCTTTCGCCTCGTTCATATGTTTTAAACTACGTGCTAACTAGACCCCTTAATCACTTAATTGAAGACTTCCCCCCCCCCCCCCCGCCTCCCCCTTCCCCCGGGGAGGGAGCGAAAGACGAGGGTCCTTTCAGACACTGGACTCTCCTGCAATTCAGGGAATAGGTCAAAGCTCACAGCGGATGCCGTGCTTTGTTTTGTACGTTTCGAACAAGAATTTGATAGCCAAAATACTGAGCGAAAGTTTCCAACGTAAACAGATCACTTTAAACGGGGTTCACTACTACGTTGATGCACTATTCGCTATTTCTTCCTCAGCTCGGCGAGCTTCAATGTTCACCTTGACGTCAGAGGAGAAAACAAACGTCACAATCAGTGTGATAATATTTATTAACTTTTTAATTCTTTGTTTTATTAGTCATATTGCAGTGGCCCTATAGACGGCGCTTGCTATTAGCCACTTGACAACTTGTATAAATGTGCCAACATGTAAAAAGTTTTAAGATATTGATTGGCCAGTTTTCTCCGTTACGTCACCCGATTCCCAAACGATATGCTGAAAGTGCGCCGGAATTCCGTCTCGAGGTAATGCTTAGGAGTGATGTTGCCCGTCAAGTCACGTCGTCATTAGGGAGTTTTCGCCGATAGTTTTCACCCTCTCGCAACGCTCTCTGCAATCTGCTACTATACCCTGTTCAAGGCCACCGGCGCGCAGGCGCAGTGGCGGCTTCTTTGTTGCGGAGGGCATAGCGAAGGGGGAAACGCGGTCTTCGAGAACTCCCTATTATCTCAACATTGCCTCCTTGGCAGATGCGCCGACAGCGTGCAGTTAAGATAATTACGAGGTGCCCTAACACCAAGAACATCACTCCTTTAGTTTTATTCTGTACAGGGTCTCGCAGTGCTTTTTCTGCATATATTTTCATAATAATGCATATCTCAAAACTTGTTACCTTTTATCCGAATCTCTAAATTGACCTAGGTTTTGATAATAACGTCGGTCAATACTGCAATTATCACACTGCATGTAAAACAATTACTCAAAAGACTATTAACATAGTTTAGTTACCTAATCAAACTACAATTCTAAAAGAAGCATTAAACGATTTCAAATTAACTTTTAATTCTGACGGTATATCGTTCATGAGATCAAGAAATAACAAGCACGCCACATTAGGAAGGCTAAATCCTAATTTTTGCCACGACATTTTGCTAAAGAGTATTTTAAACTCTCTCCCTTGAACTCTCGCAACCAAGCTATTGTTCCGGGAGCGCGTCTTCGACCGGGGTATTTGGAGTCCTATGCTGCACTTACATCAAAATCGGTCCCGAAGTGGCAACAAATGAAGTCACAGAAGCCGGAGTGTCATGTCGCGATCCTGGCGGTTGGTCGCAGAAATGCTAACGTGAAGCTGCGAGAAGCTCGAGCGAACGCGAGTGTTGCTGTCGTCACGGCGTCCCAACATCTGCCTGCTGAAACTTTTGTGGACTGCCACACTGGAGAGCGACCTGTAGCAGAATAGGCGTCGGCCAAATATAAACACCACGGCTAGAGTGACGCCGACAGGATCAAGACTGGCGACAGCGTGTAACTTCTATGACGTCATCAGGAGCAAATCGAGGGACCACTCACAAGCCGGAAACACACCAGCCGGAGACGCAATCCAGGCACCGTAACCAAGCCATGGAAGCTGAATGTATGAACGGGTGGATTAATGAATGAGTTGTGGAGAAAATGTCTTTTTAATGGGAGCTATAGCTTGCGCCAACTAGCAAAGTAACCGCCACGTCACAACGTGTCGGAGTTAATTTTTTCCTCGTTTTTGAGCGCATCAGCTAAATTTAGCTTCGTATCTGATACGAGTAGTGTGTCACTCGAACTATGCCCGCAATCGGTGAAATCGCCAATGAATATCCTCGACGGAAATAACCAAGTTCAATATCCGGCTGCATAAGCCGCAGCGTCAACGCGAGCGCGAGAGGTGTCCCCCCCAGGAGTTTAATTATGAATTTATATTACTTTTGCTTCTAGCTTTTTGTGTAAGCAACCGAAATGTTAACCGTGAACAGTCTGTACTGAGTAATCGATACTCCTCCGCGGCCGGTTCCGGCGTTTTGCCGCGTCCCGGCGTACGGAAAAAGGACCATACTTTCACTATACCGAAATATTTTAAGCTGAACTTCACTCAGCCGCGACATATCCGTAACCATGGCGTTGATCCCACAACCGTCGCGGACTAACGAGTCCTACAAAGCAATCGTTGTTCATATAGTGCCTTCAGTAGGTGGTCGTTTCAACATCCTTGCGTCGAACGTCGACGCAAAAACGTTGTTTCGACGCAACGCGACGCTTGACTGACGAGGGCGCCCTCGTTCGGCTGTTTCAACTTCCGCTTCCGATAGAAAGGCACAAGGTGCCTCTCTATCGGAAGCGGAAGTTCATTAAGAGACCTACGGAATTTAGCCGCGTAGTTGCACAAAATACTTGGTTTCTAGTAGGCGCCCAGGTCGGGTATTCTACTGGCATAACTAAAAGTGCCCTACCGCAGCTCTTCTTTTTTTGAAAATTTGGTACAGCTAAAAAAAAGAACACCCTGTACTTTACGTTATTGCCACGTGATTTTGCATGTTAATAGCTGAGGTCAATCGAGCCACAAGAAAAAAAAACAGATGTGAGTTTTTTTTTATGCATACGTGGAGGCAAAACTTTACATGGACACTCATGTTATCCCTGAGATGACTTTGTTATCCTACGACGACTTTCTATCGCAGGCTGTAGACAATTGAATAGACGGAGGGTCGTTGCGTTCTGGGAAAACTCGTCTATACCCGGTTAAAATAACTTATTGAGCGTTTGTCTGTAGTTTTCTTGTAACGTTCATTGCACAACAGCCGCCTAAGGTGACTCATCGAATGATCGTGCATCTGTAGCATTCGGGTCAGAGATATTTCTATTGCCGGTCAAACAGAACCATATGGTCACGTACATTCTATTATAGCCGGTTGAAAAAAACAAAGTGGTCAGGAGACTTTAAATATATACGAATTTTATAGCCATCTAAGGACGACTAAATGTTTAAGCATCTACTGTTTGAAGACATGTGCCCGCCTTACTACACGTACGCGGTTAAAAAAAAATTGAATGGGAGAGATTCGTTAAGCTGAGTGCCATAAAATTTCCTATGGTTGGATATTTATTTTTTATGGTTGACCTTAGAAGACCACACCCCGATATAGCTCAAACATTGAATTTTTCATAAACTTCTAGAGACCATTTTTTATAGATAGCCGACTCTTCAATGTCCAGTTCGTGCACGACATTACACCTCATCCGTTTAGCATCGCTAGGGAGGGTGGTCGAAGTCTATAATAAACAAGAAACGCGAGTCCAAGCTATTTCTCGTTTATCAAACAAACCCGGCTCAACAAGAGTACGTTAGCAGTGTAGAGGTTGTTTTTTTTTTTCAGTAGATGGCAATACAAAAGCCTGATAGTACTTCCGCAGTAATACACCGCTTTCCGCGCAAGTATTCACACTTATGCAAAGAAAGTATCAGAACTAGTTTTAAATTGAATGGAAAATAGCACAACTTGCTGTCTTAAACACTGTGACCATCCCACGACATCACATCGTGGTTCCCACGACATGCATACGTCACGGTAAATCAAGAAATAATTTATTCTTTAGTTGCGATTACGATGCAGAATCATATTTTGCTGAAGGATATGTGTTCGCTCTTACTTGTTGTAAGGCAAACAATACGTTACATACAAGCAACATGTAATTCCAAAGTTCACATTTTTCTACTGCACTTTATTCATACGTATATGCCCGCCAGAAGGTTAAAATCAGGGCACGAAAAACAACTTCCACGTCCATCATTTCAAAAGGTCATGCAGACCTTACCATCTCGTGTGCACAATAGAAAAGGCACGTTTCAAGAATATATATATATATATTTTTTTTTTGAAACCTAGAATGTCTCCTAACATCACAATGTGAGAGATTTCGTCATTGTCTGCCTCGTCTTATATACAGTCAGTCCGGCTTCAATCGTATGTCGTGAATTCAATAATTTTTTTCAGAATGTGGCACGCTCTTCTGAAAAGTTTTCTATGGACATATTTCATTGGGGTGCTGGATGGCGCGAGTAAGTAGTCATTATAAAATGTTATGTTTGTCAATCATAATCATGTGATAATATAAAAAATTACACAGTAGGAAACAGTATGCGTTTTCCTCTAAATGAAATTGTGTCCTTCAGCTATTTATTTATTTGATTTCTTGTGAGTGCCACAGAAAAATCAATCGGCTTTCTTAGTCATACACTCAGAAACAACATATCTAATCCACAAAATAATTGGTCTACATATCGGGGTTAAAGAAAAACGTCAATGCACTTTCGAAAGTTTTCTTCGGGTCAAAAACTGTCAATATTAAGACTACCTGAGCTAGATTCGAATTTGTTGAAAACCAGTTGCAAACGAGTCATGGAATCAGTTTTGTACAAAAGGAAAATTTAAAATAAGCTGTAAATATGGCTCACCCTCTGAGGAACATGGAAACGTACACAGTTCAGTAGCGCCGGTGAGTCTGGACCACCATCTAGAATATCGTTCCGGAACATACAATCCCCAATCATCCGTCTAGTACACCAATATTTTAGGCCAATCAGATTACAAATTTTATAGTTGTATAACATACGCTGGGGTTTTAAATAACGATCATAAAACACGCGTATAAAGTTTCTCTAGATGTGCACAAAAGTAGACGATTTGGTCAATCCAATGGAGTTCCTTACGACTGAAACAAACTTCAAGCGGCTTCGCGAAAGGGAATGAATAACATGAGAAAACAAAGTGGGCTCCTAAAGATATTAGATATACGGATTACGGCACCTAAAACGCAAAGAGACTAATTGATAACACGCGTAACCTGGAGATTAAAGCTAGTCTCAGTATCTACATGAATACCCAAGTACCGAGTCAGAAACAGCGGCTAATTAGTATCTAAAGAGTAGCGGAATTGCATAATGTCAAGTTTTCAACCTAGAGAAATCTTTTTTTTTTTCGCTTTGTATAGGGCAAGATCATTAGACATGCACCACTTATAGATGAAACACGCATCACATTGGAAGCAACACTAGCGAAAATCAGAATACTTCGAGTGTACTTCTGAAGAACTTAGTGCGCATACTTTCTTCATAATAGTTCTGTGTGAATATGGCCGATTTGGAGTTCACTCTCGGTGTACTTGGGGCGCGCTTCTAGTGTACTTTTAAGCCATACATTGGCTGTGCACCCCCTATATTTGAAATGATCGAAACATTTGTGCTTAGAATATACTACACATGCCTTTAAGCGTGCATAAATTTATACTCTTCAGAAATACAGCTCAGCAGGTTTAAATATCATTATGCGTGAAACAATAAAACCAGAAGCTCGTGTATAACAAATTGATAGCGATGGGACACGTGTGTGTTATGCTTGTATTTGCTTCTTTCTTTTTAAAGCGCAGCTCTTAGGCGCCCGTGGGCGATTGCCGGCTTGAGCGGCGTCGCCATCAGTGTCGGCGTCGGCGCAATCGTGGGTTGCACTATGGGACATTTCCCATAATAATGTCACACGTGACGTCATGTCTGACGTCACGACGGTCACTTGTGACGTTACCGCGCATTGCATTATCGGTAAATTTCCACGCTAAAATTGGCGGACAAATTTCTCATTAAAGTTAGAGGGAAATAATTCCCCGCTAAATTTAGTAAAAAATAATTCCCCGCCAAATTTAGCGGAAAAATTTCAAAGCTAAATATACCGTAAGAAATTCCCAACTGAATTCAGTGGGACAATGTTTCCACTAAATTGAGAGGAAAAATTTCCCGCTAACATTAGCGTAAAAAAATTCCCCGCTAAATTTAGCGGAAAAATTTCCCAGCTAAACTTAGCGGACATATTTCCGTGCGAAATTTAGCTAAAAAAACTTTCCCGCTAAATTCAGCGGAAAGTTTACCCGATAAATTTAGCGGAAATAGTTCCCCACCAAATTTAGCGGAAAAAATATCATGCTAAATTTAGCGAAAGATTCCCGTAAAGTATAGCAGGAAAATTCCCTACTAAATTTAGCGGGAAAAGATTCCCGCTAAATTTAGCGAAAAAGAATACCCCGTTACATTTAGCGGGGATTTTTTTCTGCGAAGATTAGCGGGAAATTTAGAGAAAATTTTCCACTAAATGCGAGGGGAGCAGGACACGAGGTGGGGAGGGTACAGATGAGGAAGAGGGGCATACTTTCCTCTTCGTTCCTTCCCCTTCTCCTCCTCAAGGGCTGCGCTCTAATTCGGCGTTAGAAAGGATTGTAAACTTCTCATTTTTGTATTTCAGGAGCTTTCTATTTTTATTTTTTAATTAATATGACTGCTGTGCCTAGTTTGGACATCTGCTCTTCCGAGAAAGTCGCGACTACCGGCACATTCTTTTACACACCAACTGACACCGACACAAACGCCCGCGTACAGATACGGTGCAAGGAAGAATGACAAAATTACAACAGAAAAACTCTATATTTAATAGGAGTTCCAACAAGGATTCAAAAGAGCAACACCAAAACACCCCATCAGTTTTTATCACGCTTCAAGCGAATGATCGAGAAACGCCAAAAAACTTGGTGGCGTAGTTATGATGAAGCGACAGAAAACTCCAATCCTAGACGTCACAGAGCAGACTCACATGCCAAACTTTTGGAACAACTCAACCGGACTCGACACCGCTTAAAACAAACACTCCGGCAGCACGCCGACACTGGGCAGCGTTGGGGGAACATTGCGCACAATATTGGCCCAGTTTCATGTTTTGCACCGCGCGCTGCCCAGAATTGGGCCAATATCGGTTAACGAATGTTCCTAAAAATGGCCCAGAATCGGCAGTTCTGGGCAGAAATGGGCGAATATCGGTAAACATGGCCGCGGTCGCTGCGGTGTCAGCGGACTTGGGCCAGCGGCCAAGCCAACGTTTCTATAGAGTAAACCGATCAGTTGTGAAACTGCCATAGAGCCTGCTCTGAAAGAGTGGCACCGATCCGTACTCGGGAACCGAGCTAAGAGCGACCGCAACGCCGCCATTTCTCTCGCACCGGCCACTCGAGGAACTGCACGTGACTTCTATTTTGGCTTTAATCGGCCATTTATGGCTCCGAAGCAGATACGGTGGACTGGGCTTCAAGGGCCTAGTCCACCGTATCTGCCAGTTCACCCCCGACTCCCAAGCGGACTCTGGTCTACCTCCTGATTGAGATGATTTCGTGAAACAAACACAACACATTGCTGAATAACAGTGATATTTCTCACTGTTAAGGCTGCGGTACCACGGCGGCCATCTTGAACAAAACATTAGTTGAACCACCAGGGCGGCGTTGGCTGTCCGTATGAGCAAATGCTGCAAAACCTGCGCGCCAATTTCGAAACCCTTTTTCCCGTCGCTTGCGACCTTGAGTTTCCTTCTCGACTCTTACGCCCCTCCTTTCACGTGTTCACCCTCTGGCGCGTCGCGCCCACGTTCATTGTTGGGAGGACAACGTACCGGATAATCCCCAACTTGAGGCCCCCTGCCAAAATTGTCCGGCTGCCAAGTGATTTGAGCGAGATGTGGTTTTGAAGCGGTATGGAAAAGTGGGACCGTCAATTTTGAACTATGCCTTTTCGATACTGCATAAGTTGTGTACGGGGCTGGCCAAGGCACGGGTGCGAGGACGTAACTGTATACAATGCTTGGGTTGCAGGAGCACTCGCGCGTAGAAATGGTAGGACGCGCTTTCTGAAATCACACGCCTACATTCCGCAGCGTTGTAATCCTACGAGTAAAACAGAGTACATCTTTGGACAGTGCGTGAGTTGATGCCGGCCGTACGAAAGACACACCTCGCGCTTCCTGTCACTACTGCCTCTGCTTGCACGCGCTGCCGATTGGCGGTCCTTTCTTTATTTTGTTTCGTCGCTCTTTTGAAAATACTGAAACTAATATTTTCTCAGACCCTGCTCATCGTACCTCTGCACTACAGTTGTGTAAACACATTGTGATGTAATTTGAGATATGGGACGGAGTGTCTACATTCTTATTTCGTGTGTAATGCCGGCATAATATTCCTTTGCTGCCAGAGGGTCAAAATAATGGTAGGGTTGGCAGCAAAAACTATTTCAATGACCGAATTATGATCAAACACCAGTAAGAACATAAAAAAGAAATCACAGGGGACAATAAAAATATTGCTACAAGAGGATGGTGCGCGGGGCACAAACAATATTCGGAGTGACGTTGAGGGAACGCGACAAGCCAGATCTTTCCTGATGGCAGCCGTAAAAGTTGATTGGTGCCTCGTTTTGATCGGCTTTGCACGGAAACTCGTCGACTACCGACTATCTTGTCAGTGGTGAACATAGTGAGCATGAACTGGATGATTTTTTTGTTGTTTTTGTTTCTGTAGTTAAATGAGAGTATGGAAATATGAGACATCCGCTGACGCTTGCGTCGGCTAACGGAACCTCAATCGCCGATTGCGGCCGATGTCATGGGCGTATACAAATACATCAAGTCGTCTGGGCGGGAGCAGTTGAAGCGCCGCACTTTTTTGGCCGGTCAGTAGAGACTCCGCGAATTCTGACTCGAGGCTACTCTGTGCGGAGGGAGCCGCTACTGAGCGCGACCAATCGGAAACTAAGGATGGCTGAAATTTCCTAATTGCCATGAGATTTGAAAATTCGTTCTTGCCGTCGTAGTAAATTCGTCCGAATCGCTATTCGATTTACTAATCGATTATTTGGATGAAAAGGTATATTTCAAAATTCGTACGTGGCTCACCAAATGGCAATAAACTTGGTATAGGATTTCAAACCTATATAGTGTCGCCCTAATTTACAAACTTGTTTCACTTGAAATTAGAGTTCACGAGCAAGCGAGCTGGTGGAAGCCTATACTAAAAAGGCCAGAAACAAGAGAAACAAAAAATAAATAAATAAGAGCGGGATAAGCGCAACACAGTCTCAAAGCGGTAACCGTTCTTCATTAGGTGATGAAGAGTGGTCCCCGCTCGAAACGTCGTAGTAAACTTCGAATTAGTAACTCTGACAGTACGCATTTTTGCCTTTGTATATATATATATATATATAGAGAGAGAGAGAGAGAGAGAGAGAGAGAAAGAGAGATAGGTAGATAGATATTTTTCACTATTTGCTGACGGCCGAAACTAACTATGCAACACAATTTTCGCTAAAGGCTACCGTTATTTACAAAATATGACGAGCGTAGTTATTATATCTGCAATAATTTGATAGCAGAAACATAATTCGATCAAGCTACTTGATGAGTTGGCGTTCAATGAAGCGGTGTTCAATGAAATGTCCACTATTCGATGAAACGCCAATCAATAAAACAGAGCTTCATCGGACGAAGATGCCTAGCTGTTGTGATCCGCAATATTTCGCGCAAAAACGAAAGACACCAGAATAAACAACAAGTAAAACCACAGAGCTGCCCCGCCTCATATCACCCTCAGTTGGAGCTCGACTGACACATTGCGCCGATCAAGCATCACCAACAGCTCAACACCTAAACGCCACGGCGTTCACGATCTTTGTTTGGGTGATTCCACCCACTAATATAACAACTCATACAATGCGCCGTGATAAAGTGCTTTTTGTCTTTGTGTATGTGTTTTCGTGACATCTAACCTCTGTTTGCGCTCTGACTAAGAATGAAACCATGTATACTAAAACATCGATAGTGGTCTCTATTTTTAGCAACGCTCGCACACGTCTTGTCTTTGACGCAGTGGAATATCATCTCCCATACACGGACATTTGGACAAAATAGGTTGGTCGGCCTTCACTCATTAGCTGCGGAACGTTTTGACCGTGACGTATGTATAACTCAAAGAAGCACCGGCAGGCGGGTGCCCCTTTGAAAACAAATCATGCTCGCGTAGAGATATTTAGCGGCTATAGTATAGTCCGTGGGTATTTATTTCTAGGCCAACTCGTCGGCGTCAGTCAGAGGCGCTGGAGGCGTGATGAAAATGCTGGCAGATGTCGGCTTGACGAGCCCCACACTCTCCCCTTACAGCAGATGGCAAATAAACCAACAACAATATTTGTCGACGGGCAATTGATTGAAGAGGCCAATCGGTAGTAGGATGACTCGACAAAGGGTAATTCATCAAAAATTCCAACTCGTTGACAATTGTCTGTGAGGCCATTCAGTTTCCACATTGCACTCATCTTTTGTATTAGAACACATGCACATGTTAGACATTTTAATATAAGCAAGTTTCGGGCACCGGATATGTTTTTGAAAAGCTGTTTCACCGAATTTCGCATCTCCCG
The DNA here is from genome assembly GCF_016920785.2 of Ixodes scapularis. NCBI lineage: Eukaryota > Metazoa > Arthropoda > Arachnida > Ixodida > Ixodidae > Ixodes > Ixodes scapularis. The sequence goes on along the minus strand of NW_024609879.1, from coordinate 136,380,931 downwards.
GTTTGTCGAATTTTGATATGAAATCATAATATAATTATTATACTTGTCACTTCTTCAATTAGAAATGGTTACAAATGATTATAAAATAAAAGTAGGCTTTCGCAAAAATTATGTCGATTATAGGCTATGCCAACGTAGCCGAACAGTAAAAAAAAAATGTTATGAGGGTGTTTTTGTTAGGGTTCAGGAAAGACAAAGGCGATTCTTCAAATGAGCACTGGTCACACAGGCCGACTGGTAACATAATTAAAATAAAAGCACCGACTTCACAGAACAGGAAAAAACAATTTCACTAGACGTTTCGCCTCCATGAATAAACGCCTCCATGAATCATGAATAACCAACTCGCCCAAGCTGAAGTTCTGACCAGTTTCGCCTCCCTTGCGGGAGGCATCTTCAGTAGTTACACAACAATGCCTGTGTAAGCTTCGTGGAGAGGGCCGCGTTTTTTGTTACACACGGATGTGTGTGTCCCTGCGAACTAACCACGATTCTAGGATTTTCGGGACCCCCATCTGTCATCCCTCGCCAAGGTCGTCGCGGCCGGGAAGTCAAAATAATGCCCTATTGTCCACACATAGTACACCAGTTCAGACTTCAGTCGGGTCGCGTGGGATGCGCACGTGACGTCACGCTTGTGTTTACAAAGCAAATGAAAAGTTCAACCTCAAGTCAACGCTATTTATCAAATATGTCCGTACTTCGTGGAGAGGGCCGCGATTTTTCTTATACACGGATGTGTCTCTGAGAACAGACACGATTTTAGGAGATTTTCGGGACCCCCATCTTTGTCATAGGGTGACTCGTTTATCGGACTGTTCGTCGCAGCGAGAGTACAGGGAAGGATAATAATTCATACCCTATATCGTGCAGAAGAGAAGAATATAAAAAAAAAAAAGAAAACGAAGCGAAAATTTCGATTTCTTTTCTTGCGGACAGGGCATTGTAGGTGAACGTGGCTTCCTTGTTTGATTCGCCAAAGTAGCAACAAAGCGGCATTTTACGATCGAGCGAGCACCGTCGGAAACACTGCCCAAAATAATTTTATAGGGAGTTTCACGGCTTTCCACTGCGACATAAGCACGTGGATAGAGAAACAAATATTGACAACAATAAATGTCGAATATTTTTGGCACGCTCACACCTGGTTTTTCTTCATAATTTGATGACTCATATGTTGATTTTATTTGCGGAACCGTACTTCTGACCGGCAATTGTATTGCGTACGCGAAGCTTTTGCGTGCGATCCAGTACAGTTAATTATTTTTGGGGTGTCCAAGTTGAAGCGGCGCGTGTTATTTTTCGATCTCTGTCCGAATGATACAAAGTTTCACGTCTTCACCCTGTGAGTGAAGTGAGTTGGTCAGTGCTAGCATCGAAGGCTAACTTCGAATTCTAATTTGGAAATAATGTCTCTGTTGCCGCATCGCGGACAAAGATATATATGCTCTTATCACTGTAGCAAAATAATGTGGCAGGATTTGTGCTCTTGTTATGATCGTGTACCATTGTAGTCGACGTCATCCCAGCACGGCGTATCGTTTTTGTATTCGGTTCAGCCCTGCAAACCACACTTAGGAAAAAAATGAAAGTTTGCACCTTGTTTGTTCAATTTTTTGTTATACTGCAGAAACACATTGCGCCCCGTGTTTTTGAAGGCACGGTAGACGGTGGTGACGGTGAGGTGACCGACCCCCATGTCAGCCGGCGTCTCGCTCGACCTCCTCGGAGGACATGTCGTTTTTACTGGTGACTGGTGCATACGTGGAGCAACTCCGCGCGAATTGCGTTCTTCATCTCAGAGAAGGCAATACATGACTCAGCTCTATCTCGTCATCGCTCCAAAATGACAAGTCGAATTCGCAACTGTAGTCGGTGACAGGTCAAGAACGAAGTGGGAGCTCCTCCCACCCTGTTCCACTTCAGCGGAGCGAACGGGGGAGAGGAGGTCGCCCCCTCTCCAGCGTTCGCAAATGGCAAATTTTAGTTTATTAGGCCACTAACTGTCAATTTACTCTCGTTCCTTTACGTCCGCCGCAGCCGATAATGTTATCCCCGGGAATACCAAAAGTATAATTTCTTTCAGCCAAAAAAACAAAACAAAACAAAACATAATAATAAAACGCCCGGTATATCACAGCTTTGACAACGCTTCACGTATGTGAGGTTCGATGACCGACAGAGAACCACCGCTGGCCGTGCTCCCGAAGCGGGGAAGTGCAATTTACGGAGACCGATCATATTATCAGAAAGGTGCAGACTAGGAAGCCTTCATGTGCGCGAAGCGCACATGGAGGCACTCTAATGCAGACAATCCAGGAAAAGTATTCTTGCAACTATGAGGTTCCAGTTGTACTTACACATGCATTATCGTCAAATTTGACGGAGTTCCTTCCAACACTAAAGAGTTGTCAAGAGTGAAGATTATAAAGGAGAATATCAGCAGGAATCTATTGTCTGTTTACTGAAAACAAAACAAGCATCAGAAAAACGCATTTGGGCGGCCGGGGCGGCCAGAAGCACGGACTGCGCGCACCCGAATGGGAGGACACTCCTAGCAATTTGTTTTCAGAGCCACGGTATGCCGGCTGCCGGCCAAATAGTCACATTAATTCTATTATGGCTTTCGAAACGTAAATACACGCTCGAGAATTTTCAACAATATCACGCGAGCGCCGACCGGCCTGTAGATCAGCGCATCGTCACGGCGCGAAGTAGCGATATCAATGACAGTACGCGCGTGCGCAGAAGAAACGCGCCGAAGTCGGCGTCGGCTGCTAAGCTGTTTCCCCAATCACGACCCAACCCTGGCGCGACGCCCACCGCTTGCTCCACCCCATAGGCAGGGGACCTAGTAATCAAAGCGACACACACGGTACGCCAACACGAACAGCAGCCAGTAGGAAGGACACCGACACGAGCTTAGTCAGCGAACGAAAAGACAGACACAAACTTCACTCTGGGCAAACAGAGCAGGGGTAGTTACAAGGTTGAGAGGCGTGCGCAGACGGAGGTAAGCAGTGCACAATAAATACGCGAAAACTCGCAGCAACCGAAGAACCACGCAGCAAACACGTACGTGCACACGCACCAGAAGCACGTGCGTCACGCTGCGTATCTACGCGGAACTGGCGATTTTGGCATTTCGGTAATTTGAAACTTCGATATCGATTGCGTGAACAATTTATTCAGCAAACTGAACCGGTGAAGCCTCGCATAAAAAAAAAATCGTTTGACAATATGAAAGCGACTGAAATTCTTCCTAAAAGCTATATTAGCAGAAAGTACCGTGTTATAAAGGACCTCACGAGTTTCGACCAAGTTTTCCAGCACGTTATTTTGCAAGAAACGGAAGAAGCCAAGTGTACAACCAGTTTCCGAAGCTGGCAACCACAGCTGGAATCAGCGCCATCCTCGGCAGTTTCCTGAACCTCGCGTAGTCACATTTCAGCCACCGCCACATAGAGGGCGCAACCAGACATCCAATTTGTGTTTTCTGTATGTTTTATGATTTTTTTAAATAAATAGGCTCGATTAGTGAAAATGTGGGCTAATAATCAGGACCTGGAACAGTAATCTCCATTTAATACTAAAAATATCGGCCTAAATGTCTGCCAAAAGGGGTCAAAATACTCGTTTTTGACTATCAACAAATACGTGATTTCACCTATATTCAAACTTTTTTTATGGAAAATCAAAAGTGAAATTTAGAAAAAGGGCCTCGCTTTGCAAAGCAGAATATGTTTTTCTTTGCGGGCCTACAATTTTATTCATGTGTGCCAATCCCTAAGCGCTGTACCACTGTACTACCAAATGAAGTTTGCCAAAATTAACGGTTTTTGTCACTTTTCACGTGAGCATTCCGAAAAAAGTTTAAGCCATATTACAATGAAATTTAGCGTAACTCTTTCGACCATAATTACAAAATGATGTAAAAAGTTTCAAATAAAATGACCGAGTAGGCGCCCAAAACTTCGCGACTGAAGTGCTTCCGCAAAGTCAATTTTTCTAAAGTAAATATCTGTCAAAATAAAATAAAAAACGAAAAAAGGGCCTCCGTTGACAATGAACGCACTCTTCTTCTATAACATTCTAAAATTTGAAAGAAATTGCTCCAATAGTGCACCCTGTACCACTGTACTACGAAACCATGTTTTGCCGAAAAGGCCAATGTTCGCGGGTGCCCACTGAATTAGCGTATTGCACTAGGAAAACAAATCCTACATCAGATAAAAGATAATGTTGTACACTACAAGATGATATATAACACATAATTTTAGCAAGCTTGAACACGCCACGATCGCATTTCGAAAACGTGCTGAAAGCGTCATATGTCATGGCCGCCGTGGGACCGCAGCCTTAATGATGTTAACTTCTAATTTTTGTTCATTTTTGTATGAAATGTTTGTTTTTTTGTTGTTTTTTTTATATTCACGGAACTTTGTATTACCTGTGTTCGGGACCTTCTAGTGTATGTGTGGTATTTTGCCCGCCGTCTCGGGGTTTTTGTCAATGTTAATGTTTCTCAATGTATTACTTCGGTCAAAACATCGTTTCGTGGAAAAATGCTAGCACTGTTGAAACCCATATCACAAACGCGTGCATTATATCTGTTGCCTGGGTTCTAGCGCGGGTGTGTTTTTCGATATTTTAGTACAACATGGGCTAAAATAATACACGTTGGACATAAAAAAACTCGAATGAACAAAGCTCGCCCTATGTGCAGAGCCATTCAACCAAACATTATCGTCATTTCGACAGTGGCCGAATTATGTTAAAATCTGACGGATTGTTTCTTGTTCCAACAGACCTCAGAAAAACAAGGATTGTATATCCACGTTTACTGGAAGCCCGGAGTCCAGAGAGTCCGCTAAAGCTCTTTGTCGATGACGAAATAACCCTAAACCTTGAACGAGCCGACATTTTTCCTGATATGTTTTTGCTGCGGTATTTCGAAGGAGAAACAGAAGTAAATGAATATGTGAGTACAATTTTGGTTATTGCGTTTGATGTTGACATAGTTAAGAAACTAAATGTATTTATATTTTGTTTCCTGTTACATTTTAGATTAAAGGCTCAGACCTGAGCAATAGGGTGTATCAAGACAGAGGTCAAATGGCTGCCGTGTCTATTGAAAGGAATAAGGGAATTCGCGTGGTAAGGAATGAATACCTTATTATTTTTATTTTTGCCGCACGTTCCATGTGGTTCGCTAAAGAAACAAACCTCAGGATCATGCAGTCTGAGACTCCACACCCGCATCATACCGAATGTTACAGGAAACTCTCTCGCCTAGCAAATATCGACTTTCAGATTAACCGCTATCAATATCCTAATGTACTATCTTGCAATAATTGAAAGTGTTATGTTCGTTTTTGCAACGGCTGTCAGCAGAGCGCTGATCTTATAGTCGTCACTTTTTGTACTTTGCTATATTAGAATCTGTTATGTGCAATGAGATATATAATTAGGGATCTGTGTATTTGGATACAATCCAAAAACTTCGACGAAATATCGTAAATTCGAAGTTATCCCAAAAAAAGTCTAAAGAACAAGGCCACAATGTAAAAATTAAAAACAAAATTGTGTTTTACGAATAAGTTTTGTGAGAGCACAAGGTCGGTGGTCTCGAGGAGTGGCCATTTCATGGTTATTTGAAATCTGGGATTATTCATTGGTACTATATCTTCAAGGTTTGTTGAGAACAACCGGTCATCATAATTTAATTCACGACAAGAGGCAGTATATGGGTTTCAAACTCGGAGCATAAAGTTTCTGCTTTTTAGAGGAACGAGGGGTTATGTTTTCAAATTAGTGAAATTTATAACCCCGCAGATTTCATAGGAGTGGGCAGGGCACCTGTACCCTCTATGCTTCCCACCGACTGTGTCCCACGACGTTTAGTCATTTCAAGGTGTGAACGTTAACTGAAGCATTAGTTTCTTGCAAGACTCGTTGTGAGACAGTTAGTATTGCCAATGGCAAGGGAGCCACTGCAAAATGCAGTAACTGAAATATAACTTGAAAGAGATGAGTTTTTAAGAATCAGGGGTATACCTTTGTGTCCGGATGTTTTTTTTTATTTTAAAATTTATTACAGAAATTTAAAACACATTCAAATGAGCCTCCGAATTCCGGAGAACTAAAAATCTAAAAAAAAGGGTTCGGTAATACCCAAAGTTTGCGCGAGAAATGATACCATGTGATACGTGGCTGATACCATGTTAATTCAATTGCTTCAGATATTTATCATCACATCCTCTGGCACACGTAACTACTCTGGCATATATTATCTCTCGCTTTTCTTAAAAAAATTCCCGTCAATTAAAACAAATAGACGTGACAAGCTCGTAAACGGAATACGAGCAAAGACAGAAAAAATAAACAGATACAAAAATCGTAGTAGTATGAGAACTAAAGCCCTAATAACGAGACGCTTCCATCGACGTGATATAATACATAGGAATGATTTCTGAACAATATATGTTCAAGGCACGCCAGTTGAGATCATTTTGGGCGTTCAAGAATTCTTTCATATCGCTGAAGAACCTGCAGACGCCAAATTCTTGAGCCATGTTCTATGAAAATATATATATGTGTGTATATATATATATATATATATATATATATATATATATATATATATATATATATATATATATATATATATATACAGGGTGTTTTTTTTTTATTCTTACACATTTGTTTAAAAAAAAACGTGAAAGCTACACTAATGCGGTTTGCGCAGGTGGGTTATACGACCAGGCGGACAGTATGTGGGTGGCTAATCTTTGCGATAAGTCGGCTAATTAATTAAAATTCGTTAATTATCTTTTTAATTACTGAAAATAAACATATGGTTTCAATTAAAAACTTGTTGAGCACCATCGAAAACCCCTAAATCAACTATTTTTAGCAGGATATAACGCCGGAGCAGCGTTTTACAGCGTTCTGTAAAAACGCTCCATTTGGACGCGTTTCTAGATTTCGGTTTCTTATCGGAGCGCATCTACGCGCCCGCGTTCCTGCTCCCCGGTGGTCGCGGCGCGAAGCCACCTCCTCGCCTCCCACGTAGAAGGGAGGGAAGTACGGCGCACGTGTGTTGCGCGTCTTGCTCCTCAGCCACTGGGGAGCAGGACGGCGGGCGCGGTGATGCGCTCCGATAAAAAACCGAAATCTAGAAACGCGTCCAAATGGAGCGTTTTTACAGAACGCTGTAAAATGCTGCCCCGGCGTTATATCCTTCTAAAAATAGTTGATTTAGTGGTTTCGATGATGCTCTACAAGTTTCTAATTGGAACCATATGTCTATTTGCACTAATTATAAAGTTAATTAACGAATTTTAATCAATTAGTCAACGTATCGCAAAGATTAGTCACTCACATAATGTCCACCTGGCCGTATAACCCACCTGTACAAAGCGCATTAGTGTAGCTTTCTCGGATTTTTTTTAAATGTGTAAGAATAAAAAAAACACCCTGTATATATATATATATTCTTATAATGAACATATACAGTTTTTTAAACTTCACAGGACGGAACTATTCTCAAGAAATATCAAATAAGACCGATGAACCGAATGGAGCGATCGGATACCGGCTTCAATGCTCACGAATTGCGTGAAGTTGAGGAGCCTTTTCCGAATACTCGCGAGGATTGTGAGTAGTTATACACGTTTTGATGTTGTGAAAAAAAAAAAACACTTTTTCGCAAAGGGCACTGCCATCGGCAGTACACTAAAATATAAGTCTCGTGTAATCTTTAAACACATTGAGACGCAGCTAACCAATAAATTAAAACGTATTTTAAAGATATATCTAAAGTATACTTCAAATACAAACTGTATAAGCAGGGAAACCCCCCAAAAAAACGGAATTTGTGTTCTCAATTTTTTGTATTTATTTTTGCACGTTCAATATTCAGACACCTTCAAAGTATTGTCCGCTTGATGCAGTACACTTCCCGAGAGGTTTCTTCCAATGTTCACAACATTATTTAAACGTGTCGGCTTTGGAGCGCTTTAGTGCTTCTGCCGTTTGTTTTTAACTCTTCTACATTGATAAACCGTTTCCGTTTAATCAATGTTTTTATCAGGTGAATAATAAAAGTCAGAAGAGACGGGGTCAGATGAATAAAGTGGGTGGTGTAGTGTTTTGTTAAAAACAGCTGAACACTCAACGTGGTGTGGGCAGGCGTGTTTTTAATCTGGTCGAACCAGTCTCTTGTTTGCCAAAACTTTGGTTGTCTTTCTGCCCGTACTGCACTGAGTGTTCAGCCGTTTTCGACTTCAAGCGGCATTACCCCTTCCCCACCCTCCTTAGTCACCCGACCTCGACCCATGAAAATTTGTCTTTAATATGTCCCTTTCTATGAGAACCAGCATCATTACCCAGCGTGATATACGAGCGACACACTGGTAGCGTTACAAAATCCAGTTTCCCTGTTAAATTTCGGGATAAAATTGTCGTCGTGAGTTAACGCAAATTTACTTCTATACGATTCCAGCTTCCCCTTTAAATTTAGCGAGGAAAGCACTTTACGAGAGTGTGGCAAGAAATATGGAGGAGGGAGAGAATTAAGTGAGAGACGGAAGGAGGGAGGGAGATGTAGATGAAGAGGGGGGCACCATACCAGTGTGAGGGGACGGAGTGGATAAGGGAGGGCAAGGGATGAGAGGAAAACAAAGAAAAAGGAAATTAAAAAATCTATATATCTTTAAATACAAATCATAGGTGTGTAATTTGCACGGGACATATTCTGTGCTCCCTGGTATATGTTAGCATGATAAGATTGTGTCATACTTTTGTTTCCCCGCATGAAAAAGTTTCCAAACAGGAACTGTTTACCGATGTGAAACACGTGAAACAAAAAAAAAACGACTCGGCAAAAGCAATGTAAGGTATAAAAATTGCCAAGTTTAGTTTGCTGTGAGCATTGGGAAGAAAACATTTTGATAATTGTATTGCACTAGGCAAAGAGTACTTCGAAGGTGGCTGAAATCTAAACGTATAAAATTAAATGCGCGACTCCGTAAAAAATAATTTAGGTTTCTTTTGAGTCTTCTTCGTATTTCAGTAGAATAAAACCATACTTTATGGGCACTTTTTCTCATGGTGAATTATAATAATAACGATTGACTGATTCCTTGCTGTCACGAATCTCTTCATGTGTAAACTTGCAGATTTCGAAGTTCCAAAGCCGGAGCCTATTGGACTACTCACGCCAAGGAGCAAACAATGTAAATTATCTGCCAGAACTGGCAAACTGTTGGAAGTTTTATTACACTTTGTATTGTTCAAATATTACCATGCTCCCTTTGATATATGAGATGCAACTAAATTTGTCTTTCTTAATGTCGTACAGTGCCTGAAGAGGTGAACCCTGAATTGTTTGTTCTCTTTGATGTTAACTTACATAAATCTATGGACAACCCCTTGGACGCAGCGACTTATGTGGCCATACTGATAGTGTCCGTAAGTAGCGGATTGCATATTGGTTTGGTGATTATGAAGTGATTTCATTACACTAATTAAAGGGAGATTGAAAATTGCGGTTCTTGCGAAGGTCTCTGCTTCCACTTCTTCAACTTGTTCCAGTCCGGCTTTAATTTCGTTTTCATCTTTCTTCCTCACATCAGAACTCCTCCCCAGAACGAAACGACGTCTCGCCGTTTTGCAAAATGACGTATGGCTTGGATCGTAGCACGGGTCTAGTCTGGGGTCGGTCACTGTGTTTGTTTTCGGGGAACCCATAATGCTCCACAAGTTAATTGAAGTCGGTGACTTGTCGAACGATCCATAGTGGGCCTTTGTAGCAAATAATTAAGGTAGGAGCTTTCGAGCGAAACCAGCGCTTCGTGGTGGTCTGCACAGCTGGACCAATTCTCCAAAAAAGTATAAAGACGCCTTGGTAAATATGTTCTTACCGGGCACATTGTCAATCTTGAGAGTCGAGTGTTCGGAAGTGTGCAGGTTGTTTTGCTTCTTCGACACGACATGTCTCGAACGCGTAGTCCGTGAGCGTTTATCCGTTTTGGAATATCGACAGAGAATCCTTCATGAGGGACGGTTCGCGGCGGAAAAGAAGTTGAAAAGGAGAATGACAGGTTAGGGTTATCGCGAAAAGTAATAGGCAAATCTAAAATTTAGAAGTACAACGTTCAAATTTCTGTGGTTAGTTCAAATTTACAGTCACCCAATTTTTTTAATAATATCAAGCGAGCGTCTACCGCGGGGACGGCGAGCGCTGTGCCGCGGAAAAATGCGGCGTCACGGGAGAGATGAAGCGCGTACGCACAAAGCCCTTTCTGATGGGAGCGTCGTCTCCTAGGCTATTCCGTTGACCGCACACAGCCCCTGCTCACTAGCAAAGGAGGTCAGATAGATGCACCGTAGGGGCTATGGACTAAAAAAGCTCGGTCCCAGTATCAATTTGGTGTGTAGTGACAGCCGTTCGGCCCAGAGGGCCACTCCTTAGGTCAAATATATTGTGTAATTTGTAAAGAAGGTTCTTATGTTCTCGTTTTTGCTTTCTTTGTTTAATGTGAGGTCTACAATACTCTGAGTTTAGCGATATCAAAACTCCCTAGTATTTTATTACTAGAGGAAGTCGGAAGAGAAGATGCAGTTTCTAATACAACCTATATTACCTCGGCGAGAAAAGTGAAGCTAGGCGAAATTTCAGAGATTTGAATAAAATTAATTACCCAGAGAAAGGTAGAGCCAGTCGAAAAAGAAACAAGGTCATCTGAAACAGCAAGTTGTCTTGTCAGGAAAACGTCGAAATTTAAAGGGAAGCTGAGGCACTTTAAAAAAAAAAAGAGTTAGAAGCGAACTTCTATAGCTTTCTGTCTCGTGAAATTAATTATAAAACTTAGCTTGGGCAGAAGTAAAGGTAAACCCAATTTATTCTGAAAAAAAAACAAAAAAACACGCAGCGATTGCCGTTGGGCATGCGGCGATCCACTTTGCCGCCTACTATCTGTCCAGAGCTTTGCGAACTCATTGAGAACATCCCCGAGCCAGCTGAGTGTCGAGCAAGGGTTATCAAACCCCGTGGATGACGTCACTTTTGCTAGTTTTTCTGTCTGCTCTCGCGCTCTCCTAACGTTCGCACGCCGCAACGGACGTGTCCGCGTTGAAATGTTAAATGGCTATTGCGACGCACCTACTGAGAAGATCGAAATAAAACTTGAGACACATATCTTTAAGATGCCTACATTTCAACTTTTACTATTTGTTCGAATTCAAGGGTCCCTTCAGCTTCCCTTTAAGTACGCAATTTAATCACCACCAGGGGTAAGACTGTTCGTTGCGACCAAGACGTGGACGGCGCCAAGTGGTGGAATGCAGTCGTTGCAGATAGAATGCAGTTTGGAAATATATGGTTTTGATAGGTCTTTAGGGGCGGCAACCTCAAGTTGGATTTCTTGTCCCTTTCGGCAGTCTATTAGGGCAAAATGAGCAGAAACAAGATCCCATTTGAGGACCAAGAATCTTGGTCAGCTGGGTATGACTGTAAAAAGAAGGAAGGTGTCGTTTGATAACGTTCGCCCCAATTGCCAATGGAAGGTATGACATTGCCGTCGGCGCTGATTGGAAGTTTGAAGTTTGGGGGGTGGGTCAAAGGTTGGTGTGACTGGCGTCTGAAATCTTTCCTTATAAAAAATTGGCGGCCCCCGTTTCTACAAGCGCATATACAGAGTGTTCGATTTTTTTAAAGGGGGTGTAAGTTGGACGAGTGCCGTCTTCAGTACGTATTTATCAAGCTCGGCAGACATTAGATGAAAGGATTATCGTCACGGTAAGGTGTGATTACGTCATTAAAATTGGTTAATTTATTTTTAGTTCTTTCTTTTAGGGAACATCTCGCAATGGCACAATTGACGCACTTACGATTAAAGGAAAAAATTTTGAAATGGGCAAAAATAGCATATAAAAAATTTTTAGATAATTTTTTGTTTGGCTTTTTAGTCCGATATTGCGCGCAGAAAGCGCGCCTCAAGCCCAGCCCAGAATGACGCTTAGAACAGTGACGTAGTCGTTTTAGTTACATCGTCACTTGTGTCGTCTGCGCACCCACCAAGGACGCGCTCCCGAAATAGCGACGGCTTGCTTCCAATGACTACGTCGCTCTTCTAAGCATCCTTCAGGGCAGGGCTTCTGGGGCGCTTTTTGCGAGAAATCTTAACTATGGTTTAAAATGTGAACATTCGTGAATTGATGTCTGAAAAAACTTTGCACTTTTTAATTATATTTATATTGATTTGACCTTGAATAGTAATTGTCGTCAATATTGCCATTGCAGCATGACCCATAAAGCAAATAAATAAAAAAATGTTAAATTAATTTTATTTATTAGTCTACCTACTATGATAATTATTATCTCGTCTAATGTCCGCCGAGGCTAATAAATATATTGTTAAAACAGCCCTCGTCCAACTCTTACTGGTTTCTTTTAAAGGATATGGTCGAAGTGAAAGCCAGCACCCGGCCTGCATAAGGACACCATCGATTCGAATGGGCAGCTGGCAACGGCAGAGCGAAAAGGGCATTCGGACGATATGTGTGAAGTGACGGCGATGCAGAACGCCGCTGATTCACAAGCTTGTTGTTCGGGCTGAAATTACGAGGATTCAAGGGGACTATTTCTTTCAGTCTTTCCGTCGCAAAGCTTGATAACGTAACTGTGAAGTCGAAACCACTCGCATGACAACAGTCGAGCGCAGCTCATGGATCGGATATGAGAACTGCGTGAGCACTCCACTTTGGCTTGTAGCCATCAATGTCTCGGCGAACACTCGGGGAGTGGCTCGTGTGCAACCAATGCGGTGATGAGAGTAGCCGAACTCTGACAATTCCTAGAGCTCAGAAAGCGTTTTCTACTTTGCCAAGCCCAGCGCTCTGGTATGATTAGCGTTGACGGCGTAGAATGGGCACCAGGCCACGTGACCGCTTGTTCTGGCTCCGAGTTGAGGGGGTGAATGAGACTCATATATCTCGAATTTGTTTCACGACTATCATTGCCTAGAAAGAAAATCGCAGGCAAGTTTATTCAGTGATAGACGTTAGGGAGTAGGACTAAGTGAAAGTTAGAAAAAATCTTTTCATGGCTCCTTTAACCTGGATATATTAGTTTTCCGAGTTGCGGCGGTCAGGGGCCGACGACATGAGGCGGCGAGATGCATATGACAGGGACTGGCGACGTCGGGGAAGGTTGAGCGGAAGTATTGGGACTGGGCCGAACGTTTGTTGTTCAAGGAAATACCGGGTAGTGGTGGCGCAGTGAATCGATAATCGAAGGAGCGATGATAGCTCATGGAAGATATGGTACAGTCGGCCACACACGTTTACGGACCATACGAGCCCTGCTCGAGCTGCATCACTGCGCTACACTGCGGCGCGGCGCCTCTCATCTAGTCCTGCATTGCGCGCATGCGCGTCCTGTGGTATTCCCAGGCATGTCAACCCTAGAGTTATATACACAAGGTAAAGAGCGGACACTGCCATAGGCCCCAGCGGCACAGATAGACCAGTGACAGCTAGTGCCCCTAGCAGGCGGCATTAAGCAAAATCTGGTTCCGGTTCCCGTGAAGTTAATTTCGGTTTGGGCATTTCTGCTCCGGGTCTCCGGTACCCTTCTCCTTCTCTTTTTTTCCTCTCTTTCCTCCTTGCCTCCCTCCTCGCTAGGCTCTCGGGAGCTAGTCGACTCCAAGAGCCGCTTGTTTTTCTTTTTTTTTTTTAATGTAGGGGCAGTTTTATTTTAATTTTTACGATAGAATCCGTGCAAAATGTGTCAAACAAAATTTTTACTTCACAAACAAGACGTGTATATCTTGCTTGTTTGCTTTTCATATTGTTAAACTTTGAAGTTACACAATCGCTACAGTGATTCCTAACTGGTGGTGCATTTTTTGGGGTCAACAACACAAAGTGATTCCAAAACATTTTATTGGGCCACATTTGTATATACAGGATTTACTTCAGGCGCTCTGTATGTTTTATAAAAAAAATATACACACAAAAATACATGAATATGACGGAGTTCGGCATATTGTGCACTTTGTAATAGATGTCTAGAGGAACAAAGTTGACAAACATTTTCAACAGGGAAAATGCTGAGTGATCCCTTCGGTTTCACGACGACTCGGGCACAGGAAGTAAGTGCAGAAATAAATAAGACATCGACATCTTTACCGGTTATAAGAGTATAATAGGAGTGCAAAGCATACAGCGGAGAGTACAAATTCTCAATTTCCGGCTAATGGAAAACACACGTATTGGTGTAGCCTGAAACACACTCTGGGAGAGCCATTACCAAGCAATGAGAACTCTATTCAAAATCTGACGAAATTTGAACGTCCTAAATATTTCCCGAAATACATTTGACCAGAAACGAAGTATGGCGAAGCAAAAAGGCTAAAAAGCTAGAGGTAGTGGATACAAAAGTGGATGCAATTTCTTTCGAATCTATAGCTTCTATACAATATTTTTTATGGAAGTTTTGTAGAAAGTGTATAAATACTTTTGCAAGGGGCCCACGATACACATTTGTTGGAAATAAGGGAAATAAATGTTTGGAGTGCAAGGTGCACCGTTCAGACAGTAGGCAGGTTCTGTTTTCGATTTGGCAACTGCCTCCGTAAATACACTATTAAATCTTAAACTTGTCTAGTGGCTTACCAGGAACTGAACAGTGCAACCAGACTTTATCCAATTTCCGGTTAAGAAATCAAACATGCATCAGGACTACTCAGTCCTGAAAGTGTGTGATACAAGGCAGCACACACACCTCAAACTTACGCCACACTCTCTATTACGACAAGAAAGTTATTCTCTAGTTGCTGAATTAAATTAAAGACAACCTGTGATAGTACTGCTAGGTTCCCGAAGTGTTTTCCAGGCACATGGTATGCTTTCAGCACAAGAAAGTGCTGGTGAGGCCTGGTGAAGTTGTCAGACTCATCCCTCGGCGGCTGAAAACAGCCACAACTGTGGCTTGCCTGTTCAAGGAAATGCTTGATCAAATCACCCCCAACGTAATTAGTGGATGAGTTATCAATTATGTTAGACCTGATGTCTGATGTCTCGTCAGAAATATCGTATAGATGCGGGAAGTTATCAGTTGGAAGATATTCCACATTCTCTGCAATTGAACTTTCATGGTGCAAAAATATTGACAACTCCGTGAGGAGGTCAGGCCTGTCATCCTCTACGTTTCCGTTGTTAGCATTTTTGAAGAGTTTCGTTATCAGTGTGTGCTTTAGTCCTGAGGTGAACTGATACACATTTAGGTTTGTATTGCAGCCCAGCTTTTGTCATATAGCCCCAAAGATGGTCTGAATTGGGTCTTGCTGCAGGCGTCGTGTAACGAAGAACTAAATTCAAAGCTGTTTGAAATCTCCTCCCAGAGCATGAGGACACTTTATATAGTAACTTACCACCCCATGATGGTATGTGGCTACCTCCTACTTTGGAACTTCGATGCTGAAATCCGTCTGACTTGCTGGTGAAGGAAATGGAGTATCTCGAAGTCTCCTTTCAGAATGACATGACACAACTTCTGTCTTGTCTTCTTGAATTGTGAGATATCTAGACAATCAAAAATCTGTCCATTCTATCGCAGAAATAAGCTGTAGCCATGGCAGCCTCAGGAAGGTCCTTGGCATAAAGAAGGGATAAGCCTGCGAGAAAGACTGAGACACTCAGTACCAGTGCGGCACGCTTTTCTACCCTGTTACTCTAAGGGTTTTGAAAAATGCGTCATTCAGTAAGTTTCGGGGCCAATTCCAACCTCATCTCATGGGTAGAACGATAAAGTTCGTCAATATGGGACAACTCAATGACCTCTTTTTCAATGCAAAATTTGTGTGCTTGGAGATTGTTTCGTGTTGTTTTGATGAGGTGCGGAACCTCAAGGTTAAAGTAAACATGTTCTTTGTTATCTACAAAGAGTTCTTATCAACAGACACACCAAGCTGGTTGGCCAAGCTTACGTTTGAAGCCCCCTGTTCACAGACCAAAGCCTTTACTGTGAAGCTAACAGTCTTAAGCTCCCGGAACGAGAGGAATGAGGAGACTGCGGATAAAAAAAGACGGTGTTGAAGTGTGCACAACAGTGTATGCAAGGGGCTGAACCCACCTCCTGGAAGTTCCAGAAAGCACAACAACCAAGGCTCAATCTACAACACCGTTCAACACAGTCATCTGTAAATCCATAGACAATGTCGTGCGCAGTTTCATAAGTCAAGTTCTTTTACAAAACAATCTCATCGAAAATCGAGGTGCACACACGATTCCAGCCCGACAGCCCGACAGAAACAACAAAGCGAGAAGTTCAAGCCGCTCGGCTCCACAAACTCGCACCGAGCATGCGAGCGCGCGGGCGGTTATGCGTCACCTTCTTTGATGCAAAGCGAACCGAACACGCTGCAGCAGAAAGCCCAGACGGACGGCACGCACGTCACGGACGAACGATGCACGGACTAGCAGAGGTCATGGAGAATGATGCTGTGGCGACGGCGTGCAGGCAAAGCAGGCGGGCAGGCCCATGACAGGCCATAGCAGGCGCCATTCATTACGTGGTTTTTGTGACGTATTAGATTAAAACAATTTAGTCGTTTTAAGCAGAAGCTGTCGGTCGGAACCGGAAATGTTAATATGCCTGTGATGCCTGTGTCACACTAGAGCGACAGACAGAAACAAACGACAGCGACAAGCCTCAAACCAGAGTCTTTCGCGATTTGAGAGGCTTTGTAGAATAAAGGAAGCTATGCTCAAACACGAGCATCAATCACGCGAGGGTATCTTTGGCAGGCTTTCAATTGCTCGCGCTTACTTCACGAGCACCGAACGACTAAACGCCTGCCAAAGGTACCACCGCGAGCATGCTGCATGGGTTCGATTCTTGTCGCTGTCTTGTTTCTGCCTGTCGCTGTAGTGGGACATGGGCATGAGTAACCAAAGGGCGCTGATGCGTGCACAACGAATCTCGACCACAGCCGCCGCGCCGCAAGGTAGCGCGGTAATGCAGCTCGCCGACGGCTCGCGTAGGCCGTTAAGTTTTGTGGCAGGCTGTACGTGGTCGGTTGTTCTATCGGCTGCGTCAGTAAGGAGCGATGTGGCCAACCGCGCTGCAGTGGATGCAGTGCTACAGTTGAATGGACTCCTTGCCTCCTTGGGAAGAATGATCTCAAAGAGTTAACACTTAAATTAAGTAATATAGCCAACGATATATTCCATAAAAAACAAGAATCACATCTATGGTAATGACTAACTAGTTAACTAGATCGTAATATTATTTAAGCGCCGGTGTTCACTGTAGTTGCAAGGCCTACGTATGAAGCGACAATGCTGTGAACTGCTGCATGTCTGAGAATTTGTCTTAATTCTCTCTCACAAGCGACATAACTTTAACTGAAGAAAAATGGGGCTTGTTGGGATGTACCCTTTAAGTTCAGTGTATTTTAAGCTCCTTTTATTGGAATGAAAATTTAATAAGCACAGATCAACTGAACAGTTCACAAATGATTAATACATACATTTCTGTTTAGGTGAACTTCCGTTTTGAAGAGATGGTTAGCCCACGTGTTGTAATAAAACTCTGTGGTGTTTCAATATTAAATGTGAGTACCATTTTGGTTAAAGAGAGTAGAGTCATACGATATTAGGATAATGCACTTTTATAATTATAGGGTTAGCAGAAAGACCACATAGATGAATGAAATAGCCCTCACTTGTTGCTGATTGCAGTATATTAAAAAAGTGGAGGAATATTTTTTTTAGGATTGGACACTCTTTTGTGTATGGACTTTTACCATACACTCGACCAAGCTGGTACTTATCGCTAAATTATGGTATGTATCTTTCACATGGCCATCAGAACTATTAAGCGACCAGTGACCAGCCCTTGTGGCTGGAGTAAAGATTTTTATACCTATTCGTTTTTGTTTTTGAAAAACAAACAATATTATGTATACGCTTTTGAAGTGCGTATCCCACACACAAAAGGGTATGTTACGCGAACATGTAATTTTTATAACTATTACCAACATAATTGAGGGTCTAAGCGTTAGAACGAAGCTAGGAGTACCCTTGCAGCACACAGACGAGAACACATCCACGAGCCAAATGCGAAAATATACACAATTTTTATACAAATTCGCTCAGAGTCGAGGAGCGCAAATGTTTATCGATATGTGATCTGCTGTAATACTATTTTTGGCGTGTCGCGAATATGTCACGATACAATTTGAAACATCGCACATACAAAGAGCCATGATACCAGCATGCGACACGCAGAAGAAGCTCCTAGAGACTGATTTGCTTGGGAAAGAACATCAGTACCCTACAACGCTGGCTCGCGGTCTAGTGACCAACTTCCTTTTAGGTGTTTTAGAGCGCAGCTCTTAGGCACCCGTTCCCGGCTTGAGCGGCGTCGGCGTCGGCGTAACCGCGCGGTGCATCATGGGACGCGTGACGCCACTGATGACGTCATCAGTGAGGTCATCGGCATCATTATTGTCACTGATGACGTCACCGGCATCCGCATCGTCATCGTCATCACTCCTTATGACGTCATAGGTGGCGTCACTCCTGACCATATTGGCATCTGGACCGTCATCGTCATCGACACTGATGACGTTATGAGTGACGTCACTGATGATGTCATCGGCATCCGCATCGTCATCTTCACTGATGAGGTCATCGGCATCCGCATCGTCATCGTCATCGTCAAAAACGACGTGACTAGTGATGATAACGTCATCAGTGACGTCACTGATGAAGTAATCGTCATCGTCACTTGACTTTATATGGGTCATGTGATTCCCATGAGGTCACGTGACTCCGGTGACGACACGTGACAGACGTGAGGTCACGTTACCCTCGTGAGGCGACGGCGACGCCGCTCGGAGGGAGGAGTAGCAGACAGGATGAGGAGGTGAGGAGGAGGGAGGATATACCTTCCCCTCGGTACACTTCCCCTCCTCCTCAAGCGCTGCGCTCTAATTCGGCGCTACAGAGAATTGTAAATGGCTTTAATTTTTTTTTTTAATAAATAAAGGGCCATTTTGGCCGCATCAATTGGTGACCCGGAGAACGGCACCGAAGGCGTATTTGATCGTGGAGCCATCGGCCAACGCTTCGGCCGTCAGGTAGTGTCTCTGCCGCCTCGAAAGTCCCCTATATGTCGCGGACCGCTTTTCACAAACATAGAGCAGAGACCACACGAATGTGAGCCAGCGCTATCCGCACTTTTTGTTCTGCTTCCAACATTTTGAGCGAATAATCCCCGAGCTTGGTTCACTTAGGTAGAAGTTTAATTTAACCTAAAGAGGATTAGCGCCCAGCTGACAAGGCTTGTCTTTGTAGTGTCCGGCCTGCCACCAGAAATTGCTGAAGAGCTCGACGATGTGCTATTTGCAACGCCAATAGCAGATGCCTACGATGACCAGAAGGCAGGCAGCCAGTCCGCTTCGAAAATCGGAGCCGACAACCAGCCGCCTGAAGCACATTCTCACTACAGAAGAACTCGGAGACAAGCGCCCCTCGCGACGGCTACACCGTACGCGAGAACTACTTAGGAATTAGACGTTCGAAGCAAGTAACCCCATATAACGTAAACGTTTCTCGCAATGCCCTAAGGCGTCCGCATGGTTCTTGCTCCCACAACTGATATGCCCTTGGAGTCTCTTGTGGTGAAGGCTGACCCTGTGGCAGAGTACGCGATGCCCACCCTCTCCGGGCCAAGCTCAACCACCTAACAGCGACTGCCGCCGCTCTTCAAACACCTTTCCGCGACCCGCGGTGTCCTTCGGGACTCAGCTCCTCCCAAAACTGGAACCCATCTGAAGATTGAGCGCGATCGCCTACGCAAAGCTGATACCACTGAAACTACGGACACCACGCTGTCAAGTGTCATCGTGTCTTTGCCTGGCAGGAAAACCCCTCGGCCAGTCACTGGAAGTGGCAGGTGACGCAGGCCGACCAGTAAGCAGTCGTTTCTTCGGGGCTGACCAATTCTCAGGCAATCGACTTCATGTCGACACCGGCGCAGGGTCACCTGTTATTGCACCCACAACAGCAGACAGAAGAAACCAGTAAATTGGCGTACGGTTGAGCGTATTCAATGGGTCTCTTACAACAGCCTTTGGTTTGAGATCTTTGCCCATCGACTTATGACTGCGCCGCACTTTCAGATGAACCTTTATTGTCGCTTACGTCAAGTATCCCATCTAGATGTCAGCATCCACCACCGCCGACTTCTTGACGGCACGAGACACCTGGCTCTAAGTGGAACTTTTGCAATGTCTTCGCCCCTTTGCATACGCGACATCACGTCATCAACGGGATTTGAAGCCATCTTCAATGAGTTTCCTGAAGTCACAAGGCCGTCGAACATAGCCAAGCCGTCAAAGCATGGGGTAACTCACACCATCGTTACTCCTGCTCCAGCTGTTTAAGCACGACCTCCTCTTCTTTTCCATGGAACGGCTCCAGACAGCTCGCCGTGAATTCGAGCACATGCTCGTGCTCGAAATTATTTGGCCCTCCACTTCGCAGGGAAACACCTGTGAAAGCCGGTGTTTAGTGAGTGGCGTCACAACGGACCCCGAGTCCCCAATCTTAAGGTGTATTCAAGCATGCCGAGAAGACGAAAGGTGAAGGGAAGAAGCCTTGAATGCTGACGGTCGGGATCCTGAACGACTTTCGGCCGACAGGTATCATGGCACTCCGCGACCTCCCGGTAATTGGGTGGGTGAGCCACAGCCGACTGGCCGCTTCCCACTAGTGCTCTAACTCGCTTGAATTCTGCTAAACCTCTCACCAAGACAGATAAACCTGAAAGATGACAAATACACGACGAAATACTGACCTTGACCAAGGAAACTTAGAAGTACGTACCACACTTCATTGTACTTCATAGAAGTACAATGAAGTGTCGTACGTACTTAGGAGTGTGGTACGGAAACTTAGAAGTACGTACCACACTTCGAGATTTCACCCGATTATGCACCTAAATGAAACACGTTCCTAAAAGGCGCGTGATTCTTACTACCTCATGCTGCACAGTCTCTTCGTTAGATGAATCTCGCTTTCGCGCTATTCATTTAAATTAAAATGTGAGTGGATTCTTATGATCGGACTCCATTACCGTTTCACTTTGAAATGTGTTATTTCCTGTCTTCTCGTCGATGCCATATGTTCCTAACGTTTGAGGCTAACCGTAAACTTATGCACTCCATCCATTCTCAGGAAGTGACAACTCCACCACACCGAGTTCTCCGCTCCCATTGATTTTGCCCGGGGGGCTCGCTAGTGCCACTTGGCCCAGCAACCGGCCAATCTTTTTTTTTTTTTTGCATGCCTATTATAACCTGGAACAAATCAGTTGCTTAGTTACTCAAGTTACAACTTCCCCCGCAGCGCACACAGAATTGATTGTTTTTGAACCCACCGCGGCACAGCTAACTGTAAGCAATACCTCCACCAAATCGTTGCTTTGACCGCATTCATGTTGGTCGAAAAGCGATTTTTCTGCCCGTGGCCCGTGGCTTTCGGTTGGGCGAAAGCCCGTTTACAGATGTCGCTTCAAGACGACCATAGCAGCCACCAACGAACATCGCAAGAACAAAAACAATGATAGAAAAACTCACGTCTCTCGCGCCGTTACACGACGTGCTTTGAGTGCAAGCGAACATATGGCTGCTTGATACTGGAGTGGGGTATTTTTGTTGTTTTTAGAGCGCAGCTCTTATGGGCCCGTTCCCGGCTTGAGCGGCGTCGGCGTCGGCGTCGGCGTCGGCGTCGGCGTCGGCGTCAGCGTCGCCGTCGGCGTAACCGCAACCGTCGTAACCCTCGTGAGGGTTACGAGGGTTAATCTCATGAGGGTTACCCTCACGAGGATCACGAGGGCCACGAGGGTTACTTACCCTCGTAACCCTCACGAGGGTTACGAGGGTTAGTTACCCTCAAAAGGGTTACCTTCACGAGGGTAACCCTCACGAGGGCTACGAGGGTTAGTAACCCTCAAAAGGGTTACCTTCACGAGGGTTACCCTCACGAGGGTCACGAGGGTTATGAGAGTTACCCTCACGAGGGTCACGAGAGTTACCCTCATGAGGGTCACGAGAGTTACCCTCACGAGGGTTACTAGGGTTACCCTCACGAGGGTCACGATGGTTACCCAGGTCACGTGACCCTCCCCCGGGGCCACGTGACCTGGGGATACCCCCCGAGGTCATGTGACCCCCCGTTGGCGTCATAGCCACTGATGACGTCATCAGTGACGTCACTGATGACGTCACCGACATCCGCATTGCCATCGTCATCATCCCTGATGACGTCATCGGCATCATCACGTGGCCCCAGGTCACGTGACCCCCTGACGTCACGTGACGCCCCAAGGTCACGTGACTCCCACAAGGTCACGTGACCCCCAAGGTCACGTGACCCCCCGCCCCCCGAGGTCACTTGACCCACCCCCCCCAGTACCCTTCCCTCCTCCTCCTCAGGAGCTGCGCTCTAATTCGGCGTTACAGGGAGTTGTAAACGGCTTTCATTTTTTTGTCCGTTGAAAGTAATTACAGCATAAACGTTTACTTTGTCCTAGAATTCATCGCATGGGCCGGTCAATGTATCTTCTGAGGAATTACATTATTGAGAAAAAAGAAGCATACTTGTAACATTATTTATTGCCCAGGAGATCACCGAAGAAGACCGTACTTTTAATACCACGACTATAAACGGCGAGAAGCTCAGAGCATGTATTCAGTGACAGGGTTAGGGTCAGTCTATGTCATGATTCATGTTGATATTTGTATGTACTGTGTATGCGTATGCTCTCTCTATCTGTGAACTGTTCAGGTTCAGCAAATGCTATCAGCTATCATATGTAGTATCACTCAACGTGTATGCGTGCCTGTGCATAAAAAAAGAGACTTCGAGCGAAATACCCGAGCAAGCCAATTTTGCGTGCTTATTGAATGAACGGTACATACCACCCTCTAGCTGAAATATCTTCAATCGCCCCCTTAGAAACCGCCATCTTGTGGCCAGCAATTTAATCTTGCATCACTTCTTATCGATATGAGATACTTTCTGGACCGTGCAATGAGCCAAATAGGCGGCATTGAATCGGCTTTTCCGTGAACGAGTTTTGATTTCGCGAATAGTTTACCACTCATTTCTGACGTGCGGCGCTAATAAATAGTTATGACGTGGAGAATAGCAAAGGTAAGGCGTGAAGGGCTTGCAGTGGCCGAGTTTCAGTGTCTCTGTTTAACATCGCAGTGTTGAAAATGAAGAGAATGGGTGACCGCGTTCGAAACTGAAGTTTTCTTACCCGTGTGGGAAACCTGCTTCGGCAGTAAATACAGTTGGTGCAGATATCGTATTATATTTTAATTTGCTACTGTCCTCGTTTCGAAAGCAATTACTTGCTTTTATGGGTGCACAGCGGCTGACGAGAGCTGCTTAGCAGGCAGTTGGGGGCCACCAGTGGACCGACGCATTTGCTGTCGGTAAAATATTCCAGCTATTTTCGGCTGAATCACGGAAGCGTTCCACATCGAGACCGAGATAACGGTCGTCGCTAAGCCTTCTTGAGCTCAAATCATTCGATTCGGGGCCGCCATAACGAAATTAAGACAAGAGAAGAACATTGCTCTTAGTTTGTAGAAACGAACCTTGCTTCGTTCCTAAATAAAAAACATGAAACAAGAGCGTTCCTCCCTTTATACGCTTATAGGGGGATATATTGTGAGACTTTGGGAATAAGAAAAATGCTTAATCAATGAAAATAAAGGAAAGAAGGGAGGGATGGCTGAGTGAAGGCTGATGGCTTGTCATGGCTGGCTGGCGTTCTTCTACATCTTCTGTCTCTGTGGCCATATGAGGCACGTTCGGCGCTGTGGGCAGGCACGCTGCTCATAATATAAACCTTTTTTTTTTTTTTCTAAGGGTGCATCGTTAAGGAAAAGCACGTCAAAATAAGGAATTAGCATACTTAATATGGTTAGTGTGACTCTGAACCAACAGATGGCGTTGGGATCGTTTTTCAGACCTGTGCATGAACGCAATAAATCGTGAGTGGTGGCGCTCCGATATAGTATGGTTTTTTCTACATCAATTTATGAACGACCATCCAGATATTGTGGAAATAACTCAAAACGTGCGTCATATTATAGCTTCCAAATGATAAACAAGTACATTTTGTTATGTAGCCTAAATGTAAAAAAGAATGTAATTGACTACTTTTAGTTTGTCCATTTCTCTTCATTCATTGCGTGCAGCAAAGTCAACAGGACTGTTTCAACTAAAAATTTAGTTGCGTGGTATCTTCAGTAAGACCAGTGCATAAAATATAACGTTTTTTACTTCATGTGGGGGTAAAGGGATTGAATGTTGTGCTGTTGTTTACTGTGGAGGTTTTGTATTTATTTTTAATACATGTGTCTTGCACTGCCTGCTGATGCAGTCAATGCACTAGGGTCAGGATCCTTGAACCTTGTCAGTCAGAATGTATCTGCCTTTTTTTCTTTTCTCCCAAGAGGTTATTTGCCTTAAATAAATATGTAAATAAATGTTTATGTTCTTCATGCAGCCAAGACAAAAAGAAAAGATATACAAGAAGTTCACACATAACGGAATAACGTATATCAATATAACAAGTACGGCGAACGCGCTTTCAGAGGAAGCAAAAAAGAAAATCTATGATAAGTACGACATAGTGGTCCTTTTAACAGAGTAAGTGCTATTTATCACATCACAAGCCCCTTAACACTGAGAGTTCCGAAAGGACGCTTACGATCACCTTAGACATAATTTGATGTCGCATACATACTTAGCATTTTGCACAAAAATAAATGTGTGATTTCAGACAACACAGTGTTGTGTACGTCCTTTTTGTTTCCGTGCCTCTGGTTTTATTGTGTAGCCTATTACAGCAAATTCGCTCCTGCAATTACTCTCGTGATTCTGGGTTTTGTGTTATTTTTGGACTACTTAAAACATTGCCATGTTATTTCAACCTGAATGACCACAAACTCATTTAGTTCTTATTTAGTGTATTTGAAATTTATTTATTTGACCTTATCGTACGTACTCTCCCTCATTGCTTGATCCAGTTAATAGACGCTTAATATTAAGTCCTGGGATTAACGCATCCTCTAAGTAATTTGAAACATGCAAAGAGCGTTCTAATGTCCTGGAATTCCGAGAAAACCAAGGCCCTTATTTAGGACGGCGAGTCATTTTGCTTCGTGCATACACGCAAAATGAACCTACATTCTCATTGCTAATGTAAAGTTTATCACCAGCGTCCGCATGTGTCAAAGAAGCCCAGTTCTTTGTTTTGTGAAGATCCCTGAAACTAATTGTTTGTATAATGAATTTTGTGTTTCATAGTATTTTATTCCCAAAGTTTACAGACACAAAAGTATGAGATAGCAGGATTATTTTGTGTGTGCTTATCACTAATGTTGGGAAGACAATTCCTTATGTGCACCATCTCTAATATTAAAATCTCTAAAATATTTCGCATCACAGTGATACACTGCATAACAACAAAATGAAATAAACTGAAACAAAATTACTCGGCAAGCCTCGCTTTAATATATTTTTTAATAATTTACCGGGTAATATTACATCTTTTAAAAATATACATTATACCAGGAATTGTTGATCATTGTGCTAGCACATTTAGCTCAGCCTAGCCCGCAGGTTTCTAATAGAATTTGTTACTGCTGGAGGCTTGAAATATTATAATTCGGTTATTTTTCGAAAAATTAATGTATGAGCAATTAGTTCATTGTGTTAATACATTTACATTGAATCGCCTAAAATTTATAACTACAGATTTTAAAAAGAAACAGCTTCAATTTAAAAATCAGTGACGGGATTAGCTTTAATTGCAACACTTCTGTAACATGTCCCGCCTTTGTTAGTTTAGTACAACGTTCTAGTTCTTCCATCTCGTATTTACACCAAAATGCGCAAGAACTGCGATAATGTTTATTAAAGGTATAAAATGGGAGGCATACAAGAAATCGCGATGTACTGGAAGAGAGAGTGGTATGCGAAAGGAAAAAAGAAACATGCTCGGTCCACAAGAGATTGCCGGACGGGTTTCTCCCCTTCTACATTCATATTATTGGACAAAACTGCCACATCTTGTTAGATCTACTTTTAGAGGCAAATAGGTTTCTTGTCAACAATCACACTAAACTTCGTCAAGACAGTGTTTTGGTTTCCGGTCGTAGAAACCTTTACGGCTAAGACTTTCACAAAACTCGTAAAATACTTCACCTTTTACTTGTCTGTAAGCATCGCATGAATAGTCTCAACTGCCTCAGTTTCTCTGCTCTCTATATGAGAAAGCAAAGTAGCTATTTCTGCAAGCCCCAGCGTACCACGCCGGGCAGCCCGCCTCCGCCGCCTCGGAAGCAATGATTCAGGTGTCTCCATCCTAGAGTTTCCATGCGCATATACATTCCTGCAGAACAATCTTGTGGCCGGTCATTTCAATAATCGGAAATGATTTGGGACAGAGACGAAAATACGTTTAAAAGGAGGCACGAAGTCTCCAGTGTAAGATTGCGAAAAGTGTTTTAGATGTACAGACAAGTCCCCGTATTGTACTTGAGACTTAATTTTTCCGTCTAAATATATCTGTCTACATCGCTCTTATAGTAACTTGGTCTCACAGCTAGCATAAATATTAGCGGTGGCTCTCGGAGTTCTCTGGGTAAATGAGCATAGGAGACAATTTTTCAGGGAATGCGAATTGCGACTAATGGCTCTAATGGAGAGGTTTTTCAGAAAAAGAAAACCGAGTTTCTTCTCACCGCAAATTTAAACTACACATCAGCAGACACTTTGTCTTTCTCCACATAGAGCACTCGCAGTTAGGAGTAGATTAAAAAACATTTCACAGCTTACTGTAACCGAACTCAAAATTTAAGCGCGTTTTCTTAAATGTATTATAAGCAAATGAGGCAGGTTTCTAGTTCCAGACACCACTCATCTCCATGTATTCACGGGATTTGTAGGCCGCTATCTCTAGAATGCAAATTATCCAAAATTCTTTATGTGTTCTGACACAGAGAGTGCTAAGATATAAAATTTTGGTATCCGGTTTGAACATCAAGCGCTACATTTAGACGGATACAACGCATTTTGCGATGAATACATTTCAAAATTCGCATCTCCCTAAAACATTTTTAATATTTCCTGCACATCTGCCGAATTTTAAATACTAAAGAAACTGCGTTAAAAGAAAAAAAAAACGGAAACAAAAATTTTGACTGCAATCACTATGTATGTAATGATGTGGAAACTTTAGCTATTTCCGTGTATAGTTGGAGGCAATACATGTGGCACCGATCCACTTACACTCGAAATTTTCAAATTGTACCTATGAATTATGACTTGTTTTCAGATAGGCAAAATACCTAATACATGCTTAATTTTTTTACAGACTTAATTTGGCGAGGAAAAAGGGTGACGACTTGGTCGATCAGCCAAAAGGTACGTAAGAAATTGTCGTAAGCATATGTTTTGTACAAATGCATATCCAGCGCAAAAATAATCTGGCTACCGAGTGTCAGGCCAATAAAATAAAATACTGTTTAGATGTCACGGACAGATTACGCCCTCAAATTTTTTGTACGGATATTACAAAATAAAACATGGATGCAACTTTGCCAGATACAAAAGTCTTATAGAGACTCACTAAAAATACACCAGACAATAAAATGCCTCTTAAAGAAATTTATGAAAGGGATCATTCAATATATATATTTAGTTAGAATGTAAATTAGCCACAAGGATATCACCAGCTTGACAACATAAATTTGCTGTGAAAGAGAACGGGCCAGCGGTGCATGAATATCGCCGTGCTCGTTGCAATGTCACCTAAAAAGAAAAATACCTCGTCTATCCATCCTTTTCGTATTTGCGCAGATAATTCCACATAATTATCAACCAACTCGCCCAACAGATGATCGTGATCTAGTTTCCGGGGCGCATATGGCGACTTACTTTCTAATTTTTACAAGTATCGCCTAACTCCTCCCATCACGTCACTTTCACTACGTCCCCTACTTCCCACACTGCTATTAACAAACTAAATGGAAAAGACAATACGGCGGCGTTAATTATTCTTAATTACCTAGCTTGTACTGTAACATCACTATATTTTTATACATAATGTTTTAAGATGCCAATACCTAAACTATCATAGCGTTTTAATTGAGAAGCCGCATCAACGTTTTTCATGATGCCGGACACTGGAACTCGCCAGTTTTTATTGGAGGAATACTGATATGAAATGTCTAATATATATCTTATGTTCAGAAATCAGTTACGCATGATCAACTCTGTCTGCAAATGTCAATCGCGCGGTTGTATTTCGAAGGATGGCTATATTTCCCGTTCCAAAGGACCGATTCCAGTGAGCGCTCGAAGATCAGCCACCGGAGAGCGCGATGCACCACGGGAGACGTGACATCAACTGGAGCTGCACGAACATAGTTGCATGGGGGCTGGCGTGGTTATGTGCTCGGCCACTTGGTATCCTGAACACATTACAATCTGGCAAATTCAGTTGTCCCTTCCCACTAAATCACTGCACTGGCTCGGACTTACCCCAAAGCCCGGGACCGGTTCTTTTCGGTCTTACCCGGCAGTGCACGGGCCGGGTATGGCGTTTGGTTCATTTTGTGTGGCCTGGGCGGGGCCCGGTCTTTTATCAGCTGGGTAGGGCTGGGCTCGACCTTTTGACTATGGGCCCGGGCAGGGCTGGCGTCAGCGCTTTGGCGGGCCTGCACCGGGCTCTGGTCCGCGGTCCGAACCCGACCCAGGCCCCCCAACGAGTGTAAGTGGCAGGTCTTGTCTTCGTGTTGAAATTCAGTGTGGAACATCCCAGCTTTTGTATTGTCCTTGTCTTGGCTACAAAAAAAAAAGCACACAAATATAGCTTTACTATATTTACGTCGAACTTCGTTGGGTGGCGAGAGAAACAACGCGCGATTATGTGCGCAGTCGTAAGTTATTTGTAGAGAAATCACGGCACTCTGTAGATTGATGGCTTAATACATGGCAAACATGATGATATGTAGGATTTGTCTGGGCTGCATCGCCACTTGGCACATATCATAGTTCTGGCCTTGCTCCCTGAATGCATCATGCCGGCTACTACAATATTTTGCGTCGTGTTTCTTGGGCATCACCAGGGTGGAGAATAAAAATCAAGATTATCTATATTGTTATTTCAATCATGATATAAATCATGAGTTAGATTGATTTGGCTATCATGATTTAAATCAAACACCTTCTCCCAAAACAATGCTTAAAATATTTCCTATTTAACGTTTTTTTCTATCGGTGTCTGTTTCCTATAGTTATTAATTCTTATTTTATTTATAGCAAAGAATAATAAAGCAGCAGAAATTTACATAAGTGAGTCATTAAAGAAAGGACTTCCATAATACTTTTCTGCTTAAGTCCAGACATGGCCGACGCTACGCGCTAATGTGGCAAATAAAGCAGCGTCATTAAGCCTTTTCTTTCAATGATTGGTTCAACGATGATAGACGACATGCAGAAACATGACGAAGACCATGATGGTGCACGTTTGAAGCTGTCTGATTGGCCCCATGAGCTCCCAGCGTCGGCTGCGTCTGGGGTTAAGGTAAAACGAAGTACAGCGATAAAACGTCACTCTTTTCTAGCTGAAGTATTTAGATCACATAAGTTCATTTAAACAAATTAATTTATTTTAAATCAAATACATCTAATCTAGATAAAAGGAACCTGATTTATTTTAATTTCCTTTTAAATCATTTATATTTTACACCCTGGGCATCACACACGTCCGACAGGGAAAATTGTTATGCTAAAATTAAGGGGCTGACCACACCGCTAAAACAGCTGGTTGATGCACGTTCAAGAAGCAGGGGAGCGTTGTCTACAAAACAGTAAGGAAAATAATATCCGGCGTGCCGAGTGTTCTTTCTGAACTCCAAAGCGATGGGAGAGAATGCGTCAGTGCAAAGCCGCAAAAATACAGGCTCCCGAATAAGATAGAAGATTGACACGACGACTTCGACAGGGACCTTGATAACGATTAGTTCGATAGCTACCTCCATGCAGGCGAGTCGTGTGAAAGCATCGGTGACTTGCTGAAACGGTGGGAATCCCAGGGAAAGAAATTTTGACGCCTTTCATTTCTTGCGAAGAAGGTTCTAAGTATTGCGGCAACAGGGGCCACTGCGGAAGGGACATTTGACTCCGCGGGCGACGTTATTCAAGATAGGAGGACGTGCCTAAAGCAAGATTCATCGTTTAACCTTTTGTTCTTGCACTAAAACCTACAGAATGTTATTCCGTAATCAAATATTGGACAGAAGCTCATTTTTATTTTTTCCCTTCCTAGTGCCTGGAAATTATGCGGAATAAGTGAAAACGATTATATGTGTGCGGCCCCGGAAGAAATTATGTTCATTTGTAGAAAGCTGCCTCCGAAGAAATTTCATGTCTAAATAATTCATTTGACATTTGTTCATGTCGTTCAACTGGTCTTGGGGATAAAAAAAATCAAAATCGGTGTTGCACTTTGTTGCTGAGGTGTCTAGGCCAATCAACTCATCTATACCGTTTTCAGTGGCTTTTTTTATTTATTTGAATAATATATATCTTTGGTGTCGCAATTCGACTAGCCCAGTTAAATTTTTACGTGTGTTATTCGTATGTCCGTCAGGCAATGACATACAAGGGAGAAAATTGCGTATCAGCGATTCACCTCCAGCGGTCGATTTAAGCGCATATAATTACGTTCTCTAATACATTGGTTCTGTACCCGGCGAAGTTGAGAAAACATGGCATCGAATCCAGGCCTGGGCCGGACCTGTTCTAAAAGATGGCGGCCTGGGTCGGGCCGGGTAACTAAAAAAAAACTATCTGAAAATAACGGAGACGACGGACGAAGAAGGGGTCTGCTGCCTTCTTCTGTCATTGTCTCCGGTTTTTTTTTTTTTTTTTTTTTTTTTTTTTTTTCAAATTTGTGTAACATTAACTAGCTCGCCTGTTTACTTACTCTTTCTTCTAACACAGAAATTTTTCGGGCTCTGGCCGTGCCTGGGCCGCCCGGTTTCAAACACCTGGGCCGGGCCCGGGCCGGGCCTTGGTTAAAAACGCAGTCTGTGCAGTGCTCTACTCCCCGCTACCGGGAGGAGTGGAAGAGGCGGGGGAAAGAAGAGAAATACAATTGAACAGGGCTCGCGCGCACGCAGCTTGCTGCCGTTCTTCTGAGGAGCGGCTCTTCTTTTAAGCTCAGTGTGACGTAACGATATTCGGTTTAGTTCTAAAATATAAAAAAGTGACTGCTGTCTTTTCGAGCAAAAGATTAGTATCTCCGTGGTGTGGCCACAGCATGGTTGACATTTAGAAAATAAAAGGCCGGTTAGATATTCCTTGCAGTATCCCTTTAAAACGTACAACTGAAACCAAATTCTCGAGCGCTGACAAACTTCTTCCATTGTGAGCTCCATTCATATTTGCGATCACAGGTACCTCTATATCCCTGCCAATGGCCGTCCGCTAAAACGGTCGAATGACTGGGGATGTGAGCTAATCATATAGTAAAACAATGCCACGAAATACCTACCCATGTATTACGCCAGAGAACCGATCAACTTAGCGCAAGCCTGGCAATCCTAGAGGACAAAGCTGGTTCTAAAATGGTTTTGTTTCAAGGCGCTATTTAGTGCCAGGGTACCTTTCTTTGGCGCTTCCACGGAGTTTTTCAAACGTCGCTATATAATTGACAGGGTTTCAGGCTTTAGACAGATATGCTACACTATGAAGCAAATAACCAAGTGTGAAGCTTAAATCTATTCCTTTTTGGCAATTTGGGCCAAAAAAAAGGCACATCAAATCCAGACAACCAGAAGTGAAGCCAGCTTTGGAACTTTATTGGCGCCTTAGACATACCAATGCCAGACTACAGCTAAAGAACCAGCAGAGGAGTCCAAATATTTTACGTATTTGGCGAAGCAGTCTCAATGTACCCAGATTCCGGCCAAAGATGTTAAAGTTTGACTATACACTCTCTTCTGGTATTTTAAAACCCTATATTCCCAGACAAAGACAAACAAAATTTTTTAAGGAGCTTTGTTATCTGGGAAAATGTCTTTCCAGGGTTTATGTAATGTTGCTGCACACAAGAAAACAACAGAACATTGCTTTGTGAGTTCTATAATTTAAATCTCTCCACTCTGATCATACCTTGGAATAAAACGACTTCCAATGCAAAACTTACTGTTAATAAAATATTAGCAAAAAGGCCTAAATATCAAACAACTTATCTGCTCCATATAACAAAAAAAAATATGTTTCTCGCTTCTTGTTTAGGCATAGCTTCTTTAGCGGGAGTATGCACTAAAGTTAAGGTAGCCATTGCAGAAGATGCAGGCTTGACCTTTCTGGGAGCAACTATACTTTCTCGTAATATCGGACACCTGTAAGTTTTCAAACCTTTTATATTTTATGAATTTACTGGATAAACATTTTTTTCCTAAGATGTTCTGTAGATATCGATTCTTAGTATGTGTCTGCTGGAGTCAGGCGAATTAGTTCAGTGCTTTTTGATGCGGAAATAAATATTGTGGGGCACCATATTAAGCAGCGTACTTGATCAAATGTCAGAACGAATGACTTTCAGTATTGCACTTCGTGTCACGGTTCTAATGGCATTCACGGAGATAGGCCTGCTCGTCTTATGGCTCAATGTTTCAAAGAAACGGTACCATCAAATGGCAGTAAATTTACAAAAACTTTTCTGCCCATAATACAATAGTTAATTTTTATATTTAAACTAAAGAAAATCTTTGCGTGTGCTCAGATGACAAGCATTCAATCAGGGGGAAATAGTGGAGAATGTCCCCTCTGTTTAAAAGTGCCTAGTGTTGTTTGTTGAATACAAAGCTCTGCCATGAGACTTCATAAATTTGCGCTTCATTTCGGGTCTTTGTCGATTTTCTTCAAACCTCAACTTACGTTTAAAAGAAAAAATTGTGAGTAGCGATTGAATGTGGTGTGGGGCGCCACC
Source organism: Ixodes scapularis (assembly GCF_016920785.2). Taxonomy (NCBI): domain Eukaryota; kingdom Metazoa; phylum Arthropoda; class Arachnida; order Ixodida; family Ixodidae; genus Ixodes; species Ixodes scapularis. The sequence continues at coordinate 136,347,822 of NW_024609879.1, read as the reverse complement.
AATTGACTGACAGTTCACTACAGAGTCTTGTTGTTTTTATAAAGGACACATTAAAAACAATCCCATAGAGCAGCGTGAGACAGCATGGGTTTGAAATGGTAGGGACGATCGATTGTGTTTCACTCATGCTGCTTGCGACCGCGCAAGCAGCATGAGCAGTCGAAGTTGGGAGTAATATTTTTCCTCTTGTTTCTCACTTTATATTCGTTCCGCTCCCAATTCCGCGAAGCAAGTATGAAAATTCTATTGCTGGAAAACTTCAAGATATGTAGCAGCGTTTCACGATCGACTCAGGAATCACAGTACTTAGCGATTCCCGTATTCATTGCGCGAATCGCAGATAAGCAAGTTATGAGAGCAAGCTCCTACATACACAGCCAGACTAACGGGAGCCACAAACAGTTATTCACTACCGTGAAGGTTATTTAATTAATGGCCGCCTCTTTTTAGGAGTCCAGGATATTACAAAAAAAAATCGTTTTTGTTTCTTGCCTGGCAAAAGTATTATTACAGAATAGTAACAACAATTCTTGGCGTACGAAATTGTTTCCAGTGTTGTTTTTGTTTTTTTTCGAAACTAAAACGAAATTTAAAAATGAAATATGGGGGTATACAAAATTGTCATGTTATCACGGGTGAAGTGACGAGATGGTGTTCAGTGAGGAAACTATAATATAATAAAGGCGAACTTGTGCCAAAACAAAAGGGTAAAATAACAGGTGTCGTAAGCGAGCGACGATGTCGTCCAGGAGGCAAAGTCCTGCGTTCTTGTAAGACTGACAATTGGCGTGCAGAACATTCTAACCTCGAATAAACAACACGGTTCTCGAATTTACGAGAACTTCACATTACAGAGTCAAAAAATAAATGTGAACTCGCGGCCAAGACTCCAACTTTGGCTTTTTGCGTGGAAGGCAAGCGCGATAACCGTTAGGCCACGAGCGCGCTGCCTGGTTGGTCAGCTGCGCTCGCGGCAATATTTACTGGTCGAGTCTTGGAGGCGCTTAAATAATCGTAATAACCAATTTTTATTATTCTTTTATAAAAACGGTAGCATATAACTTTTGTGTTATTTTGTTGTCTTCCAAACTTTTGCGTGGTGCTACTAAAACGCAGCAAAATGGTTCTTATAAAATGCACAGGGACCCCGCGATACTTGTGTTTAAACGATGATCTCTGGCACAGATCATCCGTGCCTTATAAGGGGAAAGCCTTTACTTCGACGCCCGTACCGGCCGCGAAAATTGAAGAGAAAACAGACAGAACACGACAGAAAGAAAGAAAAAGGAGTGTGGCGCCCCTAGAAATCCGCGGTTACTTTCCGAAACTCTCCTTTATTTCTTGTTTTAGTTTTATCTTTTTGCGAAAGATATCATACTTCTTTCTACATGAGCCCATCTCCACATAGTCGTACCTTAATTTATTTTCCCGTCCCTAAGCGCCATCCTCATACTCCCACTACGAACGGGGGAAGCAAATGGTAATTAATTTGGTTCTTCGCAATATACAAAAATAAAGGAGTTCATCTTATCACACTTGTTTGGATTTCCTTCTCCAATGCCCCTCACTCTTTTAGCGTAACCTGGCTGTCTCTAATTGTGGTGCCGAAAGCGCAGATTCCCAATACATAGGGGTTTATGTCAGCTTTTTAATCTATTGTTATTTCTGATCTTTATTGGTGTCAGATAAAGAATGCAGACACTTATATTGTTGACGCGAACACGACTTGGCTTAGCTTACACGATGGCCCTCATATAAAACAATCAGCATTATCACTGCACTCCATCCACCCATAAGCTGACAGTGCTGTGGAAGCTACGTGCTAGCGGACAAGTCATACATCCCCCTTTGGTCACTTGGTCATAGTTCCGCCCGCGTTCAGACAGCGGGGTCCGGAGCTGAAAGGAGTGATGCTGCTTGGTGCGGCGAGCACACAGCTACCATCGGACTGTCAGCTTTGGACTGAACGGAGTACAGATGCTTGTATCTTTCTTCCATGACAATTGTGCAGAACTGAATTGGATATTTAAAACAGTTTTTAAAGTGCAGGCTTGGTTGCCGTGACGACGGCAAGGGTGTGCCACCGATTCTGCCAGGTTCACCTGGCTCAAGCGCATGTTCATTCGACGATGGATATCTAACGGGTGACATTTTCAAGAACCTCAGTGACACGCGAAAATATCAATTCTCCAACTGCTGCTTATCTATGATCAAGTTTCTTCTTGGGTACGTAAAATGCAACACAAATGAAGTATAAGCGTAGTACTTATTCGCAAAAGAGCATAAAATATAAATATACATCTCATTCCGAGTAGCATAAGCCATAAATTTATTTCTGATTCAGACGGATTATACATGACATAAAAGAGCTGTGATTCACGGAACTAATGGGGTTGTATTTCATTGTCACGTTATTGATAAATAACACTTCTCTTTCATGTTAAAAAAAAAAAAAAACTTTGATGTCAGGATGGACAATTTTAAATGTTTGCTTACGGTCACGAACACAAAGTTCATATCAACAAACAAATTGCCTGGTGATGCTATTTCTAAAAACGAAACATGCAGAAATGTATTGAAAAAGTTTAAAAAGGAGAATGGATTTCATGAAGATATGGTAAGTTTTTTTTTGGTTTTTGAACACCTTTTTTGTTGATTTTAAGAGTGTTTTTAAGCTTTCATTAAGAGTGCCGATGTATTACGCGCAACAATGTCTACCCAGAACGGCACTTCATAAAACAGATGTTCAAATTGTTCCCCTAGCATGCATTTTCTAATGAAATTCAATAAGCACGTGGTAAAACACTAATGATCGATTATAGCACTTATCTTTAAGGTTACGTCATAAACATTGTCTACATATTGTTAGGGAGAAGAAGACGAAGCTGAAAAAGGAGGGCCAAGCTGCGCGCGCTCTTCAGCTGGTGCACAACGATCTTGTCGCTTGAACTCCTCTATCCAGCCCTCATTAAATCACCCTTTTAACATCCTCACAAGTGGTGAAGGTCAGTACGTCTCCCAACCTCTCGGCTGATCCCTATTCTGGAGTTACGTAGAGGACGCACCATTAACACCCTGTCCCAAGCAGCGAGTACTTCAAACGGCCTGCCACCCCCCGGTTCCACACCATCGCCACCGAACGTCAAGAACAGGCAACGGGACCCTCCTATTTTCTTTGGCTCTCCTGACACCGACGTTTACGACTGGACGAAAAGTGATGACCGCTCAAGTCACCACAATCGATGGGACGACAGCTTCAAGTTGTCTAATGCAGTGTTCTTTTTGAAAGACACTACAGCGCAATGGTTTGACAACCATGAGGACGAAATGAGTTCATGGGACGCCTGTACAGCCGCATTGTCAGAGGCGTTTGGAAAACCAGAACGACGCAAACAGCGAGCGAAAGACAAGCTGGCTCGCCGATTTCAAGCCATTACCGAGTCTTCCACCAGCTACATTGAGTACGTCCTTCGTCTCTGCTCCAGAGTGGATCCCGACATGACCGAAGAAAATCGTATCCGTCATCTGTTTAAGTGGCTGTCCCAAGACCTCTTCGCTGTTGTTGCACCAAAGTCACCCACGACAGTCAAACAACTAATCGGTGAGTGCAAAAAATATGAAGAACCGCAGAGTGCACGGATCTCGAAGGCACCACTCGAACGCCTTCCAGAGGTATCCTTTCCCGAAGGAAAAATCCATCAATGTAACTCTGTTTGGCAGTCAATGTTTTCTAATGGACCGCTGACCGTGCCTGACTGTACGTCAAACACGTCTGACTGGCCAACAAGCTACTCTGACCGACAGTGAAACTCCAGTCAGACTCCACTTGTTGGCTTTCTGATGGTCTCCTGGTGGCAGTCGGCCGCCGCGAAATGCCATCAAGATGTCTTGGTGGCGATTCTGATTGTACATCGATTGGCTCTGACTGTACGTCAGAAAGCTTTGACGTGCAGACAGACGTACGGTCAAAGGACGTAGAGTTCGTTTGGATACCCCTATTTCGTCAAATCTATGAATACAAAAAATAATCTATGCACAAGAAAACGATTTCGGGACGTGAGCCCATAAAACCGCTGATGTTAGAGATATGACACGCAGCCGACCGACAACCTTGATCAGCAGCCCGCCGAAACGCCGAAAACGCCATTTCGCTTCGCCCATACAGGCTTCGCCGAGCTTTCATGAACGATCGCTCTCGACTCATTTTGTTTGCAAGCTTGCTCCAACCTGTCGATCCTGCCCGGACTCTACAGTGGTTTATGTTTTAGTAGAATTTCTACTCGACAAAACCCAACCTGTTGTGAGTTCCGACGATGTAAGGGACTTTAGCGGTGTAGTTGAAGACGACAAGGTGTACCAAGTCTACTGGACCGGAGACGCGCGAACAAAAGGATCGTTCTACGGCGCAAAAGTACTTTACATGGCAGGTGAGTAGAACTGAAGTGCGGCGAGTGATGTACGAGTACGAGTGCTTTGCATAACATGCTGAAGTATTAACTGCATTTGCAACCGAAGCATCTCGTATAAAACGAATGGTGAAATCGATTTAGTATAATATAGGGGTTAAGATGTCCGATTTGTACGCGAGTGGTCGCGGGTTCGATCCACGTTAATCCTGCCTTTTTTTTTTTCTTTTTTTTTTCTCGAGCATTTTGTTTTATCGAGGCATTTGGCGGTATTTGTGAGTGCGTATAGCTTTACTCCTATATAAATGCTCCCCTTGTTGATGAAAATCTCTTGGCAGTGGCAGTCAGACGTCATCTGATGGACCATAAATGACGTCTGGCGGTCCATCACGTTCCATCTGCTGACTGGCAGTCAGTGTCCCAAATTACGTACCTTGGTGGAATTTTCAATAGGGTTGCATGTGTTGCCGGTGTTGACTTGCCACCATGGATTCGCAGCTTCATTCGTGAAGAACTGCGTTCCTTCCTTGATCACCTCCGTCCACCTTCCGACTCGACCGTAACCCACCCTCAGGCACAGAGCGTCCAGAAAGTCGTCCAGAACGAACTTCATGCTCCGCTTGCATGACAGACGCCATCGACGTCGGCATATGCTTCATCACCTCCCGCACCGCCGCTCTTTTGTACCATGTCACATGATGCGCAGCACTTTTACCCAGGCTCCTGTCATATTAGGCCTCCCCAGCGTCACGACCCTACGGACCGCGCCGAAGGAGTGACATTTGGGGAAGACCAGCGAACCATCTGTTTTAATTGTTGCTTACCCGGACACGTCGCGCGCTACTGCTGCCGTAGCGATAACCCTAACGAGTATCGCCGTTTCCCTCAACTTAATCCACGTTACTCCCCTCAGACGACAGCCGTCCCGTTGACCGCCAAACCCCAGCTCCATTTTCACAGCTTGATAATCGCAGAAGCCGATCACCGCCTCCTTACTCTCGACGCCAGCGCTCCGTGCCGCCCCTCAATGTAGCCACCGTCGCAAATACAACGTCAAACTGAAGCCCGCAGCCTGCGTCACCACACAAGGTCAGGCTGCACCACGAAATTGCAATATAAATCCTCCTGGAGATGGCCCAACGACTGTTGCTATTGAAATTGACGGACAAAAATTCATAACCCTCGTAGACACCGGTGCCGCCAAATCCTGTATCTCTGACAGTTTCCGACGGCGTCTGCGCAAAGTATTGACGCCAGCGCCATGACGATTTTTACGCACGGGAAACGAAGATTTATTTGGTTCTTTCGGCTGTTCGACACTCTCAGTGACTCTCGGCTTCAGTCGCTTCGTTGTTGTCTTCACAGTCCTGTCGAACTGCGTGGCTGACGTGATACTGGGATGGGATTTCCTGTCGTCAACCGATGCCGTCATTGACTGTGGTGAACGTCCGCTGCATTTAAACACTTCTGACACCGACGAATCAGTCGATTGTGATCCTGTTGTCCTTCGGATTACAGCCGATGTATGTATCTCACTATTGACTGCTGTAGCAGTAACACTGGAGCCTGAGTTCAGCTACCAAGGAGATTAAGGTCTTGTCGAGCCACTGCTTAGCAGGTTTTTGCAAAAGGGCTTGCTTGTGTCATACTCTACCGTCACCGTAATAGCAAGCCAAATTAATTTATACGTTACAAACGCTTCTGCGCAGCCGCTTATATTACCTCGAGGAGCTGGTATTGCAACCATCCGGACGTTCGACCACGATAGCCTCGCCATTTTTGCTCAAGACACATGCCATCTCCACTCGCAGCCAATTCCTCAAACCCAGTGGTCCACCAAACATACAACACTGATGATCGACAGCTGCTTAGCAACGAGCCAAAGGCAAGCTCTTTCCCGTCTTCTGGAAGCTATAGCGACTTATTTGACTTCAAACGGTCGGTACTCCCTCAGACATCTGTGGTGCACCATCAAATTGTAACCGGAAACGCAAGTCCCCTTAAGAGCCGCCCATATTGTATTTCACCTGCGAAACGTAAAGTGATTTGAAACCATGTAACTGATATGCTCAAAAACAATGTTATACATCCATCATCCAGCCCTTGGTCCTCCCCTGTGGTTCTCGTGAAGAAAAGAGACGGTTCGTGGCGTTTTTGCGTTGATTACCGGCGTCTAAACAGGGTAACTTAAAAGGACGTATATCCGCTCCCTCGTGTCGATGACATGCTCGACGCACTTCAAGGGTCTTCGTTCTTTTCATCTGTTGACCTCCGTAGCGGCTACTGGTAAATCCCGTTTGCCAACGCGGACGAACCGAAAACTGCGTTTGTCACTCCGGACGGTCTCTTCCAATTTGATGTCATGCCTTTTGGCCTGAGCAACGCTCCCGCGACGTTTGAGCGGGTGATGGACAGCGTTAAACGCGGATTAGAATAGGATATATCTCTGCTACCTCGACGATGTCATTTTATTCTCCTCAACCTTCGAAGATCATCTACATCGGCTCCAGAAAGTTAGGGACTGCTTTCGCTCCTGTAATTTGCAGTTGAACTCAAAAACGTGTAAGTTCGGTGCTCGGAAAATTCTGATCCTGTGTCACCTAGTCAGCTCGGAAGGCATCCGCCCAGGCCCCACGAAAGTCTAAGTTGTCTCTGATTTACCAATTCCCAGAACGACAAGAGACATCCGTGCTTTTCTTGGACTTTGTACATACTTCCGGAAATTCACACCTCGTTTCTCGGATCTCTCCGAACCGCTAAATGAATTGCTTCAAAATAACACAACCTTTCAATGGGGACCTTCCCAGACCAAGGCATTCCTATCGCTTAAACGTGCACTCTTACCGTCCCAATACTTGGCCACTTCCTACCGGGCGCTGACACGGAAATCCGAACAGATGCCAGGGGACATGGCATGGGGGCTGTTCTTGCACCAAATGTAAATAGTCGCCCACGCGTCATTGCATACGGTAGTCGAACCCTAACCAAGTGTGAGATAAATCACATTATTACAGAGCGTTAGTGTCTAGCACTAATATGGGCGATATGGAAATTCAGACCATATTTTTATGGCACCCATTTTAAAATTGTTACAGTCCACCACTCCCTATGCTCGCTTGCCAGCCTTAAAAATCCATCTGGCCGCCTTGGACGTTGGCCGCTGAAAATTCAGGACTACGACTTTAGCGCTGTTTTCAAGTCAGGAAAGCGTCATCTCGATCTGATGCGCTGTCCCGATGTCCTCTGCCCAGTGACATTTCACATCACACTCCAAGCGACCACAATTCTTCCATCGCTCTGTTAGATACCGTTGACATCGCAGCTGCTCAAGCGTCCGAACAGAATATTCAGCCACTAATACAATGTTTGATGGGGCTTTCTGGATCTCTCACGCGGCACACTCAACAGCGCGCTCGTCTCTTCACTCTTCGTGATGGTGTCCTCTATAGACGGAACTAAGAGTCACATGGACGACCCTCGCTGCTCGTTGTTCCTCGGACCCTCCAAGCACACCAAGATGTCCCTACCCCTGGACATCTCGTTTTCGCAAAGACATACTTCCGCGTGCGTTCATCGGACTTCTGGAACGGCATGTATCGCACCATCAACAAGTACATTCGCACGTGTCACCAATGTCAGCTTCACAAGACCGGAACCACCCATTCATCCGGCCCTTTGCATTCTATAACACCGCCTCATAGACCCTTCCAAACAATCGGAATCGATTTTTTCGGCCCATTTCCTTCGTCTACAAACAACAACCGGTGGATAATTGTCGCCCTAGACTATCTCACCAGATACGCCAAAACAGCTTGGGTTCCATCCGCACAGCCCAAGAAGTGGCAACTTTCTTTCTGCATAACATTCTCCTTTGGAATCGTGCACCCCAGGTCATAATAAGCGATCGGGGCACTCCTATGATGGCTAAGCTCCTCAACGGTGTTTAGCGTCTGGCTAACACAACCCATAAATTGACCAGCGCTTATCATCCCCAAACCAATGGGCTAACAGAACGCCTCAACCGCACGTTGTCAGAAATGAAGTCGATGCACGTCGCGGAAAACCATTCAAGCTGGGACGCTATCGTCCCATATGTGACCTTCGCTTATAACACCGCGCGTCAGTCAACGACAGGCTTCTTACCGTATTACTTGTTATTTGCCAGTGAACCATTTACAACTCTTGATACTATTTCACCCTCCGTCTATGAAGCTCACACGTCGTATCCTTCAAAGGCCATCTGCCGCGCGGAGGATGCTAGACAACTTGCGCGTTTTCAAATTCTACGACCCCACCAGCCGCAACCGAAACGTTACACACAGAGGCATGGCGAATCATCCTACAACGTTCGGGACGAAGTCCTTCTTGCCACCCCACTCCGTAAGCCTGGTAAACATGAGAAACTGCTCCTTAAATACACTGGCCCGTTTCGAATTCTCCGCCGTCTGTCTTCTACAAGCTACGAAGTGGAACCGGTGACACCACCTAGAGATCGCCGCACGAAGTCACGTGACATTTTCCATGTTTCCCGCATGAAACCTTTCCACACACCCAGGACTGAAGACAGCAAAGCCGGTGACCGGCCCTTTACCCACCTGGGGGAAGTGTTAGGGAGAAGATGACGAAGCTGAAAAAGGAGGGACACGCTGCGAGCACTCTTCAGCTGGTGCACAACGATCTTGTCGCTTGAGCACCTCTATCCAGTCCTCATTGTGATGGTGCTCGTGTACATCAAGTTCACGAATGTCATGCACTCGTTTCCATGCCCTTCCTCGAACACCGCTAACCGTCCTTGACATATTAGAAATTTTTCGTAAATCGTTTTCCCACTACTGCCATGCTCTCCGGAACGAAGACGCAAATACTCCGCATGCTCGGCGCTAGCTTTGACTGCAGAGCCCCGGATCTCGTTAGCGTGTTTCGGAGAACGTTGCGGGACAGAGGAAACAATCTACGAAAACTCCCCTGTAATATCGATTAACATCTGCCCACACACACAAGGACGCTTGGACGGGAAGCTTTCAGCAAAATATGTACAGGTCTGTAATGTAGCATAGATAAAGTTATGCTGCAAACTTACCACCCGAAGACATTATGTTTTCTTAGGTGACGGAGGTTCGATGAACATCAGTAGGTCATATCAATTACAGTTCTCTTTTTCTATTGATGTGTCATACTTCGTAACCCGCGAAGGAAACACAGAACATTAGACTCTTAGAGAAATTATAACTAACCCAACTAGCTCAACTAATTAAATTACATATGGAAATCCTACGCACAAGCTATTCTTGTTTTATTTATTTTTTTTCAATATAGATAGTAAAAGTAAAATCATATGCCATACAAACTTTTCTTGAACGTAGTGGCTGCTCTAGTGCACCCAACTATTTTATTTATAATGCAAACATTGTTTGTATTGACTAGTTCTTTTCATGCCGCAACACACCTGTGAATAGTTTGGCAAGATCCTCCCGTCCAAGCATTTTTGTGTGTGGGCGAATCTTTGTCGATATTAGAGGGATTTCGTAGATCGCTTCCGCTGCCTGCAACGTTTTCCCAAACCCGCTACGGAGATCCGGGGCTCTGCATGCAAGGCTAGTGCCGAGCATGCGCAATGGTGGCGTCTTTGTTAAGAGAGAGTAGCGGAGGGAAGAAAACTGCCTACGAAAACTGCCTAAAGTGTCAAAGTTCGAGGAAGTGCATCACACGTGAACAATTAACTTCGAAAATTCCTGGTATCTAATCTGATAAAATATGTGTCTAAATTGTTCGTATCTATCCACACGGCATCATATTTTTCCCCTAATTTATATATATGCTAGTTTTAGTTTTGTCAACGTTGCTTACCCGTCCGAACATACTCAACTTAAATGACGTTGGCAGTATAAGGGGCTGTTAATTTTACTCGAGATTTTAATTGATTACCATACTCGATTCCAGAACATGAAACGTTATTGTAACCGCTTTTGCCAAGAGAAATATGTTGTCAGATTTCAGAATCCCTTAAATTTCAAGACTTTTTAAGACCTCATTATTTGTAGTCGTTCACTTCCAGCCTTAGGCCCGTTCACACACTGGCGAAATATGAGGACCGAGTGATTTCGATTTTCTTAAAATCGCTAATGACGAGAGAGCACACTAGCACGCTGCCGCCATCTATCTGGTTACCCTGCAACTGAATTTCACTAAAACGAAAGTTTTGCAGTATTTTTGAGGTCAAACGTACGGACAACCCAAATAAAAATTAGTGGTCGTTTATGTTTCAAGCCAAATAAAAAAAAATGATGAACAGAAACATATATATAGATGCGGCACCGTCTAGCGTTCGACAGCTTCCCGACAGTGGCGGTAGTGAATTCTCTCGTCCAGAGCTGTATATTGGTGGAGTTTGGCCAGTTCATGACCTCGCCTCCGAAACGCTTCCCTCCCGAGTGAGCTGATAGCTCGTGGAGCAAAATGAGATGCGTGAACGCATGCGCTTGAACTCCCGGTAGCTCTCAGCTAAGCGGGGAGGTCAGCCATTTTCATTCATTCGCCAGATGGAATTTATAAGATCGGCATCTAAATTTCGGTTACTTTATTTTTTTATGTCTGTCTCTGGCATGAAAATGATAAACTGTTATTCTTCCGTGGGTTAAGAACCTCACGAATGAAGTTTTCTTGACGCCTGACCGAAAACGTTTATACAAATGAAAGAGAAGTCAGCTCCTAGCAGCGCGTTGCGTCAAAATGACGGTCGTCTCCTTTTTGCTTCCTCCATCCTCTTTCCCTCCTTCGGCTCTCTCCTCCCTCTCCTCTACTTTTCTCTTCTTCGACCGCCTTCGTCGCCCCGCCCACTGGCCAGACTCTCCAAATATACGGCTCTGCTCTCGTCGCTAGAGATGTTAAGAGGTTTCAGGACAAACGGTCCTAAGAAGTTGGAAGTCCGTCCAGGTGCCTTTAGTCTTTTATACCAACGTCAGCGTTCCTTTCTCTTGGATTCGTTATTACATTTTTTGGTTGTTTCCCCTCCTTCGTAGTTCCGAATTTGTTTGAGTAGAGCGACGTATTTGTCGGGCTACTCTTCAATGGAATTTTCGAAAATATGTACAGCCTCTTTTAGGGTCAATAGGCGTTCTAGTTTTGTGTCTGTCGAAGCAAACATGACGGCTATGTCGAGCTATGTTTTTTTTTTGTCGCTTTAACTGCTCCTGTATTTCGCTGTTTTTCCAAACTTTGCATTTCCAGAAATCTCGCAGGGCACTCATTGCCTTTAGACTTAGGTTCCTTCAAGACGCCAGAGCAAGAGCGAAGGTGCTTCGTGCGAGAATTATAAATTTAAATCAGGATATAGCATCTCTTAGATTATATTAGACAAAGGGTGTTGCTTTTTTTAGCTTCAACGGTAAAAATCTACAGAGCAGCAGAAACAGCAGCAGCACGTGACAGCAACATCATAAGGGTAGGAAGGGGACCTATAAGGACGGATATGTGTAAGCACACGGTCGTGCGCGCTGCAGCAGCACAATGTTCTAATGAACTAGAAATGACTGCCTTTTTGGGCTGCAGGGTCTGACATAGCTTGACATTGTAATCCTACACCAATCGCTGTTGTAGATGTTTGAGCCTGCGTTGATGCGTAGATGAGAGCCGATGCTCAAGCCGTTAGTAAGTGCCGCTGCTCCAGTGGAATGATGACATCCGGTGCCCCTTGAGTGGCAAGACCTCTTCTCCTGGCTGTAATGGCTGTAGATATGTGCTTACAGTGAGAGGGCAGGCGAGCTGGTGTTTATTTATCATTTTGTTGAAGTATCTGAGACGGGCAAGGAACGCAGGAAACATCAACCGTGGAAGGCAAAGAAAAAGATGACAGGACAAAATCTAAAACTTTGAGAAACGTTTATTCAATAAACTTCACGTATGAAATCCTACCCAATAGGTCACACACATGGCTCACAAAAGTTCTCTCCGTTCACTCAGCTCCAAACCAATCCTTCCTACTGACCCAAAACATTCCGGCACTGCCGTCCCTCCTTGTCTGAACTAAAGTAGTTTGCATCTGTTCACCAACACCCTCACATAGACGCTTTCAGGGGCAACCGGGACGCCATGCGTGAAACAGATGCGTCATTTACATTCCGTTTGACAAGTCTCCCTTTCCTTGAACAAAAATATTTTACATACTAAAATAACAAAAACAAAAAATGTCAAATTTGTAGGACGACTTCGGAAATGTTACTGAGCTGCAGAAACGCTTGGCTTATGTAATTGCCTATCATATTTATTTCAACTGTTTCTCTACCCCTCTTCAGGGATGGGAGTATTTCAAGTACAAGTATTTGAAATACGGATTTCAAATACTTTGTGTATTTTGCATTTATAAGTAATTACAAATTGGGTAATGTATTTGACGTGTGTATTTAAATACTAAAACGTGGGTATTTGAAATACAATTGTAATTAAATACAATTTTGTGGGCGAAAATACATCCCTCAAATTTATTGTCACTGTCCAGAGCAGTAAGAAAACTACGCTCTGCACCGAATGCAGTGTCTCTCAATCAAGCACAAGCGTTTAGTGACTTTGTGATTACGGTGCTAGTCCAGGGCAAGAATAGTGACGAAATCGACATTCACAGGCAGACTGGCTAAATAAGTTCCTGTGACAACTTGTAATGCTTTCCAGCCTGATTTCCCTCCATATTTTTGCCTGGAACATTTTAAATTGGCGGGTCTTCCAGATTTTTGTAACTGATGCGAGTTGACACAATAAAAAATTCTCTAGCTAGTGCTGCGCGTCTTGGTCGTCTCGGTTCTTTGTTGGTCTATACCAAAATGTAATCGACAAAAAAAAAAGCTGCTTGAAGCTCAGTACTTTTTTCACCTATTACGTTCAAGCTGATTACATTATTTTGTGATTATATTTTTATTACGTTGCTAGAGCCTCGCACACTAACTCCCGAGTGTGCTGTGCAAAATTAAAATGAGATACCCAGAAACCCGTTGCAGGTGCGCTTAAGTCGCTGACGCAAGTTTGGACGAATGTATTTGGAAAAGTATTTGGAGGAGACCAAATACATTTGGTTGTATTTGTATCTTGTATTTAAATGCTTTTTTTTGGAAATGTAATTAGATTTGTAATCGAATACATTTTTGACGAAGTATTTTGTATTTGTATTTCGATACATATTTGCATGTATTTTGCCCATCCCTGCCCCTCTTTTTGTGTCATTCCGTTATTTGCGCATAGCTTCTCTTTCTGATCACTGGATCGTACAAGTACTGCATTCCTGTGCATGATTTGCTACTTATGATTTGGGAGCTTTGATTTTTACGTTTCGCCTATTCTCGATCAGTCTGTCATTTAGACATATGGAAGCTTGACCCACCTATTTGAATTCACGTGCAAACGGGATCTCATGCACCACGCCACACTCACTAGAAACAGACATCTCACCTTGCGATTTTCAGCAACCCTCCCTTTCCGCAATAAAAAGGGTAAGGTTGCCTAACTTGAAGTACGTGCTAAAACACAACGTCCGCACTAAACTTATTCGCACATCCCTTTACATTGTGCAATATCTCATAATAATAGCACGCAACCTGGTACCTTTTCTTATGTCTCTTCTCACCTATTTCTCTTTCTTCGTTCATCGGAGCCATTTGTCGTTGAATGAAGCCTTCCTGGTACCTTGTGCCACATAGTATTTTATAGTGCCCTTTTTCTGAGCATGCAAAATAATAGATGCACGATATGTTCATCGCGTTAGTGATAAGGGTGATACCACACCCGGTTTTATCGTTTCAGAATGGCAACTTCTTGAAAGGTGGGTCCTATACAATACTCGTAACACAAGCCCTGCCCAACATGATTTGCTTAATAAAAACAAAATGCAACACTTCCCTCTCCGCTTGTTTCACGGTGAACTGCAATTCAGGCGCGGATTTCCTTATCACTTTTTTCACTTTCTACTCTACTGCGTTCCGAAAAGGACACATTAAGCAAGGCATGTAGTTGGGCTAGTTGGTGGTACATACTGCTTTGAGGGAACAGCGCAAAAAGGACGTAGGACGAGGTCGAGAAACACACAGACAGCGCCCTGCCTGAGTGTTTCTCGACCTCGTCCTACGTCCTTTTTGCGCTGTTCCCTCCAAACAGTAGGACACATTAAGATGTCGTCGACATGCCGCCTGACCACGCAACTGTCTGAAGGTATTCCCTTAACGTCTAAATAACATTAATAGAAATTAAGTGAGCATTGGCGAAAAGTCAAATTCAAAGCTCCCAACTCAGAAGTAGCGAATCATGCCAAGAATGCAGCAGTGGATCAATCCAGTGGTCAGAAACACATGTCGTGCACAAAGACCACAAGGAAATGAAGTGTAGTAAGAGAAACTGTTAGAATAAAGACGATAGGAGATTGCATAAGTCAAGCGTCTTTGCAGCTCATTAACGCTTCTAAAGCTTCCCTTCAAATTTGAGTTTGTTTGTTTGTGTATTTTTGTAGTTCGTAAAAAAACATGTTTGTTCAATGAAAGGAGGACATCTCGAAGTGAATGCCGGTGGCGCATCCATTTTGCGGAGGCCTTCTCGGTTTTCTCTCTAAGTGTCTACGTGCGTGTACTCGCGAGTCGGCGCAAACTGCTTGTGTTCAATGGGGGGACAAGTGGCAGAGCCGAAGAGTTCTGGGTGTGCAACAGGGTTTGTTTGTGAGCTTAGTAAATGGAGTGAACTTCTATGTGCAAAGGGTGGCGACCATTGGGGTAGAATATATAAAAAAGAGAGGTGCAGTGAATACACTTTTAGCTGAGTTTGAAACTTTTAGCTGTATATAGCTGATATGTTTTTTTCAGGTAAATCATTCAGGCACTCAAAATGGGTGATTCACGAAAAGACCCAATCTCAAAATCTTCGTCTTAAAATGCACGTTACATCTCCTCTGCGTTATCAAACCCCTCTCCCAAATCCCCAGCTTTCTAAAACCAAAGACACACAACCCCCGTCCTCGATTACCCCACTTTCCTTGTCCGGCAAATCCTAAACACTGAGGATTTGTGCATTGTTCAGATATTAAAGTCTTAAGATGTGAAACATGACTTCAATTTTTACAAGGATTAGAGTTAAGCTAGTTGGTTGAACGTAAATTTAAAAAAAACGCGAAAATGAGAGGACTGGAAGGACCACACAATCACAGAGCTGAGTGGCAGCTGAAAGTTTTACTTGTACCCGAAATAGAAAGTAAATGAGATACGGGATATATAAGAACAGACCAATCAACTTGATAAAACACCTCCCGCGTGCCGACACGTGCCTAAACAAACTTGCCGCACATCCCGAACAAATCCACCTCGCTATCGCTAAGGACACCAACTGGACGTTAACACACATGTACTTCACATAAATGCAGTAAGAAAGTACTCCTCAATTTCTCACTATCTTGTTTAAAATCCTAATTTCTATGAAAAATGGCGAACACAGACATCTGTCACAGTGAACAGTATTGCTGCTTAAGAGAGTTTAAACCGCAAATTTTTCCCAAACCAGGCAGGCTGTGGCAGATGAACGAAACATTTTTAAGAGCGCAAAAAGGGAAGAGCGCTGTTGTGGTCGGCGGATTCAAATATTGCTTTCAGAGAAAGAACCAAAATTATAAAACGGCTTGTAGATGTTTCAAATAATAGGTTCTTAGCTGCATAGCCACGGTGAGGAAAATATATTCAGAAAAACCAAGGTTTGTCCATCGGCAGGCTGATTATTCGGGGGTTCTTGAAGTTGATCCTGGGATTTTGCGGCATTCAAGTAGCGTAGACATTTCCCATACAAAACACTAGACACTTCTTTGTAAATAAACATCCTAAAACTTTTTTTGATTAATGAGCATTAAGCAAACACATAATCACGAATAGCAGAGGTGATTAAAGAGTCGCAGCACTGGCATAGCGGGGAATCGAGCATAGGAGCATTGATACTCGGGCGAGGCAAGGCAGGCATTTTGTCAACGGAGTTTTTGACACTCGGGAAAAAAGGCCGGGGGCATTCTAGACGGGAGAAGTGCCAGGGTGGAATTGTGGAATAACCATTGAAATTTACCGTTATTACTTTAATACGAGGAGACTCTGATAGCTCGCACCTGCTTTTTTCACTCCCCTGTGAGTAATGCGTTTTACGGAATCCAGGAATTCAGGCAGTGACTTCCGCCCCTAGGGGTGTCTGATGCCTCCTTTGTAGATGAGACATTTAGCCAGCGCTGTACGACTGATGCATGGGGTCTTTGGTGTGCATGCCGCAGTGATAAAACGCGAACGCACGCCTATCCATTGCTGATTTCGATCGACACGGGAATCGGTGTGGAACAAATTCAGAATCGATGGATTTGTTCTCATTCGCTGGAGGTTTTCTCAACTCCGGCGCGTTAATAAACGCTGCCACCGCGATCCCCCTGCCACGTAAATGTGAACAGAGAATAGATTTCTACGTCCCTAAGCCTGCAAACAACCATACTTGTGCCCGTTACTTCAAAAATGTAATGGATAACAATTACAAATTACCGAGCTCCGAATGTAATGGATTACCGTTACAAATGACTTTTCTTGAAAAATAACGGATTACTTTACTCGTTACGTAGCAAATTACTTTCACGTTACTTTTTCCGTACACTCCTCCAGAATTAATAAAAATAATTTTGATATTTTTCAAAAATGTTTTGCAAAACTACTTTTTATTTCTCATACGCCCGTATTACGGTAGTCCTTGTAAAAGTAAAATATGTCACTTGAGAGGAAGATTGTAAATGCAAGGTCCACCAGTAAGCTGACAAGGCAGCGAAAGCTGCAACCACAACCGCCATCCCGCTAACTTACAGCGACCGGAAATGATCCCTGGAATTGTGCAGACGCATCTAGCGGTGCGCAGGCTCAGTAGCAGCATCTACCTCTGCTAGGCGATGCGGAGGTGAGGAATCGATCTACGAAAGCTCTCATTTGATACGGGCCTTTCAAGTGGTGTATAAGTCAAATGCAATTAAACACGAAGAGGTTTCTCAGAAGAAGAATGCGATGTAAAACGATGGAAAGCAGCTAAGTCTACTGGGCATTGTCTTCTTGGTCTTTGTTTTTCGCATAGTATTTTCACGTCTTTCAAGTGGTTCTGATGACCGGTCAGACGCAAAATTGATTTTCTGCCCGGCTATTCTTCCCTTCACGATGGTTTCTATTTAAATTTGTTGAACTTGCTCTCTCTATGCCTCTGAAATGACTGCTCATATTGCTCCAGTTTCTTTATTATGCTCATATTTAAAAACAAAAGAAGTAACGAGTGATTAAAGTAATTCGTTACCAATATTTTGTAACGAAATTACATTACAAATTACTGCCGCAAAAAAGTAACGTGGCAATTGCAAAATTACTTGAAAAAGTAATGGATTACAATAATCCGTCACATGTAACGGATTTCTTCCCAAGTCTGCAAACAACGAATATAGTTGCTATATCTGAACTTGTGAATTGAAATTTTACTCCAGTCTATGGAACGAATATTCCTGGACGTTAATGGCACTATGTTATACTCGTATAGTCAATGTTACCCTTCAAAACATCGGTACAAGGTTCTTCCTCTCAGGCAGACTATCTTCCTGCTGTGCGAAATTTCTTGCGACCAGTTCAATACTTAAAAAAAGTGCTATAGGTAGGTGTAACCTTTGCGAGTGCGTCGTGTAGAGCAGCAGATAGAAATTTGGGAGCTGAAATAGCACAATTACGGAAGTCGTATAGTATTGATGTGGTTAATAATATAAATCAAAGTACTTGTGGTATGTCTAAAAGCATTCATTAGAGTTTTGTGTCTGTCCCACGTCCCTCCTTTTCAATGGCTTCAGGGTTACCATGTCACCATTCTTAATGGTATTAATTTCCTTACATTTCTATTTACTTCGGAAGATCTTTTATTACTTTATTTAGGCTGCCTGGCGCCCGGTATCGTGTTATTTAGCGTTTTGTGTGGCGTTTTCTAGCACGGGGTAAATTTCAGAATAAACAAGAGCACAACACAGAGCAAGCTACAAAGAGACTGTACATTTACTTACTACCAGGGAACCCAGAAATTCATGAATCCTGGTCGGCGACTCACGTGTTCAGGTGAAGGCTTTCGCCCTGAAACTGGCTTCCGTACCTTTTGTATTTGCCCTGGTTACTCTATAAATTGCAATACTTTGTTCTTCGAGGTCTCAGTGTAAAACAGGCGCGACGACATTTTCAATTTCGGGCGTAAATAAAGAAAAAGCACAAAATACAGTAAATAGGCACGCCGCTCGAAATCTTCCCCTAAGAACCAAGTATTGTAGCTCATAAAGTAACAGTATAAAATCAAAGTTCATGCTAGCATTATTTGCAGGACGACCGTCTCACACAATGCATTCTAAGGTGTAGAACGCTTATTGTGAATGGGAGATCTTGGTTAAAAGAAACACCAGCCCCAGATGGCACCAGGTGCGGAAAGTCAAAGGTAAGGTGTCCCTGCAAATTTAAGGTGTTTTTATCAACACGATATATGAGGATACGTCCGCTGAATTTAAAATTAAAACGTGATTGTAAAATTGATTGTTTTCTATCTTTCTGCAGATCTGCAAACATGGAATATGTGTTGCACCATAAGAAGGTGTGGAGAGGGTGCCACCTTAATAAATCACTTACAGTTATTACCAGATGTTCAACATGCGTTTTTTTTTCACAATAGCACCCGTGGTACGTAAAGTGTGCTGAGCTACGCATGAGAGCTAGAATAATAATAATAATAATAATTTGTTTATTTAAAGTGCCCCAAAACAACCACGCGGGTCTTCACATTGGCGCGCACAAGACAAAAAGAAGAAACACAGCCCACGCACAACTTAAAATGTACAAATTAGCATGACTGAAGATAGGTCGCACAGTTCACACAAAATGTAATAGTTTCAACTTTCAACTAGAATTGCCAAGTTCTGGGGAAAAACTCAAAGATCTGTGAAGATGTCCAAGCTATACGATGCGATTGTATTAAATGAAATTTGCATACGGGACAGTGGTGAGAGTTTAGACATGAATTGAATATAAAAGACAGTAAAATTTCTATTAACGCGACAAGGAACATGAAAATCGACAGAATTCAGAAATTGATTAGCATCAGTCCAACCATTTACAACCCTGCGAAAAAAAATCAGATCACGCTCGAATCTTCTATTTGATAAAGACTTAAGTAAAACGCTCTCAAGAAAAAATTCATAATCATAATAAAAGCGACGCTGAAAGTGTCTATCATATAAAGTGCGTATCATTTTTTTTTGCACTTGTTAGAAAATTTTAAACAACACACGCAAATTCAAGCCGTGAACGAACTAAAACACAAAATACACGAATCATACAAGAAGGGCGTCTGAACTTTTTAGGTTACGAGATATGATACCAAGAGTTTTCATCGCACGGCCAACAATAAAGGAAACATGCGCATTGTATGACAACGCGCTATCAAGGCACACACCGAGATCTTTCATCACAGTCACGCGTTCGATTGGAGTTACTCCCAAAGAGTAAGTAAAATGCATAACAGCGTGTCGTCAGCTCAAAGAAATAAAGAACGAATTAATGACGCTTATGAATTGAACTAAGTGTTCTACGATATCTCGTAAATAGAAGGAGTGCAACATCGTTTTATTGTAAACTGGCTATATGTTATTGAAATGATTAGAAAGGCCTTTACTCGAACGAGGGTGCTGAAGGGTGCAATAAAAGCGTAACAACAAAAGATCCAAACTTATGGCTAACACAAATATCTTTATTAGCAACAAGAATACATATAACTGCAGTATGGGATTTTGTTTTCATTTCGAACGGTATGAAGGCCACCACAAGTATCAATATTTACACAAAACCGCGCATGAACTATAAAATGGGTAGCGACGAAAACAATCCCTGGAGTCATTCTTGTCTAACTCGCTTTCACATTTGCATTTAATAGTATTTTAATAATAAAATGGGTTCCTTCAAGATGCATCAATGCCTATAAAGCCCGCTTATACGAGCTTTATAGGCGCGACGCCAGCGTGCTGCATTCCGTTTTTTCGGGGAAGTTCCAGACATGGTGCGAAGCTGTACCGATTCCCAACGAATCCGGAACGGAGAACGGCGTGGATGTCTCAGATCAGGAGTAGGAGGCCTCTCTGGGAATTGAAGAGTAACTCGCTAGTCAGGAATGCTAAAATTACGAGCGAATTGCCCTGGACGGCGTCTCGGTGGCTGTGAGTGCGCTCGTGCAGCGCGAGAGCCAGTTAGGGCAGTCAAGGATAGCGTCTCGCGCTGGCACAGCCTTGGCGGTTAGTCCGTGCTATGGTGAGACGAAGTATAGGGTCCCTTCATGTCCCTAGATCAAACAACGCGGCTTCAGATCTTGGCCGTCGAGGCAGTGACTAGACTCGGGGACCATTTTCTGCGGCCGAGACGCCCGTGTTTCGCACAGTGGCGTTAACAATAAAAAGGGTATTACATAGGACAGTGTGGTTGCCGAGGAGCACAATAGAAATCAGTCTGACGCGTCATCAAATCCTAGTTAGTTAAAAATAAAAGTGGTTGCCACAGGAACACTAATTGGAGTGGAACGAATGTAAAGGAAGAAACAAGTAGGAAAACATTACTCCAAGCTTCAAGTGCTACGATTCTTGCTGGATCAGCGGAGAATCCCCCAAAAAATATAGTAAAACAGCTTTTGCGTGGTCGCAAGCAGCATGAGTGAAACACAACCCATCGCCCCTACCATTTCACACCATGCTGTCTCACACTGCTCTATGGGATTGTTCCTAGTGTGTCCTTTATAAAACCAACAGGATTCTATAGTGAACTGTCAATTAATTGGTGGCGCCCCGACACCACAATTCATCGCCACTCACAAAAAAAATGTTTTTTTTTAAACGTAAGTTGAGGTTTGAAGAGAATCGAAAAAGACCAGAAATGACATGGTTGAAAAAACCCCGAGACTGCGGGTAAACGACACAACACTAAAAAGTCTCTTTTAGAGACTTTTTAGTGTTGTGTCGTTTACCCGCAGTCTTAGGGTTTTTTCAACCATGTGCAATGTACACCAGTTCGTTTGCGCCCTTACTTTTTGTTCACCAGAAATGAAGCGGAAATTTATGGAGTCCCATGGCCAGGGCTGGGTATACACCAAAAAAAAACTAGGCACTTTTAAACACAGGGGACATACTCCACTCTGTCCCCCTGATTGAATGCTTGTTATCTGAGCTCACGCAAAGATTTTCTTTAATTTATTCATAAAAAGTAACCATTGTATTGTGGACAGTACGCTTTTTGTAAATTTACTGTCACTTGATGGTACCGTTTCTTTTAAACATAGAGCCATAAGACGAGCAGGCGTATCCCCGAGAATGCCATTAGAACCGTGATACGAAATGCAATACTGAAAGACATATGTTTTGACATTTGAGCAAGTATGCTGCTTAGTATGGTGCCCCACAATACTTATTTCCGTCTCAAAAGGCATTGAACTGATTCGCCTGACCCCAGCAGACACATACTAAGAAATCGATATCTACAGAACTTCCTAGAAGACATGTTTATCCAGTAAAATCATAAAATATAAAAGGTTTGAAAACTTACATGTGTCCGATTTCATGAGCAAGTCTAGTTGCTCCCAGAAAGGTCAAGCCTGCATCTTCTGCAATGGCTACCTTAAATGTAGTGCATGCTCCCGCTAAAGAAGCTATGCCTAAACGAGATGCAAGAAACACATATTTTTTTCAGTCATCTGAAGCAGATGACTTGATTGATGTTTACACCTTTGTGCTAATATTTTATTTACAGTAAGTTTTGCATTGCAAGTCGTTTTATTCCAAGGTATGATCAGCGTGGACAGCGTTAAATTATAGAACTCACAAAACAATGTTATGCTGTTTTCTTGTGTGCAGTAACATTACATAAACCCTCGAAAGACATTTTTCCAGATAACCCAGCTCCTTAGGACATTTTTTGTTTGTTTTTGTCTGAGTCCGAATTTGGGTACATTGGCACTAATTCGCCAAACAAGTAAAATATTTGGACTCCTCTGCTGGTTCTTTGGCTGTAGTCTGGCATTCTTTTGTCTAAGTCGCCAATAAAGTGCCAAAGCTGGCTTCACTTGCGGTTGTCTGGATTTTATGTGCCTACTTTTGGCCCAAATCACAAAACAGGCACTAGATTTAAGCTTCACAGTTGGTTATTTGCTTCATACTGTCGCATATCTGTTTCATGCATGGCACTCTGCCAATTATGTGGCGAGGTTTGAGAAAATAGATGGAAGCGCCAAAGAAAGGTACCCTGGCACTAAATGGCGCCTTGAAACAAAACCACTTTTGAACCAGCTTTGTCCTCTAGGATTGCCAGACTTCTGCTAAGTTAAGCGTTTCTCTGGAGTAATACATGGGTAAATATTTCGCGGATCTTTCATTACTATATGGCATGCTCACATCCCCAGTCATTTAAGCGTTGTAGCAGACGGCCATTGGCAGGGATATAGAGGTACTTGAGATCTCAAATATGAATGAAGCTCACAATATAAGAAGTTTGTCAGCGCTTGAAAATTTGGTTTCAGTTGTACGTTTTAAAGGGATACTGCAACGAATATCTAGCGGGTCTTTTATTTTCTAAATGTCAACCATGCTGTGGCCACACCACGGAGACACTAATCTTTTGCTCGAAAAGACAGCAGACACTTTTTTTTATATTTCAGAAATAAACCGAATGTCGTTACGTCACACTGAACTTCAAGGAAGAGCCGCTCCTCGGAAGAACGGCAGCAAGCTGCGTGCGCGCGAGCCCTGTTCAATTGTATTTCTCTTCTTTCCCCCGCTTCTTCAACTCCTCCTGGTAGCGGGGAGCACAGCACTGCGCGGACTGCGTTTTTAACCCAGGCCCGGCCCGGGCCCGGCCTCATGGAAATTTACCCGCCCGAGCCCAGCCCAGGTGTTTGAAACCGGGCGGCTTAAGCACGGCCAGAGCCCGAGAAATTTCTATGTTAGAAGACAGAGTAAGTAAACAGGCGAGCGAGTTGATGTTACACATATTTGAAAAAACCGGAGACAATGGCAGAGGAAGTACACAGACCCCTTCTTCGCCCGTCGTCTGCAGTTTTTCAAATATGTTTTTCTATGTTTAGAACAGAACCTTTTAGAACAGGCCCGGCCCAGGCTCGAATTCGATGCCATGTTGTCTCAACTTCGCCGGGTGCAGTACCAATGTATTAGAGAACGTAGTTATATGCGCTTAACTTGACCGCTGGAGGTGAATCGCTGATACGCAATTTTCTTCCTTGCATGGCTTTCCCTGACGCGCATACAAACAACACACGTAACAATTTAACTGGGCTAGTCGAATTGCGACACCAAAGAGTTATATTATTCAAATAAATAAAAAAACAACAGAAAACAATATAGAGAAATTGATTGGCATAGACACCTAAGCAACAGACTGCAACGCCGATTTCGATCTTTCTTTTATCCCCAAGACCAGTTGAACGACATGAACAAATGTCAGATGAACTATTTCGAGATCACATTTTTCTGGAGGCAGCTTTCTACAAATAAACATAATTTATTCCGGGGCCGCACAGATAAAATTGTTTTCACTTATTCTGCATAATTTCCAGGGACTAGGAAGGGAAATAAATAAAAGTGAGCTTCTGACCAATATTTTATTACGGAATAAAATTCTGTAGGTTTTAGTGCAAGAACAAAAGGTTATACAATGAATCTTGCTTTAGGCACGTCCTCCTATCTTAAATAACGTAGCCCGCGGCGCCAAATTGGCCTTCCCCAGTGGCCCTCGTTGCCGCAATACTTAGAACCTTCTTCGCAAGAAATGAAAGGCGTCAAAATTTCTTGCTCTGAGACTCCAACCATTTCAGCAAGTCACCGATGTTTTCACACGACTCGCCTGCATGGAGGTAGCTATCTAACTAATCGTTATTCAAGGTCCTTGTCGAAGTCGTCGTGCCAGTCTTGAAACTCATTCGGGAGCCTCTATTTTGGCGGCTTTGCACTGACGGATTCTCTCCCATCGCTCTGGAGTTCAGAAGGAACAATCGGCACGGCCGACCATCATCTTCGTTCCTGTTTTGTAAACAACGCTCCCCTGCTTCTTGAATGTGCATCAACCAGTTGTTCTAGGGGTGTGCTCAGCCCCTCAATTTAAGCATATAATTCCTCCCTATCAGACTTGCGTGAGGCAAAGGGTGTAAAATATGATTTGAAAACAAATGAAAGTAAGTCAGGTTTGTTTTATCTAGATTAGATTTATATGATTCAAAACAAAAATATATTTAATTGAAATGAACTTGTATGATCTATATGCTTCAGCTAGAAAAGAGTGACGTTTTATCGCTATACTTCGTTTCACCTTAACTCCAGACGCAGCCGACGCTGGGAGCCGATGGGGCCAATCAGACAGCTTCAAACGTGCACCATCATGGTCTTCGTCATGTTTCTGCATGTCGTCTATCATCGTTGAACCAATCATTGAAAGAAAAGGCTTAATGACCCGTGCTTTCGACGCTGCTGTATTTGCCACATTAGCTCGTAGCGTCGCCCGCGCCTGGACTTAAGCAGAAAATAATTATGGAAGTGCTTTCTTTAATGACTCACTTTTGCTGCTTTTTATTCTCAATTTTCGCTGCTTGATTATTCTTTGCTATAAAAAAAAAATAATGACTCTGGGAAGCAGACTCAGATAGAAAAGAAAACACGTTAAATAGGAAATATTTTAAACATTGTTTTGGGAGAAGGTGTTTGATTTAAAACATGATAGCCAAATCAATCTAACTGATCATTTATATCATGATTGAAATAACAATATAAATAATCTTGATTTGTATTCTGCACCGTGGTGATGCCCAAGAAACACGACGCAAAATATTGTAGTAGCCGGCATGATGCATTCAGGGAGCAAGGCCAGAACTATGATATGTGCCAACTCGCGATGCAGCCCAGACAAATCCTACTTATCATTGTGCTTGCCATGTATTAGCCATCAATCTACAGAGTGCCGTGAGTTCACTACAAATAACTTGCGTCGTTTCTCTCGCCACCCAACGAAGTTCGACGTAAATATAGTAAAGCTATATTTGTGTGCTTTTTTTTTGTCGCCAAGACAAGGACAATAAAAAAGCTGGGATGTTCCACACTGAATTTCAACACTAAGACAAGACCTGCCACTTACACTCCTTGGGGGGCCTGGGTCGGGTTCGGACCGCGGACCAGAGCCCGGTCCAGGCCCGCCAAGGCGCTGACGCGAGCCCTGCCCGGGCCCATAGTCAAAAGGTCGAGCCCAGCTTTACCCAGCTGATAAAAGACCGGGCCCCGCCCAGGTTACTCAAAATGAACCAAACGCCATACCCGGCGCGTGCACTGCCGTGTAAGACGGAAAACAACCGGTCCCGGGCTTTGGGGTAAGTCCGAGCCAGTGCAGTGTATTAGTGGGAAGGGGCAACTGAATTTGCCAGATTGTAATGTGTTCAGGATACCAAGTGGCCGAGCACATAACCACGCCAGCCCCCATGCATCTATGTTCGTGCAGCTCCAGTTGATGTCACGTCTCCCGTGATGCAACGCGCTCTCTGGTGGCTGATCTTCGAGCGCTCGCTGGAATCGGTCCTTTTGAACGTCAAATATAGCCATCCGTTCAAAATACAAGCGCACGATTCTCATTTGCAGATAGAGGTGATCATGCTTAACGAATTTTTGAACATGAGATATATATTAGAAATTTCATATCAGTATCCCTCTAATGAAAACTGGCGAGTTCCAGTGTCCCGTATCTTCAAAAAAAGTTGATGCAGCTTCTCAATTAAAAAGCGATGATAGTTTTGGTATTGGCATCTTAAAACATTGTGTATAAAATTGTAGCGATGTTACAGTGCAAGCCACGTAATCAAAAATAATTAATGCCGCCGTATCGTTTTTTCCATTTAGTTTGTTGATAGCAGTGTGGGAAGTAGGGGAGGTAGTGAAATTGACGTGATCGGCAGAGTTAGGCGATACTCGCCTTTCTGCTAGGCCGTGGATACCAACAGGGACGTCATCACAACTTGGAAAAATAACAGAGTAACTCGCCGTATGCGCCGCGGCAACTGCCTCACGATCATCTGTTGGGAGAGTTGGTTGATCAGTATGTGGAATTAACTGCGCAAATACGAAAAGGATGGATAGACGAGGTATTTTTTTCTTTTAGGTGACATTGCAACGAGCACCGCGATATTCGTGCACCGCTGGCCCGTTCTGTTTTGCAGCAAACTTATGTCGTCAAGCTGGGGATATCCTTGTGGCTAATTTACGTTCAAACTAAATATATATATTGAATGATCCCTTTTAGACGTTTTTTAAGGTTAATCTTAGTGTCTGGTGAATTTTTAGTGAGTCTCTATAAGGCTTTTGTATCTGCCCTAGTAAAAAAAATCATTTTTATGAGAAATTTCTTGTGTCAAATAAACACATGAATCATACAAGATATATAAGAACATATACGAACATATAAGAACATATAAAAACAATACAAGAATTATATGAGAACTATTTAGGAATCATATAAGATATATAAGAACCCCATAAGAAACTTATAAGAAACTTCCCACTAGTTTCTTATATGGTGTTGTATGTTCTCATATATATTATATAGTTCTTATATAGCTCTTATATGGTTCTTATACGGTTCTTATATGTTCATATATTTCTTGTATGATTCATATGTGTTTATTGGACACAAGAAATTTCTCATACAAAAGATTTTTTTTTACTAGGGTGGCAAAGCTGCATCCACGTTTTATTTTGTCGTATTGGTAAAAAAGAGTGAATGACATAATCTGTCCGTGACATCTAAATGGTATTTTATTCTATTGGCCTGACACTAGGTTGAGCCAGATTATTTTTGCCAGAATATACATTTCTACAAAACATTTGCTTACGACAATTTCTTTCGTACCTGACATCTCATCGTCCAAGTCGTCACCTTCTTTGCTTGCCAAATTAAGTCTATAAGAAAATTAAGCATGTATTAGGTTTTTTGCCTATCTGAAAACAAGTCATAATTCATAGGTACATTTCAAAAATTTCAAGCATAAGTTAATCGGTGACACATGTATTGCCGCCACCTATGCACGGAAATAGCTACATTTTCCACATCCTCACATGCAGAGTGATTGCACTCAAAATTTTTGTTTTCAGTTTTTTTTTCTTTTAACGCAGTTTCTTTAGTATTTAAAATTAGGCAGATGTAAAAGAAATATTAAAACGCTTTAAGAAGATATGAAATTTGAAATATATTTATCAGGAAATGCGTTGTATCAATCTAAATGTAGCGCTTGATGTTGAAACCAGATACCAAAATTTTAGATCTTATCACTCTTTGTATCAGAACTTACAAAGAAATTTGGATAATTTTCATTGTAGAGATAGCGGCCAAGAAAGCCCGCGAACACATGGAGGTGAGTTGCGTCTGGAACTAGGAACGTGCCTCATTCGCTTATATTACATCCAAGAAAACGCCCTTAACATTTGAGTTAGGTTACAATAAGCTCTGAATTTTTTTAATCTACTCCTAACTGCGAGTGCTCTATGTGGAGGGAGAAAAAGTGTCTGCTGATGTGCAGTTTAAATTTGCGGTGAGAAGATAATCAGTTTGTTTTTTTCTCAAAGAATATAGACATTAGTCGTGATTCGTGCTCTCTGAAAAAATGTCTCCTCTGCTCATTTACCCAGAGAACTCCGACAGCACCGCTGATATTTATGGTAGCTATGAAACCAAGTTACTATGAGCGCGAAGTAGACAGATATGTTTAGACGGAAATATTAAGTCTCAAGTACAATACTGGGACTTGTGTGTACATCTAAAACATCTTTTGCAATCTTACACTAGAGACTTCGTGCTTCCTTTTAAACGTATTTTCGTCTTGGTCCCCAAACTCATTTCCGATTACTGAAACGACCGGCTACACGATTGTTCTGCGGAAATGTATATGCGCATGAAAGCTCTTTTTTAAAGCGCCAATTGACAAATCCGGGCCTTCATACGTTGCAAGTGTGTTTTTTTTTAAATCAGAGAGTAGGCAACCTTTGCGAGTCGCTTGAACATTTCAACCTGCCGGAAAGATAGCTGATAAACAACTATAACTAAGTCAATGTTTTTGCTGCTGTCCACCCTTAATGGAGCTATCACGCACAATGGCCAGCAACCGAAGTCTAATTATGGCCGAGCTAGAGACAGCTGAATCGTTGCTTCCGAGGCGGCGGAGGCGGGCTGCCCGTCGTGGTAAGCAGAGGCTTGCACAAATAGCTACTCTGCTTTCTCATATACACAGCGGAGAAACTGAGGTAGTTGAGTCTATTCATGCGATGCTTACAGGCAAGCGAAGGTTGAAGTATTTTACGAGTTTTGCGAGAGGCTTCGGCCGTAAAGGCTTCTACCACCGGAAACCAAAGCACTGTCTTCACGAAGTTTAGTGTGGGTGTTGACAAGAGGACAATTTGCGTCTAAAAGTAAATCTAACAATATGTGGCAGTTTTGTCCTATAATATGAATGTAAAAGGGGAGAAACCCGGGGGCAATCTCTTGTGCACCGAGAGTGTTTCTTTTTTCTTTCGCACACCACTCCCTCTCCCAGTACTTCGCTATTTCTTGTGTGCCACCCGTTTTATACCTTTAAACAAAATTCTCACAGTTCATGCGTATTTTGATGTAAATACTGGCAGGAAGAACTAGAACGTTTTACTAAAGTAACAAAGGGTGGACGTGTTACATAAGTGTTGCAACTAAAGCTCATCCCGTCACTGATTTTTAAATTGAAGCTGTTTCTTTTAAAAATGTGCACTTATAAATTAAAGGCCATTGAATGTAATTGTATTAGCAAATCGAACGAATTGCTCATATATACATTTTTTCAAACATAACCGAATTTTAATATTTCAATACACGCCTTACCCCTTTGCTATTCTCCACGTCATAACTATTTCATTAACGCCGCAAGTCAAAAAGGATTGGTAAACCATTCGCGAGATCAAAACTCGTTCACGGAAAAGCTGATTCAATGCCGCCTAGTTCGCTCATTGCACGGTCCAGAAAGTATCTCATATCGCTAAGCAGTGACGGAAGATTAAATTCCTGGCCACAAGATGGCGGTTTCTAAAAGGGCAATTGAAAATATCTCGGCTAGGGGGTGGTATGTTCCGTTCATTCAATAGGCGCGCAAACATTTGCTTGCTGGGGTATTTCGCTCGAAGTCTTTTGTTTATGCACACACGCGCATACACGCTAAGTGATTCTACATATGATAGCTGATAGCATTTGCTGAGCCTAAACAGTTCAGACATAGAGAGAGCATACACATACACAGTACATAAAAATATCAACATGAATCATGACATAGACTGACCCTAAACCGGTCACTGAATATACACCAACTCAACTCTCCTACGTCACGCCGCGGTGGTGGCGCGCCGGACGCACTTCCGGTCTGGGGCGGTGGGCAGAAGTCGCCGTGCCAGACATGCATTCCTGTGTTCCTTTGGAAGATACGAGACAAAAAACCTGCCTTCTCGTCAAAATGCTGCGACGGGGACTGTACCAAGAGAGTCTGGAAAGGTTTGAAGATCAGTTTTCATGTGTTTTTGCCCTCTCCGTGCGTCCGAGAACGTGGATAGTACCCGTGAAAAGGGTAAAACAGACGCTGTCGAACTACGATTGCGTGTGCGAGCAACACCTTGTGGTCGCCAGATGTATTTCCTTTGTTCCAACATGAACGAGAGAAAAACGCCAAGTTGTTTGGACCATCCACGGGCTCAGTGCGTCTTCATACTCACACGGCCGCCTGATCGTTCGAACTTTCGTCTGCTCTTTCAAACTTGTCTGCTTTTTGTCGTCTGCTCGTTCAAACAAAAGCGGCCCGTAGACCAAACTTTGATGCGGTGATTGCAATAAGAAGTAATTGCAGGCCTGAAAAGACTCAAGTAGGCTCGGTGTAAACAGTAGATACAAGATGTTGATCATTGGTACCAGTGGTCATCACCGACTTTTTTACGCTTGGTCTGTTCCCGCTTCCGATTTTCAGTATACGACTTCGATCATCGCCGCTACCTTCTACATTTTTGCAGCACGAGCGACGTCGTGACCGAAAATAGCTAGAAGAATATCATCATGGTTTTGGCATCCATTCTGCGGCGTTCATGCGAATGAATCGCCGCACGTCAAATTATTTACGAAATGTTTAGCGGCGTAACGACCCTTGATAATTTCGCTCAGGCGATTAAAGTGGTAAGACATTGCGATGACGACGTAGAATCGACAATTCCAACGCGAAGAAGAGTATGCAGACTCACACAGACGCCGACAACGTGACATTCGAATGGTTTGTTGACGCGGGACGCGGTGCTTCTTGCCCGTACTCCATTGCGCATGCGTTCGAACTGTCGTCTGCTCTTTCAAACTTGGCTGCTTTTTGTCGTCAGCTCGTTCAAACGACAGCGGCCCGTCAACAAAACGTTGACCCGGTAATTGCGATAAGAACTAAGTGCAGGCCTCAAAACACTTTTGAAGGTTGGTTTGGGTAAGTAGGCTAAGTGTAAACAGATACAAAAAGATGTTGATCATTGTTACCAATGGCCATCACTGACTTGTAACGCCCGATTCTACTTGCGGTTTTCAGTATCGACGTCCACCATCTCAGCTACGGTCCACACTTTTTCAGTCCGAGCGACATCGCGACTGAAAATAGCGAGCAGAATCTCATCGTGGGAGTCAGGCTTTAGCGCCCATTCTGCGGCGTCCAGGTGAAATGAATCGCCGCACGTCACATTATTCACGCAAAGTTTTGCCTCGTTAGTTTCGCTGAAGCCGCTCAGGTAGTCAGACATTGTTAGCAGGACGTAAGATCAACGATTCCAACGCGAAAAAGAGCACGGGGACTCCCACCGACGCCAACAACAACGCAATTCAATGGTTTGTTCATGGACGACGGCGGGCTTCTTGCCCACCATCCACCGCGCATGCACGGCGCCGGTAGCGTCCGCTAGGGGCGCTCCGGTTTGTTTGTAAACATGAGTTGGTGTATATGCTTTGAGCTTCTCGCTTTTATAGTTGTAGTTTTAAAAGTACGGACTTCTTCGGTGATCTCTTGGGCAATAAATAATGTTACAAGCATGCTTGTTTTTTCTCACTAATGTAATTCTTGAGAAAGTACATTAAACGGCCCATGTGATGAATTCCAGTACAAAGTAAACGTTCACGCTGTAATTACTTGCAACAAAAAAAAAAAACAAAAAAACCTGCATTGCAGTATTAACCGGCCACGTGTTCGCTTGCACTCAAAGCACGTCGTATAACGGCGCGAGAGACGTTAGTTTTTCTGTCATTGTTCTTGTTCTTGCGATGTTCATTGGTAGCTGCGATGGTCGTCTTGAACTAACATCTGTTAACGGGCTTTCGCCCAACCGAAAGCCACGTTTCACGGGAAGAAAAATCGCTTTTGAACCAACATGAATGCGGGCAAAGCAACGATTTGGTTGAGGTATTGTTTACACTTAACTATGCCGCGGTGGGTTCAAAAACAATCAAATCTGTGTGCGTTGCGGGGGAAGTTGTAACTTGCGTAACTAAGCAACTTATTTGTTCCAGGTTATAATAGGCCTGCAAAAAAAATATATTTACCGGTTGTTGGGCCTAGCGGATCTAGCGAGCCCACCGGGTGAAATCAATGGATGCGGAGCACTCGGTGTTATGGAGTTATGACTTCCTGAGAATTGATGGAGTGCATAAGTTTACAGTTAGCCTTAAACGTTAGGAACATATGGCATCGACGAGAAGTCAGGAAATAACACATCCGAAAGTGAACCGCCCATGGAGTCCAATCATAAGAATCCACTCACAATTTAATTTAAATGAATAGCGCGAAAGCGAGGTTCATTTAAGGAAGAAACTGCACAGCATGAGGTAGTAAGAAACATACGCATTTTAGGAACAGGTTTCTTTTAGGTGCATAATCGGGTGAAATCTTGCCCAGAAGAGTGTCCCGAATGGCACGAAGTACGATGAAACATACGTACTTCTAAGTGTCCTTGGTCAAAGTCAGTATTTCGTCGTGTATTTTTCATGTTTCAGGTTTAAGTGTCTTGGTGAGAGGTTTAGCAGGATTCAAACGAGTTTGAGCACTAGTGGGAATCGGCCAGTCGGCTGTAGCCCACACACCCCATTACCGCGATGTCCCGGAGTGTCAAGATACCTGTTGGCCGAAAGTCCTCCCGGATCCCGATCGTCAACGTTCAAGGCTTCTTCTCTTCACCTTTCGTCTTCTCGGCATGCTTCAACAGACCTTAAGATTGGGGACTCGGGGTCCATAGTGACGCCACTCACCGAACATAGGCTTTCACAGGTGCCTCCTGCGAAGTGGAGGGCCGGATAACTCCGAGCTCGAGCATATGCTCGAATTCATGGCGAGCTAACTGGAGCCGTTCCATAAAAAAGGGAACAATGTCGTGCTTAAACAGCTGGAGCAGGGGTAACGATTGTGTGAGTTACCCCATGCTTTGACAGCCTGGCTATGTTCGACGGCTTTGTGACTTCAGAAAACTCATTGAAGATGGCTTCAAATCCCGTTGATGGCGTGATGTCACGTACGCTAAGGGATGAAGGCATTGTAAAAGTTCCACTTTGAGCCAGGTGTCACGTGCCGTCAAGAAGTCTGCGGTGGTAGATGCTGACATCTAGATGGGATACTTGACGTCAGCGACTATAAAGATTCACCTGAAAGTGTGGCGCAGTCATAAGTCGATGGGCAAAGATCTCAATCCAAAAGCTCTTATAGGAGAAAATTGAATACGCTCAAGCGTACGCCACTTTACTGGTTTCTTCTGTCTGCTGCTGTGGGTGCAATAATAGGCGACCCTGCGCCGGTGTCGACAAGAAGTGGATTGTCTGAGAGTTGATCAGCCCCAAAGAAAAGACGTCTCGCTCGTCGGCTTGCGTAACCTACCACCTCCAGTGACTGGCCGACGTGTTTTCCTGCCAGGCACAGAGACGGTGACACTTGACAGCATGGTGTCGGCGATCGCGCTCAATCTTCAGGTGGGTTCCGGTTTTGGGAAAAGCTGAGTCCCGAAGGACAACGCGGGTCCCGGGAAGGTGTTTGAAGAGCGGAGACAGTCGCCGTTAGCTGGTCAAGCTTGGCCCGGAGAGGGTGGGCACCGCGTACTCTGCCACAGGGTCAGCCTTCACCGCAAGACAGTCCAAGGAAATATCAGTTGTGGGAGCATGAACCATGCGGGCGCCCTAGGGCAGACATTGCGAGAAACGTTTACGTTTCTTGGGGTTACTTACTTCGAACGTGCAATCCCTAAGTAGTTCTCGTTTACGGTGTAGCAGTCGCGACGGGCGCTTGTCTCCCAATTCTTCTGTAGTGAGAATGTGCTTTAG
The DNA here is from genome assembly GCF_016920785.2 of Ixodes scapularis. Taxonomy (NCBI): domain Eukaryota; kingdom Metazoa; phylum Arthropoda; class Arachnida; order Ixodida; family Ixodidae; genus Ixodes; species Ixodes scapularis. The sequence goes on along the minus strand of NW_024609879.1, from coordinate 136,313,972 downwards.
GGACGGCTGGTTGTTGACTCCGATTTTTAAAGCAGAATGGCTGCCTTTAGGTGACCGTAGGCATCTGCTATTGGGGTCGCACATAGCACGTCGTCGAGCTCTTCAGCAATTTCTGGTGGCAGGCCGGATACTATAAAGAAAAACCTTGACAGCTGGGCGCTAATCCTCTTCAGGTTAAATTGATCTTCCACCTGAGTGAACCAAGCTCAAAATGTTGGAGCAGAAGAAAAAGTGCGGGTAGCGCTGGCTCACCTTCGGGTGGGCTCTGCTCTATGTTTGAGAAGGGGGGTCCTTGACATATAGGGGACTCTCGAGCCGGCAGAGGCACTACCGGACAGCCGATGCGTTGGCCGATGGCTCCACGATAAAGTACGCCTTCGGTGGTCGTTTTCCGGGTCACCAATCGATGTGGCCAAGGTGGCCCTTTATTCATTTCAAGAGAAAAAAAGATTAAAGCCGTTTGCAACTCCCTTTAACGCCGAATTAGCGCACAGCTCTCGAGGGGCAGGAGGGGAAGTGTACCGAGGGGAAGGTATATCCTTCCTCCCTCCTCCTCACCTCCTCGTCCTGTCTGCTACTCCTCCCTCCGAGCGGCGTCGCCGTCGCCTCAGGAGGGTAACGTGACCTCACGTGGGTCACGTGACCTCACGGGGGTCACGTGACTTCTATGAAGTCACGTCACCATGACGATGACGTCATCATCACTAGTGACGTCATTAGTGACGATGACGATGCGGATGCCGATGACCTCATCATTGACAATGACGCTGCGGATGACGATGACAATGCGGATGCCAAAGACATCATCAGCGAAGTCACTGATGACGTCATCAGTGACGATGGCGGTGACGATGCAGATGCCGATGACGGCATCAGTGACGTCATTGATGACGTCATAAGGGATGATGACGATGACGATGCGGATGCCGATGACGTCATCAGTGACGTCACGGATGACGTCATCAGTGACAATGACGATGTCGACGACGTCACGCCGACGCCACTCAAGCCGGGAACGGGCGCCTAAGAGCTGGGCTCTAAAACACCTAAAAGGAAGTTGGTCACTGGACCTCGAGTCAGCGTTGCAGGGTACTGATGTTCTGTCCCAAGTTAATCAGTCTCTAGGAGCGTCTTCTGCGTGTCGCATGCTGGTATCATGGCTCTTTGTATGAGCGATGTTTCAAATTGTATCGTGACATATTCGCGACACGCCAAAAATATATTACAGCAGATGACATATCGATAAACATTTGCGCTCTTCGACTTTGAGTGGATTTGTAAAAGAATTGCGTATCTTTTCGTATTTGGCTCGTGGATGTGTCCTCGCCTGTATGCTGCAAGGGTACTCATAGCATCGTTCAAACGCTAAGACCCCAATTATGTTCGTAATAGTTATAACACTTACCTGTTCGCGGTAACATACCCTTTTGTATCTGGGATATGCACTTCGACAGCGTATACATAATATTGTTTGTTCTTCAAAAAAAAAAACGTATAGATATAAAAATCCTTAGTCCAACCACAAGGACTGGTCACTGGTCGGTTAGTAGTTCTGACGGCCATATGAAATGTGCATACCATAATTTAGCGACAAGTACCAGTTTTGTCGAGTGTATGGTAAAAGTCCATACACAAAAAAGTGTCCAATCCTAAAAAAATGTTCCTCCACTTTTTTAGTATACTGCCATTAGCAACAATTGAGGGCTATTTTCATTCATCTGTGTGGTCTTTCTGCTAACCCGATAATTATAAAAATTCATTATCCTAATATCGTATGACTCTACTTTCTTTAACAAAAAATGGTACTCACCTTTAATATTGAAACACCACAGAGTTTTATTACAACACGTGGGCTAACCATCTCTTCAAAACGGAAGTTCACCTAGACAGAAATGTATGTATTAATTATTTGTGAACTGTTCCGTTGATTTTTGCATATTACATTTTCATTCAAATGAAAGGAGCCTGAAACACACTGCACTTAAAGGGATACTTCAACGAAATTTGAAATATTCCCGTCGTGTTCAAAAATAGGTTGAATATGATCCACAATATCCGTAAATGACAATCGCACGTTTGTATTTTGAGCCTGGTGGCTGTATTTTTTGTTATAAACGGCCCACTCTGGCAAGCGCTCGGAGAAGGCCCAGCGGAGACCACGTGACATCCAACACAATCGTGGCGTAGGTCGTCTCAAGACGAGCAAAGCTACGGCGAGGCTGACGTCGAAAGGGTGGCCTAGTCGTTCCTGCCACCGAAGCGGCTGCTTTTGTAGGAATTTTGAGTGACGGGTTAATCTTCTATAATCTTGTAGGGGGACAATAGCGACTCCTGCGACACACAAAAGGCATTCTCGAAAAGAGGGGAGTTCCTCCTGCCCCTCTTCTCTCGTCGAGACAAGACAACCTCTGTCACTAGCTGTCAAGGTTCCTAGACGGGCATTACAAGCGGGGCATTAGCGACATCCACCAGGTGCTCTTTGCTAATCGTTTAATTCGTTTTAAAATTCCTTTTCGTGACTTTTTTAACAAGATATTGGTATGTTCGATCTGATGCTGCTTTTTTGAACACATATAAACCAAAAAAAATGAGCGCCGAAATTTCGTTGTAGTATCCCTTTAAAGGGTACATCCCAACCAGACTTGTACCGTACGCATTACAAGTAATCAAATTACTTGTAATCGGTTACTTTTTAGAGTAATTTCGTAATCAGTTGATTACTTTTATTAGGTAGTAATCACAAGAGTAATCTGATTACTTTTTGAAGTAATAAAATTACTTGTAACCGTTACAATTTGTCCACGGGACGACCCCCCCCCCCCCCCCCCCCCCGCACACACACCTTTTTTTTATGAAATGACAAAAATAAAATTTGCTTCTTTTTTTTTTTCGAAAGTGAAAAAGAAAGATTTCTGCGGAGCTGGTAGGAAACAAGGTCAATCTCTTTCTATGTACAGTTTCTGTGGAATTTCCGTTTTTTTGTGTTTTTTTTTTTTTTGAGCTGGGACTGGGAGTGGGAAGCACCAGGGAAGCCACAGTGCGTAACAAAGGCCAGTCAGGGCGAAGTTTGAGGAAGCAGAATGTAGCTTTGTGAGTCCTTCGTTCAAACTAGCCCCCTCACGCACACACACAGAGAAATAAAAAAAAAAAATCCTGCTTAGGGTACCTACTCGCAGCCCGTAGAAAAACCAGAACCAAAGAATGCCTAAAGCAGATGCAAAATATAACAAAGGCAGTCGAAATATTTCCCCATTTCCCTACGTGGTCTTTGTGACAAGCAATGTTTGGAGCTGAGAAGTGGTCGGGGCGATCTCTTCCACCAATGGATACTACATATGGTCCGTTTAAAATCCTGGAGCTGCTGCTCTTTTGTATAACATGCGAGCTCATCCACATGTGAATAATAAAATGAGCCACGCAAACTTTGAGCGACAACCCATGCTCAAGCTTAACAAGATCTAGAACCCCCTCCGCTCCCGCCCCCCCCCCCCCCCCCCACACACACACACACTGGCGAACGCCCAAATCATTAACAGTCTTCAAACGAATTCTATGCTTGTGTCCGCATTGTGAAGGTGCAACGACCACGAAGAGGGAGCCAGTTTTTCTTCTTCAATACTTGTGCAGATGTGAAATATAGGTTGGAAGTAGTTCATTGTTATGAGCGCTAAAGATGTGCCTTCACACAATAAAGTAATCGGAAAAGTAACGATTACTTCTTTAAGTAATGTCCAATTACTTTTGCCGTCGAGTAATCAAGTAATCTAATCGAATACTTTTTAGCCAAGAGTAATAGTAATTGTAATCGATTACTTTTTTTTTAGTAACGTGTACAAGACTGATCCCAACATGCCCCTATTTTTCTTCAGTTAATGTTGTATCACTTCTGAGAGAGAATTAAGACAAATTCTCAGACATGCAGCAGTTCACAGCACTGTCGCGTCATATGTACGGCTTGCAACTACAGTGAACACCAGGGCTTAAATAATATTACGATCTAGTTAACTAGTTAGCCATAACCATAGATGTGATGCTTGTTTTTTATGGAATATTTCGTTGGCTGTATTAAATAACTTAAGTGTTAACTCTTTGAGATCGTTCTTCCTACGGAGGCAAGGAGTCCATTCAACTGTAGCACTGCTTCCACTGCAGCGCGGCGGGCCACATCGCTCCTTACTGACGCAGCCGATAGAACAACCGACCACGTACAGCCTGCCACAAAACTTAAGGAACTACGCGAGCCGTCGGCGAGCTGCATTACCGCGCTACCTTGCGGCGCGGCGGCTGTGGTCGAGATTCGTTGTGCACGCATCAGCGCCCTTTGGTTACTCATGCCCATGTCCCACTACAGCGACAGGCAGAAACAAGACAGCGACAAGAATCGAACCCATGCAGCATGCTCGCGGTGGTACCTTTGGCAGGCGTTTAGTCGTTCGGTGCTCGTGAAGTAAGCACAGGCAATTGAAAGCCTGCCAAAGATACCCTCGCGTGATTGATGCTCATGTTTGAGCATAGCTTCCTTTATTCTACAAAGCCTCTCAAATCGCAAAAGACTCTGGGTGAGGCTTGTCGCTGTCGTTTGTTTCTGTCTGTCGCTCTAGTGGGACACAGGCATCACAGGCATATTAACATTTCCGCTTCCGACCGACAGCTTCATCTCACGAGTACAATGCCGGGCGCCGCTTCGATAGCCACCTTGACAGCCGCGCCGCATCTGTATCTTGCTGGCCAATCAGTGGCAGAAGCCGAGATATCAACTCTGCCTCTCGCCGTCTTCCATTGTTTTACCCAGCTCAGCGGCCAAAAGAAACAGACATTCTGCTTTTTAGTGTTTTTGCTCTGTTTCAGAAGCCTTCCATATTCTCTGCACTTGCTGGAGTGTCAATCAGTCAGCAAAAACAATAGTATCAGTTAGCGTAATTTATTATACATTACACAAGTTAATAAATGAAATATTATAAGACATTAACAGGCGCATAGAACCAAAAAAAAAAAATACAGAACGGCCGTTTTTTAGGCTGCTCAGCTAAAAAAAAAAGTATTTCATGCCGGGACGGCGCAAAATATAATTGATATCGTAGCTTCTGCCAGTCATCACGCCACCGAGACACAGCAGTGGCACGGTGACCAGCGGTGGTTACCAAAGCGTCGCCGGGCGTCGTATTCGTCAGAATAATGAGGCATCAGCCGGAAGCGGGAGAGTTGAAACATAGAGTAATATAGTGAACGTAAAGAGAGGACATAGAAGCCGATTCGCGGCTCAGATAGTGCGTTTAATGCCCTCCGCCACGTGGCGCTTTTCTGTAATTTGGTTAAAGTTAGTTAAAACTCTTTCCGTGAGAAGTACTTATTTTTTAAATAATTATGCTTTAGAATTATGTAAAATACTTAAAACGAGTAAATAGTTTTATCCTAATGCGTCACAACAACCACTGAATGAATGGCGCCGGCCATGGCCTGCCATGGGCCTGCCCGCCTGTTTGCCTGCACGCCGTCGCCACAGCATCATTCTGCATGGCCTCTGCTCGTACGGGCGTCGTTCGTCCGTGCCGTGCGTGCCGTCTGTCTGGGCTTTCTGCTGCAGCGTGTTCGGTCGGCTTTGGATCAGAGAAGGTGACGCATGACCGCTCGCGCGCTCGCATGCTCGGTGTGAGTTTGTGGAGCCGAGCGGCTTGGAGCTTCTCGCTTTGTTGTTTCCGTCGGACTTTCGGGCTAAAATCGTATGTGCACCTCGATTTTCGACAAGATTGTTTTGTAAAGGAACTTGACTTATGACTCTGCGCACGACATTGTCTATGGATTTACAGATGACGGTGTTGAATGGTGTTGCAGATACAGCTTTGGTTGTTGTGCTCTCTGGAATTTCCAGGACGTGGGTTCAGCCCCTCGCATACACTGTAGTGCGCACTTCAACACCGTCTTTTTTTATCCGCAATCTCCTCATTCCTCTCGTTCTGGAAGCTTAATACTGTTGGCTTCACAGTAGAGGCTTTTGTCTGTGAAGAGGGGGTTTCAAACGTAAGCTTGGCCAACCAGCTTGGTGTGTCTGTTAATAAGCAATGTTTGAAGATAACAACGAACGTGTTTGCTTTAACTTTGATGTTCCGCACCTCATCAAAACAACAAGAAACAATCTCCAATCACACAAATTTTGTATTGAAAATGAGGTCATTGAGTAGTCCCATATTGATGAGCTTCATCGTTCTACCCATGAGATGAGGTTGGGATTTGCTCCGAAACTTACTGAGAGACGCATTTTTCAAACCCTTTGGAGTAACATGAAAGTAAAGCGTGCCGCACAGGTACTGAGTGCCTCAGTCTGTCTCGCATTCTTATCTCTTGTTTATGCCAAGGAGCTTCGTGAGGCAGCCATGGCCGCAGCTTATTTCCGCGATAGAATGAAGAGATATTTTGATTCTCTAAGTATGTCACAATTCAAGAAGACAGGACAGAAGTTGTGTCATGCCATTCTGAAAGGAGAACTTGAGATACTCGATTTCCTTCACCAGCAAATCGGATAGATTTCAGCACGGAAGTTCCAAAGTAAGAGGTAGCCACATACCATCATGGGGTGGTAAGTTACTATATAAAGTGTCCTCATGCTCTGGGAGGAGATTTCAAACAGCTATGAGTTTAAGTTCTTCGTTACACGACGCCTGCAGCAAGACCCACTTCAGACCATCTTTGGGGCTATATGACAAATGCTGGGCTGCAATACAAACCTAAATGTGTATCAGTTCACCTCAGGACTACAGCACACACTGATAACGAAACTCTTCAAAAATTCTAACAACGGAAACGTAGAGGATGACAAGTCTGACCTCCTCAAGGAGTTGTCAATATTTTTGCACCATGAAAGTTCAATTGCAGAGAATGTGGAATATGTTCCAACTGATAACTTCCCGCATCTATACGATATCTCTGACGAGACATCAGACATCATGTCTAACATAATTGATAACTCGTCCACTAATTACGTTGGGGGTGATTTGATCAAGCATTTCCTTGAACAGGCAAGCCACAGTTGTGGCTGTTCTCAGCTGCCGAGGGATCAGTCTGACAACTTCACCAGGCCTCACCTGCACTTTCTTTGGGTGAAAGCATGCCATGTGCCTGGAAATCTCTTCGGGAACCTGGCAGTACTATCACGGGCTGCCTCTAATTTCATTCAGCAACTAGAAAATCACTTTCATGCAGTAATAAAGACTGTGGCGCATGTTTGAGGAGTGTGTGCTGCCTTGTATCATACACTTTCAGGACTGAGTAGTTTGACTTTGCTTAGAGTGCCACAAATGGTTTTTAAAAATGTTTTGCGGAATACGCTCGTGTTGGCATGTTTGATTTCTTAACCGGAACTTAGACAAAGTCTGGTTGCACTCTTCAGTTGCTGGTAAGCCACTAGACAAGTTCAAGGGTGAATGGTGTATTAACGGAGGCGGTTGCCAAATCAAAAACAGAGCGTGCCTAGTAATTGAACGGTGCACCTTGCACTCCAAACATTTATTTACCCTATTTCCAACAAATGTGTGTCCTGGGCCTTTTGCAAAAGTATGTATCCACTTGCTACAAAATTTTCATAAAAAAATATTGTATAGTGGAATGCGTCCACTTTTGTATCCACCATCTCTAGATTTTTAGCCGTTTTTATTTTTTGCGCTATACTTCTTTTCTGATCAAATGTATTTCGGGTAATGTTTAGGGACGTTCAATCGTGTCAGATTCTGAATAGAGTTCTCATTGCTTGGTAATGGCTCTCCCACTGTGTGTTTCAGGCTATACCAATTCGTGTGTTTTATATTAGCCGGAAATTGAGAATTTTTATTCTCCGCTGTATGCTTTGCACTCTTATTATACTCTTAAAACCGGTAATGATAGCGATGTCTTATTTATTTCTGCGCTTCCTTCCTGTGCCCGAGTCGTCGTGAAAGCGAAGGGATCACTCAGCATTTTCCATGTTGAAAGATTTTGTCAACTTTGTTCCCCTAAAAATCTATTACAAAGTGTACGATATGCCGAACTCCGTCATATTCATTTATTTTTGTGTGCATATTTTTCTTAGAAAACATGCAGAGCGCCTGAAGTAAATCCCGTATATACAAATGTGGCCCAATAAAATGTTTTCGAATCCTTTTTTGTTGTTGACCCCGAAATGCTTTACCAGTCAGGAGTCAATGTAGAGATTGTGAAACTTCAAACTTTAACAGTATAAAGATCAAACGAACAAGATATACACCTCTGTTTTGTGAAGTAAAAATGTTTTTTGACACATTTTGCACGAATTCTGTCTTCAAAATTTAAATAAACTCCGTCGATATTAAAAAAGAAAAGGGAAAGAAGTTGCTCCGGGAGCCGAGTAGCTCCCGAGAGCCAAGTGAGGAGGGAGGCGAGGAGGAAAGAGATGGAAAAAAAGAGGAGGAGAAGGGTACCGGAGAAACCGGAGCAGAAATGCCCAAACCGAAACTAACTTGACCGGAACCGGAACCAGCTTATGCTTAATGCCTCCTGCTAGGAGCGCTAGCTGTCACTGGTCTATCTGGGCCGCTGGGGCCTATGGCAGTGTCCGCTCTTTGCCTTGTGTATATAACTCTAGGGCTGACATGCCTGCGCATAACACAGGACGCGCATGCGAGCAAAACAGATCTCGACGAGAGGCGCTGCGCCGCAATGTAGCGCAGTGATGCAGCTCGACCAGGGCTGGTCCGTAAACGTGTGTGGCCGACTGTATCATTTCTTGCATGAACTATCATCGCTCCTTCGATGGTCGATTCACTGCGCCACCACTACCCGGTATTTCCTTGAACAACAAACGTTCCGCCCAGTCCCAATACTTCTGCTTAACCTTCGCCGACGCCGTCAGTCCCTGTCATATGCGTCTCGCCGCCTCATATCGTCGGCCCCCGACCGCCGCAACTCGGAAAATTAAGATATCCAGGTTAAAGGAGCCAGGAAAATATTCTTTAAACTTTCACTTAATACTACTTAAAATGACCCCCTAACGTTTAAAACTGAATAAACTTGTCTGCGATTTTCTTTCTAGGCAATGATATTCGAAAAACAAATTCGAGATAGATGAGCCTGATTCACCCCCTCAACTTGGAGCCAGAACAAGCGGCCACGCGGCCTGGTGCCCATCCTATGCCGCCAAAGCTAATCATACCAAAGTGCCGGACTTGGCAAAGTAGAAAACGCTTTTTGAGCTCCAGGAATTGTCAGAGTTCGGCTACTCTCATCACCGCATTGGTTGGACACGAGCCACTCCCCGAGTGTTCGCCGAGGCATTGATGGCTACGAGCCGAAGTGGAGTGCTCACGCAGTTCTCATGTCCGATCCATGAGACGCGCTCGACTGTTGTCATGCGAGTGGTTTCGACTTCAAAATTACGTCATCAAGCTTTGCGACGGAAAGACTGAAAGAAATAGTCTTTCCGTCTTTCCGGTACGACATTTAGTGTCACGTGGTACGTGCTCGTTTTGTGCTCCAGAAATCCTTCCACTGTTTGTCTCGCCCCGTGTACATGTAGTATTCTTTGTTTATGAGCTTTATTGCTCATAATCGGAGGTGTTTCCAGAACACCTCCGATTGGATACATTTCGTTTCTTGTGGATTAATAAGACAGGTAGGAAACGCCAGAAAGCCAAGGTGGAGTGGTGTAGTGGTTAGCACACCCGACCGGACATTGGGAGGCCCAGAGTTCAAATCCTGGCTCCGCCAATTTTTGGCTTTCGGCGGGTTCCTGGAAACTTTGATTCTTTGATTCATTGGATTAAGTACGGTTCATTCATCTGCACATATTCGTTCATATCCTCCTCGGAGACCGCGTACGATGGTGTGAAGTGCCCGTGTTGCATACTCAATAACGTGGCTCTTGATTCTCGCAGATGATGATGATACCGTGTCTCTAGAGCTCATAAACAAAGAATACTACATGCACACGGGGCGAGACAAACAGTGGGAGGATTTCTGGAGCACAAAACGAGCACGTACCACGTGACACTAAGCGTCGTACCGCGTTCCACGCGGCGGCGTGTGTTTCCAGAGCACCTCCGATTGGATACATTTCGTTTCTTGTGCATTAATAAGACAGGTAGGAAACGCCAGAAAGCCAAGGTGGAGTGGTGTAGTGGTTAGCACACCCGACCGGACATTGGGAGGCCCAGAGTTCAAATCCTGGCTCCGCCAATTTTTGGCTTTCGGCGGGTTCCTGGAAACTTTGATTCTTTGATTCATTAGATTAAGTACGGTTCATTCATCTGCACATATTCGTTCATATCCTCCTCGGAGACCACGTACGATAGTGTGAAGTGCCCGTGTTGTATATTCGGGTACTTCACACTATAGTAATATATATATATATATATATATATATATATGTATATATGACTTATATATATATAAATATATATATATATATATATATATATATATATATAAGTTCCACCGTCATTGGTGTTTTATATCGTACTATTTTATTCACGGACGGAAAATTGCAAGGCGCATTTTAATGAAATACGCTAGAACACCATTATTTTACAAAATATATCGCGTAACGCTACATGTTGCATGTAACATATTTTAATACCCTCTTCTGTTTTTCAGGTGTAGTTTAGCAATATTCGCGTTTTAGTGATGCTTAACTCCTGAAAAACGAATAAATATTAACAAAAGGTGATGCAGTCAGTGAAGTTTGCAAGGAAATGTTAATTCGTTTCGCAGGTTTATAAAATTTGTCTATATGTCGGTCGAATGTCAAGCGACTAAAAGTTAAACTACATTCAATACGTATAGGGGATGTAAATTCCCCCTGTGATGGTCTTTAAACTTACTTTAATCAATGCGAAATTGATCAGTTTCGTATTTGCGTTTCTCAAAACTTTGTTGGTACCTTTGAACCTAAATATTCTTATTACAATTTTTACACAGTTCAGTACCCTGGTCCGGCTGTAGACCTTGAGCAACATAAGGCAATCGATTAAGTAGTTGGCATTCGCTCGTCGTAATGGCGTCAAACCATTTTGCGGAACCTATGAACGCCTTTGTACTTGTACTGTTTGGAAACTAAAGGGTACTAGGGGCGTTCTACCGAAAAAAATCATAAGTTGAACACTTTCTCTTTCACCCTCGGACTTTATTTTTGATAGCACTTTAAGTAGTCCTCTTAACACAGTTTCCATGCTTGCAAATCTGCAGATGAAAAAAAAAACGAATTTAGCGTTTTCTTGCATTATATAAAAACAAGCTTGCAGAAATCAAGCATCTATAGTCAAGTTGCAAAAACATCGCGCAGCCAGGAATAAGTGGGGGGACGAATACCTTTGATGTGTCGCAAGGAGTGCCATCATGAGCTGGTGTACTTGCATAGTATTGTGCGCCATCATTATCCGGTAGTGTTGCACATGTCAAACTGCAACTTTTCAGACCATTGTCCTGCATGGTAAAACAAAAACAAAATCCGCCGTGATAGGTATTTCTTTCGTTGAGGGCGGCAATCGCCCCCCGCTTCCAGCCATCTTTAGCGACTGCAACATGACTGGTATGGTTTTGTGTCCCGTGACTTTGAGCAAAGTAAAAGTAGTTTTGTCTTCGGCATCCACGTGAATTGACGCCTTCTTAGGGTTTTATCTTACCGTAAACCACGACGGCATTGGAGCTACCAGGCCGCACCTTCCGGTTGTGTTAGGTCGAACTTAAGGTTCCCGTGCAGAGATGGCAGTAATGACATTACGGTAATGAAATTACTTCAATTCAGTTACTTTTCGCGGTAATCAATAATATAATTAATTACGTTTTCTTCTTAGAAGTTTAGTTATGTAGTTAATTTCTTTCAGGCAATAATTTTCAGAAGATTACTTATTACTTTTGTAATTCTTTTTTTCAAGCTCATCTGATAACCAAATTTCTGAAGCGGGAGTTGAGAGCTAGACCAACACACCAAGACGAGGTCAGAAGGCTGAACGAATGAAGGAAAGCTTTCGAGTGAAGACATAACTGGAAGGCCACGGTTTACGAAACTCCCGTCAAGACGGATTCATGGCAAAAATTAATCGGGGACCATTCCAAGCTACGATGGGAAGGGGGGAGGGGTCTACCAAGATCAGCACATTTTAAAACATGTGACGAAAAGTCAGCAGCTAATCGTAAATATCATGCCAAGGATCCAGACCTTCTCGTGAGTTGCCTTGTCCTTCGAATGCTTTATGCATGCTTCGTTAATATCGACGCTCGACGCAATCGTGCGTCGATATTTCGCCACTTGATACTCCTCCGCCAAAACCCACGCGCAGAGAACAAAGTCAGGTAATGAAAGGGAGGCGGTTGACTGGTCCCACGAGCACGTGGGACCAGTACGTGAGACCATTTTAACACCCAAAGTCGTGTTAAAAGGGTGTTTTTTTTAACCAACACCCTCCCTACACCCTTCCTACACCCTTTTACACGATTTTGAGTATTGGTGGGTGTAACAGGGGTGTACGAGAAGGCTTACACCCTACATACACCCCTCTTACACCCCTATCACGCCCACAATTTGAAATATGCTCAGGAAATCGTGTTAGAAGGGTGTAGGAACTCGTCGCAACACCCCCCGTTCATAACGTGTAGGAAGGGTGTGATGGACTTGTATGATTTCAAAGAGTCGGAGTTGATCACGTTGAAGAAACCCTTGTCTTCGAGAGGAACCGGTAAGGACATCGTGACATCGATTGATCGTCAACGCGGTATAGCAGCATGTGCCCCAAATCGAGGAGCTAGCTCTGAAATGAGCCGGAAAAAAAAATTTCGCCTGCATTAGCAAGCTCGAATTTTTATCTAATATGTGCTTTAAGCGGTGGATTTTATACTTTGTGCAATACCAAGACGTAGCACAAATTGCTTGGAATTATGTAGCGATGCATCGGTCTGGGCGTCCCGTCAAAACTTCAGGACATCAACGATAACGTGCAAGAATGCGCGTCACATTTATCTTACACAAATCCGCTTTCGCCTCAGTTCGGTCAATATCATTGTCATCGACGCCGTTTTTCTTCACGCCAGAGGAGAGGCCATTTATTTCTGCCGGTTTTTGCCCAAAAACCCGGCGCAAATGACAATGAGCAGTGCTCTATGCTTCCGTCCCCGGTCAAGTGGTTAACGGACGTCCACAAACTTTTCATTCACACGGTGTGAGACGGGCGTAATGTTGATTATGTCGATTACACCCATGATTTTATAACCGTTCATGTTTATTGCTTTGATGAAACGGTTGCTGGTGTACGGCGGCTCCAACATCGAATATAATTAATCGCCACACAAAGGCGCGTATGATTAGGAAGTGCTAGAGAATGTTTTTGCAACTCCGATCGAACTCTTCGTCCGAGAGGAGCCTAAAATTACGTGTCGCGCGTGCATCAGTTTTATCAGTTCAACTTCGATTTAAAAAATCACCTCCGCTCGCAAAAGGTGACCGACGACGTGTAAATATACAGCCCAGGCAACACACCGTATGTCGCCGATATTGGATCTATTCGAAAAGATTGTGCCCACACCATTTTGGTTTAGCCAATATTTAACGAATGGGGTGAGTCGCGCCAACGATATCCTGACATAACGTACTCGACGCCGTTTTTAGTTGAGCGTTGAGAGTATCCTGGGTGAATCGGCTATGCCGGAGAGGTATTTCTATTTCTTTGCTGCCTAAAATACGACGTTAAAAATAAAAAGATTAGCAAAAATGGAATCTGCTTGTTTTTAGCCCGAGAAGTCTTTCTTGGGAAAAAAGCAAGCAAATTCCGCTTTGCTTAATCTTTTTATTCATTTTCTTTTTAACGGCGCTGAAGCTTCGAACAAACAGTGGCGCCTTTTTTGGGGTAGCACAAACTCACCTGACCAATAAATGCACTTCCAAACACATGGAGAAAAAGGAAAGAGAAAGAAGGAATTCAAACGCATAAACAAGACGACGATCAACGAGTTCTACCCAGAATGCATAAGCCACTCCCCGGCTCCACACTTTTCGAAAGGGAACCGCCACTCGAACAACAACAACTTCAAGGTCCCACATACAAGGCGACCCTCCCTATGCAGCCCAGGAGGCAGTAGAGGGAGATTAGCAGCTTTGTCCACCCCCCTTTGACCTCTTCTTCTGATAAGCCTCCCCACTTTTTTTTGTGTCCGTGTGGCTATGAGCGAGTGCGAAGGCCGCTTCTAGCGAATCAGAGGTGTGGAGCGAAACACGTGACCGCTCTCCGTAGGACAAACACGCTTGGACGAACATTTGTCACGCGACTTGCCCTGACGCGCTGATGGCTTACTGGGGTCATAGCCTTCGCCGTTTGCCAGTTTATGGTGAGTTGTAGGGACCACGTGAATCCGGTTTCCAAAAAGCGTCCGTCGGTGTTTTCTTTTTTGTGCAAGCAGGTCCTGACGAGTTCCATTTCGCGACCGTGGTTTTTCGTCGTGAACGGCCGGAATACATCTATGCCAACTTTTCCATCTATATTTCGTCAGAGTCTATGGAATTATTGTGCTGTGTTTGTTGGACGAGTTTCGACAAAGAGCTGCTCATCGGCGGACGCGAGACTTCCGTTGAATGTGATCGACCGCCTTCATCCTCGATATTGTGTTTGCGGTGTTTTGTGCTGCCCGAATCGGATTGTGCATCTATCACGACAGAGAGCTGCTCATCGGTGACCGCGAGGCTTCCGTTGAATGTGAGCGACCGCCTTGATCCCCGGCATTGTGTTTGCGAATTGTTCTATGTTGCCCGATTCGGATTATGCATCTATGACGGATTACATGAGATCGCTCTCTTATTTGTAAGTACTTTGCAAGCATGCTTAAAAACATGAACTGCCGCTTGCGTCCCAAGTAACTTCCGATCGTTCCGCTTACGTCACCAGTGCCAGAAAGAATAAATGTCGCAAGCAGGGTTCTCCCCAGGAATTTCTGAGAGGTGGACATTACCGGGGGGGGGGGGGTTAGAAAGTAACACCCCTTTTTAGGGTGTTAGACATTAATCACACCCCTTTTTGGGGCGTTAGAAATCACACCCATGCCTAAGGGTGTTAGAAAAATCACACCTTTATTCTAGGGTGTGAGAATATCACACCCTTTTTAGGGTTCCGAAAATCACACCCCTTTCTTAAGGTGCTAAAACTTACACCCATTTCCTAGGGTGTTCTGTTACACGAATAAAGGTGCTCCCCACAGGACAAGCCATTTACACCAATAAGGGTGTTAAAATTTTAAGTTTGTGTGACTGAATATTTGAAGTACACCCGTAAAGAAACTGCAAAACCGTTTTATGGCGCACTGAAGGGAGGACAGTTGAGCCGCCCGTGTCCTGAGCGGCACGAATTAATACTCTACCATTATCATGACAGGTCCAAATCACATCTTCAGTTTTATTATATTTTCCGTGCGAATAAACCAGCTATTGATAAGGACATTACTGATACGTCGGCAGAGTCATTTCATGGCCAAATAAATATGCAACAAGTTTATTTATTTTGCAATTTATTTTGCAATGCAAAATAAATTTCATGGCCAAATAAATGTTACTTTAAGCTTGTTCGCTTGCGTCTCGGATAGATATTGTTCAACGTTTTCAAATTAGTAAAACAAAATATTAAACAAGCTTTTTTTATGATATTGCGCAGCAAATAAACTTGTCGCAGAGCACCGACTGCAATGAGCACCGGCGCACTGTTACGCAAATTTTGTCATTAAAACATAACCTTCTGGCGTCCAACAAGGGTTGCCCAACCTGCGGGAATCGCACGTTTTCTTTCAGTATCGACATATTTCTAGAATAATATTAGCCAATGAAAAACTCCAAATGAGTACTCGATCAAGGATATCTAAAGCCTGGGCCAGCCTTCAATATTGATTACCATGTTTTCTCAATATGAACGTGTGCTCTAAAACGTCATATTAAAAAGTAATTAGTGCATTTTCGTTAATTTATAATCTTTTAGTGGCATATTCTGTTTTGAACATAATGCACGCCTGGCCGTATAACTCACTTGCACGGGCCATATTTGTGTGACTTTCACCGATTTTTAAAAAATCTGTATTCGATAAAAAAAACAATAAATAAAAAACACTCATGATATTACGTGTATCAAGTACTTTTTAAATACCCTGGTGTGCCACAGCGACTAATGTTGTTTTCCAATATTTATGCAGGCATTCTGATAATAAATTCACACCTTTTAGTTTTGCAAGAATATTTTTTTGCAAGAAATTTCTGGACGTTTTATTGTATGCTGCTTTTTCTACCCCACATGTTAGCAATTCTTTTCGTTTGAGGCTACCAGTTGAACACGAAGTCATGTGGTTGGAATATGATGATTAATTTGGTGATATTAATCTCTCAGTCCGTGCTTATTTGCATTTCGTTCTCGCATTTCCCAAGAATGCAGGCCTGTAATGGAGTAAAAAATATTATTTTTAGTATTATATCTAGCGGGTTTTCACAGGCGTTAACCCAATTCATTAGTAGCACCCATGTAAAGATAAAAAGTGGAAGATTAAATATGTTTTTCATTTGAAGATTAAGCAATTAAGCCTTTCCCGATAGTAGAATATTGTACCGCCAATTGTTGCTGATATATAACTAAGAATAAAATTTAAGTCTGTGTAAGTGTACAAAACTCTGAACAAGTTTGTTTTCCTCGTAAAACAAGAAAATAATAAATATTCTAGATTCGTCGGTCAATTTTGTATACTCCTGCAAACGATCATGGAGGTTAATTTAAAGAAAAGAAAATGAGGCCTCGCACACTAGAATAAGCAACATCTTAAAAGGCAGAATATTGCAGTCCATGTTGGAAACCTTCAAACAAATATTATTCACCGAGATAATTATTTTCTTGGTTATATATATATCCACCATCTTGTTGCATTTTTTGTGTAAAACGTCTGCCAAATTTGTTTTGTCTACTAACGCAAGAAGATTTCTTCAAGAGTTTAAAATGCAGTCCTAATTAAAAAAAGACGAATAAGCTCCTTATACAGAGCAATTTGAGAGTCTACATGACTTCATGAGATCGCAAGACAAATTTGAGCGTTGGTTTTTAATTTTTTAGCGAACCATCTTTTCAATGGCCCATTCGGTCAAAATAAAAGAACATGCAAATCCTTAACTGCTCCTAGAGGAAATAAAAAGATTCTTTAATTATAAATGTAGTTCATAATACATTTTTTAACATATGAATGCCATATGCCAAAGAAAAAATATTTCCAAAGTACCTAAAGGTCTTTACTTAGTACAGTTCGCGTGTATCAACTCACAAAAAGGATGCTTGAGTTTCAAACTGTTATTTATGGCGGAACCTCAAAACTCATCATAGTAGACGTATGGTTACGACGTTATATCCTCTTGCAAGGGTACTCAAACTTTCCGATCTTGAGGAACTCCAATCTTTCTCAATGATTAACCGAGAAACCCATGTCTTGAAATTGACCACTAAAGCAATAAATAAGGAAACGAACAATGTACAGATGACAACGCATATTATAGAGCATTTGGCTCAAGGTTCTGCATCAACGGGTGGCTCGAATTCGCTAAAAGAGGGCTTAGAATGTTATACTTCAGGGACTGCCGAAGCATTTGGAAGAAAGGGGAACCCATAAGGTGTACCTGGGGAGTCACTGCGTTCCTAGGAATTCAGTTCAAGAATACAATAGCTGCAGTACAACGCCCCATAATTTAATAAACCTTCACTTACCCTTCCCTTTCCGCAAGGTGTACCGTCGAGTACACCGAGTGTCCAATACATATTTGATGTGGTGCATTTTACCCTGCAGTTCTGGACGCCGTATGCCTACGTCAAGTTACAGCAGAATATTTGTAGTTAGACAATATGGAAATTTTTTGTAAGTAAAAAACAAAACTTGAATAAAAATTGCAACTCTCGATCCCATTTTGAGCGCGCTTAAAAAAAACATTTACTAGAAAAAGCGTAACTTTTGTTACGCTTCCTCCTGTGTAAAGCAAAACTAAAAGCAAAAAAAAAAGAAAAAAATTAAAGCGAGTGACAGCTTCTTTATATATAGGAAAAATATTTCGTTAGTCAACAACTAAAATGCTTTTCCACTACCTCAAGCATGTTTTGTGGAAAATCGCGGCGCACGGAGTAAAGGGGCCATTATAAGCCGTCTAATTACAAGGAAATACGACACTCTCGGTTTTAGTTCAAATCTGCTGGACTTTTTATTCTGTGCGTTAATACCTATTGGGGGGGGGGGGGGGGGGGGGCTGGAGGGTTAAAATGTCAAACTCGCTTGATTACTTTATATTCTTATAAACAAAACCAAGCCTTTATTCTCCAGCTGTGGTGCTGCCGCTGGCTTCAACATGATGCATGCCCATATACGCTTTATTTATCGCAAATCTCGTTCTATAGGACTGCATATTCATATGTATACATGTGTATTGTTTTTGTTTTAACTTTTTTAGATTGTGTACGTATACTTCACTATAGATGCAGCATCCCATTTTTTTAAATATAGCTTTCTTATGACGTCAAGGTTTCAGAAAGAGGGCAGAATGTCATGTTCTACTATGCTGTGTTCAATGCAGTTCACTTACCTCGTCGGCGTGCATGCCTTTCTCGTACATATACACCCACTGACAATAATTGCTCAATGATGTCATCACACCAGGTAGCTTAGAGGAGCGCTTTATTGTTTTTTTCGCGTTTCGTTCAGTGAGGCATTTGAATTCCGGACGCCTGAAAAAATACAAATAAAAATGATATTTCCGACTTTAATAAAACAAATACGAAACGTCATACTGATCTAGCTCACAAAATCACCTAAATATACCTAAATGCACTTGCGTATACAAATGACAAGTTCAACAAGGCAAGAACGAAAAGTTCAAATAAAAAGCTTCGAGGTTTAAAGAAAGAATATTTTATCATTATCACCATTATGGTTTAGTCAAGAATGAAGGCTAACCCTATAAAGTTTCTCCTTTTATAGAATCTCCCTTGCTGCTACTCGCATCGGAGAGTGACACAACGCACTGGTTCAACAGCATGTAGACATCTCCACACTGTTATCGACGCACGCCGTGATTCACAAACGCTTCGCGCATACACTGAATTGTCCTTTAAAGGGATACTTTAACGAAATTTGAAATATTCCCGTCGTGTTCATAAATAGGTTGATTATGATCCACAATATCCGTAAATGACAATCGCACGTTTGTATTTTGAGCCTGGTGGCTGTATTTTTCGTTATAAACGGCCCACTCTGGCAAGCGCTCGGAGAAGGCCCAGCTTAGAGCACGTGACATCCAACGCAATAGTGACGTAGGTCGTCTCAAGACGAGCAAAGCTACGGCGAGGCTGACGTCGAGATTAGGGCCTAGTTGTTCCAGCCACCGAAGCGGCTGCTTTTGTACGAATTTTGAGTGACGGGTTAATCTTCTATAATCTTCTAGGGGGACAATAGCGACTTCTGCGACACACAAAAGGGATTCTCGGGAAGAGGAGAGTTCCTCCTTCCCCCCTTCTCTCGTCGTGGCCGAAGACGAGACAACCTCCGTCACTATCTGTCAAGGTTCCTAGACGAGCATTACAAACGAGGCGTTAGTGACATCCACCAGGTGCTCATTGCTAATCGTTTAATTCGTTTTAAAATTCCTTTTCGAGACTTTTTTAACAAGATATTGGCATATTCCATGTGATACTGCTTTTTTGAACACATATAGACCAAAAAATGAGCGCCGAAATTTCGTTGTAGTATCCCTTTAATCAGCGTCGGAGCGCCTCTCGTATAGTCAATAGACCTATTGCGAAATTATCCAAGCATCAAGGAGAATGCAGCATTTGGTGTTACACGCACCACACGCGCACGCCGTCCCCGTATAAAAGATTCGAAGTAAATAACAAAAATAAAGCGCTGACGAACGCGCGTGCAAGATGCCATTTAAGTTCTAGGCTTTGCTTTAGAAAAGTTACTATTGCTGTGGCCAGCACTTGCGATGCGTGGAACACTAATCCTTGCATTCTCCTTTTGCTTGGGTAATTTAGCAATACATCAGTTACACTTGGACACATCCCGGTGGAAAATGGCCAGAGACGATTTAACATGCGGGCAACCTGATCGAACGCTTCGGATTACCTGGTTGCTCCTGCGTGAAGTGTTGATTTTGTATACAGCTTCGAACAATGTTGTATGTGTGACTGTTTTATTTACCGCCGGTAAGTGGTAAAAAACAACAATATAATAACATGAGTTCTTATTACTGCAACGTGCTTTTGGGAATCCTGTTTGACCTCTATGCTTCCGTCAATTAGTTTACATATATTTTACGACTAAAACCCCAGTGTACCGAAATTCTCTTCACACACACATTAGCAATAATTTAAGAAGATTTTGAAGATATTTATATTTGTATTCAAAAATATTATGTTCTAAAAAGTTTCGTAGATTTCGTACATAGCTCACTACAACGCATGTAAAGTAGCCGCATGGGGTTTACTGAGTCAAAACAAGGCCCTGTTTTTTTTTTTGTTTTTTTTTTGTCGTATAAGGTTCTATTATATTTACGAAAACGTTTACACAAAAAGTTCCTAGAAGGAACAATTATCGATAACAAGCAACTTCTTCGTCAACACTGCTTCAAGTATTCATAGAGTTGCCTTGTTGAGAACAAAACGACCGCATGTTGTGTAATATATCATTTTGTAAGACAGAAAATTTAAAAGCAAAATATTTGCATTAATGTAGATATCAGTGGTTCTCAAATGGGATTCCGCGGGCACTGTGTGGTTTATGAAGGTCCTCGGAGTCCCCAAAGCCCTGGACCATCGGCGCAAAATACCCGAATTCATGTGAGCCAAGTCAGTAGAATTGATCACCCTTTGTTTAAAAGTTTAAAAGTTGGTTTGCAAGCAATTAGTTTTCCACATCTGCCTATTTGTCCCTGTTAACGTTTAATACCCTCCCCACCCCCCTCCCCGGTGAATGGGTCCCCTCGTCACGTCTGCGGATTCATATGTGGTACTTGAAGCATCAGTATTCAGGAATCATTGATATACAGGATGTTTCACGTAATGCCCGAGTCCCACAAGAGCGACAAACAGAAAGAAACGACAGCGACAAACCTCAAAACAGAGTCATTCGCAATTTGACAGGCTTTGTAGAATAAAGGAGCCTATGCTCAAACACCAGCATCACGGACGCGAGGATATTTTTTGGCAAGTTTGCAAACACTCCTGCATACTTCACGAGCACCGAACGACTAAACGCCTGGCAAAGGTACCATCGTTAGCATGCTACATGCGTTTGAGGCTTGTCGCGGTTGTTGGTTTCTTTTTCTCGCTCTAGTGGGACTCGGGCATAAGAGTATCAATATTTAAACAAAAATGAACCTGAAATGAAGACACGATTTCTTCGGGATTACCTTGACCACGGCCGTGGATGTAAGGACGCAACTGTAAAGTGTTCATTTGGATACTCAAATATCAAAAGGTAACTAATTAACTTTCCAGCCAGCATGCCTCATTAACTAGCATGTTTCATTCAATTAGAGATTTGCAGCCCGTCGTTTACTAAGGCTAAATCAGTAGAGAAATATACAAAAACCTTATATTCCACTTGGAGTTATTGCAGTGCAATGGTTCGTGATTGCCAAACTAATCGCTTGTTTACACTTGCGCATTCGCGGGAGGGCCAGTGCCGGCGGCGAGCGCATTTTAGAGACGGGTGGCAAAATTCGCTTGTCGCTGGAGCAAAATCTGAGTCAATCTGGGGCCCATATCCAGATTTTGCGCCAGCGACGAGTTCATTTCGCCAACAGGCTTCAAAATGCGCCCGTCGCCGGAGCAAATCAGCCTGCAAACTTGTAAGTGTAAAAGCACCATGCCTCAGAAAAAGCACGACAGGAGCGGAAATCAATTTCACTGCAATAGAGGCGTTAGAAAGCGACATCTGGAGGCTCGTAAGTTGCTGTGAACACGTGACCCCAAGCATCTCCCAATCCAAAATCGGCTCGCGGCCTGCTCCGGTGAGTCGATTTGGGATTAGGCCAAAGTATTTCGAAAGTCTAGAGATATCTCTCTGAAATTATTCTTCCCTCCATCCATCACAGCATTATCCTCTACGTATCCTTTGTGTTTTACTTGAACAGTCACCCCTTATGTAATGCCCAGCAATGGGCCTTTAAGGTACTTCAATAAATAAATAAATTAGTATAAAATTATTTAAAAAAAACACAGAAGCGCCAGTTATCTTGTATCAGAGCCGCACGCGATGACTTTCAATGTTTTAATCGGCTTGTGCAAGCAGGGCGCGATCGGATTCGAGATGGGGCCAAATCACTTGTTTCCATGTTCAGAATGACGTACGCGTTACACTCGGACGTCTTTTTGACACTGAAACTGTTTCCGGTTCTAACCCGCTTTACCAGAGTTATTTTGGGTTTCCGACTGCCGTGATTGAAAAATTCACCACGCTATAACTCAAAATATAACTTTTTCAGATCTCTCGACTGCTTTAGTCTCAATAAGGGTCGGGCTAAAAAATCTCTGTATGAAACGTGCTACATAAAACAAAAGAATCAAAAGTTAATGCAGGGATTTTTTTATAAGGAAGTATGTAATGAAAACTCTACATTTTCGTCTTTACGTCCGCCGCTGTGGACATCGTAATCCGGAAGAAACCGTGTGTTTATTTCAACTTTTCTTTTTTCTTAAAGGAATACCTAATGTCATTCTTACACGGCGCGTACAAAAAAAAAAGAGAACTTGAAACAAAAATACAAGATTTTTTTCTCGATGAAAGATTGGTTAAATGCTTACTTGTAGAGGTTCCTGATTTCTCTCTGGCAGCAATTAGAGAACTTATACTGGCGCTCGTCTTGCATCTTGTAGCTCATAAGGTATCCGTCATCCCATGGGCAGTCCGCAGATCCGATGTGCCCTTTCACCCAGCTGCTGGCACCATCTCCGTCGTGTTCACAACCCAAACTGCAGCAGGCGCATTCACAATACAAAGCAATAAGTTCTGCACGCCAACAGATTATTGCGGTGGAACAGTGGGGGCACGGAACAAACAACTGAGTGAAAAAGTTAATGATTAAAAAGGTGAGTTTAAATTTTAATCATCATATTGTTTTAAACTTTCGGGTGTGAAGATCACAAGTTCAAAGCATGCGATAGGCACATCAATGACATGAGGATGCTGTACGCTTGTGGAGATGTATGTTTTTTGTTGAATATGGAATTTTTATTAATAAATACATTTCCTTCGTGCCATACTGTACGGCTACTTAAACAAATATTGAGTCTCTTCAAGGAGCCATTAAGCGAGATTTATTTTTTGTTCATATATAGTGGATGAAACCAGTAGGATGTTTTACGCTTTCTCTTTTTTAATTTAAATCCCTCGATATCACTTTGGATGTAAGGGTGACAGAAGTTACGATAAAACATTAAAGTAAAACAAATGGCTACGCAACTGTGCTTCGTACGTGGAACGTTCTAGCATTACAAGCGTTTAGCAATGCTCTGAGTTTACAGACACCAGACGCATACGTTTACGGCGCTCTTCATCAGATAGGTTAACGCGTACAGTCTCCTGTAATATGAAAGACCCACTGTGAACGCGTGGCCGAGACGACGGCGGGCGGACGGGTGGTATAGCGGAAGAGCGTGCTTCATCGGTGTCAACTTAGACATAACATCCCAAACAAGTTAGTCAACACTAGTTATTATCAGTTGTCTCTGCTGTCTGATGTCAGAAGAGGCACTGAGAAATAAACGAACATACATATTACACCTGAGTTTATTTAAAAGGTAAGTTTCGTTCAAGAGCGCATTCATTTGTTAGAAGAATGGCACGGATGTCACGCTTTAAAAGAGTCAAAATCATCGCCTTGGCTTAGGCTGGTCTCTTTCAGGCAGCAATTATAGCGTTAGTAGAAAATAGCCGCGCAATGACGCTGGAGAACTGCTCTCCGCAGCTAAACCGAAACTGATGAGCGCGTGTTGCGCTTTAACTGAGCCTGGAGTGAGTCCTCCCCTTCAGTGTTGAATGGTATCTCCCAGTGCGCGCGCCGCGTCCCCGCCAGCACAGTCTTGGACATGCGGTCCCAGTGGGTCGTTCATATTGCAGGAGACTGTATGTACTTTGTGTACACTTGATAATTGGTCCTAGATTCAAGCGTTACTGTCGCTAGTCGGGCTGATAATCTTGCCGATCATCCAGAACTTTCAATACCCTTGAGCTCTTCTCCTTGAGTGTGCATAGACTGTCGATCCTGTGGGACCTCACCTACCCCTCTGGTCGCATGACCTCCCCGTTCACCAATCAACGCCGAGCACCAAAGGTCCCCTCTCCCACCCGTTAACCAATCAGTGTCGAGCCTTGCGGCAACGCCTTTGTCCAGGCTTCCCTTTTGCCAGTGCATTACGAAAAACCCAGCCAAAATATTTCACAAAAAAAATATTACGGCTGGGTCCTTATACTTGGTAGCGTTCAAGGGCAAAGGTAATGGCCTGTTAATTTCTTGTTCTTTGTAGAATGTTTAAACTACACGCTTATCTTCTGATTGGGCGCTTTAGTGTATTTAATTAGAGCGAAACAAATATTGTTGCTACCTTTGAGGATAATGGACATGTTCAAATTTCACCTAATATGCCGTTTTTACTGAGCATTTTATTCCTCATTGCAAAAGAACCACAGCAAACATTTCATAACATCCAGTTCAAAATGTAAAAGTGAATTTCTGAAATTATATGTTTTTAGTAACAGGTAGTGGGTCCTGTTTTTTTCAAGATCTTGTTGCTGCAACCTCATAATTTTGTACGGTGTTTATATTTGCATACTTTTCACATGTGGTGCCACACTGTCACAAACTTTAAGCAACGGGGCATTGACTCCGGTGACTATTAGTAATACGAGACTTTATCGAGCCGAATGCGTGGCTACAACGAAGCGCGTTCAGATTCTAAGCGTAGTAAACGTGAAAAACGTCTGGAGCAAAACTTGCTGCATAAAGCCGGACTGGCTCGTTTCCGTCCCAAGGTTTGTGTTAGAAAACATTTGGCCATTCGCAGAGTGTAACTAATTTTCCGCTTTATGATATAATTTCAGGATAGTTGTATATGCATCTGAGATAACGTATATTGTATTTTACCAAAGTGACTGAGACACTGGTTTTCCCACAAAAATTTTTGTAAGAACTACGTCGCTCAACATATGAACTACGTGTGACACTTGTCTTGTTCTTGTGCTGATAACATGCACGGGGCTCATATACACGCACAACAATCAAAACACTCTACACCAAAATGCACAGCAAGTATTATGATCATACGAGAACGCTCCATAATTGCCAAACGGATAATAAAATTAGTTCCCGCTGCCGTAATCCACTAAGGATGGAAAGCCATCGCACTGTTAAGTCGCGCTCACTGCAGTATGACGCGGGACATTCAGTACATGTTTAGCATGCTTCTTCCGCATGAGGTAAAGCATGCAATTAGAATATGTTGTCATCTTTCCGCAGCTTTTTTCAGAAGAATATTTAGTCCCGCGTCGTACTAATTGATATCTTTGGTCTTTTTATAATCTTTTCAACTATAGTTAAGTAGATTTTCAGCATATATTTTATTATCTTTTAATAACTTGTTACCACTTTTTAGAATATTGGCTTGGTTGTTTCATCATAATTTAAAAATGTTTGTTGCGTAATATTTTAGCGATGTAAAGGTATATACATGAAAAAAGATACTTTCAATTTCTGTGTCTGGTTTTCAAGTATCACGATTAGCCAGAGAAAACAAAAGCATCTTGGTCCAGGTTTGAGCCAAGTTGGCTCTAGCTCGCTCTAATCTGGCCCAAGCCTGGGCCGAGAAAGTGTGCGACTTGGGAAGTGCCATCCGAAAAAGTATACAAGCAGGTTCGGGCTAGTAACATAGACTTACTTCAAACTTTTAAATATCTGCTTGCTCTTATAAGTTGAATATTTATAGCTTATTCTACCATAAATAACAATTATAAAGTTATTAAAATGGTTAGAAAACACATAAAATTGAAAACTGATGCTTACCTATGCGCCAGCTCATGGGCGAGAACGTAAACTCCGTAGTAGCTTGTCGGTCGGTCTTCACACATTCCTACTTTCCATTCGGAACACGCTGCTCCTAGATAAGCGTACCCTAGAAATCAATTAATTAAATAATTAATTAATTAATCAATAGAGCTATCTATCTATCAAGCAATTTTTTTAGTCAGATAGACTGTTTTCGGGTGTATTTTTGTAGTACATAGAAAAAGCGGCCGGTATTGCTTTATAGAATTAATTCCAGCAGTATACTTTAAACATTTTCACTTCATTTAATAAACGTTCAGTGCATTGTAGTTATTGACGAAAATTGTAAAAATTTCTCCGTTACAGGTATATTGAAGTGATGAAAATATTCTTAAATATGTAAACAAATGAAGCGACGGATTGACAAAAGAAGCGATGTTATATTGCCGCGCGCAGGGCTGAGAAAGCAACGCTCGGCCACGGACCCCTAGAAAGTTCCCGTTTATTCATGTAGCGCACGTAACTTCTATTATTTATATCCATGTATCTTCTGCTTTTGTTTTCTAGAAAGTGCGTGTTCATTCTCGCCCCGATCATGGGACGGTCGAGCCGCTTTCGCCGAATCTTCGAGATAGCGACGCACTCTAGATAAGAGGCCGCCCGCGACATTGTCGAGTCAGTCTCGCCCCAGCGCTCGATCCTGCGGTTTCGCCGATTTCGACGCTCGCGACGCTCTATTATTATCTTTTGTACTCTTTTATTTTTGGCACAAGTTCGCCACATTAAACGTTTATTTCTTCCTGTTTATTTGTTATTTTTGGTCACTACCCGTGACATTTTGGTGGAGGTGCGGGGTACCGCATGCCCGTGCAGCGTTCCCCTCCAAGGGACCGCAGTGCAAGTCCGATTCCCGGCTCGGTGAGAAGACCACTCACCGCAGAACCTGAAATTCGGACCAGCCGCCGCACCAAGGGAGAGGATCCTGAGTACGGTTTGCTCCTGGACAAGCCCAAGCCGCAGAAGACGACGATGGACAACCAGTCGCCAGCCCCCGCCGCTTCTCCCGTCGTCTACATGCCTGTCGCACCGCGGACGGCTGCCCCCTTCCACGGTGAACTCTACGAAGACGTCGAAGACTGGATTGACCACTATGAACGCGTTGCCCGCCACAATGGCTGGACCGACGAGCAACGCCTGCACAACGTCTACTTCTCGCTTGAGGGAACCGCCAAGCACTGGTACGAGAACCATGAGTCCTCTTTGACGTCGTGGGACATCTTCAAGACCAACCTGAAGGCTACGTTCGTCAACCACCACCGCCGAGAGAGAGCCGAGGACCTACTGCGAACCAGGACCCAGGGCCCCAATGAAAGCGTCACGAGCTTTGTGGAAGACGTGCTCCGCCTGAGCTCCCGCGCCGATCCTCAGGCCACCGAGGGAAAGAAGCTGCGCATTTTGATGCGGGGCGTGAAGGACGACATCTTCGGAGGCCTCGTCCGAAACCCGCCGGCAACCGTCGACGCCTTCGTCAGCGAGGCGACAAACATCGAGCGCGCCCTCCAAGCGCGCGCTTCCCACTACCAGCGGCAGCCAAGCGTCACTGCAACCGCGCTGCTTAGCGGTGAAAACGTGCCTGGTACGGACATCCGCGAAATTATCCGGGAGGTCGTCCGGGAGGAACTGCAAAGGTTGCTGCCAACCACCAGCCGTCCGCCAACCATTTCCATTGCCGAGGCTGTGCGCGAGGAAGTACAACGGGCGCTCCAACCAGAGGTTCCCGTCACCACGGTGGCACCGCAGGAATCGACGTTGAGCTACGCTGCCATAGCCCGACGACCGCCGCAAGCTCCCCGCCAAGCCGCGGCGCCACCCCGAAGAGACGCCCCAACGCCGCAGTATCCCCGACGACAGGAAGATCAGGCGCACGTCCACCCAGACCGACCTGAGCCGAGGAAGACAGACGTGTGGAGGACGGCCGACCGACGCCCGCTGTGTTACCATTGCGGGGAAGCTGACCATGTGTACCGCCGATGCCCATACCGACGACTCGGGCTGCGCGGATTCCACCCAAGCGACCCGCGTCCCAGGTATGGTGAACGCCCTCGGGAGATCGACGAGTACTTGCGACGACCCCAGTCCCCCGAGCCTGCGTCCCGCCGAGAGTTCCGATCGCCTTCACCACGACGTCCAGCTTCGCCGATGCACCGACCCCGACGTGAAAGCCTGTCACCCCTCGCTCCACGCCGGGGAAACTAGGCGCGGCAACCCCTGGAGGTGGAGTTGCCGAAGACGACCGACGCCAAGATCCTCCACGAACGTCGGAGGGCCCCCACTCGAACGCTACCGGAGACCGAAACGACGCTCCTGAAACGGTGTCCAACAACCTGAACGTCATCATCGACGGCCACGACGCATCGGCACTCGTGGACACCGGAGCAGACTACTCAGTTTTGAGTGGGAGGCTCTCCCGCCGCCTTCGAAAAGTCACGACGCCGTGGGATGGACCTCAAATACGAACCGCCGGTGGGCACCTCATCACACCAGTCGGGCGATGCACCGCTCGCGTCGAGATCCACGGTGAGACGTGCCCTGTAAAGTTCGTCGTTCTGCAAGACTGTTCGAGGGACGTTATCCTCGGAATGGACTTCCTCTGCGAGTATGGCGCCGTCATCGACCTCGGAGCAAACCGGTTGACGCTGCGAAAGCCTGTTTCACCACCGGAGGAACCCAAAGCGACGTCATCTGCGGTCCGAGTCCTCGCCAGCCACGTGAACTTACCGCCGCGGTCGAGTGTTTTCGTACCCGTCGGGATCACCGAAGATTTCTGCGGCGAAGTTCTGCTCGAAGGAAGCCTCCAGTTGCTTCTGGGAAGAGGAATAGGCGTCGCAAGAGGAGTTGCTGAACTTCAGGATGGCCGCACTGTGGTCCTCGTCACGAACTTCCGAAATGAAGCGCAACACCTCACAAAAGGTGCAGCCGTGGGCCAGGTCGAGGAACTCCAAAACTCCGCCGTTGTCGCCGCCATTACTGACGAATTCTCGCCACCTCAGCAAGACAGTGCGTCGCCAGCGCAGCTCGACATTGACCCTAAACTCCCGGGCCCGAAACGACGACAGTTGATTAACCTTCTCGCCGAATACCGCGACTGCTTTGCCACGTCGTCGAAGGTGCACCAAACCACCGTTGCGAAGCACCGCATCGTTACCGAGGACGACGCGCGCCCGGTGCATCGATCGCCATACAGAGTCTCCGTTAAAGAAAGGCAGGCGATCCAGGAACAAGTTCAAGAAATGCTGAACGACGACATAATTCAACCTTCAAGCAGTCCTTGGGCCTCTCCAGTCGTACTGGTTAAGAAGAAAGACGGGACGCTTAGGTTCTGTGTAGACTACCGGCAGCTGAACACGGTGACGAAGAAAGACGTCTACCCACTCCCCCGCATCGACGACACTCTAGACCGGCTGCGCCACTCTCGATATTTCTCATCGATGGACCTGAAGAGCGGCTACTGGCAGATCGAAGTCGACGAAAGGGACCGAGAAAAGACAGCCTTCGTCACGCCGGATGGACTGTACGAGTTCAAAGTGATGCCCTTCGGACTGTGCACGGCGCCAGCAACTTTCCAACGTGTCATGGACACCGTACTGGCAGGACTAAAGTGGCAGAGCTGTCTCGTCTACCTCGACGACGTCGTCGTGTTTTCCAGCGACTTCGACGAGCACTTGCGACGACTCCGAGCAGTTCTCCAAGCCATACGGACCGCCGGACTCACCCTGAAGCCGTCAAAGTGTCGGTTCGCTTATGACGAACTGAAGTTCCTCGGCCACGTGGTTAGTAACGAAGGTGTCCGCCCAGACCCCGAGAAGACTCGTGCCGTCGCAGCATTTCCAGCGCCAAGAGACAAGAAGGCCGTCCGAAGGTTCCTTGGGCTATGTGCCTACTATCGGCGCTTCGTTCGAGATTTCGCAAGAATTTCCGCACCGCTCACACACCTCACGAAGGACGCCGAGAAGTTCGAATGGGCCGATGAACAGCAGCAAGCATTTGACGAGCTGAAGCGACGACTGCAGACTCCTCCTGTTCTTGGACATTTCGACCAGGATGCGGAAACCGAGATTCACACGGACGCAAGTAACGCAGGGCTTGGCACGGTTTTGGTTCAAGTACAAGAAGGCACCGAGCGAGTCATCGCCTACGCAAGTCGGACATTGACCAAGGCGGAGAGAAATTACTCCACGACTGAGAAAGAATGCCTTGCGGTCGTCTGGGCAATCACGAAGTTTCGTCCGTACTTATACGGGAGCCCGTTCCGGGTAGTCACGGACCACCACTCGCTCTGCTGGCTTGCGAACCTCAAGGACCCGTCAGGACGCCTCGCGCGGTGGAGTCTCCGACTACAAGAGTTCAACATGACCGTCGTCTACAAGTCAGGCCGCAAGCACAGCGACGCCGACTGCCTGTCCAGAGCTCCCGTCGCAACACCTTCCGGCAGCAGCGACGACGATGACGACGAGTGTTTTCTGGGCGCAGTGAACATCGACGACATGGCCCGGCGTCAACGAGACGATCCTGAGCTGCGCACACTAATAGAGCACCTGGAAGGGCGCGGGAGTGCAATGCCACGTGTTTTTTCACGAGCGCTGCCGACCTTCGCCATTAGACAAGGTGTACTCTACAAAGAGAACTTCGGGAACAACAACTCGCCATGGCTGCTGGTAATCCCGACCGACCTTCGGGAGGAGATCTTTCAAGCTTGCCACGACGACCCGACGTCCGGACACCTTGGTTACAGCCGGACCCTGGCACGTATTCGTGAAAAGTATTACTGGCCCAAGCTACCCAAAACCGTCCACCTCTACACGCGATCATGTCATGAATGCCAGCGACGAAAGAAACCTCCGACGAGGCCGGCCGGACTCTTGCAGTCAATTCCTCCGCCAACAGCACCCTTCCAGCAGATCGGAATGGATCTACTTGGCCCTTTTCCGCCGTCGACGTCGGGAAATCGCTGGATCATCGTCGCCACAGATTATCTCACGCGGTATGCCGAAACGAAAGCCCTTCCTTCCGGAACTGCTGTGGAAGTTGCCAAGTTTTTCATTGAATCCATCGTCCTCCGGCACGGCGCACCCGAAGTCCTGATCTCAGACCGTGGATCATCATTCATGGCCCAGCTGACGCAAGAAGTCCTTCGTCTCAGCCACACCAGCCATCGCCGCACCACGGCGTACCACCCGCAGACTAACGGGCTAACGGAGAGACTCAACAAGACCATCGCCGACATGATCTCCATGTACGTCGACGTGGAGCACAAGACATGGGACGAGGTGTTGCCGTACGTCACATTTGCCTACAACACGGCCGTACAAGAGACCACCGGAGTGACACCCTTTCAACTGGTGCATGGGCGCAAAGTAACGACCATGCTGGACGCGATGCTGCCCCATGAGCCAGCTGACAGTGAGAGCGACGACGCCCAGGTGGTTGCTCAACGGGCCGAAGAAGTCCGCCAGCTCGCCCGACTCAGGATTCAAGACCAGCAACGCGTCGACGCGGGCCGCTACAACCTTCGTCGCAGGGGCGTTCATTTCCAGCCCGGAGACAGGGTGTGGGTTTGGACGCCCATTCGTCGCCGCGGCCTCAGTGAGAAACTGCTGAAACGGTACTTTGGACCATACAAGGTACTTCGTCGCCTCGGCGAGCTGAACTACGAGGTGATGCCCGACGGAACACGAACATCGTCACGCCGCCCACCACGACCTGAGGTCGTCCACGTCGTGCGCCTGAAGCCGTACTACGCTCGATAGGAATGTGGACCTTAAGTGCTCCAAAAGACTCTTTAGTTTATCGTTCTTTTTTATTTTGTTTTGTTTTACACTGCATCGGGGCGATGCACTTTTAAAGGGGGGAGTAATGCCGCGCGCAGGGCTGAGAAAGCAACGCTCGGCCACGGACCCCTAGAAAGTTCCCGTTTATTCATGTAGCGCACGTAACTTCTATTATTTATATCCATGTATCTTCTGCTTTTGTTTTCTAGAAAGTGCGTGTTCATTCTCGCCCCGATCATGGGACGGTCGAGCCGCTTTCGCCGAATCTTCGAGATAGCGACGCACTCTAGATAAGAGGCCGCCCGCGACATTGTCGAGTCAGTCTCGCCCCAGCGCTCGATCCTGCGGTTTCGCCGATTTCGACGCTCGCGACGCTCTATTATTATCTTTTGTACTCTTTTATTTTTGGCACAAGTTCGCCACATTAAACGTTTATTTCTTCCTGTTTATTTGTTATTTTTGGTCACTACCCGTGACAATATTCATACGTCTTAATATAGTATAATGGAAATACGAAAACGTTATTTCATTTATAATCAATGTACACGCACAGAGTTTTAACTACTTGACTTTTACTTCCTATGAAAAATTTCGCACAACTTGAGGTAATTGATATGATGTTTCTTTAATATCTGTGAATGAAAAAGTTAAAAGCAGACCTTGGATGTCGCTTTAACTTTCTGTCTATTATTTTGCGCTTAATAATATATATTATTTTAATTATTTTTTACACCTAACAACTTGCATGTGATTAGGTAAAACATGGTTTTATATTTTGCTAGTTCACAAATTGAATAGAGCAAACTTGTTCAATCTGGGCAAAACTGCAATGACAATATAACCTGACGTATGTACGAAAGCATTTCTATTAAAGATAATAATAACTGAAGACTGAGTCATTTGTCTAGAAGACGCAGGTTATAAATGTTATTCCTAGGGGTGTGCGAATACTCGAATATACGAATTCGAATCGAATAGAAAGTTCCCGAATAATTCGATTCGCCAATCGAATTCCTAGTATTCGGTCACTCGAATATTCGATATATTCGGCCAAAGACGCGCGGTCGGCGCGGAGCTGACAAAAAAAGCAGTTTTTCCCCCGATGTAAGTGCCGTGATGTTAGACAAACCATGCGAAAAACAGCTCTTGGTCCTGCCATTCCACAAAAATCTAACGCACAAGTTAGAAAAAAGAAAAGTAACGAACGCCACGAACTTTATAGCACGCAGATTTACTCACGATCGTGATACAACCTACCCTGGAATAACAACAGAAACATCCCGTTTGCGCCGCTTCCAGAGAGGCACTGTTGGGAAGCCGAAATCCCGCGCCATGCCTAATTCTTTTCACGAGTAAAGCCCCTCGTTTCAAATTAAAACACCGATGTAAAACACACTTGCAACACTCACAGAAATCGGCGACTGCTCAATCACAGAAAGAAAACCACGTTAAACACTCCGATAAAACCAGCCGAGTTATCGTCGTCGTTCTTTTGGAACCTCAAGCCGCAAATTCTGATGCGGAACGAAACGGAACGGGAAAATAGTGTGCCTAGATTTGAAAGGGTTTCCAACCGTTCGATAGCCGCGTTTGAATTACGAACTGCGAGAACGTGACGAAAAAACGAAATCGTTGATCGGGATCGGGCAAGCAGGGCAGGGAGAGCAGGCGTCGTCGCGTTTTTGTTTGCTCGCCTTTTTCCTCGCAACAACGCAACACATGCGCACTTACGACCAATCTGCACTGGAGCCATCTCCGTGGTTTCAGTTTCGCTTGCTCCCTCTTTTAAATCAAGGCCACTGATCTCTATGACAATTGCTGGATCGCGCTTCCCCGCTTGTTCGCTGCAGCGCAAGTGAAGCCACCGGACTTCACTCGCTTGGGATACGATTTGCCGTTTTTGCTAGCCTTTGCTGCGGTTTTCCAGCGTGCTGTAGACACGTTTTCTACTCGTTCGTCGTCATTCGCTGAAGAAGTTTTTTGAAGACTCTGTGTATTGTTGAGACTTGCCGTTGTGAACACGTGGAAAATTTTACGAAAGTGCAGTGTCGCAGGAAAAAGGCACAACGCGTCGAAAGGAAGGGCTGGCGGCGTGTTCAAAGCTTCCTTGGCACGCCGAAGTGCCGTGTCTCTGTGCCTTCGCACGCTTGGATACCGACCAAGAACCGACGCCGTGTGTATTTGTTTAGCGAGTGCAATGTGCGTGAAGCTGTTCGTGCCTCTGGATCAGCGTCTTTTCCCCTCGCGTTTTAGGAACGAGCTTAATCCAGCGTCCACTAGCGACGGAAGATGGGTGGAAGGTACGTCCTTTTCGTCCTTGGACGATTTACACAATACCGTGCACAACAGCTCCTCATCACTGATCAGTGCTGGCTTATTATCAACCTCCTTAATTGCACTTGACGTTTGAGCGCGGCTCGCCTAATTGTAATTGGTCAACAGATTGCACACGACCATATCGGCCGCGCTTCAAAGATTTTCATTCTCGCAGTCTTGTACTTTTGCTTTCGAAAACCCCCCTGGCTCCACAACGTTGCCCTATTCGTGCTCCCACGGAATCTATTAGAGTAGATTTGGGACATAGCCATGGTTAAAGGAGCTGTGCAACGATATTCAATTGGAATGTATCTCTCTATACACGAGCTTACTGGCACACCTGGGACTCAAGGATACTCACACGCAACGCCATTGGCCAAGAAACTCCTTTGTTGCGGTGTAATTTCAAGGACAAAAGCGATCCTTTTCATTCAATCTCTCCTTTGCAAAATTTGATGACGTAACTCGGGGGTCCCAGTACACCCAAGTGACGATATTTGAATGCGGTTCATAGATTGGACCCGAGCATTGCGTGGGCACTCGACTTGGGCTCGTGACAATTGCTAGCTCGAGAAGCATTCGGGTTTTGACCCGTGTCCAATCGCTGCAACGACGACAACAGCCGAGCCATAACAATGCCTGGAACTCAGCGCGTGTCCTGCGCTTTGCCAACCCCAGCGCGTGGCTATGATCAACACTGGCGGCATATAATCGGCTCCAGATCACGTGGCCGCTTGTTCTGGCTGCGAGTTGAGGGGGTGAACGCTGCTCGTTTTTCTTAAATTTTTTTCTGGAACTTCTATTGCGTGGGGTTAAAAACGAACGCGTGTTTCATAGGTCATTAACGTTAGGGATCCGTTTTAAGCGGTATTTGCGCAAAGTACAAATATTGTTGCATTAGTCCTTTAATGTAGTACATAAGAACACGTACAGATCTCCCCCTTTTATTGATAGCAACTCACCGGAACAGCTGGACGATCCAGAACTCCGTGGCCGATATATATAAATGATCTAAAGGCATCTACGCGCGACACACGTTCAGAACTTTGGCGCGGCGTCAATTCTTGACCGGTATCCAAGCGTGCGAAGGCACAAAGATGCATCACTCGGCGTGCCAAGGAAGCTTTGATCACGCCGCGACACCGGCGACACGTTTTCGACGAGTTGTACCTTTTGATACGGCTTCACGCACATTGCATTCGCTAAACACATTCACACGGCGTCGGTTCTTGGTCGGTATCCAAGCGCGCGAAGGCACAGAGACACGGCACTTCGGCGTGCCAAGGAAGCTTTGAACACGCCGCCAGCCCTTCCTTTCGACGCGTTGTGCCTTTTTCCTGCGACACTGCACTTTCATAAAATTTTCCACGTGTTCACAACGGCAAGTCTCAACAATACACAGAGTCTCAAAAACCTTGCTCGGCGAATGACGACGAACGAGTAGAAAACTTGTGTACAGCACGCTGGAAAACCGCAGCAAAAGGCTAGCAAAACTGGAAATCGTATCCCAGCGGGGTTGCGTCCGGTGACTTCACTTGCGGGAGCGGCAAGCGCGATCCAGCAATTGTCATTGAGATCAGTGATCAAGGCTCTCTAAAACAGGATAGATAGACGAAAAAATGGATGCATAGCGGCAGTTGGACGGTGTCTTGCGCCACCTAACCACGCTTTTTTTTTTCTTCAGATTATATTATGTAAGGCTTTTTACTAAGATTTAACACCTATCTGTTTATTGACGTGAAATAAAATCCCGCGTGCCCTTTTCCTTCCTTAAAATGAAAACCAAATATCGCAAAATGCCCCTTTTCTGAGATATGCAAACATTTATAAAAAAAAGTCGCGGTATTAGGTTGGGCTTAAAAAAGGCATGCGTGGCTGTAACTTTTTTTTTTGTGACGTTTAGGGAAGATAGATTATATTTGTGCCATAAAATTGGATCTTTAGTGCCCAACATCCAACAGCAACTGCTTTTATTTTTTTTTATTATTTTCACCAGAATTGTTTTTACTTTTAGCTTTTGTTCTGCACAAGATGCATATTCTGCAACAGGTGCATACTCTGCACATATAATAATCTCATTCGCAGCATACTTTGAAAAATTCCTACAAATAAAATCACTATTCGATATTCGATTCGATATTCGGTTTTTCTTCTTGATTCGATTCGGTATTCGATTCGAAAACTACTATTCGGTATTCGCACACCCCTAGTTATTCCTTATGAAATAAAACCCACCTCCAGTCCAGGACTGTAGTGTGCTACCAGCCCATTCGGACATATTTTTTCTGAAAATTAAAAATATTTTGTATTTATTTGCGCGCTCATTCGAGTCTGATATAGCCAATGCTCTACTTCGTATTTTTTTCAAAAGCTAATACTTTTTGTCAAAAAAAATTTGCTACATTCTCTTTACCTCTTGTGATGCGCATGTAGTCCTTCACAGGAAGTAACAATTTAGTACTAGGGTTGTTGGAATAGTGATTCGAATCGAATAGCGCTGCGTCATTCATAGCCTTGACAATGCAAGGGAAAGCCAAGATGACCGGTTCTTTCAGCGGTACAGAAGATAGGAATGGCGCTGTGCTATGCGATTCCAACAACTATTTGCACACTTCTACTTCTTACATATATTCAATTTGAGAAAATACACTTCCTGTCCTGTCTTTCAACATTTACGGTTTTTTTTGTTCAGATATTTACTGTTATACTTGCTTCAATACCAAAGAAAAACGGCTTGTTTAAAAAGTTATGCGTAATAGAAAAACTGATAGTGTAATAAAATAAAACTTTGTGAGATTGGGGAAATATTTTTTTCTCAAACAGGGGAGGAGGCCGTGCTGTAAAGCAACAAGTTAAAAAAGAACTATATAAAAACAAATAAGTAGAAGACTCTTGGGCGTAGTTCGCGAACTTTAGCACAGCTGACTCCCCACCACCACGAAGAGCATAACGTGCAAACTACTGCTCCCGTGGTAGTTAGAGTAACGAGGTTTGTAAGAAAAATACTTAAATTTTGGTACTTGAGACTAATCAATTTTCGTATATTACTGCGTTTTAGTGGTGGAAATGTTGCACTTCCCTAAAAAGTACATCGACACAACTAATATACTTTCTGACCGTTATGACAGATATATATCTTCGTACTCACGCTGTCACGAGAAACACGATATCGGCGGTAGTATAAAAGCTTTTGGACTTCATCTGAGTGTTGAAATCTTTCAGTGTTTCCCTAAACAAAATGTTCCGGTACTGCTCATATCCCCGTATATTGTGAATGTATGGCTCGTCTGCTGGCTGTTTCAGAAACAAATATAACCGGGATACCAATTAGTACAATTGTGCTCAAAGAGCCTAAACAATATTAGATTACCCCCCTATACATTATAACCTAAACACAACTTACACTTTTGTTCATTGTTATGCCAGTGATCCTAAGCTGTACCTTTGGAGATTCGAAGCTTGCATACCTAAGGTTAGCCTAAAAGAGAGGTGAACAATTAGCCGCGATGTTTATATTAAAAGTTCAATAATACGTGAAATGCAGTACTTAAGGAGCAATCGTTCAAACTTATTCAGAAGACACGGAAACAGATGCTTATGAGAGTAAAGAACCCATTGAATAAGTTGCCTGTATTAGACGTTCTGTAAAATGTAATGAAGATGAAATACACTTGACAGTGTTGGTGGGATGTGTCTTGCTCCTGTTGGTCGCCCCGCAAGAGGGCACAAAAGGAGGGAGGGAGAGAGAATGCGAAAAAGGGAGAAAAAAAGAGGAGGGTAGGGAGGCAGAAAGGGATGTAAAAAGGGAGGGAGGGACAAGGGAGAGGGAGGGAGAGGCTGAAGAGGGGTTAAAGCGATCGGGAGAAGAGGGACAGGAAGCAAGATAAATTAGATGGCAAGGGAGGAAGGAAAGAGACATGAGAAGAGGAAGGGAGATATGAGGGGGAGGGAAGAAACAATGCGTAGAAGGCAGGGAGGAAAGAAACAGAAGCGGTGCCGCGTCACGTGAGCTCTATATGTCACTTGACACCAACTTCTCCGCTGAAGTTAGTGGGAAAACTGAATTGGTGTATAGGTCCTGCAAAGTTAATTTCACCGGCAAGTTTACCTGAAAAACTGAATCGATATACAAAATACGTGATGTCAAATTCCCTTCTGAATTTAGCGGAAAAATGCACTGAGGGACGGACGGACGGAACAAATTCTGGGATGTTGGTGGCGGGGATTTTCACTAAAAAGCATTGCTTTAAAAATTGGACGGGATTGGATGCCTTCATGTGCGCCTTGCATAGGGTATTGGCATCTGACCATTTTATTCTGCTCGCTTTTGTTACTTTGTTTCGGAGCGCGTGAGTACGCGTCTCCCTGCACGAGCTCGTGGCATTGACAGTGCTACGACGGCATTTCATTAGCGGCTATTTGTATTTTACCCGAGAGCTTGTAATGTCGGCATCCTGTACAGCAAAAAAGAATGGCATCACCCTAAACATTAAAAAAATTGATGCCGTTTAGTGAAGGGTACATTGCTCTCTTTGTTTTTTTTTATGAATTGGACAAGACTGACCTTTTTTGTTACTCTTCGTCCAAGGTCGCGTCGATTTGTATTTTGGTACATTAGAAGTATTTATGTCTGTGCATCACAAGCTCATAGTTTCGATCTAAAGAGCTTCGTAGGACGTTTCATTAGTACAGTCACACTATGAGAGCGATCGTTAAATGTTATTAACTTCGTTGTTTGGTCATGAATGTGACCTGTTCGCTTTTTGGTGTATGCTAATCAGAACGAATATTAAAAAGATAATACGCTCTTCAAGGGATGCTTGCGTATCTATCCAAATATCCAAACAACATAAGAGGACGTAAAAAAATAAAGGGGACCTTTATCATCAAAATCTTAAAATGCGGGAAATGCAGTATATAAGGTGCGATAAACATATCTAGAATATATTAAATAATTTTTTTTCCGGGAAAGACAAACATTTATTATTATCTATTTCCCTGGTACATAAAGGGGGAAACTGGGTGCTTAGGTGCCGTGGCATAAATTTCCCGGCTAAATTTTGGGGAAAGTCAATTGCTGTATAGGTGATAAGACGTCTTTTTTTTTTTGCTGACATATGTGGAGAAATTTTCTTGATGTAACACGTGTCGTCACATCACGTGACGTTAGTTTCACCGTTAAATTTAATGAGGAAACCGATGGTGTCTTGGTCACGTTGCATCTAGTTCTCCGCCAAATTTAGCTGAGAAACTGAACTGGTGGAGAAGGCAAGGGGCGTGAAACACGCGACGTAAATATATAATATTTAGGCTAAATTCAGCGGGGATATTAAATTTATTTACAGGGGATGTGACGCCAGATCACGCGAGATCAATTTTGTTTTTTTAAATGTAGCGTACAAAGTGAGTTGGTCTATAGGCCGCGAGACGTCAGGCCACGCAACATTAATTCCTCGCCGACCTTGGCGGAGGAACTCAATTACCATTAAATTTCGAGAGATGCCCACCCCCGAATGATAACCCACTCCTGTGCTTGTCTTGATTTGCTATATACTTTTTTTCTACACCGAAAGATTGCCCAGTTCTCGTAATAACGGTGTTGCGGTCAATGATAACCTCGGCGTAAATGCGGCTTGTGAGCTATGGCGGGATATAACCGAACGCTGCTGACTTGGAAGTACAGTCATCTTTGCTTCGTTGCCCCTCACAAAAAAACAAGCCTGGAAAGGAAACATAACCTAAAAATATTTTTTTTTTTATCTTTCCTTTATCCTACAACGAAAGTTAGCCGACTCTAAATTTTCGCACGATTTGTTCTTGTTTTTAGGTGGGTTATCCCTCGGGATATTACGGCCACGTCACATCCATTGACATCACATTACCTACACAGTATTTAGTTTCGTTTGCTAGATTTAGCAAGAGATGCGTGAACGGCCGGACGGACGGGCACTAGTTTGAGAGTTTAAAAGCATTTTGCTGTAACACTTACCGCATTTGTAAGCACTGCGAAGTAACGCGTAACTTCGTACTCATCAAACTTAAATTCTTTGGCAAAGGCACTATCCACCACAAGGTGAACTTCGGGATAGATTTCCGCTGGTATCTTGGACACTGTTTAACAATGCAGGAAAAACAAATGAAAAACACCTTCTGGAAACGTCATCGAGAATGCAGTAGTATGCAATAATGTAGACTTTGACCGGTCATCAATAACTGCCGCATGGTATATTGAAAATGGCACACAGAATGTAGATAAGCATTCATTTGCAAAGGCCTAAATAAGTTAATGCCAATGTTCACAGGTCAGTTTTACTTAACTTAAAAAATATAATCGCCTCTATAGATATCGTTAATACGATAAATAAAACGATCATGACTTGGGAGTTAAACGTACTCTGGGGTTCTGTGCTTCCAGCTCTTCTCTCGACGGGGGTATTTGTTGTATTCGGTGAAC
Organism: Ixodes scapularis; assembly: GCF_016920785.2. Classification (NCBI taxonomy): domain Eukaryota; kingdom Metazoa; phylum Arthropoda; class Arachnida; order Ixodida; family Ixodidae; genus Ixodes; species Ixodes scapularis. The sequence continues at coordinate 136,273,348 of NW_024609879.1, read as the reverse complement.
CTGTAAAACAATATGATTTTCTCGAAATCAAAAAGCAAAACAAAGAAAACAATAAAAAAAAATTTTTTTTGTTATAGAATTGTTGTTTAAAGGTATATCTTAAGGTTCTGGTAATTATGTTCTCAAGTGCAAACACCGCCAGAAGTAAATTTACAACCTTCGACATGCATCGAAACGTTGTCACAAAGGTTATTATCGACATTCCTTGCTTTAAAAAAAAAACGAAAACGTTGACGAAAATGCACAACTACAGCCTTCATTACAGTGTCGCAGATGTTTGGTTTTGATCGCTTTTCAGGATAATTTTTCACAGGTGTGGTGCACTGTTGAATCAAACAGCGAACATTCGTACTTCCGTTCTCCACTTTGCTTCTCTTAAGTTAATAATGCAAATTATCTTATTTGATTGAACTCACCCTTGGGTGCTTACCCACCAGATAGTAATTAGTGTGTACCTCAATGGGCTCATGTATAAAAAAATTATATTCTCTCTTGCTTTTATTTAATCTTTTATGAGTCCAGAAGTATTGGTCAAGGAACTTTAGAGCAGGACGATTTTTGAAACTGAAGTTTTGTTGTGAGATAATTTATATTTAAACGTTAATAATGCATATTTCCTAACACAGTTTTAGAAAGTGTTTAAAAACAAATCAAGGATTTGTCGATTTTTATTGTAACAAAAAAGCGCACTAATGTTGTGATACCAGCATTCCCCCCTCAACCGAATGTCGCCGTCAGCTGGCTATCTAAGTGTTTCTTTTAAATCCGAGATTAGTGAGTGTTCGAAATAAAATCCCAGGCTGGGTGGAGCAAGTCGCTGTCCGGTTAGATGGGTTCAGTCGTATCCTTCCATTCATCTATTAACCTTGTTTATAATTAAGCAATGCATGCGCCACTGAACTCACCATAATCATGTTGCCGCTCGTTTTCGTGCGCGTCGACTTCGTACAACATATGCAGTCTGAGGCCATCACTGGTGCGGGCCATTGCCGGCAAAGGTTTAATACGAAGCCTCTCTCCAAGAATTCCTTCCTGCATGTGATTTTTATTCAAATTTAGCGGAAAAAATTTCCCGCAAATGTTTCCCCTATATTTAGTGGAAACAATTCACCACTAAATTTAGCACAAAATTTCCCTGCTAAATTTAGCGTAAAAAGTTCCCCGCTAAATTTAAAGGAAAAATTTTCCCGCTAAACTTATCGGACGAATTTCCCCGATAGATTTGTTGGAAATAATTCCGCGCTAAATTTAGCGGAACAATTTCACCGGTAATCTTAACGGGGAATTTTTTCCTCTGAATTTGGCGGGAAATGTAGCGAAAATTTCCCGCTAAATGGGAGGGGAGCGGGAGAGGATGGAAAGGGAGGGGAGCATACCCTCTCCTCCGTACCCTCCCCTTCTCGTCCTCAAGAGCGGCGCTTTAATTCGGCATTACAAAGAGTTGTAAACTTCTTTCATGTTTTTTTTTTATGGAAAGTTTCTGGACACTACATAACTCCTATAACACCCAGTTCTGAAACGAGGTATTTGATCCGAACAATTAAAACCACATTTGGATGGAGGCTGAGATGACTGAACATTAGCTTACATGTAGGTTGTTTTCGCTGTACCGGCATAGCCGTGTGGCGTTTAAAGCTTGGCATTTGTGCCTTGTTGAACACCAACAAAAACACTTCGCCACCGCACGACACCTTCCAAGCGTCAGAAACACTTCTTTATTCAGTCTAACGAACGCAGAGCTGATACAATGGTGTGCTGCAATAAAAACATCACGAGGTAGGACCGCGACCAAGTAGCCGAAGCCCCCTCGTGCTAGCGGTACCGCTCGGAAAAGCTACGCCAGCGCCACACAGCGGCATTCGCATCGAAGGCCTTACGTAGAGCACGCCGCATTTGGCACTACACCCCTTCTAGAACGCTGTATTTTGAGGCTCGGTTGATTGGATCAGCGGCGCCTCGAGGTGGCATCGGCCATACCAGTCATACCACAGGGTAGACGATATCTTGTTGAGCGCCTTTCGCTCTGCGATCTAAAAGTTATCACGTGTCTGCTTCGACCGGCAAGTGTGAATCTACAGAGTGCAAGCTAACGCTTTTATGTATAAAAAGCGTATTGCGCAGCACTTTACTGCAGAGATGCAAGCAGCTGGGGGAAATGTACAGTACAAAAGACACATACATAAACTTACGTCGTTAAAAATACCTGTTCTGGGTAATCTACGGAGCCGTTTGGCAGGCGATTCGCGAGAACAGAGATGCTGCCGACAGATGGCGTACGCCGCGTCGAGGGAGCACAAGCCAATTCGGGTTAGCAGACGATCTCGCAAACGAAAACAAATCGGTCTCGACGCGGCGTACGCCTTCTGTCGGCAGCGCTTCTCTCTACGCGTGCATCGCCTGCAAAGTGGCGGTGTGGATTGCACAAAACATGTTTTCCCTTTTTATTGGGTTAGTTGATTTCTCGATGTTTTCACTGTGAATTTTCACCACTTATTTGCAACTTTATACTGTCTCAGACGTGTTTCCGACTTGCGTGGTTAACAGAAATGTCCTTCCTCGATTTAGATCTGATTACGCCATAGATGTATCATGCTGTGACCCTGGCGGTGGCGAAGCAAAATATGCGTGTGCAGCAGACATCTGTTCTGTTGTATGTCGATCTCCAGCTTCCCAGTCCACAGAAGCTTGAGCAGCCAGGAGTTGAGACGCCGCGACGACACCGACACTCGCGTTTGCCCGTTCTTTCTGATGGAACTTGACCAATCAACAGCCAGGAGCGCGACGTTCGGCAGCATGGCATTTCGGCTTCTTGATGCCTCTTGTCTCCGCTTCAGGAATAGTTTTGTTTCATTGGCGGTATAGGAGGCTAAACACGTACACCCATTGGAGGCGGGTTGCAAGCTATGTCCTTACTTATGGATGGCTTTGTTCGACCGTTGACTGCGGGGTTGGCTAGATGAGAGGTAAGTGATTTAACAGAAATAAAATATAATTTCAGAAACAATTAACGAGCCGTGACTACATAAACTTTATCATGTAATTTCGGCCACCGCAGGTATAGTAGGTCTGTAGGAACGTATTTATTTACCGCAGGACAAGTAGAAGGAAGTAGGCGTCCTGTCCAACCATCATACAAAACTCTTGGGCACAAATTGTGACCTAATTCGGCAGGGGATGTTTAACATGTTGCAAAGAAACTATGCAACGAAATGGACAACCGAGCGCGCAGCCTTGCTAGAGTAACTTCATATGTGCCCCGTTTGAGTAGCATGCAGAGATACTCGGGCGCATACAGCTAGTATATATTGATCTACAAGCTGATAGTAACTATGTGGTTTCGCCATTTGGTTGCTTTATACATCCCAGAGTCACTGTATATGTTAAAGACCTGCACTCGGTTGATCGACTTCGTTTTGTTGAACACTGGCGAAATCTATTGAGCTGTGTTAATTATTTCAATATAATTCAATATTATAATTTTTATTACTCACCACTTCCACGCCGTCATCATTCGTTACTCTTACTGACGCCATGTGAGTTGCGTCGTGATAGATGTCACGTTCAGCATCTTCGGCTTTGATCTAAAATGTGCGAAATATATACTCTTTACGCAAGTCGAACGCACATTTTGACTGATATCTAACTACGAACGATATTTCTAAATTAAACGATTAATTTGTTCATGCAGCCACTAATAATTATTTTAGATAATGCAGCGTAATTAAATTATGTTAATTATGATAGTCCAAAGTCGATTTGAGTCTCGCAACACGCATCTCAAGTACACTGTGTAAATAAGTGTATTCTTTAGAAGGCGTTGGCTTACACATCAAATATTTTTGTTGAATTGTTAAGGGGGATCGGTGGCCGAGTGGGCTAGCTCACACCACCTCAAAGCAGGGGGGCGAAAGCTCGCGCTACAGAACCCGTGGACTCTGGGTTCAAACCCCACCCATGCACGTTACGATCTGGATGAGCATCGTGAGGCGTGTGGTCGTGTATCACTACTGTCTGGTGTACGTTGAAGACCCCAGGCTAGTGGCTCTACTGCACAGGCTATTGAGGCAGACTAATTTTAGGCTTTATAAGCATACAACAACAGAATTAGTTATCAGATGTTTGGTGTTTTACTTTTGTCAGACTCCAATGTTAACATATTTACGGATCAATGCCACGATAGCGTAGATAAAAGAATTTTGATTTGGCAGGCACAAAAAAGGGCAAAGTGCAGTACGATCAGGAGGGTTAGTTACACAAGTGTAGCCAAGTAATCGAGACTAATGAGCTAAACTATGGTAAGCACCATCTTCTTCTACGCCCATGGACTCTATGTAAGTACGACTTTTCACATGCAATGCCCCAAAATGTTTTTTTATAGAAGCGAGATAGTGGTTATTCAACTGTTTTATCGGCAAACATTCTGCACCATAAGAATTTCCTTGCATCAAGTTTTCGCAGGGTACTCGGAAAATTTAGCACAGTGCTGTGCAAAAAAATCTGCCAATGTCAAAGCAAAAAAAAAAAATTGTAAAAATGAGGTTGCCATTTGACACAGCGAGCATGAGGACAGTGCCTCAATGAACATGCCAGTCACATTGGTGCCTTAGTTTTCCAGTAAAAATATTTTTCTGTCTATTCACCGTGCTCTCGCTCTAAATCTTACTGATTGGCTTTGCGAGCACGCGGCGCGTAATTTCACAATGACGAATATTTTGAAGTTGGGCACGTGCGTAAACGCGCATGCGTGGTTGTAAAGGGTTCACTACTCATTACGCTGAGGGATGTACATTTTGTTTGAATTTGAAGCGAACGGTGTGACCTAGCGGTTAATTTAAACACGAAATTTACTATTTCCGGATCGGTAGAGTCGAAGATAGTGTACTCTCGGCGTTGCAGATGAGTATCTTCCGTGTAAGTTGAGCCTGGTTTACACGTGAGGTAATAATTGAGTCTGTTAAGTTGGTAAATAAAATTTTCGTTTTATGTATGCGAACAACTTGAAATCAATGTAAATGTTTAGATATAGACCGGAAGCTCTACGCTAAAAAAAACAGTAACTTTATTTCGAGAATTCAGGTTTAATTTACGACTTCCATTCATTTGAGGTTGCAACATTACGAGCACAAACAAGCATCTTAAAGATGTGACCAGATTTCCAGCTAAAGAATTTCAACATTTATATAAAAAATGAAGTGTCCCTTAGGAGGATTGCGGCACTCAGCGAACATTATTTCTTAGAATATCTGTTTGTATTTGTAACTCCAAGAAATAAATGCTGCATAGGATATTAGAGCTAACTATAAGTTCATAAGAATAATGAGACAGAGCTTCACTATCTATCTTCTGGGCACCAGCTGTGATTTTGATTAAACTTTATTATCTGCCTCGACACAGTCACATATCACTGTATTTCTTTGGGGGTATTTATGTACGAGAATATACGCATACTCACGTAGTAATCAATAGGTTCATTTTCATCTGTCGTGCTGAAGAGAAAGTCATCAGCGAAGATCTTACTCTTCTGCAGCGTCAACGTCAGGTCATCGTTGATTTTGAGCATCCTCTCTCCAGTTGCTGCTCTGCTTTCAAGCATCCTGGGGTACACGATCCCACGCTCTGTAAGGTAAATGTTCACATTAAGTGAAAAGTAGCAAATATATATATGTTTTCTTCTTAAAGTAACTTAAAAGCTGATTATTAAGCACCTTTCTCGGCCAAGCAGAAAAAAAATAACGCTGCGGTCCATAATTTCAGGCTCAGTCCCGACATCTCTGGTTTAGACGATGCCCGGTTTCCCAAAACCTAAATCTAGCTTCTCCCTGTGACTTAGTGGAAGCTGTACCTTTTATATCCACTAAACACGCTCATTGTGCGTAACCCCTGACGTTTACGTCTCGGGCGCGGCGTACAGCCACTGAAGGTGACAGCTCGACAAAAGACACTTGATGCAAGTTTGCAGTTGCCAGATCTTTCACGTGGATTTTGCAAAAGTGCTCGGTCCAAGCGACATGACATTAGACACGTTAGTCATGATTTCTAACGAATTCATGACATTCCTGTACTTAAACATACAAATAAATGTCGATATATCTTTCTACCAATGTATAACGCGTAATTCAAACCAGCATCTAGGACAGCATAAAGATGGTTAATCTTCAGAGCTACACTTACAATGTTACGTGTAAGAATTGTTATGAAACGAACTTGCAGTTAACGATGATTTAGGTACTCCAAGGGGAAAAAGTACGAATTTATATGGAGCGTATGCTCAGAATGACAAGGAATTTCCATAATTACAAAAATGTAGAACGATCTATATTTTTATGTTTTTGGAAAATGAAATTGTGCCTTAAACATCAGAGAATAAGGCTAATTGTATTATACATAAGGAATAATATTTCGGTCCTGTAAGGCTGCATTATTTCTAGATGTACTTTCGTTTTTCTCAAACCATGAAATCACAAACTATCGTGCATTCTTCAAACCTGAAATCTCATGTTGCCCCTTCTTTTTGGTTCTCCCTCAAAATAAAACCTTAAAATACTGTTACTTAAAGTGCATTCACTTCTTGTGAAACTTTTATTGTTTAATTTTAGGGAGAAACTCTTGTTTCAAATTACAATATCATCCACATACGTCGGTAGTATAAATACCTTTTCACTTGGCTCATATCTTCTTAATATTCACCCTTATTAATTAGCATTTCAAAAGAAAATTCAGGGTTAACCAAATGAAACTGGCTTTGATCATTATTTCCAAAGGCCTAAAAGTAGCAGAATGCTGCACAGTTTTTTTTTAGGGAGTGAAAAACACATTATTTTATTTCCATCGCCCTGCTATGCTGCATCATCATACACTGCAATAGGAGACACGGCTCACGCAACCATTAGCGAATTCGCTTTCTTAACGTTTAAATAGAAAAAAAGCTATGTGCATGTGAGAGGTTTCTTCACATAGGGTTCTTGGGCACATGGAAATCGCGGAGAGCACTGAAAAATGCAGAGGCAGATGGTAAAATTGTGTACGTGTATTTCGTTCAAAAATGGATTTCATTTGTTGGATAGACTGAGTGAGTTTACAGCATATTATCCTATTGAAAAATCCGGCAAAATCTTCCAGTGACATCCAGTGTTAACGGGTGAACTTTCACCCGTTTTCACCCGAAGCCAGCGAAGTTTACCAGTCTCTACTGGAAGTTTCGCCGGCAGCCACTCTTGTTACCTGACGTACCTGGCTTTGTTGGAAGTTTTACCGGCAGTCACACTCATTTACCGGACTTCACTGGAAGTCGACACGAGGGGAATGACTAAAGCCAAGAAAGCCTAGACGAGCCGGAGACTGAGTGTGTAATGGCGGCCGCCAACGCAGCGGCATTCTCGTGAGTGCTTTAGGTCAGGGCAATGTTGCAATCCTACATAAAATGTGCAAAGGGAACTGCTGTGAAGATCCAGAAAGGTTTGCAGTGATCGCCGGCAACTAGCTATTTCCAACGGGAAACATTGTCTGGGGCAGTGCAGGTACGAGACCGCTCGGGCGGAGCAGTCTCGCACCTCGGATTGAGTGTGTAATGGCGGCCGCTAATGCAGCTGCATTCTCTTGACTGTTTTAGCTCAGGACGACGTGTGTCACAAACTCTGGCCATGACCGACCCTCACAGAGAAGTTTCCTTTGCACCTTTTTCCTGCTCGCTGGTGCTGCTCCACCAGTTTTCGTTCTGCATGGGTCTCCCCCGTGATGCGACCACGCGCGGGAAGATGAAACCCGTTTTTTGTTTCCCCCGATGAAGGGAGTGACCTGGAAACCGGCGAGGCGGGGAATGCGATGAGGGAGAAAAACACAGTTTTCGGAGGGCAGGTGGACAGAGTTTTCGGGTCGGAAAGTGAACCTGACGTTCGTGGTTGCGGGGTGATTGGTGGGAAGCGGCGGGCAGGTGTGAGGCTTCTTTTTCGTCGGACTCGCAGCCGTTGTCTTCCTGCTGGACTACCACCGCGGAGAGCCCGACGATGCCCCTTCGACTTCAATTGGAGTGAGGCATAAACTTTTCGGACTTCACGTTTTATTCCATTTGTTCTGCCGTCCGTTTTTTTTTTTTTCATTGAATTGCTTATTGTTTCTTTTAGAATGTTCTGTTGTGAAATGAGGCTTATTTCACAATGAACAATGTTTTGTTGTGAAGTAAAGGCATGGAACTTCCAATTCTATATGTTGTACTAACCGATTTTGTGGTTACCGAATTTTCCAGCATCTGGTAAACATCCACCACCCACGGTTCACTGGCTCTTTCCTAAATGCCTCTCGGAGACGTCCGAAAAAAGAAACGGTAACTTCAGGTGAATTCTGGTGAATCCATGCAAACCCGGTGACTACCGGTAATTTTCGGTGAATTCAGGCAAATCCGATGACTTCAGGTAAATTCCAGCAGTTTTCGGTGTATTCCGGCTATACTGGAAGTGAAAAGAGTCCCATAATTTAGTAAAATCAATATTTTCCTGGAAATGGCTTTCAGTTAAAATACATTTTTTGATAGGGTGACGCCTATAAATAAACTAAATGTGTCGTCGTTTAATTCGGTCAAAGGCATGAGGCGATTTCAAACAAAAGTCTCTAAAACTACTCAAAAGGGTTTTAAGAAAGACAACATGTTGATTGGTGTTCCACGTATGTTTTAATCCATGCAGTAACGAAAGATAGCTCTAGTCGATAAAGCGGTAGAGAACCGGTCTGGAAACTGTGAGATGTTCTAGGTTGGATTCCTGATGGGGACGAGTATACAGAAATATATATTTTTTTCGATTTATGAGTTTGTGCTAGGGTTGGTTTGCTTATATTACCATGGTAACCAAACGGGCTGTGCTGACATGCCCGTTCATGTTGTGTGGATGGACGGAGTGGCGCTAAAATTTAGGGGTGAAAGAAATTCCGTCATAAAACGTTGCAACGTTTAAACATAACATTTCTCCGCACTTTTCGGCCAGAGAAATGATGAAATGGATGTTTTTCATGATGTGTAGAGATATCAATCCCTAAAGCATGCTCTATCTTTTTGTCTAATGAATATTGCATGTATAAGTTTTAGATTTACCCTATAAGCAACCAGTCGCTATACTTACATTTTGTGAAGAGTATACTTTAGGTTAGCGTAAATCTTTGTCCTTTACATATGTGCACATTTGTAGTTTTTTTGTGTGTTTTTTTAGTCTCCGTAGCCGTCTGCTAACTTCACAGGTCCTCGGATTCCACCAGGTCAGCACCCATTTGACGTTTCTCTATTACTCTAACCTATTTATTTGTATTTGAAGAGACGCAGGAAAATATAAACTATTTTATTAATGTTTTTATCGATTTCTTGAGGGTTTTAGTAATTCAACTTTCAAGACTAGAATTAGAAATTCGAAAGTTAAACTTGTTTTGTTTAGTTCGAGCCGCCGCAGTAAGGTTCTATGTCCGGGTTGCCCACTCAAGACGTCCTCCTGTGGCTAAAGGAGGACACACTAAATTTGGCATATTCACATCCCAGCATCGTGTTTGACTTCGATAGACTTACAGTTTATGATGCTTTTCCTCACAACGTAATGCTGAGCAAAGACACGGGCCCTAGGCACCCAAAGAGGTGGGCACAACTTTATGGCAGTCTTTCTCGAAGACAAACACTTTCAAGTGCAAATAGGAGAGGCAATCAACACCAAGCATCCCAAGAGAGTGAAGGTCCTTCGAAGAACGGTGATATCACTTTCACTCTTCAATATTGTAATGTCTTAAAGTACCTCCAAGGTTGGCGAAGATGCCAAATCTCTGCAGGCGGTTTATGCCAATGACGTGACCATCTGGACACACTCTGGGTCGTCGGCGAGTTGGCCCTCCAGACGTCTCTCGACACTACACACGTGTATCACGAAAAAGTGGGGCTCAATGCGGGCAATGAAAAGACAGAGAACGTCGTTGTACGCGGCGGCAGACCAACCAAGCCAGAAAAATCGAAGAGAAAAACAGCATTCAAGTCTTCATTCGCCACTAACTTACCCAGCGGAAGCCGACAATCCATATCCTAGGCATGAACATTGACGAGTGCTGTGCCGCTAATACCGGTTTTAATCGCACCCTCAGGACAATCAAGAAGATACTTCATGTACTACGACGGGTGTGAAATCTTACCCGGGGAGTACGAGAACGGCAATAGGCGCAATATTTGTATTTCGTCGTCTCCAGAGTGATGTGCGGTCTCCCCTACCATCCAATCAGTCGCAAAAAAATGCAAACACTGAAACGACTTAAAGGGACACTGACAGGGTATTTATGCTCGCCACGCCAAGGTTTTCAGTTGTTAATGACATTTGAGAGCCCAACTATCCAGAACCGAATTTGCGGCTCGAAATTCGTTTTGTTTCCGCCAGAAAACCACCGATCGTGAAGTGGCCGTTTCGAGTTGCGCTCACTCTCTTCTCCGTGATCACGTGCCATTTTCTTTGGTTTTGACACAACCACCAAAAATAATGAAAACTGTGGGTCAGCGAATGCATAGACTCAATACTAAAAATACAGACAATGTGATATACATTTTTGTGGCTTCTAAAATGCTGCAAATATTTTGACTGAAAAAAAAAAGAAAGTTACACAGCCACGTAACTTCAGGTAACTTCCTCCTCCCCTATATTTTTCCTTCCTTTCCAGTTCGGTTTCGAGTTCGGTATCGAACTGTGGCGTTTTCTGACATTATTAAAAATATGCGTGACGCTGTAGCAAAATATTAATCGGGTAGTCTTCTAAAATCATATTAAACGCCCGTCAAAAAAAATAAAAGATTGGAGGGGGCGTTAGTGTCCTTTTAACCACGAAACAGGACGCATACTAACGGGTTTCCCACGCTATACCCTCCTGGGCGTGCTGAGAAGCTGCAGATACCTGAATGCCTATAATGAACTTCTCGAAATGCAGAAGCACACTCAAGAAGCCCGCCTACGTTCCACCCCAGCAGGCAGGCATACGCTAGCCAAGCTGGGTCCGTCGTGAACAGACTGCTACTACTGCCACTGTGTTTTCTGCCTCTTTGTGAGTGCACCCTGTTAACCGAGCGAAGACGCTACCCAAAAAGATTAACTCGGAGAAAACCACACAGCGTAAGTCACACGTCAAGAAAGACCTCAGGTGGGTAGAATTCATCATAACCAACGGTGACCACCACATAATCTACACAGACGCGGCATGCCCCTCCCCCCTTCCCCCCCTCCCCTCTCCCCGGACGACTCCGGCTTCGCTACAGCATGGTACAGCGCCAATTGAGGCCAACAGGGCACGATGTTCCACGTGACGAACAGTCCCATCCACTGCACGCAAGCAGAGACCATTGCCATCTTCGATTACTCCAGACATGCAAAAGCGACGTGTCATGCCGGCCAGCCTGTGCACCATCGCGTCTTCACAGATTCACAAGCAGCATTCAGAGCCTGTGCGAATGTAATTCAGACATTTATTGCCATCAGCCAGCTCCGTGTGCACGTCCATCAACTTCGACCGCTGGTACAAAAGTTCACAATACACTGGGATTCCGGGCACAATGTCACACCTGGCAATGAGAAGGCACATCGCCTTGCACAAGGGCATTTGTCCTCCGTACAATTTCGAGCCTCCATTCACCAACAACAACAAAAGTGGGGTCTCCAAGCAAGGGCCACCCTAACTTAGCACATAAAACAGGAGAGCTTTTAGAGAAATCATATTTGCGTGACAAACAACGCTGCTTGTTTGAGTGCGCGTTCTGCTAATCTATACTTGACGTTGTATGATGGTTTCAGGTGGAACGCGCGTATTTTAAAATCAGATACACATTCGCATCTGATTAAATTTCGTTTTAGAAACGATAAAATGCGGATATGTTAAATTTTAGCTCGTTTCGCCATTGTGCCTGGTAGGTAATACTTATCAAAAGCACATAAACATATCATCGTTCATTTCGAAATTGCCTGAGTCAGCAACAACTATTTCAAGAAATACACTTTCGGGGATGTTTTTACTTAATTTAGCGACCGGATAAGTGTTTCAATTTATGTCACATCCTGATTACAATTGAATATATTTCTATTTAGCGTGTTTCATTTGCATCTAGTTCCTTGACGGTAGTGCTTAGAAAGATCACTCTAGTGATATCCCTAATTTTAGTCATTCTTAGTCTTTTCTCTATAAGGTACGTATTCCTCGATAATTCAAGCAACTTTCAAATGTAATTTGAAAGTAGTTAGACAAGGCCGAACATCATTCAATATTTGCTTATACCCAAACAAATCTCAATAAATAGTTCTATATTATTTCTTGGAGTACGCAATATTTTGAGGCATGGTCCTTTTTGTGTTAACATGATGCACTAGTCTATAACTACTTTTTAATTTACAATTACGATTACGTGCAAATGCGACCTGCGTAATTATAGCGAAAGCAATAAACAAATTTTGCCTGTTACTGGTAAAACCCTTAAGTCAAATCCAAATATTCAAGGACGTGTCAGAAAATTATGTCTATCCATGGGATCGAACGACATCTTGCAGTTCTCCAATGGAAATAAAATAGTGACACGCGGAACAATAATGAAACTAACCAAAATCTATAGTTATAGGCAAGGTGAGAGCAACAGGGCGAATTTCGGTATAGCATCTGATCAATAATGGCTGCCTCCTCAAAACCGCGGTTGCAACATGACAGTGATTAATTATTTAATGAGCGATCCAACAAGTATTCGTTAATTAAGCCACCAATTGTAACAATTATCCCTACATCTAAAGTTTACCTAGCACACTTAATGGATCGTGAGGACGATGCCTTTCAAACGATAACACCCTTGGAAAGAGCTTAAGCAGCACACCATTGTTGGATCAACATCGGCCCACCACTGGAAACATTTGGCTCCGATATTGGCCTAACATTGGTTTTCTCGAAAGCGCTATCCTATCCAATGTTGGACCGTTCGCTGATGCCAATGATGGACCACGATTCAACCAATATTTAAACCAACATCGGATCATCATTAATGCCATCTTTGGGCCGCCTTTTAATCAACCGGTTAGCCGTACATTGGGCCACAATTCAAACTCTAACCCATCATAGGACCACTGTTGGATGTGGTTCTCACAACTACTATTGGCATCCAAGTTTAATTATTGGCTTATTCAATATTAGCTCTCAACCTTACGCTCTGTTCTCTAGATATTTCACTTGGGGCATTCGATTTTAACCGCGAACTGTACTTTTTTCGGCAGCCATTTTAGCGGGCATGTTATTGAACACTATTAATACATCTGCAAATAAAGCGGCAGTGGTTAAGTTGCATCCACTGTGGAAAATCTTAATTATGATATTACATGCAGGTAAATATAAAATTATGCAATGCAAATTTTACCGTCATTACATTTTAATAAAAATTTCGATCAAAGAAAAAGAAAACAACAATGTATGCGAGGATACGTCACTGCAAGCTTTGAACCTGGCAGGAACTTGATGGGGTTCCATGCAGGGGACTGGCCACAGGGTTCTGAAAGAAGCAGAAGCCTCGGCCCGAATCCAGGTAAGAGGTTTCGGATGTCACATCTCAACTACTTCCTTATATGCCACCTCATACCACTATCATTTGAAATATTCTTTTCACTTTTATCTTCAGTCACCTTCATTTATCTCATACGCTCGTCAATAACGAATATCAAAATAAAATATAGCTTCATCATTCGTCGCCGTTTAATTAACTAATCTATGAATTGGTTGAGTTGCCATACAAATAAAATATCTGAAAAAGGCGTACCGCTTTATTATATTTACTTTTCCATAACGGCGCTACGCCAATAAAACTAAAACTTTGGATATTCCAACGAAATATATTTTTGTTATTTTATATACAATAAACTTGAGTTTTCTAAGAGACAACTTTACAGCCCTCTAAAATAAATAAATCAGGAGGTAAGACACCTGGGGCAGCCTTGCTAAAACCAGTGTTTTATCTGAGACTGTGTGAAGAAAAGCATTGCAGAAGGCAACGCACGAACGGAGTCGCACGTGAAGCCGAGTCTCAAGCGGTCGTGTGCTCCAGGCTTGGCAGGCTTCCTTTCGCAGTGAGTATCATGTGCTCCGACAGATCGCTGCATCACTGTTAAGTTTTGTCCAAATGATTGCTGCATTAGAGCTCAGCGCGGCGTTGTTTGTGTGAACCGCTTTAACTCTCAGAAGCTGGAATGACAACTAACGTTTTCCAGTAAGGTGGAAGTGAATGGCGAATAAATAAGCAATTCGGAATAATATGGGAACAGAACCACTAACAACTGTTGTCGTAAACTCTTTTCAAACCTTGAGATTCGATTTGTCCGCCGATAGTTTGAACTTTGGCAGAATATACGCAACGTAAACGCCAACATACAAGCGTTTAATTTTTAGTTAGTTTGCTAACCTCTTCCGCCGGGTGGTTTACATTTTCGCTCATGCGCATAATAACCAAACTAACGTTGAAAGTTTGTCAAACTTTGCGTTAGAACTTAAAAAAAAAAAAAAAAAACAGTCAGACCTGGCTTAACTCAAACTTCTTGAAAGGCTCGCGACATGCGTTTCCCTAAAGCAACTTGAACTTTAGGGACCGTAGAAATAAATTATTTTTAGTTCTCAACCGCGAGTTGGCGAACGTCTGCTTCGGGCTTTGTCCCCTTGGCTTTGACAGCAAAATACATTATTTCCATCTTGTCAGGATGTAGGCAACTGCAGCAGGCAGGAATACCAAGCACGTCGTAGTGAGGTAGTTATTCCTACTTCGCCAGCGGTATGTCCCTCTAACCTTTCTCCCTGCCTTCCATCCCTTGCGGAAGTTTCATCGAACAATCACGAACGCACAAATTACTTTTTCTTCGGGGGAGTTATTTCATTGCTGTGTGCCATGTGTGTCATAATCTAACGGTTACTTGAAAAAAAAAAAAAAAAGAAAACAAGAAACCGAGAGACGTAGGACAAAAGGAGAAGAAAAAGGGGGTCAACACAGACACAGACACAGACACTTAAGACCTGTGCCTGTGTTGTCCCCTTTTTTCTTCTCCTTTTGTCCTACGTATTGCGTTTTACAATGTTCAAAGTTCACCAGCTCGCTTGCATCTTCTCTGTAATTTCTATAAGAAAACCAGGTTCGCGCTTGTGTCAGAACAAAGGGTTTCGGCCACTTTCTTGAGCTTTAGGACTTATTTTAAACAGTTGCTTTGTGTACACTAAGGATAGGTCATGCGCGTGTAACGGACGCTCATAATTTGTGCATGCAAAAGGTCTTAGACGGTGAGCATTTTTATAAAATTTTAACATATAATTCACATCCTACGCAAGTAGCTTGTATATCCTTCAGAACATCTTCAGAATCAGTGCCATTGTTTGTTACGTAAGGAGCACACACCTTTAATCAGCACATTTTGAGACCCCCAGCCGGCCAAAGACTGCGCGTCAGCTTCCTTTTTTTTTGTAGTTCAGTTTTTTTAATTTCTTTTCATGTGTATATTAGCACTCAACATGTGTCGTACTGACGGGCTTCGCGAGGATGTCGTGTTCATGCCTGATGTATTCTTGTAAGTAACAATTTTATACCTCTTGATCACCGAAGAGTCCCAGATGTAGGGATGTATACACCCCTCCTTCCCCGCACACACCCCCCCCCCCCCCCCCCCCCGCTTCCAGGGAAAGACTGACACCTCCCCTGATATACGGCCCCCTATAGTCGATTACAAGTCAAGAAGGTAGGAGAAGCTCCTCCCACAAGCGTGATGCGCCCGTTTCAAACCTCTCCGCAGTCGGAAGAAGAGTTCACTGGAAACTACTCCTTGTTCCGCTTCAATGGATTCCAACTTGTCTCCGATCCCACTTTTTAAGAAAGCGACCTTTGCATTTATCAGAGAGGGAACCGAGCCCCTGGAAGCAGCCTTTGTATCCATCGGGGGGAAGCTAATCCCCGGAAGTCGTATTTGTTTCCGTCGGTGGGGGAGAACTCTAATCTCCCTCTCGTGCCTTCCACAATGCTAAGTAAAAGCAGTCTTGTACACGTTACTAAAAAAAAGTAATCGATTACAATTACTATTACTCTTGGCTAAAAAGTATTCGATTAGATTACTTGATTACTCGACGGCAAAAGTAATTGGACATTACTTAAAGAAGTAATCGTTAGTTTTCCGATTACTTTATTGCGTGAAGACACACCTCTAGCGCTCATATCAATGAACTACTTCCAACCTATATTTCATATTTGCACAAGTATTCAAGAAGGAAAAACGCGTTCCCTCTTTGTGGTCGTTGCACCTTCACAATGCGGACACAATCATAGAATTCGTTTGAAGACGTTCAATGATTTGGGGGTTCGCCAGTGTGTGTGTGTGTGTGGGGGGGGGGGGCGGAGGGGGTTGTAGATCTTTTGCGTCGCTTATTTTATTATTCACATGTGGATGAGCTCGTATGTTATACAAAAGAGCAGCAGCTCCAGGATTTGAAACGGATCATGTGTAGTATTCATTAGCGGAAGAGATCGCCCGGACCACTTCTCAACTCGAAACATTGCTTGTCACAAAGACCACGTAGGGGAAATGGGGAAATATTTTAACTGCCTTAGTTATATTTTGCATCCGCTTTAGGCATTCTTCGGTTCTGGTTTTCCTACGGGCTGCGAGTAGGTACCCTATGCAGGATTTCTT
The DNA here is from genome assembly GCF_016920785.2 of Ixodes scapularis. Taxonomy (NCBI): domain Eukaryota; kingdom Metazoa; phylum Arthropoda; class Arachnida; order Ixodida; family Ixodidae; genus Ixodes; species Ixodes scapularis. The sequence goes on along the minus strand of NW_024609879.1, from coordinate 136,256,669 downwards.
ATTTTTTTATGTCTGCGTGTGTGTGCGAAAGGGCTAGTTTGAACGAAGGACTCACAAAGCTACATTCTGTTTCCTCAAACTTCGCCCGGAATGGCCTTTGTCACGCACTGTGGCTTTCCTGGGGCCTCCCACTCCCCAGTCCCAGCTCGAAAAAAAAAAACAAAAAAAAAACCCGGGCATTTTACAGAAATTGTACATAGAAAGAGATTGACCTCGTTTCCTACAGCTCCGCAAAAATCTTTATTTGTTCCGTTCAGAAAAAAAAAAGCAAATATTATTTTTGTAATTTCATAAAACAAAAGGCGTGTGCCGGGGTGGAGGGTACCGTGGACAAATTGTAACGGTTACAAGTAATTTTATTACTTCAAAAAGTAATCAGATTACTCTTCTGATTACTGCCTAATAAAAGTAATCAACTGATTACAAAATTACTCCAAAAAGTAATCAATTACAAGTAATTTGATTACTTGTAATGCGTACGGTACAAGTCTGAGTAAAAGTCGAAAGATAAAGCAAATATGTACAGAAAGGCAAGCCCTTCCTCACGCGTTCGCCGCGACGTCACGGAAACTGTGGGACGCTATTGGATGCGGAGGTGGCGGAGGGATATCTGATTCCCTTTGAGGGGCATTTGCCGCTACCTTCTTAACCTGTAACTGACTATAACAACCCCGCAACCCCCCCCCCCCCCCCCCCTTTACATAAAGAGCGACCTCCATCTCTCTTTTTCACGACTTGAATTTAATATCTCCATCAGATGAAAACAATTTTTTTCCCTCCCGGGGAGTAATGTCTTCTTACTTTCTAATAAGGAGTCCCCCACCTTCGCGCATCTCAGTAGTAAATCATGGCAGCACAAATTCATGAAGCTCGCCTATTACCTTTTCAATTCAGAAATACCCCACACGACGTCCAACTAGCCTGACTTGTTTGCAACATCTGCGTCTGTAGTTGCATCTAAAAATCTCGCGAGGTACATTCTTGCGAAACTGAAGAATGCCCATTTCTTGTCATCAACTAGCGTTTCAGGATTTCCGAGGCCTTCGGAGAAGCTGTATTAGAAGACATGCAAGAAAAGCTAAACGGCAATAAACCTTATTCCGTACGTACTGATGAATGTGCAGACGTGAATGGTCATGCAGTCTTCAGCACGTACATTCCCCATATTACGGCTCACGGTGAAAACTTTGAGACTGAAGCAACATTCATTTCAGTCGTAAGCATAGGTCGGCATTTTAGAGCCCCTTCATTCACCATCACATCACGAACAAAATCACGTCTCCGAATTCATTCGCATTCACGTCACAAGGTACTCCGACCTCCCAAATTCGCAGCCCTTCACATCGCGGCGTTCAACCGCGCCAAAACTTCATCCCCTTCACATCACGGCTTTCAAACTCTGCCGAGAATTCATCCCCTTCACATCATGTTGTTCAACCGCGCCAAAAATTCATCCCCATCACATCACCGCCACCTCCAAGTTCACGGAATCATTCACCATCACATCACCAATTCACGAAGTCATTCACCATCACCCCAAATTCATCGGAATTCACCATCACATCATGATTTAATCCGAATTCACCATCACTTCACGAAGTCATCTGAATTCACCATCACTTCACGAAGTTATTCACCATCACGGTCAACACGAATTCACCGGAATTCACCATCACATCATGAATTCCGCATGACTCACGAAGGTTCATCCTGACTAAATTCAACTCCACGGCTGGTAGCCCTTCACGAGTTCTTTTTGTGTCAGCCACTAAAAACCAGGACCTGATTCGACAAAGGGCCACCGCGCTGAGGCGCGCACGGCTACGCAGCGAGGCTGATGCCCAAACCGCCAAAGTCAAATGGGTCCCTGTCATTTGTGGTGAAGGATGAAAACAATTAGCACGCAAGCAAGCACCTGCGTAACATGTTTTCCGCCTATTTTGAATTCATAACCGTACTCACTATCACGTCAAGAATTGAGTACTTCCCATCACGAACTTATCAAGTTCACGAGCCACTCACATCACAAACTCATCGTGTTCACCAGCCATTCACCATCACGTCATGAATTCATTGAGTCATTCACATCCCAATGAATCCTTCACTTCACGAAGTAATTCACAATCACAACTCATCATGAGTTCATTCAAATTCACGAAGTCATTCACCATCACATCGACTTCATTCAACACCACATCACGAATTCATTCAAATTCACGAAGTCATTCACCATCACATCATGACTTCATTCACCATCACATCAAGAATTCATTCAAATTCACGAAGTTATTCACCATCACATCATGACTTCACGACTTCATTCACCATCACATCACGAATTCATTCAAATTCACGAAGTCATTCACCATCACATCATGAATTAATTCAAATTCACAAAGTCATTCACCATCACATCATGATATTTTTCAATTTCAAGAATTCATTCAAGGCCATTCAGATTCACGCCGTCAATGTGAATGAAAATGAATGAGCGAGTTCATGATTGAATTTGCCGAGGTATGGTCGTAAGCCTTGGGTTGACGAAAAACGAGGACATAAAAAATGTACATATTGGAGAGCTCAAGAAAGTCAGGTTGACCCCGGAAAATATTAAGGCCCTTTCATTTGAAACGGCCCAAGATATAAAAATGTTAGAGCGCACGACACAAGAGCGCCGCGACGTTGGAGCCCGCAACTCGAGAGCGCTGCGACGTTAGAGTGTTTTAGTAGATCGTGCAGTGACACCCGCTGCGCTATCCGCTAGCCGCTACGACCTCCGATATATGTAGCGTAGCGGAACCACCATTCTAAGTTTTAGTAAAACTTTGGCAACCCGCTACGGATTACAGCGATACGAGAGCTAACGCAACGCCACTAGATGCTTTTTCGGACACGAACGCTCGCGTAAAACAGATTTGTAAAGCAATTCCTCGCAATTTTTACATTAACGTCGCTATCTTAATAGACTATTTTGTTCTTTATTGAATAGCATGCTAATCGTTGCTTCTTTTGTAAGTGCATGACTATTTTATTTGTAATTGTATACAACCGACGGACCAAGCTTTCCAAGCCAGTCGGATATGAGTCAAGTGCCAAAGCCACCGAGAAAAATCTTCAAAAATAAATGACACCAACCGCAGCTCTTCTGCTGTGTCGTTGTTCACCGAGAATGAAACGCCAAAAAAAAATCTTTCAGATCCGCCTGCTGGCTTGCTTCCTGGTGGGTTTTGTCCTCACGACAGAGCGGCCGAGTAGGAGGCCGCACCCTTCGCTCACAAAAACACGACCTGCGAAACTTTTTTTTTTTTTTTGCCTGGTCGTGTTAAGCACGTCCGTCACAACCTGTTGCAGTCGTGGAACGGCTTTGTCGCGATTACTTCTCGCAGCAGCAAGATATAATTAGGGTTGTTCGTTTTCGGGTAAAACCCGATTTCACCCGATTTTTACACCCCGAACATGTTTCAGGAAAATCGGGTTAAACCCTATTCCTCTCCGAATTCCAAAACCACATAACCAACCTATTTATTTTGAGGCCTCACGGAGTTTGCGGTCCACACACGCTACCTACCCTACTTCGGGACAACAGTGACCTGTAGTTCAATTCGCATGCTGCTCTCAACCAACCGCCCGACGAGCGCGCCTAACTCACCATGGCATTCTATGGAGGCCGGCTGAGGAAAAGCGACAATAGCCGTTGGGGCCTCGGAGAAACATTTCCGTCTCCCCGCTGTACGGGTGGAACCGCCTCGGCACGCCACGTAACTTCGGCCCTGCTGCACGCAGCTTGTAAAATGCACTATAAATCCCTATTCGATCGCTGATCTGTGGAGGCCCCACAGGGTCTCTCGGGTAGCATGATCATCGCGCTGTTGCGTCAGTCGCGTAAACAGATTGGGAAATTTTAACAGGTTTATTTCATAGCAAAATATCTGATCGAAGACGACCGTCCCTCGAACGGTCGGGATTTTTGTTGACACCTGAGAGAGAGGAGGATTCCGTGGGCCGTACCTCCCTTGAAGCGACCGACGGCAATCGAAACTGGAAAACCGTGATGTCCCCCCCCCCCCCCCCCCCCGATTACCAGCTTGAAACACATCCCTAATTTTAACGCGTTAGAATTAAACAGCTCGTAATACCCTCCAATAACAAGGAGACAAAAAAGCGAATGCATTATTGAGAACATTTGTATTTTTAACCGGAAAAAAAACCCGAATTTCGGAATGTTTCGTCAAAAAACCCGATTTCTCCCAATTATCAGCCTGAAAAATAGCACACGATTTTTACCCGCCGAATTTAGAAAAATATAAAACCCGAAAACGAACAACCCCAGATATAATCCACCCCTCAGAACCACCCTCGCGAAGCGCACAGACGGGACAGGCGCGGCGTGGCAGCCATCTTGAATACCGTCTCCCCTTGGCTCTCCCTCATCTCGTCAAGACTCGTTCTCGCGAGACCCACGTCAGCACGCCGCTCTGCGCGCCTTGCTATTTTGGTGCGCTAGAGCGCCCCCGCTAGCCTCCGCAGCTCTGCAATGTTTCCGCGAGCAGCGCGCATGCGCAGTAGCGTCGTCGCTCTAGCGTATAGCGTAGCGGGAGAGCCAAAACGATCTACTAAAACGCTCTATTAGCTCGTGTGTCATCAGAGCGCCCGTCACAAAAGCGCACAACCAGTCCAGGGCAAGTGGCCCGACCCGACCGACCACTTGTTCGGACATAGCGTGTTTTATGTGAAATTGGAAGGGATTCACACCACGGCATTCAGAACAGACATTGCGAAATGAGTCGACGAAATGTTTGCTTGTGGCATACCAAGAAGTGTTGCAAAAAGCTGAGAGCAGGAAAAGCAATAAGAAAAAAGAATATTTGTGACGTCCATTTTCGCAGAAAAAAAGGAAAAAAAAAGAATGATTTAGCTCTATTAGGTTTTTGATGTTATATCTCACAGATTTGCACGGAGGTTTTCTTGTATCCGTCAAAAGGCTGAAAAGCTCTGCATCCGATAAAGTTGCGCTGAGCTCTTCTTCGAAAAGTCTTTTATTGAGAATACATTGGCTACTAAATTGTCCACTTCTTGGGCGGCCCCGATAATATCGCTTCCATAAGATAAGACATAGGTTGTCATTTCCTATAGACCGTTTTGCCCTCCGCCACATGGGCGCTGCCATCTTGGAATCACGTGATGCGGCCGCCATTAGGTTGCTTCAACTTGTTGCTCCGCTGTCCCCTCCGCGCTACTCCGCGCCTTGGCGGATGCGTTAAATTCGTGTTTTTCGTCGCGTTTCATTGCGTTTCTTACCTTACTCCGGAAAGTGTTGTCCGATACTTATACTTACCACGTAATTGCATTACAATTATGTACACAACTTCTGCAGTTTGTACAGTAACAAGTTCTGACTATTTTTACCGTCGGCGTGCCGGATACGTGTGAAGAGGCTATATGGGCACATGAATCAGCGTTAGCACTAACGCACATTAAAAGATGTATTACTCTAAAACAGCACGGGGGTTCAAAAGTCAGTAACGTATGAGAACTCAGGTTTGCTTACTAGTAGTGGTGGAACGTTCGCAATAGGAAGAACAAGGTAAGCATATATATGATCGCGCATTTAGGATCTCAAGGAAGGTGACAAAACTACTCAACGTAAACAGCCACGCGTGTTTCTAGACAGCATCGTGTTTTGTATTTATAACATATCGAGAACAGTTGCTTTTGATACGGTATATGGGGGAACTCGTGGACAAGATAGACTACAACCGTTTAATTGAATTTTTGTTTACTCTAAAAATAATGATATTTCAACGTCAGACAATTTGTTAACAATATAACCTACATCTCTTTGACGTTTGTCACGATCTTTCTCGAACGTGGACAAGGGGGCCGAAGCACCCGCCGAGGAGAGACGACACGCAGCCTGGTTGTGAGGGTGGACGATGACCGACGGGAGCGGCGTGCGCTCTACGGCGTTTATTGGGCGAGGTGAACAATGTTGCCCGCCGAGCCAGGCGGCCGCAGACGGGCTGACTGGAGGGGGGCGCCACTAACTTGTTACACTCCTCCCCCCCAGTTTGTTTTTCCTAAAAACAAAATAAATGAATAAACACAGGGCCGACACCATCTCGGTGTCTGGTCATGCAAAGTCCCGGCCTGTCGACGATGAAGGTCACCCCGGCGAGTAGCGGTCAGGTGGCCTCCTCTGCCGTGCACTCCGCCTGGGCACTGGTGTCGACGGGCCAGGTGTGGCAACGCCGGGCGCTGCCTGACTTGGTTGCGCTCCACCCGGTGGAGCTGCAGTGACCGGATTTGGGAGTGGCACCGGTCCAACTGGTGCCACAGGAGTGGCGATGCTTGTCGCCTCCGGTGTGGGTGGCGCTCCGCTGGCCACGACTGGCGCTGTTGGGCCCCCTGCAGGCTGGTCCTCCGAAGCGACGGCCGAGGGTGGAAGCCAGGTCCCGAGGCGAGGCCTGACATGGTCGGCGTGCCGGTGCCAGGTGGTCCCGTCGGGCATGCGGACGAGCAGCGATGAGGCACTCGCTGGTGAAACCACACGCCCGGCAGACCAGGGTGGGCCAGGACGGAAGTTCCTGGCGTACACCGACGCTCCCGGCTCCGGCAAAGGCCCGGGACGGCACCCTCGGTCAGCAGCCAGCTTCTACTTCAGCTGCTTCAGAAGCGCCGTGGACCGGAGGTCTGGATGCAAGACGTCGAGGGGGGTCTCGACCATCCGGCCCAGCAGAAGCTCGCAGGGGGCACGGCCAGTGACCTCATGCGGTGTGGTCCGGTACTGAAACAGTACCCGGGCCACCTGAGTACGGAAATCCCCGGGCTGGCTCTTCTTGAGCTTGTCCTTGATGGTCTGGACCACTCGCTCGGCCGCACCATTGGAAGCGGGGTGGTACGGCGGAACCAGCATCCGGCGGATTCCATTCCTCTGCAGCCAGTCCAGGTACTCGGCGCTGGCGAAAGCGGGACCAGTATCAGACACGATAATGTCCGGCAATCCCTGCGCCGCGAAGACCTGCCGCAGAGCCGCAATGGTCGCGCTTGCCGAGGGACTGGTGACTGGCAGTGCCTCCACCCACTTGGAGAAGGCGTCCCCTACCACCAGGAAGTAGTGGCCCTTGAAGGGTCCTGCATAGTCCACGTGTAAGCGGGACCACGGCCTCTGTGGGAACGGCCAGGGGGTGATCTCCACGTGGCGCGAGGCTCGCTGGTTCTCCTGGCAGACCTGGCAGCCTTGCACCTGGTGCACGATGTCCTGGTCCAGGCCAGGCCACCAAACGTGCGACCGTGCCACCATCTTGGTCTTTTCGATGCCAGGATGCCCCGCGTGCAGCAACTGCAGCACCTTGGCCCGCAGACTTTGTGGAATCACCACCCTGGAACCCCACAGGAGGCAGCCTTGCTCCAAGCTCAGCTCGGCGGTCTTGTGGCTGTACGCCTGGTGACGCAGCTCCTCCCCTCGGGCAACCGCCTTGACCACCTGAGACAGGACCGGGTCCCGGCTGGTCGCCTGCGCCACCGCAGTCCTGGTGAGCACCCCCGGGTAGGCCCACTCCAGCAGGAACACCTCAGCTGGCTCTGGAATGGCAGCAGGCACCTCCGGCAGGGGCAGGCGGCTCAGGGCGTCGGCAGGTCCCAGGCCCTTCCCAGGGCGGTAGACCAGCTTGTACCTGTAGGCTGCCAGCGTCAAGGCCCAGCGTACCACACGAGGCGATGCTTGCACTGGGACCGCCTTGTCAGGTCCCAGCAGCCCCAGCAGCGGCTTGTGGTCCGTGACTGCCTCGAACTGCCGGCCCCACAGGTACTGATGGAAGCGCTGGACCTCGAAGAGCAGGGCCAAGCCTTCCTTGTCGAGCTGGCTGTAGCGTTGCTCCGCCGCATGTAGTCGACGAGAAGCAAACGCCACAGGGTGTTCCTGACCATCCTGACCCCGTTGGGACAGGACGGCTCCTACCCCGTACGGCGACGCATCCACGGTGAGGACTACAGGCTTGGCCGGGTCGAAGTGCACCAGCACTGGAGCCTTGACGACCAGCTCCTTGCTGCGCTGGAAGGCCAAGTCTTGCTCCTTCTTCCAGGCCCACTGCTGCCCATCACGAAGCAGGCGATGCAGCGGCTCTAGATGCGTCGAAAGGTTGGGCAGGAACCTCCTGTAGAAGTTGATGAGGCCGAGGTAGCTCTGAAGCTCCTTCTTGCTCTTGGGCTTCGGCGCCTTGAGCACGGCCTCAATCTTGCGGGGTGCCGGGGCCAGGCCAGCCTGGGAGATGATGTGTCCCAGGTACTCCACGCTGGGGGTCAGGAACATGCACTTGTCCAGCCTCAGCTTGAGACCGGCGTCCTGCAATCGTGCCAGGACCTTCCGCAGGTTCTGCAGGTGGTCCCCGTCGTCGGTACCGGTAACCAGGATGTCGTCCAAGTACACCGCCACGTGCCTCATGCCCCTGAAGAGGTTGTCCATCTCCCTCTGGAAGATGGCTGGGGCTGAGGCCACGCCGAACGGTAGGCGCGTGTACTGGAAGAGTCCCATGGTAGTCGAAATGGTGACATACTTCCGGGCGGCATCCTGGAGCACCAGCTGCTGGTAGGCATCTCGAAGGTCGAGCTTGGAGAACTTCTGTCCCCCGGACAGAGCCGACCAGAGATCTTCTACCCGAGGCAGCGGGTACTTTTCGACGGTAGCGACGGGGTTGATGGTGACCTTGAAGTCCCCGCAGATCCTGACGCGGCCGTCTCGCTTGAGGACTGGGACAATTGGTGCAGCCCACTCGGAAGTCTTGACGGGCACCAGGATACCCTCTCGCTGCAGCCGTTGCAGCTCCTGGGTGACCCCGTCCTTCAGGGCAAACGGCAGCGGACGCGGCTTGAAGAAGCGAGGCCGGGCTCCCTCGGGTACGTGGATGCCGACCGTCGTGCCGGCAAAGGTGCCCACCCCTGGCTGGAACAGGGACTGGAAGTCGGTCAGGAGGCTCGGGACGTCTTGCACCACGTGCAGCGCAGCTTCTTGGTACTCCGGCAGCCGAACACCCAGCGAGTGAATCCAGTTCCGGCCCAGCAGCGTCGGCGACGACCCCTTGGTTAAGTAAAGGGGAAGGATTACCTCCCTGTCGCCAAGGCAAACGCTGACTTGGGCCCGACCCTGGACCTGGGAAAGCTGCCCGGAGTAGCTGCGCAGCATGACGTCAGACGCCTCGATGGACACGCCGGGGAAGGTCCGCTTGAACAGCTTCCCGGGCATGACCGACACGCTGGCCCCTGTGTCCAGCTCCATGGTGATGGGGTGGCCGCAGATTTCGACGGACACCAAGTAAGGTGGCACGGACGATGGAGGCTTACTCGTCTGCCACACGTCGAAAATCTGCGGGTCCTCGGCCACGACGTGGACCCTGGCTGACGACGAACCCGGGCCTGGTGCCGCTCGTCCCCGCCGCGTTTTCTTGCGACGACCACCCTGGCCGCGGGCTTGACTGGAACCCGGGCTTGAACCAGGCTGCTGCTGCTGCTGGCCGCCGCTCGTCCTCCCCCCTCGGCAGACACGTGCGAGGTGCCCAGTTCTCCCGCACGTGAAACATTGTGCGTGGACGAACTGGCACTGTGAGGGGGAGTGGGCAGCACCGCAGCGGCTGCAGGCACCGCTCCTTGTCGCCATCTTGTGCACCGCCGCTTCCGTCGACGGTGAGCCGGCCGCACGCGCAATCTCGCTGGCGTCCTTTGCTGCGGCTTCCATCGCCTGCGCTGCCTTCACCGCGTCGTCCAGAGAGGGGTCGGGGAGCTCCAGGAGTCTCGTCTGCATGGCGGAGTTGTTGATGCCGCAGACGAACCGGTCCCGGAGTAGCGAGTCCAACTGGTCGCCGAAGGCGCAGGTGCTCGCTAACCCTCGTAGCGCTGCGACGAATTGCCCGAGGGTCTCCCCGTCCTGGCGGCTCCGGTTGTTGAAGCGGAACCGCTCCATAAGCGTGGACGGCGCCGGGCTGAAGTGCGAGCGCAGCGTGGCGAGCAGCTCACCCAGCGTTTTGACGTGCGGCGTGGCCGGCTTGAGGAGGTCGAGCAGGAGGCTGAAGACTCGGGTCCCGCAGCTGGCCAAGAAGATGTCCCGTTGTTTCGCCTCGGGCGTGTCGTTCGCCCGGAAGAACACGTGGACTTGTTCTTCGTAGACCGGCCAGGCGGACCCATCTCCCTCGAACGGCTCGAGCCTCCCGTACAGCGGCATGGCGACAGGAGCGGAGGGCAGTGTTGCGACTCTCTCGGCGGCGTGGGCCGAACCGTGCACGTTGGTGGCCTCCAGTGCCACGGTTCCTCGTCGCCAGTGTCACGATCTTTCTCGAACGTGGACAAGGGGGCCGAAGCACCCGCCGAGGAGAGACGACACGCAGCCTGGTTGTGAGGGTGGACGATGACTGACCGGAGCGGCGTGCGCTCTACGGCGTTTATTGATGTGGTGATCAATGTTGCCCGCCGAGCCAGGCGGCTGCAGACGGGCGGACTGGAGGGGGGCGCCACTAACTTGTTACAACGTTCTTAATCGTTTTTGCGGTACAAAGATTCACATGATCGGTTTATTTATGAATTCCAAGAAACTGAATATCGTGCTTGGTCCCATGTCTACAGCCTTCTAATTGCCTAAATGATTTTCTTAGGATAACCATGCAGTTCATTTCAAATAATTAATTTCAACAAAAATATTGGAACTTCTATAGCGTAAAAAACTGTCAAAGACAGCTTGAGAGTGCCTGGGATGCACAATATTCGACATCGAGAAGAAGCTGCCCGCATGAAAATCACCCCAGTGCGCTGTCGACGGCGAACAGAAATTTCCTTTTATTTGCTGGCGACGCCCAAATCTACAAAACGCATCGCTTCAAACCAGGAAAGAGCTTTCTACCTAGGTCCATGGCGTGGCTCGTGGCGCTCGACTTTAGTCAAACTTTCCATATATCGCTTCTTTTGCGCACTGTAATTTGTTTTTTTTTTTTCATTTTACGGAAGAAGAATTTTAAACCACATTTGAGGGGCATGTCACTTATCTTATACCTTGCGAACGTCGTAAGCAAACGTCCATACACAAATAGTTTATTTCATAAGGCCAATATTGTGAAATGTTTTTAATGAGTACTTCAGTTAAAGAAAATTACTAGTCGGCCTAAGTTGGTCAATAAAAATATTTCTCTAACCTAATTTTTTTTTCATCGAGACGATATCACTTCTTTTATATATTTCTCTACGTCATTATAGGAACCTTTTCTAGTGAAAAGTTAATAAAAACTTAGTGTACAAAAACCAAACATCGAGCATCAAACTTGTCCGCATTCATCTGTTCCTCACGATTCAGCACATTGTTAATCATGTTGTCAACCTGCTTCTTCACTAAGTACCCATGCATTATAGTTCGTTGCAGTATACGATGAGCAGTAGAGTCTCTGTCTTGAGCGCAAGCTATCTACCTTCAGTACCACAAGGTGAACGCGCAAAGCACGGCGGCTGGCAACGAGCGCGTGCTGGAGCGCCTGAAGGCGGAGCTTGTCCTGCTCCTTATTTTCTTATTTCTCTGGAAACTAGTATACGCGGGTACGGTCGTGGATGATGGTAATCCTCCCTCTGCATCAGCGCCGTTGCTTCACTTCCGAAAATGGTCGAAATAAACGAATGGACGTAATCAGACGTATTTGGTGTTCGTGAAAGTGCTCGCAATTTAGGTTCGAAACCACTTCCCGGTCCTCCAAGTGGCTCAGTACGATTGTTTCATCCGCTGTTGGATACAAGAAAAAAAGTTGTATCACAAAACAAGCGCAAACGGCATGAAATAGCAACACAATCGCGTGCACGTTGACACCGAAACCAACCAAATTGAAGCAACCTCATGGCGGCGTGTGCGCCAGCGCTCTCTACCCGACGGTTAGGCAACTACTGAAATGAACAGGTCTATAAGAATCGGAAGAACATTCCTTCTCGTTTATTATAGCTGTAGCTGCTTTTGCGCCATAAAGCTTTTATTGAGCAATACACTTTAGGAGTTCGGTTCCGAAAAGGCAAATGGTTTTCCCAAGGTGCTACTTATTACAACAAGTCTTGCTATGCTAAATAAGGAACTGTTTTTGTGCATCTCATCACAGTCGAGGTGACTTCATGTGATATCGAGCAGCCATGACCTGACTTCAGATGCTGACGTAAAAAAGCACTTCTTCAAAATCTAAATTATGGTACAATATGAGCCAGTGAACGAAAAAGGTGCTACCTAGCTTATACAACGGTCAGTATTTAGAAAGGTCACCAAACGTTCGCTCTTATCAGCACGTCATAAACGAAGAGAATATCCCACTTGGTTCCTAACCTTACCGCGTCACCTTCAAACCTTACGTGACACACGTGTTTCGTCGCGTTGACATTGTCTTTCGTGACTTCTGCAATAAAGCTATTTCAACGGCTAGCTGACCTTTACTCAACAGCTTGTTTTTCGCTGCGTAACTTTTAAAGGTACGAATCGCTTGTATAAAACGCGGGTTACCACTTTGAATAGAAGGTCATGTTAAACTGCGAAGGAAACCAGGAAACGTTTTTTTTTTTCTGACTGTAGAACTTGCTCTTAACGTTTTCCACATTTTATTTTCTAATTTTGTGAGCAAACGATGGAACGCTCAAATTGTATTATTTGAAAGAAGAAATTGAAAATATCTGTTTTTTATTTTTTACGATATAGAAAAATAAACACAGAAGCAACAAATATATTTGACTATTATGTTCAAGATACTTTATTTTGTTTCGTACACACCATAACTCGTTCAATAAAACTGCAGGTCTCGGTTATTTTATTTGTTGCATTTGTGGCCCGTAATGAAAATCTGCTTTTAAAAACCTCAGAAGTCTAACAGGCCAGATGTAAGCAATGATTTTATGGCCTGCACATAGGAAAACGGGGCATTATAAAGTTTATTTTAGATAGCTTTCCTATTTCAGGAACATTAAGCGAATCCGTGCAATTACAGCGATTGGAAATAAAACCTTTATAATCTTGCCTTGACATTTCGTGACATCTGCGTGAAGAAATTAGAAAAAAGTAGGTGGCATTTGCGCAAACAGGGAAACATGTGCTTTGTAAAGAAACAAGCGAAGATCAAACATTTTTCGGTGCGAAATAAATTTTCCAGAGAAAAGTACGGTAAATGATGATAAGATAATTAAGGATATCGGAGCACTCACCCCCTTTCCATGTTTGGCTGAACGGAGTGCTTGAAACATTTACAAAATGGCATTAGTACCCATAGCACGAGCACTTCCAACATTCTGAATCGTTGAAGACAATCGGGAAAGTAATTTTGGCTATATTTAAGTAAGAAACTGAAAAAAAAAGCATCCACTGTAAACGGGGTTGTAATCTGGGTTAGTCCAAGGAAGCGCTAACTATCAGCCCGACAAACGGAATGACGTATGAACTTCAAAGAGAATGCATAACTTATCAATCATAACTAACCCGTTTATGAAAACGCGGGAGTTCCTTCAACTTTCGCTTCCAGCGGTTTATTGCACCTTCTCCCAGGCGGGACTTTTGCCGCTACTCAAGCAAGGCAAACGTCGTTCTCGGGCTCGGCAACTTATTCCTGCCACGCTATGGCCACATTATGTTTTAATATCTAGAGCCTCGTATCAGAGACGTAGCGGCGCCGATGCATCTCCTATCATCAGAATTACCACAACCGCATCGGTACCGTCCCGAAGTACTGACGTTGGACCGGCGCTTGCCCATCTGCGGAGACTCTTGCTGACCTAGAAGGAGAGCTAAGCCAACACCTCCGGGGACGAAGTCTATTTTTTTTGTTTTGTTTTTTGTTTTGTTGTTTTGGGCGAAGAGATGTGCGGACAACATAGGGACCCGAAGCGTTGGACCAGGGTGCCCGCATTCCAAATCGTCCATAGTCATTTTCACCGCGAGGGGGCCAAATACAAATGGCCACGTGGAGCAGCGGAATCGCGAGGGCTCTTGAAATCGCGGCGCGGACGATGACAGTGAATAAATGACTACGTGTTTTGGAATCAGCGCGTCGTGTCATTCTCCGAGACGGGTCGACCTGGCGAATCGACCTGAAGCAATCTGCCTGAAGTGTCGTACGCGTTCCTTTTTCTGAGGAACGCGTACAACACTGCCTTGTCAATACACCGGACAGTAAAATATTTGAGGGTTCTTTTCCGACCAAGAACTTGTTGCTGCAAGGCGTATACCTTCTTAAAAGGGTACAAAAATGAAATTTTAGCGCCGATCTTTCTGCATAAATATGGGCTAGGGACAGGCACCACCTCGGATATATCAATATCGCGCTGTAAAACACAGGAGAACTAATTTTTTAAACTTAATTAAACGATTTCAAATTCACATCTGGTGGATGGTGGGAAAGTTCTCGTGATATCACTTGTGGCATAGGAGCAGCGCCGTTCTGCGGCAATACGGCGTGCAGGCAGAATTAGCCTAAGCCTGAACGCATTTGCAAAGCCTTGGCGGAAAAAGCCAAAGCGTAGTTGGCCACAGTGAACTCGTTTTCGTTGCGACTGTTTGCACGACACGACCCGAGCAGGCTTCTGGCACGGCCGGTAATATAGTTACTGCGAGTCGCGAGCCGACGTTAAAAAAGATTTTTGAACTAAGTGTCATCAAGAGCCACGCAAATACCTGTTCACACTCGGAGCGGAGACGCGCGTTCGATCGAAATGCTGGATTCGCTCTGTTAGACCGCGTTTCGGTAAGCGCTTCTGGACCGATCTTTTACGATTGCAACTCGATACTGACATGACACTCGGCAAAGAAGGTTGGACCGACATTGCGTAGCTCCCACAAACTGCTATAGGTCGACAGTGACGTAGCATTGTGTCAGAATAAAAAAGGCATACTAATAACAAAGTGTACATACCGTGTTGCGACGGTAATCCGTATGGCGTTTATTTGAGCTCTATATCACGCAAAACAAGGAGATAGAATCAATGAGAGTCCCTTTTCGACGACAGCGTTCGTCATCGCTGTCTCGGAAAACAAGGAGATCGATATGACAAGGGGAAAAGATTGACCTCTGAAATTTACTTCAGCGATCAAACTATTCATCCGGGAAGGGCCCACAAGGGTCGCGCGGGCATATTCCATTCAACAGGCCAGCCGGTCATGGGCAGACGGTCTTGGCCAAGGACCGCCGGAGCAACGGTGCGCCGAGTCGGTGTTGCTGCTAGGCCTACTATATTCTGCCGAGCTCGCTTGGTCGGTAGAATCGTGGCCGCTGTAGTTCTCGGGTGTTTGTGGATCCTGCGTTCTTGATCGTCGTGGTCAGTTTCAAGTACTCTTTCCTTTCTTCTTGCTGGTTGAAGTCGGGACGCACGAGAGGAGCACGTAGAAAAATAATTGTTCGTTGGTCGTCGCTACCAAGTAACTGAGCGACGCTGCCGTCCATGTTGATTTGATCGTAAAAAGTGCGTAGGACAGCTTCGAAGCTGTCATAGGATTCTGTCGTAACCTGCGCAAAAGTTACGACAATTTCGTTTCGAGAATACGGGTTTTCTTTCAAATTTGTCGTACGCACTTTTTTCGTGGTGAGTTCGCTTTGAGAATCCGGCCTCAGAGCTGGTTCTGAGCTGGTTTTGTCAGTGGTGCCGTGGTTGCCGACTTGCCGTGATGCAGCATACGTGCAGCCCTTGCACAGCTCAAGCGGCCACGTTGTCACAGGTCGTAAATCGTCGACGCGCCACCAAGTGGCAACGCTCGTAACCACAACATCCACGCCGTAGCCTTTCCCGTCTGGCACAAGTGACGTCACGAATGCGGTCAATATCCCAAGACGCATCGCGCTCTCCGATGGCTGATCTTTGAGCGCGCGCCCAATCGGGCCCATCAGGGTGAAAAATATAGCCATCCGTTCAAAATACAAACGCGCAATTATGATTTGCGGATATCATTGATCATATTGAACCTATTTCTGACCATAATAGGTGTATTTCATATTTCGCTTCAGTATCCCTTTAAACCGTGGTAGTCAAGGGCAGAAAACAAAGCACATAATTGTAAGGTTCGAACCCATGCACTGGGCTTCTTAAGGCGGTGAAGTGTGATTATCAGCACAGGAAAGTTTGAGACTTTGTGCCTAATTCTCTCACATGTGTCAGCTTCCACGCTTGGTGCTGCTTTGCAGCACTGCATTGAAACAGCAACTTGTGAAGTAGCTATTACAATTTCACTGAAGTTGCTGTTTCAATTTCATTGACTAATTATCCCACAAAATTTTACACTAACGACGCACACTTCGCAAACAGCAGTTATTCCCACCACGCGCTTTTCCTGGTCCTGTTGGACAAGAAAAAATGAAAAAAGGTAAAACTACCTTGAAAATCAAACCAAATATTCCTGATCCCGTAACACGCCGTCCCTTACGCTCCACGCAGGTGGAGCAGAGGCGACCAGCTCCACTGGAGGTTGCACTGGCAACCCAGACGTCTTGTTTGCACTACGCGGAACCACTGGAGTCCCGTACCCCCGTCCCGGCTAAATATTCAGCTTCATGGCCGTGCTATCTCGGCTGGTTCCCTTATCCTAAATATATGCTACAGGGAGATAAAGTGAGACAAAATTATAGAATCGGAGCTTAAAAAAACACTAACACCACCCTGCCCCCCCTAAAAAAAAATTGTTTTAATCGTTTGCACGTCGACTTGATATTCTGTCAGAGACCACCCGGTCAATATTTTGCTACAGTCACGTTTATTTTAATGTACCCAAAACACTCAACCGCTGAAAGCCAAAACCGAAACATGTGCACGGAAGCTCGTGGCCACGACATGTGGACGATGTGTACCGAGAAGGAGGGAGGAATGTAGAGGAGAGAGATGCCGGAAGTGACGTAGCTACACCCGACCGTGTTTTTTTTTTTTTTTTCTACGCTTCTACGGCTAGCGAAGGAGACGATGACGGCGACGAAGTTACGTGCGCCATTTTTTGTGCTTCGGTTTCGCACTTATATCTCTTCCGCTCGATGTTCCGGTGGGCCTTCAAGCTCGATGTTCTGAGCTTGAAGACCCACGCCCTGCCCGCTCGATCTGAATGAGTTCCGTACCGGAACGCCTTAATGTAATCTCTACTACGCTGTGCACGTTAAAGACCCCAGGTTAGCGGTTGTACTGCTCTGGCTAAATTTTTCGTTTACGGCTGAGAGACAGGTCACCCGTTGAGGCGCACCAACTTCAAGGCTGTCTAAACATAATAGCAACACAATCTGGCGCTGGAAGATCGATTGGCCGGTAGCACAAATTTCAGCTCTCATGTCTATCGCAACATTGGTCCGTCGTGCTCTCCCATCGCGTCGTCAAGCCCGCGGTACATCGCCATGTGAAGCGTGACGTGCTATATGTACCAGTACTTCCCCTGATCTGTGGAACATTTTTTTTATCAACGTATTCGCAGTTTCTTGGAGGCCAGGCTACAAAAGTGAGGTTTATATTTTTTGTTTGTTTTTATATTGAATATGTGCCTTAGATGAACCACGACTTTGAATATATTTGGTACCCTTCAGTTTGAACGCCACTTGGTCATGGAAAAGAGGGTGAGAGCGACTGAAACCGGTCGATTCTCGACCGGCAGTTTTCGGGCGAAAAGAAAACGAATTTTGAGCCGCAAATTGTGTTCCGTGTAGTTGGGCCCTTATAGGTCATGTTTAAATGAAAATCTTGGGGAGTATAAGTACCGTGTCAGGATCAATTTAGGCTTGCTGTATAAATATTTATAAGAGCTTTGCTGTGATCATTAACCACAAACTTTGAAACAATGCTCTTTATAACGGCTTTATTGTGCTAACAATTCATGATGCATTGACTCCAGAAATAAGTAAGTAACTTTTATTGTTTTATTTTGTTGGGAAACAAATCGCGTTTTGCGTGCGGCGTTTCAACTCAAGGGTTTTCATTTTAGTCGCCCGGCAGGTGATGGTTCTTATGTCCAGACAACGCATTCTTCAGCTATGCAGAACTTCGGGGGCTGAAATATTACGTAATATATGAGAACAGTTTCTTCATAGAAGGCTAAGAAATGCATGTTAATTTTTTATTTGTTGGGTGTTTATTTATACCGCCCTCATAAGACGTAAAGCTTAAGCCCACCTTTGAGTCGCTGCAACGTGTCCCTTCCGCTGCTGTGGCATTCAAAAACGAAAAACGGCCAGTCTGATCAGGAATCGTTCTACAATACAGAACGCACTTCTCCAGCAGGCCGTCCTGCAAGAAATATCGTGTGTTGTCTTAATGTGTCCTAAAACAGGTGCCCAACTTTAGATATGTCGGTATAAATCACAGAGATCACAAGCTTGATCTGGGAGTTGTTGACTGAGCAATTGTTATTGCACCCTAGCTGGGAGACTAAAGGCGGGAAAATTGGCCCCGCAGATTCCAAGTATCTAGTACTGAATTTTCACCCTTTCTGGTGCGGATATTAAGTCACAGTGCACCGCTGTGTTGTGAAATCGCTATTTGTGATGCAGGTTAAAATGACATTGCTGACCCCCATATCTACACTTCTGTTTTAGAGTATTTCGACCGACTATTCTAGAGCCACGATTTGCTAGCGGCAGCTCGTGCCATAACTTCAAAGCATGAATAGAGTACACGCCCACTGGACCTGCTTTCCGCAGTGTACGATCTGCTAAAACTTTATATTGTTTCCAACGCTCCAAAAACCAAAAACTCGCAATAAAATCCTAAAACAGTTGCATAAGAAAAAACACATTTAGAGTGAATAGCATCCCGTCAAAGGTCAGATGAAGTGAATTTTCTCCCCTCAATTTTTTATGACGTGGTTGGCGAAGGCGTATTTCATAAATTTCGAGACGTTGCGTCGTGTATGGCTGCATAAATTAATAATGTAAATGTTGTTTACGGCAATTGCAGAGGCACTATGCCGCTGACTTCGATACATAAGAACTCAGAGCCCGAAAGTTTTACTGACGATACATCGGTCATCTCCTTGGTTCTGCTCTATTTTATTTTCAACATGATGGCGCTCGGCGTTGGCGCTCAGGACTTGGAGAAGGATGAGGGAGGCGGGAAAGTTGGCGAAGGCTTCAACGAGTTGTTTATTTTGGTGTCGTAGAGACAAAATACTTAAGTTATCCTTCGAGTAGCTCATCAAAGTTTGCAACGCGTCACTTTCCGCTTTACTTTCTTAAACTGGGTGTTTGACGATGAATCGCGCGATAGTTTTTCCTTCCGCGCAGTGACAGAGTAACAGAAAAAGAAATTAAAATATAACGGGCAGCGTTCACCCACCTCAACTGGATGCCAGAACAAGCGGCCACGTGATCTGGAGCCGATTGCATGTCACCATTGTTTATTATCGCCATGGGGGTCAGCAGAGCAGAGGAGACGAGCTGAGTTTTCGAGAATAATACGGACCGGCTAATATTTTGAAGAGATTGAGCACGAGCAACTACCTCAAGCTATTGATAATCAAGAACCCAAATTAAGTGCTCACGCAATGCTCGGGTCCTATTCGTAAAACGCATTACAATATCGTCACTCGGAGGACTGTACCAACCTACAAGCTTCGTCACCACGTTTTGCGAAAAAGAGATCGAAAGAAAATGCCCGCCTTTATCCTAGTTAATTATACCACTACAAAGAAGTTTTTGATCAGTGGCGCTGCAAGCGAGTATGCTTGCACGTAGCCACGTAGAGGGTACCGTTATCACAAGGATGTACCTTCTGTGCAGCTATTCGCGTAGTTCGCAAGGACATCGCGGCCGGAAAATGGCGACCCTGCCTCATCACTCGTCTCATTTCCGGGAAAGCTTTCCCGTCGCTCCAATCCGATGTACCATCCCGCCAAACCACTTCAGCCTTGGTGAACAATGCAGCATGCACGCTCACGTGTCCAGCATCTGCCAAGCGTGAAAGCCAGTCTGTGCCGAATTCTCGTCATAAAACGGCCGTTTTGCGGAGATTCACCCTACTCCGGTGTGACGCGTCCCATCAATAGCACTCTGTTTATTGTCAACGCTTTATGTTACAATAAGTAGCAGTCAGTATGTTCCAGAACGTATGAAGCCGGCCATGTCGCGTCGGCACAAGCGGTTCCTCGTGTCTGCCCGTACGTATTTCCGCGGTGGGTCATTTTTCTGCTTTGGCAACGGCTGGAACGCGTACTTGGTCCGGTAGAGGGTCTTCTGGAAACATTCCCCTTTCGGATCCGCCGAAAAATTTAAACAAATCAGAAGCCGAATCCGATTTACAAGAGCAGAAGCCACGGCGGCCGAGAACTTCCGCAAGCGACGGAGAAAGCGAGAATCAAGATGGACCTTTTATGACGTAGTGGTGATTCACGCGTGACTATCCAGCGGCGTGCCGCTACAGTGATCGCTTCTGTTTTCTTTGCTTTTTATTTGCGTTTAGTGACTATTTTGGGTCAAAGGGCTGTGATATTTGGACTCAGCAGGCACAAACATGTCAGAATCAAGCATTAACTGTTTTTTTTTCGAAAAGCTCTTCAGGTTCCCTTTAGTATGACACTTGTTGACTCATATTTGCTCATCACTGGTAGTAATTGAATGGGTTGCCAGGTGGTGATTGAAACGAACGATGCACGTGTTTCCTAGTGATTCTGCGCTGTTGGTTCATCGCAGTGAACTGGTCCGAGGAATCCACGTGCATTCGAAACTGCCCAGAATTGCAAGCTCATTGTTTTTGTCAGCATGCATTTTTACTTCACACTTTTATGCTGGGGGGTGCGAAGCATGGTAGATCATATAAATCGAAATGCTTTAAAGCGTGGTTTTAAGCATAATTTAAATCGGGATTTGAAGTACTCCAGTTTTACTATGATAATTTAAAACTTATTTTTTTCTAAAACGAGAGTACCAAAAATATTTTTATTCGTCGTTTGTTTCCGACAAAATGCTTTTCATGTGCGTTTATTTTATTTTTATTAAAATAAATAGACAAACAAGAAAATATGAATATGAGGATGAAAAGGAGCAAAGTATGGTACTCTTCTAAGGAAATCGGTAATGTGAGCTGTGTTTTTACTTTCCACTTAATTCGCTGAGTTCTGTGGTACCCTATGCAAACTAATTGCAACACTGATGAAGGAAACAAACACAAGAAGTATGCGTCTGCACAGAAGCACACATATCGGTAGAAAGACAGATAGAGAGAAAGAGGAAAAGAGAGAAAGGAATAAAGAGGAATAGATAGACCCTTACAGAGATACATATTGAGTTATAAATCTAAGATTGATATTCAATTGGAATGTAAAATCGTAGTGCCTTACACGAACTTGCTGCTTCTTTTTTGAGCCCATACCACCAGCTTACCGCTTTAAAATCAAATGAAAAAGCCATTGCTGTTGGCCAACTAGCTGGCTGTACGCGAGTTCAAATGCAGAAATTATTTTAAGGTAAAGTGATTGATATCATATAACGCAAATTTAGATAAAACAAATTGCATTTCATTAAAACGAAATTAGTTGATTTATTACTAATAATGTTTTCACCTTTATATGATTTACGGGCGTGAGCGACCTAGTGCACTAGAGAGATAAATTATGCACTGAGCCGTACCACGTAAAGTTCCCTATCCTTGTTAACATTCCACACAATTGTAATATGAAGTACATTTACTAATTTATGGGAAATCCTTAAGGTGGAACAGATGAACGCTTGAATATATTCTCTTGAACCTTATATATGGAGTACACTCCACGCACTAGGTGACTTGTCTCCGCTGAAAATATCCGCCTAGTTCAGGAATCGATCCAGGGATCTCACCATGAGTGCTGAAGCGCTCTACCAACTGAGCTAATGAAGAGCTAGCCGCCAGTAGAGCATACTAATGTTATTTGTTTTATCAGTCTTGAATGGAAATGCCACAAGGGCATGATCAGACGCTTAAATTTCAGGTATCATCACTGCAGGTCTGGTGAACGCTAGGACTAAGTAAGGATCTGTAGGCCTCCGCTTCGCCTCGTTGTCTACGAGGCAGCTATGAAAATACCTGAAGTCGCAAAATTGCGATGTAGAGTACAAATGATGAATACATTTTTGTGGTAACATATAAAGAAAAATGTTCACAACGAAAAAGTACGATAAAAAAACAAATACGTACCGGAACCGTTGTGGCCTTTTTTTCAATTCAAAGTGAACAAGCAACACTGCTACGGGTATTGTGAATTAGACAATCAGAAATATAACAATGAGAAGCGTTGCAACTGCTCTAATTTGTGTTTTCTTTTCTTCCCTCAAATGAATGTGATAAATTTTAAATTTATAATGCTTTCCAAGAAGTCCGAGAACTATACGGTGTTTCAAAAGTCAGAGCGCTCCCAAAAGTATATAAAAAAACGCGAACACGCACACTAAATACGCAATGTCAAGGTGTATTCACTGCACTCGTTTTAGACGATAAACGCTAAAAAAAAAAAAAAAAAAAACTAAATGCATGATAGTGCGTGCTTTGCGCTTTTTGATTGGCTTCATCCGGCTGTACCCCTACAAAAATATGTATGGACGTCCTATGTCCATACTTTTGCTGTTCTATTACCTCTTTGTCCATCCTATGGATTCCTGTAGACAGTTCTTAGACCAGACCGTCTATGTACCATTGGTTTGCCACAGAATGGACACAAAAACGCTATAGAGATCTTCGCGAAAGAAAACGTTTTTCATTCCTTCCTATTTCCGTTCTATATGGTCCCGGTGAGTCTATGGTCATCCTATTGCCTCTATATGGTGCGAGCTATATATTGGTGCATTAACAAAGTGATGCCGGGTAGACGTTTTCTTTAGGTGTAGCGAGGTGTCCTAGTTAAAAAGTTGTTAATTAAGTTCCGGGTATCAATATGTTACATTCTTGTCTAGAGGCATATCCAACCTCAGGGTATACTCATTGTGGAGATGGAAGTGTTTAGTATGTGCCGGAATAATGTTTTTACTTTCTCAGTGGGAGGTAGGTATATGTGGGTCGCTGCAGCCCCCGTAGATATTCGCAACTTTCCCAACCCATAGGGGGCGCACTGGTGCCTATAAAAATTGCGGTCATCTGGATGATCGTCGTTAAAAAGCGGTATACTATTCTGGGTCTGCGCGCGACGCGTAAGTAATTGTAGTTTTGCTATATACGCGCAGTATCAGAGACTTACTTTATGTTTTTTGTCGCGTTAGGAAAGTGTAGGCAAGCCATTTTATTATGAGGCCAATCATTTAGGAGCTAGGGAGTGCGATTCTCACACCGCGGTACCACCATCGCTTAAAGTCGTTTCTCTATGGACGCCGTAGGGACTCCGTGCAGACCCTGTATGGCTTCACTGCAGACTTCTTAAGGAGCCCGTGTAGACCCTGTATGGCTTTCCTGTGGACCCTGTATGGCTTCCCTGTGAACCCCTTACGTGCTCCCTATAGACCTTGTATGGCTTCTTTGCAGACCCCTAAGGACCCTACACTCTTTAAAATGACTTTTACAGAGCACGTATTTGCGTAAAAACAAATGGGGAGAAGCTCTTTTTGTAGAATCCTTTATTGGAGATCAGTACAAAATGACAAGAGCGTGATGTTTGCATACTTTTAGCTTACAGGGTTTTGCGGTACAATTAATATTTTTTTTACAGCCATGCCTCACCGGCGACTTCAGGTAGCGCGTCCCAACTTGGGTGCGTCCTAACTTCGGTGGCAATTCGCGGCGTGTCCGCCTGGGAGACGGGGGTTGGCATGCCTCAAACCCCTCTTCTACCGTATATGTTTCGGCGCCAAAGTGGCCGACAAAACCCAAGCAGAGCAGTCACATGCTGTCGAATATCGATAGTCCCAAACCAACACACGCAGTCGTGCAGTTATCCAAGTGGCCGCTGTGGGTGGAATGGTGGCGTTGCGATCGCAATTACTTTGGTTTTCGAGTACAAATCAGTGCCGCTTTTTCAGAGCAAACTCTTTAGCAGTTTCCCAACTGACTTGTTCTAGAAACGTTGGTCGGTGCGGACCCCATAGCAGACCCCCTGCAGTCTGAGTGGCTTCTTTGCGGACCCTGTAGGGACCCCTGTAGACCTTGTATGGCTTTTCTGCGGACCCCATGAGGACACTGTGTAGACCTTGTATGGCTTCCCTGTGGACTCCCTAAGGAATCCTTGTAGACTTCGTATGGGTTTTCTGCAGGCACCCTATAGACACCGTAAAGACCCTGTGTAGACACCCTATAGAGTTTCTATGGACTCTATATGGCGCCTTGCCATAGAGAGGGTATAGGATGGCAACACATCATTCATAGAATAGGACGTCCATAGAACGTCCGTTGGCCAATTTTCTATAGGGCAGCCATAGGACGACTTCACGGAGGCAACAGAGGTCGTGGTCTGCCTATTGATGCCTTTTTTTCTCCCTATGGACGCTGGTCTATAGAACGTCCTAGAAGTGTCCATACATATTTTTGTAAGGGTATAGTTGGCTGCGCCCTGATATAAGGTAAAGCGAAGTTAATATTGAGATCTTAGGGTTAAGATAGAGTCAGTATAAAAACTACGCTTAGAGTGCGGCACTCTGTTCTCCGATCTGCTAGTGGGCACCGCCATCTTGGTGCTTTGAGAAAGCAGACGTAACTGTCGATCATCAAATTTTAAAAATGCGACTTTCTCAGCTTTAGACATGGTGGTAGCAGGCTCAGGTGACATCGTTTTGCTCGGTCGTGAACTGTTCGAACGTTTCTGGAGGACGAAAGAAATCTTTCCTGCAATTTATGATGAAGCTTCAAATAGCTGATAAGAATGATTTTAAGTACCAGTACGACTGAAGTGACCAACAAAAAACATCTCGCACCTACCAGAAAAAAAAAAAAAAAAAAAAAAACGCGTGTTAATTTTTTGATTAAATGGAGATCTTTTGAGTTACAACTAAAACATTCGTTGCCGTGGGGCCTTCTCAGTAATAGGCCTCCAACGGACTGCGGGCTCCTCGGCCGAGATAGGATCCCGCCAAGTGCGGATCCGTAGGCCAGCGCTTTGCCTCGGAACCAACGATACTCTGTTATATATGATTCCCGGTTAAATGCCACCGAGACGGCTATTAAACAAATATCGTCGCACCATTATAAGAAGTGAGTGTGATTGCAAAAAACGATTCGGCAATTGCTGAAAAAAAAGTTTATTAGGCAGACTTGGTGAAATTGCGACCGCCGAAATTCCTTTCATGGCGTCCATTTCATTTGGGAGTGCCGAGGCACAGTGGAACGGGCACAAAAGCAGCTGTGGTTCACCCGGAGCCTCGCGCTTGTTGTTCTAACATCCCTGGCTCGCTCACTGCGGGCGCCCAGGCATCTAAACACACAAACCTCTAGCTCCGTTTCTGTCTCTCACGTTGCGTGTTGTTCCAAGCGGCGCATTAAGTCAAATCCGAATCAAGCTATTCTTAAACAGAAGTCACCATCTGTATTTCATAGTAGAGAACTTCAAATTGCCGTAAGTGAATGGGAAAAGTTTGAGATTGCATACTAAATCTAACGTGTAATATAACGAGATTCAGTTTCTGAAAACTGTAATTTCGAAAGATGAATTGTAATTTAATGTCTCGTTATATGCGTTAGTTGACGTAATTTCGTTTTTAGAGCACAACGAAATAACATAACTTGAAGCTTTATTTTTTGTTTTAACATATACATTCTCGGTACAATTTTTCGCTTCCTTTTTAAAAATATTATATCCAACGGGCCTTTGACGTAAATTTTCCTGGACGTTGGGACTTCGTAACTCGAGAAAAAAATGCTCAATATCAAAGTGTGTTTTATTAAAAGCTAAATAATAAACTAACATATATGAGAAGAAACACTGTATCGAGAAAATAAAGTACAGTCAAAAGGACAGCTCTTTAATTTCACATTATTTTTATAACTATAGCTTAGATAAAAACGTATGCACCGTCAAAAATTAAGCAAAACGGCCTGCACAGTGAGGTTGCACTTTAAGATAAACATAGAAGTTACCTTTTTTATCGCGTTTGTAGAAGTTCACATTTGTCAAGTCCTTATGCCTGAATATATTCGCCCCTATAAAAGTATCTCCTTGGTAGTGTATGGACTGTGCCTGATTTAGTTTAAGGTTATATATATATATATATATATATAGTTATGCTACTGTAGAGCGATAAAAATATGTCTCTGCAGATTGACAAGATTTTCAACCTAGATTATGCGTTTTAGTTAAGTTTAGTTTTCCTAAAAGTTTAGTCTCCCACAATTTATTTAGAGAGAAATTATGTTTTTAATATTCTTTTCATATTCAATTTAAGACCTTCACGAATTGCAATGCGCCATTTTACTTAGGATACGCTGATATCTAGATATGCGAGCTTAATTTGAGATAATCATACGAGGGCATATAACGATCTTTTCTCCTGTTTACTAACTTTTCGACGCGTCCAAATAAAAAGCGTTACTAAATTCGGGTTTATGTCTATTCATTCAGCGCCTGTAAAAAGGAAATATACGTGTAATATTTGTATATATTATGCTGTTGTTACCTGATCTTCATGAAATCCACCAGAATAATTCAGGGCTCCAAGTTTCATTTCACAAGTTTCGTTTGGAGTCGTAAAACTGCCAGGTAGCCTGTCGGTTGATACATGGCTTCCAAACCTTATCGTTCGCAGGCATTCATAATCTCGGTGCCTAATTGGAGTATAAGCAATACAAACAGGCAGTTTAACTTCATATGTGATTGTTAATCAGATAACGCAATTCGTACGTGCAACTCAAGACGGCAATTTTACTGTAAATCCGAGATCGAATGACAAATATTTATTGTTCGCTGTGAGAAAAGTTTATCAGCTGTACCAAAATATTCTGCTTGGTTACTATAAATTTGAAAACAGTCTAGGTGACATGACTCAGTCAGAATGGGGTTTCACGTGACCTCCCTTCCAATATGCGAAGGGTCAGTGCACTTTATTGTGCTCTGGTTTGCTACTGTGTAGCTTTTGTGAAAGTGATTCAGAAAGAGGTGGTTCTTATTTTTTTTCAGTGTCACATTATAAAAAGGTGTAACTGAGGTATGATTCTAAAGAAAAGTACTATTTCGTCGATGAGTACAGTTTGTAGCGCGCCGGTTGTTGCAGAAGTGATTGTGTGTGAACGCGCAAGATGCAAGTTGGAGTATATACAAAGTCAAGACGCTGAAGCAGGCGATCGGTGTCAAGCCGGACTTCAAGCGAGCCCAGTGGACACTGACAGCTAAAAAGACACGGCATGGTGTGTTCGATCATATTATTATTGCTCTGCAGCACATGAGAGATGGACTGGGCGATAAGCACGCCGAAAAACGAATCTGAAGGTGTGGGTATATAACTGAGAAGAAAAAACCCTTAGTGAAAACTGCAACAACGGACGATTTATTCTTCGTCGTTTCGGCCGGAGTCCTGCCTTCCTCAGGAAGAACTTTTACAGATGAACGCGGGTGGTATTTATACAATGCTACGGTCGAGTCCACGTTTCAAAAACGGCGGGATGACGGTTGGAGGTTCCAAAGAAGGGTAGGAGGAGTTCCAGATGGGGCAAACGTTTATACATTGATACGGTCGGGTCCACATTTCGGCGAGGTGACGGTTGGAGCTTTTGTGAGAGGGGTGCAGGGTGACTTTCTGCCCGGACGTGCTCGCAACGTGTTTTTGACCAGGCGACAGCACCGTCGTTGCGTCTCGTCGCGGTGCCGTATCGTTCGAGCTCGGTCGTCCCTACGTGAAAGACGGGAGCCCCGTGCCCGGCAGCCAGCGAGAGCGTCGACTACGCCGATGAGTACCCGACATCTGTCGAGAGTGTGGCACCGAAGCGACGCCCGCAGCAGCCGAGAAGTACCCCAAGATAGCGCTGCAACCTGAGAAAGCCCGCCGCGGAGAGCTCCCCGCATCCGAAAAAAGATTGACGACAGTTCGGTTAGTCCAGTTCCTCCGCTCCAAACTACAGTACCACTTTCCTTAAAGTACGATAGCTCTCAGATAAACGCATTAGGCACGAACTTCATAAATCAACCTTGCTAGTACACCTTAACGCAGGCATTACCCCGAAGGGCATGTCGCTTTCCCTTCCTCCCGCCTGCACAAACCTCGACCAACATGACCGATCGGAATGGCAACAGGTTCTCCTTGAGGCTTCCCTTAAACTGGTCCAACTAGCGATTCATCATAGTGACAAACAAGCAAAACAGTTAACTAAAGCAACCGCTACACTTCTCCGTTCAAATGGACCCTTATCGACATCCGAAATAAGCGCCCTATCTGAATTCGATTAAAAGAAACGCCATGACCTCGCAACAATCAAGCTACGTAAGCTACACCGCGATAAGGTTCCTAACCCTGTTTTACCTCAGCTAATGACATCATTTAACTACAGGAACATACTCAACCGGCCATTAGCATAACAGACGATGGGTCAAGCACGAATGCCCCTTGTGGCACTAGAATTGTTAATCTATCTTGAGTGACTATACCAAAAGAAGAGGAAAAACTCCTTTCGAGAGGACTGAACTTCTGTCCCGCCACAGGTCTTGTTGACGAATTTCAATTACTGCGCAACTTCGACAACTTTGCTCGAAATTTAAGATTGCGGGAATACTTCTTGGACAGAACTTCTAGCTCCAACACCTCCCAGCAGCGTGCAGTGAGCGACTAGACGCCAAAGGCTAACTGTGATGATTGTCTTGACTTATACGTAGCCGCTGTGCAAAAATACATTATACGGGAATATCACAGGCAGGCAGGAAAGCGGGAGAACCTCACTAAAACCTAAAGGGCTAACTTAAAAACCCTGAGCAATAGGAGAGACCATAACAATAAAACCAGCCGATAAAGGAGGAGCAATTGAGATTCTTAGGACTTCGGAATACATCTGAGAAGGAAACCGCCAACTAAATGACTCAAAGCTTAATGAACCTCTCACAGATGACCCTACGGTGCACCACAGTCAGATTGTGACCTCGGTCCTTAAGGATCTCCTAGACGAGGGCAGAATAACCGCTAACGAACATAAATTAATGAAACAAGTTCAGCCTTCCCACGGCCACTTCTACATGTTCCTTAAGATCCACAAACCTGGTAACCCAGGGCGTCCAATCATATCCGGAATAGGTATACAGTAACCGAACCCATATCAGGATATGTAGACAGTTTAATTAAGCATATACCTACAAGTCTCAAATCGTTCATTAAAGACACAACTCACTTCTTAAGGGAAATATCAAATTTATGCGTACCAAAAGAATCATATCTGGTTACACTCGATGTGTCGTCGCTGTATACGAATATCCCCCACGATGACGGAATAATTTCTTTAATTGACATGTACGAACTCCACAAACAACCGGTTATCCCAGATGGACACGTCTTCGCTACTCTAGCGAGGCTTGTCTTAGAACTCAACATGTTCGAATTTAACAACGAATACTTTAGGCAGGTTAGCGGAACCGCGATGGGCACCAAAATGGCCCCGAATTATGCCAACGTGTTTATGGGGAAATTACAATCTCAGTTACTTTCTGAATGTCCCGTAAAGCCGCTAATATACGAAAGGTTTATAGATGATATATTTATTATAGTAATTTTAAGTTATAGTAGTTCTAGTGCGACTAATAAATATTTAATATTTATCAGTCGCGCGCTGAGGAGGAGCTGGTGGACTTCATAGGTCGATAAAACGCTGCTCATCCGAGCATCCGCTTTACACATTCGCACTCTCAAACCGAAATAAACTTCTTAGAGGTCAACGTTAAAATCGACGAAGGTAAACTCACCACGGGCCTGTACCGTAAGCCAACAGATCGACAGCAATGCCTGCATTACCAAAGCGACCGCCCACACCATTGTAAGAAAAGCATTCCCTTGAGCCAAGCTCATCGTTTCAAACGAATTTGTTCCAAAGAGACACATTTTGATGCGAGCAGACAAAATTTGAGGTCAGTGCTATAGAAACAAAAGTATCCACCCCGTATAATTGACGGTGCAATCAGAAAAGCCAAGCAACTGAACCGAGCAGACCTTATCAGCCGGCGCCCCATGCAAAGTGACACACAAAGCACAAATCTATATATAACTTACAGGATGAACGATCCTAATGTAAATATTATCTTAAGACGACATTATAACATTCTCGAACAAAGCGAGCGCCTTAAACGCGCGTTTCCATCTGCCCCTGAGGTACTCTGCAGACGATCGCGTAACCTCAGAGACACGGTAGTAAACTCTCGGATAAGCTCATCGCCACCACCTAACGAATGCAGGCCTTGCATGCACCCAGGATGTCTGATCTGTAAACAGATGCAGCACACAAACAGGGCCAGCAGCACGCACTCGCAGTTCTCGATCAAAATTAAAGGGCACCTAACATGTGCCTCGTTGAATGTCGTGTACTTATTCGAGTGTACGGTATGCAATATGCAATACATAGGGCAGATTAGAACGGCAATTAGACTGCGCTTTAATAATCACAAATCTCACGCCATTAATCTTCCGACACTGCCTCTATCAAAACATCTCGCTCACCCAGAACACTCGTTTGATAAATTGTCAGTGACGCTCCTAGAATCTGGATTTAAATCAAATCGCGAACGTGAACAGCGTGAATTTTACATAATTTACCCATTCCACGCTATTAAACAAAGAATAAATGTAAGCCCCGTTACTCTGGCATCGATTAAAATGCTAACAGACGAATAGCAACAGCGATCAGGGGACATATTTTCAGGTCCCAGACCTTATTGCTAGCAGTGGTACTGTGTTTGTGGACCATCAACTTTTCTGTTTTATTTCTAGGTTTTGATATTCATTCTCTCTCTGTCTATTTCTAGGTTTAACATTGTTCCCTTCCAGGTCTAACTAAGCATGCCCCCCCCCCCCCCCCCCCAAACAACAAAAGTGACCGTGCCGGTTTTTTTTTTTTTTTTTTCTTGAGACAGCACTTTAGTTTGGGCGTGTGTCTTTCGTCTATTGTAAGCTATCGTCCAGGTCACCCCTGCCCGCCCGGACACGAAGTCCCCCTGCGCCCCCTCTCAAGAAGCTACAACCGTCATCCCACCGTCCTCGAAACTTGGCCCCGACCGACCAGCCTCTTCACCCGGATACGAACTGCCCTCGTTAGCTCTCACCAAAGCTCCAACCGTCACCCCTCCGAAATTTGGACCCGAGTGTAGCACTGTATAAACGTTTGCCCATCTGGAACTACTCCTACGCTTCTTTGGAACCTCTAACCGTCATCCCGCCGTTTTTAAAACTTGGACTCGACCGTAGCACTGTTTAAATTCCACCCGCATTGTCTGTAAAAGTTCTTCCTGACGTAGGCCGGACTCCGGCCGAAACGTCGAAGAATAAATCGTCCGTTGTTGCTGTTTTCGCTAAGGTCAGTTATATATATATATATATATTGCGCGAAAGAAGCATAAATTGTTGAGCGCTTGATGGAAGAAGCGGAGTTGCCGTAGTGTTCGGCTTGAGAGAGAGAAAGAGAATAAACTTTTATTCTGAGCATTTCAGCACGGTGGCCCGTGCCGGATGGAAGTGGTTCCCTCTTCTCGGAATCTGATATGGTGCCTTAGCGGCCTGGCCCCTGGTGACCAACCCAAGTTGATCTTCCAGGGTGGGGCTGGACAGCAAGTTCTCTCATCGCTCAATTGGGGAGAGGGCGAGGGTGGTGGGGGATAGGGGTGGTGGGTGTTTTTGATTGGATCTACACTCGCCTACCATATGACGGAGGGTTCCTATCTCTTGGCACACTGGGCAGTTCTAGCCGTGTTGAGTGGGGAACATGCGACTGAGTAAAAGGGGGGTGGGGGAAGGACCCCGACTGAATTTTCCTATACGCTACCTGTTCTTCCAGCGTTAAGTTAGGATAAGGGGCCGGCAGTCTTGGCTTGGACCTAAGGCAAGACTGCTGGTCCTTGAGGAAGGTGTTCGGGAAACAAACAAATTTCTAAAATAGTCCTCCAAAGTTCTAACCCGCCTGCTATGTTTGCACTGTATATATAATTATCTGATTTCAGCGTTATAATAGCATCCATACAGGTAAGATAAAATAAAAAGACCACCGTTCTATTTAGAAGGATTGAGAGAAATTCCAACATTATTCTTTGTCGTGTGTTACTTACCCCGCAACAAAGCGTATCTGTTCTATGGAGCATGATGATAGCTGGTAGATATTTTTACTCGTTTCCGTAAAAAATGGGGCCATTAAAAAGCCATCGCTCTCCGGACATGATGCCGCCCCGGGAGAGAATGGCAGTCTGGGAGGCGCAGGTCTCCCGTCATGTGGGCAACCAAGCCTGCAAGTTAAAATAGGTATTCTCTATACACCCTAATAATTAGTGCACAGTAGATTCTATGTTCCCCTGGTCGTAAAAAAACATAGTGACGTCGAAACAATCCCCAACAAAATATTAAAAAAGTACCTTTTCAGAAACTGGCATCCGAAGATTAATCGATTTTATTAATTAAAATTGAGCTTATACACATTACGAGTATGTTTGAGTTGTAGGCTTCTGATATTACTCTGTTAGTTCCCTCCTAAACATGAAAAGGAGCGTGTAAAATAGGTAAATGTAAGTTTTTCTTCGCTTTCCATGCGGGACGCGGTTTCATATATAGAAAAACGTCTGAGGGCTTTCAAGTAGGAAACATAAAAAATAATATAGTTATATTGTGTAGTCTGGTTATGGGTGCGACGTATTCATTTATTAAAACTTCGCCGTAGCCTTGTCTCCTATTACCGGCGGAATACAGGGGCGGTGGGTGGGGGCATCTAGTGAAATTGACGTCATCGCAATGTGAGGTGAATCACCTCACAGTGCGATGACGTCAAAAAGTCAGCTGAATTTCTTCAAAGGGTCTTTGAAGAATTTCAGCTGACTCGGAGATGCCATTAATAACGTCACGTAGCCTATGACACGTCACGGGCCGTAGAAAGGTTTTCCCATGACCTAGGTCAATTTCAGCAACTCTTTTTTTTGTAATAAAAAATTGCCCACTGAGCTGGGTATGTCCAATCTTAGTGCGGTAACCGAATTCAGGAAAAGAAAGTGTAGAAAAGAATTCCCACTTTATAAATAATAGCTGCTACCTAGACAGCAAGTATCACAAAGAAAAGCCAACGATTTTGTTGGCATACGCATCAGCATTATTCCAACGGAAACTGCCGTGTCTCGTCTGGGCATCCAAATGAAGTAAGCTACTAGTTGGTAGGATCCAGGTGATTTGTGAAAACAAAATAAAAACTACACTTGAAAAAAAAAATTCCGGGGAACCTAGACACTTCTTATGAGTTGTGAATGCAAAAGCATGAATGACATTCTTCCGCTTTCTTAGTTCGTCTGCGGCGTATTGGCGTGGACGGCCACGTTTCGCTACTGCCGAGGTAGCGGCCGACGGCCTAGCGCGCGCTCTCGGGAGGTGGCCGCGCCGCGCTGAGCTCGGCCGGGCAGCCTCTTCGGAGTTTGCCCGTGCACGGTCTGCGGCCAGACGCTCCCCCTTACCGGTGGCCGGGCCGCTGCGTGCGCTGCGCCGCCATGGAGAGGGCTTCTCTCGTGGCGTTCCTTGAAACAACGCTGCGAGAGCCAATGCGAGCGTCGTTTTTTGAAACTATGACGTACGCCAGCCAATGGGAACCTATCCATCAGATCTCTGCTACAGACGTCTTCGCTCCCTTGGGACAGGGGAGTTTAGGTGCCGAAATGTGCGGTATGACAGGCCTCGTTAAATTAGCTCAAGCCACTAAAGTAGTAAGACATTGCTAAGAAGGCGCAGAATCAAGAATTACAACGCGAAAAAAGAGCATGAGTACTCACACTGACGCCGACAACATCACATTCCAAAGGTTTGTTGATGCGGAGCGCGGCGCTTGTTAACCATAGCCCATCGCGCATGCGCGGCGCCGGTGGCTTGCCTCGAGGGGCGATCCGGTTTGTTTGTAAACATGAGTTGCCGCATATACTCTTCCCTCTAAGTGTAAGGTTTGCCGAACTTTGAGTGGTGTCTAAACACTAGATGGGCAGTCTTTAAATGGGCCGTGCGACGATATTGGGTACGAATGCTTCTAAATTTTTACAAACATAGTGACACTTGTGAGACGCAAGTATAGACGTTTTCCAGAAGGGTGCCACCATCTTGAATGTGTCACTTCCAGTATGGGCGAAACCATTGTTTGCCCGTCGCCACGCCAATACAATACACACACGATATGAGAGTAGCCGTCATCAATTCTCGTTTTAGCTCACCTCGATTTTTTTAACTATTTGCAGGTTGAAATGTTTTCTTCCTTTTTTGTCGCCCATCTCGGGTTTGTCACAGGGTGACTGGGGACGCAAATAAACGAATAAGACTATACTCGCACGCAACCAATGCCACTGAACAAAAAGTATTTGCCGTTACGTAATTTCAAGGATAAAAACGAACGTCTTTCTGTCTCTCGGAAATCTTGAGGACGATGCTGTCGGGGTCGCATTGTTAACGTTGTCAACAATGTTATTTCCAAAATTTCGTCATCAAGCTTTGCGATTCCTGCAATGACGACACTAATTAAATGCCGTGTAAAGGTCTTTGGGACGACATTTAAATGAAGACTAGCACTGCGTGTGCAATTGATTTCGGCTCGTGACAATATTTGTATACGTGGCTATTTGCCAGCGTGTCTTCACACGCTGTTGTGTCTCCTTTGAGAAAGGCTGCATGCCAGGAAGGAAATATTTTGACATAAAATTTCTGGCTACCGCGATGCCCTGCTTGGCGCCTGAAGCAATTGTTTCTTTAGCAGAAGCATAATTACAAGGAGGTAATTCTTTCAACACACACTCCCCTTGCCATGGAGAGGTCCATAATTTAACATTATTATATGCCATTGGAGTTTTCGCACGCATATATAAAATGTGTTTATACTTACAAGTGGCCGAGTTCATGAGCAGCGGTATGAACTGCTGATACGGAAAAGCCATCATCTTCCGAAATTGCCACTTTACCGTCTGAGCACACAGTGGCAATATACGCAATACCTGAAGACAGTGTAATAATATGCCATATATTATAAATGTGACAACGTATCTCGACCTCGCCAATGATTTGGTATCTCTATGTGTTTATGAATTATTTGCATAAAAACTAACAATATTACAATATTTCTGTCTTGATTAAATTCAGAAAGGGTCAACGCAGGCATTAAAGAAAGCTTTAAATATATATAGTTTACTCTCGTACCACGGTACCACACTGGCAGTGTCATTTTACGTGACTTGGTGTTTTTTTTGTGTTTTTTTTTTTGTCTTCGCCAGCTTTTGATACTGGGAATGCATTCATGAACAAACAAACTCCTAGACGCGTAAAAAAACAAAAAAAAACAGGGATTTTAAAAGGACGGTGCAATTATATTCAGTTAGAATGTATTTCACTTTACACGAGCTCACTGGCGCTAGTGGGACCCAAGTATTATCGCATGCAATCCCAGTGAATGATGAAGGTACTTGTCGCGGTGTAATTTGAAAGGTAAAAGCGAGCGTTCTGTGTTCTTTTTTAATTTTTACGTCGCAAAATTTGACGGCGCAGCTCGGAGGTCGCAGTGTTTGGGAAAGTGCCCCAATTAAATTAGTGCGGCTCATAGATTGAACCCGAGCAATTCGTGACTCAATTTGAGCTAGGGACAATTAATATCTCGAGGAGCATGCGGTTATTGGCTCGTGTTCAATCGGAGCAATGGGCACAATTGCCGAATTCTTACAATGTCAGGAGTTCGGCGCGTGTCCTGTTTCTTTTTTTTTTTTCATAATAAGATAAATTTATTTTTGAAATATTGACGTGCAAGTTGGCCACATTTAGACAAATGAGCTGGGTTTCTGTAATAATTCGAAAACTAATAATATCTAAGCGTATTCTTTTCTCTATTCGTAAAATTAATTTTAATGCGATTATTCTGGTATATTTTGCGTTATATTGCCGCGCGCAGGGTCACGGACTTCTAGAACTTTCTCGTTTATTCTTACTCCGGACATAACTTCTGTCGTTTATCCCTGCTTCTGTTGTTCTAGAAAGTGCGTGCTCATTCTCGCCCCGAGCGCGCTACGCTCGAACCTTCTCCGCCGAATCTTCGAGATAGTGACTCACTCTAGATAAGACGCCGCCCGCGACCTTGTCGAGTCAGTTTTCGCCCCAGCGCTCGACTCTGCTGTCTCGCCGACCTCGACGCTCGCGACGCTTTGTTATTATTTTCTATTCTCTTTTTGTATTGGCACAAGTTCGCCACATTAAACGTTTATTTATTCCTGTTTATTTCTTGCTTATTAGTCACCACCCGTGACATTTTGGTGGAGGTGCGGGGTACCGCATGTTCGTGCAGCGCAGCCCCCCAAGTTCCCGCACTGCAAGTCCGAACCCAAGCTCCCGAGGACCCAACGAAGACCAGGTCGAGACTCGATCAAGTCGCCGAACCCAAGGGCTACACCCGGAATACGGACCTTTACCACCCAGGACCAGGCAGCCGACGATGGCCAACCAGTCGCAGACCCCCGCCGCTCCTGCCGTCGTCTACCTACCCGTCGCTCCTCGGACACCGGCTCCATTCCACGGCGAGCAGTACGAAGACGTCGAAGACTGGATTGACCAGTATGAACGCGTTGCCCGCCACAATTGCTGGACGGACGAGCAGCGCCTACACAATGTCTATTTTTCGCTTGAGGGGACTGCCAAGCACTGGTACGAGAATCATGAGTCCTCCCTGACGTCGTGGGACATTTTCAAGAACGATCTCAAGGCTACCTTCATCAACCACCACCGCCGAGAGAGAGAAGAGGACCTACTGCGAACCAGAACCCAGGGCCCCAACGAGAGTGTCACCGGCTTCGTAGAGGACGTCCTGCACCTGAGCGCCCGCGCCGACCCTCGGGCTACAGAGGAGAAGAAGCTACGAATCCTCATGCGGGGCGTGAGAGAAAACATCTTTGGTGGCCTTGTCCGCAGCCCTCCGACAACTGTCGAAGACTTTGTCGCCGAGGCAACGAACATCGAGCGTGCCCTGCAAGCCCGAGCCAGCCACTACCAGAGGCTACCCGGCGTCAGCGCGGTTCCGCCGTCCGCTTGCGACCTTGGGTCCAGCATCCCAAGCATTCGCGAGATCATTCGCGACGTCGTCCGGGAGGAGCTGCGAAAGCTACTACCCGCCGCGGACCGACCAGCTTCGCTCTCCATCGCTGAGGTCGTGCGGGAGGAGGTGCAGAGAGCCATTTAACCAGAGGCTCCCATCAGCGCAGCAGTCTCCGAAGAACCCGCGCTAACTTACGCCGCAGTGGCCCGACGGCCACCGCCTCCTCCTCGCGCCTATGTCGCGCCGCCCCGACGCCAGTCTCCTGCGCCGCAGCACGACCGACGCCACGACGACCAGCCCCAGTACGCCAACCAGGAGCCCCGTGCACCCCGGAAGACCGATGTGTGGCGAACGCCCGACCGACGCCCTCTGTGCTTCCACTGCGGGGAGGCAGACCACACCTACCGCCGATGCCCATACCGTCGACTCGGGCTGCGCGGATTCCACCCAAGCGACCCGCGCCCCCGGTATGGTGAACGCCCTCGGGAGATCGACGAGTACGTGCGACGACCCCAGTCCCCCGAGCCTGCGTCCCGCCGAGAGTTCCGGTCGCCGTCACCGCGACGTCCAGCTTCGCCGATGCACCGACCCCGACGTGAAAGCCTGTCGCCCCTCGCTCCTCGCCGGGGAAACTAGGCGCGGCAACCCCTGGAGGTGGGGTTCCCGAAGACGACCGACGTAAAGAGCCTCCACGAACGACGGAGCGCTCCCACTCTCCCGACGATACGCATCACAACGACGCTCCTGCTTCGGTGTCCAACAACTTAAACGTTGTTATTGACGGCCTCGACTCATCGGCACTCGTGGACACCGGAGCAGACTACTCAGTCTTGAGTGGGAGGCTCTCTCGCCGCCTGCGAAAGTCATGACGCCGTGGGATGGACCTCAAATACGAACCGCCGGAGGACATCTCATCACGCCAGTCGGGAGATGCACCGCTCGCGTCGAGATTCACGGCGAAACATGCCCTGTGAAGTTCGTCGTTCTGCAAGACTGTTCGAGGGACATCATTCTCGGAATGGACTTCCTGTGTGAATACGGCGCCATCATCGACCTTGCGGAGAACAAGCTGACGCTTCGGAAGCCTGCCCCATCGGTGGAAAATACCAAACCGACGTTAGCTGCAGTGCGAGTCCTCGCCAGCCACGTAAACCTGCCGCCGCTGTCGAGTGTCTTTGTGCCCGTCGGGACCGAAGGAGCCACCTGCGGTGTAGCACTGCTGGAAGGAAGCGTCCAACTTCTCCTCGGACGAGGGATTGGCATTGCAAGAGCCGTAACCGAGCTCCAGGACGGGCGTACAGTAGCCCTTGTCACCAATTTCCGGCAAGAGTCGCAGCACCTTACAAAGGGTACAACTGTGGGCTACGTCGAGGAAATTGAAGACTCAGCCGCGATCGCCGTGATCTCAGAAGACGCCTCTCCGACGCAGAACAAGACAATCACGTCCTCAGAGCTCGACATCGACCCATCCCTCCCAGCCCCACAACGACGACAACTTCGTGACCTTCTCGCCGAGTTCAGTGAGTGCTTCTCCACGTCGTCGAAAGTGCGCCAAACGACGGTTGCGAAACATCGGATAATTACTGATGACGACGCACTCCCTGTGCATCGGCCGCCGTACAGGGTCTCCGTGAAAGAAAGGGAAGCCATCCAGCAGCAGGTACAAGAAATGCTTGACGACGACATTATCCAGCCCTCAAGCAGTCCGTGGGCTTCACCGGTAGTCCTGGTGAAAAAGAAAGACGGGACTCTTCGGTTCTGCGTGGACTATCGCCGACTGAACGCCGTAACAAAAAAGGACGTCTACCCACTGCCACGCATCGACGACACCCTGGACCGACTACGCCACGCCCGATACTTTTCGTCGATGGACTTGAAGAGCGGGTACTGGCAGATTGAGGTCGACGAACGAGATCGTGAGAAGACGGCCTTCGTCACGCCGGACGGACTGTATGAGTTTAAAGTAATGCCATTCGGGCTGTGCACAGCGCCGGCAACCTTCCAGCGCGTTATGGACACCGTCCTTGCCGGCTTGAAATGGCAAAGCTGTCCCGTCTACCTCGACGATGTTGTGGTCTTCGCAAGCGAATTCGACGAGCACCTGAGACGACTGCGAGCCGTTCTACAGGTCTTCAAAGCTGCTGGGCTGACCCTCAAGCTATCTAAGTGTCGGTTCGCCTATGGTGAGCTCAAATTCTTGGGCCACGTCGTGAGTGCTCAGGGTGTAAGTACTGATCCCGCCAAGACGTCCGCTGTCGCCGAGTTCCCGAAGCCATCGGACAAGAAGACCGTTCGAAGATTCCTTGGGCTGTGCGCCTATTACAGACGTTTCGTTCGTGATTTTGCGCAAATTTCTGCACCGCTGACGCATCTGACGAAAGACGACGTGCAGTTCCAGTGGGGAGAGGAGCAAGAGCAAGCGTTCGACGAACTCAAGCGAAGGCTCCAGTCGCCCCCTATCCTCGGACATTTTGACCAGTCGGCGGAGACTGAAATCCACACGGACGCCAGCAATACCGGTCTCGGTGCGGTACTCGTTCAGCGACAAGAAGGGGCAGAGAGAGTAATCGCTTACGCAAGCCGGGCGCTGTCTAAGGCAGAACAAAATTATTCAACGACCGACAAAGAATGTCTTGCTGTCGTCTGGGCGATAACCAAGTTCCGCCCGTACTTGTACGGGATCCCGTTTCGCGTGGTCACAGACCACCACGCCCTCTGCTGGCTCGCAAACCTCAAGGATCCGTCCGGACGTCTCGCCCGCTGCAGCCTTCGACTGCAGGAATTCGACGTAACCATTGTCCATAAGTCCGGCCGCAAGCATAATGACGCTGACTGTTTGTCTAGGGCTCCAGTCGAACCTCCAATCTCCGGCGCGGACGACGATGACGACGCCCGTTTTCTAGGCGCAGTTGACGCTACCGACATGAGGGCATTGCAACGCGACGAAGCGGAACTTAGCTCCGTGATCGACAGCCTCGAAGGTCGAGGAGGCTCTGTCCCACGGGTCTTTTCTCGGGACCTACCGAGCTTTGTCCTGCGGCGAGGCGTGCTCTTCAGAAAGAATTTCGGAACCAGCGAAACCCCCTGGCTACTGGTTGTCCCCGCCAGCCTCCGAGAAGAAATTTTTCAAGCGTGCCACGACGACCCAACGGCCGGACATCTCGGCTACAGCAGGACCCTTGCCCGGATTCGTGACAAGTACTACTGGCCAAAGCTTCCGAAGACCGTCCATCTCTACACACGATCGTGCCATCAGTGCCAGCGATGCAAGAAACCACCGTCAAAGCCAGCAGGTCTCCTTCAGCCGATTACCCCACCAACCAAGCCCTTCCAGCAAATTGGAATGGATTTGCTGGGTCCTTTTCCACCGTCGACGATGGGGAACCGCTGGATAATCGTCGCCACCGATTATCTTACTCGTTACGCCCTAGACGAAAGCCCTTCCTTCGGGGACTGCTGTCGAAGTCGCCAAGTTCTTCATAGAGTCCATCGTCCTCCGCCATGGCGCCCCCGAAGTACTGATCACAGACCGAGGGTCATCGTTTATGGCACAGTTGACCCAAGAGATCCTGCGTCTAAGCCACACGGAACACCGTCGAACAACGGCATACCATCCGCAGACCAACGGGTTGACGGAGCGGCTCAACAAAACAATCGCCGACATGGTCTCTATGTACGTCGACGTGGAGCACAAGACCTGGGACGAAGTGCTGCCCTACGTCACGTTCGCCTACAACACAGCAGTGCAAGAGACCACAGGAGTGACGCCCTTCCAGCTGGTGTATGGCCGGGCGGTGACGACTATGCTAGACTCTATGTTGCCGCACGAGTCAGTCGACGACGGGAGCGATGACGCCCAGGTGGTTGCTCAACGGGCAGAAGAGGTCCGCCAGCTAGTCAGACTACGAATTCAAGACCAGCAACATGTCGACGCTCGCCGGTATAATCTTCGTCGCCGCGACGTCCACTTCCAGCCCGGAGACAGAGTTTGGGTGTGGACGCCGATTCGTCGTCGCGGTCTCAGCGAAAAACTCCTGAAGCGCTACTTTGGGCCCTACAAGATCATCCGACGGCTCGGCGATCTGAACTACGAAGTCCTTCCCGACGGAACGCGCCCATCTGCAAGACGTCAGCCGCGACCCGAGGTGGTGCACGTCGTCCGGCTGAAGCCGTATTACGAACGATAGAACTTTCTACTCTTGTCGACGAGTGAACCGTGAACTCTGTGAACTGTGAACTGTGGCTCGCGATTCTGCTGCCGTTTTGTTTGGGATTTTTTTTTTTTTTTGTGCTGCATCGGGACGATGCGCTTTTAAAGGGGGGGATAATGCCGCGCGCAGGGTCACGGACTTCTAGAACTTTCTCGTTTATTCTTACTCCGGACATAACTTCTGTCGTTTATCCCTGCTTCTGTTGTTCTAGAAAGTGCGTGCTCAATCTCGCCCCGAGCGCGCTACGCTCGAACCTTCTCCGCCGAATCTTCGAGATAGTGACTCACTCTAGATAAGACGCCGCCCGCGACCTTGTCGAGTCAGTTTTCGCCCCAGCGCTCGACTCTGCTGTCTCGCCGACCTCGACGCTCGCGACGCTTTGTTATTATTTTCTATTCTCTTTTTGTATTGGCACAAGTTCGCCACATTAAACGTTTATTTATTCCTGTTTATTTCTTGTTTATTAGTCACCACCCGTGACAATATGATCTCTTATTTTTAATTATTTTTATTATAAACATTTTATTTTATTCAATATTATTTGTGTATACTGTAAACCGTTCATGCAATAACTAATCAAAAGTATTACTACGTAAAGAATTCAAAAATTTATATATCTAGAACATAATTAGCGACTGCGTTCGCTTATAGCAGAATGCTCCTCCTGAGAACATAAACCACACATATATATTTTCATAAACAGAAGAAAATATGACCCTAGCCAACATTACAGAATTTCAAGTGGAAACACACTGAAGCAGAAATCAAATATTATTTCAGTCCGCGGACGGGCAAACAGAAATAGTCGAGCGCTATTCGAGGGATCTCTGGCGGGCATTGAGAAGCATTTGGTACGGCAACAACACAGGAGTGTTCTGACAAGCAAAGCAAAAATGAAAAAGTTGTGTCAAAAATGGGGTATAATTGTGTTTTGTCGATTACGTTACGAGATTATTGGTTTTACGCGTGAAGGAAGCTGCAGGAACGGTTCACGACTGACGCGCTGCAGGTTTCGGTGCTCCCACGGGTCTGTATCAAGAAGCTTCTTTCAAAACTCGTCTTGCACGCCGCGATCTTTCCTGTCCATGCATCCAACCTTTCAAGCAGCGAGACCTTTTTGCGGTTGTGGTGTGCAAGTGTTGAGCGCGAGAGCGTGGGGATGGGGACATCGGCAAACGATC
Organism: Ixodes scapularis; assembly: GCF_016920785.2. Classification (NCBI taxonomy): domain Eukaryota; kingdom Metazoa; phylum Arthropoda; class Arachnida; order Ixodida; family Ixodidae; genus Ixodes; species Ixodes scapularis. The sequence goes on along the minus strand of NW_024609879.1, from coordinate 136,214,203 downwards.
GGATGTCGAGCCTGCTCGAGGAAGACCTTACTTATGCCATGCTTTGGTTCAGTAAGGCTAATATCGCTTCGCTGTGCACCTATTATGGTGTTCTTTCTCCCCTGGTGCATAACAGCGGCACACAAGTATTTATGTTTGGCACGAGGGGATAGTGTCGCGGTGGTAGCAGAAACTATAATTTTAACCCTTGGACAGCGGTGATGTTGGCAGTTATCGGCACTGAGCGGTCTCGAATTGGGTCGATATGTCCTCGCTGTCATCTTCTCGTATTCCCCTAACTGTGACTTAACGCTACCCCACGAATTAACGTCACCCACATTCCACGCAATGTTTTTGTCTCTTATACAAAAAACGCAATAACATTCTTAATTTAATACCACCGTCCGCCTCTGTGCCGTGAATTTGTTTCTTTCTGACCGCCCTCGAGCATTTGTACTCTTTATGAAAATAACGAAATTGTCATCTATTTGTATCGTGAGCAGTAGCCTCATATTGGCTATATTTCTAGCTTTATAACTTATAAGATACAAAAATTATGCAATATATGTTTTTTGCAGATTATTTTAGCAGCTATATCATTTGCCTTAATGTGGGACATATGAAAAACATCGATATGTTTTCTTTTAAATTAAGTTTAAAATTAACCCGTAATTATTAAAATAACCACATTTGAGCGCTTCTCATTGATTCTTTATGCTGCCCAGAACAACCATATTTAGCGCTAGTATTAAAAAGATACAGGACAACACGCTGGCTAGGTTTCAAAGTTCAACTATATATAGATGCTGAGAAAACAAAATATCAAAAGTAAGTACTTTTACAGAATGTGCCATGTTTGTGATTTTTTTTTCTAGACATTCACCACGTCGTCACTTAGTGATAAATATTTTGAGTCAATCTGCCTCATACGTAGTTTGTGAGTAAATATTTGTACACTGGAATCCACAACATATCTTATGGGGAGATGTGCCCGAAAGGCCAACTGCGCGCAATTCGAAGAAAGTTAATTGCACTTGAAGTGTGCCTCTAATTTTTTTCCGCAAGGCCAACAATTTTTTTTTTCACAAAAAAGATTTTTTGAGATTTTGTACGTGTCGTTCTGTGTTTTGTTCCTCGTTTGTATCCCCAGTCGCGGATTTATAACTATGCTCAATTTACACCAGGTAGCCTGCACCTTCACCATTGCTTCATTCCGGGTTTGTTCTGATGGGAATTGAGCCTACGAAAAATTAAAAATGGTCAACGGACATGGTCCGCCAAACTTTTCTGAAAACACCCTGTAGGTACTTTGTTGGTCATTCCATCTTGCCGAATGGTTACCGCGCTTGAGTGTCGCGCGGAAGGAACACGTTCAATTCTCCCAGTCGTCGGAATATCCCTTTATTTGGTCTTTCAACTTGGCGTTTTCGCAAGTTCGAGAACATTCTCGTCTGATCGAGTACTGAATGTTCTGCGCGCCAAACATTCTACGCCGAATTTTCCAGAATCCCATGAGAACATCGGAGATACCTAAGGGACTCCCTTAATAAAAATAATAATATTCAAGAATCAAGATTAATTTTTATTGGGTGTCCAGGAACGACCATGCGGTCTTGGTACTGGTACACCAACTCTTACACACTACAAAAAAGTGGGGAGAAAAAAAATACAGAAAAAACAGTAGAAAACATAAAAAGCTCAAAGCATTAAGTAAAAGATATGATACATGTAACACATGCTGACACAACAATACGATATACACAACAAGAAAAGAACGAAATACAGGGTCCGAACGCAGAGTTGAAGACTACCGCAAAAACGAATATACCTTATCAAAATAATATATAATAACATCCCACAATTACGACAGGTTCAGCGAGACTCATACAAGACTCTGAGAGATGTGACAAATTCAGTCATACAAAAAATATCAAGATCACTTGCAATGCCATTATATGCCCGACACATACGAAACATGGGGTCCAGGATACTCAACGTCCGAGGAGAATAGGAAGACGTTGTCAAACGGGTCGCTGTTCGAGGAACTCATGAAGATATCCGTGAGAGCAGTTCTGAACAGTCGGCCACGCCCTGAAGGACTTTGAAAATGAAAACCAGATATGCCTTTTCTCGACAGTGATATAAGCTGTTCATATGTAGGATGTCCAATACACTGTTATTCTTTGATAGAGATGTTTCATCGCGCAGATATCGATATCGATAAATAGATGAAAATTTGTTTTGCACTCGCTCCAGCCTTAGGAGGGTAGTTTTACAACTACTATTCCATACAGGAGGTGCGTGTTCAAGTTGAGACCTTGTCAAAGAGCGGTACAGGGTTACAAACGTTGCGGGATTTTAAAAACTCTAGTCGTTCGACAAACAACACCGAGCGCGAGCATGGCGCAGATACTTATACGAGCCACATGGCTATAAATCTCAAGGAGGAGTCAAAAAGCACTGCCAAGCCCCGCACTTCACCAGAACGACAAAATACGTCTGAGCGAGCACTGCAAGGGAATAGGAAATAGGAGAAATCTTCTAGTAGTGAAATTTTACTTTGTCTTCGGAAGTCATATTGCGCGTCATTTAATAACGTACCTTTGTCGCAAAATACACTCATACATTTTTCAACCGATTTCTCTTGGATGTAAGCGATCACAGATAATATATATACGCATGGGTCTATCATTTCCAACTTCTTTATGATTATCATATTTATAAAGCCGTCTTACTATTGGTACCTTTAGCCTTTCAGGTCTTTCACCCGTTGTCAAACAGCCATTGATAATTTTAAGTAGGGTCAGTTTTCACTTTGGCATACTTTAAATCCCGTACACGAATTTTATCTTTCCATGTATTTTTGTAATTGACAATGAACTGATAATATCGAACAATTCGTGTTCGTATAGTTCTGATAAGTGCACCGAATTGAAGAATTCCCCTGTTCAGCCGGCCCTTTTCACATGCCGCATTATATTCTACTTTAAGACTTTTACAGTAGTAATAAAAATGCTATTGAAAGACCCGGCCAGTTCCATATCGTTGTTTATACTGGGAAAGTTATTTCTTATCGCATCTTCAATGTTATTTTTTTTTCTTTTTCTACCAATGAACTCATTTACGAGATCCCATATTTTCCTTGAATTCCTTGGTAAAGAAAATTATTTAACGTGTTGAACATTGTATCAAACAAACAGCATGCTAACTATGTACCTTTTGCGGGTATACGGTTCATTTGAGAAGAAAATGGGTGGTTTTAATTTTTGGCGTCTGTTTCAACTCCAAGAATTTTTACGCTTGGTAGCCCGATCGATGTCTGCCGTACCGCCAAGTGCCACGAAGCGCTTTGTGCGACCGCCCTTCTGTTTAGTAAAATGGAAAGTCTTGACAAAGCTTTTCCATACTTTTTCAGTCCTCTGCCCGTTTGATAAGATCAGGAGCTTTATTCAGCTATTCCTCAGCATCAGAATGTGGCTGTCAATTGCCCTTTTTTCACGTTTAGAAACTAAAGGAATGAATAGAAGATTTCAGCCATTCCTGGAGTGAGAACGGGTGGAACGTTTTCATTCCGAGGAGTTAAAAGCAGTGGAATAGTTGGAATCTTTAATTCCCCGGAATAGAATTGGAATGGAATTCAGCTGCCCATTCCGCAACACTGGTGCCAGGTCGGAAAACCATTTGTTGCTACATCAACCTGCGCCACAGAAAACATTAATGATATGCAACCTTATTCTATTACAAAACTGATTTTTTCTTTTCTCTTTCGATAGCCCTTTCTTTTTCCTTGGTCTATATCCTTGTCTCCAGTTCTTACTATCCTCACTTTTTCTAGTTTTTTTTGTTATATTATATAAAACGTCTAGCGCAGATAGTTAAAAGTTTCGTACCTTGTGTTTCCACGTTCACGGAACTTCCATAATTCTTCGCCAAGTTTTTGCTGTATAGAGAATTGATATTTTTTTACGTGTTATTCAATGACACTATTTACTGTATTCTGCTTAAGCGACTGTCGGGATTAAAATATTAGAGCTTTAGTTTTTCTAAAAGCCACGGGAGCATTGCATTCAAAAGCATAAATACGTTACGCATATAGGTTTTTGTATGAAATGCTCATGGTGGCTTTTACCAAGTCGCCAAGTGAACAGATAAAAAATATTCTAAGGTGTTCGATATTTATAATAAAACTGAGGGGTAGAATTTAAAAGTTTCATGTTTCGAAGATTTAAGACATCAACTGGAAGCGTTTCACCGATAACTTTAGTGGGGAATGGAATTGGTGTTTAATTAAAAAGAAACAAGAAAACAACACTTATTTTCCAGAATATTTAGCGGGGAAATTCAGTGCTACGTGCTGTTCTGTCCGTCCCTATGTTTATTCTTTCTGTTTTATTTAACTTCACCAACGCGCTCACGTCGAACTTTCTATAATACTTTATTTAAAGTTTTTATTTTTAAACACTCCGACTGAACACATTCTGTGATAAAATTCTAGATAAAATTAAAAACATCTTTCTTTGACCCGCACCCCGTGTGGGCAAAGGGGGAGACAAAAAAATGGCAGAATACAGTAGGCACAGAGCGCGGCACTGTTAGCACGAACGAGCGATCGCCGGTTTTTCCATTTTTTCTTTTTGAAACCAAGGGATGTCATCCAAGTTGTTATTGTTACGGAAAGACCTCATTTAGTTCTATAATGTAAGCGATAGAAATTCGTGCTCGCTAATAGTATTTAAAAGTAAAATGCGAAAATGCGCCGTTGTCGTGTTCGCGCTAACAGTGTCACGATGTGTACGTTGGTGCCAACGTCACTGGCTGAACTCAGTTATGAGACTGCCATAAGAGCTGCTTCCACGGGCAGTGCCCCCATTTTCCCCAATGCCCGCCTCGTGTCGTTCAACTCGCTTCTGTTCATGGGTACAGTGCCCTCTATGGCAGTGGTTTTGAAATGAGGCCCCGCGGACCCATTGGGGTCCGCGAAGCATTCTAGGGGCCCCCGAAGCCACGCCTCATCAGTCAAGCCCGGCAATAATAGCTGTATTTTTCAGAATCAGAAGAAACGTTTCAATTTTCGGGTGAGTTTTCTCATGTGTGTGTCATTGAGAAACATCTATTTACACTGGCCCTTAGCTGTATTCAGTTATTGAATCAATATCCAAATTAACCTATAAGTTTCCCTTCTCCTCTTCCCGAAGGGGGTCCTCCGTCTTATCCGCCGATCCACAAGGGGTCCGCGAAACATCAGTGATTGAGAACTACTGCTCTATGGAATACACAGGTTTTGAAGCACAGCTTTTCGACGGCGCCTCACCGTAATTTATTACGGAAATACAGGAGCTGAAAACATTAATGAACAAGGCATAATATTAGTATAGACTGCAGAATATTGCAATTCAAGTAGTCACTTGACAGCATAGTGAAGATGCAGTAACAGTGGTCAAAGAGAGGGCCAAAAAACAGCGGCTTCCGGAACTAAGAGAAGGGGTAGTTCCTCTGTCCTTGCAAAAATTCGCGCTGTTCCATTATGAATCCATACCAACTCGCCCAGTTATCCTGTTTACTTAGTTAATGCAGTCCGCATGCTCAGGCACAGGAAGGACACAAAGCTTCATTGTTGGTGAGATTCACAGAGCAAAGACTGAGAAATTTCTCAACTCAGAACTGAGTGACTCTGGGAGATGAAGAAATACACATTAACGGGAACTTAAAGAGAAAGAGGACCTTACTATAAAACATTAAGAACTGCGCAAGAGAAGGGGCCGCTGTTAATCACATTCAAGATAAAAGAAACTTAAATAAAATTAAATGCCTATGAAAGAGCCGTTCCCCTCATTCAAAGAATGGCAAACATGCCTAAGGAGACCATCCTGGTGAATAGAAAATGGGGAAAGGGTAAAAACGTTTTCAGGTAAAATTAAGCTGCTGTTGTCCAAAAAATAGCTTCCTGAGAAGAGCTCATTTTAGTGAAATAAATAGGGAAGAAACAACTTGTGATACTTTCACGCTAGAGGGTCATCATGTCTACTACTTTGCCGAGTGGTAATAAAAAGTGGTGGAATAGTTATGTCTGTCACTGAGAACTGTTTATCAGATATACTTGAAATTTAATTGGAATGTGCAGACATACGTTGTATATATCTTTATAAATGTATGTTGTTACATCGTATGTACTGTATGCCACCTTGCTCAAACGCAAATATTTGGACAAAGGAAATATCAACTCTTTTTAGTACATTTAATAACACGAAATATTTTGATCACGCTGATATTAACATTGATGTTAGAAATGACCCTAAATGTGTAGTGCCGAGATAATTGGGAACTTTTTCTTCTTTTGAACTTGAAAATCTACAACATTGCTGTTTTAGAGAAGATTCTTAAAGCAACTAGATTAATATAACATGAAAAGATGATACAGTTGCCAGAATAAATAATCAGTATATATTGCAATAGTACTTAAAAAACAAGCGAACTGGTGATGATTCATGGTAATAAAACCCAAGACTCAGGAACACAGAAGGGGACGAACACAACACAACGTTGTATTGCCTTATGCACGGACGAGTGGGAACGCTTCTCGGTGCTTCTAAAGGATTAGTATTTATTTTTACACGGAGTGTAATAGATAAGTAGGACAGCGCGGGTTTGCCGAGTCAGTCTCGCCGTAGCGCGATACTCGAACATTCTATGCCGAATGTTCCAGATTCCGGGCCGGAAAATTGAGAAGAAATAGGTATGTTGTGGAGGATGCCGTACAGCTCTTGCCAGTAGCTGCATATGCTTTGCTCGCATATACTGTCACTTCAATATGTGTGTAATCTCGCTGCGTTAGTATAGCACCAAATCAATGTAGGCTTGTATCCAGTCATTCTTCTCGTCCTTAATGGTTCAAAATAACCCAGTGTGAAGGTATCTGACGCGAGACTCTTCAGAGAGTAAGAGACTCCAGTCGCTCAGTCCATCCCCGAGCTGCATTATGGGGGGGTCTCTCGTTCCGCGTTCGCTTCCTTCCGCTTTTTTTGACAGTCGCTGTGTACTGATGGTACAGAGTTGTTGTAGTCGGCGAGCCGTTCGATTTCCAAAACGTGGCCTACGTCCTTCAACGTTTGTTAATGCTTGAGCGTATGTGGCATAGGAGTGAAGTATGACATACCTCCGCAGGCGAGAAATTGTTGTTGAAATTATGATTTGGCTCTTCATTTCAAGCTTTCCGTTAGCAATGTTGCAAAGTGCATGATGCAAAGTGCATGAGAAAGTCTAAAGATTGAAAATGTCGTGTTGAGTACAGGCGCGAGATAGCACCGAGATTTTACTTTCGCCGTGTCGTATTACGACGTTGACGTCCCCAGCGCGCCTTTAATGGCGGTGCCGAAACTTGGCATTCATGAGGTTTTCTCGATGTGTGATCGGAAGATATCGTTGACTTTCTATCTTGCGTAATGAAGAAAGCCCTTATTGAGGGCGCCTTTACTAATGTCGGGCGACACAAAGTAAGTTCCCAAATCTGTTCACCGATTTGGCCTGCTACTGGTTGATATTATCGGTGACTGTTGCTTGAAGTTTAAAGGCCCGTTCACACTCTTGCGACCGAGTAAGACCGAGAGAGACCAGACCGGTTTTTAAGCCTCTTGCGACTTCTTAGGACCAGCTCCGCTGCATCGCATCCGGTCCTAAGAAGTCGCAAAAGGCTTAAAAACCGGTCTGGTCTCTCTCGGTCGAAGTCGGTCGCAAGAGTGTGAACGGGCCTTAAGGCTCTGAAATGGCGGAAGTGTGTGACCATTCTCTACCTGCTTGGGTGCTCTTTTGCGTCTTTCTGGAGTTCTTTCAATGATGCTGTGGTACACAAAGTTCACGAATATGACGTTAATTATGAACTTTCTTCTGACACCATTCTAGTGTTTTATTGGGTGTACATGAACAAGATTAAATATCGAGGTATGATTAAATGGTCATTACTCTGCAGTCTACACTCAGAGTTGTGTGAAGACTGTAGGCTGTAGACTAAACATCAAGGATTAGACTAAAAGGCCATTGCTCTACAGTCTACACACAGAGTGGCTAGAAACCCACCGTTGCTATCTGCGCATTGGTCGTCGGTTAAAGTAAACTACATGCTGTTCTTTCAATTATCTTCTCCTTATATAAATAAAACAAATTTTCATATTTAACACGTTGAAGTAAAAACTAATTTCAATTATGCTGTGTGTACTTAGACACCGGGAAGTCAATCAGCCTCAGAGTGTCTGGTGTCTCTGCTGTAGATGAGAAATCTAGCCAGTGCAGTGCGGCACTTAGTTTTGGGTCCTTAATGTGCATTACACATTAGTGTTAGAAATGGACGAGTGACGCGATGTATTCCTTGCACGAATAACTGAATTAACGCTGTTTTCAAATATCAACTATAGTATAATATCGTCTGAGGCTTAATATAAGTGAAATTTGAGGGAACAGTTAGAATATTATAAACCATGAACGTAGATACGAGACAAAACTTGGCATTTACAAGGGATCTGAATATAACTTTCGAAGCTAAAATGCAGGTTGACCGCGCGTTCTGAAGTCGCCGATCTTCTTTTAGTCCAACATAAAAACAATATGATACAATTCGCATTACTATTTTGCTTGTCCGCCTACCAAAAAAAAAAACAGCTTACGAGGTTGGGGACATTGAAGGTGAAAGATGTATTTCTAATATGTTCGCAGATGGCAGTTTCAAATATGTTTTATTCTGCATGCTTTATCTTTGCCAGAATATATGTCAGACGCTACTTTATGGCAGGCGTGGAGGCTAACCAACAGCCCAATAGGAGAAAATGCGTTGCAAATCTCTCGATAAAGTTTGCGTTTAAGTTTGAGTCAGTGGTATCAAATTTTACTTATTTAACTGGTCCTGAATTGTAACTCAACATTTTAGCAACTTCAGAGCTCGCCCTGTAAGCTCCTGTCTCTCAGGCGCAGGCAGTCTCTGTAGGTCAACCTCAAGTTCTAGGCGCCGAATACAGTAACTTTTTTTGCCCAGGAGTAGACATCTGCGGCACCGTGGCGAAGCACTTACACAACGTCGTCACAGGCACGTTACTGCGTGCTTAAATCTCAGACCAAACCAAGCTACACGTGGCCACGACAACGAGGTCAGTCAGGAGGGTGAAGTAGCAAGCAGCGTCTATACTCCATTATTTTTACGAGTGACCGCAGTGGGTGTTCCAGGGTCATACTAGCCACTCCAGCATGTTAGGTCTATCACGCGAGCGAGCCTAGCGCATCGCCTCCCCCCTCCCCCCCCCCCCCCCCCCTTCTTCTCTACTTCCCCCTCTTCCCTTCTCAAAAGGGCACATTACTTTTCTTTCTCCTTTTTTTGTGCGTAAACTTTCACGCTGCATTGAACTTGCTCTCATGACATGTAGCATCCGCGGTAATCCATGAACGATGAAGTGGAGGGCAAGCCCATCGTCCTCTTTTTTTATTTCAAGCTCGGGTACGATCTGCCGCCTCGCCAGGAACATAAGCTGAGTTTACATGAGTGCATCGACTCAAAATCGTTAGTGGAATGAAGCCGAAGTGTCAACGTTTCCATGGATGCACATCAAGTCCTACGCAAAAATGGCAACAGGCCGTGTCACATCTCAAAGCTAAAGCTGCACGGAGCGGTACCAGCCGTACCAAGTGACTACGCTTTCCGGTGCTTTTTCTTCGCGTACGGATGCTCTGTCGACGAGCGTAAAGATCGTGCCCGTTGTCCTCGATGCTGTGCGAAGTACAAGACGTGGAACATTTCAACTCAAGCACTTTATGCACCGGGCCGGGCCGTTCTGAAACAGAGTCGACGTGGGTGGGCTAACCATGGCCGGCTTGGTCGCTTGCAAGCGCTCGGAGGACGACGCCGCGGTCCGCCTCGCCAAACCAAAGCAACTTCGACCGGACTCTAAGATTCAGGGGCTCCGGCGCAGGCAAAAACTGCACCAAGGTAGGAGCTGTTCCTACGGCAGTACCAGCGAGTGCTTGGAGCTCCCGGCGCTGTTCCTGTTTGCGCCAGAGCCTCTAAGGACTCCGTCTGGGGCGCAAGTGGTGATTCGGAAAGCTTGGTCGGAGGCCGCTCTCACCAAGCTGCTCAGCTATTTTCCTCTCACTTATGATGGCATGGCAATAAAAGTTGGCTTTTCTTCTAGGGCGAAAAGTGGGATCGACCACACGGTACCGCTCTCCACCGCCGCCACCACGATGTTCTCAACTCTTTACACGCTCCTGCAACGAGCGCCTTCCGATAATCCTCCCCGCTCTGAAATTCAATGAGTCCGTTTACATGAGTTAAAGGAATGCGCATTCTCCATCTCGATCCACCTACGTCTAGTGACATCAATGCGATGGGCTTCCCTGTCGCATTATACCGTTTAGATGGCCACATTAAATGCGACAACTGGTGTCGATGCGACAGATGGCGAAGTCGCGTCCTTTTTGCGCGCTCTCGAGCGCTCTGTCCAGAGCGCTCAAGATTGGGGGGTGGAAAGAGAGTGCTGTGGCCTAATCGGCTGCTTCATCCGAGGGCGCTTCTCCCTCCCAGAGCTCTCTCTAGCACTCCGTCTGTAGTCGTCGGAGTGCTGAGCGGCGCAGGCGTCACGTGGTACTTGGACGGGGATCCCGTGGTTTTGTTGACGATATATCTGGCAGTGGTCTGTGGCGGTGCGCAAGGTCCGGCATGACGGCGATTGATATCTGGTTCTACAAAGTGCTTGTACTTTCGACGGTGCGAGGATTACAACGGACGGCACGACATTCGTTTGTGACCTTAACAGAAAAAATCGACGTGTGAAGCATTCCCAGTGCTTTCACGAGATCGTTTATCTCACGGCGTTGAATCTGCTAAACCAAACCGACGAAGAAACAGCTCGCAGACCTCGCCGCTGTTCTACCGGGTTTTGTGGTCGCTTCAAGACATTTTCCGGTTTGGTAAAAGTGCGTTCAAAGGTTTGTGTTTTAAAATAAAGCGAGAGCCGAATATAATGCACTGTGATTTGTGTCACATGGCAATATGTGCTAAATCCTGCTTGCACGATTGTTCGCCATGAGAAAAAATGAGGTTTATTAAACATTTTATATTTGCCTGCTCTGCCGTAACGCTTGACCGCTATCGCAGCGCGTTCATTGTCGAAAACGCGATGAGTTGACAACTCTTTCCAAGCATTGGCTTTCGTTCCGTTCTGCAAAAATCAATTCACATACTGCTGTTTTCTTCTTTTTTTCTCTCTTTTTGTAACATGTCGATGCGTAAAACAATTTACGTCACAACCGTTATTTCATCACGTTGCGAGCCTAAATTTTGCTCAATCGTCCACCGCACCTTATAAAATCTTTTTTTCTTTTTATGAATTACCAATGTCAAGAAGTTTTACTTCCGTGACTTGTCTGGGAACGTCAGAGCGCTCTGAACCCAGCAGCTGTGGTTGACTGAAAAGGATTTCGAGTACCTCTGGTGGCGAAATGGGGGCGCTCTGCTGAATCAATGTCAAAGAAGACAGGCGACCACTCGAATTCACCACAAGTCGCATTCATGTAAACGCGGCTATAAACATAGTGTTCCATTGGGGCTTCGGCAGAGCGGCTAACGACGCGGTGTTTTGACCCTCGCGCCGCTCCTTCTCGTTGGCCGTAAGTTACTGTCACGTTGGTGAGCACCACCGGGTGGGTTCATTACCCCTCACTGCGGCCACTATGTGAGCAGTCCTTTCCTTCTTCAAAAGGAGCTGCTTCACAAGCTGTTCCTAGTGGAGAGGGAACCTAAATCGAGTAGCCGTGCTCCGGTCTTCAAGATGCACTGGGTTTTCAAGATGAACAAACAAGCGCTTAACGCTTGTATATGGAGCTTCAGAATTCTGATTTTTTGACTGATTATAGTTGGTAAACATTCATAATCTAAAAATCGAACAGTTTAAACGCAATATTTTGTTTGTTGTTGCATTAGGTTCCTGTTCATCTCATTTTTTGTTTTGCTTTCTGGTTAGGTGATTGGTCTATGCTTGTGTATGCTGGATGCAAGAATGACATTTGAAAGTTGAAAATCCAAAAAAAATAAAGGAATGTACTATCGCGGACAATATGAGCTGAAACAGCGCTCCGGCCTGTGCGCGGTACTACCTGCGCCGCCTGTCGCACCGCTCCGTAAACACGGCGCACCCTGAGGCCGAGACAAATTCTCACTTGCGCTCACACTCTTAGAAAAAAGGGTACGGATAGTCCTCCCTTACGGGAGGAACGGTCTTGTAACCTATGTTCCTTTAGAAAGGGAGAAACCTTCGTCCCTGAAGCAGGTGAGCAAAGTTCCTCCGTCGCTTGCATCTCAATATGGCGGCCCCGAATCGAGCAAATCGAGCCCAATAAGGCTTAACGAGGACGCTACGTCTCTTGTACGGGACGAGAGCAGCAGCAAATGAAAGCGTAACACGATCTTTCCGAAAACAGTGTTTATTTCCGAAGCCAGATTCCCCCCACAGGTACAGAAACCTGCGTTTCGAAAGCAGTTACTCAGTCTTCTCGTCGACAGCACTGCGATGTTAAATGGAGACAACCGATACCGAGTTACTTCGTGCACTTTGCGTCTTACCTTTGGTGTTCCTCGAGTCATAATTCCTTCGTCAATCGCACATCACGGGCAAGGGCAAACTCACTCCGCGAAACCAAAAGCCGTTCTCGAAAGAACAAACTCGAAGCCGCTGTTTATCGCGTAGCGTGAAAGAAGGTTAAATCGCCAGCCACCAGATGGCGGGGTCAAGCAGAGTAATTGCAAGTAGCTAGGCTAGGTGGCGCTAGATACCGCCCAATTCATGTTCTACAAAAAATAATTTGCTTCTCTCAGGCCACTACTGCGCTTGAGGATCCTCTGCTATACACACATGACACCCATGACACCCATTACACGTATTACAAGCATCAGGTGAACATACATTAAGCACATGCACTGCACACACAAATATCAATACAACAGAACACCACACTAACCCGAACGCTACACCCGAGTTCTACGTTTCCGTCTTTTATACTGGTCGTTTTGAACGTGCGGAACTTTTCGGTGACTCCCTAAGCAATAAAAAACATTCCCAGCATGTTGATTTTTTCCCAGCAATGTCATACCTGTAAAAGTATTTTGAATGGCTCAGGGGATGAATCTCTTATTAAAAAGTAAACGCTCGATCACGCCGTAATTATTTGAAAGCAATAAATCAAACCGCTCCAATGCGGTTCGAAGCCATGAGTTTGTTTCCCCGCACGGCGCGTCGTAGCCTGTATTTCTATTGTAGTGTTTGTTTTTCTATTTCTGCTGTTCGCGCAAAGCTGCAATTGCCGTCTTGAATTAATCTCTGTAGAGCGGATATTCACTCAGCTGGAAGTGATGCTTCACGGGCTGAGAAATCGCTTTTCGATCAACTTGAATGCAGTCAAAGCCGCGACTTGTGGCAGGTGTTAAGTGTACGGAGCTACGCCGTGGAGAGCCCGAAAACTTCTAGCGCTCATCCTAGCGTGCCACTTGGAGGGCAGTTTCTCCAGGAACCGTAGTATATATTTAAACAGCAAAATAAATGGTAGCTTTTTTTTTTTCGATTTTACCTACTATTGTTTTTTAATGCTAAAATTCCACACTGTAAATATACGTACTTTCCGTCACAATTTCGTACTGTTGTCCTTGCCCCAGAGCGCAATCGCTCTCGGGGACAATACAACCAACAGTCACATTGGCCACTGTACGATAGGAGCTTATACTGCTCAGACCAGCGTTCCAACATGACTATCCGCACGTTGATCGATTGCACGTAATCCCTCAAGCGGTATTAAACTTTTTAATGTAAAGCAGAATGTCAAACTGCGACAACCCGCCCCCTCCGATCACGGCCCGACCAGCGGCATCAACGCCCGACCGTTTACGATCTCCTCTTGTTGTTACACCACTGATACGCGAACACACGGTCACATCGGCGATAATTCCAGTCTTCCGTTCACAACCCACAACACTGCCATCACGATGTTGCAGCTATGTTGCTGACACGCACAAACACAGAACCACGTTGAACGCCGGTTGCACTCGGCATCGGAAAACAGAACCGAACTCAGGGGGGAAGGCACCCAGGCAGCCGGCAGCAAAACCTGCCTTTCTTGGACACAGCGGACACAGTTCCTGCGGTTTCCATAACGTCGAAAACGTCGACACAGTTCCGCGTGCTTTCGCTACTGTAGTCTGTAGTGCAGCAGTGGCTGTAGCGGCTGTAGTTCCGTGGTTCCGTGCCGCGCGAGTCAAACAATCCGGAGACGGCCATCCCCCAGTGTACGTGGCACTGCTGGCACTGTTCCGGAACTTCGCTGTTTCTAGCGGCTTCGTTTGCTCGTTTGATAAAATTAGTGATAAAAACGTCAATGCAACCGAAATGTTCTGCACGTTTAGACTAGAAGACGGAATTACAGGCGGCCTTCGCTGCTGCTGAAGCTCAATCAACTCAGCAGCTATTTATTAAACAACGTGCGCGACCTGCTCGAAAAACGAAACCGAAAGACGATGAGTCGGGAGGGCGAAAGCTTTCACCCGTCTGCCTGGTGAAGGAGAAAAAAGTTTCGTTCCTCCCCTTTTCTCGTGTCCGCTTGGGGGCGCGTCGGTAGAAGGGAGGAAGGCGCGCCGTTGCTACTTTTTTCCTCCATTTTTTCTTAGAGTGCACTGCGCCACTGCGCTCTTCCGGCCGTCTGCTTGCTAAAATATTGGCCGACGGAACCACCATCCCGATGCGTGTGCCGTGCAGACCAATGTTCACGTTTCCAGCTAACAGGCGTTTTAGCGCATTTCAAGAAAGCGCTGAAGTGGAAAATGCGTTGTCACGCTCCTATCTCCTCGAGGAGCGCTGGTGAACGAAGCCGCCTTGGCCCCCAAAAGAAGCAAATCTGATTATCATCGAACAGGTTTGGAGGCGCATCAAGGTAGTCATGTCACGGCGCCCCCTCCTCCGCGCCACTGCCTACAAATTGTGGAAAGCAATGGGAGGTGAATATGAGCGGCTTCGGGCCGATCCAGACTTCGTGGCCGCGCTCTATGTTTTCTTACCAGACAGGATCAAAGCCGTAGTCGCGGGTCAGAGGAGAATGACGTGGAATTAACTTATTTTGTAAGTTTTAGTGCGCGTCAGAAACCCTTGAACCGGACTTCTGCCGATCGGAAGAAAGCTTGATGTTACAGTTGCAACACACTGTTTGACGCCGTTACCAGCGCATACTTTTGCGTGGTGCCTCCTTGATACCGATCTTCTTGTGTAGTGCAGTTGAACCCCCACGCCGACTATTAATATTTTGTACCTGACACTGTCCTCTGCGAATTTTCTTTCGATTAAATTCCAAGCCCCTTCTCCTGGCAAATATATGACTGTCGCACTTTATTAGGAATATCAATTTGTAAGCAAAAAAACTGGTGTCTTGTCAACAACTTGTTTTGGTTGAAACGATCACATGGGCCCACTAATAAAGAAATACTATTTTTAAACCTTTTCATACCAATCAAGGTTACAAAACCTTCTCAGTAACATGTATGCTTACCGTTTTTTTAAACATCTGTGATCAATGAAAAATAAAAAAAACGTAACCACCCAATTGCAGTCGGACTAAACCCGGTATACAGATTTTGGCCTATATTTTACGATGTCCTACTTTGTGCATGCACTTAGTCAAACAAAACCATCTTGCAACGTCTTTTAATGTGACTTATAGGATATAGGATACTTCAACATTTTTTCTTCACCAGCTATCGTTTTTTCGACGTGATTCTACGCGATAGAGTAAAGTAAATCAGTTCCAAAGGGGGGACAACAAGTGTAACCTTTTGAACCCCCCCCCCTTTCCCCCTCCACCTGCCGCCCTACCGCACACATGCCCGCTGTCGCGCCCGCCGCCTTGCTAGCAGACGGCCGGAAGAGCGCAGCGGCGCAGTGAGCGCAAGTGAGAATTTATCTCGGCCTCAGGGTGCGCCGCGTGTACGGAGCAAGGCGACAGGCGGCAGCGGCCGGAGCGCAGTTTCAGCTCATATTGTCCGCGATAGTACTGACGTTGTCTAGCTTTATACAAAGTTGGAGAAGACTAAAGTTATTATTTATGCCTATTTTTTAAAGCTGCCTCACATTTTTTTAATCACGAAGATTTCAAAGTTTTCACTCGTTTTTAGACAGTTTTTACGAAAAAACTCACCCTGAAAAAAAAACAGAGCAAGCATGAGTAAATGAACATTCGCTTGGTCAACTCGTAAACCCTCACGGCGTCTAAGGGACTCCAACATAACAGCATCTCATGAATTTCTCTATAATCAAATTTTAATATAGTAACCACACCACTTACTTTGTTAGCAGGAGAACAGCATCGTATCGTTCATATAATGTTTTGTTTACTTCCTGTTTAAGGCTATCAAGCGTAGCATACGCATCGAGGTATTTGGTACCTTGATAAGTTAGATATTTATACAAATCTCTTCTTAGTTTCTTCTGGAAGGTAGAGAAAGTTAGACCATAACGCATTATAGGGTACTAGGAAGGCAGAAGCTTATTCATATGAATACTTGTGGCTTATGCTATTTTAACAATTTTAAGGAATGCTTTTATAGTTTAAAAACGCCCCTTCATGTAAAGTTGTGATCTTTGTTCTGGAATCAGCCAGATAGCATATTTGAAAGGTTGTTTAGAAATTTACTAAGAAATCGTTTTATTAACCGAAACAAAAAAGTGCTAATATACAGTGCTCCTCAAGCTTAACGACGCCGGCTGGTTACTCAAATATTGATTTATTGCGAGCTGCTCCAAGCCAGATTTGTCACTAAATCAGCGGGAATGCATTCCTCAAGCTGGGATGCGATTGGAGAGTCAAAACTTTACCACGTAGTTTGACCGGTAGGTCCAGGAATGGGGCAGAACAAAACCTTCAAAAAGCTGTTTATGTATTTCCCGTTTGTAAGAATTTCTGCTATTTATACTTGTGCCTACAATTAACTAGTTAAGCGTCATATACAAATACGAAAAGTATGTATACATTTTGCAATACTTTCGGGTCTACATTTCCTATAATTTGCTATCGGCGAAACTTCAACCACGAGTTCAAGAAAGAGAAAACATAGATCTGCTTCTGTAAGGTTTTCAGTCCATATCTGTAAAAAACACACTCAAACCTCCCAAAATATGCTTTAGTGCCGGAATAGAATACGCATTTCGCAAAAAGTAACCTTGCTAGAAAAAACAATATTCAAATGCAAATACATCGCGAGGCTTGATTTTAGTTACGAGCTAACCTCCGAAAATGCTTCTGCTTTGAGTCCGTGATTCCAAATTAACCGCTTGTTTTCAAATTCAAAATTAGTCGCGAGAAGCAAATATTGCCTAGGTTTTTTTTTCGGGGATAATTCATTTTTATCATATGTGTCTCATTCAGATACTTAAAATGTCTTAAGGTATTTAGGACTATCATTTATGAATACATTTTTGTAAATTTTTTGTTACTTATGCATTAAAAAGCATAAATACCTCACGTTTATCTGTTAAATTCATCTAAATGGCATGTACGACATCATAAAATGCAGTGCAACTTCTACGGGTAAGTTCTGAGCAAGCTTTTATGGAAATGTTTCATTGAAGCTGGAAAAGCTCCCAAATATGTCGTCCGTTATTCCAGTGTATGTCGCGTTAGCGCCGCGTTAATCTCTCTCTTGATGAATGTTGTAGGACAAAATAAATGCCACCCCGAGTAAAAGTTAATCTGTTGGTCTGCTCATTTCGTGATTGCACTCTTTCTGATCTTTTTGATTTTATGATCAATGTGCTGAAAAGATGATAATCTAAGGTGGGCCCAGACTTTTATTTAGTGTCAATGTAAAATGTGCATAAATCACAATGTAAACGTGTTTATTTTTAGTGTTTAAAAGCAATAGAAGATTATATATTTTTATATGTAAATGAATACGAAATTCAAAACATTAAAAGTATCAAAGAAACGTCTATTATTTTTTCTGCATTTTATATCCTTACTATCACTGTGTATAAGACAAGCTTTAAAACGGCATCATACAGACCTTATGGGATATATAAAATTCCTAGTCAGTGTTTCCCGCTTTGTTCAAATAGGTTTATTAGCAGAGTTCATGTATTACTAGAGCTTTAACAAAATTAAAAGTTAAGGCGAAAACAGAAGACTTGGTATACGCCTAAATATTTAGTTACCACGCATAAAAGTTCGTAAAGAGCGAATTATAAATATAAAAGGCATCAGAAAATATTACTATGAGCGCATCTTACCTAAGTATATTTTTACAAACCTAAATATATATACCTTGATTTACAAGGAAATCAGTGCGAGCATCAATTGTAGAACCTGCCAATATGCTCCCAAGCTATTAAACGCGTATCATATGTGAAACGTGCGGCACATAAAGATTCTGGGGGCATGAGTTTACTTTTTAAGTTCAGTATTACACTTGTACATTTTATGTACGAGACGGGTCTGAGTGTAGACTTGGACCTGCCTCGTAAACAAAACAAATGCACTTTTGTTTAACTCGTACTTTATATAAATTCTGCATATCTTCATCTACGTTTTATCGCATCCCCTCCCATTTTAAGGAATCTCTCATATTGCAAACAAAGTCTCTAACATGTTTTAGACATTTTTTTTCCCATCAGCGTAGTCATTGAACAACATTCCAATTAGAACCTGTTTAATATATATATACTTTGGTTGTTTCCTACATGCTCCAACCTCGGCTTGATGAAAATTCTTCAAGCCACGTTTTAAGAATGAGACCTTGTGTTGTCATAAACGAGATCGACTGTTTACGTCAGCTTGCCGAGCTTTTAGTTTTAAACTGCACGACGCCAGCTTTCTCCGTGTCCCGCAAAAACAAAGATAGGGAACGTTGATTCTTCTGCAAAACTTCTCTCCGGTCCCAAAAGGCATAACATGGTCCCCTCCCGTTACCACGAGACTGCGTGTCTCCTTTTCAGAGAGTGCAGTTTTGGTACTGGGGTGATCTGGAAGAGCAATGTGCTATCACCAGTCGCTATAGGTCTAAAATCCCAAATCGTCTTTCTCCTCGTTTCTCCACAAAAATTTCCAAATTAAATAACGTGCGGTTCCTTGAGATCTGTTCGATCACAATTTTTTGCCATCTATCGGGAGCAGAAGTTGTGCTTTCGTAGCTTTCCGTAACGATTCTCTGAAAAACCAGTAATTCAAGGGCTTGGTTTGTGTGATGCAGCTCCGGAATCGCTCCCCATTTTATTATGAACACACTATCGTGTTTTGTATCATATACATATACATTTATCTACAATCACCACTCATTAATTTTAATGCGTAAACTTTAGCAGATTTGACGATTCATCTAACGAGTGATTTAATGTTTATAACTCAAAACCCTTTATCTCGAATTGCCTGCGGGCCATTTTTGTTTACTTCAACTTAAAGCAGATTACGAACCGTTAACTTGACGATTAAGAAATAGAGTTAGACTTTTTATGGCTATCTCAAGATGGGAAGAAACACTACTGCGCACGTGCGACTTTGAAATATATACTTGCAAGGAACTTGTGTGTGAATAAATTATACTTTCTTTCTGGATTTGCCTCTTATATCTCGTCGTGATTTATTTTTGACGAAAATTACAAGCGGAATACATGGTCACTCTTGTCAAGTTAGATATTGCACTATACATGTTTCTGGTGTTCATGCAGGACACAACCGGTACATTATACATAATACAAGTTGTGGTAACTTTAGTTAATATAGTCGGCTAAACCTTTGTAATGCATGCAATTTGAAGTAGAATGATGTCCTTACTCACCGACACAATTTTAACGGAACATAACTTTGTTTTCAATTTTGGATTGGTCATAGATAAATACCGTATGTTGACCTGAACCAAGAAGTGACGAAAAATAAATAGTTGAACTGTATTATCTCGCATTGCATGTCGCACGTGTAGTAACTAACGCATATTCGTGTATATTTATTTAAAGCGTTTAACATGATAACCACTTTCTTCTCCGTGTATGTTTGATAGCAGAATTCGGTTAGGGCGTATATATGTATTTGACTTTTGTGGTGGTCTGTTTTCTTTTTAATTATAACTTTGATGATGGTGATATATGTGCCATGCTTTGGTAGCACGAGAACAAAGAAGTCTGGCATTTCGGCCGGACGTACGACACGCTTCGAACAATGCTGGACTTTCTTTTCAACACCCGATTTACTCGGGATAAATCATACCAAATTGTCGACGACGATGGGATTATTGCTTTCCGTTAAAGAGCGAAGGAGTGGGGTGATGGTGCTGTCGGTGCCATGATTTGATAGCACGAGAATAATTGAAGTGTCTGGCATCTCTGCCGCACGTACTACAAGCTCGGAACGATGGTAGATTTTTTTCTTACGCCCGATTTACTCGGGATAATTAATAACAATAACCATTATTTGTTTTCCACTTTTTATCCCAAGCGAAGTGCGTGGAAGTATTATCAGTATGGAAATAAAATTCTTAACGCAGATGGTATTCACAAGTGCATAAATTACGCGATGTTGACACCAGGGACTAATTGTTCTTTCCAATGATGAAATGCTCATCAAAAGGTCGCTTGATGGCCGGAATATATTGTTTCTGAAAAGATTCATAGAAGTAACGCAATCTAAACTCAATCGTAAATATTTCTGTTCAATACGCAATTGTTAAGATTAATTGAATTAGTTTACTCGTTAAAAAAATTTTGTCTTATATCGATGGTTATTGTCGGATATAATTTTGTCCCTGTAAATTCTCCTTTTAGTTCCCGCTCTTAATGGGCACTTGAATCATCTGGGTACGGCAGCGCTCCTATGGACATCAACATGCATTCGCAGGTTCTTAAAAGAGGGCAGGTATGAACAGCGTTTCTTCATGTCAGAAAGAGAGGATGGGGTGAGAAACGTAACATCCAAATTAAGTCTAGAATATACAACTCTTTTGTGTGCAGCGACACAAGTGAGCTTGTGTGATACGTTCTAAAGTGTGGTAGCAATATAAATGCCCGAATAACCGCTAAACAAGTAACAGTTATATTTTGTACGCGGTGTAACAGAGCTAAGTGTCATTGCAAAAGTCGTTTTCAAACGACTAAAACGTCAATGAAAGCTGAAACAGAGGAAACAGCTTAGAAAGAAAGAATAAATGATACGGACAGGCAAACACTTTTATAAAGGCCCTGTCAGACTGAGGCAACAGTTGGACAACTCTATTCGGCAACACGAGGAAATCGTGTTGCGGCGACCCTTTCACATCGCGGCAACCACAACAGTCGGGCAACATGTTGCTGCCTCCTGGTAACCGAGTTGGCTGATTTGTTTTCCGACCACCCTGTCACACCTCGCTTACGGTGGGGACAACACGGTAAACACTCCGCCATCTTAATTGTTTACCTTAGTTCATGTGCGGCGCGGCGGCGCTGGAAATGTGACTGTAGAAAGTGCTAGTGCTTTCAAAGTGTCGGAAATGACCATGGTACGGCATCAACAAGTGACTGTGATTAGAAAACTTGGCACCGCGAAGTATTTTTCACTCTTTATTTTATCCGGATGTTCTTCATTCGCTGACGAAGCAGATGGCCCTAACCGAGGAAAGGGGAATCGCTGATATAAGTTCGGGATTTACGCCACCGTATGAAATGTTTCTGTCCTGTTCACTCTTCCGTTCAATTCCTATTTCTTCTGTAAAATTTAGTTAGTACTGGCAGTACCCCAAAGCTTCTTTTGTAGCGTCATGTTGAGCTGAACTGACAGTGCTTGAAAACTGCGACACGGACAAGATCGACCTGGATAACAGTCGGTGGAATAAATATTTTTTCAACGCTTTCTATTTGCCTACCGCCTGCTATGCGATCGCTTCATTCCCCAAAACGTCCTGAGTATTTTTGAAACAAATCAAGTGTCTGCAGTGGCTGTTTCCAAGTTCCAAGCATCGACAATCATCATCAGAGTGGTCGTTTTAATGCTTAGATTTATTAATCTTCGCTTTCCTGGTTTATTTTTATTATACTTTATCAGCGGGTGAGCAGACATGCCATTTTATTTCACTAGCAGGAATGTGACCTGGTCTGTCGGCAGTTCTGATTTGAACACCAATCTTGATGTTCACCACTGTAGCTATGGCCATTTCGACAATCACTTTTCGTTATTACGCAGTAAAAACATTCATCACATTATTTTAGCTGCACGCCTGCCTTAAATATCGTTACAGAAACTTTTCCAAGCATTTATGTGAGTAAGACGCTTTGATGGGGAACTAGCTCTGCCATCGAAGCTATTTGTGTCCTCGTGTTGCCGGCTCGAAATTCGCTCAGACAGCGTTCAGGGCAACACCCGTTGTCCAACAGAAGTTCCTGCTGTTATTGTTGTCAAAAGCTGTCATACCGAGACAATATTTTCGTTGCCGTCCATGTTGTGCTGCTGTTGCCGCGATGTGACAGGTTTGTCGGGCAACACGGGGAGCGAGCAACAAGCTGCCCGACTGTTGGACAACGTGTTGTGTTGCTGTTTCCGTCGTGTTGCCTCAGTGTGACAGGGCCTTACGGAAATACATATTCCCGAGAGCTGAAAGCATACAAAAAAGGTAATTTGCTTTCTAGGAGCTTCAGCGCAACAAAACATGCGAAATGTAATTGACAATAGTGTCACGGGTGGTGACCAATAAATAAGAAATAAACAGGAAGAAATAAACGTTTAATGTGGCGAACTTGTGCCAAAAAAATGAAAGGGGTACAAAAGATAATAACAGAGCGTCGCGGGCGTCGAAGTCGGCGTGACAGCAGAGTCGAACGCTGGGACCAGACTGACTCCGGCTTGCCCACGGAGCCGCTTTTGTACACACGTTGGCTTCTGGAGCACTCGACGTAGAAGGTTCGACGCGTAGAACATTCTGACCTCGAATCAGCTAGACGGTTCTCGATTTCACCAGAACATCACATTACAGTGTCAACGAAAATGCATCCGCGGCCAGGAATCGAACCCTGGCCCTTCGCGTGGGAGGCAAGCGCGATAACCGTTAGACTACGGCCGCGCTGCCTACTTGGCGCGCGGCATTACTCCCCCCTTAAAAAGTGCATCGCCCCGATGCATCGCAAAACAAAACAAAGCACATAAAAAGAACGGCAAACAAAAGAGTCACTTGAAACACATAAGATCCACAGTCCTATCGAGCGTAGTACGGCTTCAGACGCACGACGTGGTCGACTTCAGGTCGGTGTGGGCGGCGTGATGATGTTCTTGTTCCGTCGGGCATCACCTCGTAGTTCAGCTCGCCGAGGCGACGAAGTATTTTGTATGGTCCAAAGTCTGTTTCAGTAGTTTCTCACTGAGGCCGCGGCGACGGATGGGCGTCCACACCCACACCCTGTCTCCGGGCTGGAAGTGAAGGTTCCTGCGACGAAGGTTGTAGCGGCCCGCGTCGACGCGTTTCTGGTCTTGGATCATGAGTCGGGCGAGCTGGCGGACTTCTTCGGCGCGTTGAGCAACCGCCTGGGCGTCGTCGCTCTCATTATCAGGTGGCTTATAAGGCAGCATTGCGTCCAGCATGGTCGTTACCTTCCGACCATGTACCAGCTGGAAAGGGGTGAATCCAGTGGTCTCCTGAACCGCCGTATTGTAGGCGAACGTGACGTAGGGCAACACCTCGTCCCACGTATTGTGCTCTACGTCGACGTACATAAAGACCATATCGGCGATTGTCTCGTTGAGTCGCTCGGTCAGCCCGTTGGTCCGCGGGTGGTATGCAGTGGTTCGACGATGGCCGGTGCCACTGAGACGAAGGATCGCTTGCGTCAGCTGGGCCATGAACGAAGATCCGCGATCAGTAATCAGAACTTCGGGAGCGCCGTGCCGGAGGACGATGGACTCGATGAAAAACTTGGCTACTTCCACAGCAGTCCCTGAAGGAAGAGCTTTCTTTTCGGCGTACCGCGTGATATAATCTGTGGGACGATGATCCAGCGGTTCCCCGAACTCGAAGGCGGAAAAGGACCAAGTAGATCCATTCCGGTCTGCTGGAAGGATGTAGTTGGAGGAGAAATGGGCTGCAGAAGTCCGGCCGGCCTCGTCGGCGGTTTCTTGCGTCGCTGGCACTCGTGGCATGATCGTGTCTATAGGTGGACGGTCTCGGGGAGCTTCGGCCAGTAATACTTTTCACGAATACGGGCCAGTGTTCGGCTGTAACCAAGGTGTCCGGATGTCGGGTCGTCGTGGCAGGCTTGGAAGATCTCCACTCGAAGGTCACTCGGGATTACCAGCAACCACGGTGTGTTGTTGTCGCCGAAGTTCTCTTTGTAGAGTACACCTTGTCGGATGGCGAAGCTCGGCAGTACTCGTGAGAAGACACGTGGCACGGTACTCCTGCGCCCTTCCAGGTGCTCGATTAATGCGCGCAGCTCAGGATCGTCCCGTTGACGTCGTGCCATATCGTCGGTGTTCACTGCTCTTAGGAAGCGTTCGTCGTCATTGTCGTCGCTGCAGCCGGAAGGGGTTTCGACGGGGGCTCTGGACAGGCAGTCGGCGTCGCTGTGCTTGCGGCCTGACTTATAGACCACTGTCATGTTGAACTCTTGTAGTCGAAGACTCCATCGAGCGAGGCGTCCTGACGGGTCCTTCAGCTTCGCAAGCCAGCAGAGCGAGTGATGGTCCGTGACTACACGGAACGGGCTCCCGTACAAGTACGGACGAAACTTCGTTATTGCCCAGACGACCGCAAGGCATTCTTTCTCAGTTGTGGAGTAATTTTTCTCCGCCTTGGACAATGTCCGACTTGCGTAGGCGATGACTCGCTCGATGCCTTCTTGCACTTGGACTAGTACTGCGCCCAGTCCCGCGTTACTTGCGTCCGTCTGAATTTGTGTTTCCGCATCCTGGTCGAAATGTCCAAGCACAGGAGGAGTCTGGAGTTGTTGTTTCAGTTCGTCGAATGCCTGCTGTTGCTCCTCGGCCCATTCGAACTTCTCGGCGTCCTTCGTGAGATTCGTGAGTGGTGCGGATATCCTTGCGAAATCCCGAACGAAGCGTCGATAATAGGCACAAAGTCCAAGGAATCTTCGCACGGCCTTCTTATCTGTCGGCGCTGGAAATGCCGCGACGGC
Organism: Ixodes scapularis; assembly: GCF_016920785.2. Lineage (NCBI taxonomy): Eukaryota > Metazoa > Arthropoda > Arachnida > Ixodida > Ixodidae > Ixodes > Ixodes scapularis. The sequence continues at coordinate 136,189,082 of NW_024609879.1, read as the reverse complement.
GCGAGTCTTCTCGGGGTCTGGGCGGATGCCTTCGTTACAAACCACGTGGCCAAGGAACTTCAGTTCATCATAGGCGAACCAGCACTTTGACGGCTTGAGTGTGCGTCCGGCGGTCTGAATGGCTTGAAGAACAGAACGGAGTCGTCTCAAGTGCTCGTCAAAGTCAGCTGAAAATACTACGACGTCGTCAAGGTAGACGAGACAACTATGCCACTTCAGCCCTGCCAGTACGGTGTCCATGACACGCTGGAAAGTTGCTGGCGCCGTGCATAGTCCGAAGGGCATCACCTTGAACTCGTACAGTCCATCCGGCGTGACGAAGGCTGTCTTCTCTCGGTCCCGTTCGTCGACCTCGATTTGCCAGTAGCCGCTCTTCAGGTCCATCGATGAAAAGTATCGAGAGTGGCGCAGCCGGTCTATAGTGTCGTCGATGCGGGGGAGTGGGTAGACGTCTTTCTTCGTAACCGTGTTGAGCTGCCGGTAGTCCACGCAGAACCGAAGAGTTCCGTCCTTCTTCTTAACCAGCACGACTGGAGAGGCCCATGGACTGCTTGAAGGTTGGATTATGTCGTCATTCAGCATCTCTTGAACTTGCTGATGGATCACCTCCCTTTCCTTAGCGGAGACTCTGTACGGCGATCGATGCACAGGGCGCGCGTCGTCCTCGGTAACGATGCGGTGCTTGGCAACCGAGATCTGGCGCACCTTCGACGACGTCGCAAAGCAGTCGCGGTATTCGGCGAGGAGGTTAACCAGCTGCCGCCGTTTAGGGTCCGGAAGCTTAGGGTTAATGACGAGCTGCGCTGGCGACGTACTGTCTTGCTGGGGCGGCGAGGATTCGTCAGTAATCGCGGTGATTTCGGTGGGGTTTCGGAGTTTCTCGACGTGGCCCACGGCTGCACCTTTCGTGAGGTGTTGCGTTTCGTTTCGGAAGTTTGTCACGAGGGCCAGAGTCCGCCCATCCTGAAGTTCAGCTACTCCCCTTGCGACGCCTACGCCTCTTCCCAGGAGCAGATGGAGGCTTCCCTCGAGAAGAACTTTGCCACAGGAAGCTTCATCGATCCCGACAAGTACGAAAACACTCGACCGCGATGGTAGGTTTACGTGGTTTGCGAGGACTCGGACCGTGGGTGACGTCGCTTGGGGTTCCTCCGCTGGTGGAGCAGGTTTTTGTAGCGTCAGCCGGTTTGTTCCGAGGTCGATGACGGTGCCATACTCGCAGAGAAAGTCCATTCCCAGGATAACGTCCCTCGAACAGTCTTGCAGAACGACGAACTTGACAGGGCACGTTTCACCGTGGATCTCGACGCGAGCAGTGCATCTCCTGACTGGTGTGATGAGATGTCCTCCGGCGGTTCGTATTTGGGGTCCTTCCCACGGCGTCCTGACTTTTCGAAGGCGGCGGGAGAGCCTCCCACTCAAGACTGAGTAGTCTGCTCCGGTGTCCACGAGTGCCGATGCGTCGTGGCCGTCGATGACGACGTTTAGGTTGTTGGACACCGTTGCAGGCGCGTCGTCGCGATGCGTGGCGTCGGGAGAGTGGGAGCGCTCCGGCGTTGTTGGAGGCTCTTTATTCGGGTCGTCTTCGGCAACGGCACCTCCAGGCGTTGCCGCACTTAGTTTTCCCGACGAGATATGGGGGACAGGCTGTCACGGCGCGACCGACGGAAAGGCGACGCGGAGCGTCGGGGGGATGGAGAACGGGAACCTCGTGGTGCGGTGGGCGCTGGTGACGGAGGGCGACGGAGGTATTCCTCGATGTCCCTCGGTCATTCTCCAACACGAGGTCGACGGTCGTTTGGAGCGAATCTTCGCAGGCCGAGCTGGCGGTAGGGGCACCTCCGGTAAACGTGGTCAGCCTCCCCGCAGTGGAAGCAGACCGGGCGTCCGTCATCCGTGCGCCACACGTCGGTCTTTTGAAGTCCACGCTGCTTTTAGCGCGGCGCGTACTGCGGCGAAGAGACTTCTCGTCGGGGTGCAGATGGGTACTGCCGAGCAATAGGAGACTGCGGACGACGAACAACGGCGGCATAGGTCACTATGGTGGTTCCGGTGAGGCGTCTGCGAGAACATATGGCTGGAGCGCTTGCTGGACCTCTTCTCGAACAATCTCGGCGATCGAGAGTGAAGCTGGACGTTCGGCGGCAGGTATCAGCTTCTTCAGTTCTTCACGGACGATGTCCCGGACTATTTCTCGGATCCCCGGAATATTGGGGCTGAGGGCGCAGCTTGACAACGTGGGTGCAGCGACGGCAGGAGCTCGATGGAAGTGAGCGGCTCGTGCTTGCAGGGCCCGTTCAATGTTGGTCGCCTCTGTTACAAACGTTTCGACGGTGGTCGGCGGGTTGCGGACGAGGCCTCCGAAGATGTCATCTCGTACGCCTCGCATCAGGATCCGCAACTTCTTTTCGTCGGTGGCTTGAGGGTCGGCGCGAGTGACCAGGCGCAGGACATCCTCGACGAAACTGGTGATGGTCTCGTTTGCGTTCTGGGTTCTCATTCGAAGAAGGTCCTCGGCCCTCTCCCGTCGATACTGGTTAGTGAAAGTTCGCCTCAACTCATTCTTGCAGGCGGTCCACGAGATCAACGAAGTCTCCCGATTCTCGAACCAGTGCCTGGCCGTTCCTTCGAGCGCGAAGTAAAAATTCTGCAGGCACTGGTCGTCCGTCCATCGGTAGTGCTGGGCCACCCGCTCGTACTGTTGAAGCCAGTTCTCGACGTCTTCTTGGGCGTCCCCGTGGAATGGCGTCGGAGTACGGGGTGCGACGGGCAGGTAGATGAAGGCAGGAGCGGCCGGGGTCTGCGACTGGTTGGCCATCGTCGTCTTTTTCGGCTTGGGCTTGTCCAGTAACGAACCGTATTCAGGATCCTCTCCCTTGATGCGCCGGCTGGTCCGGGTTTCGGGTTCCGCGGGGACTGGTCCCCTCACTGGGCTTGGAACTGGACTTGCACTGCGGGCACTTGGAGGGGAACGCTGCACGGGCATGCGGTACCCCGCACGTCCACCAAAATGTCACGGGTGGTGACCAATAAATAAGAAATAAACAGGAAGAAATAAACGTTTAATGTGGCGAACTTGTGCCAAAAAAAATGAAAGGGGTACAAAAGATAATAACAGAGCGTCGCGGGCGTCGAAGTCGTCGTGACAGCAGAGTCGAACGCTGGGACCAGACTGACTCCGGCTTGCCCGCGGAGCCGCTTTTGTACACACGTTGGCTTCTGGAACATTCGACGTAGAGGGTTTGACGCGTAGAACATTCTGACCTCGAATCAGCTAGACGGTTCTCGATTTCACCAGAACATCACATTACAGTGTCAACAAAAATGCATCCGCGGCCAGGAATCGAACCCTGGCCCTTCGCGTGGGAGGCAAGCGGGATAACCGTTAGGCTACGGCCGCGCTGCCTACTTGGCGCGCGGCAATAGAAAGACACCATGCTGCATATGCGCCTTGTACAAAGCAATGAGTTCGGAGACTGCATGAATGTTCATTCCTTCGCTTAGACCAGATGCGATGGTGCTCTGACAGGCTGCATTGCTTTATAAAACAAACTTTTCTTCCACAATCGCTTAGCTTTTATAATGCGTGAACTTTAAAGCAGCATGGTGGTTACTTTGGCCAGTTGTTTATGGTCTTAAAAGGTAAAAAAGCGCCTGAAACAACATTACCATGGTGAGTGCGAAACGAATTACTGTTGCGAGTGAGCCGTGTGTTTGCCTTACTTTGTTTTCTTCCTTATTGTTTTCGGCGCTTTTGTACCTTTTGATACTGTAAACCAGAACGATCACCGTACAGGTAAAGGTAGAGAAGTAAGCACACCATAAGTGTAGAGTAATGGTACCCAACGTATTTCTCCACTGATTATAAAGGACATCGCAAGGTCAGTATCGAAGTGAACTAATCGTATAATTAGATTTAATGTATGCTGGCAAGTTTTTCCCCAACGTTTGAAATTTTAGCATCTTGCCAGATATAATTGGCTGAAAACCAAACATTACAACATAAGCATTGACAATCCGTTCAACGTAGCGCGGGTAGAAAGTGTATGGCAGAAGTACTTACAGAAGCCATAAGTACGCCTGCGTAAAGTGTCACTTTTAGGGGTCTTTTTAGTTTCTTGTACCTCGTAGTATCCACCAACATCATTATTTCAGGCCTCACCGTGACGGGAACTAGCGCGGGTTGGAAATATTGCTTTTAATGGTGTTTTTTTTAATATGCGAACGATTGACTGATAAACATGCCAGTCAAGTAAAGTGCCAAGTCTTATTGGCCACATGCACTTTACCTATTATACTCGTCTCCTTGATGAGTTGATCTGGCTGAAGTGGTGGAACTTCAAGATCTACGCAGTGTTTATCAATAATGGTTTAGAATATTAGACACTATATGAAGAATATTTCTGAATCGGCCTAAACCTTATACAGTTTAGAGGCAAAGGTAGCGATAAAGTTTATTTCTATTCGTTTTTCGTTTTAGTTCTCACTTCTCACTAGAAAATGAGATGTATATACAGGCTCCAATTTCATTTTTCTTCCATGTTCATAATAAAAAAAAAATCTGAGAGTGCATATATGCCTGAGCGTATACCTTGAAAATTAAATTACAACCCAAACCATAGCAGTGTTGTGCTTTGATAACAAATAGGGATTAAAAAAAAAGAAAATACAAGAATGCACATAAACAAAATTATATATTAATTTCTAAAGCTCCCACTCATTACAGAAGCTGAAATGAAGGACCAACAGTAAAAACTAAGACATCCAATTCCTACTTAAAGCAGATCTCTTATAACAAATCTCTTACAATCTCTTATAACAGGGGGACATTCTATGGTTAAAAATTCTTTACTATAAGTCGGTTAATTAATTGAAATTCAATAAATTAACTTTTTAATTAGAGAAAATACACATATGGTTCAGGTTAAAAACTTACTGAGCGTCATCGAAAACCATTAAATCAACTCTTTTTAGAACGACTTGAAGCCCATGGGAAAGTTGGCGGCGCACCAAAGTTATCACTCGTGCAGCAGGCGCAAAGCTAGCAGTGGCGAAACGCAGATGACTAGATTATAAACGCGTTCCGCCACTGCTAGCTTTGCGCCTACTGCATGAGTGGTAACTTGGGGGCGCACCCAAATTTTCCACGAGCTTCAAGTCGTTCTAAAAAGAGTTGATTTAGTGGTTTTCGATGACGCACAGTAAGTTTTTAACCTGAACCATATGTCTACTTTCCGTTATTAAAAAGTTAAATAACGAATCTTATGTAATTATCGGACTTATCGCAGAGATTAGCCACCACATAATGTCCGCCTAGCCACATAACTCACCGGCACAAACCCCATAAGTTTAACTTTCACCGGATTCTTAAATAAATCTGTAAAGCTTAAAAAAACGCCCTTTATATATATATATCCGTATACAGTAAAGGCCAGTTGCTAATTCAGGTTCATTTTCTTGTAAGGGAACTCGCTCCTCCTCTCTTTTTCATATAAAATTATTTAATTCTATTCTGATCAAATATAATTGGTTCGAAACCTCTTCTACACTGTGTGGCACAAATATAGAGATAATTTAGTTTTTTTCTTAAATTTTGTTCTTTCTTTTTTATATTGAATCCTGTATATTCAGGGTGTTTCTTTTAAGCCGTAAAAATACACTTGAGCTGTTTGGGCAGGCGAGTTATACCGCCAGGGGGCGATAATATAAAAGGCTAATTGTAGCGATCAGTCGGCTGATTAATAAAATGTGTTAATGAACTTCTTAGTGAAAATAGATATCTCGCTGAAATTAGAAACATCTGAGAGCCGTCAAAAATCATTAAATCAAGTCGTATAAATAATTTAGCACGTGGCAAGCGTAGTGGTGAGCTGAAGGTACTACTCGTGCAACAGGTACAAGGCTGGGGCTATGATAGAAGACGACCAAATCGCTCGGGGTCGTTATCGCATCGGTAGCCCTGCACCTCCTGCACGAGTGATAACTTAAGCGCACTACTGCGCTTCGGACGCGCTCGAAGTCTTTCTAATATACTAATTTATTGGTTTTTGATGGCGCTCAGCAAGTTTATGATTGAAGCCATTTGGCTATTTTTACTAATTAAGAAGTTAATAACCATTTTTAGTCAAATAGCCGACTGATCCTTACGATTAGCCCTCTATATTATGCTCCCTGGCCGTATAACTCACCTGTACGAAACTGCATAAATGTCGCTTTCACGGCGTTTTTTTAAACAAGTATGTTAATCTTATAAAAATCAAAGACACCCTGTGTAAAACTATAACAGCTATACCTCAGGTTAAACATAGAGGACAGACATATAATCTCAAGTTTCGATTTTCTATTCACCTATAATTATGAGCACATAAATCGAAATCGGACATAACCACTAACATTAAAATTACGGAATGATTTACTCACAATCGTCCTGTGTATTTGAAAAGTCCTCATCAACACCAAAAATTTCGTGTGCAATGTGTCCGGCACTAGAACGCTTTATAATATTAACTGGTCTTATACGTAGGGAATCGCGGAGAATTCCATGCTGTGAATGGGAGAGAAGCAGTAATTTACTTTATGAAACTAGTAGATACATAGCATTAGTGGGCAGTGTTTTTACACATAGCCTTTTGGTCATTTTGCGTCATGTGATGCAGTAAGCCAGATAAACGCGAAGCCCTAAAAAAGATCCCTCCATTTTTCCGGAAGTAAAAATTAGTGGTTATTTATAAGTTTCTACATTGTAAACAATAGATACGCCATGCACCTATAAGCCATCTAGCATTGATTTACGGTTTTCGCTTTCAATACTTATAATGTCATAATTGCGCTATGTTTTTTTCAGTAACTTGTCTTTTATCAGAAAAGTTTCCTTTGCCAAGAATGGGTACATGACTGTCTTGCTTGAATGAATGAAATAAGGATTACTCGTAGGCGAGCTGGTGAATGATCACAGTGAAAAAACAGTGCGAGGAAGGGCGCCGAGCAAGCAGAGAGAGCGGTGGTAGATTTCAGCGCACTAAGAGGCACAATGCCGAAGCTTGGGGGGCCCCGAGTGAAAGGGCGTAAATACCTCGGAGTGGACCTCGCACCCTCGCCCCTGGACTCCCTTCCAGGCGGCGCATCCTGTACCGCAAGCCACGCGCTCCTCTGTTCTCATTTCATTTTTTCCCGATAGTTCATTGGTGTTTTCAGTGGTTCTGTTTAGGCAAATGATGAGTTTCAAGAATGCCATTCAAAGTTTCATAAATTCATGACTGTTCTGAAACGTAGTGCCATCTGCCTTTTGCTGCCCAGATTTGACAGTTTGACCAGCTTTCGCTTCTGAAGAAACGCGCACCTCGGCGGGTTGTCAGTTTTGAGTGTACGGAACGGGACCGCATAGGAGAATCGAGCGGCCGTAGTAATTGGAGAGCGGGCACTTTCTAAACTTACTGTTATGCAAAGAAAAGGGCGTTATTGTTATAGAAATTTGGGAAACTAAATTCGTATAATTAATAATATCTAAAGTAATACCGATGTAGATGACGAGTGAAGTTTAGGTCCCTGCTAAATTAACACTCAATATCTGCTGCGTCTTTACTTTTTTGTGCTTGTGTTCGTTATCATCTGAGATTTTTGGATGCTACTGTCATGTATAAAGTCCTATTTTACAAATTAATAAAGTTAGGCATTTTACGGCAATCACAAACCTTTCAGATTGCAATTCTTTCTTATGGTAATTTTAGTGTTTTCTTGTCAGCATCGTGCTGAGATAAACTATTTTAATACATTGTTCTAGAATAGCATAATTACCCTTGCGTCAGCACTGGGTATACGATGCACTGAAGCCCTCAGTGAAACGGTGCAGAGCGGTTTAAACTAGTAACTTAAATATAATGAAGCTCAAGCGCATACGCTGCATACGCGAGCCTGCAGTTGCAGGGCCATCTAAATGCGTCCTCGAAAACTGCTTCGAGCAATCCAAATCCAGAATTGGGTCGGGCCAATCTGATGCCGCGAATCCCAACACTACCTTAATGCTGCGCATCTCTCTCCCGGGTGGCGGCTCAAAATAGACCTTTTTTTTTTTCTTGTTTTGTTTAATTTACTATTACAGGTATGTATCTCGTTTTTCTTAATCTGAAAGTCTAGCGCTCTCTAGCGCGCGAAGAGAGCAACGAGAGGGTCACGTAGAGTGACGCTATGTACGCACGCAAACATCGATAGCGAGCGTACGTTCGCACAGCTCGCTGCGCGGCGTGCGTATGCCGTATAAAGAACGTGGAGCATGCAGCACTTTCGCAAACACACAGTCCGTCCGTTTGCTCCTATACGCAATACTAAAACTCTGTCATACTCGCACGCTGTTCACAATAACAACGCGTGGGTAGCAACGGAAGCATCATAAAAGCTTCAATTATTCCGCACAGATTGAATAAAATAAAAACACTGAAGTTTTTTTTTATAAATATTGTGTGAAAAACTAATATATATATATATATATATATATATGGAAAAAAGAAAACACCATATTTATTTTATTGCTTTGATTTGCAAGGATTATATTTAGGATTTTTTTCTACTCACCGTTTTAGTTTCATTCACTTTTCTATAAAGAAATATTAGCGATTTTCGAAACTAAGTTTCAGAATTTTTGCTGCTTCCTGCATTTCGTCTTGAAGAATGGTTAGGCTTAGCTTAATTATGTAGTACTACTTTTCACGAATGCACATTGAAAATATCCCAAGGAAATATTTCGTCATTACCACACGCAGTCCATGAACTCTTTCAACAGATACGGCCGCCCTTTGGTCCGTGTCATGATATACCATTTTGTTAAGCTCCGTTCCGTTCATCTGAAACGAGGAATAAGATATAATTCAACTATATGTTCTTCCGACTTCTTTAGATTTTATGCAGCAAGATAAAAAAAAAACTCTCACATTATGTATCACCGGGTTTCCCCCTTCGTCATACTGCAACAAAAACGTCTCCGGAAAAATATCCGCTGGTTCCAGTGATAGAGTAATCTCTTCATTGATAAACAGCGTTAGCTGATTGCCGTAATTTCGAGCCTCTATTACACGTGGGTACACAAGCCTTCTTCTCCGGAATCCTAAGAGTGAAAAAAAAAACATTAATTGAACAATAAGGCCTGTGCCGAACACCGTCAAGCAGCATTCTTGATACGAGCTGAGCTGAACTCACGTCGAACACTGATGCAGCTTTTGCTTCCAAAACATGCTCAGCGTGTGTGCCCGAGTAATGGCTTACTCAGATAATTCACTCACTCGCAACTAGATGAGATGAGCATCTGAAAATGTTCTGTATTTGTTCTACTGTAGGCTGGGCGCCGATAAAAAAAATTGCACAAAGTACAGCTGGAAGGCTTACTTGGAAGTTAGTTTCGTTAATTTTTAGTTCCTAATCCTTCTTGAGCATGACTGAAATTCATGCGGCACCGCTTAGTACCATGCACAAAATGAGATTTTTAAAACCCGAGTTAGTGCACAATATGAACCAATTTCAGTCGAATGTATTTTGTATGCTATGAAGTGTATAATTGAGTATCAGATATTACTCAAGCAGAAGCTACTTTTACAAGAGCTGCACACCGGTTAGTGCGACGGATATTTATTCGATAGAATGCGACTTCGAAACTCATACAAGGGCGAGCAATCCATCAACATCTTCGCAAGCCGCAATTTCGGAACAACCGGATATTAAAGCGTGAAAATATTTTTTTAACGGAACCACAAATACCAAAATTTTACCATCCGTCCCTCTGTTCGTTCGTGCAATTTTCGATAAATTTAACGAAAAATTGACGTCCCGTGAACTGACATCATCGGACCTATACTTAAATTCAGTCCCACCCCCCCTAAATTTAGCGGGAAAATTTGTACTGAAATAAACAATCCCGTTTCCCCGCTAACTTTCTCGCTAAGATGTACGCCACGTGAGACACGGATTCCCTCTCCCCAACCCTCACATCACTTGCCCCTCGCTTTTTCTTTCCATTTCCCCCTCTAGGGTGTTCACCATCTGGCTCCCTCCCCTCGATCCCGCTCTCCCCCCTTCTGTTAATCACTTACCCCCTCCCTCTTTCCCCCCGCCCCTCACCATTCTCCCACGATACCTTCTCTTCCCTCCCCCTCCTTGCTCATGTAACACACGAAACCAGGTTGACCGTTAAATTTGACGTGGAAATATGTCACGTGACACACCGATTTGCCTCTCCCCGTCCTTCTCCTCTCTACCGCTTTTCTTTCTTTCACCATCCTTCTCTCCCTACATGTGCGTCTTTTCCCTTAGCTCCCCTGCCCCTCATTCCCCCTTTTGTAAATTATTTACGTCCCCCTCCCTCTCCCTGCCCGTTTCTTCCTCATTCTCCTGCAATACCCTCTCCTCCCCTCCCGTCTTGGTTATGTGACACACCAGCCCAGTTTCACTACTAACTTTATCTAAATCCTACCGATTATTAACGTTTTCCAATTTATTTCCTAAATTTCTGTTGAATCTTTCCACGACAAATGCCTTAAGTTATGAATAATAACTAAAAAGTGTAATTCTTTTATCTTGAAAGAATCGCAGTACTTTGCTATTTTAGACCTCTAGTCCTTGATCTATTTGTAAATTTTTGATCCTTTGACTTAAGTATTTCAATGAAAACCTGTGTTATCTGTTCAACTGTTTTGTTTTTAATGGTACTGCCATGTATATAATATACCTAAAAGAGTTAGAATATATTTATAACCTTTCCCTTCAGAAAAATCAGCTTGCCATTCATATTCCATTCTTCGAACGGTCACTCTACGCCTCTCAGATTTGTTTCAAGTTGGTTGAATCTTGTATATACATCTCCTTTCTGAGCAAACTGTTAACCTCTTTAATTGACTTACTGGACTTTCTCTGATGGTCATTTATTCCAGAATTCCCTCTTTCCAGTTCATAATAAACATTTTAAGGGCATTTATTTGGGAATATATTAAGGGGCGCTCACTTTCTGTTTTGTTTTTAGATACGACTTTCCGTAGCAAGATATTTGGTTATCTTTAGGAAATCATTTTTTTTATTCCTAACCTGAAATTCAGAAATTTTATGTTTTGAGGTTCAGCAATTCTTTATAAAAGTTGTAAGAAATTAAATATGGTTTTCTTCTTTCAAGCACATTCAGAGTTTGATGAATTGCATCAACGAGTGAGATACTTAACGTCAAACCTGCTAAGTGAAGGTAAACAAATGCAAGTAACGCACTTGCTGAACAATCTCAGTAAAAGTGAGAAATTCAATTGAATGCTGATAATAATGATAATATCTTCTGAATACGTAAAATTTCTGCTCAAGTTCTTCTTCTATTTATTAGTAAGATAAAAAAGAATCAATTGTTTATAATTGTGTTCTGGGACCTAATGAAAATATTTGTACAATATCGCATTGTGTTTTACCCCCTAGACGACTTAGAATATTGTGAATACAATAATCATTACATAAAAATAAGTTTATACTTTGATTCTGTGATGAATTATAGAGTACGTCTTTATTAGTTGTTTACAGATACTTTTATATTTCTTTAGCAAGGGGTAGAACAAAGCTATAAAATAATTCAATATACTTTGGACCATTAAAATAACAAACCCAATTATTTCCAGAGGATGAAGAATTATCGTTACATATTAGACCGAACTTGTTTTTTAGCCATCATAGCTTTTTAAATACACCACTAAATCCCAGTGTCAGCTTTAATATCATAATAATATAAAATAATTCGATATATCTTGGACAATCACAAAAACGAATCCAATGAATTCCAGAGGATGAATGATTATCATTTAATATCACACCAAGCTCGTTTTTTTAGGCATCATTTTATTTTTGCAAATACACCATTAAATCTCAGTGTAAGCTTTAATATCATAATAGTATCTGTAGAAATTAGTTATGATTTTATTATTTTTTGTAACCAATAATCGTAACACCCTGGCCAGAAATTTTCTCAGGAGCTTTCGCAGCTCCAGCCGTATCGGCTCAATTTAAGGCCTTTTTAACAACAAGTGTCAGCTAAGGCAAACAGATTGGCAAAAGCACCTTTTTGAGTCTTTTGATCTTATACCTGGGTTTTAATAAAGAAGTATTATTATTATTATTATTATTATTATTATTATTATTACATAACTTTATGTCCCCAGGCTTACCCTTCTTTAGTTTGTGAATTTGAGTGGAACTAAAGAGAATGTAGTGTGAGGGGTGCGGGCTGTGCGTGCGACGGCTACGCACAGAACATAGGCGCTCGCGCGCCACACACCGTGCTGGGCACGGAGTTCATGCCCTGCCCAACGGGTGGCACATCAAGGCATTGTTGCTCACGGGGGACAATGCGATGGGACAGCAGAGCGTGCGCCAGGCCAGACACGGGGAAGAAGGAAGTTAGGACTCTAACGGTTGGAAAAAAGCTCATATGTGCAGTGAATTGATGTAGAATAAACCCCTAGACCCTAACAGTAGAATTCATGGGACTAGCTCTCAGATGAAGTCGGAGTTTGTATTATTCTTCTTTCGAAATTAAGAGCTTATGCTTCTTTTTTTTACCTTCTGATATATGTACTGGGCATAGGATATACAATTATATAAGCAAAAATATTTCTATTCGGGAAACAATATTTTAGCATTAGATAAAGCTACATCAATTGTTCTATCGAACTTGCACATCATATGCATTGTGTACCTTGTAGCCGGAGTACTTCAAAGTTTATCATGTATCTAGAGATGTGTGAACATTTTCGAGTGCATTCGTAGGCATATTTGTAGCATCGAAACAAAATATTGGGTAAATACCTGTATATGTTCGTTTTGTTACAACTGTCCCGGTATTTGCATCTACAGTTTTAAATCCGGCTTCCAACAGTGCATTGTAGGCATGGTCAATAACGAAATTGGCTAGTTTGGAATTACGACGAATTGGAAAGAATCTATAGGTATTTACTTCTACATTTATATTTTCCAGGTTTAAAGTATCAAAACATACATATTCCAGTTTAATATTTGATTCTAGAAACGTTTTAGAAATCAATATAAATATAGTTTGGTTTATACAATATTCCTCGAAAATCTATGGTGTATTCTGCCTTAAAAAATCTATTGTTCTAGAGGTTTTAGAACTTTCGCACTTAAAGGATACAATCTCATTACTCTTTAATTGTTCGGTTAAGAGAAATCGAGTTTCTAAATTTGGTGTTATCTTTGAAATTTTCCACAATAGCCTGTCAAACAGAACTTTGTAATATTTCCCAGGGTTACTTAACATGTGTGTGTAATTATTTTTAGTTAGAGTTAGCTTAAATCTTATTTCTTAAAATACTTTATTAATTCTGAAAACAAAAACGTATTAGATCTTTGACTTTAACAAACACTTCTGCAATCTTTAAGTTTTTGGATATTTCATATCTCTTCGGTTTACTTTAACACCAGAAACAGTCTTCAGGGCATCAGGATCACCTTGTATTTGTTTAGTTCATGCGTTTCAAACGTATCTGGATACCAAAACTAGGACGTGGCTGTAGACCTTGAAACACCATCTGAGTAGGGAATGAATTTGGCGATCGTTGAACTGATTCCAGAAAAAAAAATGATGTCTGATTTCTTTATTATTAAGAGCTAATCTAAGTTCGAAAAATGCATTCGCACCAGTTATATTAAGAAATGTAAAAATAGCGGCATAACTTTTAACAATCTTGAGGCTGTATTGAAATACGCTCGGAAAACCTGGTGTTGGAGCGCAAGAGTTCTATTAAATTTAGAAATTTTATAAGTGTCGTTTGAATTTCTAACAATTTAAAAATTATAATGTTAGTCTGTTGGAATATGTATTCGTGTTTCTCGCAAGGTCCAGTAGTCCATTTGTAGAATAAAACAATTCATTCAAGAATGTCCTTTTTAATTCCGTTCATTTCCTTTCAAATTCCGTTCATGCAAGTATTTGTAGGACGGATTAATTCACTGAGCACAGGTACACTTCATATGTCTTCTTTTAGTTTTTTTTTGGTTTTGGTTTAACGAATAAATCATAGCTAAATACAGAATAAAAGGGTTAAAAGTTTTCTTAGTCATTGTTAGTAATAAATTCATTGATTACTTGTTGCTTGTTTCCTGTTCGTTATCTCTAATTTTAATAGGTATAACAAATGCCTTTGAGGATATTGTTTTTATTCTTTCTTTTAAGCTATAGCCATCTGGAACTTAATTCTTCTGGTTTTTTTAAACTGTATGAAAACCTTAGTAGCCAGTTTGCGCTCATTTTGCCTCCCTTGTCTTTCATTCCTTGTTGTTTTACGCTATATAACCTCATGATGGACAACCAACCAGCCCTCCAGATCATCTTAGCTTCAACTTCTTAGCCAGATGCTAGAAGTTCTTGAGTGGGAAATATTTTATTATGGACTCCATTAATAGGGAAAAAATATTCGCCTTTTTTTAAATAGTTTAAACTAAATCGAAAACTTTTTCTTTATTACAGGTAGTGTCTAATATAGACTTTCGTGTTCGTTTCTCTTAAGCGAGCAGAAAGAAATCAATCACACAAAAAAAACTTACAGTGGAGGAAACCGGACATGGCGTAACAGATAATGAATAAAGGAAGTTTTAAGCAACGGTGTTACGTATTACCATCGACTTTACATGAAGGCAGGAGATACACTGCTAACGTTTAATTAACAAGATATGGTCTTATATCTTCTTTATAACAGTCGAAGTTCTTAAATATATTTTTCCTTTGAAACGGTCAAGGTCGGGAAAATCTGGAATAAACCAGAACTCTAATTTTCTATACTACTCAGAGGGGAAATATATGTCACATGACACACCGATTTTCTCCCCTTATCCCTCTCCTCCCTTCCCCTCCCCTTCTCTCCCCATACCTACCCCCTCCAAAGATGTTCTCCCATATGCCTTCTTTCTCCTCGCTTCCCTTCTTCCAACCTACGTCCCCATACGAAAATGTCAGATATGGCCCTGATATATTTTATATACGGCCATATATGATAATATAAGTAGTCAAATATGGCCATATTCCGCCATATATAGAAGCAAATAAGGCCATATTTCGCAATAAAAGTGGCAAATACTGCCAGATGTGGCCATATAAGTGCGTAAATACGGCCATATATCGCCACATACACATGCAAATACAGCCCCTGATAATGATATATGGTCCCGTTCCGGTCGTGCAAGCAATAAGTCATATGTACTCGCTAAGACACTAGTTGATTGGTCTATATTGCATGAGTCTCGTGTAATTGGTTAGCTATTGTTAACATCATTAAAGTGAAGTTATTCCAGGTCTGTGAACCAATTAATCATTTGCGCATTCTGAAGATTTAAAAAAATATTTGGTTGTATGTTTGACGTGTGACAATATCACGAAGTACGATCGGAAAGCGAGATAATCAAATAATGCATTTTAGATCGCAGCTCTTAGGCCCCCGTTTCCGATTTCAGCAGTGTCGGCGTTGCCATCGCTGTAACTGCCCCGCTAAACTTAGCGAGAAATTGTTTTGGTAAGTACGTCACGTGACGTCAATTTTCCCGCTAAATCTAGCAGCGAAACTAATTTTGTTCATGTTTCCCCGCTAAATTGAATGGGTGAACACGAACCGGTAGCTTACTGAAGATGCACGATGCTAATTCGTCGTCCCGAATCCTTTTCCCTTCGAAGGGCTGCGAAGCAGTTGCGCCCGGAGTACAATACGCAGCACCTTTCAAAAACCGTTCGCGCAGCATCGCATCCGTTCGTTTGCGAGCTTTGCGAGCGTCGGCGATTCATCGTGTGTTGAAAGTCGGTAGATGTGCTGTCCGCGGTGTCTTTTATGTGTAACTCTTTCGAAAAGAAATGTAAAATTTAAAAAAACGCGAACCTAACAGTGTGCACATGACAGGCTGAAGTTGAGCTAGTTGGTACATAATGCAAAAGTAAACGGTCAGCTAGACAATGGGGACAAAACATCGACAGCGAGAAACAGAAACAGAGACATACACACCGCTGTGTATATCTCTATTTCTGTTTCTCCCTTTCTGTGCGTTGGCCCTAACGTCTAGCTGAACGTTTACTTTTGAATTGTGTACACATAATTTTAAATTTATTGGTAAAAATATATGTACATATTTATTTATCTCTTTATTTGTAGATATCGTGCACGAAAAATAATCGCGTTTATTTTTTCATTTAAAATTATAATGGGAGTTATACAGCGTAAAGCATAGTATCTTCAAACTCGCATAGTTTTGGGTCACTTTCGAGCTGGACAGCTTCTTGGAAGTTAAAAAGCTGGACTTCATAGAGCTGTATGTTCACTCGGTATTGACAGCAGGGTAGACGCTGCGCGTGTTTTAGGCCAATTGTGTCTCCGGTTAGGGTCATGTGACTACAGTCTAGAAGCTGGTGATAAAACAGGACATGGCATCTGCCTGGAGCCCAAGGCCACACATAGCATTCACTGCACTGTCAGCCTTCGGTACAAATGACAAATCCGCTCGCATGTGGTCGTTGATGCCCCATGAGATAAGCCTTTTGTTCGTACACTCCCGTTTTGGCCTTTCCTTCTCTCCTTTTCTCTTCCTCCCTAACCTGAAAGCACGATAGAAGGTGCGTTGTCACGTGGTTTGATGGATGACGTTTTAACCGTTCTCTTTCGGAATGCGTTCAGACGGACCTAGTTTGGCGTGTGAATTTGCCCTGCGTGGCTGCTGCAGATGTCTGCTTCTGCAAGCGATTTCTTCAAAGAAGCACAAGAATTTTTGTGATGCGTTTAGAATTCGGTTCTACAAACGACAGCTTGTGCTACATCTTGTTGAATCTTCACGAACACCTTCGTTCTCGTTTTTGTGTTTGAGTGACTGTCATGCCCGTGTCAACATATATCTCGGATCCCACCTTTCAAGTCCGGTATCGTCAACGTAAGTGCGCTGCAAATACATCGCGACAATTGATCGTTTTCCTAAAGGTATTCTTCCAGATTGCCTCTTGAATTAGGCCGTGTCTATCTCCTGGCAGCCGCTAGTATAATTTTGCAGAATGTTTCGGCATTGATGCGATTGCGCTACAAGCAAAAAGTTTCGATATGCCGCCGACAAAGCTTTGACGTGTCGCCAAGAAACAACAACAAAGACTCTTAATTACGCGTTCTAAAATTTGACAAGCGGCCTTGCGAATCGCTTGTAGAAAGATTGTTGCGATCTCGAGAAATACTGGTAAACAACGCTAACTTAGCGTCATAATCTAAACCTTGAAATAAGGATAAATCAAATAATGGACAACTCTCATTGACTCAGGCTTCGTATTATGATGTTTCCTAACGGGCTTGCCCACATACTTTCGCTCCTTGCAAAGGTTACCGTCTCGCGCGCGGCACAAAGCGATAGCCTGATGGCGGCGTCTCGGCGAGCTTGCGCACGGGGTCCGCCGCCGACCGATCGCCGTCTGGCCGGGCTCGCGGCGTGACAATCGCCCGTATTCGGCCGGGAGCCCCGAAGGTACGCACGAAGCGGGAAAACGACGTTATGTAACGAAAGGCGAAGGGCATCCACACCACGAATGGGCGAAAGCCGATGCAAAGGCGTGCGCGAACGTAAACAACGGTAGAAAAGTGCAGTTGCTCGCCGCTATAAGATGCGTGCCGCAAACTCGGTTATCCGCGGACGTATCCCTCTCCTGCCGCTCGTACTTCTTCTAACTTGGCGAACACTCTGTCTCGCGGTTCATGCCGACAAAACGATCGTCGGGATACCGGGTGATTGCTACAGCCGAGCGCGGCACAGTTTACCATTGCTCTCGCTGTGAAGCGTCGAAGTGTCAACCACCAGCATGGTGGATAACGGTGTTCGACGTCATGATGGGACGTACTACAATTCATGGATACAGTTTTTTTTTCTTTTTTGTTTGTTCTTGCAGATTTGTTTTAAAAGAAGCCGTGAAAGCTACACGTATGCGATTTGTGCGAGTGAGTTATACGCCCAGGTGGATACTATGTAGTTCGCTAATCTTTGCGATAAGTTGGCTAATTAATTAAAATTCATTAATTAACTTTTACTTAGTGAAAATAGACATATGGTTTCAATTAGAAACTTGCTGAGAGTCGTCCAAAATCCCTAACCAGTAATTTTTAGAAAGACTTTGAGCGCGTGTGAAGCGCAGCAGTGCGCTGAAGTTACCACTCGTGGACCAGGTTCATGGCTGGGGCTGATAATAGACGGAAAATTAGCGCGGGCGCCTCACCGAAACCGCTAGCCTTGTACCTGCTCTACGAGTGGTAACTTTAGTGCACTACTATTAATTAATCAATCAATCTCACGCGCTGAGAGTCTTTCTGAAACTGACTGATTCGGGGATTTTGGACGACGCTCAGCAAGTTTCTTATTGGAACCATATCTCTATCTTCACTACTTGAAAAGTTAAGTAGTGAATTTTAAATAATTAGCCGACTTATCGCAAAGATTATCCGCCCACATAATGTCCCCCTGGGCGTATAACTCACTCGCACAAACCGCATAACTGTAGCTTTCATGACTTTAAAAAAAAAAATCTGCAAGAATAAACATTGCCTTATTTGATTGGGGCATATCTGCCCTGATATGGGAGGCAGGTATACACTATGTGGCATATCCAGATATGGATATATAAAAAAAATGGGCAGATCTGGGTAGATAAGGCTTATATAAACTGATGTGCTTGATATGGCCACATAAGCCCAATTTTTTATATAACCATATTTTTTTATATAAGTGCAGATCTGCCATTTTCGTAAGGGTTCATATGGCTTCCTCTCTTCCCCCATTCCCATACAATACCCTCCCTCCCTTGGTTATGTGACTCATCAAATAAGTTTCACCGTTCAATTTAGCGGAGAAATGTACGCCATATGACACACCAATTCCTTCCCCCATTCCTCTCTCTCCTTTCTCTTTCGCACCATTTCCAAATACCATGCCTCAACCTCCTACTGTGCTATCTTCCCGCCTCCATCTTCCACCCTACCCCTCCCTCTCCCCTCCTTTTCCCGTTCTGTATACCCATCCTCCCCATTTGCCTCCCTTCTTCCTTCCTAGTCATGTGACGCACAAATTCAGTTTTAATACGTATTTTTAGTCTGTATAGTCAGAAGCTGGCCACAGTGGGCGTCGGGTGTCTAAGTTGCAGATGAGAAATTTAGCCAGTAGCATTGCCAGCTTAATGTGAACCACGCAGTTGTGATACAAGACCGCTCGCCAGTACGACACTCATCCAGATCGAAACGAATATGGCTTGGGATTCAATCATACTTGGAAAGTAAGCCGTTACAAGTAACGGATATCTTGTAATCTGTTCCTTTTTGAAGTAATTTTCTGACTGACATTTTACTTTGTGCGGCAGTTATTTGTAATGTATTTTCAATACAAGATATTGAAAGCTGATTATATTAACCACTCTAATTTTTAAGAATATGAACATAATACAGAAACTGGAGTGCAATGAGCAGGAAATTCAGAATCAATGATGTTTAACCGCAATCCATATAATTTGAGACTTCGTAATTTGTAATTGTAATACACTACATTTTTCAGGTAACGGGCGCAAGTCTGGATTCAACCCAGCATCCCTGAGTACAGGAGAGCGAGCTTTCGCTCTACGTGCTCCAAGCTGTGGTGCGTTAACAGGCTCGGTCATTGATTCACTCTCCAATCCTGTTTCTTCCAAAAATATAAAAAAATAGGGTTGAGCACTTAATTGATCGATTAAAGGCCGACTATTCATTTAATGTTTTTGCCACGATTAGCTTTTCAAACGGCTGAGCAGTAAAATTTTGAGGAACCAAAAAAATACAAAAATTAAACGTATTCACCACGCAGGCGTGGACAAGTACAACAGCACGAAGGGCAAACCTTAGAAGAACTTTCAGTCTAAACTAAACTGTATGGGCGTGTTTTGTAACTCCAGAAAATCGCAGAAGGTTACCCGTGTCTCGGTCACTTCAACGCCGTTCGAGTGTCCTATTAGCGCAGCATAAACTGTTGTGACCAGCAGACTTTTTTGAGCAACCAAGGAGGTGGCTCTTGCAGTAGAATATCTACGAATATCGGCCTGTTGCAGGTGAAGTAATAATTTGAGTGTGAGTGTGAACTCTTATCAACAACTCATCGAGGTTGACATGAACTGTTATCAATTACTCATTGAGGCTCATATGAAATCAAAATTGTATATTGCGCTGTTTGTCACTAATTAAAAAAAAATGAAAGCCGTTTGCAACTTCCTGTAACGCCGAATTAGAGCGCAGCTCTTGTAGAGGAGGAGGGGAAGGTACGGAGAGGGGGCTATGCCCCTCCTTCTCTCCTGCTCGCCTCCCATTTAGGAGAAAATTTTCTGCTAGATTTATGAGGGAAAGTTTTCCGCTAAATATAGTGGGGAAACTTTTCCGCTAAATTTAGCGGGGAAATTTTTCTGCTCAATTTATCGGGGAAATTTATCCATAATGCCCCGCGCAGTTACGCCGACGGCGACGGCGACGCCGACACCGACGCCAACGCCGACGCCGACGACGCTCAAGCCGGAAACGGGTGCCTAAGAGCTGCGCTCTAAAAGGCAACACATTTTTTTATATTGTAATGAGGAATGAACAAGGCCAAATAATCAGTTAAATAATTGATTAAGGAGTGTCGAAGTAAGGGGTTGAATTTTTAATCGAGCCCCAGCCATAATCAAAATATAGGTTCTTAACTCCTGGAACCACTGTTTAATGACGTCCAAACAATTGGAACTATCGTTCCCAGAACCTGCATTTCATGCACCATTACTTTTTTTATACCCGGACATAACCAAATCAGGTTGCGTACGCTGTTAACTTAAGGCCACTTTGTATCACATACGCGGCTCACTAAAAGCCCGGGCAGGTTCAGAGTGGGCTCGGAAAACGTGGGGGGCGGATCGAGAGCACGTCCTCTAGACGTGCCAGGCATTCAAGCGACCCTTTAGCGCCATCTCAGAGGGTTGGGCCTTGATCCTAAATGGCCGCCGGATTATCAACGCTGAACACATGGCCCCATACCACCGTTCCCTTTTAGTCTTCTTTCAGGAAACGGGAATGAACGTCTTCCTTTGAATCTATATTGCGTGACAAACTGACGTAATTGAAAAAAATATGCTTAAAATGCGGCCCCTACTATGGATAAAACAAACGCCTCCCTGTTTCCAATTTGTTTAATAATTTCTTTATTTTTTAAACAGATTGATTGCAAGTTTAATGCACCGAGTATTGTTTAGTAGTAGTGTGATTATCCGTCATTCTGCTATGCCTCTTTTTCTTTTTCCTTCCACTTGAAGCGGAGTCCTTTTTTATGATCTCATTATTTTACACTAGCTGTTAGTTATTCGTTTGCATGCTATATGACCTAAGTTTTACCGTAGTAGTACTGCCAAATGTATACAAATGGGGTGGATAATAAAATTGAACAAAATAAACTTACTAGACGCATCATGAACTCCCGTCCAAATTGCGAAAAAAGAAACCCACAGAAGGACGTGCGACATCATAAGCTCCCAAATTTTCACTCGGCTGAATGACCATCTTGCTTAAAAGAAACTCAAATATATAGCAAGATAAGCAATACGGCAAAAATATCAGAACAATTCAATGTAAACAAACATTTCAAATGTCAAAATGAAAATTCTAAACCCCGAATTTCAAATGTCACTTCCCATTGTAAACTGTATTATACATATTGTTATTACCCAGAGAGTCCGCAAGCATGCCGAGTATAAGATGATGGATTAAGAAGATCTTGTTTTTCTTAATGTCAGTGTGATATTTCGAAAGAAAACATTCAACACAATTGAATACAACGCATCCCAGCACTCGGTTGCGCGCGGAGCGGTGGTCTTACACTTGCGGGTGAGCCTGGAACTATTTCTTCCGCTTTCCCCATGTTTTTATATTATAAACCATTACATGTATATGCAACAACGCCTTGTTAAACAGCATTCCACTATGTCATCTGACGAGACCTGTGTTATGTGTTTTTGATTTTTTATTAAACAACTGTCGCTTCATGAAGTGTGTCAATTGTTTACGATCCATTCAAATATGGAAATATTCTGGTGTTGCTGAAAGAACAATAAACGCATGGGCGCCTCCAAACTTGAGAAATGGTGTTCCCTCAAATGTCGAGGAGAATTAGAGACGACAAAGTAGAGTCCAATCTCACAACGTTACCTTAACCAGAACCCAGTTCTTTTCTATCAGAGCTAACCACAGAAAGGGGGCAGCTACATCTTAGGTGTTAGGTGCTTAAGGAGTGGCGTCACCACGGACCCAGCCACGTGAGTTCACACACCCACCCTCAGGGTCACCGGCATCTGCGTTAGTAGGTGTTTGGTGAGTGGCTCCATTGCGAACACCGAGCCATGTGGGTTAACCTAGCCACGCCTGGCTGTTTGTGACTTAACACGTGTCCGGGATATAGCTGATCTATACTCCGTTTCAAACATCGCGTGCAACGCTGGGAAAGCTACTGAAGTAGAGCGCATGAAAAAACACACAAAAAAAAATATGTTACTCCACGAGATTTCGTGGACGAGCGGTACAAGGCGCTGCTCTGGCGATGCCGACGTCTCGGTGGCGGTGATTCAAATCCACTTAGAACGCAAAAAAAAAAAAAAAAGTTTTTTTTTTATTTATTTTTTTACCTATTTTTTGTGCAAGATTGTGCGTCTTTCGGGAGTGCATATTTCAATTCTTCTTTTCTTGTTGATTTTATTTATAAGAAGGTAGACTAGGGGCTGGTGTTCCGCTTGAACTTGCGCCGGCCTCGTCAAAACGGAAAAACGGTCGAGATCCAGGGCGTCTCTGTTTAAAGCCGTTTATTTACATGGTAGCGTGAAATTCAGAGTAACGTGAGAGTGTGGTGGACGGTCCTTTATATAACGAATACTGTGATTAGAAGACCGCACTGCCATTGGTCAGGCGGCTTGGCATTCCCTCACGTGATGTGACTTCATGAAAGTTTCCTTCAGAGTCGGAATACTCGCCGGTGTATGGAAGAAGTCATCCAGACGGCAGAATCTCGATGCTCTGGTGCCGGCGCCACCATGAACCGGGAGTGATTCACAATAGACGCGTACACAACACACGGCACTCGAGATCAGGATCGAGTGTTGTTTCCTTTTTCGAGGAAAGCAGGGGCCTCGGAATACATGCACGGGCATGTGCGTCGTTTACTTAGCCGACCGAGGTTAAGGTGCCTCAGGCAGACGGAGCCGACCAAGGTTACGGTCCCGCAGGCAGAAGAACCCAGACGCTTCGGAATGCAATCACGGGCACCGCCTGCTGTAAGGTCCCGCAAGCAGACGGAGCCGTAGGCACAATTCATTACCGACATAGTTCCCTCTTGAGGCTTGTTTCACTTTGAAGCCATAAGGCCGATTTCAACACCAAAAATAAAAGGTGGCAGTTCACAACACTGTCCGCGTGCTCGGAACTTTCACGTTGCGAGGTCTTCGCTTCGGGAACGCCACCTTGCCAGACACTCCGGTGTCGTTACTGACCGTCTCCAGGACCTCACGGACCGACGTCTCCGGGAAACACGTTCTTGAACTCGCGTACACGTTGGCGATTACCTGCTTGCCCTTTTGCGAGATCTTCACACAACGAATCTTCGAAAATATCCGAGCAGGAAAAGAAAGCTTCCCGCGTAAGACGCCATCTTCACGAAACTGGCGAGGCAGGGGCAGCCGCACAACCCGAAAACCCGAAGCGAGTGCGAGTGCCGCACGAACGAAAACGGAAAATAATTTGGAGTAGTTTACATTATCTTTTCCTTTTTATTGAAAAAGAATCAGTGTTCCCTCGAAATCATAATGCCACTATTAGTTACCAGCTATAAAAGATGTACATTTTTCGACTTTTTTTTTTTTTTAAGGTGCCGCACTATTCTGTGGAACGAAAGTAGTCGCGGTCGGCTGTGCAAACCGGCAAGCTAGCTTTGACTACGTTCGTTGCACGCTATGTTTGAAACGGAGTATAGGTGGTTGAGCTGAGCCGCGGTATGTTTAGACCCTCTCGGGCTCCCCGGGCGGAGCAATACAATATTTCGGCCCCTGCTTTCCATAGATAGGTGTCCTGTATGTCCCGGGCCGGGAAATTTAGTAAGTCGCCTCTTCTACCCTCGCCTTCCTTATTTCTAAATTCCTTTCACCTCTCTCGTTTTAGCGCACCAACCGTTTCAAGGAAACGAAGCCGGTGGCAGCAGCAGCGAAACGGCAGCTAAATTCCCATTGGCGGCGACGCGTCATATCAGATGCTTCGTCACGAAAGCCGGCGGGGCCGCTTAAGGTCAAAGCGGACGCGCTTCAGAAATAAAACACAAAGAAAAGCGCAGCAACGTAGTTGCATCGTCACGGAAGCCGTCGCGAAGCCGGCGGGGTTCGCCGCGCCTGCGCAGTGGGGGAGCCTGACGTCACCGCCGGAGCGCCGTGTGAAAAAGGAAGACGCGGATCGCTGCTTGTAGGAATGCGCTGTGTGTAGGAATGCTTTGGCATTCCTACAATTAAGCAGTCTTAAGTCTCTGTCGATTTTTTGTTTTAAACTACGCTTGATTTTCTTTTTTTTTCTTGTTTTGAGGCGGCGCGGATCAACTTTGAGTGGGAAGAGGTCCCTTCCCTACAACCACACTCAGGTATCGTGCCTGGGCAGCACTGGCAGAATATTTCTGTCAGTCGAGCCCTTCTTGCTATGGCACACTACCTACCCCCATGTTGGGCTCCGTGGTGGGCGGTGCACTCGGGCAACGAATCTTCCATCTATTACGGGTTCGAAACTACAACCTCAAGATCGGCATCTGAAATAAAGGGCTAACTGAAATTCTTGGCATTGCCAAAACGTCCCCTCATCTTTTCGGATTCCCCGAAGTTCCTTGTTCTGCACTCGGAGGGCGAAAAGCCACTTGTTAAACTTCCCCTCTTTTTGGTGTCCAAAGTGATCAAAATTGTGTTCGGGGCAATCCTCAGCGCCAAAACGATTGCTTCAGGTAGCCTTGTCGATGACATAAATAAAAAAGAAGCAAAGGTGATCGCTTCTAGCCCTCAACTTCGTCTCAGACTACAAGGATACTGTAACCCATCACCGAAAGCGGAAGTCTGTCTAAAATGTGATCTCTAGAGATGACTTGCAGGACTCAACAGATACAAATCTACAGGTTTTCCCGCTCATTTTAATCCAAGCGACGACCAATTTAATCCCGGGGTCACTCAATTTAATCCAAGCGCCATTCAATTTAATCCAAGCGCCACACAATTTAATCCCGGGTTCAGTCAATTTAATCCATAATATATATATATGCACTTATTGTGTTCAGCGGTCGTGTTTTGCTTACACATTTGGTAACTTAGAATAATTGTTTATACAATTGGAATTTTGGGGGGGCAATTGAGAATTTGATCACTAATGTGATTACTTTGAGTTACTAGTCCCACTATTGACGAGGCGTAATTGATATCTTGGTTACTCTTTTTAGAGCGCAGCTCTTAGGCACCCGTTTCCGGCTTAAGCGGCGTCGGCGTCGCCGTCGGCGTAACCACGCGGTGCTTAATAGGCCAATCCCCCCGCTAAATTTAGCGGAAAATCTCCCTGCTAAATCTAGCGGAAAAATTTTCCTGCTAAATCTAGCGGAACATTCTCGCCGCTAAATTTAGCGGAAAATTTTCCCCGCTAAATCTAACGGTAAATTCTCCCCGCTATATTTAGTGGAACATTTTCCTCGCTAAATCTAGCGGAAAATTTTCCCAGCTAGATTTATGAGAAAATTTGCCCCGCAAAGTCGAGCGGAAAAGCTTCCCCGCTAAATCTAGCGAAAAATCTTTCCCGCTAAATCTAGCGGAAAAGTTTTACTGCTACATCTAGCGGAACATTTTCCCCGCTAAATTTAGCGGAAAATCTTCCCACCTCGATTTAGCGGAAAATTTATCCCGCTAAATCTAGCGGAAAAGTTTCCCTGCTAAATCTAGCGGAAAATTTCCCCCGCTATATTCAGCAGAAAATTTTCCCCGCTAAATGTAGCGGAAAATTTTCCGAGCTAGATTTATCGGAAAATTTGCCCCGCAAAGTCTTTCAAAGACGAAAAGCTTTCCCGCTAAATCCAGCGGAAAATTTTTCCCGCTAAATTTAGCGGAAAATTTTTGCTGCTAAATCTCGCGGAACCTTTTCCCCGTTAAATTTAGCGGAAAAATTTTCCCCGCTCTATCTAGCGGAAAATATTCCCCGCTATATTTAGTGGAATATTTCCCCAGCTAAATCTAGCGGAAAATTTTCTCAGCTAGATTTATCAGAAAATTTGCGCCGCAAAGTCTAGCGGAAAAGCTTCCCCGCTAACTCTAGCGGAACATTTTTCCGCTAAATCTAGCGGAATCTTTTTCCTGCTGAATCTAGCAGAACATTAGTCCCGCTAACTTTAGCGGACAATTTTCTCTGCTAAATCTAGCGGAAAAATTTTACCGCTATATTTAGAAAAAAAGTTCCCCCGCTAACTCCAGCGGAAAATCTTCCCAGCTAGATTTAGCGGAAAATTTGCCCCGCTAAGCCTAGCGGAAATTTTTCCCCGCTATATATAGCGTAAAATTTTCTCCGCTAAATTTAGCGGAAAATTGTCCCCGCTAAATTTAGCAAGAAATTTTCCTCGCTGTTTTGGCGGAAACATTTCCCCGCTAAAACTAGCGGAAAATTTTCCCCGCTAAATCTAGCGGAAAATTTTCCCCGCTAAATCTAGCGGAAAATTTTCCCCGCTGAATTAAACGAAAAACTTTCGCCACTAAATCTAGCGGGGACATTTTCCGCTAAATCTAGCTGGGAAATTTTTCCGCTAGATTTAGTGGGGAAAACTTTACGCTAGATTTAGCGGGGAAAATTTTCCGCCAGATTTAGCGGGAAAACTTTTCCACTAGATTAAGCGGGGAAACTTTTCCGCTAGACTTGGCGGGGCAAATTTTCCGCTAAATCTGGCTGGGAAATTTTTCCGCTAGATTTAGCGGGGAAAACTTTCCGCTAGATTTAGCGGGAAAATGTTTCCACTAGTTGTAGTGGAAACATATTTTACACGATTTAGCGGGGCAAATTTTCCGCTAGACTTAGCGGAGAAAATTGTCCGCTAAATCTAGCTGGGAAATTTTTCCGCTAGATTCAGCGGGGAAAATTTTGCGCTAGGCTTAGCGGGAAAAATTTTCCACTAAATTTAGCGGGAAAAATTTTCCGCTAGACTTTGCGGGGCAAATTTTTCGCTAAATCTAGCTGGGAAAATTTTCCGCCAGATTTAGCGGGGAAAACTTTACGCTAGATTTAGCGGGAAAAACTTTTCCGCTAAATTTAGTGGGAAAACTTTTACATTAGATTTAGCGGGGAAATTTTTCGCAAAACTTAGCGGGGAAATTTTTCCGCTAAATCTAGCTGGTAAATTGTTCCGCTAGATTTAGCGGGAAAAATTTTCCGCTAGATTTAGCGGGAAAAATGTTCCACTAGATTTAGCGGGGAAACTTTTCCGCTAGGCTTTGCGGGGCAAATTTTTCGCTAAATCTAGCTGGGAAAATTTTCTGCTAGATTTAGCGGGGAAAACTTTCCACTAGGTTTAGCGGGAAAAAATTTTCCGCTAAAGTCAGCGGGAAAAATTTTACACTAGATTTAGCGGGGAAAATTTTCTGCTTGACTTAGCGGGGAAAATTTTCCACTCGACTCTGCGGGGCAAATTTTTCGTTGAATCTAGCTGGGAAAATTTTTTGATAGATTTAGCAGGGAAAGTTTTCCGCTAGATTTAGTGGGAACATTTTTTCGCTATATTTAGCGGGGGAATTTACCCATCATTCACCGCGTGGTTACGCCGACGGCGACGGTGACGCCGACGCTGCTTAAGCCGGAAACGAGTGCCTAAGAGCTGCGCTCTAAAAAGAGTAACCGACATATCAATTAAGCCTCGTCAATAGTGGGACTAGTAACTCAAAGTAATCACATTAGTGAACAAATTATCAATTGCTCCCCCAAAAATTCAAATTTTATAAACAATTATTCCAAGTTAACAAATGTGTAAGCAAAACACGATCACTGAACACAATAAATGCATATATATGTTGTGGATTAAATTGACTGACCCCGGGATTAAATTGTTTGGCGCTTGGATTAAATTGTACGGCGCTTGGATTAAATTGAGTGACCCCGGGATTAAATTGGTCGTCGCTTGGATTAAAATGAGCGGGAAAACCTGTAGTTGAGAGTCTCTGTGGACATGTATTTGTTACAGCTTGACGCATCACCATACGCCGTGACGGCGTAGAACGCCAAACAAGGCATGTTATTTAGACCTACGATTCTACGACTCTTCCAACTAAGGTAAAGGCAGGCTACATTTGGTGACGTATTCGGCCTTTTGTCCATACCCTCAGCGGTGCTTTAAGTGCCGCTGATGCTCGCCCATGGGTCGCGAAACTGTCGGGTAAGCGATACCTCCGCCAAGTGCTTTAGTAAGGGGCCTGTCGTTGATGCGTGTGAGAATGAAATTCAATGCGTCAACTTTAATGCTAAGCATCCAGGATATTCCCGGTATTGCGCCTTATAAAAACAAGAAAAAAAAATAGACTCTTTTTAAAATTACTGGGAATATTTTCTCCACTCTAAGAAATAGGGGGAATATAGGGGTACACCCTTTGTCCCATATGTAACAAACCAGAACAACGATACCAACTTTCAGGAGCGGTTTGATAGTCGACCGATACGTCTGATTAAAATAGCTAATGTACGCATTAAAGGCTAGAGTAAGACAATCAAGCTTGTTTAGTCCTGGTGCAAACAGTGTTTTTTCTTCTAGTCTTTGATACGCACATTAGGCATGTGGTACGTTATATCCAACAGCTATCAAGCCGCTCATAAAAGTTGGTATCGCCAGCTCGTCGTCAGTGGCCTGAACGTCCAAATGTAGTTTTGGGGTGTTACATTTGGAGACAGTAGCGTACCCCTATACACCCCCTATATCTAAGAATGAAAAAAAAAGCGCTACGTCTTTGTTGTCAGAGGCTCTTAGGCCCAGGCCGCACGGAGGGTACCGGTGCTGCCAATGGTTTGACTGGGACACGGACGTCTACGAAAGATCTGCGTCTCCCGTCGCGGTCTCCTTCTATGTCCTCGGGAATAGCATCGCTTTCAAATCGCAAGGCAGGTGCTTCCTCGTCAGCATCCATCCCGGAGCAGGGGATGGAACCTCCTGCTCCATCGGGTACTTCGACCCCGTAAGGCCGATGTCAAGGCACTACCACCCTTGCTCCCTAGAAGAAGCCCGGGGAGGAATCAACCTCGAAGGGTCAGCTGCCGGAGGCAAAAGACAGATCCATGGGTGAAAACTGGCTGAGGTCCGATGGATGCTTCCCCCTCAAGATCGGAGTCCTGTCTCTCTCTGTCGCCAGTGACCCCACTCGGAAAAAGCAAAATCCGCTTAAAAAAAGAAAAAAGAAAAGAGCACCTTGCATGTAAAGATATATTTTAAATGTTACAAACGTCTCGTTTCTTTCGCCTCTCGTAGCATATGGTGTATAATATATATATATATATATATATATATATTAGCTAAATGAAATGCTGTTATAGTAATATGCAGTGGTATTGCCGCGGCCTTGTCTGATATTCATGACAAAACACAGACGCTTTGTTGCTTTACCCTTTTTTATCTTCTACTTTGCAGAGTTCACAAACAAGTGTATGCTATTCCTTTAATATTTTAATCAATAATTAACATCTCGATGCACTACACCTGAATCTGACCTTGGGCATATTGATTGCACGAATATTCCTGCAAATATCTACCATTATCAGACGTGTCTCTGTTTTTATTGTATTTTTTCTGTTTTTTCTTTTGTCTGTTCATCGATCTATACCGAACTTAAGACAGAGACGCTCTAGTCTGCTTGCAATTTCTCGGGAAACAACACAACTATGGGGAATGAATTGTTTGCATTTACAAATAAAATAAAAACGGACTATTTGTTACATTTCCAACAGTATATATCCTCCACTTGTACAAGATATGAAGAGGCATATAAAAAAAAGTACAAATCAAAACACAAATTCATTTTTATCAAAGCAATTTGACAACATTATAAGTGCGTCAAGCTTGGTGAAAATACGCGCAGATCACACATTCGCTGCACATTAAGCAGTGGGACGACTAGAAGTTAGTGCTAAAAGAGCAAGAATAATATTTGATTTAATTACACAAGATGTTTATTTTAATTTTTAAATGTTTACGTAAATCCAATTCGCGAATTGTACACCAATCCGGTTGGTGCTGGTGATTTATATGGCCAGAGGGATATAATATAATATGTAATTCGTCGCGTAGCGTCGAATATTCAACCAAACTTTCATATTTAAGTTTTAATTCGTAGAAATAAAACTGTGACTCGAAATATAATCTTGTTGAGTGTCGCAAAGAACTTTTCTAAAAGACTGTTAAAATTGTTCCTAAAGCACGTGAAAAAAGCCGGGGAGTGTCAAAGGTGCCACTCGTGCAACCCACAGAAGGCTAGCTGTGCGCCAACGGGGATTACAACCTCAATATCCGTGTTTACACATTGCTAGCCTTCTCCCTGCCGCACAAGTGAAAACATTGACTCTACCGGAAATCTGAAAATAATTGATTTATTTGATTTCGATTGCGTTTAGTATGTTTGTAAATACAACCATACGTTTATTAATATTTATCAAGCGGTAATTATCGAATTTTCGTTATCTAACGTAACGCGAGGATTAACCCATTATATTGTGCACTCCAGGCCGTATAACTCACCCAGACAAACGGCAGTAGTGTACAGTTCATGAAACTGTTATAGAAAAGTGGCTTCAAATTAAAATTAAACACTGTATATACAGACAAAGAAGGTTTAAAGAACACTAAAACGCTCATAAAAATTGCACTTTTAAGCGCTCAATCACCAAACAAATATCAGCAAATGCAGGCATAAGAAAATCATCTTTGAGGCATTTACCCAGTTTTTGCGTATGTGCAGGTCTGAAGTTGAGTTGCATGTAGTAATCAAGTGTAGTTACATTTTAAAAGAAATGACACGCAATGAGAATAAATTATATAGCGTCTATTACTTTTGTAATTGAAACACGAAAGGGCCCCCGCAATTAAATCCTTAGAGCGAATTTCATGTACATTGCAGGTCGTAGTTATGTCTCAGTAATACGAAACTCAATAATTTGCGGGACGTGCCCTATCTCCGCAGTAGGCGATGACCGCATGCAACAAGAATCTTCAAGCTATGCCCGCGGAAAAGGAGTTCCAAATATCACGTTCTTCGGCCAATCATCAAACGAGCGTCTAGGTATGCCTCGTCACTGTAGTTGTTATTAACAGACATGCCACTAAGTACGGGCAGTGAAAGAAACGATGACTCTCTTGTAAAGTGTGGAATTCTGATTCCCACGGTGCGTCTAGTGACGCTGGAAGCCTACGAACCACAGGGAGAAGCTTAATATGTTAATTTCTAGCTTCGTGATTCCTTCTTCGGCGTTGTTCCCGTAATCATATTGGCCGCGGAACGATGAGAAAGAGTGCGGAACTCGCCGCGCCCGGAGTTTCTTAAGATGTTATTTATGAATTCCCGATAATTTAAGAAATGCATGCCGTTGAATATAATGTTCAAGCGTCTTGCTTCGGGAATCGCTCTTCGCCGCACTTATCTGCAAATAATCTAATCTCGTTCGTTGTGTGACGTCAAAAAGTTTAGTCGACCTGTAGTTTCCTAGACCGCCCATTTATCAGATTGACCTCTGCAAATGTTCTTTCGCAATACAAATATTGATCTCAGAAGCACCCACAAAAAAGCGAGCATACGCCTACACCATACTTTGCGGCTTGGTGTCCTCTAGTGAGGACATAAAAAGATTTTTTTCAAGGAGCCAACGGATGGTAGCACTTGCCGGCTGTTACTAAGATGACATACAACTTCGCCTCAATTTCTACCAACGCCAGGCAGCTGTTTATAAAGTTAAATAACGATTTCTATACTTCGTCTCACCCTACGATGGACTAAAAACAGAAGCTACAGACCGCCAGATCCAATCACGAGCTACTTACAAGTTGCGTGGTATTTCGCTTCGATGCTGGTATCGGCACCCGCGTCTCGAATCACTAATGGGGAGGGGCGGACGGTAGTTTGGATTGAATAGCACTGAGTGACTCAACAAGTTTACATTGCGAAGAAAGCTATGTCATACAGGCTCTTTGCAGTGTCAAAGCTATAAAAATGACGCAGCGCTTTTGGACTCGGAGGATCATTCGTCCACCCCTAACCAATGCCAAGCGTGTCATATTTTAGTTTGAAACGTGGTTGGACCTTGCGGCCCGTGGCGGCTTTGGCCTTTATTCCATCGTAGGATGAGACGAAGTATAGGCAAACGTTTTTCCAATCATTGAATCAAAATTTTGATTTCTATAATTCGAGTCATGAATAAATTATTAGTGATGAAAAAAAAAAAAGTTTTCTCTCCTTTTGTTTTGTTGACGCTCACTATATTTGTCCCGAAATGTAGACACCATGCAGCAAGGCTGCCCTCATTAGGCTTAACGCGTTTTCAACTTTTCCTTGGCAAATACACGTTGACTTCTTACGGCTCTAATTTTTTATTGCTCTGTACTATCTTCGGCTGGATGAAAATACTTAAACAAACATTTTCCTTCACACAGGAAGAAATTGACGCAGTTTGAGACATAACTGATAACCCTGAAAATGGCCTTGATGTCAGCACTAATGAAGAATGGTAGACCGCACGTGATATCGTCTGCCGCAGCAAGACTTGCTGTAGTAAGACACGCCACACATGTGGACGTCGCGATATCTCTCATTGCCCCGAGGGCTTTGAAAGGTTAAATGCATCGGGACGCATTCGCGTTTATTATCTACTGTAGGAGGATTTTGTTTAGTATTTTGATCAAGAAATGAAACGGTGCTGAGCTGTTCAAAACCAAATACAATAATAATTTTGATTTTAAAAGAATTACCGTGTAACACCCAAAATAAGATTACCTGACGACTGGAATGTATGCTGTACTCAAAAGAGAACACGTGTGTTCAACTTATGCGAATTATTTTTAAATATACATATTTTATTTGCTTAACTTATAGTCAAGATGAACTTACCAACATAGAACACTTTTTGTATGGTCATTATAACTCATCCATGAGAGGGTTACGTTGTCAGTGGCGCGATGCTATTGGTCGCCAGCGCTAGGAAGTCAACCAGCACCTTAGATTGGTCGCCGACGCTGTTTCCCATTGCCTTGCCATATTGTAACCAATACCTTCAAGAGAACTGAAGGTTCGTTCAAGGCTCCTATGTAAATTCGAAACTTTAAAATTAAGGTACCTTCGAGGGTCATTCGACAAGTTTGAGAAGCTTAACTAGAAGGAAGTCGTCAGCTTAAATACAATTTGCTGATTTAGAGTTTTTCGATGACGCACAGCAAGATTATTTTGGAACCCTGTTTGTTTTTATTAATTAGACCGTTAGTAGAGTCTCAGTTGGTTTTATATCTATTTTTGTTTTTTAGCAGTTGTTATGTTACCGTCGTCAATAATTTTTTTTTCGAAAATTGTTTTTGGTTTTTTTCACCACCCTATCGATAGGAATGTGTGAAAGCATTCGCTGAAGCCCCAGTTGCGTGCTATAATGATGAACGTCAAAATCCCTTCATTTCGGACTTATGGATCGTAAGAAAGCAATGTCTCTTGTGGCTGTCAAAGAAAAATTACTTCTGAATATTTGAGTAAGCAAATTCTCGGTGACCAACCATGAAGGTGATTAATGTGGGGATTTGTGAGTACTACTTCTTTCTGTTGGTGCTTTAACACGACGTGTGCGATTCTTCATGGTAGCTGCAGCTTGGTGCTTGGTGGTTTAAACAATGTCATTTTGCATCCAACATGTCTACGGCACATAAATTCCAATTGGAAGAACGAGAGTAATCAGAAGGTCGTGCGTGCATGATAAGAGTAGTTCATAGTGTTCTTGATTTTAACTGGAACACATTTTTAAAAAGAGTGGATGAGAATAAGACAAGTTTTGTTTTTACCATATATTTATAAGGCTTGGCGGACATTAGATGCGGGAATCATCATAAGGTTAAGTTGACTAGTGAAGTAAAATATTATAATTAACTTTTAAGTATTGGTTTTAAGGGTCAAGATGAAATTGCAATATTTGTGGCAATTACTTTGAGAGACCAGACCAATTTGAGCAATTCACAAGAAGAAAATTATATATCAGTCGATCAACTCTCGCACTTTTTCGCCTGATTTAAAAGTTCCGCGCAAAATGGGCTCCTCAAGCTCTCCCCAAAATGACGCTTGGAAGAGTGTCGTTGTCGTTTAAGTCACATCGGCACTTTCACGGCAGCCTTTCTTTGATGGGTGCGTCGACGACACAAGTGACGACGTTACCTAAAGAAATATATCAATCTTCCAAGCGTCACAGTAAAAAAAAAAAAATAACGCGCTCTTTTTTTTTTTTTTTGCACGCCACTCTTATTGGCGAGAAAACGAGAAACTTGATTGAAACAAATGTAAGGAACGTTAGATTTTCACTGATTTTTTTTTTTAATTGGTCTCTCGCGCACAAGCATTTCCCGCTAATTCTGCAAATCTAACATTATCACAGAACTAAGTTCTTTAAATTATTTAATTACAGCGCTTGTGCTGTTTGCACTTCCTTTAGTCCCCGATTACTGTGCGCTGTTCTCCTTTTCGTCAGTATGAACCAACTAACCCACATCGCCACCCTTATTTATAAGATAATTAAGAGATTTTAGTTAATTTGTTAACTGACCTTGACGACTTTCCCCTCATCTAATGTCTTCCGCGCCTAATAACACGTGGGGAGGACGGCACTCGTCTAAATGTCACCCTACTTTAAATTTAAAAAAAAAGTTCTTCGACTTAAAATTAAGCGACCAGTATATTCAGGTTAAACAGAAAGCACTCAACAACCAACTCTGAGTGGTTTTCTACTCCGTCTATTTACATGGTTATTATCAAATTTAATACTCAAAACGGACCCAGTTCAGTATTATAAACAAAGAGCTTGTCTCATTATACCTAGCTGGCAACTAACGGGGCTTAATTTCGAAGCACGAGATTTTAACTTCAGCATCGCAATTTTCACTTTATAGCTTTATATGCTTTGGGCTCTTCCCACCATAGAAAATAACGTCGGTTTTCGTTGCAGTAGTGAACGTACCGGTAGTTGACTTGGTGGGAAGTTGGGCGTAGACAGTCCGTCGTCATATCGTCTAATGCTTGAAAAGAATCGCCCTCCGCCGCGGTGTTCTAAAGATTCGATCCTGGGTCAGCCGCGGGTGAAGCAGGGGCGTTTCCAAGCGTTACTATGCCTTACCTTGTTATTTACAAAAAAAAACAAAAAACACTGAGTATGAGTCTCGTGTAATGCAAGAAAGATCAAGCAAGATGGCCACAATTGCTGTGATGTGGCAATATATATTTTTTTAATTATTATTCTTAGGTAAATTCAAATTTAATCGGAGCTAATTGTGGTAATTGAAAAGCTTACTGTTAGGTGGCGTAAACCGCCAAACTATTCATCCATCCTGCCATATATTGTCGCATCATACCACTTGTCACGTCTTGTCGCGCCACTGATAACGTCACATTACGCCATTTGGCCCAATACCACCTTGAAGAAAAGGCCTACACCTCCCCCCCCCCTCCCCAAACGTCATCACTAGCGTACCAAAAAATCCAGGATAACTTTTCGCTATCTCGATAATGAAACTGAGAATCAAATTGGAATTGTATCTTGAAACCTGATATCCATATTGTACACGAAGGAATAATTTCGAAGACCCTGAAATCGATATAAAACCTAGATAGATTTTCCTAGTTCTGTAATTCAGATAGAGAAAAGTAATACTTTGGTTTTTGGCAGGGTAGTTACTCCACGCAGGGCCAACTAGCTCGCGCCTTGCAGCGTTTCACAGCGAGCGCGAAGCCACCGAGCTTCGGCGTGTGTTCCGCTTGGGGCGCGCGCTCTGCTATCGCTCGCCCGCGTCAAACCAATATCTTCGATTTGTCGCCGACACTCTATCCCGTGGCCTTGCTGTTGTGTGATCAACATCAACATGAACAAACAAGGTCCGTTTAGCCTGTTGCCACGTAAATTTACATCTTTTCATGTAAGGTACCTCGGCAGGCCCCTCGACAGGATAGAGCAGTTTCACGTGAGTGAAATCGTCAGCCTACCTGGAATTTGCCGATTTAGAGATGTTTGATGACGCCTAGACAGGTTATATTTAGGACACCGTTCATTTTCAATAATTACAAAAGTGGGTTAGTAAATTTTAAATGTCTTATATCTTTTTTTTTTCTTACAAGCTTTGATGTCACCGTCGTCAATAGATAGTTGCCGAGAAGATTTGTTTGCTTCTTCACTATGCCATTGATAAGAACGTTTGAAAGCATTGTCTCAAATCCCTGTAATGTGCTATATTTTTTATGTCAAAATCACTTAATTCTGCCCTTTTGGATAGTCGGAGAACCATGAGGTTTGTGGTTGTCAGAGAAAAATGACCTTTCTCAATCTTTGAGTAAACAAGTTCTCGGTGACCAAGCATAAAGGTCATTGATGTGGGTATCTGAGTGTACTACTTCTTTAAGTTCATGTCTTTACACACCGCGTTCGATTCTTTACGATAGCTGCATCGTGCTTTACTGTCATGCCATTTTGCGTTATACGATACATCCTACAACCTACAGCACCGAAATTATAAGCGGAAGAACAAGTGAACTCAGAAGGTCGTGTGTGCACGACACGAGCAATATACAAGGTGTTTGATTTCAATTCCAACATTATTTTAAACAAAATAAAGGATAAAAGTTCGACGAGTTATGTCTTGATCTTGCATTTATATGGCTTTGTAGTAATAAATTGGGGTTTTGTGGCGCAAAAGCAACTAAGGCTATGATGCGCCAAGAAATGATACTATTTTTATGAGGCTTGGTGGACATTGAATGAGGGAATAGCCGTCAAGTTCAAGTTCACTATCTAACTTAAATTATATAATAACCTTTTTAAATATTGGTTTGTAGAAATTAATAGCAATTAATATTAGAGATACGATAAGTTTACATAATTTGCGAAAAAGGTTACCAATTTAGATGAATGAATCCATCCCTTTTCGCGCTTTTTGGACTGATCTAAAAATTCTGCGCAAATACGCTAAAAGAGCGGATGAAGCCCTGCCCAGAATGACGCTTGGAAGGCTGACGTAGTCGTTTATATAACGTCGTCAGTATCTCGACAGCGTTTAATTGATCAGTGTGAAGACGACACAAGTGACTACGTGACCTAAAAAAATACGCCACTTTTAGAAGCGTCATTGTAGGCAGATCCGTCTTTTCTTGTGCAATATTTAAATCGGGCAAAAAAAGCGCAAGAGGATCGAAAAATATTTAAGGTCATTCCATGTTCATACATTATTTAAATTACTCTGGCCTGTAGTGGTAATAGCCGTCGATACTGCAATTCTAACATTACCCGAGAAATCAATATTCCAAAAGTTAATAAAGAGATTTTAGTTATTTGGTCAACTTACGCTTATGATTTTCTTCTCATATAATGTGTCACGAGCCTAAGAATACGTGGTGAAATCGGCACTCGTCTAACTCTCCGCCGCCTTAAAGAGTGTGTTTGGAATAAACTTAGAAAAGCAGTAAATTCAGTTTCAACAGAGAAACGTGTGTATCAAATGTGAACACCGAGACCGACTCGAAAGCGCTCAAGAACACAGAATGATGGGTTTTCACTTCTTTATATAGTTGTTTTTTCTTCAATTCAAATTTAGTACTCAGAACGTACACTGTTGAGTATTAAGAACAAAAAACGTGTATCACTATGTCTAGCGTCTAAACACATAACGCGAAGACCTAAGATTTCCGTCAGCGTGGCACAATTTGCAGCTAACGGGGCTTAATTTCGAAGCGTGGGATTCGCACTTCATCCTGGAGGGATTTCAAATTCGAACGCAGCGAGTGTTGACTCTCTGGCTTTGTACTCCGAGCAATCTATCAACATCCTCATATTGGTGAGTCATCCACAAAAAATATTGACTTCACCTTGCCCCAAACGCTTCCATCCTCACTTTGACACCAACGTGTGAAAATGAGGATGGAATTAACGACAATCTTCATCTCCGCGGCGGCGGCGGTGCCGTTAGGCCTCGTTGAGCCTCCTGCCTAGCGCGGCGCTCCGCTATGACGGACGCCGAGTTGGCGGCATCAAGGCAGCACCACCTGCGACATCACCCTCCGGACAACACTCAGACGCCACAAACATCGACGCCGACTCGGACTAGGCTCCCCCCCCCCCCCCCCCCTTCCCCCGAAAACCTTCATCCAGACACGGATCACGGTAGATAACGCCTGGCAAACACCGAAAACAAAGCCTCGTAGCTCGACTCAGCATTGTGGTACGTCTCCACACAATTGTGGTACGAGTCACCCACACCATCCACTTGAAACACATCAAAATGTACGCATCACTATCCGCCTTCATTTCAGCTGCGGAACTTTCACCCCGAGCATGTCGGGATCTGACAATACGAACTCGCTTGCCATAAAAAGCCGTAAAGCGTCCTTCTCAAAACTACCTATAAATACAAAGCACAACTCACACAAGTCGGCAACATAAGAACTAATAATCACCTCCAAGAAATCCCATCCTATACTACCGCAACACTTAACTCATGCAAAGGTGCTATACAAGGTTTCGAAGTTGGTATTTTCTCCGATGAATTAGTGGCCTTTATGGAAGGATATCAAGCCACCATTATCACGGCATGAACGATGGGGTCCACAGTCATCCTACCCTTCGAAAGCACCACAGTTCCCCACGCCGTCCTCTTCAGATGAGTAGCAGCCCCGTGCCTCATCAACCAAAAGCCACAAAATGCGAACGCTGCAGAGTCTACGGGCACCGCACCGTCAGCTGCCACAGGCGTCGACTTTACAACAACAGTAAGCCCCCACCTATGCACCTCTTGTTGCTAGCATTGCGACGGTGAACACCCGTCATTAAATCCAGCACCCCAAGTCCATCAATACATAGACAAAGATAACATAATCCAGCCTACGACCAGCTACTCCATCTCCGGAAAACACTGTCGAGAGTCACACCACGGTCCTCAGCGTCCCCCATACAAAATGGTCGGTACCGACGCACACAGCACTGCTCACAATGACACGCAGAAACCAAGAGGCGCCCGGACATTACCAACAGTCCGGACAACCACACCAAACTATACAAATTCTAACATTGACACGCGAGCCAATACCAAAATTCCCCCGTACGGCAGAATGGAGACGACAAGTCCACCATGCACCTAAACAACCAGCGCACCAACCAAGCTAGCATACCACCTAATGGCCAGCTCTCCGACCAGCTACCCTACCGTGGCCAGCCAGCGATCTTACAACAAGGGCTTCAGCATCGCCGCTGGCGTCTACGCTAAAGGCAGCAAATCCCCCGAGAACAGTCTCACCACCGACGTTACCAGCTACTCCCCCTCTACCGCCTGCTTTTCGTTCACCTTTCCCCCATTACTCCTTCGTCACCCCATTCATATATCTCCCCATTATCATTAACGCATTGATAAGAAATTTGCATTAATCAAGGAATGAATGACCCCATGTAAGCAACAGATCGATCAACTCACCCAACGCATGATGAACCTGAAAAAATGGTCCCCAACATCCTAGGCATAGTCGACCTCCTTGTTTCCCGCATTGATGAGATCACGACGGTGACATCTTTTTTGGAGAAGACCTGTCGCGCTCACGTAACACCCACGCCCATTGAGGCCCACTCTCAATTCCCTAAAGAAACCCGATCCTCTGAACCCACAGAATAAAGCGCCTCCTCCCCATTCCCAGCAAACCCCTCCCACCTCCGACCTAACCATAGCACCGTAATAGTAAAATGTACTGGGTTCCTTTTCATACAATGAAACTGCGGGAGTATCAAAACCAATCGTACTTCTCTTAAACAATGGTTTCTTTCGGCTTCTCTGGAAATGACACTACGCGGTAAATTTTGCGGCTACCAAGTTGTGCATGCCAACCCTAACGAGGTTTCCCAAGTATCGACATACATACGGTGAGATCTCCAGTGCTAGCCACTGGACATCCCCTAAAAACGTTCACATAATCTACTGACATGTGTTAAAATCCCTCCCTCACTAGGAAACACACCTTTTTTTTCCAACTTTTACAATCCCCCTAAACAGCATCGTTTATTCAAGCCCCTGTTTTACCTTGCTGGGGAATAGACATCCACATGCGAGGTCCTCCTGGGCGGAGATTTTAATGCAACGAATGTTATCTGAGCATATCGGTCCACCCTCCGCCCAGGAAAAAATTTAGATTTCTAAATTTTACAGCACCATTTCGTCATTTTGAACAGCGCCGACATCCCGGCAAGAGAGGGCACTTGTCGGCAGCAGACTACTTCTCCGGACCTCACACTGCTCCAGGGTCGAATTAAAGGCACCTGGACGCACACCCGTGAAATACTTGTCAGTCGTCATGTTATCCTTTCTATAACACTTATAACCTCCACACGTTGCCGAAACGACACACCAACGGGAACACGTCTTCTACCATCTTGGCCCCCCTTTAGTATTTTACTTTGACTCGTAGGACTGGATGTTCTCAATAAGCAAACTCAAGCACACGCCACTAAAACAAAAAACACAACAGGTTCTTCAAAAAAACCTGATCCTTACCTGATGCGCCTCTGGAAACGACGGAAACGTATCCCGAGACGCATCTGCCAACACACGTCTAATCACCAACTTCAAGAATGATTCGACAACCACTGTAACGTCTTAGATATATTGAACTGGAATAACGTGTTTGACAAAATCAAAATTAGTCCGACCCAAGATCTAAAAAACTTATGTTTTTGGTAATATTTAAATTCGCCTGTTTTCTAATACTAATTACCATAACTTATTCAATTTAAACGCCTAAGTAAAAGTTAATTAGATAATGTTAGGTAATTTGTTAACTTAACGTGTCGATTATCCCATGATTTAGTGTGCGCCGAGCCTCATACATGTTGAAAACCGAAGCTTGACTATCTCTCATCCTATATTTATTTTGTAAATCTGTTTCAACTAAAATGTAAGCACCGTGTTTATTGCTCGCATTGTTCACACAGGACCTTAGAATTGCCATCGCGTTTCACTTGGCATTTCATTACTGTAAACATCTTGGATGTACGATTCTATGATTCAAAATGGTATGTCAGTAAAATACCAAACACCAAGCTGCAGCTACCAAAAGAATCGCACACGTTGTGTTCAAACACCAACGTAAACAAGTAGCGCCCACAAATGCCCACACCAATAGACCTTTATGCTGGGTCACAGAGAACATGTTTACGTGAAAATTAAAAGAGTCATTGATGTCTGACGGCCACAAGATGCATTCGGTCTGACAATCCGAAAGGACGAAGTGAAGTCATCTTGACATTAAAATGTGTAGCTCATATTGGGAGCTGCAGCGAATGCTTTCAAACGTTCCTAACCATAGGTTGGTTAAGAAACAAAAACTAAACATTTTCGGGTACAGTTTGTTGCCGACGGTGACATCCCCCCCCCCCCCCCCCCCAGAGCTTGCAGAAAAATATAAACATAATACATGCTAGACCTACTAACTCACTTTTTTATTAATGAAAAAAAAAACGGGTTCCAACTGCAAGCTTGCTGAACATAATCGAAACCCTCTATATCAGCAAATTTTAGGTGCGCTCACGATCTTCGCGTGATGCTTTTAGATCTTGTTGAAGGACCTGCGGAGATACCTTAATTACTTTTAAAGTTATAAATTTACATGGGCGCCCTGACCGGACCTTGATTGCTCCTGTTGGTTTGGCCGTGTGTCGTCACACACGACACACGTGACACACGTGTGTCGTCACGTCACGAGGGTAAATGTTTCCCGCTAAATTTTGCTATAAAAGGTTTCGCCAAGTTTAGCGGAAATTTTTCAGCTAAATTTAGATGGAAAATTTTACCCATGTTACGTCACATGAGGTCACACCTAAAATTTCTGGTGACGTGTCATTTGACGTCACACCTCCATTCAGCGGGAAAATCTCCCGGCTAAATTTAGCGGGAAATTTAACGAAATTTTTACGCTAAGTGGAATTTTAACAGGAGAGGAGGATGGGAGGGTACAGAGGGGGAGCAGCTGCATACTCTCCCCTTCGAACCCTCCCCCCTCCTCGTCAAGAGCTGCGCTCCAATTCGGCCGTACAGAGAATTGTAAACGTCTAATTTTTGTTTTTAACCTGTCTTTATTAAGGGGTATCGGTGGCCGAGTGGGCTAGCGCACACCAGAT
The DNA here is from genome assembly GCF_016920785.2 of Ixodes scapularis. Classification (NCBI taxonomy): domain Eukaryota; kingdom Metazoa; phylum Arthropoda; class Arachnida; order Ixodida; family Ixodidae; genus Ixodes; species Ixodes scapularis. The sequence goes on along the minus strand of NW_024609879.1, from coordinate 136,146,636 downwards.
CGGAGCACGTAGACAGAAAGCTGGCGATGGAGAACCCACTGATCCTGAGCTCAATCCACAGCCCTGCCCGAAGAACACACTTCCATTGAAGTCAGTTCGGAGAGCACACTACACTCGCTCCGGTAGACAGAGTGTAATCTCGATAGCAGTGTTCAAGGAGTAAAAATAATGCTGGAAATTAATTCTCCGTAAAATTTGTATTATTTTGAAAGGAGTAATATTAGACGCGCACTTGTTTTCTGTTGGCAGGAAAGTAGTGCATTGTAGAAAAACAAGCGGCTAATCTAGTTTCCAGCCTTGGCCCCTGCGTGACTGCCAGCGACGGCCAGGAGGCGCCTGCATGACTCCACCAGGAATTTGCAGGTGGCAGGAGAGACGCTAAAGGCTTGCTTGAAATGGTGTCTTCGGACCACCGTTCGTTCCTCTGAAAATTCCATCATTCTCGACTGATCACGGGTAGGTTGTCGGTATGAGAGCGGCTATGGTGAAAGCATTGGCCTGCAGCTGCTGATCGATGTCACTTGAAATTCTTGCTAGTGCGTCGGCATCCAGGTCCAGCTGCCTCTCATCTGAAAGGCGTTGGGCTCCCACGGAGAAAAGTGCCCCAACCACGCGCTTCGACTGTCCAACGTCGCAGATATCGCTCTCCAGCTCGTCCTCCACACACTCCATGATGTTTCGTGGTGGCGAGTGGCGAATGGCCGAGTGGGCTGGCGCACACCAGCTCGGAGCACGCGGAGCGAAAGGTCGCGCTGCAGAACCCAGGAATCCTGGATTCAATCCCTACCCCTGTTCGTTTCTATCTGGATGAGCATCGTACCGGCGTGCGGACGTAGATCACTGGCTTGTAATGGCTGATCGTAATTATCAAATTGGATTTAAATTTGGATTAAAGCTCGTGAGCTAGCTCAAGAATGTGTGGTAACGTGTTTCAAATAAGACGACGTAGTTATTTATGCAAAATGCATATGCACTGTAATATTTTGCGTGCCTATCATTTGCCCATCGTCATTGCCATCGTTTTGGAGTGACAGTAAGTTTTTGCCGTGTAGCACCAACACAATCGGAGTGTGTTTCTACGGGTTGGAGTGCACTAATTGGTAGTGACAATTAAGTAGCCCGTCTGACAGGGGTATTAGTATGTATGATCTATATGGTGTTTCCGACATGGTTGCGTTAGTCGTGTTTCGAGTCCGTTTGTGTCGCGGGATGGAAGTGCCTTTAGACATGGAAATGTGCTAATTTAATCAGGTTTATTAATCTGTGAAGTTTTTTTCTTGTGATGATTATGTTCAAGAAGAGCGCGGAAGACAGACGACGCGACAGAACGAGCAACTCAACGCAGTTGGTAAGCATGTTTCTTTGTTTGCTTTGTAGACGCGTTGAACAAGAAGTGAACATTAGGGAGCTTTAGAATAATCTCGTGGCTGCTGTGCATACGCAGACCCAAAACAAGCATTGGGACTCGAGCTTTGGGGCCCGTTATTTCTCGCAAATAGCATGGCAAACGGCGGCGCCCACGACATCTTCTATGATCGCGTCTTCGACGCCGTCGCCCGCTCGGGAACTGCGTGAGTCGCACTCGGCGACCGCGGTCGGTATGGTCGAAGCGTATTGAAAACGCCACGGATCGCTGGATTCACAGCTCAAAGCTATCGAGGCGCGTGTACTTACGGTCGCGGCAGACATCTAAAGATGCATGGGTAGTGGATCGTCTGCGCTTCGTAAGTACAACAGAGCAGCTTGACAGTGACAAATACATGCGGCATTGAGTATAAAACAACTATAAAAAATGTTCCTCTAGACGAAAAACTTGTTTAATTTTTAAGATATAACGTTCTGACTTCCAAATGAAAAGCTGTTGCGACATCTTGGTGGCGCTTGAAGTGCGAGACACTTCCGTTTTGTGTCCCCGGCAGAGAAACGCTATTCTAAAAGTCTTCGCCGCAATCCTCGCTATTTTGCCGTCCGTAACGCGTGGTAAAGTAGCGCCCGGCATTCTAGAACACCCTATTTTCTCGGCAGAGGTTTTCCCGTTAACTAGTTGGGTTTGCTTTATCTGTCCTTATGTTTGTATCTGTGCGTAGCATAGTGAAAAGTTGCCACTCATTCTGTGTGTGGTCCGAGAAAGTAGTTTATGTGAACAGAGCACTTATTGAGTTCCTAATATTACTTTCGGTTCGTTGCTTTAGAAAATGCCTTACTGATCTAGCAGTGTACTGATGTCGTCCAACTATAAATTTATTACTTTGATCATACTTTATTACATTTCAGAAGTTCGACTTCCTTGGAATTCGGTTCATGCAGAGCCAATATTCCTTTGCAGTCAAAATGGTTCGAGAGGATAGCCATCTTTTTCTTTTGAGGTTATGGAAGTGGACTGGATGGCACTGTTAGGACAAACTTCGGTCCCCTGACCTTCCAGAATTGAACTGGGTTTACACTTCTCTATTAGAATGTTTGATAACGCAGTTGTTCCTTTTCGCTTCATTTTTTTTTTTTTTTTTTCACTTTCATTTTGCGATTGTGATGTGATCAAGCCGAGGGCCACTGTTATTCCCAAATGAAACAGAAGCAGTGTGTTCCCAGCTTGCGTAACTTCGATTCATTTCAAGGCATGCCACAAAATTAATGTCCCTGTTCATACACCGTTGAAAGCAGGACTGACTTCAATATGCAGGTCGACACAATGTTTGAGCGGTATGGGGCGTGTGTTGAATGACCTATGCAGCTGTCACGGGTTCGGGGTTGGTCAACCCGAAATTCTCCAAGTCCCACTTTGTTCTTTTCGTCTTCCTCTTCTCATTGGTTTGAAGCTCGGCCGGCAATAGTCTCATCCGAGCTCATGCCTTAGGTGCTCAGGTAAACGTGCGGGAAAATTGCTATTGAACCCCCCCCCCCCCCCCCCAAACCACCCTTAAAAAACCAAAATGACAAAAAAGACGAAATTTATTAAAGCGGTGTTAGAGAGAAACTGCTGGCTTTTAATTACCCTGCCTGAAACTTTGCAAGCATTGCAGTGTGGCTGCAGTGTGAGGGTGAGGTGGATCCAAAATGAAAACTGGACCCTAAAGCGACGCCTTCAGGATGCTCAAAATAATTATGGTAAGTTATAAATCGACCCACTAGTATACTTCTTAAATGTTTAGGCCGGGATTCGATTAAAAATTCTAACCCAGTTAATTTGTCACATAAGTTTAAGGCATAATATCTTGAAAAGAATGAAACTGCAGATGCTCCAAACTGGCTGAGGTAAAGCAGCCTTGCAGCGCATCAAGGTTTAGACTGAACATACTTTTGTGTGGCGTCCACAAGGTGTAGCTCTTACATTGAAGTTTTATGAGGTAGTTTCTTCAATGTTTGAACTTTCAACGTGCAAGCTGGGTAGTGTGTAATTGTGTTTTTATAGCGCAAGCAATATCTTAATCCTAAAGGCAGCAGAAACTTTCGGCTAGCAATGACATGGTTGGACAACGGTGTACATGCTTGCTTCCCAAGCGGCCAATAAAGCGAACTAACAGCATGTGCGGATTGCCCATACATTTAATTTTTTGTTTGTTGTTTGTTTCAGACTACATGTGCTCCCAGTACAGGGGGTGGCCCTCCAGGCGCTGACGACCAGCATGTCGTCTCTGCTGTGCTGTCGAGGGAAATTTAAAGGGTAAATATCGCAGCTGATTTTTTTTCTATTCTGTCCCTGCTACACTTGAGTCCCGCGAATTTTTCTGCATGCTTGGTCTTTTTGTTTTCATGGTACTGTAAACTTTTGTTATAGTCCGTTGCAACTATAGAGTACCAGAAGTCCCTTCCACACTTTCCTTTGCTCGCCATGATTGGCGGTGTCCTCTCGGGTCTCCTCCTCTTTATTGTTTGCTTATTAAAAAGAGTGAAGGGCTTTGTGGGAGGGGCTTCTTGTATTCTAGAGTTGCAACAGGGTATAGCGCGACTTTGATTATTATGCAATTTAATGCAAAGGTGCAAGCGAGCTGGACAAGAATGACGAAAATAATCCCTGGAGAAGGGGAACAAGAGGGACAAAGGACAAACACAAATCTCCAAACACAGCTAGGTGACTGGTGCCCGACCGAAAAAATCCGCCTGGTCCGGGTATCGAACCCGGGACCTCTCCATTACAGGTGGAGCGCTCTACCAATTGAGCTAACCAGGGGTTAGACATCAGTAGAGCAAACGGGTTTTATCAGCCGCCACCAGTCTAACACCAACAAGGGTGAAGCTTGCAATTTAAGGTAATGATTATTATGCAATTTAATGCAAAGGTGCAAGCGAGCTGGACAAGAATGACGAAAATAATCCCTGGAGAAGGGGAACAAGAGGGACAAAGGACAAACACAAATCTCCAAACACAGCTAGGTGACTGGTGCCCGACCGAAAAAATCCGCCTGGTCCGGGTATCAAACCCGGGACCTCTCCATTACAGGTGGAGCGCTCTACCAATTGAGCTAACCAGGGGTTAGACATCAGTAGAGCAAACGGGTTTTATCAGCCGCCACCAGTCTAACACCAACAAGGGTGAAGCTTGCAATTTAAGGTAATGATTATTATGCAATTTAATGCAAAGGTGCAAGCGAGCTGGACAAGAATGACGAAAATAATCCCTGGAGAAGGGGAACAAGAGGGACAAAGGACAAACACAAATCTCCAAACACAGCTAGGTGACTGGTGCCCGACCGAAAAAATCCGCCTGGTCCGGGTATCGAACCCGGGACCTCTCCATTACAGGTGGAGCGCTCTACCAATTGAGCTAACCAGGGGTTAGACATCAGTAGAGCAAACGGGTTTTATCAGCCGCCACCAGTCTAACACCAACAAGGGTGAAGCTTGCAATTTAAGGTAATGATTATTATGCAATTTAATGCAAAGGTGCAAGCGAGCTGGACAAGAATGACGAAAATAATCCCTGGAGAAGGGGAACAAGAGGGACAAAGGTCCTTTGTCCCTCTTGTTGAGGGACAAAGGGGGACAAAGGTCCTTTGTCCCTTTGTTGAGGGACAAAGGGGGACAAAGGTCCTTTGTTGAGGGACAAGAGGGACAAAGGTCCTTTGTCCCTCTTGAACAAGAGGGACAAGGGTCCTTTGTCCCTCTTGTTCCCCTTCTCCAGGGATTATTTTCGTCATTCTTGTCCAGCTCGCTTGCACCTTTGCATTAAATTGCATAATAATCATTACCTTAAATTGCAAGCTTCACCCTTGTTGGTGTTAGACTGGTGGCGGCTGATAAAACCCGTTTGCTCTACTGATGTCTAACCCCTGGTTAGCTCAATTGGTAGAGCGCTCCACCTGTAATGGAGAGGTCCCGGGTTCGATACCCGGACCAGGCGGATTTTTTCGGTCGGGCACCAGTCACCTAGTTTGTGTTTGTCCTTTGTCCCTCTTGTTCCCCTTCTCCAGGGATTATTTTCGTCGTATAGCGCGACCTCGGTTAATTTAATCATTTCGAAGAGCCCTAGCGGGCACCCATGCATTTTTATGGGAAGGACTCTGCATCATAATTTGAACCGAGAAAATGACCCCAAGAACGGGAAAGCAACGGGCCTTCTGCTACAAAATTGACCGCACCAAACTTTGTTTTCAAGAGCAGACCGGAAAAAGTCGACTCCTGTCTTATAAACGGCGAGTAACAGAAATCCTGTGCTATTCTCGCCACGTTGGGAAGCTAATGCCATGACCCCCATCTTGATTTCTTTAAAGGGGCGGTGCAATGATTTTAACACTGAATAAATGTGCCGCTTGTATTTTTTACATTGTTTACTTCGGCATAAGTGAGAAAAAAAGTGCCACCATACCCCAAAATACCTCTATTTCGCTGCGTAATCGCAAAATAAAAAACGCTTTTTTTCCCAACCTGCGGCCACATGGTGGCCGCAAATGGAACCTGTTGTGTGACGTCATTCGGAGTGGTTTTTGTAAGTGATAGTGTTAGGCAGTGGTAAGCTTGATTTAAGGTTAAGTTTAAAAAATCTTGTTGTTTAGGCATGCAGAAACGCTTCAAAAGCCTAATATTGCCGCTAAAAGATTTGTGGCGCCATCTACCGCAAGTCAACCAAACCTGCCGTCGCCGTCATCCGTCGACGCCCGAGGCGCCTACGGCGGCTACACGAGCAACCCGGACGTTTTGTCTTTCCCTCGCTCGACGGAGTGCGTTGGTCGTGGTCCGTAGTATCGTGGTATCATTATTGTTCCTGGTGTTTCGACCTCGACTTCGACTGCCCGCCGCACAAGTCCAACTGACTTACTATACGCATCTTGCGCTCGACGTCGCTCAGGCCGTCCGCCCATGCCGCCATGTTGGTCGGGAATCGACGGGAGAGCGGCGAGCCTGGCGAGCCGGCGAGCGCTGGGGAAACGGAAGCCAGAAGCACCCAACTGGAAACCAACGCCACTCCGAATGACGTCATAGGCGAAGCTGGTGCCGTTTGAATGTTGAGTTGAGGGGTGCCAGAAATACCAATTCCTTTTATTTTTCTTAATGAAAACTAGGGCAAGCAGGAAAGAATAGTTTTCGGTCCTTCGTTTTATATGTGGCCGGGATCAATTCCAGCAATTAGCCAAAGGCCGCAAATTGTTGCATTGCCCCTTTAATGCTTGTTATGGCTGATTTCACATCTGATATTTTCACGGTTCTTTTGACAATAGTGAGTGGCAGGTCGCCATAGGTTTCCAGAAGAAAGCGGTCGCATATGCAGGCATTTCTAGCAAGTTCGGAGCGCATGGCTGCTCGTCGCCACCGAGGAAAAACTGTACAGTGTTGTTGGTGCAAAACATTAAGCCTCACGACTAGCAGCAACCTAATCGTGAATATACCGCACCGTACGGCGTTTATTTGAGCTCTACTCCACACAAAAAATTGCAGGGGCACTTAGGTATCCCTAGGTGGATTGAATGCGAAAGCATTGCCGTTCCAAACGACACTTCCTTTTTTTCCCCTCTATCGTTAGGAATGGTAATGCTTTCGGGTTCAATCCACAGAGGGATACCTAAGTGCCCCTGTAATATTTTCTTTTACGTTACATCATATGGGGTCACACTTCATGGTACGTCATGTCGTCACGTGACCTGTGATGTCATCGAACCGAGGACATATTTTTATGACCATCTTTCGGGCACATCAACGCCGATGCCGTATTTTGCCGTAATAGGACAAGCTTCTTTTTGAAGGGAGTGTAATGCCTCATTCCGAAGCGGCTGAGGTAGCAAGGTGGCTAGCATGCCCGGCTCTCACAAAGCACCACCGGGTTCGAATCTCAGCCGTGGAAGCACATTTTATTCTTTCTTTTATTGCTCTGTTAGCGTTTGGTACCAGTTGATTAACGCCACCGGACGCCAGATTTTCCGCTCCATGGACCAGATAATGCTTTCGCATTAAAAAAGTACATCTAGTCAGGAATGTGCCTTTTCGTGTGATAGAGTCGCACAGCTGCCCACCACTTCGAAAATCACAACTGAACTACGAGGGGGCACTATTATTCACCAAATCGGGTTCTCGCCATTCATACGTGAACGATTCATTTGGGTGCACTGAAGATTTGTGTGGGCATTTTCTTTCGTTGATTCATTGGCGCGTCTCGCCGTTGATCGCAGTCCTGCACCTCGTTAGCTCTAACCGGCAGAATGGACAGCTCGGCAGACTCGTCGGCTGAATCCTTCGTGTGTAGTTTAGCGTGGTCCTTGTGCTGCTTCAAGAAGGGAGGCACGCGAACAGTGCGTAAAGCACATGCCTCTTGCCCACGCTTCTAACTTCATTGCTGGTGGCGGTGAAATAGCCAAGTGACGTGCGGCCATGTTTGCCCTAAGAAGTTTGTGAGACACTGGATGATGTCGTAATATTCCGTTGTAAGTCACACGAAAGTTGCGAAAATTATGTTTCATTCATACGGATTTCTTTTCGGGTTTCGCCATACGGAATTTTGTATGGTAAGTTTGCTTTTTTTGAATTCGGCCCCCTGATGTGTCGATCCTCCCAATAATTCAAACTTCGTTCATCGCATGGATTGTGAAAGCTGCAGTTGGGACACACCCCCATTCGGAGCACGGCTTTATGATCCACATAGAACTTTATTACTGTTTTCTTCCTGTCCGTTGTGGTTAAAAACACCTCTTCAAGATAGTAAACAAACACAAAAAAAAAACAAGAGAGGGACAAGAAGTGGGCATAAAACACTGGCGCCAGTGTTTACCACCACTTATTGTCCATCTGTTTTTTGCGGCGCTTGTTTACGATCATGAACCAATTGGCCCGATTTGCCATATTAATTCTTCGAGATGCTTATAAGTCATAGTATCTCTATGTTCAAAGTTGGTATACTTCATAAGCGACAACATCTGCTCGCTTATCTTTGGTAGACCTTGTCAAAGCCAAAATAAAAGACTGCAATGCGGCGGGAAAACAGTGAGAGATTGATTCTCACAGACTCGGGGGCAAAATATACTTTTGCAACATGGTGACCCTGACAATGTTATTAGTGCCACTTATTAAACTATCAAGGTAGTGTGTAAATTAAGCGCCCGGGTAAGCGGAACTGAAGGAATTTTAAATGTGACTTTTTGCATTTAAGGCTTGTTCATAATACAGTGCAGCGCTAACTCAGCCCTGTTAAGGCAGCAAGTCACCGCTACTTCCATGGCTTATATCGTGTGCTCCAAGTTGCCTCTTTTCATACAAAGGACTGATCTCCCGGTTTGTAATATTGATTCAGCGCTGAGGTGAGAAGGATACTTTGCTCGGGCATTGAAGTGTTGATAAGCAGATCAATGTGTAACTGTGCATATTTTATTTCTTTATAGGTTTCCAGTGCTCCCGTGGACACGAGGGTAGTACAAGGTCCCTCATGGACACGAAGGCAGTGTACCCTATACTTGAATTTCGCATTTTTAATAAACTTGTCATTACTCCTTCCCACGGTTTTATGTAGGCATTTTCTGATCCCTGCATGAGTATACAGGCATACATATAAGTGACACTTGCACTCACTTTCCCCTTCCCTCAAAACAGCGGTTACGTCCGCACCACATGTCATGCAACTTATTACCGTCTTCCCTCTTAGAGCTCTCAATCTAGGAACCCATGAAAGTCTAGAGCAGTGTATCTAGACTTTCAAATGAAATGTATTAGAAATTATTATGAGGTGGCACGGCAAAACCTTAATTGAAACGCGGAGGCCAATAGTTTTCGTGAACTCCTTAGGGACTCGTTACAAAACAAAATTAATTGTTTTTCAACACAGACTCAAAGCGGTGTCAATAGATTTTCAAATTATATTCACATGAAATATATTAGAAACTTTATGCGGTAGCATGTCGAAAGCCCAATTGGAACGCGATGGCCAATAGTGTTCGTAAACTCCTTACGGATTCGTTACAAAACTTATTTGTATTTCTACTGAGACTCGAAAAGATACAATGAGTAGACTCCATAAACGTTCAAATGATATTTATTAAAATGATTTGTAAGGAGTTGCCACCGACCGCGATCTCTACTTTCGGCTTCACCTGAGATTTTGTCGGATGTTTGGCTTGATTGAGCCGGCATGTTGTCTTCTCTTATTTTTTCCTCCATGCCTGGAACTGAGCGATGAGTGGACTGGCTTGCGCCATCGGTAGCTCTTGGTGCAGGAGTTTCGCTCGGACGTTAATCACTCTCGCAAAAATTTTGATCGTCTTTTGTTAGGTTCCTGTGCAGAGCTGCGCTGGACATAACATGGACGATATGATAAAGAAAGCGAGGAAGAAAGTCGTGCTGTACCGCGCCCGGCAGTGGGGCTTATGTCCTTATTGAAGTCGTAAACGCACCATCCGAATCAATTACGATTTCTCAAACACTTACGATTTTTGTCGTGCGCGGCACTATTCGTGACTTTTATAGAAAACCTGTAACTCGTAGCTATCGAACAGGACCTGTCGCACACAGCGGAAGTAACGCGACGAAACATGTTGCGTAAACTTTGTTGTGCGCGATACAGTCAATGAGGATTCATACAGAATCCCATAATTTGGAGACGTTAACGCATTCCTGATTATTCAAAAAGATAACTAAAATAAGTCGTCGTCAACCTGGCCTTATAGCAAAACAATGAGTCCCCACGCTTTCGAATCCAAGCGCTAGAATAGTTATCTGTTTCTTTATGAGTCAGAATAAAATATAGTATATACTCCGACAATCCCGGCAGGAACTGCCAAAGCGTGGATCGGCAAGAAACTTCCTCCCAGAAAAGAAGGCGGGCGGGGGAATTAACTAACACGAACGGGCCGGACAAGTAACATGAGCTTAATTCCTTGTAGTTCAGCATTATAAAACTGAGGTCACTTTGCAGGGTTCAGCGATGCTGCATTTACGCCTAACAAAAAGTTTTGCGTCCCCCCCCTCCCCCCCCCCCCAAAAAAAAGAAAAAAAGTTGCCCATCGAGGTCCAGGCAAAGAAGACTAGCGTTTTAATTGCTGGTTTGGCAGAATTGGAATGTTTCTCTAACATGTCTGTAAGGGCTTGCGTCTAGAGTTTTAGTTTAATCAAAATATCAAAAGAAACGTTCCTCTGTCAGAGAACATCAAATGCTCATAACATTTCTGAACAAGAAAACGATAATCTAGAACGTTCAAAATCCTCACCTATTTATGTCGTATTCAAATTGATTATTCGATAAAATATTTTAGAAGCAGTTATGCACAGTCTTTTTAATATTTATTTTAAGAAGTGTAAAACAGTCTATAAACTATATACTCCGTTTTATGCTTGGGTATCATGCTCGTCTTAATAATCCGCAGATATTTTTGAAAACAATTTTTATATGTAGAACAAGAGAAAATGTTATCCGCCATACTTTGCGCGGGCTCTCTTATTCACCGGAGCAGCAGCATCGGGTTGAAAAAATCCCTGTGGCATATCACTAAATAAACCTTGATGTACCTTCAAGGGCTTCCATTTCATGGTCGATGCGCGGTTTCGTGCAAATATTCTTACTTGCGGTGACCTTCAAACCGTACGAAATGAAAACAAAATCACTATCTGCACTCCTGTTCCTTTCTTATATTTTTGTTAATAAAGATATGTGTGCTAGCCATAAATTTGGATTTATTCTCGTTACGCTTTCACTGCACCCTTCAGCGCCCTCGCCTGAGCGGAGGCGTTTCTAAGCCTACAATGAAACAGTGTTCCATTCCCTGCGTTTATGACATATCGGAGAGCCCTTCGAAATTGATAAGCGTCATTGTAGCTCTTATCCGTAGTCCAGCACACTGCATGAACGCAGGGTGCTATTGTGAGAAAACCTATGTAGAGCAGCTGGTGATAATTTTAAGGGATTTATTTTGGTGGTACCTTCTCCAGGCCTTATTATGGCGGCACAACACATATTCCATGCATGCAGATCTGTAGGACGAGAGAAAACAATCAATTTTAGGAGCACTTTTAATTTTAAATTCAGTCGAGGCGGAGTTTTCTTATATATGGTGCCGATATAAACTCCTTAATTTTCTAGTGTAACATTTCCAGGGACACGTTACCTTTGACGTATCGCAGCTGGTGCCATCCGGAGCTTCTGTTTCTGCTGTGGAATATACATTTTTCTCAGTTGGCGTTCTGCATCTTAGAATGCAGCTTAAGAGACGGCCGTCCTGCAAATAATGCTAGAATGAACTTTAATTTTATACTGTTTGATGATTAGGCATAAGACTTGGTCTGTTGGGGACTATTCTGTGTATTCATCGTATTTCGTGTTTTTGGCACTTACGCGGAAAAATCGAGGATGTTATCGCGCCTATTTTACATTCAGCGCTCAGCGCTCGGAGAAGAAAGTATTGCTATTTATAGTGACCCGGGCTAAGTCAAGAGCTAGGGAAGCGAGTTTCACGGCAAAAGCGTTCACCTGACCGCGTCAGTCGCCAACCAGGCTTCGTGAATTTGTGGGTTCTCTGGTGGCAAGTAAATGCACTGTCTCTTTGTAGCCTGCTGTCGTGCTGTGGTCCTGTTTATTTTGAACTTTACACCATGATAAAAAACGCCACACTACCGCTACACAAAACGTTGTCGGTGGCCAGGCCACCTAAATAAAGTAATGAAAGATCTTCTAAAGTAAACAGAAGTGCCAGGAAAATAATGACATTGATAATTGTTTTAGACATACCACAAGAACTTTGATTTGTATTCCAAACTATGTTAATAGACAATGACTCGAAAATTGTGCTATTCGAGCTAACCAATTTTTTACCTTCTGCTCTACCCAATACCGTGACAATGTTTACACATACCTATAGCACCTTTTTGCTTCGAAACCGGTCGCCGGAATTGTTACACAGCAAGAGGTTAGTCTGCCTAAGAGGAAGCACCTTCATCCGCAGTTTTGAAGGGTAATCTTGGCCATACGAGTATAACTGTAAGCCTAGTGCCTTTAACGTCAAGCAATAGTAATTGCAGAGACTGGAGGAAAAGGTGAATTCAGAAGTTCCAATACAAAAACTACATTTGTTGTTCTCAGGCTTAGGGAGGCAGAAATCTATTATCCGTTCACATTTACGGGGCAGGAGGGTTGTGGTGGCAGCGTGTATTAACGCACCGGAGCTCAGAGCACCTTCAGCGAATGGGATCGAAACCATCGATCCTGAATTTTATTTACATTCCTTTCCGTGTCGATCTAAATTAGCAGTGAATCGGCGTGCGTTCGTGTAGTATCACTGCGACATGCACATCAAAGACCCTATGCATCGGTCGTACAGCGCTGGCTAAATTGCTTATCTACAGCTTAAGCATAAGACGCCCCTTGGGGCAGAAGTCACTGCCTGAAATCCGCAAATAACATTCCTCACAGTTTTACGAAAGAAGTAGGTGCAAGCTAGCCGAGGCTTCTTGCATTAAAGTGGTAAGATAACGTTTAATGGTTGTAGCACGATTACCCCTTGGCAGTTCTCCCGTCTCGAATGCCATCGTCCTTTTCTTCTGAGTGTCAAAAACCCCGTCGAAAAAAAAACTCCTGCCGTGCTTCGCCCGAGTATCAATGCTCCTATGCCCGATTTCTCGCTATGCCAATGCTGCGACTTCTTGATCACATCTGCTATTTTGTTTACCTAATCAATGCGCATTGTCTTCTACAGTAAATTTGTGTTTGGTAAATGCTGATTAATCGACCAAAGTTTAGAATGTATATTTACAAACAAAGTGCCCAGTGTTTTGTATGGGCACTTAAATGCTGGACAATCCCAACTTCAAGATCTCCCGACTATTAAGCCTACCGTTGGACAAACCTTGCGTTTTCTGAATGACGTTTCCACACCACGGCTGTACAGTTAAGAACCCAGTATTTTGCACATCTACAAGCACTTCTGTTATTTAGGTTTTTTCTCTGAAAGCACTATTTGAATTTGTAGACCACTGCAACCTCCTTCCCTTTTTGCGTTTATAACCATTTTACTTCCAACTGCCGCAGCCAGCCTGATTTGGGAAGAAATTGCAGTTTAAACTGTCTTAAGCTGCAAAAACGGTTCCCTGTGACAGATATGCGTGTTCGACATTCTCCAAAGAAATAAGGATTTTAAATAAGATAGCGAGAGAAATTGATCGCCTTTTTATTGCAATTATGTGAAGGACATGTGTGTTAACGCCCCGTGGGTGTCCCTATGGATGACGAGGTGGATTTTTTCTAGATGTTTTCGGGAGGTGCGACAAGTTTGTTTAGGCACGTGTCCATGCGCGCGAGGAGTTTTTTATGGGGTTGATTGTTTTGTTTTTATATTTCCCGTCTTGTATTTATTTTCTGTTTCGTGCTCAAATTTCAGTTGCCAATCAACTTGGGTGATTGTGTGCTCCTTCTTTCAGCTCTCCTTTTTTTCGCGCTTTTTCATAAACTATGTTAAATTAACTAGCTTAATTCTAGTCCTTGTAGAAATTGAAGTCAGGTGTCGTACCTTTCGACTTCAATATCTGATGAATGCACAAATCTGCTTTCGTGTGGACATGGCCGGACAAGGAAAGAGGGGTAATCCACTACGGGGGAGTGTGAGTGGTTTTTGCAAGCTGGGGATTTTGGAGATGGGGTAAATAACGCGAATGATGTGCAACGCGCGTTTTGAGACCGGACATTCGAAATTGTTTTTTTTTGTGCACCACCCATTTTGAGTCCCTGAATGATTTCCCCGAAAGAAACATATCAGCTCAATAGTGAAGTCTCTTCTCATGCGGAGGCATATAGTACAGTAGCGGCAGCACTCAAGGCAGTGGGCTTGCAAATATCTAATGTTTTGATTAATTACCCGAGACTGGAGCGAGAGAACTAGAAAACATCGTTCTTAAAAGAGTAAACAAGTAACAGAAGGACAAAGTCTGAAACCCAGCTAAAAGTTTATTCACTGCACATCTTTTATATTCACAGTGTTTTTGTTTTGTTTTTTTTATTTTTACACATTTGTTTAAAAAAACCGTGAAAGCTACACTAATGCGGTTTGTGCAGTTGGGTTATACGGCCAGGCGGACATTATGGGGGTGGCTTATCTTTGCGATAAATCGGCTAATTAATTAAAATACGTTAATTTACTTTTTAATTAGGGAAAATAGACACATCGTTCTAATTAGAAACTTGCTGAGCGCCATCGGAAACCCCTAAATCAACTATTTTTAGCAGGATATAATGCCGGGGCAGCATTTTACGGCATTCTGTAAAAACGCTTCATTTGAAAGCGTTTCTAGATTTCGGTTTCTTATCGGAGCGCATCTTTGCACCCGCGGTCCTGCTCCCCGGTGATTGCGGCGCGAAGCCACCCCCTCGCCTCTTTTGTAGAATGGAGGGAAGTAGGGCGCACGTGTGTTGCGCGTCTCAGCCACTGGGGAGCAGGACCGTGGGCGCGGTGATGCGCTCCGATAAGAAACCGTAATCTAGAGGCGCGTCCAAATAGAACGATTTTACAGAACGCCGTAAACTGCTTCCCCAGCGTTATATCCTTCCAAAATTAGTTGATTTAGTGGTTTTCAATGATGCTATACAAGTTTCTAATTGAAACCATATGTTTATTTTCAGTAATTAAAAATTTATTTAACGAATTTTAATTAATTAGCCGACTTATAGCGAAGACTAGCCACCCACATAATGGCCGCCTGGCCGTATAACCCACCTGCACAAGCCGCATTAGTATCGCTTTCACGTTTTTTTTTTTAAACAAATGTGTAAGAATAAAAATAAGAACATCCTACCCTCATGCACATAAAAGGTCAATTCGTTTACTCAGCTCAAACTCAATCCCTGCTGTACACCCATAACGCTTCCAGAACGCTTCACGAGAGGGATTGAGTGACGCTAACACACTCAATCTCCCTCGTGAAGAGAATAAAAAAAATAACAAGAGCGCTGTTTAAATACATTACTCAAAAGAGGCCAGATATGGTCATTTTTCATACCCGAACGTAATCTTCGGTGTACAAAAAAAAATGTACAGAGGAAACGATGCATAGTGAAGTGGCCTAGTAATCCTCGAGGTCCCGCGCTTAGTGGTTTCGAAAAAGAAAAAACAATTTAATGTTTTCCAAACATGAGTGTCTCCAGCACATCTAACCCCTCTCCCCCCACCACCCCCCAACCCCCACTCCCCCCCCCCCCCCCAAAAAAAAAAGAAAAAGAAAGACGAAAAATGAGAAAAATTGTAATGGGCAATTTCGTAATCGATTACAGCAAAGCGTAATTCAGTTACAATGCTCGTTACTCTTTAAAGAAAGTAATTGAAGCGTTACAAAATTAACGTAAAATGTAATCGATTACATGTAATCCATCACTTGCAACGCGTTACGTGCAAGTCTGGAACGCAAACTGGCACGCTGGCGCCATATATGCGGCAACCCTGGTACTGCATTTTGCAAAAGCGAAGGTTTTGCGGGATTTCCAACTTTAAATGTGCGTAATACCTATGAGAAAGGCACGTTTATAACGTCGACAAAAGGTTTTCGAGCCAAGAAAGAAAAGATAATGCGCGAGAGATGTAGAAAATAAGCCGGATCGCGAAGTTTACACTGCTACCCAATAGATGGCGCCAGTGTGTCTTCTTGCCTTAAGAGATATTAAGAGGTTCCAAGGCACCCCGTTCTAACAGGCCGAAACTGTGTGAGCAGGCCTTTATAGAAAAAACCGGGACATCCTCCGCGAAGTAGATGTGCAACTGATATTCACTTGAAAACGTCCTCCTTTGCTGAACAAAACAACTAAAAGACGTTTACAATCGTGGAAATGGAGCGTGCTGGTTAAGTTACGGTGTTTGTGGAGAATAACATAGAGGACGAAAGCCGGACGACACAATTCCCTGTAATGCCGAATTAGAGCGCAGATCTTCAGGAGGAGGAGGGATGGGTACGGAGAGGGAAGGTATGCCCATCCTCCTCCCCCTCCTCCATCTTTCAGATAGGCCCGACAAATATGTCGCGCTACTGAAACAAATTGGGAATTAAAAAGAAGGTGAAACAACTAAAAAAGGCAATAACGAATCCAAGGAAAACTGACGCTGACGTGGATATAAAAGTTTAAAGCCCCGTTGACACATTTGTGACCTCTTAGGACCGTTTGCCATGAAACCTCTTAACTTCTCTTACGAAGAGTACAAAGCCGTATATAATTAGAGTCTGGCCAGTGGGTGGGGCGAGGAACGCGCTGGAGAGGAGAAAAGTGGAGGGGAGGGAGGAGGGCGCCGAAGGAGCGAGAGAGGAAGAAGGGGGCAAAGAGGAGACGGCCGCCATTTTGACGCAACACGCTTTCCGTACAAAGCACTATTAAAGCTACGCGTCGTCTGCTGCGGGCCGATTTCTATTTCGCCCGAATAAAAGTTTGTGGTCGGACATCAAGAAAACTTAATTTGATAGCTTTGTAACCCACCGAATAATAACAGTCTATAATCTTGCCACAGCCAGCGATATAAAAGGAAATCATCGAAATTTAGATGCCGATCCCATGCATTCTACCGGGAGAATAAATGAGAAGGGGGGTTCGCCCTGCTCAGCTGACAGCAGCCGGGAGCTCACGCGCATGCCCTCACGCCTCTCACTCTGCGCCGCGGGCTGATAGGCTCACTCGGAAGGGGGGCATACGGCGGAGAGATCAAAGGCTGGCAAAACTTACCCAATATATGGTTCTGAACGAAAGAACACACTAGCGCCACTGTAGGGAAGCCATTCGGGTGAATTGACGGTCCCGTATAATTTTTTTTTGCGCATCATGATTTTTTTTTTGTTGGAAACACGTTTGTCAATGTTATAAACAACTATTCCGTATAAGGAGCACGTATGTTTGACTGAAAATACCGGAAAACCTTCGTTTTAGAAAAATGCAGTTGTAGGGTAACACCATAGATGGCGCCAGCGTGCAAGTATGCTCTCTCGTCGTAAGCGATTTTAAAAGGTTTCGATGCATTCAGTCCTAAGGTGTCACTATTGTGTGAACGGGCCTTAAGGCAGGGAGTGAACGACTACAAATAAATAAGCCAAAAACAAAGTCTAGAAATATATGGGGGTTTGAAATCTGACAACGAAGATCTGTTAGCAAAAGTAAATGACGTTGCAATAACGTTTAAAGTTCTGGAATTGACTAAGGACGAGATTGGTAAAATTCATGGCATTTTTAATACTAATTTAAATCTCGAGTAAAAGGAACAGCCGATTTACTGCCGACTTCATTTAAATTGAGTATGTTAGGACAACTGTGCACTAGTTTGCAAAACTAAAGCTAACACAAATATAAATTAGGAAAATATATGACGCCCTATGGTTAGATGCGAACTATTTAAACACAAATTTTAACAAATTCTACACCTACAGTTTTTGAAGTTAATAGGACAAGTTTGATGCTCTCCCTCGACACATTTGACAGTTTTTGTGAACAGAATTCCCCCCTCCGCTACGCTCTCCAGAATGAAGGCGCCTCTACTGGGCATGCTATGCGCTAGCCTTGTCTACAGAGCCATGGATATCAGAATCAGTTTATTTCGTCTATATGTAAAGACGACAGGGGCATGGGCAAAAAGCCAAAACATGTTGGCTTGACTGAACCCCACCCCCGTTTTCTTGGCAGAGGTAGATAAGCAAATTGTAAGAAAATGTAAATTCTAGAAATAATCATGCAGCTCGAAGACGAGTGAAAAAAGCATGTAGACACTCGTAACCGGGAAATAGAACACTCATATCATGAGGCACTAGACAAAAATAAGCGAGCTACAGAAACGTATTTTTGATGGCACGAGGTGTTAGTGTTTCTATGGTGAGGTTGTTGCTCCTTAAGTTGCTTAATGATGATTGGAGGTGGTGTCTCAACATCGGCGTTCCATAGTTTGCTCTGCTGTATGGTACCTTCCAGACATCCTCATTACGAGTAGGATAAACATTTATACTTCGTGCTAGACCAGCGATTTCGTGAAATAAAGGATTGTTCAGTTTATTGCTCGCTGTGTATCTTAAAATTACTGTGTAGTCATACAGGTTGGTAACTGGAATGATATGCAGAGTATTAAAAAAGGTGCTATGCATGAGAATCATATGGGGCATTGACGATACCCCGTATGGCAATGGCCTTTCTCTGAGAAACATGAAGAATGTTTATGTTTGTTAAATTTGAGGTTCCCTAAACCAGAGGAAAATAATATCGATGTGAAGAAAATGGAGAGTTGTATAAGAGGAGAGAGAGAGAGAAATAACTTTATTGAGAAGCTGGTGATCCTAGGCGTCGGCCAAGAGCCCTTGGGCTCTAGCAGCGTCTTCGGCCAGCTGGATGACCCAGTTTTGATCAGCTGGGTCGGAGCTGAGCAACACGGTCTCCCATTGCTCTGCCTGAGTGATTCTGCGACCTGGTGCCGCCGCCTGTAGACAAGCCCATAGCATATGTGCTAGGTCTGCTCTACCTTTACATCTGTGGCATTTGTCCGAATATTGCCCTGGGTAGCAGCAGCTATACGTAACCGGGTTTGGGTACGCATTCGTTTGGAGAAGTCGCCATACTACGGATTGCCTCTTATTGAGTGATGGGTGAGCGGGGGGAAAGCGGGCCCGCCCCATTCGGTAATGATTTGTAATGTCCCTGTAGGACACGAGCCGATCCCTGCCCGACCATTGGAGCGAATGCGCAAATGTGGTGTTAGGGTCGATGTCTGCTCGGTCGGTGAAGCCGCGAGCGGCATCGTGCGCGCATTCGTCCCCGGCCAGGCCAGAGTGGGTAGATCTCGCCGGTCCGCGCGTCGTTGCGGAACCCAGATTTAAGGATTGCAGACGCCTCTGGTGAGATTCGTCCTCTCGCGTAATTTAGAATGGCAGACTTGAAGTCGCTCACTACGTATTTGATTTTTGTGGAGGCCGTCACTGCCAGGGCAATGGCCGCCTCTTCGCCCACCTTCGTTTCGCTCGTGCGAAGCGAGCCGGTAGCGATGGAATTTCCCTGTCGATTGACTACCACGAAGGCCATGGCGTCGCGACTCGCGTAATCGGCCACGTTTACGTACACCACGTCCTCGGACTTTTCGTATTGCTTGTGAAGGGCTTTCGCCCTGGCCTGTCTTCGCCCTAGGTTGTGTACGGGGTGCATGTTTTTCGGTATAGGTGGAATGTGTATGCTCTCCCTTATTGCTGGAGGTAATGCGACTTTGGTTGGGGCAGTCCCCGGTTGGGCGATGCCGAGCGAGTCGAGGATGTACCTGCCAGTCGGGCTGTAGGTTAGTCGTTCCCGTTGTGCTAAGCGTTGGGCTTCGATGAGTTCGCTGAGGGTGTTGTGGAGCCCGAGTGCCTCGAAGCGTTCGGTCGAGGCGGTGAGTGGGATCCCGAGGGCTTGTTTGTAAGCTCGCCAAATGAGGGCGTCGATTTTCTGTTCTTCGTCTTCTTTACGGTGTGAGAACGGAGTGACGTATGTTACCCTGGATAGGAAGAAAGCTCTTACTAGATTGTGTTCCTTCATGCCGTGATGGCGGTTGGCAATGCGCGAGATGAGTCGGGTGGTTTGATGTACGCTCTTTTCAAGAGCGAGGACGGTTTCGGTGTTGTGTCCGTTTGCCTGTATGCGGAGGCCAAGAACCCAGATGCTTCTTACTATGGGGATGCGTTGTGTCCCACCCGCGAAGAGTGTGACGTTCGGAGGGGTCGGATCTGTGCGCCGCCCCCGGCTGGTCGGCCGGTAGAGGAGAGGCTCCGATTTTTGCGGAGCGCAGCTGAGACCGCGAGGGCCTATGTACTGTTCGACTGCTTCGATGGCCTGTTGTAGTGTGTCCTGAATATGACCTTCACTGCCTCCGGGGACCGAGAGCGTGACGTCGTCTGCGTAAAGGGTATGCTGAAGGCCTTCAATTTGATTTAAAATTTTGGGAAGACCAATCATGGCCACGTTGAAGAGAAAAGGGGAGAGGACCGAGCCTTGCGGCGTCCCCCTGCTCCCCAGCTCCATCGCGTCCGACTGGAGTCCCCCTATTGAGAGGGTAGCTGTGCGGTCTGCGAGAAAATTGCTGATGTAGTCGTACACCCGTCTTCCAAGACCAAGTTTGCCCAGGTTCGCGAGGATAGCCGAGTGTTTGACGTTGCCAAAGGCCTTCGTGAGGTCGAGCCCCAAGATGGCTCTAGTATCCAGTGGGGAGCAGTGCGCCCCGTCTATGACGTCGTATCTGAGCTGAAGCGTAACGTCTTGCGTAGAAAGTTTTGGTCGAAAGCCAATCATGGTGTGCGGAAAGAGACCGTTGTCTTCCATGTAGCTGTTGATCCTGTTGAGTATGACGTGTTCCATTAGCTTACCCACACAAGACGTGAGGGAAATGGGTCTAAGATTTTCGAGCTGGAGTTTCCTGCCTAGTTTCGGAATCATAACTACCTTTGCCGTTTTCCACTGGTCAAGTATTTGTCCCCGTTCCCAGCAGACGTTCATGTACCGGGTGAGGGCTCTGACTGAGTCGTTGTCCAGATTTCTGAGCATTTTGTTAGTGATGCCGTCTGGGCCTGGGGCGGAGCGGGCTCGTAGGGCCAAGATGGCCCCTCGAACTTCGCTTACCGTGATGGGTCGGTCAAGTAGGTCGTTGTCCTGTCCCGTGTAGGGAGGGAAGATCTGACGCGGGGAGTCCCCGATGTATCTATCTTTAATGGTCTTGATTAGCTCTGTGTCGGAGCCATTAAATTTGTGTAAAAGTATATTGAGGTTGTGTCTTTGTGTGGTTTTACTGTTGTCGGGGTCGATGAGACAGCGGAGAATATTCCAGGTTTTTGCGAGCCCTATTTCGTGTTCCATGCGATCGCACATGCTGTGCCAATTTTGACGCGTTAGTTGTAGTGCGTAGTCTTCGATGTCACGATTGAGGATAGCGAGACGCCGCCTGAGGTTGCGATTTAGCTTTTGTGTCTGAAGTCTCTGATGCAGACTGTGCTTGGCTTCCCACATGTGGAGGAGCTTAGCATCGGCCTGAGAGAGCTCTGCGTCTTCAGGGATTTCTTTAGTAGCCTGCTTGGAATCCCTGCGGAGTTGTTCCGCCCATTCCTGAATGTCAGCTATCTCCTCGATGGAGGGATTGCTCGCTATGTTAGAGGAGGCACGTTCAGCGGCTTGGATTTCGCGGAAGGTGTCCCAATCGATAAGGTGGAGTCGTTTACCGGATGTGCGTTTAGCGATTCCAGTTTCGACCCCGATAGCGACGAGATAGTGGTCGCTGCCTAGGTTTTCTTGAGTGTTGAGCCAACTGGCTCCTTTGTGCGTGTTTTTCGTGAAGGTTAGGTCTTGAGTGGTGTCGCCGCTGACGCTGTTTCCAATGCGGGTGGGGTGTGTTGGGTCAGTGATCAATGTGAGGCCCTCCCTCTGCGCATCAAGCCAGAAATTGCGCCCCTTGATCGTGTCCCGTTTATATCCCTACTCGGGGTGATGTGCATTAAAGTCTCCGACGATGACCAAGGTATTTCCCCGGGCTAGTTCAAGGGTTTTACGTAAAAGTTTGCCGAATTTGTGGGTGTTTCGGGGAGAGCTGTATACGTTTAGAATGAATGTGCTGTGTGTCCTGTGTTTCCGGTCCGGGATTAATTCAACGAGGACGTGAGCCGCGTACGGCTCGCTTACCCCGGTATCGCGACGAATGGCCGGGAGGTTGCGTCTGACGAGGGTGGCTACCGGGGGTTTTTGCTTGGAGTTTACACCAGAGGCGTCTTCTTCTAAGTCTGAGAAAGATTTGTAATTGGAGAGTTTTGCAAAGGCGCCGGTTTCTTGGAGACAAACGACGTCAGGCAGTTCGTCCGAATTCTTGGTTTTAATAAATTGTTCGAGATGAGCGCGTTTCCTTTGAAATCCTCGACAGTTCCATTGCCAGACGACGAGCGTGCAGGACTTTCGGGTTCTACTGTGTTGGGAATTAGACATTATCGTGAGGATTTTGAGGGCTTTCCGCCGCGGGTGGGCGAAAATAGGGCTTAGTTGATTTTATAGGGCCTGTTCCCCCATCCCTGCCCGCCCGTAGGGTGGCGTTTTCAGAGGCTGTAACCCTAACGTTGAGGCTGGCGATTTGTGTGCCCATACTTTCGGCGAATTGGGCCAGCATAGCTTCGAATTTCGCGCTGAGCGTTTCGTTTAAGGTCTTACTAAGGTTTTCTCCAAATTCTCGGAGCATGTCGTTATCGGCGTTTTTTTGGAGCCCGAGAGTGCGGGCTGGCTAGGAGTACTGGGGCTTACTTCTTTGGCCCTGCGTTTAGACGGTGGAGAGTCAAGTGCTGAGTCATCCATTGCGTCGGCAGAGCCGTTTTCGGATGGGGTTTGAGGCGACTGCTTAGGTGGCATGGCTTGCTGGTTAGGTTGGCCTGATTTCTTAGCGGCCTGGCCTAGGTTGCAGGGAGAAGGGAGAAGGGGGTGGCGTTGAGTCGGCACTGGTTCCCTTTAGTTGTGCTAGTTCGGCTTTAAGTTTTTTTTATTTTCCGAGATGACGAGCTCTAGCATCTGCCTAATTTTGGTAATCTCGGACTGTTGATCTGATTGTTCTGAGCTAGACCCGCCCTTCTGAGGGGCACTGCGCTTATGGGAGGTTTTGCCGTGGGAGACCTTGTTTGCCCACCTCACCTTGTTTGTTTGATTGCCCCCGGTTAGCTGCCTTCCGTTTCGAGACGGGGATCTCGACTTGCGTCTCTGGTTCTGGCGGCCTTGGATGCTGGGGTTCCGGCGCCGCGACGACGAGCGCGAGCGATGTTGACTGCTGGCGGAGCTGTCCCTGGTCCGCGACTCACGTCCCGTCTGCTTTGCCGCTCATACTGCGGGAGGCGTGGGAAGGAGCCCGATCTACCGCGCTGACCGGGCGTGTCTCCGCTGGGTTCGTCTTTCTTGAGTATGGACGGCGTCTAGGCTGGGTTGCCTGAGCCATATTGTGGCTCAGGCAAAAGGCATCTTTGTAAATACAGTTGTGAGTTATGTCTAACTACCAACTAGCCCAGTTATCAACCCGTTTACATTTTGTGGCCGTCGACGGTTGTTCTGTATCTGTTGCTTTTCCCACTTCCGCTTCTTAAGAAGATAGGGAGTCTGGAAACGGAGTCGGCACTTTTGGCCGCCGGTCGGATGATCTCGGCCACAAAGTGCGCACTTGGGTTCACATTGATGGTTTTCGGACGGGACTTCGGTGCCGCAGATCTTGCAGATCTTTTTGTCGGGTGCTGGGCAGACGTCCGTGCGATGGCCGAGCCTGCCGCACCCGTCGCACACTTCGTGCCGCTTCTTGTGAATGAAGCAGCGGTATTCGGCGCCGCGGTAGTAAACATAGTACGGTACCTTGGTGCCTTCAAAGACGATAATTGCCGAATTCGTCCGGCCCATTCTTCGTGCTTGCAGAATCGTGGTTTTATTCTTATAGAAAGGCTTCTTGTGATATCCTC
Source organism: Ixodes scapularis (assembly GCF_016920785.2). Taxonomy (NCBI): domain Eukaryota; kingdom Metazoa; phylum Arthropoda; class Arachnida; order Ixodida; family Ixodidae; genus Ixodes; species Ixodes scapularis. Next base: position 136,122,810 of record NW_024609879.1, on the reverse strand, counting down.
AGCACTGTCGTATTCGGGGATGTCGTGTATAATCCCCTTGACGGTGTCCTCGGGAGGCGCCGCATAAGTGGTGACGTTGTAGGATTTTTCTCCGTAGCGGAGCTCCTTGACAGTGGTGTATTTGCTCGCATGCTCCATGCTGGGGGTGCTGGCCACGATGATGTTTTTTGCGATGTTGATTCTCAGGAGATCTTCCGCCACTTCGTCGTAGCCGAGACCGGTAGCACGGAGCACTCCGTCGCGCAACTCGGCGTGGCTGATCTTTGTGATGTCGAGCCGCTCTCGCGGGCGCAGCACGATCTTTATGTCTTCCTTGGGCAAAGGCCGCTGACGCGGCAGGCGCGGTTTCCGAATTGTTTGCTTCTCGGCACGCGGCTGCCGGTTAGTAGGCCGGGAGCCAGCGCCTTCCTGATCATGGGATTGTCCCGGGGTTAGACCTAGCTGTGCGAGGGCTCGGGCGCCACGTCGACGATGGCTTGTTAGCCACCCGGCCTCCTTGGTGATTTCTTCAGGCGAGATGGACTCGCCGTATACTTCGATGCTTACCATTGCGTCGCTCCGGGTCTCGGGGATGGAGGTGCCAGATGGCGAGAGGTGTGCCGAGCGGGGGAGAAGGCGGCTGGGCCCGCCTCCGCCGCCCCGCCGCGGTGCACCGAAGTTTGGGTTTGGGTTAGCGGGCGGCCACGCCCCGGATGGAGTAACCGGCTGGTAGAAGCCAGGCGGTGATCCAATCTTCCAAAAAACGATGTCCGTCGGCAGCGAAGACCTTTAGACAGCCGGTGTGATGGTTGTTTCCAAGATAATCGTGAGATTTACGCCACAGAACCTAACCCCAAAGAAGCTTTTAGCCCTGTCACCGAGGTGGGTGCCGGAGCTTTCGAGATAGCTTCAACTTTTTCTGTAGTCGGATGAATGCCAACTTCATCAATCTCATGCCCCAGATAGCGATCCCTGATTTGAAGGAACTGGCAGTTATCCGCACTTACTTGGGTACCATGGTGACAGTGTTTGTAACACCTGCTTCGTACGTTCCAAACACTCACGGTCTGCTCTTCTTACAATAAGTATGTCGTCAAGATAGCACACTGCACCTTCCGTGTCTTTCAACAACCGATCCGTTACAGACTGGAATATGGCTGACGTACTAGCTATCCCAAACGGCAACCGTTTTGTACAGAACAGACTAAATTAGATATGTGTTGGTGGTCAATAGACCATTTGCAATATTGCCCAAGCATCAGGGAGAATGCAGGGATTGGTGTTCTACGGTCCACACGCGCACGCCTTCCCCGTATAAAAGATTCGAAGTAAATAACCAAAATAAAGCGTTCACGAACGCGCGTGCAAGATTTCATTTGTTTTATTCTTTTGGTTTAGAAATGTTCCTACTGCTGACGCCAGCACGTGCGGCGCGTGGAACACCAATCCCTGCATTCTCCTTGATGCTAGGATAATATAGCAATAGGTCTATAGTTCTTGCGACTGCTCATCCATCTGGAGTTGCAAGTACGCTTTTGACAAATCAAGCACTGTGAACATCTTGCCCCCTGCTAATGACGCGAACACATCTTCAGGCAACGGCAACAGATAGTGCGCAACTAATGCAGGGATTAAGGGTTACATGATAATCCCCACACAGTCTAACTGTAGTACCGTCCTCCTTTGGTACTACTACAAGAGGAGTTGCCCATTCGCTTTCTTGCACGGGGTGAGTTATCCCTTTGGCTTCGAGATCACGTAACTCCTCTTCTACCTTCTATTTGAGTGCGTACGGCACCACTCTATCTTTACAGAACAGTGGTCGCACGTCCGCTTTCAGCGCAATGGACCCCCGGAAGCCCGTAATCTTGCCAAATGGCCCTTGAAACACGTCCTCAAACTCGTGTAACAGTGACTCTTGCCTCGACGCTATAGAATCTATTCTCAACACTTGCGCCCAGTTTAGGCGAGTGTGTTCGAGCCAGTTCTGCCCAAGCAAGGTTGGCACCGGGCGCTGTTCATCCGCTTTAGCTACCACTAAAGGCAACATAAAATAAGCGCCTTCATGTTATACTATTATCATGATACGTCCCTTTACTGGGACGTTGGTACCAGTGTACGTTCGCAACCGGAATTGCACGGGTTCATACTTAATTTTCATAAATTGACTTAACAGAACGTTTTCCGGGATAATAGACGCAGCCGAACCCGTATCTATTTCCGTCGGAATCAACCTTCCGTTCACCCAAATCTGCACGTTGTACGGTTGACAACCACTTTTATCAAAGGAACACACTTCAACACTGGATCACCTCTTGCTCCTCTGTAAAATTGCTTCGTTTAGTTTTACAGATCGCAGCTAAGTGAGCTATTTCAGAACAATTGAAACACCTTGCCTTAACGTGCCGGCAGTCCTGTGGTTGATGCCGTAGACCACACCTGGTGCACGGTGGCTGTCCTGTTTAGTTGTGGTTGTCTTCCGTGGTCCGGCGGCTTCCCGTTGAAACTTGTCCCTGCGTTGCCAGTTGGCGTCCATCTCGGGCTCCCGTGAATTGGACGGTGTCGCAACCGTTTCCTTGGAGTGTCCGTTCACAGCTTCCATTGATGTGGCAGTGACGCACGCCTTTTCCACGTCAGGTCGTTTCCGTCCTCTACGGCGAGCAGCTTGTAACGTGTTCCTTCGCTGCGCACCCCCACGACGAGTTGGTCCCTCAGCGCATCGCTCAAGAAAGCACCAAACGCACAGTTCGTAGCCAAACACTTCAGTTCTACCACGAAGTCGTCGAATGGTTCTTGTCTCCCCTGAGTGCGCTTGTGGAAATCGTGGTCCTCTGTAACGATGTAGCGTTTGGGCTTGTCGTGCTTGAGCAGGACCTCTCTTATCTGTTGATACGTTATTTTTTCCGGCGTTTCTGGAAACACCAAGTTCCGCAAGGTCATGTACGCTTTGTCACCGAGCACCGTGATGAAGACATCCTTGTTCCGCTGTTCATCAAAGTTTTCTATTCGAGCAAATGCCTCGAACCACTTGATGTAGACTTCGAGAGTGCCTGTAGCGAGGTGGAATTCGGACAAGCGCCCGATGATTGGATGGATGACGCCACTCGCAGCTGCCTGACTGCCGTCCATTAGACTTGGTCCGCCTGGTGCGCTGCTTTTTTTATTCCCGGCAAGTTCGTCGCCGCCTCGTCGCCATTATTGAGAGCACAAGACCATGCTTGGGTCTGGGTCCAGTTTATTTTGACAACTGCAGCTCAGCTGCTGACATGAAGTAGAGAACAACCCCCCCCCCCCCCCCCCCCCGGTTGGGGTTGGCCTTTATATACACAATGCACAGTGGTGTCATTCTACATCCGGCCAGCTGAAGCACCCTGCTGGGCTACATATCCAACAAGTAGTATCTAAATCATGGAGGGCCCAAGAACGAGGTCATAGTCGAAAACCATAGATTATTCTCCGGTTTAAAGAGCACTGCCTTAGTTTTGGATGTATTAACAGGGAGTGAATTCACAGAACTCGATCTGTGAAGCGAATCAAGAGTATGATTTGCGACTGGCGCAAGTTTTTTTTATCTTGCGCAGAAAAAAATAAACTCGTGCCATCGGCATATATAACAAACGTTGCCTCCGTACTAATTTTGACAATATCATATATATATATATATTAAAAAGTAGGGGCCCCAGTATACCTCCCTGAGGAGCACCGGCAGTTAATGATTGTAAACCTGGACGCTGATTGTCGATGACAACACACTCTTGACGAAATTCTAAATATGAAGCGAAAACGTCGAGAGTTACCCCACGAAAGCCTTTTCAAGCTTTTTAACTAGAGTACTATGGTTAATGCGCTCAAACGCCTTAGAAAAGTGCACGAATATGCTAAAAGTGTCAAACTTTTCTTTAAATGATTCCAAGATTATTTCTTTCTGGGTTAGCAGGGCGAGTTCAGATATCGTAGCGGGTCGCGTAGGACCTTGTGGGGCAGCAAAAACGATGTACGAAAACTCTCTAATATCGACAAACATCCGTCCACACGCACAAAAATGCTTGCACGGGAAGATTTCACCAAAATATGTACAGGTGTGTGGTGGCATAAAAATAACTCAGCAATACAAATTATATTTGGATTATAAATAAAATATTCGGGTGAAATAGAGCAGCGATTGTGTTCAAGAAAAGTTTGTATAGCAAGGTGTTACTTTTGCCACTCTATATAGAAAAAAAAACCAAGAGTAGCCCGTTCATAGGATTTTCATATATAATTATTTGAGCTAGTTGGATCGATTTTAATTTCGGTGAGAGTCTATCAACCTGTGTCTCATTCGTGGTTAGCAACCATGACACTTGAATAGAAAAAGAGGACAGAAATATATATGATCTATTTGTGTCCATCGAACTTCCGCCACCTTAGAAAAGATGTCTGCGGGAGGAAAGTTTGATACCTAATACTTTATCTATGTTACATTACACACCTGTAAATATCCTGTTTATAGCTTCCCGCCCAAGCATTTTTGTGTATGTGGGCGGATGTTTGCCGATACTAGGGAGTTTTCGTAGGTCTTTTCCGCTGTCCCGCAACGTCCTCCGCGACCCACGACGAGATCCGGGGCTCTGCAGGGAAAGCCTAGCGCCGAGCACGGGCACTAGTGGTGTCTTCGTTACGGAGAGCGTGGCGTAGGTGGGAAAAGGGTCTATGAAAACTCCCTAAATTGTCAAACAAGGTTAGCGTGATTCGAGGAAAGGCATGGAAACGAGCGCATGATGAGCTACACGAAGCTTCAAGGTCAAACGCCGATGAGGTTTTCAATACTACATGCATCCAATGAGATCAAATGAAGCACAGTTTATATTTATTTTTACAAGAACTACAATAATATATAAATTAGAAAAATTGCAAGTATAATATTTATAATTTTCGAAGATATCAATTTAGTGCTTCTATATTAAGATTGATCAAGACAAGCAAAGTAAAAGTCATATTTCAAACGAACAAGTAACTAATCTGTTGCATTTCACGATAGTCATTGATAGAATTATGTATATTTAGTCTGAGTTTCTTGTACTTGTAATTCGTTATATTGTTGATCAAACAGTCACAATTCCGGTCCAATTATTGTCTTATTTCGCTAAAAAAAAAGAATCGATATATGTACATAATGTCTATAACTTAAACTTAAAGGTAAATGCTATAATCTATCATTACGGGTTTACCGCATGCCTATTGAGTTCGAATAAAAAATGCATGCTAGAAGCATCATATGAACATCTGTTTGACGAAGTGCCGCTCTCGGTAAAGACATTATTGCGCTGAATACATCAGCGCTCTCAATCAAACCTTAAAAAGGACCACTCTTAAAATCAAAGAGAAAGATTATTAAAAAAACAAACTTACCATATCTTCATGAAATCCATTGTTATTTTGAAGCCCTTTGAAAAAATTTTTGCATGTTTCGTTTTTAGAAACAACATTACCTGGCAATTTATCTGTTGATATGAACTCGGTGTTCGTGACCGTCAGCAAACATGCCAGACGCTGAGTTCTGGTATGCAAGTTTTTTGAACATGAAATAGAAATTTTAGTTGTCAATACCGTGACAGAGAAATACAACACCATTAGTCCCGTGAATTAGTTATTATACGACAAGTGTAATCTGTCCCCCATCAGAAAGAAGATTATGACTCCTTGTTACTGGGAATGAGATGCATATTCGATTGTTATGCTCTCTAGCGAATAACTACTACGCTTATATATTGCCTTGCGGTGCATTTTACATACCCAAGAGCAAATCGGATCATAGATACGCAGCAGGAGGATAATGTATATTTTCGCTTGTCATCGATGTTGGAGTTTATGTTGCCCATTAGATATCCATCGTCGAATGAACATGCGGTTGAGCCAGGTGAACCTGCCAGTTTGCGCGGCGCACTGGCGCCATCGTGCGGACAACCAAGCCTGCGCTTTAAAAACTGCTTTAAGTGTCCAATTCGAATCTGCACAATTGTCATGAAAGAAAGATACTGGCATCTGTGCTCAGTTCAGCCCAGAGCTGACAGTCCGGTGGCGGCTACGCGCTCACCGCACCAACCAACATCGTTCGTTTCTGCACCTGACCCCACTGCCTGCCCGTGGGCGGAACTGTGATCAAGTGACCAAAGATGGATGTATGACTTTTCCTGCGAGCACGTAGCTACCACCGCACTGTTGGCTAAGGGGTGAATGGAGTACAGTGATAATGCAGAACAGTTTATATGACATCGTGTAAGTTAAGTCAAGTCGTCTTCGCATCAACTATCTACGTGTGCGTATTCTTCATTTGACATCACCAGAAATCAGACAAAAAATATAAAAAAAAAAAATTAAAACACGGACATATACCACGGACATAAACACGGACATATGTAGGGAGCGTCTGCGCTTTCGGCAACAAAATAAGAGACAGCCAGGTTACGGTAAAACAAAGAGGAATGCGGCAGGCGAGAAGGAAGGATCTTGTGGTTAGCGCCATACAGGTGTCGTAGGGCTAACTACTCCTCCTTTATTTTTCTATTTTGCGAAGGACCAAAAAAGTACCGGCTTTTCCTCCCCCCCCCCCCCCCCCCCTTCTTTCGTAGTGGAATTATGAAAATGCGCTGAGGAACTGGGGAAAGGAAGGTACGTCTAGATGGGCATTGGTTCAGATAGAAAAAAAGAGAAAAATGCACGGTTTCTTTTGGAAGAAAAAAAAAATAAAAGAAGAAATAAAGAAGAGTTTCCAAAAGTCACCGCGGATTTGTAGGGGCGCCACAATCCCTTTTATTTTCTTTATGTCGTGCTCTGTGCGATGTCTCTCCAGATTTGGCGGCCGGTTCGGTCTTCGAACGTGTAGGCTCTGATCCTATAGGGCAGGGGTGGCGAAGATGCGGCTCGCGAGCCGCATGCGACTCTTCGCGTATTACAGTGCGGTTCGCGTCTCCAATCCCCCCCCCCTACCTCCCCCTCCCCCCTCCACTCCCCATCCTCCCTCCCGGTCACACGAGCACTTCCCCAAAGAGAGAAATGGAACGCGTTCTAAATCGAATGGCAGGTTGCGGATTAATAGTCTTGTCCTTCTGCTACTACGTACAGTTGGACTGCTCTTGACTCAGATGGATGGCAAGTAGTTCGAGTATCGTTTATTGGCCTGGACATAAGTTTGCAACCCTTCCCTCCCCCCCCCCCCCTCGCGCGGCTCTTGGAAGTTACGTGGTTTTGTTCGCGACTCTTAGGCCAGGTCAGCCTGGCCACCCCCGCTATAGGAGATACATGATCTATGTCAGAGATCATGGCTTAAACGCAAGTATCTAGGGATCCCAATGCATTTTATGAAACCATTTTCTTAGTTTTAGTTACACCAGATAAACGTTTGGAAGACAACAAAATAACACAAAAATTATAGGCCACCGTTTTTAATAAAAGAATAATAAAAATAGTTATAAAGAGTATTTAAGTGCCCCCGAGGGTCCACTATTAAATATGCCAATTTTGTATACTCTAATATTTTCTATATATTTTATTTTAATTTCGAAATTTATCAAACATTTTATAAGTGATTTACTAACGCTCAAAGTACTAGGCAGTTTTGAAAGCAGGGGACGTAACCCACTATGTCCCCCAGATTGAATGCATGTCACCTGAGCTCAGGCAAATATTGTCGTTAATTCAATCATAAAATAATTAACCCCTGTAGTATGGAATTAACTTTTTGATTATTAATCAATTGCGATTTGATGGTGCTGTTTTTTTAACATAGAGCCAAAACACGACCAGGAATAACCCCAAGAGCGCCAGAAGAACCGTGATACGAAGTGCAATTCTGAAAGGTCTACGTTCTGACATTTGAGCAAATATGCTGCTCCAATATGGTGCCCCACAATTCTTATTTCCGTCTCAGAGAGCCTTCAACTGATTTACATTACTAAATCAGATACATAGTAACCAATCGATATCTACAGAACGTTTTAAAAGCCAGGTTTATCGAGTAAAATTATAAAATACAAGAGGATAACTTACATGTGTGCGATTTCATGAGAAAGGGTACTTGCTCCCATAAGGGTCAAACCTGCATCTTCTACAACAGCTACCTTACGCACAGTGCATGCATCCGCTGTAAAAGCCATACCTAAACGAGATGCAAGATACACATATTTTTTCAGTTATCGGAAGCATATGACTTGCTTGATGTTTAGGCTTTATTACGAATATCTTATTAATAGTAAGTTTTGCATTGCAAGTCGTTTCACCTAAGGTATGATCATTGCGAACAGCTTTGAATTATATCACTCACAAAGCAATGTTCTCCTGGTTTCTTGATCGCAGAAACATTACACAAACCCTCGAAAAACATTGTCCCAGGTAGCATAACTTTTTATGATTTTTTTGTATTTGTCTGGGAATATATGGCCTCAAAGTTCCAGAAGACAATGTAGAACCAAATTTTAATATCTTTGGCCAAAGCCTGGGTACCTTAGGACTAGTTGTTGAACTCCCTTGTTGGTTGTCTGGTGGTCATCTGGCATCTTTGTGCCTAAATTGCCAATCAATTGCAAAGTTGGCTTCACTTCTGGTTGTTCGGAATTAATAAGCCTACTTTTTGACCCAAATTGCCAAACAAGTGCCAGATTTGAGGTTCACAGTATGTTTCTTGCTTCATTTAAATTTAAAACCTGGTAATCCGCCTCCGCCTGAACATGAAATAAATGGCACAAGCTATGAAGGAAAACAGTTCCCAGAGATGTTTAATGAACATTTTCTCAAATTAGGTGCACCCTCGTCTCCCCCAACCAATGAAGGGAGTGCCACTGCGTACATATGTCATAACGTGATCAGTTCAATTTTCTTAGGTCCAACTGATGAGGAAGAAATACTTAACCTGACTAATGGTCTTAAAAACAGTACTGCTGCAGGGGAGGACGGCGTCAAATCAGAACCAAATAAGCATATTTCTTAACTAATATCCACTCCGCTAGCACATATATGCTACATTTCATTATTAGCATGTCGTTTCCTAAGCCGAGTGAAAGTAGCGCGAGTTTGCGTTATACTCAATGGTGGTGCAAAAAACGTCTTAAATAATTACGGGCCAATCTCTGTATTACCCGTTTTTTCTAAAATATTAGAACAATTAATGAATAGCCGACTAACTAGTTTTTTTACAAAACACAAAATAATTTCAGAACAGCAGTTCGGATTTGAATAAATCAACGCAACTGGCACCTCTGAACATTAAAAATAAAATTATAACCAATATAGAAAATAAGCAATATATGATCCGAATATTTCTTGAATTTCTAAAAGCTTTCGACTCAATTAAGCATAAAATACTGTTAACAAAGCTGAGTATCTATGGTATAAGAGGCAAAGCGCTAGAATTAATATGCAGTTACTTGAGTTCTCGTTCTCAATTTACCGTCTATAGCGGCGTTAAGTCTGATATTCAACAGATCGCGTATGCTGTCCCACAAGGATCCATTCTGGGACCATTTCTGGTTTATATTAATGATATTGTACATATCTCGCATTTTGCGGACATGGTATTATTTGCACACGACTCCAATGTTTTCTTTTCTCACAATGACCTCAGACATCTCGTAAGTGTATCAAATGATTGGTTAAATAAACTATTCCCATGGCTAGTGACAAACCAGATTGAACTGAATATTTCTAAAACTAAATATATTATTTTCAGGGCAAAAACAAAACACTTAATTATGACATCGATGAAACAATTAATTATAATAAATTAGAGAAGATTGAATCCATAAAGTTCTTGGGTGCATGGTTTCGCCAGAATTTTCACTCGACAATTCATGTATCTAAAGTACGTTTGACTCTCTCACGATCAATCGGCATATAACATAACCTAAGACTCTTACTACCAACATGGCTTAAGCGCCAACTATACTGTGCACTTGTGCACTCTCGCCTTCATTACTGTTCATTGGTTTGGTAAACGACATCAAAAAAGCAACCTTGAAAGCTTTTAGTACTAAAAAAAATCAATTCGGTCCATTGCATGATTGTGCTACAATGATCCTACATACATTAATTTTAAGAAGTATAACTAATTCACTATCCAACAGTTGATATATTTCAACTTTGCGAAAGTAATCTTCAATTCTCTTGAAAACAATATGGAGTTTTTTGTTACTCGATTTCCATTAAGAGGCACCCAATATAACTTAAGGCGTGTGGGATATGATAGAGGCCAAATAAGTACTAATTATAGAGAAGAAACATTGAAGCAGCAATTAACACAACTTTTAAATAAGCAGTCACAAATTCTCGATATAGCAACTAAATTAATATCTGCAGGTACATTTAAAGAAAGAAGAGATTATATTTTCGAAAATGTATAGAATATTGTGTAGAAATGTTGCCAGACATTTCGCTGCGTTGGAAACGTACATATTTATTGTAATTTTTGTTATGTTCTTGTGTTTCGTTTGTATATATACTGTGTGTTACTTGTAAGAGCTGCGGCGCTCTGAAACCGGTATGAGGTACGGGACCTAGGTCAGGTTTTTTAATACACCTTTTATCCCTGCCACCCCCAAAGTAAAATAGCAAATAAATACAAATATCGTAGCATATCTGTCTCAAGTCCGGTACTTTGTCAATTATGTGGCGAAGTGGGGAAACTCCATAGAAGCGCCAAAGAAAGGTGCTCGGCATAAATAGCGCGTTGGAACAAAACCTTATTAGAACCAAGTTTTTCCCTTAGGATTGCCAGACTTTGTGGATTTTTATTTTGTATGAAATGCTTAGATACCCAGCCATTTAACCATCGTGAAGAACGGCCAAAGACGGGTATCTAGAGCTACTTGTGACCGCAGAATTGCATTGACCTCACAATATGAGAAGTTTAGCAACTCTTGAGAACTCGAATTCAGTTATACGCTTAAAAGGAATACTCCAACGAATTTCTAACGCGACTTTTATTGTCTAAATGTCAACCACTTTCTATCCACACCACGAATACACAAATATTTGGCTCAAAACCGACACCAAAACTTCTTTTATTTTCTTAAGGAATAAACCGAATGCCGTAAGGCCACTCTGACCTTAAAAGAAGAGCAGCTCTGCGGAAGTACGGCGGCAAGCAGCGTGCGCGCGAGCTTTGTTTAATCGGAATTTCCTTCCTTCCCGGCCTATTCAACGTTTCCTGGAAGCGGCACTGCAGGGGCCTTTTTTTTAACGCAGGCCCGGTCCGGGCCCGGCGACATAGTAATTTATCGGCCCGAGCCCGGCCCAGGTGTCTGAAATCGGGCGGCCCAGATCCGGCCCAAGCCCGCGAAATTTCTATTTTAGAGGAAAGAGTAAGTAAGCAGGTGAGCTGGTTGATGTTACACATATTTGAGAAAGGCCGTGTCAAGAGTGCCGTTCGACGGCACTCCACTCGCGCCTACAAGTGCATACCAAAAGAAATTAGGACGGGGCGTGTATCACTGGAGAGCGTGGTAACTCCCCCCCCCCCCCCCCCCCCCCCCAAACTTGCGTTCACGCCGCTTGGCGGCCGACAGTATGCGGCTGCTAATTACAAAAACTATTATCCCTCTTTGCCCCGTCGTCCAAAAGGCAACCCGAACGCCACTTTCCATCATTGCACCTCCGGAAAGGAAGTCCCATACCATTTAGTTCAGCGAAGTTTCGCCGACAATTGAATATTTTCCGCAATAATTAATAATTGTAAAAAAAGAAGAAAAAAGTCGTAAATCTTGCCAAATGCTTTGACAAATCAAAATGTTCGAGGAAAAAAAAGGTAAGCTCGCGGTCTGGATCGAACCTGGGTCCACTGCATATGAGGCGGACATCTCACCACTAAGCTACGCTACAGCTTTTTTTCTTCTTTTCTATATTGCAGAGGCAAAACACAAACAGTCCAAACGCTTAAAATTTGTCTACAACACTTTTTGTAGAGCACATGCTGTGCTCTACTACTAAGCTGCTTCCAGATTTCATTTTGTCACATTGGTACGAAAGAGCCAACGATTTACCATGTCAGTGACCTCTATATGGTATTTTATTCCAGTGGTCTGGCACTCGGTTGAGCCAGGTTATTTTGCGGCTGACTGTACATTTCTACAAAGCATTTGCTAACGACAGCTTTTACGTACCTTTTAGGTCATCGTAAAACACGCCATCTTCAATGTTTGCCAAATTAAGTCTATATGAAAAAAATTAAGCAATTGTAAGGTATTTTGCCTCCTTTAAAAACAAGTCATAATTCGTAGGTAAACAAATTAAAAATGTCAAGCACAAGTGGATCTGTGACATATATATTGCCTCCAACTACACTCGGAAATAACAAAATTTTGCACATCTCAGATTCATGATGATGGCCGACAAGATATTTTTTCTCGTTTTTTTTTAATCTTCTTAGCAAGGCAGTCCTTTTAGCATTTGAAATTCGACAGATGTCAAAAATATTAAAAAGCTTTTGAGAAATACGAAATTTTAGATATATTCATCGCGAGGTGCGTTGTATTTGTCTAAATGCAGCGCTATATCTTGAAACCAGATACCAAAATGTTAGATTTTGCCGCTCTCAGTATCAAAAGTTATAAGAATTTTAAATGTAGAGATAGCGGCCAACGAAGCCCGTGAATAGATAAAGATTAGTGGTGTCTGAAACAGGGAACGTGACTCATTTGCTTACAGAGGCAATAAAAGCGATTTCGGATATTTTTTCGGCGATTGAACTGGGTTCCAACCACGTCTCAGGCCAGGTTGCCCAAATTTCAGCCGAAACCGGCGCTTGTAGGCCGCTCAAATCAATTAAACAGACGCTGTAATAATCGTACCGGGATCAACTGCGGCGACGCCCCGAGAGTTGCGGGAGAAGCCAGGCGAAGCGGAGCTCACGTGACCGTTGCGGGGCCAAGAAGCGCGACGTCACAAGAGACGCGTCAGCGATTGGTCGAAACGAGATACGTGCCCTCGGTCACGTTTTGGTTCGCGATTTTTAGAAATACTGTTCTAATATCCGCTTGAATAATCATGAAAAGTATTGATGGAACCGGAAATGATTACTAAACCGTAAATAAAACAGCATAATTGTTTTTGTCTTTGCTACGCTGGACGCGAAACGGGCAACGGGCGAAACGGGCAAACTGGCAACGGGCACGAAGGAGACGTTTGGTTTTGGTTTTAGATGTCGGTGTCGTGTGTACACTGGGAACACAGTACTCAAAGGGTTCTGCAAACTGGTAATCATGGCAAATTTGTGCGCTGTGGATGGCTGTTCTAACGGTCGACTGAAGACCACTATTCGTTCAGGCGACGCTAGTTTTCTCGCGTGGGTTGCAGTTCATGTTCTTTGACGACGAAAAGGGAGGACGTTCGACTTTGGAGAAAACCGAAAATGGTGCTGCTTATTTTCTCCTTCTTGAGGAGCGTCCCCCGCGGAAGAACCGGTTCCCGGAACGGGTCGCTGCCGCTTTCTCCTCGGCAACTCCCCCACGTCCCTGTCCTTCGGCAACGCGCCGCTCTCGTCTCGCCCGTGCAAATGCTGCTCGCTGCTTCCCTGCTCGAAGCCTGCGGGCAGTTCGTTGCCGGCTGGGCGGTCTCCGCCGGGTGATGGCGGAGGCCGACACACACGTACTTCCGTTCCGTTGCTGTTAGGTCGCTGAACGGAAGCCCGAACTCGCTCGCAAGAGTGGCATTGTCGTCCATGTTGCCACCCGCGCTGCTATAACCCACCGCGGTAACCAGAGTCTCGATCTCCTAAATACTACCGATACCAACTATTCACACTTGACGACACTCCCTAAATCACATTCGTTTTAGAGGCCCAGAAATAAGGATGGAGGTAGTTCAGTCTCGGTTTCTTCAGTTCTTTTGTAGGAACAGAAATACGCGCCACAAATGTCGACGAAACGTTAAGCACCGTTCTAGGTTCCCAAGAAGTCTAAAAACACCATTTAAAGGAATAAAATAAAATCGTCTTTATTGTCCCTTTAAACAACACTAAAGAAAACGCTCAAAACTTTTGAGTTAGATTACAGTAAGCTCTGAAATTTTCGCATCTAGTCCTAACTGCTTGCGCTCTATGCGGAGAGAGACGAAATATCTACTGATGTGTAGTTTAATTTTGCGGTGAGGCGAAACTTGGTTTCCTTTTTTCTCAAAGACCTGTACGTTAGAGACATCAGTCGCAATTCGCGCTCTCTGAAGAATTCTCTCCCATGCTCATATCCCCAGAGAACTCTGAGAGTCAACCACTGATATCTGTAATATTTAGGACACCAAGTTATTATATAGAGCGATGAGATAGATATGCTTAGACGGAAAGATGAAGTTTCAAATATAACACTATGACTTGTGTGTACTACTACATCTAAAAAAATTTCGCAATGTTAACGGGGGACTTCATGCTTCATTTTAAACATATTTTTTTTCTTCGTCGCCAGGCTAATTTTCGTATGTTGAAGTGATCGGCTCTACGATTGTTCTGCGAAAATGCATATGTGCATGGGAGTCCTATTTTAGAGTGCCAATTCATAACTCTGGGCATTCATGCGTGAACAAGTGTGGTTCATTAAATAAGAAAGCATGCCATCTTGGTGAGTTGCTTGAATATTTCAACATGCCGGAAAGTTAGCTCATGAAGAACTATAACTAAGTCGAATTTCTTGCTGCTGTACATCCCCCTTGATAGCGCTATCATGCACAATGGCCAGCAACCGAAGTCTATTTATGGCCGAATAAGCCTGGTACACCTAAATCGTTGCTTCCGTGTCGCTCGAAGCGGGCTGCCCGTCGTGGTACGCTGAGGTCTATTTGTTATTTTGTTTTCTAAGATACATAGCGCAGAAACTTAGGTAGTTCAGTCTATTCATACGCTGCAAACAAACAATTAGAATATACAGTATTTTACGAGTTTTGCGAAAGTTTTAAGACGTAAATGTTATCCACGACCGGAAAACAAAAATGTCATCACTGTCTTGAGGAAGTTTAGAGTAATTTTAACATGAGGACTCTTCACGTCTAAAGGTAGATCTAACGAGATCTGGCAGTTTTCCGTAACTTTTGTTCAATAATATTATTGTAGGAGGGGAGAAACCCGTCCGGCAGTCCATTGTGTTCCGAGAATATTTCTTTTTTCTTTCGCACACCTCTCCTCCTTCCCGTGCTTCGCGACTACTTTGCGTTCCTCCGGTTTTATACCTTGAATGAAAATTCTCGCAGTTCATGCGCATTTTAGAATAAATGAGAGCAGGAAGAACTAAAGTGTTTTACTAAACTAACAAATGCTGAACATGTTACATAAGTAATTGAAGTGTATCCCGTAACTGATTTTCAAATTGAAGCTGTTTCTTCTACAAAGGTGGAGTTATTAATTTTAAGCGTTTGAAAATAATTTTGTTAGGGAATGAACGAGTTGTTCATACATTCATGTTTCCGAATAGAACCGACTTCTAATATTTGAAGCCTTCAGACCATTACAAGGAAACCTGCGTGCTAGGCTGAGATAAATATGCTAGCACAATGAACAATAAATCCTGCTGTAATGTATATTTGTAATAAATGTACTATTACCGGATAAATTAAACAAAATTGAAGGGGGGCTTTCGGATTGAACATTTCTAGATTATTTTACTTCGTTGTTATGCAGTATACCACCATGGCGTAAAGCATTCAACAGATTCCAATATTAGACACGACCCACATAGGGAAGTATCATCCCGATTTTAGTAATAAGCACATAGAAGATATACTGCTTTGTCATAATTCTGTACCTAGCAGTCCTCAGCCTTGATGTCATAGCATTTCGCATAGGGAGAATTGGAGAACGTCGAATAAAATACTATAAACACAAAATCTACTATACAAACACGTAGTTCCATGGACCTTAACAAAACAAAAAACAGGGCTTCCTCCAAATATGCGGACGACCGTGATAACGTTTATATTAGAAATGCTTATGTACGTTCATTTCATGGACGGGCACGATGGAAAATGAACCGTCGTCCTAAATAAGGGCCTTAGTTTTCTCACAATTTACAAACGTTGGAACGCTGTTTGCATGTTCCAGATTACTCAGAGGATCCGTTATTCCCGGGTCCTAGTATTAGGCGTCTATTAACCGGATCTAGAATTGAGCGAGAGTACAATAAAATAAAATAAATGTAGTTCAAATAAACTAAATGTGGACTAAATAACTGCATTCGACAATTCAGGTTGGATTATCGTCGCGATGTTTTAAGTAGTGGAGAAATTAACACAAAAACGAGAATCAGGTGAGCTATTGCAGGAGCGAATTCTCTGTAATATAGGCAACATAATAAAACCGAAGGCAAGGAAACAAAAAGGACGTTCACAGCACTATCCTGTCTGTGATCACATATTCTTTTTTTTTTTTTTTTTGCAAAATGGTAATTATATATGCGATGTCAAATGATGTCTCAGTTGATCATACGCGCACCTTCAAACAAGTTGCTAGTGATATATCAGAATTAGCACTTACTCTGTTAAAAGGACCACCATGTCGTAGGTTTCGTAAGTGTTGTGCTTTACTTCAGACGAAAGCGCGAACGCCGTACTTGTTGCATTAATATACTCTTTTCCCTCATGTGTGAACTTCTGATATATCCTGTTTTTTTGTTTTTGCTGCATGAAGAGTATAAGTTTTTATTTGTTTAATTATTTGTACACAGCCATTCGGGAGAAAGGGAAGAAGGCGGATACATTTTGACTGACGAGGTTCAATGAACGTAGAACACTGACTGCAACAGCAGACAGTGCAAGAGACAAATATTAAAAAGCAAAAACAAAACCTCCACAGTAAAACACGGCACAACATTCAATCGCTTTACCTCAACAAGAAAAAAAAAACGTAATATTTTATGCACTGGCCATACGGAAGATACCACTCGAATAAATTTTTAGTGAAACACTCCTGTTTACATTGCTGCACGGAATGAGTTGAGGGAGGGCGACAAACTAAAAGCAGTCAATTACTTTCTTTTTTTAAATTTAGGTGTTATAACAAAAGATACTTATTTATCTTATTTGAAGCAGTAATATGACGCACGTTTTGCATTATTCCCACAATATATGGATGATAATTCATAAATTGGTGTATTAAGTATGTTAATTTCTTATTTTGACGTGTTTTTCTTAACCATGCACCCTTAGGAAAAAGAGGTTGATATATTCCTTTATAAAGGGAGGAAACGCTCTTGTCCTCTGTGTTTATTTAGAAGCGGAGCAGCGTTCGTCCCTTCAAGCAGGGAGCAATGTTACTCGCTCGTCTGCATTTTATTATGGCGGCCCCGAATCGAGTGATTTGAGCTCAAGAAGAGTTAACAACGAACATATAGTCGGTCTCGACGCAAAACGCTGCTGCGATTCAACCAAAATATCTGGTATATTTTATGAACAGGCAATTGCGACGCGCCCCTGGCGCCCCCCCCCCCCCCCCCCCCTCGGCCAGCTAAGCAGCTCTCGCAAGAAAATTAGTCAGCCGCTTTGCACCCATCTAAACAAGTAATTGATTTCAGAGCGAGAGGAGCAGCAAATGAAAATATAACAGGGACTTTGCACGAACTGTATTTACTGCCGAAGCCGACTTCCCACGCAAGTAAGAAAACTTGCGTTTCGAACGCAGTCGCTCAGTCTCTTTGTTTTCAGTATTGCCACGTTAAACAGAGACACTGAAACTCTACCATTGCGCGCACTTAACGTCTTACATTTGCTATTCACCGCGTCACAACTCTTCTGTTAGCACCGCAAGTCAGGAAAGAGTACAAACCATTCGCGAAATCCAAACTTGTTTATGAAAAAGCTTATTCAACGCCGCCTACTTGGCTCATTGCACCGTCCAGAAAATGTCCCGTATTGTTAAGTAGTGACGGAAGATTAAATCGCTGGCCGCAAGATGGCGGGCTCTAGGAGGGCGATTGCAAATATCTAGGCTGGGTGGGACTATGGACTGTTCATTCCATAGACACCCAAACAGTTGCTTGCTCAGCTATTACGCTCGAAGCATCTTTATCATGCAGACATGCACATACACTTTGCGTGCAACTACACACGATAGCTGATAAGTTATAACGTTAGGTGAACCTTAGCAGTTCACACATAGGGAGATCATACACATACACAGGATATACAAATATCAACATAAGTTATGACATGAACGCAAACTAACCCGACCACTGACTACATGCTCTGCGCTTCGCGCCTTTTATAGTTGTCGTTTGGAAGTAGGGACTCCGGTGACAACCTGAGCAATAAATAATGTTACCAGTATGCTTATTTTTTCTCTGTAATGTATTTTCTCAGAAGGTACTTGAGCGACCCAAGGGATGAATTTCAGTAAAAATTAAACGTTCACGCTGCAATTACTTGCGATAGCCAATAAAACCAAAACCTTTACTGCAGCACCCAGCAGCCATGTGTTCGCTTTCACGCAAAGCACGTCGTAGAACGGCGCGAGAGATGTCCGTTTTTCTATCATTCTTTTTGCCTTTGCTCTACTCATGCTCGGTTGCTATGGTCGTCTTGAACTAACATCTGCCAAGGGGGTATTCTCTTAACTAAGAGCCACGTTTCACGGGCAAAGAAATCACTTTTCGACCAACATGGATGCGGTACGCACGAGCGTGTTGTTAAGTGTACTGAATATGAGGAAGGGACTAGGGACAGACAACAACGACAAACGACAACTTACAAATAGCAATGAACATTTATTCCTTGTATTCAGAACATGAATGCGGTCAAAGCCGCGATTTGCGGCAGGGGTCGTGAATAGTTAGCTACGCCGTGGTAGATTTATGAACAATCAAATGAGTGTTTGTGTGCGTGTGTGTGTGTGTGTGGGGGGGGGGGGGGAGAGACTTGCGCAAATAAGCAACTAATTTGTACCAGGTTATACTAGGTCGGATAAATTAATGATATTGACCGGTTGTTTTGCCGCGTGGCTCTGGCGAGCCCACCGTGCGAAATCAAGAAGCGCGGAGCACTCGGTGTTCTGGAGTCATCACTTGCGGAGTGAATGGGTGGAGTGCATAAGCTTACGGTTAGCATTATACGTTAAGAATTTATAGCATCGACGAGAGGACAATGAAGTGCACATTTGAAAGTCAAGTCCCCGTGGAGTCCGATCATAAGAATCCGGGGTACAATTTAATTTAAATGAATAAACGAAAGCGAGATTGACCTAAGAAGGAGGCTGAACAGCATGAGGTAGTGAGAAACATACGTCATTTAGTAGCGACGTTTAGATTTATGATCGGGTGAAATCTTGCCTTGCGGGGAGGGGGGGGGGGGGGGGTGCCCCCAGTGGCATGAAGTACAATGATGTGTGGTACTTCTAAGTTTTGTTGGTCAAGGTCAGTGTTTCGTAGTGCCCTTCGTTTTTCAAGTTTATGTCTCGGGGTGAGAAGTGTAGCAGAACTCAAGCGAGTTTAAGCACTGGTGGGAATCCGCCAGTCGGTGGTAGCTCACCCACCATATTACTGCGAGGTCCCGGAGTATCATGATACTTGTCGGCCGAGCCTTGAACAAGATACCGACCGTAACCGTTCAAGGTTTCTTCTTTTCACCTTTCGTGTTCTCGGCACGGTTAAATACGCCTTAGATTCGGGACTCGGGGTCTGTGGTGACGCTTCTCACCAAATACCGGCTTTCACAGGTGCCTCCTGCAGGGTGGAAGGCCGGATAATTCCGAGCCCGAGCATGTGCTGGAATTTACAGCGAGCTGTCTGGAGCTGCTCATCAGAAAGGAAACGAGGTCGTGCGTAGAGAGCCGGACCAGAGGTAACTATGGTGCGAGTTACCCCGTGCTTTGCCGGCTTAGCCATGTTCGACGGCATTGTGACTTAAGGAAACTCTTTTTAGATGGCTTCAAATCCCGTTAATGGCGTGATGTAAAGTGTGCCAAGGGATGAAGCCGTTGTAAAGGTTCCACTCTGAGACAGGTGTGTCGTGCAGCCAAGAAAGCTGTGGCGCACGCTGACATCTAGATTGAAGGAAGCTAAGAAATCCGATCCTCGGATGGGATACTTGACGTCAGCGACATTAAAAATCCATCTGAAAGTGCGGCGCAGTCCTGACTCCTAAGGCGACGGGCAAGGATTGCAAACCAGAAGTTGCTATCGAAGACCCATTGGATGCGCTCAAGCATACGTCACTTTTGAGGTTTGTTCCGTCTGGTGTTGAGGGTGGAACAGGACGCGACTTCCTGTCGGTGTCGACAAGAAGTAGATTGCACAAAAATTGATCAGCCACAAACAAAAAAAAGGGGGCTTGCTGTTTGGACTGTGTGACTTTCCGCCTCTAGTGAGTTGTCGGGGTGTTTTCCTGCCAGAAACAGCGATGGTAATATTGGACCGCGCGGTGTCCGTACTTCCGGAGGTACGAGCTTTGCGACGGCGATCGCGCTCGATCTTCAGATACGTTCCGGCGGCGGGAGGGGGTGCGTCCCGAAGGACACCGCGGGTCGCGGAAAGGTGTTGGAACAGCGGCTGCAGCCGCCGTTAGCTGGCCAATTTTGGCCCGCAGGTCTTGTATGACGGTTGACGCGGGTGAAGACTCTGCCAGCGTGGAGATGGTGGGCAACGCGTACTCTAGCACATAGTCAGCCCTCTCCGCAGGACTGTCCAAGGACACATCAGTTGCTGCCTCGTCCACAGGGTGCTGGACGGCGACATGGCGGTCCGTTGCGTCGGAGACAACGACCGCGCAGTGTATGCCTTTGCCCTGGGTCCCCCCGAGGCGGCTTTGAGAGACTGGTGTCTAAGACACATCAGTTGCGGGGCAAGAACCATGCGGTCGCCTTGGGGTACACATTGCAAGAAAACTTAGCGTAATATGTGGTTGCCTACTGCGTACGTCTGTTCCCCAAATATTTGCCGCATACGTGTAGCAGTCGAAACGGGTACTGGTCTCCGAGTTCTGTTCTGAGAAGTCGCTGTAGGCGACTGATTGTTGACTTTGATTTTCAAGGCAAAATGTGTGTCTTCGGGGAATCGTAGGCATCTGCTAGTAAGGTCACAGATAGCACGTCGTCGAGCTGGTCAGCGATTTCCGGTGGCAGGGCGGATACTACATAATAGAACCTTGACAGCTGGGCGCTAATCCTTTTCGGGTTAAATTGATATTCTAGCTGAGCGAACCAAGCTGGGCGTTATTCGCTCAAACTGTTCGAAGCAGATCATTAAGTGTAGATAGCGCTGGCTGGCCGTGGGGGTGCTCTGCTCTATGTTTGTGAATGGCGTTCCAGGACAGGTAGGTGACTTTCGAGCCGGGAAGAGGCGCAACCGGGCAGCCGATGCTTTGATCAATGGCTCCACGATAAAGTCGCCCTTCAGTGTCATGCTCCGGGTCACTATTTGATGTGCCAAGGTGGCCTTTCATCCTAAACAAAACAAAAACACCTAAACAGAAGGAGTTGGTCACGGGACCGCGAGTTATTTGTTGCAGTGTACAGATGCTCTGTCCCGAGCGAATTAATCTCGAGCACGGTGGTCTCGAGGAGTGTCTTCTGCGTGCTGCATGCTGGTGTCGTGGCTTTTTGTTTGAGCCACGTTTGATCAGAGATTGATAAACATTTGCACTCCTCGACTTTGAGTGAATTTGTACAAAAATTGTGTATATTTTCATATTTGGTGCTCTTTGGTGTGTTCTCGCCTGCTTGGTGCAATACTACGCGTTGCTTCGTGCTAGCGCTAAGGTCCTCAATTATGCTCGTAATTCTTATAAAAATTACCTGTTCGCGGTGCCGTATTATTTTATATATTGGATATGCACTTTGACACAGTATATATAATATATTGTTGGCACTTCATAAAGAAAAACGAATAGGTATTAAACTCCTCACTCCAACCACAAAGCCTGCCAACTGGTCGCTTAGTAGATCTGATGGCTATGGCAGCGATACCTCCCTTAATTTAGCAATGAGTACCAGTTTGGTCGAGTGTATGTTAAAATCCTGTGTAACAGGGTGAAGTTGAGCTAGTTAGTACATAATGGAAAAGAAAGCGGTCAGCTAGGACGATAGGGATAAAACACACCCAGGAAGAAATAGAGACATACACACCGCTGACTATCAACTCAGACTTTATAGTTCTTCTTCATAACTTTAACCCAAAGATTCCCACCTAAAGTAATGGCAGTAAATCAAGCTAAAAGCTAACATTACTAAATTAAACTAAATTACACTAAATTATCAAGTTTGGTCAATTATACCTCCCTGACCCAACCGACAAACCCCCATCGTAACATATCCCTTTTATTCCCTTTGATGGGGCCGGGTCACTTTGCAAAAAATGCCTTTCTTTCTTGCTGACCATGACGGACGGCATACTCACGCGGTCATCGGCGCTTTTCTCAATGGCAAGGGCCTCGGGAATTTCGCGCGCAATGGCATGTTTGTGTCTTTTAAGAATAGAAACGCTGCTAAAGCTTGGACGGCACCCGCACGTGCGGCAATGGACTGCAAGGTGCCCAGCCCCCGTGGCCTGCACCGACGCCGCGTGCTCCCTGACTCCTTCATTAATGCAGCGTCCCGCCTGCCCGATGTAGCAGCTTCCGCATGACATTGGGATCTGGTACACAACACCAATCTGGCATGTGGCGTACTTGGTCCTGTGCGCAGTGTTGCATGCTGTCTGGTGGTTCTTGGCCTGATTTACCCTGAGGCACATAGAGTTTCCTTTGTTCGGTGCCGAGAACATGACTGGGATATTCTGTCGTGCAGCGATCTTATCGAGTAGGTGGGGTCCTTACAGATAAAAGTTTACAATCCTAAAAGAAATATATATATTTCGTCAACTTTAATATACTGCAATTAACAATTGAGCGCTATTTTCATTCATCTACGTGGTCTTTCTGCTAAGCGGATAAATCTGAAAATAAATTATCCTAATATTTAATGACCACTATATTTTACCAAAAATGGTACTCACCTTTAATACTGTAACACCACAGAGTTTTATTTGAACACGTGGGCTAACCATCGCTTCAAAACGGAAGTTCGCCTAGAAAGAAATGTATATATTAATCAATCGTGAACTCTTCAGTTAATTAATGCTTATTACATTTTCATTCCAATGCAAGGAGCCCGAAATACACTGCACTTAAAGGGCACATCCCAAGAAGCGCTTTTTTTTTTGTCACTGTTTTATCGCTTCTGAATAGGAACTAAGGCAAATTCTGAGACATGCTGCAGGTTACAGAATTGTCGCTTCATATTTACGCCATTGCAACTACAGTGAACAACGGAGTAAAAAAATGATTACGAGTCAGTTAACTGGTTAGTCATCACCATAGACCTGTTTTCGTTTTCTTATGGAATATTTTGTTGGCTATATTACATAACATAAGTGTTAACTCTTTGAGATCGTTCTTCCCAAGAAGGCCTGGACTCAATTCAACTGTAGCACTGCTTCCACTGCAGCGAGGCTGGCCACATCGCTCGTTACTGACGCAGACGATGGGGCAACTAACCACGTACAGTCCGCCACAAAAGTTTACGAACTACGAGAGCCGTGAGCGGGCGGCATTACCACGCTACCCTGCGGCGCGGCGCCGGTGGTCGAGACTTGAAAAATGTTGGCTCCTGGCGATTCTCATCTTGTTGAGCAGACTATCGTCTCCTCAACAAGATCACAAAAATACGTATACTTAGGGCCACTAACACGTATTTATGTTACGCTCGATTGCCTACAAGGCACTGAGTACATTCGTCTCCCAATCTTTGCACCAACTCCTGGCAGACCAAAGTTTACGAGTCGGATAGAGATAATGCAGCATTAATAACTACAGACGGCCTTTGCGATTTAAATGTAATGTCGTTCGGCATATTCAACACTCCAGCATCGTTCGAACGAATGATTGACCGTCTCTTCCAAGTGCTAAAATAAACATGGTTGTGCTATACAGACGACATCATATTTTTTCCACCACGGTTTTATTTCATCTTAAAAAACTTGATCCAGTCCTGACCCTCTTCCGGAAGGCAAGTGTCCAATCGACTCTTATAGGAGCTAATTCTGCTGCACAAAAATCAAGGTACTTGTTTATCTTCTTGAAAATCACGGCAACGGACCTGACCCTCAAAAGAACCGAGCCGTACGAGAATTTTAAATACCAACATGACCTAAGGACGTGGGAAGGTTTTTCGGACTTCATTCGCCAACTTGTATATACGGCCCGTTATTTTATAATTAAAAAATATATATATTTTTGTGCCGAGACGGTTAACAGGCTGCTTTTGTAACATTTAGGGCCGCTCTCACTTCTAGATCCATTTTAAGACATTTTGTCCCAACCCTTTCAACTGAATCAAGAACTAACGCCAGCTGCCACGGCATATGCGCTATATTAGCAGAGCACCAATAATGCCAAGAATGTGGTGTTGCCTAGGCCAGCCGTACAATTTCTGCAGCGGAACACGAGTGCATCATTTCTAAATGCGAGTGCATGGTTGTCGTCTGGCCTACGGCGTAAGTTCATGCACATCGCTTCAGCCCTCCTTTCTCGCTAATCAGAGATTACCATGCGCTTTGCTGGATTTCGTCCTTCCTTTTCTGGACCAATCTTTTTAATTCACAAGACATAATTTTATTGTGTGCACTCCTTTGTACAAAAACCATGAAAAACGAAGTAAAAACACTTAAACCGTTTTTTCATATTTTGATATTTTTTTTCCAAACTGCGACTCCCCGAAAAAATATCGGCTATTACATATCAAATCAAATTCAATAAAATTAAAAAAAAGTAACAAAAACATTGCGTAGTATTTGCCCGAGTCTGGTGAAACACATTGGCGCGTACAATTGCTGCAAGCAATGTTGCCTACTTGTTGTGGACTTGATAAAGCGATTCTTGCGGTTGCTGAGGCAGAGCCTGATGTTAAATTTCGTGCCGCTGCACTCTTAGTAGGAGGTGCAGTTTCTGCAGTGTTGTTTATCTTTTTTTAACAATGGCCAGTGCCCTAGCTGGCCGTACTTGGTGTCAAGCCATGGTCGGGGGTTTCTTGTTCGACCACATTTCTGGCATGTCCACCAGCACGGCTGACTGGCCTTCCCCATTCTTCTTGCATCTACCTACTCCAACCTCGAAGGGCATTTGACACATCCAAGGCGAACTCGAACAAAGCTGTATCATTGGAGAGTTGAAGCTGCTGCGCGTGTCGCCGGTAGACAAGCCATGAATTGATAGCGATTAAGTTCATGAAATGCACGAACCGCTTTATATTTCTCTTGGAGAGACGTGTTGGTATGCTGTAATATTGGATAAACTTGTCTGCCAGGTCAACATCCCCCCCCCCCCCCCCCGGCCTTTGGGTCAGTGTTGGTGTTCACGATTGCTGGGCTTTCACCTGCGATGTGCTTCTTTTTTAAAGCGCTCCAACTTTTCATTTGGTCTTTTAGTTCAAGCCCTACGTAGAACGAGGCAAGCTAAACTGCTTTATTGTCCAGCCATCGGGCCATCACGACGACTTTTATGCTTTTACGTTTTAGTTGAAGGAACCTTTCCTTTTCTTTCGGAGGTTCTTTTTGGATTCCAGCAAGTAGTTCCTCGTTCAATTGGCACGAATTGTGCCACAGGAATAAACTTGTCGTTTCTTCAAAGCTTCGATCAGTTCGACGGAGTGAAATTAATTGTCAAACGTAACTTTGAAGTTACTGTCGTTGGGCAAACCTTCGCACATTGCCATAGCCACGTTGCGACCAAAGCGGAGCTGTTAATCTTGGTTCGGTCTCAGCGTGTCTGCTAGAATGTAGACGTGAAATTGGTATATAATACTTGAAATGGCGGCCCGAACAAAAATCTGAAAACCCCACTTATGGGGTTTATTTCTCTTGAACTCTCGAACGATTGAGCTTACTTTGAACGGAACATGTGCTCATCTACACTGTCTGCTTCATGTGGCGCCACAGCCAAGCATTTTTCTGGAATGTATCCAGAAAAATGACAAAGCTGGAAGAGACTGTGAAAGTCTGGGTACCCTCTTGGCAGGGTCTCGCTGTTGTCAGCAACACGATAATACATTTTGAGCTGTTTGAACCTGTTCTTGGACATTGTCTGAGGTACCGGAGCTAACTGCAGCTTGTCACTCCAATAAAAGTGATATTGTGAACACGGAATCAACCCCGTCATCAAGAGAATCCCAACGATCTGCTCCAGCTCATTAGCATCTGTGTTAAGACATTTTCCACTTTTCATCACATAGTAGAGATTAGTTTGCTCTGCCAAGTGGTGAAACATCCCCCGATCAAAAAATTGCCTGAAATACAAGAATGGAGTCAATATCCCAAGTAATGGGCTCGGAAGTGCATTTTTTCACTTGTGTCGACGTCAGAGATCAACGTTTCTCTTAAAGGAGCGATGCAACAATTTTTGTACTTTGCACAAATACCGCTTAAAACCGATCCCTAACGTTAATAACCTATGAACGCGTTCGTTTTTCACCCCACGCAATAGAAGTCCCAGAAAAAAATTTAAGAAAAACGAGCAGCGTTCACCGCCTCAACTCGCAGCCAGAACAAGCGGCCACGTGATCTGGAGCCGATTATATGCCGCCGGTGTTGATCATAGCCACGCGCTGGGGTTGGCAAAGCGCAGGACACGCGCTGAGTTCCAGAGATTGTTATGGCTCGGCTGTTGTCGTCGTTTCAGCGATTGGACACGGGTCACAACCCGAATGCTTCTCGAGCTAGCAATTGTCACGAGCCCAAGTCGAGTGCCCACGCAATGCTCGGGTCCAATCTATGAACCGCATTCAAATATCGTCACTTGGGTGTACTGCGATCCCCGAGTTACGTCATCAAATTTTGCAAAGGAGAGATTGAATGAAAATGATCGCTTTTGTCCTTGAAATTACACCGCAACAAAGGGGTTTCTTGGCCAGTGGCGTTGCGTGTGAGTATCCTTGAGTCCCAGGTGTGCCAGTAAGCTCGTGTAGAAAGAAAAACATTCCGATTGAATATCGTTGCATAGCTCCTTTAAGTTCTTTTTGGAGGCGTTCTTTTTGTTTTTTCTTTGAATCAGCGTTCTGTCAAATCGAAAGTTTCTGGCCAGTCTGCTCGAAGCCGGTTAACTTTAACCGTGGTTAAAAGTCAACCGCATTTCCCTACGACGGGGAATTTTAGGTCACGTGACCGGCAGAGCAGGGACGGCGGCGAAACATGGCGGTGCCCCTTCAAACCAGCAACGCTCGCGTTGGGAATAATATGTCGTAGTAGCAGCAATATTGGACGCGTTAGTTGGCAATGAATGGTGCGAAAGGCTTTCGCTTTGCCTTACCTAACTTACATCGCAAAGCAATAGAAATGACCTCACAGCATTTTGTTTGATAGTCATTCGATACTGGCCCTTATTAAGCCTCAATGGACGCTGTAATTTTTGGCATAGAAACGTCTTGGGAATACTGTAGTGAATTTCCTTGACTCAATCAGCCGGGTCTTAACTGCACGCACGCAGAAGCAGACAGAGTTCCTATAGACCATTTACTGAGCTTCATAAGGCACCAAAGTGCATGCTACACGCGCTGCACGTGCTGGTGTCTGCAGTAGTAACCGTTATAAAAACAGAAGCCTAAAACAAATATTGCCCTTCACGCGCGTTCGTCAAAGCACTGTTTTGATCAGTTACTTCGAATCGTTTATACAGGTAAGGCCAGCGCGCGCGGAGCGTAAAATTACACCGTCATTCTTCTCCACGATGCTTGAGAAATTTAGTAGTAGGCCCGTTGCACCCGGCCAAGGGGCGCGAGCGAGTCCGGAAGATGCGATTCTGCTATGCTGTCTGCACTATCCACGCGATACGACTATAAAAGAGGCGTTGTAACGTTCGATTATGCACGAGTCTCCTTCGAATACAAGCATCTGTCAAAATCTGTCCATGCGCAATAAATGAAAAGTAAAAAACGCAGTTCGCGGCTTTATTGTTTCATCAAGATTCCTTCCAGCATTATTATTTGTATAGGAGATACTCACTGGACGCCATATTTAAAGGCGCTTTTTAAAGTGCATGCTCAGAGCAAGCTCACATTATTAGGCTGCGACGGTGCGTAATCTTGATCGTGTAGAATGCACTTTGGAAAAGAACTGTGAAAGCTCGCCGTCTGCACTCGCCCAGCAAACGCGAACACAGCTATGGCGGCCAGTGAATACTCCTTATTGCTTTCTTTCATAACCTCCGTCAGAACGAATGTTTCACCTTGCGTGAGAGCGAAGCTCAAGCTACATGCAAATTCATGTTCCCTTGAACGATTCTTGCACTGCACGAGCGCGCGTGCTTGGGAGGGACACTGCAAGCTCGGAGGTTGCTTTTCTAGCCTCTGCTGCACTGACACTTGCAGGGAAACGGAGTGTGAAAAACTGTAGTGGAGAACCGTAATGAAGCATGTTCGAAACGCGAACCACAAATATTATATTTTGCTCGCCAGCAGCGCAGCTCAAGCTACGGGCCTATAGGTCTATTTTCACTACAGCCGAATTAAACAGTTTTCACTTTATGATGGTGTTATATGCAGTTGTTACTGGACAACCATGCTGCCGGCGTAACGCCCGCCTTTCACTTCTCACTTCTTCCTTATTGCTTCTAGGACTGAACTTCGTCGTCCTTCGTCGATCTTGGAAGGTAATTGAAACGAGGTTTGTCTTCACTTCAGACAGCCAAACATTCAGAATTTTTTCAAATAAGGGTTAATTTAGTTTTACCTTACCCAATATCTGTACCACAAACAACAACGAGTGTTTCTTAAGCTCAAATGTACGCCACGCAGCGTAGCAAAAGCCGGGCAGCGTGCATTTTTGGGTTCCGCCTTCTTGGGAACTCTTTCTCGAAAGACACTTCTATTCGCTAGAACCAGTTGGTGACACCAGCTACCACACCATGATAAAACACGGAGCTATCGCTCATCCAGTGCTTGTCAAGCTTGACTAGGTACTTGTAGGTACTAGTAGGGAAGGGCGGTTAACTTTTTACCGCGCTTTAAGTTAACCGGCTTCCAGAAAACGTGCTTGATCTTGGTTTTTTCAGAATCACTAGGCTAACTGCTCAGGCCCGTCTCTTCGTCATCACTCCCTGCATTTCGAAAGAAATCTTCATAATCGGTCTCGGACTCTGAAGGATGATTGACATCTCGTAACTGGGGAGGGGGGGGGGGGGGTAATATATCAGAAAAATTCCACTTGGAATTTAACGGAAAATTTTCCTGCCAAATTTAGAAGGTAATAGTGTCGTAACGTCGTAACTATGTGTGACGTCACGTGACATGTGACGCTCCCGGCGAGACCACGCACACACACTTGCGAGGCTTGGCAACGAGCATGCGTTTTTTGAACAGGACCCGATAACGCTATGACGTTCCACTCTTAAAGGTGATGCTTAAGCTGCCCCCCAGTTTTTTATCGTTGATATAGCAGAAGAAACAGTTTTACTCTTATCAACGTGTTTGGCGTTTGACAAATGCGCTCCAGGGCCCGTTTGCTCGAAGTTGGTTAACTAACCGCGGTTAACCGGATTTCCCTACGACGGGGAATTTTGGGTCACGTGACCGGCAGAGTAAGGACGGCGGGGAAACATGGCGGTGCCCCGGTGAGTGAGCTCCGCTCGCTTTGGAACTAATACGTCGCAGTAGCTGCAGTAGCGGGCGCGTTAGTCAGCAATGAATGGTGCAGGAGGTTTTCGCGCTGCATTACCTCACTTAAAACGCAAAACATGAGCAATGACCTCGCCGCATTTTTTAGATAGACTTTCGACTCTGACCATTCCTAAGCCTAAATGAACGCGATAGTTGTCGGCATGGCAACGTTTTTGGAAAGTGGATTGCCTTGACTCAATCGGCCGGGTATTGATAGCACACAGAAGCATGGAGCGTTCCCATAGACCTCTTGCTAAATTTCAAAAGCACCGAGGTGCATGCTACGAGTGTAGTTACACGCGCTGCACCTGCTGGCGTCTGCAGTAATAACTGTTCTGAAGCAAAAAGCCTAAAACAAATGTTGCCGTGCACGGGCGTTCGTCAACGATTTATTATGATTATTTACTTCAAATCTTTTATAAGTGGAAGGCCAGCGCGCGCGGATCATAGAATTACACTTCCAGCGTTCTTCTCGATGTTCGGGTAATTTAATAGGTCAATTTTCAGTGGAGCCAAGTTACAGGTTTTTCAATTTATGAGTCCTTACATGCTGGCCAACCATGCTGCCGGTGGCCAACCATGCTGCCTTTCACTGCTCACTTCTTTCTCATCGTTTTTAGGACTCAACTTCGTCGTCCTCTTTCGAAGTCGGAAGGAAATTTCAACGAGGCTTTTCTTCACTTCATACAGCCAAATATTTAGAAAATTTCCAAACAAGGGTTAATTTAGTTTTACCTTGCCAATTATTTGTACCACGAGCAATAAAAATGGTTTCTTAAGCTCAAATGTATGCCACGCTGCGTCGCGAAAACCAGGCAGCGCGCATTTTTTGGGTCCCCCCATTTCGGGAACCTTTCCACAGAAGCCACTTATATTCGCTACAGCCAGTAGGTGACACCAGCCACCGCCCCATAATAAAACACGGAGCTATCGCTCATCCAGCCCTCTTCAAACTTG
Organism: Ixodes scapularis; assembly: GCF_016920785.2. Taxonomy (NCBI): domain Eukaryota; kingdom Metazoa; phylum Arthropoda; class Arachnida; order Ixodida; family Ixodidae; genus Ixodes; species Ixodes scapularis. The sequence goes on along the minus strand of NW_024609879.1, from coordinate 136,092,257 downwards.
GCTAGGTACTTGTAGGTACCTAGTAGGGAAGGTCGGTTAACTTTTAACCGCGGTTAGAGTTAACCGGCTTCGAGCAAACGGGCCCAGGATCATAGGCAGTGTCGCGATGACGAAACCGCTTCCGCGGTCAACCGTCATGCCGCGGATTTGGGACTCCTGAGACCGAGGTCTAACAGGAGAGTCCCATATTACCATAATGTACATTCGAACTAACCACAGCAATTTGAACGTTGTTCTTCTAAACTTTGAATTTGCCTATTACTGTTCGCGATAAGCCTAACCTGTCATTCTCCTTTTCATCTTCTTTTCCGCCGCGAAGCGTTCCTTATGTAGGATTCTCTGACGATATTACAAGACGGATAAACGCTCACGGACTACGCGTCCGAGACATGTCGAGTCGAAGAAGCAAAACAACTTGCACGCTTCCGAACACTCGACTCACAAGATTGTCAATGTGCCCGTTATGAACATATTCACGAAAGCGTCTCTATGCTTCCCTGGAGAATTGGTCCAGCTGTGCAGACCACAACGAAGCGTTGGTTTCGCTCAAAAGGTCCTACCTTATTTCCTTTTTACCGAGGCCCATTATAGATCGTTTGACAAGTCACCGACAATTAACTTGCCGAGCATTGTGGGTTCCCGAAAGCAAACACAGTGACCGACCCCAGTCTAGACGCGTGCTGCGATCCAAGCCATACGTCATTTCGCAAAACGGCGAGACGCCGTTTCGTTCTGGTGGGGGGGGGGGGGGGGGAGTAGTTATGATGTAGGAAGAAGGAAAAAAACGAAATTAAAGCCGGACTGGACCAAGTTGAAGAAGTGGAGGCAGAGAGCTTCGCAGGATCTTCGCAAGAACCGCTATTTTCAATCTCCCTATGATTGGTGTAATGAAATCACTTCATAATCACCAAACCAATAGGCAATCGGCTACTTACGGACACTGTCAGTATGGCCACATAAATCGCTGCTTTCAAGGGCTTGTCCATTGATTTATGTGAGTTAGCATCAAAGAGAACGTACAATTCAGGGTTCACCATTTCAGGCACTGTGGAACATTAAGAAAGACAAATTTAATTGCATCTCATATATGAAAGGGAGCATGGTAATATTTGAACAATACAAAGTGTAATAAAACTATCAACAATTTGCCAGTTCTGGCCAATACTTTACATTCTATGCTCGGTGGCGTCGGTACTTCAATACGCTCCTGCATTGGAACTTCAAAATCTGCAAGTTTACACAGAAAGAGATTCGGGACAGCAAGCAATCAGTCAATAATATTTGTTATATTTCATTATAAGAAAAAGTGCCCATAAAGTATAGGTTTATTGTATTTCAGTACAACAAAAACTCAAAAGGAACCGATTTTTTTTTTTTTTTTTTTTTGCGAAATCGTTTATTTAGTTGTATACGTTCAGGTTTTAGCCACCTTCGAAGTACTCTTTGCCTAGTGCAATACACTTATCAAAACGTTTTCTTCCCAATGCTCATAGCAAACTAAACTTGGCAATTTGTATGCCTTAGATTGCTTCTGCCGAGTCGGTTTTTTTGTTTCACCTGTTTCACATCGGTAAACAGTTCTTGTTTGGAAACTTTTTCATACGGGGAAAAATATTACACATTCTAATCATGCTAACATATACGAGGGAGCACAGAATATGTCCCGTGCAAATTACACAATTATGATTTGTATTTATAGATATATAGATTTTTTAATTTCCTTTTTTCTTTCTTTTCCTCTCATCCCTTGCCCTCCCTTATCCACTCCGTCCCCTCACACTCGTATGGTGCCCCCCTCCTCACCTGCATTTGCTTCCCTCCTTCCGAATAGGAGGTAAAAGCGCTAAAAAACGACGGACAAGTTGAAGAATGACGAACACCACAGAGCGCTTTTTTAGCGCTTTTACCTCCTATTCATGAATAACCAACTAGCCCAAGTACACTCCCTCCTTCCGCCTCTCACTTAATTCTCTCCCTCCTCCATATTTCTTCCCACACTCTCGTAAAGTGCTTTCCTCGCTAAATTTAAAGGGGAAGCTGGAATCGTATAGAAGTAAATTCACGTTAACTCACGACGACAATTTTATCCAGAAATTTAACAGGGAAACTGGATTTTGAAACGCTACCAGTGTGTCGCTCGTTAATGACGCTCGGTCATGATGCTGGTTCTCATAGAAAGTGACATATTAAAGACAAATTTTCATGGGTCGAGGTCGGGTGACTAGGGAGGGTGGGGTAGGGGTAATGCCGTTTTAAGTCGAAAACGGCTGAACACTCAGTGCAGTACGGGCAGAAAGACAACCAAAGTTTCGGCAAACAAGAGACTGTTTCGACCAGCATAAAAACACGCTTACCCACACCACGTTGAATGTTCAGCTGTTTTTAACAAAACAAAACACAGTAACAAAAAACCAGCCACTTTATTCATCTGATTCCGTCTCTTCTGACTTCTATGATTCACCTGATAAAAAACATTTATTAAAAGGAAACGGTTTACCAATGTGGAAGAGTTAAAAGCAAACGCCAGAAGCACTAAAGCGCTTCAAAACCGACACGTTTAAATGCTGTTGTGAACATTGGAAGAAACTTCTCGAGAAGTGTATTGCATCAAGCGAACGGTACTTTGAAGGTGACTGAAAATGAATCGTGCAAAAACAAATGAAAGGATATTGCGAGCACAAATTCCTGTTTCTTTAGGGTTTCCCTACATATACAGTTTGTATTTGAAGTATTTTTTAGATATATCTTTAGAATACGTTTTACTTTATTGGTTAGCTGCCTCTCAATGTGTTTAAACATTACAAGAGAATTATACTTTAGTGTACTCCCGATGGCAGTGCCCTATAAAAAAAGTGTTAATTCACAAAATCAAAACGTTTATAACTACTCACAATCCTCACGAGTATTCGGAAAAGGCTCCTCAACTTCACTCAATTCGTGAGCATTAAAGCCGGCATCCGATTGCTCCTGTCGGTTCATTGGCCTTATTTGATATTTTTTGAGAATAGTTCCTTCCTGTGAAGTTTCAAAAAACTGATTATGTTCATTACAATTATATATATATATATATATATATATATATATATATATATATATATATTCTCATGAAACATGGCTCAAGAATTTGGCGTCTGCGGGTTCTTCAGCGATATGCCAGAATTCTCGAACGCCCAAAATGATCTCAACTGGCGTGCCTTGAACATATATTGTTCAGATATCATTCCTATGCATTATATCACATGGATGGAAGCTGCTTGTTATTAGTGCTTTAGTTCTAATACTACTATGATTTTTGTATTTGATTATTTTTTTCTGCCCTTGTTCGTATTCCGTTAACCAGCTTGTTACGTCTTTTTTTATTGACTGGAATCTTTTCCAAAGCGACATACTACAGTATATGAGAGAGTAGTTAGGTGAGCCTGAGGATATGATGATGAATATCTGAAGAAATTGAATTAACATCGTTTCAGCCACGTATTTTGTACTTTGCTTACATTTTTCGCAATATTCACCCTTTTGTTGCGAGATAAAGAAACAAACCGATTTTTTTTTCATCTCAAAACTACATTTTATTATCTTCACAGTTTAACGTAAATAGTTTCATCAGGGTTTCCTGCCAACGAACATTTGTGATTGGTGTACTTGTTTATATATTTTATTTTATAATTAAAAAAGGCTATATACATTATATGTAGGATCTTGTGTCTTCGAAGTTTGTTTCCTTTTTGTGTGTGAAATTCAGAGAGCGTGTTTAGGAGTTCATTTTTCGCGCAAACTTTGGGTACTATCGAAATCTTTTTTTAGATTTCCAGTTCTCCAGAATTCTGAAGCTCATTTTAATGTGTTTTAAATTTTTGTATTAAATATTAAAATAAAAATAACATCCGGACACAAAGCTATACGCCTAATTCTTAAGAAATCATCTCTATCTAGTTATATTTCAGTGACTGCATTTTTCTGTGGCTTCTTTGCCATTGGCTATAATAACTGTCTCACAACAAGTCTTTCAAGAAAGTAATGATTCAATTAACGTCCACACGTTGAAATGACTAAACGCCGGAGGATAGTGGGAAACATAGAGGCTCTAGGTGCCCTGCCCACTTTTTTGAAATCTACGGGTTTATAAATTTCACTAATATAAAAACATAACCCCTCCCTCTAAAAAGCAGAAACTTTAAGCTTCGAGTTTGAAACCCAAATACTGGCACTTGTCGTGATCAAAATTACGATGACCCGTTGTTCTCAACAAACCTTGACGAGATAGTACCAGTCAATAGCGCCAGATTTTGAATAACCCTGAAATGGCCACTCCTCCGGACCACCCCCCTGTGCTCTCAAAAAACTTACTCGTAAAAAAAAAATATTTGTCTTTAATTTTTACATTGTGGCCTTGTTATTTAGACTTTTTGGGATAACTTCGAAGGTACGAAAAATGAAAAAAACATTTACAACATTTTGTCGAAGGTTTTTGGATGTATCCAAATACACAGATCCCGAATTATACATCTCATTGCAGATAACAGATTCAAATAAAGCAAAGTACAAGAATTTGCCACTTAAAGATCAACACTTGGCGGACAGCCGCCGCAAAAATGAACATAACACTATCAATAATTGCAAGATAGAACAGGAGGATATTGATAGCGGATAATCTAAAAGTCGGCCTTTGCTAGGCGATTGAGTTCTCTGTTACATTCGGTATAATGCGGGAGTGTAGTTTGAGGCTGCGCAATCCTGAGGCTTTGTTGTCTTTGGTGAAACACATAAACATGCAGCAAAAATAAAAAGAATAAGGCATTTATTCCTTACCACGCGAATTCCGTTATCCCTTTCAATAGACACGGCAGCCATTTGGTCTCTGTCGTGATACACCTTATTGCTCAGGTCTGATCCTTTAATCTAAAATGTAAAAGGAACCAAAATATAAATGCATTTAGTTTCTTAACTTCGTCAATATCAAACGCAACGACCAAAATTGCACTCACATATTCATTTACTTCTGTTTCTCCTTCGAAATACCGTAGCAAAAACATATCAGGAAAAACGTCGGCTCGTTCGAGATTTAGGGTTATTTCGTCATTCACGAAGATCTTTAGCGGACTATCTGGACTCCGGGCTTCCAGTAAACGTGGATACACAATCCTTGTTTTTCTGAGGTCTGTTGGAACAAGAAACAATCCGTAAGATTTTAACATAATTCGGTCACTGTCCAAATGACAATAATGTTGCATTGAATGGCTCTGCATATAGGCGAGCTTTGTTTATTCGAGTTTTCTTTATGTCCAACGTGTATCATGTTAGCCCATGCTTAACTAAAATATCACAAAGAACACCCGCGCTAGAAACCAGGCAACAGATATAATGCACGCGTTTGTGGTATGGGTTTCAACAGTGCTGGCATTTTTGCACGAAACGATGTTTTGATCGAAGTAATACAGTGAGAGATATTAAGCATGACAAAAGCCCCGAGACGGCGGGCAAAATACGGCACATAAACATGAAGGTCCCGAACACAGGTAAAAAAAAAAAGTTCCGTGAATATAAAAAAAAAAAACATTTTGTACGAAAATGAACAAGAATTAGAAGTTAGCATCATCAACAGTGAGAAATATCACTGTTATTCAGCAATGCGTTGTTTTTGTTTCACGAAATCATTTCAATTAGGAGGTAGACCAGAGCATTCATCTTCGGGTATAGACCGTTTCCGCTTACTCTCGCTCCCGACCGCCAAGTAGGCATATCCGGTATGGGCGTCGAAAAAATATTAAAACGTTTCAACCTGCAATTAGTACAAAAATAGAGGGGATGCAAAACGTGAATGGGTGACGGTTACACTTATCTCCTAAATGCCTTCTCTTTGGCGTGACGACGGCAAAAGAATGTTTTCGCTCATACTGGAAGTGAAGATATTTCAAGATGGCGGCAACCTTGTGAAAAAGGTCTATACGTTGCGTACGGGCAGAATTAACAAAAATATTTTCTTTAGATTATGCGGGTGCCGATTTGGGAAAAGCCCACTTTTTTATATATGTTTTTCGATTTGTTCCTTCATGACTTACCAACCTTGCTTCGCATTTAAAAACTATTGAACCAAACAAGGTGAAACAAATCTTTGACGAGGGGCCATCACTTTTGAATCTGTGGTAGGAAACAGCATGACCTGCGCTTAGACTGCGTTTCCAACTTATTCAATTCCATTTAGGAAGCAACTATACCCCATTGCAGAATTGCTATATATGCATTCGCTAGATTTTTGTACCAAGGCAATGTCATATTTGTACCGCTCCATTGTGCGAATTGAATATACACAAATGTTTTCCATGTTTCAGCTAAAGCTCTTCGGAATTGCTTGAATGGCTTTATATTTGACGAATGTTTTTCCATCTGCTCTAATCAATACGAAGTCAGGAATTATACCGATTTCTAGCTTTGCATAATATTACGTTGTTTTAGCAACCTTCTTATTTCTAGGGATTCTTATTATACTTCGTTTTCGCTTAGGTCCAGTCGCAGCTGACGTTACGAGCTAATGCGTCAAATCAAGCCGTGCGAAAGGCGCAAGCTACTGAGCCTTTTATGTTTGTGATTGGTTCAGCTATGATAGAACACGTATTACCGAGTACGAATGGAATGCGAACAGCGGAGCGCGTGGCCTACGATACATTCTGCGCTACCAAGACGGGAGTAGTAACTCATAAAACTATAGGGTGGAAAGTGGCTGCGAGAGTGGGCGCCTACTCAACACCTAGATAACAAAGCCGTATGAGATGACGTCATCAGCGAAAGCCAACGCTGGTCACAGATTGGACACGACGATCGCGTCAACTTTCGGCTCAAACTTGACTCGAAGACCAGCGCTGGGGCAGCACTCGTTTCCAATCTGTGTTCAGCTTCAGTCTTTGCTGGTGACGCAAAAATGTCAGCGCTACGGTCTTGTCTTCTAGGCGGTATTGGCCTACTCCCATGTGCACACCCTCGTTGCGCCTCATTCGAAATTTGAATCATTTGAAAAAAAGGCCATCTTTAATATTTTTTAAACACTCCGATGTTAACATTTATAATATGTACTAACGTTATATGCAAAAACATAATAAAATATGTGTGTGGGTTTGAAGTTATAAAGCGTAAAATACGGCCAAGTTGAGCATAACGCGGTGGCCATAAATGGGGTGTGCACACACACATTTTTCACAATTTTATTATTATTAAAGAGCGTAAAAATGATACAGGGGAGTCAGGAAAAGACAAACTGACATCGAAGAGGTAGACGACAGTTTTGAAGAAAAAAGTACTAATACAAGTTTGAACAACTGACCCAAAAAGGCCCATGGGCCGGAGGGATCGAGAGGCGCCACCCTGTAACATATGCTTCGCGGTGCCTGCTTCAAGAGCCGTCATGTAACGTCTACGTCTACGCGACGTAACGGAAGCAACCGCAGCGACTTTTCAAACAGATCAGCCTACAACCTTGGCGGTAGCATGATATGAGAGGTAGGGCGCGGAAGAACCTGAACCTGCGCCGCCTGTGAGCTCGGATAGATCCACCACCGTGAAGAGACACCCAACGCAGAAAAAATAAGTAATTATATATATATATATATTGCAAAAAAAAAAGAATTACGATTGAATGAGATTGTCTGTGACTTCATTTATAGGACAACGGTACAGCAAGCCACTTTAGGAACCAATATTTTAACTACACGAGCTTAAATGTAAACATTTCGGCGGAACTCCGCCTGGTTAGGTACGTGATAAGAAAGGGTACTTAGCAGACTCTAACCAATCTTTTGAATGTCCCTGACAACGTGACCTTGGCTAACGCGCCCCATCGCTGTGCCTGTGTGTACAGGGTGCCTGTTTTATGAGCTAGCAATAAGCGCCCAAGGACTCCAACTCCTCGCTCACGAGGAAGAGAGGGTGCGTAGGGAAAATGGGAGTGTGTCCTTTTTCTTTTTTTTTTTGAAGATGACCGGTTTTATTCAGTTGAAATACAGCCTCCAGCGGAAGCTAGTCGCCCGGTTATTTTTCCGTCAACGAGCCCAAATTAAATGCGGAGCAACGAGCGGACGCAAAGTGTCAGCTCTCCACCCCATGCGTGGGACCATACATTTTCTAAAGCAGCTAGGTGTACCGATCAAGAAAGTATCTCAGTGCCCTGTTTCTTGCGCCTCTTTGTCCGTCCGGCTTCAGAAGCATTCAGCGTGCGAAAAAGACGCCGGAGACACCAACGCGAAGGCACCGAAGGACAACACCGTGACAATGCTCACGATTCCTCAGCAGTGCGGATGTTGGTCGCTCGTTTGTGTTTTCGTTAAACATGCCACTGACGGTATGTATGCGTGAGTCCTCATCAACTCATAAAATCTCCTCAGGATTTTTTCTAGCGCACTGTGAGTGTTTCGAAGAATATATTTTTTGGCGACAAAAAACTCAATTGTCCAGAGTCGGCATGATCGCTTTTGTCTACTGCTGCTTGAGCATGGGTTTGAGTAAACGTTTGCTCTTATCGTCTTTTTGAGTTACAACATGCATGTAAACCTCAATATCTCAAATAGCTTTCCAATAACGTTTTAAACGGCCAGTTTTGGTCGATGATTCACAGTCATTTGGGTGTCCAAACGGTTGAAGGACTGAGGAGTCTGAAAGTCTTAAGAGTCTGAAGAGGTTTGGAGGGCTGAAGGGGATTGAAGGGTTAAAGGAGTTTGATAGGCTGGAGGGGTTGGAAGAGCTGAGAGAGTCCGATAACATACCAGGGCTTAAGTGTTATTTTCAATAGGAAAGGAAAAAGTAGATCTGGTGAGTCATAACGTTTTGCGTCATTAAGAAAATAATAACATTTGCATTCAATTTGGTTTTGAATCTGAAGAAAAAGACATACCTACTTCAGAGAATGCTGTGACGGGTAATGTATATTTTTTTTATTTCTGCTTGGTACTGGCTCATTCCGCATGCATGAAATATTTTCTTATTAATTCAACTAATTTTAAATAAAAAGTTGTTTCTTCGAATTCAAAAGACTCGCCGTTTTAAGAAAATTATCTCTGATATGCTACTGAAAATCGACTTTAAAGGGAGCAAGCTATTGTACATTGTGTTCCAAAAATTTTACCAGCACTGGTACGCTATACATAGTATACGTCGCCTTCGCTGAGACCAAGCATAGTTCGCATATTTTGAACGAACCATTAAACATGTCTTTCTCGTTTTGTGATCTTATTTTGGCGTGATGTAAGCCTTAAAGTTCATCCTTGCGTCCGGCTAATGCAAGTAGCGGATGCTAAACAAAAGTTGCCGGAATTGCGTTAAACGGCTTGTGCAAGTTTGCGCTTGGTTGAACCGGTAACTGAACCGCTAACACGCATGCATGATTAAACCGTAGCCGAACTGGGACAAAATGAAAAGTTACTGAATCTGAACCCCAACTAAACCGGAATAATGACTCGTTCGAAACCTTGGACTAATTTTAAACCTTCTCCGACTAAAAAATGACGCGTCTCTAATTGGCATGACGCTCTCTTCATGTTCAGCACCAGATTGTAAACTAATTAAAAAATCGAAACTTTTCATTTCATTTTTTTAACATCGTCTTCCGTTAAGCTGATTTGTTGAAAATAATAATTGCTGCTTCGTGATGTCTGCAAAACATATGACACAGGGGTAGTGATAAAGATCACTCTGAACGAATTTGTGATGGCTTGAATTAGTAACAAGGTGTTGAGCTGGGCGAGTTGGTAAAAGTTTGACATGATGAGTGTAACAGCTTCAAAAACGAGGACAATGAAAGGGACAGACATGACATGACAACAGCTGTACTCGCACCTGAAATGTTTAATTGCAAAGGAAAGGAAACGTATAAGTCAATACCAGATAACACAGTGTGTGATCAAACAATACGCCCCACACAAGGCACGTGTCATCAAAATAGGTTCACTAGACTCAAATTATGCCAGTCACGATCTGGCGCAGAAAGTACAGCTCCTTATCACACAGGAAAACCGATGGCTCTCACACATCTTTCTCCGAGTCAAGAAATATGAAAAGCCTCAATAATTTCGCGAGTAGGAGAGTGTTAAAATGAACGTAATTTTTCGGCAACTTTGTAATATATACAGGAAGGGACCCCAAGTAAACACTCAAAAACAATCGCGAGCAGCGCTTTTCACTCTCCTTGGCAGTAATTTTCCTGAAACAATTATTGTTACATCGTTTTATTAATTTAAGATCACACATGTGCAAAACAAGATGTGTTCTTACGGTGACGTCAGGTACAAAAATATCCTAAGCCCAAAATATTCAATCAAATAACGCGTGAAGCTATTCCCTAAAAAAAGATCAGCATCCAGTTGCGCACATCGCTCATTTCAATGTGCGTGACGAGCACATCTTTCTCATAAGCCAGATTCAGATCTTGACTCACAGGCTGCAACTTCGTCACGCCAATTAACACGCACGTTGTTAGCAAGCACAAGTTTAGTGCTTCATTGATCTTATAATTTGCTTTTGGCGCCTTACAAGAAGTAAATGACTATGTTGGTTTTAACTAATATACTGTTCTGTAAAAGATGAACTCGGTACAACTTCGAAATGCAACGTTTTTTCGACCGCGTTGTGACAGTGATTAGTATAAAGTGTTGGATATTTTGTGTGCTTTATGACTGCTATGCTGCTAAATAAAATATAAAATAATACAACTAGGAGGCCAAGCTACTACAGCCTAACTCAGCTACTGAATACAATGTAGAATACTTAAGCACAAATAACAACCAATGCGACACTCTTTAGATACCATTAAATATAAACAAAACTGCTACATCAAGTCTTGCCTGGATGAAGACTTCTAAATAATAACGATTAAGTTTGTCTTAACTTACGGTACGCATCATGTAAGACAATCACCAATGCCAATACCAAGCTCTTCTCCACAAGTGTTCGGAGCATCTTGGAACGAATGATACGCTGACCAGAAGTTGCATTTACCAGCTAGATATATAGGCACAGAGACAATGAGGCAAATAAATGTTAGCGAACGACATTAAGATTTTAAGTCGGCAGAAGACATCTAACGTCTTGAGATAGTCAGTTGTTTCACTACAGAGTAGCAAAAGCTGAAAATCGGTGCAAACCACACTTCAAAAGTTCTTTATTCAGCGTTCGTGCGGTATGAAGAATCATAGGTCAAACGTGACTATGTTTCTGTTAACCTTAATGTCATTTTGACTGTTTCGGTGACGGTTTTTGCAAACAAGATTTCACAAAAGGCGATCTTTTTTTCAATAAAACAAAAACTGCTTTCTATCTGTGCAATGTCAGACACCTTCATAATAATAAAATGCTAATGCAATTTTTTTAGTCACGGCTCTCTTATGTACACTTTCGGAGATTTTAAGTTAGATGGCAGGCAGTTAATCATGTAGTAAATAATCTAAATTCCCATATTTTTTATTGAAATTGCAAGTTTGTTGGGACGTGTTTGGTCGATTGCAAGCTCGCTGAGGTTTGAGTTAATCGCGTGAGCAATGCGAGATTAACTTAACTATAGTCACTGATAGGATAGGACAGAATGAGTCTGGCGGTTATCGTAGCATGGTTGCGTTGGGACAAAAAAAAAATCAACTAAGGTTTATGTATTTAAATATCTAATACGTATTTTTTTTTCTATTTCTGCAGTGTAAATTATAAATGGGTTTTACATGAAGTAAACACTCAAAAACTATCGTGAGCTGCCTTTTCCCCTTTTGTTGCTGGTTGTTACGGTAAAACAAATAGTTCTTGTGCGTTTCATACATTTAGTATCACACATGTGTAGAACTATATACGTGGGATCTTATCTTGATGTCTCGTACAAAATATTACAAGTCAACGATATTCAATAAAATAACGGGTGAAGACACTTCACTGAAAATATAAGCAATAGATTGCACACTTCACATATTTCACATTTTTACAGTATTAAGACTTTGCACCATTTTATTGCAATTAAAAACAATATCGCTGTAGATCATGACTACCAAAGGCAATAGAAATAAAACAAATGTGTGCCTCTTCGATTATCTCCCAATGCGTGACATTAAAAAAGAATAGTAACCTAAAGGGACAATAAGTAAATTGAAAACCACTAAAAAGCAATACGAACGCAGAAAATACAAGAATAACTTGAATGGCTTTGATGTTCGAGCAATCTGTCAATGTACACGCAAATCTCATTAAGCACTGAAAACCGCAACATGAGTGTTGGATGCCAAGTTAAAATCAAGCAAATCTCCGAAGTCAACCAGCGAACGCCTTAATTCTGTATAATTTAAATCTAAATTATAATTTAGAAATATCTTCCGTTTTAGGGGTAAAATTCGTCAGTCTTTTTTTCTGTATAAAGAAAACTTGCTTTATTCACAGGTCACTCAGATATCTTTCTGATCATGTAATTCCGAATGGTTTACGAGTTGAGTTATCACTCCCTGTAGTTTAATGTCGCCAAGAAGTGTCAGCTATTAAAATATTCTTTGACGAGTTCCATGTTCTTGACACTAAAATGGAAACATAATAGATCTAATTCTTTAAAAAAACCATCAGCCACTTCACTTTATGAAGGTGGATGACCAGAGAATCTGCTTTGCACAAGACACAGACCGACCCCGAAGAGCCGGAGGAAACTAGACACGCGCAATGGCACCACCACCCGGTGGAAAGTAGTCACGCGCGTCGGGACCGCCACCCCGGGAGAGAGGAAGGAGAGAAAACTGGGCGGACAAGCGCTTGGAACGACAACAATCCGAGGACCGTGGGAGCGTGGCCGACGCGGGTCGCACAGCGGCAAATCTTTGAGAAAGCTTTATTATTTACCTGCGGGTCTACTGATCTTGCAAATGGTACCTATTGATAACCAATATACTGAATAGACCTATAGCTAAGTTACCCAAGCATCAAGAAGAATGCAGGGAATGGTGTTCCTCGCGCTGCACGTGCCGGCGTCTGTAGCAGTAACTGTTCTAAAGCAAAAGCCTAAAACAAATGGCATCTTGCACACGCGTCCGTCAACGTTTTATTTCGGTTCTTTACATCGAATCCTTTGTACGGGAAAGGTGTGCGCGTGTGGCGCGTGCGGCGGTGCTAGCGTAGAGTTTTTAGTCGCTACGCAGAAGAAATCCATGGAACCCTAGCCATAAACAGCTTCGCTTTTATAAACCCGCCATAAAAATCTATGCGGGTAGGAAGTAAGACTTATCGAGAAAACGCGCTAGCCCTGTCTGGTCTACTTTCCAATACTGTTTTCTTTTTATTAGAAATAAAAGGCTTTGCTAAAAATAGGTAATGGGGTGAATAGTGTTCATTCGAGGTATTATCTAACCTGAATATGCGTTGCGCGCAAAAATGGGGACAAATTTATATCCTGCGTGCCCACATTAGCAAGCGCCCGATCAGGCGCCGCCTCGATTGCCTCACACAACGCAAGGTACGAAGGATTTTGTTGTCACATATTTAAACGAGAGGGACATTACGCCTTCACTATTCGTGCTGCGTGCCAGGATTTCCTCAATCTCGCCGCCCAAGCTCTGCTCAGTTCCGCACTCGTCTTCCTCTCCCTTGGCCCCGCGGGCTCATGTCAAACGCCCTCGCGGTCGCTCCCCCCCCCCCCCCCCCCCTACACACACACTTCAAAGGTGTGACTAGGTGGGTCCTTGAGGGCACCACATAGAATAATACGAGGAGTGCACTGACAGCGACGGGAGTGGAACAGCGACATTAGTGGAGTAGGTGAACGTTCAAGGGGTCTCTGCAGCGACAATTGTGGGGCCTCGAGCGGAGTTGGTGCGGCGGTGCGACCAGTGGGAGGCTGCATGAGGTCCCGGGCCTCGGTTGCGGGCAGGTCAGGCCTGTTTCGTCGGAGCTGCTGAACTGTGGCGTCCACGTTGGATGGTGGAGCCATTTTGTTCAGCCGCTCCTGGTGCGTGGCTCTGGGTGTAGGAGGTCGACGCCGTACAGTCAGACCGCCAGTGCCCGTTGTCATGGTTAAGAGGACGGGCCAGAGGGGGTAGAGTATGCCCTCGGAAGGGCGGCTCCATGGTGTCGCCGGGCTGCCCTGCCTCTCATCTCGGTTCGTGTTTCCACCATCGCCGAGAGACGAAGTGTACAGCCCCCTGTTTCTCAGACGCCGTTCACGAGGCCCTTGTGTGGCACGGGGGACCTGCCCAAAGCTGTTCTACCCACCGCGGACAGTGTTTATCCGTTCCACGTAAGGTTCAGAACGGCGGGGGCAGATGGGCCTCCTCCGGTTGAGCTCGATAGTGGGCACGCTCGATATCGACCGGCTCTTGGAGGCGTTCACTCACCGCCTTAGGCAGGGTGTAAAATAGACAGGTGGGGAAACGGCCCATAGAAGCCTACCGCAGCGCCGTGACCGGATTGCGTACTCGTCTGCTTGCGGGTACCCCCGATTTGCGACAGATGGCGCTGCAGCGAGAGGAAAAAACTGGAATCGGCTTTGGATGGAACTTTCTGGGAGAGTGCGCAAAATAAACCTAGAGCACGACAGTCCTGCATTGAAAATCCACGAGAAATCATTTCCGTCAGTTTAGCCGGTCGCCACCGGTCGCCCACCCGGAGTGAGAGTTCGCGGTGCTCAACATAGATGGCGCCACAGAAAAAGAGAAACCCGATGGGGACACGATCCGGTCGCTCATTTGGCTCTTGTTTCCCCACCTGTCTATCTTACACCGTGGCCTTAGGGTTGCGTGTCCTGCGAGTCGGGTCACCGGTATTCAGGATGGCCGCCTTGGCTGACCTGGAGGCGGTGGCGTGCACACTCTGCTTGGGGGCCGTGCGTGAGTTGCGTCAAGTCGAGCTGCTCCCATGCGGGCGTTCCAGGAATGCCTATCTGATTTAGAACACCGTTAATGGTGTGCAGATCATGGCACTCTGCGGCACCCGATCTTGGGAAGGCCCGATCCTAGTGAAAAAGCCATTTTTATAAGAATTTTTCGTCTTAAATAAGTACATATGGATCATACAAGATATATAATAATATACAAGACCCATATAAGAACTATAAAACATATACGAACCATATAACAAACTTATAGGAGACTTCTCACAAGTTTTGATATGGTTCTTATACGTTATTATATATCTTATATAGTTATTTTATAACTCTTATATGGTTCTTGTATGTTCTTATATATCTTGCATGATTCATATGTGTTCATTAGATACAAAAATGTATTATACAAATGAGATTTTCAATAAGGAGTTGCTGTCAGCATTCTCTCGAACCTGCTAACTACCGCTCTGGAAGCCATTCACAATCTGCGGTCCTTTGCAAATCTCCAGCTCTTATGCCGCAGTACGCAAGCTCATATCGGCCGGTGAATGAAACAGAAGTAAGGACAAGCCCATCAGAGGCCGCGAGACCTTTCTCGCTATTTGGGGTTTGGTGAGGCGTTCTCGCCAAACTTCTGCCTGATTGTGAACTGGTGAGCGGGTTCAAAAGTCTAAATGTTTTATTGCCTGCAAGCTGTGGCGCCACGTCCGATCAGCAGCCGAGAGAGCTATTTTTCTTACTTTTATCAAAATCCGACCTCTGGTTTGTGCTCGGGTCCGCGCAAACTTGGTCAATGGAGCGGGGAAGATCTCTTTCCGCGGCTTCTCGTTCATTGTTGTCCTGGTCGCGAAGGATATACCAATTCAAATCAGTGACGTGAATGGGTCCAGACTGCTCGTTTGTATCGATCCGAGTAAGACCGTAGATAAGACGCGATACTTGCGTAAATACCTCGTAAGGTCCTTCCCCCTTCGGTGCCAGCGAGGCAGCACAAACCCAAGTCGCCCTGCTCAGTGAGTTAGTTCTCCGTAACACCACATCCCCGACATTGAATTCGAGGTGGCGATTACTCTTAACGTAACGCAGCGCCCACTCTATCTTTTTTCGGAATCGACATCTTGCGGCAGTGGGTCAATGATTTTGCAGACGACCACCTCCCACGTGTAATGACTCACCATCGGCTGCATCAAACCCGGAGGCTCCCTGCCTCTCAGCTTTGCTTTCTTGCAAGCCATGTATCTACGAGTGTAACGGAATAGTTCCCGCCTCATCTTAGGTCAGGTCGCAGCACGACATTACGTACAAAAAGTCTTGCTGCCTCTGCTCTGACCAGCTAGAGCGTAGCCGCGGAAGTACCCAATGCACATCTCCTGTAGCTTTCTAGAGAACAGGGCTCTAAAGGGAGTCTTATTGCCCTTCCATTCATTGATCGTTGGGATGTAGCAAAGCATCAAGCCGCTTTCGCTTGCCAAATGACTTGTCCTTTAGCATTCCCGGTGTTAACTGGAATCTTCGCAAGTCTTCCAAACGCCCGCTGTCATAAACCCATACGCTTTCTACGCCGGGAATGCTTTCTACGATTTTGGCGGCCTTATACGCTTCTCTACGCCGTGTGCAAGTGGTGCATACAACTGAACATTCTAAACACTCCATTTTTATAAAAAACATATTGCAAATTAATTTATTTCCGACAATGATGCTGTTTTATGGCATACATATCGCAAGCAGGCTAGGACGTTTCTGCCTTAAGTTTAGTATAGATCAATCACTATAGACCAGAGGACAACATACATGTCTGTCTGATAATGGCAGATATCTGTAGCTACCTTCAAGCAACCCAAGTAACTATGGCAATAATCAGGCGTGCTGCATGCGGCTGGTAATTATCGATAAAAATATGAAACGAATAGCAATCACTTACTTGTAAACCCTGGTACGGGAAAGATAGAAAGCACATAAACAACACAGGGTCTGTGTTGTCTTGGCGGCGTTTTTATCTTCCTCATCTAAGGGTTTACATGTATGTAGTTTCGTAACTAGCTCGCCTGCAAGCTCTCGCATCTGGTAATCGCTGTAATCGCGCAGTACCCTATATAACAAAATAAACTGTGTACCATTGTTGGTTTACCTTTATCGGCCTTTCAGGAACCAGTATGAAACAACCATATAGCCAAAGGTTGTGTCGGTTTAATTTATATCAGAATTTTCTACATGAGAAATGAATTGTTCAGGTAGTTTGTCGGGGCAAAACGGTACCATTAATATCATGTGGTAGGTGTAAAATATCAACGAAATGTCTCATGAAACTCTTAATACCGTCGCTATATGTTTAAGAGTGTTCGCCCTCAGTGTCTGGCTGATAAGGTTTTCATATCCCAGGCTGCATTGTATTTCCTTCAGCATCTCGTCAAACCTACACAGAGAGACAAAAATTGACAAAACGGCAAATACAATGTAAATATTCTGCAAATGTCCAAGCAAGCCTCGTATTTACTTGATGTCGAGTCCTCGCAATCTTTAAAGTTCATGCTCACTTTCTCTCAGCCTTCTATCTCTATCACGAATGGCAGGTGGCGAGGTATTGATAAACTGAGAAAACTTAAGATTCAATATCTGACGAATGTATGCTGTGGCAAAATACAATAATTAGCCTCGTGTCCGCTGAGGTCGGCGGAAAAGCATGCACGAGTGAGGGCCAGCGTAAGTTTGACCCAATGCAGCATGTCATTGCTCCTTTCGTACGCGCTTTCTGTTGAAAGAACTTCTGAACCAAAAAAAAATAACGGCCAAAAATAAACTCAAACTCTTCAGAATATCAAAAATTGATGAAAAAGAAAAAAAACACCGTTGGCGAAGTTAAAACGCGGTGCTTCTACGTGGGAGCCGGGTGCGCTGCCAGCTTTGCGTGGAGACGGCATTTCGCTATTTTTTAAAACTCGCCGTTCTGATGGTCAACAAAAAACAACGAATCAACAACGGTAAACCAAGCAAAGGTTCGAAACAATGCATTGTTCAGTGCCCTATTGGGGGTAGTGCGGCTTGAGGGGAACTTCGGATCTAAGTGGTCGGCGTGATAAAGGTCGCGTTCTGCCCGGCAGCGCCGCGCATTTCGAGTCTCCTGTGTTTGTGAAGTACTGTTTTATGGTTCAGACAGTAACGACCAGGGGGTGATGACTGCATGGAAAGTAGTCGTTTCCCGCCCATGATAATGAGGATGACTTTATGTTAAATCCACGTTGTCAACGAGAGCGTACTGACTATGTCTCAGCCAGACTTGTACACGTTACTGAAAAAAAGTAACTGATTACAATTACAATTACTAGAGTCAAAAAAGTAACCGATTACCGTTACTGATTACTGCCTCCCAGAAGTAATTGAACAATTACTGCAAAGTAATTGATTACTTTTCAAGTTACTTTCACGTTACTTCTTATTGCGATGACAGAAATACACAAATACACAGTAAAATATTGCGTACGCAATTTCGTTTGGTTATTGTTCCCTTTTTTGTTTTCAGACCCGGACCTTGTCGTGTAGCTGACGCGTCGACCTAAGGAACAAAGCCCACTAAAAAGTCAATAGCGAGTTCCCGCTTCCCGTCGACTTTATCAGCAATCTGCAACGAGATCCGGAACTCCCCAGCCAAGGCTGGTGGCGCGCTTGTAGAAGAGCGTGGCGCAAAAGAAAAAAGGATTTGCCGACTAATCCTAGTTTTATTTTTTTTAGATGTTAAAAAAATGTCAATCATTTTTGCTCCATGGCTGAGTGACTATGTTGATTCTTGTGAGAAAAAAAAATTGTGGAATGAAAAATGTAATTGGTAATTGTGCAATTGATTTTGTAATTGATTACAGAAAAAAGTAATTGAATTACTCCGAGCGTTACAGCTTGACAAATGTAATTGAAGCGTTACAAAATTACACTTAACTGTAATTGATTACAAGTAATCAATTACTTGTAACGCGTTACGTACAAGTCTGGTCTCAGCACACTCACCCCATTTCTATCTAATGAGCACACATGCAAAAAAGATACCAAACAAGATGAGCTCCTGTCAAAATAACCGTTACAATCCTCGCCTGGTGTTCACATTTTGTGGCAAAAAGTAGACTTTAAAAAACTGCATTGGTTCACCAGAAAATGCTGTTAGGTTTGTGACATTTTATTTTATCCCTTTAAACACAGATTAATACACCGAAGCATCGCAGGAAAAATAAAACACGCACTTTTGTTGCTATCGCCGAAACGAATTGGTCTGCAAAATCAACGAAATCAGTTTGCTACCCGCCCCCTCCAAGTTTCATATTTCTCTACACTCAACACAGCGACATCACAAAGTTTTAAGTGGCGACTGGAAGCTCGCCAATTCGTAAGTATTAACTACAACTTACTGAATAAATTCTGACAGCCAGAGATGAAAGCGGCTATAATTAGCATTATCTAAATCGCGATGCTAGGATTGGAGAATCTCCATACTAAATCTAATATAAAGAAGTTTTTTTTATGTCTTGACACTTTCAGGTCAATTCGCTTTAAGACAAACTATTTCCTGATTGAGAGTTCTTCATACAGATCAGGTGCGCCGACATAACAACCCTAGAATTATTCAAAACTAGCACTTTACCTTTTTTCAATATTTATGTGATGTCGGTATAGTGCACATTTCATCACTATTTCCATTTTCTGCTTGGTCGGTGGGCAGCACGTTGTCACTTTTCCACCAGGTAGTTTTTTTGTTTTTTTTCTCGGACACCTTTCAACTTTGATAGCCCAATCTTCCCAGAGACGAAGCCCTTCATCAAGTGACTTGCTCACCAGCTTTTCTCTTTTATCATGAAAATATACCCTGAGCGCTTTTATATTCAAGACAGCATTGTAAAAGTTCATTTTTGATTCTTGCAGCCTTTTTGAACGCCACTTATGCGAATCACAACCTTGTAGCGAATGCAAAATAAAATCAGAAACTCGTGACTCAGCCTCTGATTATGCAAGCCTAACGTCACTTCATGCTTTGTTTCTTGTTGATTTTGCTTTTATTGCTCTCATTACGTGTACGGCTTAAAGTACCCCCTTAAGGTGCCCGCCGCTATGTTTCACTGCTTTTACCTCGGCACTCCACCTCGTGTCGAAATCCGACTTGACAGCAATAGGCACGGCGCCTTTTTGTTTTCTTCTCCACCACTGCGTGTAGCGAAAAAAAATACGTAGAGTCCTCTAATTATCCGAAAGACGTAGCCATCATTGTGTTTTCATTTGCAGCATGTACAGCTACCAAGTTGAGTGAGTGATTGTCACAATATTTTTATTTATATATTTATTGGGCTTATTAACAGCCTTGGGACTATTGAAGTCATGATTGAAAATATAAACAAACGATGTGTCAAGATGATGAAAGAAGTTCTGAGTGCGAACTAGCGGGGGAAAACATTGCATGAAGTTAATGCCGAATGTGCGATTGCAGGCAAAGTACTTAAAAGTATACATACACTGTCAGTTGGGTGATCTTCAGCTATAACATTATTGATATGCCAATTTACAGCAGTATTCCTATAGCGCTAGGGCCGGCAATGCGGTAAATCGGATTTGGTTTTCCCTAGGTATTTCAGCATCACCCTTACGAAGCTTTCAGCATGTTTCTTTGTCTGGATGAAGCCGAGGGGCGACATATTAACATGAATAACTTTTTCAAATCAACCTCCGCAGATCAGACAACCACGACAGTCTTGTTCATGATGTGAAGAAATGGGTAGACACAGGCATTATACGTGTGGAGACAAACACAAAAAGAAACCCAGACACCCGCAGTCCTTTACGCAAATGGGGGCGGCAATTCTAATATGTTATTTTATTTTTGCAGACCCGCCAGCAAGTGATTCTTTATTGGCATTCCATAAGTACGCATTTCTGTCATTTTTGCACTATATGTGCAAAGCGTCTCAAGACAGCTCAACCGCGCAACCACAGCAGTTTCCCGGTTGCGTGTTGGCGCCAGCATAAACAAACATGACGGCACCAATGAGACAAAGGCAATTGTGCTGTTATATGAAGGAAGAAAACGGCAGGAAGAGAGGTCACAGCGGCCTTTGCGCTGGCTGTTATATAGGTTTGCGCGTCTGGCATACCTAACTAAGCTTTGACGCTCAGATTACTACCGTGCTTAGGCGAGGCGAGCGCTCTGCACTGGATGCCCGGACGGAGAGCTTCTTGCCCGCGGTGCTCTTTGCCCAATACTAAGTTGGGGCTTCCTCCTCGTGTACTCGGTACAGGGGCATTGAAGTCATATTTGAAAAAAGATCGTTATTCATCTTACATTGTTTAAAATGTTTTAGTTCCCACGTATACCAAGTCCTATACTACAAAAGCGCCTATTCATCTCAGGGCATTAGAAAAAAAAAATGTGGACTCTTTTTTCTCGCGGTCTACATTGTGTGGATCAATGAAATTCCTACAATACGCACAGATTCCAAATGATTTTATTATAACTCGTTTCGAACCGAGTCTGATAGGTACACATTCGGATAAGACTCCTATTTTTTTCCGCGGGCGATGCCCTCGCTTGCCGACAAACGCCCTTCGCCGACCACTTCACTCGGAAGAAAAGTCTTCCCCAAAACGGCGTGTCGCGATCTTTGAACACGCTTTTAACGAGGAAATAAGCTACGCACGGTTGTGATTTTGGGTTTGTTGGGATGCTCAGAGCGTTTAGATTGAGTTGTCACCACAAAAGGAAGATCTCAGAATCGACTTCAATTTCCCTTTAAATCGGCGCCCCCCCCCCCCCCAACTCCCTCCCAGACACTCAGTTTCATAAGGCGCACAGTGCACCTCCCCTTCCCCCCCCTCCCCCCCCCCCCCCCCGCGCTCTTTTACACACCTCATGTATGCCACTGGGCGCTCCAGGAGCTTCTCACTGAGACCGTGGTGCCGTATCGGGCTCCACATTCATACCCAGTTTCCGGGCTGAAAGTGGACGTCGCGACGATTAAGGTGGTACCGGATTGCGACGACTTGATGTTGGTCTGGAACCTTGGGCCTTACCAGTTAACAAGCCTCCTCCACGCGCTGAGAGAATGGTTAAGTTTCGTGGTTGATGTCTTCGATAGGCTCGTGAGGCAACATTGTATTGAGCTAAGTTTTAACTCTTCTGCCGTGCATTGCCTGAAACAGAGTGATTTCAGTTGTTTCTTCAAGCGCAGTGTTTTATGCAAAGGTAACGGACGGCCCCACTTCATCTCACGTTTCGTGCTCGACGTCTATATATAGAGAGCGATGATATCAGACTCTTTGTCTATTTAGAAGGCGATAATGTCAGTCCAAACCTTCGTTTATTCATTCTTCTGGGGAATGGTTTGTAGTCCAGCAATAGGTGGTTTGACTTACGCAAATCACTTTTTCGGTGATATGGGACAGGAAGGCGTAACTTTTATGGATGATCATAAGTTTTGGCACGCGGCGTCGGAAAATGATAGAATCGACGATAAGTTAGAACTTGCGAACTTCTAGAGCAGTCGCCAACGGAGGAGCTTCAACTTGACATTTACCACCAGATAGGCTGTTGCCACGAAAATCCTCCGGTCTAACGAAGTCGACAGAGGAAACGGACTCATCAAATGCATTCAGATCTGCAGGAAAAGGGCTGATTTTAATACAAAAAAACTTTTGACAAAAACACATGCAACAATTTTCCTTCGTGTCGGAGTAAAAGTATAGAATTCAGAGCATAGGGGAACAATGATCTACTACAGCCTGATAGTGCTGCCTTTATGCAAGGCTTATTTTCAGGAAGGTCTCAACCAGAACACGAAATAGGTATTCATAATTAACTAGGAGGATCCAGAATAGTGACTAATTATAAAAATATGAGCAATCCTGTGTGAGTCTAGAGTTCAATCATAGCAATAGCTGCGACACGTCACGGCGAAGGTTGGTGCCGCTTTCAGGCACCATGCAGCCTTGACGGTGACGTTGGGGGTCGGTGTCGCATCCACTGACCATGGATTCTAGACGGCAAAAGTCGTTGGCCATCGATGTCGCGTTAACGCACCGTGGAGTCTTGATGTGGAAGTCTCATGATGGCATCATCCTCAGTAGATTCACGACTCGCCCCATGCAACACACACGCCGAAGGTCGCTGAGAATCGCTGTAAACCGGCAGACGCTTACGTCCTGGAGTCGACGCGTGCTAGCGTCGTGCACGTTGGGAGACGCTGCAAGACGGAAGCTGATTGACGCTGCGTGGATTCATATAGTGAGTACATGTGAGGAAAATATGCGGGAATTTTTTTCGAGGTGGCATTTCGCCAGGTGGCGTAATGTGACTTCACAGGTTTCGAGACACGCTGTGACAAGTGGCATGGTGCGAATCTACACATGGAAGGAAGGATGGATGGGGCGGCGGCTTACGCACTGAGCGTAAGCTTTTTAACTTCAAACAATTAGCTACGATAACATTTTGAGTTACGAAAAAAAAATATTATACCGGGACATCACAACAACTGTGGACATCTTGCAAGATCTTGCTTAGACTACAGGAGACTCAAATGTGCAGTGTTTATCAAACGCAGATAAAGTTGCAACGCCCGCGTAACGCCGCGTTCGCTTAACACGCTGCGGAGCCAACAACGAATTTATAGAACACCGTAGCGGTGGGCGATTTTTTTCAAGCATTCGACGATATTGACAACGAATGCTCTATGCCCTACTCTTCACTAAGAAAACTTCATTAACGACTATATGAATTACGGCCGCCATTTCCATTGGCGGGAGGAGCCCAAAAGATCTATCACCGTAAAATAGAGATCTTAATAATAAAGTTTCAATCCCGTGCTCCGAAATTAAGCCCCATTGGCTGCCACCTTTGCCACGCTAACCATTATATTACGTCTCCGCTTTGTGTGTTTACATACCACGCATAATCAGAAAAGTTCTTTGTTGATAATATTGAACTGAGTCAGTTCTTACTATAAAATTTGAAATAAAAAACAAATATATATATATATATATATTTAAAAACACGGTGATGAAAACCCATCATATTGTAGTTATTGAGTGTTGTTGAGTAGGTCTCGTTGGTTAGATATACTAGGCAGGATTTTCGGGTCAACCTAAATTAAATGGGTGCTTACTCAAAATTCAAACATTTTTCTCAAAGGCGGGTGAGAGTTAGGCGAGTGACGTCTTTACCACGTACTATCAGGCTAGGTAGACATTAGATGAGGTTTAGATCGTCAAAGTAAGTAGACTGTTTGGCTAACATTCTTAATCACCTTTTGAACGATTGATTTCAGTTTTACTCTTGGAATCGCAGTATCGACGGCAATTGCTAGTACAGGCCAGACCAATTTACAACATTTGTGAAATAGTGATGTTCATAAACATTTTGCGATCAATTTTCGCGTTTTTTCGCCCGATTTACAAATCGCACGCAAGAAAAGCGCCCGCCATGACGCTTCAAAAAGTGACGTATTTGTTTAGGTCACGTCGTCTCTTGTGTCGCCGGCACACCCTTCAAGGAGACACTGCCGACATAGTAGCTTCGTTCGATTTATTAGCACCTCCTGTGCATCGGTGCAGAAACGTGTAGGGCGGTGAGCCTCCGGTCGTATCTCAATACACATACCGGAAGTACACTGCTTTACACTTTTCTGAACCGGTGAGGAAGAGCAGGTAAGTCAAACGAAGCTGTACTTCGTTTCACATTAAGTCCAGATGCAGGCGACGCTACGAGCTGATCGAACCACCCAGGAAGCATCAAAAGCGCACCATCATTATACTCATGATTTGTCTGTGCTTGGTCCATTATTGCTGCACCAATCATAAAGCGAAAATCCGTTGTGACTTCTGCCTTCTGCCTTCTGCTTGATTGGTTCTTTTACATCGTAGTTCTGGCTGCGGTGAAATTAGGCTGATAAGAAGTATTGTCATGACGTTATCTAAAAAACTACGTCGCTCCTCTAAGTGTCATCGTGAGCAGAGCTGGCGCTCTTTTCGCAGGACGTTTTTGAATCAGGCGAAAAAGCGCGGGAGTTGGTCGATTAATTTATCTAAAAGAATTACGTTTTTGAAAATATTTAATTTCGTCTGTTCTTTAATACTAGTTACCATACCTTATTCAAGTTAAACGCCTAAGTAAAAGTTAATTAGATTACGTTAGGTAATTTGTTAACTGAACGTGACGATTATTCTATGATTTAATGTGCGCCGAGCCTCATACATGTTAAAAATTGAAGCTAAACTATCTCTCATCCTATATTTTTTTGTAAATCTGTTCCAACTAAAATTTAAGCACCCTGTTTATTGCTCGCATTGTTCATACACGACCTTAGAATTACTGTCGCGTTTCACTTGGCATTTCAATGCTGTAAACATGTTGGATGTATCGTATGATCCTATGATTCAAAATGGCATGTCAGTAAAATACCAAACACCAAGCTGCAGCTACCATAAAGAATCGCACACGTTGTGTTCAAACACCAACGTAAACAAGTCGCGCCCACAAATGCCCACACCAATAGACCTTTACGCTTGGTCACCGAGAACATGTTTACGTGAAGTTTAGAAGAGTCATTGTTGTCTGACGGCCCCAAGATGCATTGCGGTCTGACCATCCCAAAGGGCGAAGTGAAGTGATTTTGACTTTAAAACTTGTAGCACATAACGGGAGCTTCAGCGAATGCTTTCAAACGTTCCTAACCATAGGTTTGTTAAGAAACAAAAACTAAACATTTTCGGGTACAGTTTGTTGACGACGGTGATATCAGAGCTTGCAAATATATATATATATATATATGAATATATAAACATAATAAATGCAGGTCTGAAGTTGAGTTGCATGTAGTAATTAAGTGTAGTTACATTTTAAAAAAATGACACACCATGAGAATAAATTATATAGCTTCTATTGCTTTTGTAATAGAAACACGAAAGCGCCCCCGCACTTAAATCCTTAGAGCAAATTTCATGTACTTTGCAGTTCTTAGTCATGTGTCAGTAATACGAGACTAGACAAGCTACCGGACTCGCCCTATCTCCGCAGTAGGCGATGACCACATGCAAAGGGAATCTTCAAGGATGGCCCGCAGAAAAGGAATTCAAAATATTACGTTCTTTCGGCCAACCATCAGACGAGCCTCTAGCTATGCCTAGTCACTCTAGTTCTTACTTACGGACATGCCACTAAGAACGGGCAATGAAAGGAACGATGACTCTCTTGTTTAGATCGTTGAATTCTGTTTTCCACGGTACGTCTAGTGACGCAGGCAGATTACGGATCACAGGGAGAGGCTTAATATGTTAATTCCTAGCCTCGTGACTCTTTCTTCGGCGTTGTTACCGTAATCACATTGGCCGCAGAAAGATGAGAAAGTGTGCGGGACTCGCCACACCCTTAGTTTCTTAAGATGTTATTTATGAAGTCCCAACAATTTAAGAAACGCATGCCGTTGCATATAATGTTCAAGCGCCTTACTTCGCGAATCGCTCTTCGGCACACTTATCTGCAAATAATCTAATCTCGTTCGTTGCGTGACGTCAAAAAGTTTAGTTGATGCGTAGTGTCCTAGACCGCCCACTTATCAGATTGACCTTTGCTAATGTTCCTTTCGCGATACAAATATTGATCACAGAGGCGCCCACAAAAAAGCGAGCATGCGCCTACACCATATTTTGCGGCTTGGTGTCCTCTAATGAGGGCATAAAAAAAACATTTTTTCAGGTAGTTAACGGTTGATTGCACTTGCCGGCTGTTACCAACATGGCATACAAATTCGTCACAATTCCTACCAACGCCAAGCAGCTGTTTATAAAGTTAAATAACGATTTCTTTTCAAACGTTTGTCCGATCAATGAATCAAAATCTTGTTTTATATATTTCGAGCCATGAATAAATTATTAGCGATAAAAATTAAAAAAAGAAAGATTTCTTTCCGTTTGTTTTGTTGACGCTCACTATATTTGTCCTGAAATGTAGACACCAGGCAGCAACACTGTCCTGATTAGTCTTCACGCGTTTTCACCTTTTTCTTGGCAAATAAATGTTGACTTCTACCGGCTCCATTTTTTTATTGCTCGGCACTATCTTCGGCTGGACGAAAATACTTAAACAAACACTTTCCCTCACACAGGAAGAAATTGATGCAGTTTGAGACATCACTGATAACCCTGCAGATGGCCTTGACGTCAGCGGTGATAAAGAATGGCAGACCGCACGTGATGTCGTCTGCCGCAGCAAGTCTTGCAGTAAAGAGACACACCACACATGTGGACGTTGCGATATCTCTCTTTGCCCCGAGGTCTTTGAAAGGTTAAATGCAGCGGGACACATTCGCGTTCATTATCTACTGCAGGAGGATTTTGTTTAGTATTGTAATCAGAAATGAAACGGTGCTAAGCTGTTCAGGACCAAATACACTAACCATTTTGATTTTAAAACAAATTACTGCGTAATAACCAAAATAAGGTTATCTGACAACTGGAATTCATGCTGTACTAAAAAGAGAACACGTCTGTTCAACTTATGCAAATACATTAATATATACATATTTTATTTACTTAACATATAGTCAAGATGAACGTCCCAGCATAGCGTATTTTTTATATGGTCATTATAACTCATCCATGAGAGGGTTACGTTGTCAGTGGCGCGATGCCATTGGTCGCCAGCGCTAGGAAGTCAACCAACACCTTAGATTTGTCGCCGACGCTCTTTCCCATGGCCTTGCCATAGTCTGACCAACACCTCCACGAGAACTCAAGTTCCGTTCAAGGCTCCCATGTAAATTCGAAACTTTAAAATTAAGGTAACTTTGAGGGTCCTTCGACAAGTTTGAGAAGCTTAACCAGAAGGAGGTCGTCGGCCTAAGTAAAATTTGCTGATTTAGAGTGTTTCGATGACTCACAGCAAGATCATTTTTGGAACCCTGTTCGTTTTTATTAATTATAACGTTAGTAGAGTTTAAGTTTGTTCTATATTTATTTTTGTTTCTTGCCAGCTGTTATGTTACCGTCGTTAATAGAATTTTTTCCGAAAATTGTTTTTGTTGTTTTTCACCACCCTATCCATAGGAATGTGTGAAAGCATCCGCTGCAGCCCCAGTTGTGTGCTATAGTGTTAAACGTCAAAATGCCTTCATTTCGCACCTCTGGATCGTCAGAAAGCAATGCCTCTTGCGGCTGTCAAAGAAAAATGACTTCTGAATCTTCGAGTAAGCGAATTCTCGGTAACCAAACATAAAGGTGGTTTATGTGGAGATTTGTGAGTACTACTTATTTCTGTTGGTGCTTTAACACAACGTTTGCGATTCTTCATGGTAGCTGCAGCTTGGTGCTCGGTGGTTTACTTACAGGTCATTTTACGTCATGCAATGCACCCAACATGTCTACGGCACACAACTTCCAATCGGAAGAACGAGAGTAATAAGAAGGTCGTGCGTGCACGATAAGAGTAGTACACAGGGTGTTTGACTTTAACTGGAACATATTTTTAAAAAAAGTGGATGAGAATTAGACAAGCTTTGTCTTCAACATGTATTTATAAGGCTTGGCGGACATTAGATGGGAGGTCATCGTAACGTTAAGTTAACTAGTGAAGTAAAATATTATAATTAACTTTTACGTATTGGTTTTAAGGGTCATGATGAAATTGCCAAATTTATGGCAATTACTTTGAGAGACCAGATCAATTGAAATAATTCGCAAAAACGTTATTTATATATATGAGTCGATCAACTCTCGCACTTCTTCGCCGGATTTAAAAGTTCCGCGCCAAATGAGCACCTGAAGCTCTCTTCAAAATGACGCTTGGAAGAGTGTCGTTGTCGTTTAAGTCACATCGGCACTTTCACGGCAGCCTTTCTTTGATGGGTGAGCCGACGACACAAGTGACGACGTTACCTAAAGAAATATATCAGTCTTCCAAGCGTCATAATAGAAAAAAATAGCGCTGTCTATTTCTTTTTTTTTTTTTGCATGGCACTTTTATAGGCAAAAAAAACGCGAAACTTGGTTGAAAAAAAATGTAAAAACATTACATTTTCACAGATATTTTTTTTAATTGGTCTGTCGTGGACTAGCATTTGCAGTAAATTCTGCAACTCTAACATCATCATGGAACTATTATTTTTTTAATTATTTAATTACAGCGCGTGTCCTGTTTTCACTTCCTTTAGTCCTCGTTTACTGTGCGCTGTTTTCCTTTTCGTAAGTATGAACCAACTAACCCAAATCGCCACCCTTATTTAAACGATAATTAAGAGATTTTAGTTAATTAGTTAACTGACCTTGACGACTTTCCCCTCATCTAATGTCTTCCGCGCCTAATAACACGTGGGGACGACGGCACTCGTCCAAATCTCACCCAACTTTAAAATTTAAAAAAAAAAAAAGTTGTTCGATTTAAAATTAAGCGACCAGTATATTCAGGTTAAATAGAGAAACCTGAATGGCGTATCTAAATATCGAGACTGACTCAAAAGCACTCAACAACAAACCCTGAGTGGTTTTCTACTGCGTCTCTTTACATGGTTATAACCAAATTTAATACTCAAAACGAACCCAGTCCAGTATTATGAACGAAGAGCTTGTCTCATTATGTCTAGCTTACAAACACAAAACGCGAAGACCTAACATTGTCGTCAGCGTCGGACAGTTGGCAACTAACGGGGCTTAATTTCGAAGCACAGGATTTTAACTTCAACATCGCGATTTTCATTTTACAGCTTTAGATGCTTTGCGCTCTTTCCACCATAGGAAATAACGTCCGTTTTCGTTGCAGTAGTGAACGTACTAGTAGTTTTCTTAGTGGAAAGTTGGGCGTAGACTGTCCGTCGTCATATCGTCTAATGCTTGAAAAGAATCGCCCTCCGCCGCGGTGTTCTAAAGATTCAATCCTGGGTCAGCCGCGTGTGAAGCGGGGGCGTTTCCACGCGTTCCTGTGCCTTACCTTGTGATTTACATAAAAAAAAACACAGTGCGTATGAGTCTCGTCTAGTGCAAGAAAGACCAAGCAAGATGGCCACAATTTCTGTGATGTGGCGATATATTTTTTTAATTATTAGTCTTAGAAAAATTCAAATTTAATCGGAGCTAATTGTGGTAATTGAAAAGCTTACTGTTCGGTGGCGTACACCGCCGAACTATTCATTCATCCGTCCATATATTGTCGCATCATGCCACTTGTCACGTCTTGTCACGCCACTCATAACGTCACATTACGCCATTTGGCCCAATACCACTTAGAAGGAAAGCCCTACACCTCCCCCCCCCCCCCCCCCCCCCCTCCGAACGTCATCACTACCATACCAAAAAATCCAGGATAACTTTTCGCTATCTGGATAATGGAAGTGAAAATCAAACTGGAATTGTATCTGGAAACCTGATATCCAGTGTGTACACATAAGAATAATTTTTAAAATACTGAAATTGATATAAAACCTAGATAGATTTTCCTAGTTCTGTAATTCAGATAAAGAAAAGTAATACTTTGGTTTTCGGCAGGGTAGTTATTCCACGCAGCGCCAACTAGCTCGCGCCTTGCAGCGTTTCACAGCGAGCGCGAAGCCACCGAGCTTCGGCGTGTGTTCCGCTTGGGGCGCGCTCTCTGCCATCGCTCGCCCGCGCTATGAAGTCAAACCAATATCTTCGATTTGTCGCCGACACTCTACCCCGTGGCCTTGCTGTTGTGTGATCAACATACACATGAGCAAACAAGGTCCGTTTAAGGCTGCCACGTAAATTTACACCTGTTAATGTAAGGTGCCCCCGCAGGTCCTTCGACAGGATAGAGAAGTTTCACGTGAGTGAAATCGTCACCCTACCTACAATTTGCCGATTGAAGGGTTTTTGATAACGCTCAGAAAGATTATACCTGGAACGCTGTTTATTTTCAAAAATTAAAAAAGTGAGTTAGTAAATTTTAAATTTCTTATAACTTTTTTTTTCTTACAAGCTTTGATGTCGCCGTCGTCAATAGATTGTTGCCAAGAAGATTTGTTTGCTTCTCATCCATGCCATTGGTATGAACGTTTGAAAGCATTCTCTCAAATCCCTGTGATCTGCTATATTTTTTATGTCAAAATCACTTAATTCTGCCCTTTCGGATAGTCAGAAAACCATGACTTTTGTGGCTGTCAGAGAAAAATGACCTTTCTCAATCTTTGAGTAAACAAGTTCTCGGTGACCAAGCATAAAGGTCATTGATGTGGCTTTTTGAGTGTACTACTTGTTTAAGTTGGTGGGTTTACACACCGTTTTCGATTCTTTATGATAGCTGCATCGTGGTGCTCGGTGCTTTACTGACATGCCATTTTGCGTTATACAATACATCCAACATGCTACAGCACCGAAATTCTAAGCGGAAGAACAAGTCTACTCAGAAGGTCATGTGTGCACGACACGAGCAATATACAAGGTGTTTGATTTTAATTCCAATATAATTTTTAAAAAAATAAAGGATATAAGTTCGACGAGTTATGTCTTCATCTTGTATTTATAAGGCTTGGTGGACATTGAATGAGGGAATAGCCGTCAAGTTCAAGTTGACTATTTAACTTAAAGAATATAATAAACTTTTTAATTATTGGTTTGCTGCAATTCATAGCAATTAATATCAGGGATCAGATAAGTTCACATGACTTGCAAGAAAGGTTACCAATTTAGATTAATGGATCTATCACTTCTCGCGCTTTTTCGACCGATCTAAAAATTCTGCGCAAAAACGCTAAAGAGCGCATCAAGCCCTGCCCAGGATGACGCTTGGAAGACTGACGTAGTCGTTTATACGACGTCGTCAGTATCTCGACCGCGTTTCCTTGATGAGTGCGAAGGCGACACAAGTGAAGACGTGACCTAAAACAATACGTCACTCTTCCAAGCATCATCGTAGGCAGATGAGTTTTTTTTTTTTTTGTGCGTGCATTTTTTAAATTGGGCAAACAAGAAACGCGAAAGTTGATCGAAAGATATTTAAGATCGTTTAAATTACTCTGGCCTCTACCACTAATAACCGTCGATACTGCAATTTTAACATTACCCCAGAAATCAATATTTCAAAAGTTAATAAAGAGATTTCAGTTATTTATTCAACTGACCATTATGATTTTCCCCTCATATAATCTGTCACGAGCCTAAAAATACGTGGTGAATTCGGCACTCGTCTAACTCTCCACCGCCTTGAACAATATGTTTGGAATAAACTTAAAAAAACAGTATATTTAGGTTGAACAGAGAAACGTGTGTGTCATATCTGAACACCGAGACCGACTCGAAAGCGCTCAAGAACACAGTATGATGGGTTTTCATTTCTTTATACAGTTGTTTTTTCTTCAATTCAAATTTAGTTCTCAGAACGTACATTGTTGAGTATTATGAACAAAAAACGTGTATAACTATGCCTAGCATCTAAACACATAACGCGAAGACCTAAGATTGCTGTCAGCGTGGCACAATTTGCAGCTAACGGGGCTTAATTTCGAAGCGTGGGATTCGCACTACATCATCGAGGGATTTCAAATTCGAACGCCGCGAGTGTTGACTCTCTCGCTTTGTGCTCCGAGTAATCTATCAACATCCTCCAATTGGTGAGCCATCCACAAAAAAGATTGGCTTCACCTTGCCCCAAACGCTTCCATCCTCACTTTGACACCAACGTGTGAAAATGAGGATGGAATTAACGACAATCATCATCTCCGCGGCGGCGGCGGTGCCGTTACCTCGTTGAGCCTCCTGCCGAGCGCGGCGCTCCGCTATGACAGACGCCGCGTCGGCGGCATCAAGGCAGCCACCACCCGCAGCATCACTCTCCGAACAACACTCAGACGCCGCAAACATCGACGCCGACTCGAACTAGACTTTCACCCCCCCCCCCCCCCCCCCCCCGCCTTCCCCCAAAAATCTTCATCCAGATACGGATAGCGGTAGATAACGCCTGGAAAAAAACCGAAAACAAAGCCTTGTACCTCGACCGCAGTATTGCGGTACGTCTCCACACCATTGTGATACGAGTCACCCACACCATCCACTTGAAACACATCAAAATGTACGGGTCTCTATCCGCCTTCATTTCAGCTGCAGCACTTCCACCCCGAGCATGTCAGGATCTAAAAATAAAAACTCGCTTGGCACAAAAAACCGTAAAGCGTACTTCTCAAAAGTACCTACAAATACCAGGCACAAAAACTCACACAGGTCGGCGACGTAAGAACTAATAATCACCTCCAAGAAATCCCATCCTATCTTACCGCACCACTTAAATCATGCAAAGGTGTTATACAAGGTTTCGAAGTCGGTTTTATCTCCGATGAATTAGTGGCCTTAATGGAAGGATATCAAGCCACCATTATCACGGCATGAACAACGGGGTCCACCGAGTCAGTCAGCCTACCCTTCGAAGGCCACCACAGTTCCCACACCGTCTTCTTCAGGCGAGTGGCACCCCCGTCCCTCATCACCCAAAAGCCACAAAATGCGAACGCTGCAGAGTCTACGGGCACCGCACCGTCAGTTGCCACAGGCGTCGACTTTACAACAACAGTACCTCTATGCACCTCTTGTTGCTACCATTGCGACGGTGAACACCCAGCATTTAGTCCAGCACGCCAAGTCCAACAAAACATAGACAAAGATAACATAATGCAGCCTACAACCAGCTACTCCATCTCCTGAAAACCCTGTCGAGAGTCACACCACGGTCCTCATCATCCCCCATTCAAAATGGTCGGTACCCACCCACACAGCACTGCTCACAATGACACGCTGAAACCAAGAGGCGCCCGGACATTACCATCAGTCCAGACAACCACACCAAACCATCCAAATTCTAACATTGACACTCGAGCCAATACCAAACTTCCCCCGTACGGCAGAATGGAGACGACAATTTCCTCCACCTAAACCACCCGCACACCAACCAAGCTCGCATACCACCTAATGGCCAACTCTCCGACCAGCTACTCTATCGTTGCCAGCCAGAGATCTTACCCGAAGGAAAAATCCATCAATGTAACCCTGTTTGGCAGTCAATGTTTTCTAGTGGACCGCTGACTGTGCCTGACTGTACGTCAAGCATGTCTGATTGGCCAACAAGTTACTCTGACCGACAGTCAAACTCCAGTCAGACTCCACTTGTCGGCTTTCTGATGGTTTCCTGGTGGCAGACGGCCGCCGCGAAATGCCATCAAGATGTCTTGGTGGCGATTCTGATTGTACATCGATTGTCTCTGACTGTACGTCAAAAAGCTTTGTCGTGCAGACGGACGTACGGTCAAAGGACGTAAAGTTCGTTCAGATACCACTATTTCGTCAAATCTATGAATACGAAAAATAATCTATGCACAAGAAAACGATTTCGGGACGTGAGCCCATAAAACCGCTGATGTTAGAGATATGACACGCAGCCGACCGACAACCTTGATCAGAAGCCCGCCGAAACACCGAACCGAACACGCCACTTCGCTTCGCCCATAGAGGCTTCGCCGAGCTTTCAAGAACGATCGCTCTCGACTCGTTTTGTTTTCCCCTTTTCTCCAACCTGTCGAACCTGCCCGGGCTCTACAATGTCTTATGTTCTAGTAGAATTTCTACTCGACAAGACCCAGCCTATTGTGAGTTCCGACGATGTAAGGGACTTAAGCGGTGTAGTTGAAGACGACAAGGTGTACCAGGTCTACTGAACCGGAGACGCGCGAACAAAAGGATCGTTCTACGACGCGAAAGTACTCTACATGGAAGGTGAGTAGAACTGAAGTACGGCGAGTGATGTACGAGTGCTTTGCATAACATGCTGAAGGCTTAACTGCATTTGCAGCCGAAGCATCTCGTATAAAACGAATGCTCAAATCAAGTTTTCAAAGCGGTGGCGTAGCATAGGGGTTAATGTGTCCGATTTGTACGCAAGTGCTCGCGGGTTCGATCCGCGGTGGTCCTGCTTTTTTTTTTTTTTTTTTTTGCTTTTTTTTTCTCGAAATTTTTGTTTTATTGAGGCATTTTTCGAAATTTATGAGTGCGCATAGCTTTACTCTTATATAAATGCTGCCCTTGTTGATAAAATTCCTTTGGCAGTGGCAGTTTGACGTCATCTGATGGACCATCAGATGACGTCTGATGGTCCATCACGTTCCACCAAGGCTGCTGACTGGCAGTCAGTGTCCCAAATTACGTATCTTGATAGAATTTTCAATAGGGTACAACAAAGGCTTCAGCGTCGCCACTGGCGTCTACGCTACCGGCAGCAGACCTTTTCGAGAACAGTCTCACCACCGACGTCACCGGCAACTCCCCCTATGCCCCCTGCTTTTCTTCACCTTTTCCCCATTACTCCTTCGTCCCCCCATCCATATATCTCCCGATTATCATTAACGCATTGACAAGAAATTTGCATTAATTAATTAACGAATGGCCCCATGCGAGCAACAGATCGCTCAACTCATGCAACACATGATGAACCTGAAAAAATGGTCTCCAACATCCTAGGCATAGTCGACTCCTTGTTTCCCGCATTGATGAGATCACGAAGGTTAACTCTTTTTTAAAGAGCTTGTCGCACTCACAGTAACACCCACGCCCACGGAGGCATAGTCTCAATTCCTTAAAAGACCCCGATCCTCCGAACCCACAGAATAAAGTGCCTCCTCCCCCTTCCCAACAACCCCCTCCCACCTCCGACCTAACCATAACACCGTAATGGTAAAATATACTGTGTACCTTTTCATACAATAAAACTGCGGGAGTATCAAAACCAATCGTACTTCGCTTAATCAATGGCTTCTTTCGGCTTCTCTGGAAATTACGCTACGCGGTTAATCTTCCGGCTACCGAGTTGTGCATGCCAACCCTAACGAGGCTTCCCAAGTATCCACATACATCCGGTGAAATCTCCGGTACTAGCCGCTGGACATCCCCTAAGAACTTTCACATAATCTACCGGCATGTGCTTAATACCCCTCCCTCACTGGGAAACACACCTTTTTTTCAACTTTTACAATCCCCCTAAACAGCATCGTTTAACCAAGCCCCTCTTTGACTTTGCTGCGGAATTAACATCCACATCCGAGGTCCTCCTGGGCAAAGATTTTCAATGCATCGAATGTTATCTGAGAATATTGGTCCACCCTCCTCCCAGGAAAAATTCTAGATCTTTAAATTTTTCAGCGCCATTTCGTCATTTTGAACAGCGCCGACCTCTCGGCAAGAGAGGGCACTGGTCGGCCGCAATCTACTTCTCCGGACCTCACATTGCTCCAGGGTCGAATTGAAGGTACCTGGACCCACACCCGTGAAATACTTGTCAGTGATCATGTTATCATTTCTATAACACGTATCACCTCCACACGTTGCCGAAACTACACACCAACGGGAATACCTCTTCCACCATCTTGGCCCCCCTTTAGTCTTCTACTCTGGCTTGTACGAGGACTGGATATTCTCAATAAGCAAGCTCATGCACATGCCACTAAAACAGAAAACACAACAGTTTCTACAACAAAACCTGATCCTTACCTGATGCGCTTCTGGAAACGACGGAAACGTATCCTGAGACGCATTTGCCAACATACATCTAATCACCAACTTGAAGAATGATTCGACAACCACTGTAACGTCTTAGATATATTGAACTGGAATACTGTGTTTGACAAAATCAATAATACCCCCCGCCCCCCCGAAAAAAAAAATTCTGATGGATCCTACTTCGATCCCTGCTAGGTCCCCACCCGCCTCTCATACCCTCATAGCTAAATATCCCACTCTTCAGGGCTCCACGCAGCTGGCGAGAAAACCACAGGATGTGTACATCCCGAAACACTGGCATCGCAATACCCA
The DNA here is from genome assembly GCF_016920785.2 of Ixodes scapularis. Lineage (NCBI taxonomy): Eukaryota > Metazoa > Arthropoda > Arachnida > Ixodida > Ixodidae > Ixodes > Ixodes scapularis. The sequence goes on along the minus strand of NW_024609879.1, from coordinate 136,055,632 downwards.
CCCTACACCTCAAATATTGCACTTCCAGCTAAGAAATACTAGATCTACTAACTCAATTTTTAATTTGTGAAAAAAAAAACGGGTTTCAACTGTAATCAATGTCGTAGTGTTTTTTTTAAAATGGCATGGAAGAGACTTTCTGGCTTTCAAGCAACGTGCGTCGAGTCGTCCATCATTTTTGTAAGAAAATGGCGTCCGTTGCGCCTTTATATAATCGGAGGTACCAGAGGCTGCTACGTCACTTCCATGTCGTTTTGAAGTTAAATGACATTGAAGCCGAAAATAGGGCCCCTGGTGTAACTAAAAGTTGAGCAACGTTATTACCACGTTTCCATGTAACGTTACAGGTGAGTAGATTTTCGGACATTAGCGACGTTTGGTGATGTTATTCCACAACCTTCAAGCAACATTCATGAAGCAACATCTAGGTAAGGTTTGCTGCTACATTGTTGCAACGTTCCGATGTAATATGTCACTGGATGGTGGATTTGCTTGAATATTAGAAACGTTTTGCATAGTTAGTGAACAATGTTTTTAAGCAACATTGTGGGTACATTTTGTGCCACTTGGGGAGGTCGCTCAGGCCGAATCATAGAAGACGGCTGCCACAACGCTACAGACTGGTGCCGGTAAATCGAACGCACCTACTACAAGGTACACGCAACAACAGGCAGGTACTTACAGGTATTTACAGGCCTCCGTCCTTCGACCGGTAACCAACAGCAACATCAAAACAATAATAATGATTTTGCTCACGATCTCACTGTCCAAACGGAAGAAACAAAACCAAAGAAAAATACCTATTACTTTCTTCTAAATTAGAAAGATAAAGCCGCAAACACCATTTACTAAACTATTACAAGGAAATTATTTGTCGCTGACGATTACGCGGTCCACGCGATTAAACTGCCAAGTTTAGGAAAACTGGTGGTTTACTCGCTGAGATGTTGCCAAATAACCCAACATAAAAAAAAAAAGAAATCGACGATTATGATGACGGTTTCGCGGTACACATCGCCCAGCCTTCGAAAAGTGCCTCTTACTTCCCTCCATCTTACGAGGGAGGCAAGGCGGTAGTTTCGCGGCTCAGACACCAGGAACTAGGAAGCAATCTGAATTTTTCGTAAGAGGCGTATTTCGCAGGCTGGTTTTTACTTCGTAAAATTACAAATCGTATCCCCATTTCTGTGAAAAACTGTAAAAAAAAAAAAAAAAAGCATCTTGCCAAGGTCCACGGCAGGCGGCGACATAAATGACTGAGTCAAGTGGCGGTGAGCGTTCGGCGCATGTATTGATAGATTGTGTAAAAGAGGAGCGGTCAGAAGGTGTTGCCGAACAGCGAAAGAAAGCAGACGACGCATAAACGAAGTCCGTCGGCAGCAAGAGCTACATTAGTCTGCAACCGTGTTTTCTTTTCTTTTTGTTACTTTAAGTTTCGCTATTATTGTCTCCAATAATTTCAAACGAAAGGTATATTACAAAAAAGATTCGTTCAGTCTCGCCACATCCGTGGCGAGACTGCTCTCCACAGTTGTTGCGAGTAGTCTCGATAATGAGGTATTGCCATCTGTCAATACGAGCGCCAAACGCGTCCCGCCACTCGACTCGGTCATCTGAGTCGCCATCCGCTGTTGACCCTGGAAAGTTTTTGGTCCTACTCTTTACAGAAAAGAAACTGCGTTTTGTAGTTATGCAGCGGAGAACCCACCTGTGAAATTCACCTTTAACAGAAGTTCTTGATTTCTACGTTCCGGCGCCGATTTTTACAGCCCGTTTTAGATACATTCTTGGTATTTCGGGGACCCTATATACTGCATTTGTACTTATTCGTAAATAATCTTTATCGTTCACCCGTGTATTAATGCGTGCATTCGCCGTTGGAAACGGAATAGCGCACTCCTATATAGGGATGCCACGAACCTCCCGAGGTTCGATTCGAAAGGTTTCGATCATTTCGAACCACCGAATTGATGTTCGATTTCGAAAGGTTTCGATATTTTCGACCGTACGGAGATTCAAATTCGAAAAATTCGCAACTTTAAAAAATCCTGGAGTTTTGATTTTGAAAAGTTCGAAGCTTTCACTGTTTCTAAAAGTTCGGGTTCGATTATTTTGAATATTTTTTTACTTAAGGTTTGAGGAATTCGAAGATTTCGAACTTTCCTAACTTGAAATTCGAGAGATTCGAATGTTTCGAATTTTTATAGACCTAAAGTTCGATACATTCGAAGATTTCGAATTTCTTTCTACATAAAGTTCGAAAAGTTCGAAGGTTTCGATTCTCTTTTAGTGCTAAATTCGAAAAAACAACAACTTAGGTTTCGAATTTCTTTCAAGTCCAAGTGAGCAAAGTTCGAAGTCCGGAGTCATGTTGCGCCACAGTTTCAGTTTCAAATAAAGGCCCGTTCACACTCTTGCGACCCAGTAAGACCGAGAGAGAAAAGACCGGTTTTTTAAGCCTCTTGCGATCTCTTAGGACATGCTCCGCTGCAGCGCATCTAATCCTAAATGTCGCCAAAGGCTTAAAAACCGGTCTGGTTTCTCTCGGTCTTACTCGGTCCCAAGAGTGTGAACGGCGCTTAACGTTTTCACGCCTCACTGGTTTTCACGAAATCAGGTTTAGAAATGTTCGGGTGTGATATTTAGACTGCACGAAGGTGGTCAGGTAATTAAATGGGACGACGAGTGTCCCGGATGTGCTGGATTATTTGCCAGTGCAGAGTGACGTGTGCAGGTCGGTAACTGTGACCGCCAGCCCGGGGGGGGGGGGGGGGGGGGGGGGTTAACGTGCATCACGCAGTAGTGATCACACGAACGCACTGTTTAACGATACTTATCCAGTTCGAAACGGCCAGGGGCAGTCAGGTGGTTGAGGCTCAGAAGAACAGAAGGGTTTGGATTTGGGCTAGTTGGTTGAACATGTTTCGGGATTAAACCGAAACGGCCAGGGGCAAGTGGTTGATGCTCAGAAAAACCTTGAAGCGATCGGGCAAACTGCCTCCCTGCCCCTCTGCACGCTGGTAGTAATCCGCTCGAACGCCGCCCGAGTGACGCTGGCATATAGTAAGTTTAGTTTGTACATGATGCAAAATCCTGATGCTGGGAATGAAATTTGAAAAAAAAGTGTAAGAAGAAAGAAAAAAGGCGACAGGACAACGTCTCACACTCAACTCAGCTGAAAACTCAGCTCAGGACAGCGTCTCAAACTCAACTCAGCTGAGTTTGAGACGTTGTCCTGTCCCCTTTTCTCTTTCTTCTTACACTATTTCTTTTAAATTTCATTCCCAGTCTCGGGATTTTGCATCATGATCAACATACACCAGCTCGCCTGCGCCTTGACAAATCTTTAGTTTGTAATTGCTCTGGAGGTTTATTTTCTGAGACGGAAGAAACGCCGAGCAAAAAGCACAGAAGCTGACACAACTTGAGGTCGAGGAGCGTTCTACCTTAGCAGTAGCGTCGGAAGAGGAAAAACGGGGGGGGGGGGGGGGGGGGGGCTCAACGATGTAGAGGGGCTTAGGGCGATAAACCGGGGTTCCGGTCTGCACTCGCAAGTGACCCCCATAAGGCGGCTGCCATTGTACGCAAATTTGACCGCTCGTCACATCACAAAACCAAATACGTGACGTCACAGGAAAGATGGCAGCGCCCATGCAGCGGCTGGCCCCAGCTGGCCGGAGGTGGGCCAGAGCTTGTCGGATGCTTTGTTGATTGTCGTTCGTCTCGGCGAGTTGATTTCAGACGCGGAAGCCGTCATATGAGGCCGGTCGAAAGCGACTTCAGAGTTCAGCGTGGTGTCTGACATAGGTATAAGGTGAAAATACGGAGGAACGGTGTGCATTTCGCTGGTGACCAACGGGAATGCTTCCACGAAAGAGACAATCGGCCCTACGTTGCTCGGACCTCGGATTTATTCGGACACCGCTAGGATAAATCCTAAGGCAACGTTTCTGTGCTCACGTTGACCATCGGAACCTTCAAGATCTGCAGTGAAGCGTGTGCAATATATTTGGATACACAGTTTAGCGACGGAAATTGCATGAGTCGTGCTTGGCAGTGTGCAACCCTGGTGCCGCTTTGTTCAAATGACCGAAGGCTCACTTTTGTTGTGTGGTGCATCGGAGAGCTGCCTTGACACTTGTAGTTCCCGCACCGTGCTAAATGATACTGTGCTGCTTCCCAAATTGTTCCTGCCTAGACGTGCAATTACACAGAGCACAGGTGTGCGGCGCGCCCGAAGAGCTGCCTCCAAGCTGGTTGTTCCTGTGCCGTGCTTTAGGTGATGCGGTGCTGCCTACTAAATTGCTCTGGCATAGACGTGTACTTTCACGGAGCACAGGTGTTGCTGTTGGTATTGATCGTTTGCCAGAAAAACTGAAGCTGACTAAGCCAACAATGACAAACCTGTAGCAGCAAACCGCGTCCGCTCCCACCATCGTTTGCATGGCTGTCGCACCTCGCACTGTGATGCCCTTTCACGCAAGGTGCATAAGACGTCGGGGGCTGGATTGAACAATATGACCATATGACTGTGTCACCCGCCACAGTGGGTAGATGGACAACCAGCTCTAGTAGAACCTATACTTCTCGTGGAAGAATCTGCCAGGCACTGGTTTGAGAACCAGGAATCCTCCTTAACGTCGTGGGAAGTTTGCAAGACCGAGCTGAAGTGCAAGTTCATCAGCCAACATTGACGAGAGAGAGCCGAATTCCTGATTTTGCCCAGGACATGGCCCCAGCAAGAGCGTCACCACCTTTGTGGAAGATGTTTTGCGCCTGATCGAGCACCCACGCCAACCCTGATGCTACAGAAGACAAGAAGCTAAGAACCTCATGTCCCTCATGTGAGGGACAACACCTTTGCAGCCTCGTCCGCAACCCCACGACAACAGTCGAAGGGTTCATATCACCCAGGGCTTCCAACATTGAATACACACTGCAGGCCCGAGCCTGTCAATATCAACAACTCCTGCAGCGTCTCGACACTCGAGCCGTCCAGCTGCAACTTCGATGCCAACCTTCCAGGCATCCGCGACATCATCCACAACAGTGTCCGGGAGGAGATAAGGAAGCTAGTTCCTGCCATCTGTTGCCCGGCTTTTGTTTTGATTGCCGAGATTGTTTCGGAAGAAGTTCGACAGGCATTTCAACTGGAGAGTTCTTCGAGCAAAGCGCCATCTGACGAACCAAGGGCGACTTATGCCACAAAGTCACAACGACCACCACCGGCTACCTGTTACTATTCAATGCCGATTCAACGAGACACCCCAACTCCGAAGCATTCCTGACATCGGGAAGAACCAGTGTAGGTCCGCGCTGAACAAATTACACCGAGGAAAACGGAGGTGCTGCGAATTTCCGACCGTAAACCACTCTGCTATCATTGCATGAGGCCGACCATGTCTACTGGAGGTGCCCGTACAAATGAATTGGCCTGCAAGGGTTCGTGCCGAACGACCCTCGACCACGTCTCGACGAACGTCCGCGAAAAATTGAGGATTATCTTCGGCGGTCTTTGTCTCTGGTGCCGGCATTACCCCGAAGCTCGTGATCCACTTCATCTGGACGGGAGGTAAGCACGACAAAGCAGGTGAGCGGCAATGCAAGGACAGTTGATCTGGTGTCGGTTGTCGTCCAAGGACAATACCTAATAATTTGCTGACACTAATTATCTTTCTCCACGCCACGAAGCACACAATTTCCAACTTTGAGGGAGAATGCCGCTGAGTGACTTGAAGAAATAGAATGGTTGGTTGCTCCCAAAAGTGGACTGCAAGCATCACCAGACTTTACTTTGCCACACGAGATTACACAAGTTGCAGTGGTCGCGGGATGCAGAATAAATCGCCATTACGAAATAGAAGTGAAATGGCTTGGATAGCAATTAACCATTGTTGCCAGCTATCAAGTCAACGGTACAGCAAAAGGCACAGCCACGTAACCAATACACGCCCGAGCTTGCTGCATTGATGCAGAAAACTACCAGGAAAATTTGCGGATTAGAAGCCAGCCCTGCAACTTCAGTGTGTCAGATGTCAGTGGTTGCACATGACGTATGATTACAAGACGGCATCAGTCGGTCAAAGTTGCTACTCGACCAAACTGAACACCTACGTGCCAAGAGCATCATCCGACAAGGTCCACGGTACTACGCCTGACAGAAGACTGTCGCAGAAAGAACTCGTTATGGAACCATTTACTAAGAATAAATAATTATGTAATCAAGAGGAAATAAACATATTTGATACACTACCCAGATAAACATATTTCCGCTTGCCTTTACGCCTTGAGAGTCTGTACACGAAGAATTGTGTTCACTGCACTCGCAAGTCCTTTTGAGGACACTCGCATCTCTGACTCTTCAATATTAATTAATGGGACATACCAGACTGGCAGACTTGTTGCATGGGGCTGCACTCGTTCCACCTCTCCTGAACACGTGGTGCACCCGAACACCAACTCCATTAATGTGAAAATGTTATTTATTAATTTATTCCCTCCAGGGGCCTTCGTAGGCATTGCAGAGAGGATACTTAAAACTACACACATGAAAATAACATTAAAGCACACTGCTGTAACTTGTTAATTGCAAAAACAAACACACCTCTGAGCATATACTTTAATATTATGTGTTGATGCATAGTTATATAGCAGGACACTTCCTATACGTATGACACAATAGACCCTTCGCAGAACCCCATCAGGCAACACAACTGTCACCATTTTTTTTCCGGCGTAAAGCACACGACTGGGCCCCAGTTCACGTCGAATGCTAATGCAGCATTCGAGTCCAATAAGCGCCGAGCCGAGTTCACAGTGATGGCGGACATAACATTTTAGCTGAACAAATGCCCAAAGTATGAAAGCCTGGGGTAATTAGACTAGTAGCTACTGTAATTCGTTTCATCACCATTTGGCAAACGGCAAAGGCTAGAGTCTCGGCGAGTCAATAGGCACATTGGAGAGAGGCACATGACAACATATCATCAGAGTGCTCGTCTGCACAGATTTGTCACACAATTTCGCTCCGTCTCCCTGATTGGCTCGAGGGGGCTGTGGCGGTTGCCCTTTTCCAAGTTACAATGATACGAAGTATAAGCAGCCTATACTTTCCAAATAGTCGATTGAAGAGACCAAGAGGAATGGTCAACATTTTTCAACGACTGCTCTTCAGGCAAGGGATGAACACAAATGTGAATCATCTTATCCAGCTAATTAGAACAAGCAAATCATTGACCGACTTATGCAATACACTCTTGATGAAAAAAAGTATTGCTGCAAAAGGTCCCACGAAAGAAAGAAAGGTGCAGTTAATCTATGCATACACCAAAACATTTGTTCTTATAGCAAGTCGAGTAGCTTGGAAGCAGGTGCCTGCAACGATTTATTCATACCCACAGTCAATAAAACGTCATCCTCGTAGCAGGACATAAGTCTGCACTTCGCACTCACAAAAAAGGAAGAAAAGCGATCTAATGTAGAATCGTCGATTAGAACAAAAGGTTAAAGATCGAAGGAACTTCCTCGCTAAAAGTTGCTATGATTATTCGGTGACGCAGGGCTGAAACAACTTCTTCTAGGCCCTAACGCGAAGTATACCATTCGCTTCGATTCTCAGACATTCCAACGTTCAAACAAAGCTAGAAAAATGCGAATATTTTACGCCTGAAGTTATATCCTAAAATTGTTGATAAGTGCTAAACGCAAAGGTCGCAGGAGCTTCCTCGCTAAAAGTTGCTGTGATTATGTAGTTACCTAGGGCTGAAACAAATTCCCCTAGGCCCTACATCCGACGCACACATTTCGTGTCGATTCTCAGACATTCCAACGTTAAAACAAAGCTAAGGGAATGCGAAAATTTTATTCTAAAAGCACTCAAAGTTCTATCGATCCTCGAACAGATCCCGAATCCGAGCACCGGTACGGCGATACGGCTGATGCTGCCTCACAGGTGTTAATATCCAGATGAACCAGTGCGATCTTGCGCAAAAAGGGTATAAAGTCTCATTCTTTCATATTTTCGCATTATACCTGCGTCAGCGAACACGAAAAAGCCCGAAGTCGTCGGAAAGCAGCTACATATCACGGCTACCGCGCACCGAACAAACTCGCACCCGCCAGCTCTGGGCGCTGCCATCTTACGTGTGACGTCACGGCTCTTGGGAGGTCACGTGACGAGTGGTCCCATTTGCGTAAAACATGGCGGAAACCGGGGGGGGGGGGGGGGGGGTGCCACTTCCGAACTTCCGGTTTATCACTCTAAGCCCCTCTAGCTCGTTGGGAGGGCTCCACTCTCTCTCTCTCCCCTCCCCCCCCCCCCCCCCAGATATTTCGGACTGTAGAGGGCATGGTCGAGCTTATTTTAGTTTGAAATTATTTATGTATGTGTATAGCTACTTTCGCTCTTCACTGCATAAAAGATCGCGTATATGGTCATTGTTAGAAACTCGTTGTCAGAAGGGGCTACTCGTCACATGCTCGGTGGTTCGGAAGTTCAAAGCTGTGTCGTTTAGACCTAAATAACTGTGCCATTGGTAAAAAATAATAAATAAATAAACCATAACAATCAATGCAAAAATAAAAAGCTGGAGAAAAAAAAACTATGAAGAATCCACCGGAAGTGTTGTATTCTTGCATATTCACAGGCCCAGATCTGCGAAACAAGTTTCTTTTACCAAAACGTGTACAGGCTAAAAGAAAACATGTCCCAAAAACGTGAAATAAAAAAAAATAAAAAATAGTATATATATATATATATATATATATATATATATATATATATATATATATATATAGATATAGATATATATATATATATATATAAAACTGAGAAGAAAATATATATATATTTATTTATTTATTTTATGACGTGCCGAATTTGAACAATATTAGAAATCTTTTTCCCTGGGTCAATTTATTCCTCAACGTGAAAATAACAATATATACATTAATTTGTATTCTGCAGACGGTAATGATATGTACTGTCTGTAGTGTTAATTTAAATGCGATACCTCAAAAAAGTTCGACGAAAAAATTACCAAGTTTAGGGCATAATTGCCCATAGATACATGTTTGGATATTTCTTCGAAACTCGTCTTGAAGAAGAATAATCATATCTTGAGACTACACTTATCTAGGCTATACATAGATCATTCTTAAAAAGTTAAATATCTCAACCATAAATATCTTCGGCTATAGCGCGCTTCAAATATGGCACAAACCACAATTGTCAAAAACCCGTAGTCCTTCCTCGCTCCTTCGGGAATCTATTTCTTTAAAATCAAGCATGCCAGACGATTGAAATAAACGGCATCGTCTTTCGCAAGTAATGCGGCGCAACATGTAAAAATGCGAGAAAAAAAATGACGAATGCATCTTACAGCTTGAATCCAAATGAAACCGCCCGCCCGTCTTTCGAAGTTCGACGAACGTCGAACTTTTACCCTAAAAGTTCGAAGTTCGTCGAACTTTTGACTTTTCGGGAATCGGAAGTTCGACGATTTTCGAATTCTTTAGATTAATAAGGTCGAAAGTTCGAAAATTATCAATTTTTCTTAGCGTAGGAAGTTCGAAAGTTCGAAAAGCTTCGACTTTTTAGTGCCAAAAATCAAAAGGTCGAAAATCATCGATTTTTTAGTCGATCAAGTTCGAAATTTCGAAAAGCATCGAACTTCTTAGTTTAACAAGTTGAAAATTCGACTCCCGTCGAATCTCTCAATATGGAAAGTTCGAAAATACGAAATCTTTCGAATCTTTCGAACCGCTTGATTCGCTCATCGAACTTTCGGGTCGAAAAAAGTTCGCGGCATCTCTACTTCTATATAATTCGGAAAACAAATGATATGCATTGAGCGTACGAGGAGTACAAGACGTTGCTTTCGTAAAGTTTCTTCTTTTTTTTTTTTCAGATGTGTCGATGCCCACCAGAGCTTTAGGTCGTTTGTACGACTGACATTATTCGCTCTCTGGAAGATAGAAAACTTGAGCAAAGTTCTGCCTGTAGCCTACCTGTTAAGTAAGTATGTGGTAAATGAGATTAAATTACTTCATACCTTGCGATTAGATTGGTTTGATTTATGTTTTTATAGCGGGATGCAAGTCTGCATTTAAATACGCCATGTCACGCTGTCGAAGTGTAATTTCGTCAGCAGTGCAAATGAGTTTGACATTTGTCTTCAATCTCGTGCATGGATTATTTCTATAAAATGTTGTACGAAAAGAGCGTCCGAATTATCCCGTGTCAAAAACGCACGTCAATTGCAAATGATGTTCGTCAATACCCGAGTTGTCCTTACAAAAGCAGCGTTTCTGCCCCGCATTCGATGTTACAATCCCAAGGAACAGTTTGCGCCTATGCGCATATTTTCTAAGTTTTTGGGCATCAATATCGTGCTTTGGGCTTTAAAAAAAGTTCTAACAATGTTACAAACTAGTATTTCTCACAAAGTACTTACATTAATTATTGTAAATGCTGAAAAACCTTAACTCTAGTTAGATTAAATTCCAGGTATTCCTCATAGACGGCAACTGCGTTAGATTGTCCCAACGAAGGCGCATGCACAGAGAAACGCAACCCCGAACGAAAGCAGGTGCTACATTCCCGTGACACCACATTTGAACGACGATCTACAAGATTCGAAATGCAGTTTGGTGATGCTTTTTACTGCCTCTGCTGAGGTAGTACTAATATATGTTTTATCATCTAAGTTGTAATATCAGATGGTGTGGTGTAGGTCCTCGCCTTGTCGGTTAGCGAACAATTGGATATGGGTACTGAAAGTGAAGTTACAGTTGCACGTGGTGCGGTTCAAAAGGACCTGTATTTTTTGCGTGATCAAAGTTATTGGCAGTTTTCGCACCGTAAATAGCACGTCCACTCTTGTTTGTCATGGCCGTAAGTATAATGACCTCTTTGTATGTATTTATTTTGGTGCTTTATGTATTTTGGACAGGATAGAAGGAGATCGGGGTAAGCTATGTTTATGAGGATCGAGATTACAGACGTTGCTGTCTGCCGCTTAAGGCTTAAGAAGTAACCCGAGTCTCGAGAAGGGCAGTTCAGACGCGGGGAATGTGCGGATTCCCCCGCCGAGCGAGGTGCCGAGAAACAATAATTCCCGTGCGCGTCGGGAACTTTGGAGACGTTGGAAGATTCCTGGAAACTTGGCGGTGCGTGGGGAAGATAGAGCAAGTCTGCTCTGAGCATCCTAGGGGGCGGAACGCCCCTATGATTCGAAGAGGTCTCGCGTTGCTCCTAAGACCTATTACGAAGTCTGAATATTGTATGTAAATAAACAGAATATTCATATATGAGTTTGTACTCTTCACCTGGGGGGCTAAGCTCGACTTTGGCGAGAATCTCTCCGATGCGACGTAACGGGGGAGGGGAGGAGCTTCTTTTGACTCCGTCTCGGCGAGCTTCCCACTCCTCCTCTTACATTTCCGACCCCCCCCCCCCCCCTCCCTTCCCCGGCGGTGGCGAGTTCCCCAGCGTAGTTCCGATTTGTCCCTACGCTCCGCAGTGAAGGGTTTATTTTATAGCATCCTCGATCATCCGCACCGGTGCGCACCGGGGCACTGAGGTGCGCCCCTTCATCTTCGATCAAGTGCACCGGTGCGCACCGGACGTCCTCGGTGAACGAAGCGCACTCTCCCGGTGCGGCTTTTCGTTGCCCCAACGCGCACCAAGAAAATCGGCGGTGCGCCGGGGGGCAGTCCCATCAGGCATTGCGGCCAGGAGCGGGAATCGAGAAGATGGCGGGAGTAGCAGACGCGCAGACTATCGAGATGGCGATCTTGCAAAAACGAACACGCCTCGCAGCTGCACTAGATGATTTCCTCGGGTCTTCTGACGGCAAGACGACGAGCTTCTCATCATCGCCGCGATTACTGGAGATTGCTGCGGTGGCAAGGAGCGCCCGAAAAGCACTAACTTCGTGGAAAGCGGCGCGAGGCGTTTCGATGACAGCGAGGTACGGCTATTATCTGGCGTTTCGTTTTCTTGAACTAATAATGATGGCCAACACATACATGTGGAATTGCCACCCGCTTCGTGACCCGATCGACAATCACGTCCACGATGTTTATTTCTGCGAGACCGTCAAATCCGCGAGTAAAAAAATAGAAGAAATTGACAGCAGACGGGCACCGTGCGCTGACCTACGCAAAATAAACGAACAAAACGCGAAGTGACGCAAGGTGGAGCTCACCGCGGTGCACCGGCGCGGCGCAGTTTTTCCAGTTTGTCCTCGATGTTGCACCGACATCGCGCTGCACGACCGAGGAGCGCTGTGCACTGTGCTGGTTTCAGGGCGATTCCGGTGCGAGTTGATCGAAGATGCTATTATTTAAATCGGGGGATCGGTGGCCAGTTGGGCTAGCGCACACCAGCTCGGAGCACGTCAAGAGAAAGCTCGCGTTCCAGAACCCAGGGATCCTGGGTTCAATCCCCACCCCTGCCCGTTTCGATCTTGAGGAGCTTCGCAACGGCGTGCGGTCGAGTATCACTACTGTGTGGTGCACGTTAAAGACCCAGGCTAGCGGTTGCACTGCACTGGCTGAATTTCTCATGCACATCTGGGAGACTCGTCGCCCGTTGAGGCAGACCAAGTTTTAGGCTGTATAATGAAAAACCACAACCCGATTTGTTTATTTAAATCGAAACTGAAAATAAAAATCGGTAACAGCACGGATGCTAATCATACAAATATATATTGCTTGGACATCCGCTAGTTGGTTAGACATTGTGATGGTTTGCCGAGCTGCGTAGATGCAAAAAAAAAACAAAAAAAAACACACTTGATAAAGATTTAAAATAAAGCAGAGAATAGACGAAAAACAACAAATATGAATAGCGCAGTCTAACAACTGTGTAATGTCTTTCTCATCTTCCCCCCCCCCCCCCCCCCCCCCACCGCCACACAGCCACAATATATATATATATATATTGTGAGGCAATGATGTGCAGGTTTAATCAGATGATCGGAGGATTGTAGATGACGGTCAGTGCCGCGGCGCAGCCAGGCGAAGTCAGTCTGAATCGAATCGCGCGGGCACTCTGCGGCCGACACATGAGCGCGCCAGTCGCGCGCCACGTCGTCGTCTTTCCTAACAGTTACTCTCCCGGTGAGGAAAGTGCCGGACCGCCGGCACGTGTGTTTATGGTGCTTGGCGGTAGTAGGGCTTGATGCGTGCGACGTGCACTATGTCGGTTGATCTTGAACGCTGATCGCGAGGGGCCGAAACTGGAGCAACTTCGTAGTTGGTGGACGAGAGGCGTCGTAAGATCCTGAAGGGGCCACTGAAGCGTTTTTGAAGTTTCTCGCTCTTCCCAGGAGATCGTAGAGGCGTCCAGAGAAGAACTTCGTCGCCTACTTGGTACGCGACATCAGTGTGGGTTTCGGCATGACGAAGGGTTTGATGTTGCTGCGTCTGTAGTGTATGAATCCTGGACAGTTGTCGTGCTTCCTCTGCGCGGTAGAGGACTTCGTCGGTGTGGTCGTCATGTGCAGTGTCATCAACATAGGGTAAAACGGTATCCAAGGTTGAGAGTGGCTCTCTTGCGTATAAGAGGTAGAAAGGGGAGTATTCTGGGGTGGCTTGGCGGCTGCTGTTATAGGCGTACGTGACGTATGGAAGAATGACGTCCCAATTTTTGTGATCGTCAGCGACGTACATGGAAATCATGTGAGCTAGAGTCTGATTGAAACGTTCGGTGAGGCCATTTGTTTGTGGATGGTACGCACTCGTGATTTTGTGCACGGACTTAGTGAGACGGAGGAGTTCTTGAAGCAAGTGAGCTAAGAATGGAGTACCGCGGTCTGTGACTATGTACTGAGGGGCACCGTGACGAAGCACGATGGAGTGCAGGAAGAAGGTAGCTACTTCGCAGGCTGTGGCGGCTTGCACGGCTTTTGTTTCGGCATAGCGTGTGAAGTAGTCGACGACGACGATTACCCAACGGTTATTTGAGGTCGAGAGTGGAAATGGGCCAAGAAAGTCAATACCAATGCGTTCGAACGGGCGGTTAGGGGGAGGGATGGGCCGTAGTGTTCCTGCCGGTTTTGTTGTAGGCTTTTTCTTGGTCTGGCATAGGTGACACGCGCTAACATATCGCGTGATGGTGCGTTGCATTCCGTTCCAGAAGTATTTTCCCCGAATTTTGAAATATGTTTTGGAGAACCCGAGGTGTCCGGTTGTAGGGTCGTCGTGGTGGATTCGAATGAGTTCTTTCTGAAGATGACGTGGCACGACGAGCAGCCACGGTCGTCCTTGGGAATCATAGTTGCGCTTGTAAAGAACACCCTCACGGAGAGTGAATAGGCGGGTGTGGCGCTCTGTACGACGGGTTGGGAATTGCAGAGTGCCGTGGAGGGTGTCAATAATAGGTTTCAAGAACGCATCGGACAGCTGTGCCGATCGTATGTCGACATTGTCGAGGACTGCTGCTGGGTCTGCTGTGCCGATGCGTGATGGGAGTATAGTATCGGTGGGAAGTGGACATCGGGACAAACCGTCAGCGTCAAGATGGCGTTTACCTGATTTGTAGACGACCGTGAAAGTGTAGTGTTGAAGCTTTAATTACCACCGTCCAAGACGGCCCATTGGATCTTTGAGGCTTGCTAGCCAGCAGAGGGCATGGTGGTCAGTCACAATGCGGAATGGTGAACCATATAGGTAGGGGCGGAACTTTGTAATTGCCCATATAGCCGCTAAACATTCCTTTTCAGTCGTTGAGAAATTTCGTTCAGAGGTAGTCAAAGTTCTACTGGCATACGCTATTACTCGCTGCTCAATTCGAATGGTCTGGGCCAAAACTGCTCCCACACCGTGACAGCTGGCGTCTGTTCTTATTTCTGTATCTGCGCCTTCGACGAAATGTCCAAGGATGGGGGCAGAGGTCAATGCTATTTTTAAGGACTCGAACGAGTCCTGCTGTTCCTTGGTCCACTGAAAGCGTACACCATTCCTTAGTAAATTATTGAGAGGCTCCGCGATGTCAGAGAAACCACAAATAAATTTTCGAAAATAAGTACATAATCCTAGGAAGACCCGGACATCTTTCACTTTCAGTGGTACAGGAAATTCAGCCACAGCTCGGAGTTTGTCGGGATCTGGGCTGATGCCAGAAGCACTGACGAGATGACCCAGTACTTTGATTTGTGGAGCGGCAAACGTACATTTCTTGGAATTAAGTTGTAGACCGGCGGCTCGGAAACACTGCAGGACCATACGCAGCCGGTGTAGGTGCTCGTCGAAAGTCGGGGCGAACACGACGACGTCGTCGAGGTAGCACAGAGAGATGTTCCACGTAAGGCCGCGTAGTAGAGAGTCCATCATACGCTCAAAGGTGGCTGGAGCGTTGCAAAGTCCAAATGGCATCACATTAAAGTGATACAGGCCAGTTGAAGTAGTGAATGCGGTTTTGGGCTTGTCGTGACTGGCGACAGGAATTTGCCAGTAACCACTTCGGAGGTCCATGGAAGAGAAATATGAAGACCCTTGGAGCGTATCAAGAGTGTCGTCAATTCTGGGCAGTGGATAAACATCCTTTTTTGTGACTTTGTTTAGTTTGCGGTAATCAATGCAGAAACGCCAATAGCCGTCTTTCTTCTTAACAAGAACAACGGGTGAAGACCATGGACTAGAAGATGGTTCGATTACTTTCTTTTGGAGCATATCATCTATGTGTGTCTGAATTATTCGGCGTTCGGATGGGGAAACTCTGTACGGTCGGCTTCGAACGGGTGATGAATCGCCAGTATCAATTCGGTGCTCTATAAGCGAAGTTTGCGGCAACTTTCCGGGGTTAATGTCAAAAAGGGTTTCGTAGTCTACAAGGAGACGGGCTAATATATGTCGTTGGGTCAGTGGTAGGCGGGGGTCGATCATTTTTTCCACGTGCTTGCTGAAATCAGGTGGTGTAGGGAGCGCGTCTGAAGTGGTGGGGAGGAGACTGGCAAATTGGTGATGCACTGTTGAGTGCATTGTAGCGACACGACTTCCGGAAGGAACGATTTGGGCTTCGGAAGAACAGTTGGTTACCCATAACTGAAGTTTTCCACTCGTGAGTGTAGCAAGCGAATAGGGAACGATTATGCCCTTGGTCACGAGCTGCGTAGAGATGGGTTCAATGAGACCAGAAGTTGATGCGGTGGGTAGGGTGGGTACGAGAGTGGCGACAGCGGCAGAGTACGGAGGCAGCAGTATGTCAGTGTCGGCTACCAGGGTGACGAGCGAACCATCAGCAGCAACCTCGGCAGTATCAGAAGAGTTGAGATGCAATTCACGGCTGGCACAGTCAATGAATGCTTCTGTTGAAGACAGAAAGTCCCATCCCAGGATGATGTCGGCGATGCAGGTAGGAAGCACTATGAACATAACAACGTAACGGTTGTTACCAATCCGGATTGTAAGGGTGCAGTATCCAAGGGGGGGAACCAAATCGCCATTGCCCATGCGCATCAAGTGTCCTTGCAACGGCGGAGTAAGTACTGCGTGCAGACGACGGCGGATGTGTTCAGGAATGCACGACTTTGCGGCTCCTGTATCGACTAAGGCGGTGAAGTTGTGATTTCTAATTTTGAGTACAATTGATGTTGATCCTAAATAAGGAGGATTTGCGGATAGTGGCGAGTGTGCAGCCTGACCTCCAACGTAGCTGCAGACCGCTTTATGTAGTTTGACTGTTGGGAAGGTCCGGGAGCGTCGGTGGTGAAGGGTGATACAGAACGGCGTCGTGGCGGGTACGGCGATGATGGGCGGCCACGTCGTGGCGGTGGGGAACGTTCGGGGCTGTGAGAGGGACGGCGACTGTCTGGAAATTGTTCGTGACCGGGGGGAGTGGACGTGTGGGAACGTGAAGAAAATTCGTCGATGGGCGGAGTGCGATGAGTAGCATGGTAGTCAGTATAGTCTGTGGAGTATACACGGCCGGTCGGCGAGGTGCGAGCCGTGTTGTTAAGTCGACGGCGACAATATCGAAGGATGTGTCCTGGTGTGTGACAATAATAACACACAGGTCGCTGATCTGGCGTTCGCCAGATGTTGGTCCTTGGTTGTGGTTGTGTCCATGGAGGGGTTGGTGCGGCATACGTGGCAGGGATGGATTGATAAGCGCAGATCGAAGTTGGGACGGGTGCTACTGGTGCGTAAGGAGAGGCTGCTGGCGTGACGTGCCCCAGAGCAGCGCGCAGTTCGCTTTGAATTACGTCCTTTATGCCACGTACGTCAGTATTTGTTTGATGTTCGTCACTAGACGGTTGTAGCTGTGCGACGAAGGTACGAAGCTTCTCGCGTATTATGGTGCGGATGGGCGAAGCAAGGTTTGTGTCGGGAGTTGTTACCTGGGACACTTCAGGGAGTCGCTCGAATGGTTTTTTGGAGATCCGTGCGCTATCGAGCTCTTCGTACTGTCGGCATTCCGCTATCAAGCGCTCTGTTGTAGCAGGTGCTTTCGGAGCCACGACGGAGAAGAGCTCTTGCGAAATGCCCTTGAAGAGGTGTCGAATTTTCTCGTCTTCGGCCATTTCAGCATCAACTCGGCGGCACAAACGGAGGACGTCCTCAATGTACGCTGTTGATGTTTCTGTGGGCCTTTGATAGCGGCGCGATAGTTGGTCGCGCACTTGCTGCTTCCGGTGCTGGGGTTTGCCAAACACATCGGCGAATGCTGTTTTGAAGCCTTCCCAGGAATTGATGGTTTCTTCGTGATTGTCGAACCAGCGAAGTGCTGTGTCTTTTAGAAAAAAAACAGCATTCGCGAGCTTAAAGCTGTCGTCCCAGTGGTTGTAGTGGCTGACCCGTTCATAGTTCTTTAACCAATCGTCGACGTCGGCGTCCGGAGATCCGTCGAAGATCTGGGGGTCGCGCTGCCGATGTTTGACCACGGGCGCTGTAGTGTTCGTGGGACGGCTAGCGTTGCCCGCTTCTTCTGGCATATTGACTTGCGCAGGTCGTCTGCTGCGTAGCTCCAGAATTGATAACGGTTAGAAGAGAGGCGGAAGAACGATAGCACCTCCACCAACCTGTGAGGCAACGATATGCAGGTTTAATCAGATGATCGGAGGATTGTAGATGACGGTCAGTGCCGCAGCGCAGCCAGGCGAAGTCAGTCTGAATCGAATCGCGCGGGCACTCTGCGGCCGACACTTGAGCGCGCCACTCGCGCCACGTCGTCGTCTTTCCTAACAATATATATATATATATATATATATATATATATATATATATATATATATATATATATATATATATATATATATATATATATATATATATATATATATATATATATATTTTTTTTTTTTTTTTTTTTTTTTTAATAGAATGCACGTGGAACGAAGTTTCGCGCTGCAGAACCCAGGATTTGAGCTCAATCCCCCCCCGTGTCGAGCTGGATGAGCATCGCATCGGCGTGTGGTCATGTATTACTCCTGTGTGGTGCACTTTAAAGACCCCAGACTAGCAGTCGTACTGCACTGGCTAAATTGCTTTGCTACAGGTAAGAATGTCGCCATGTTCTGGCGGACTAAACTCCTGCTGTATAAACAATTTACGACCAGTTTGTTTGTCAAAATACGGTGTGGTGGGAGAAATATGAGAAAGAAATTACAGAGCTGCTAGTCTGCGCCATTCATGCATATCGTTTTTCTTCTGTCCTCTGTTTTAGTTTAAATTTTATCAGGTGCGTTTTTTCTTGCATCTACGCAGCATAGCAAACCATCAAAATAATTATAAAAGCCTATAGGTAATGATAAATTGCGTTCCTGGATGCAGATTGCCGTAAAAACACAATTGCTTCTAGAATTCACATTGTAGGATTCGTTTTTAGGATTCACGACGGGGACGATGGTCTATTCACAGCTCCATCGCCTCATGCCCGTTTTTCACCACGCAGTTCATCGCACAGCCACCTTACCACGTCTTTTGAGAGGCGATAGTGTTTTTGAGAATAAACGTCGTCCATGTCAAACACATTGGCGTGTCTTAAATACCTACGCCGACGGTGAAACAGGAACAAAAGCGCTGCCATTTTGGACGCTTCTCCCTCACCTCGCTCCCAACTAGGCCAAACTCGCCTAGGTCGGAGCCGGCGAGTTTTTCCCATCCGCGGCGGCTTTTGCCAAGTCACAAAGACGTCACAGCATCTCTTCGCGAGTTCCGAATATGCCACTCTCCGACCGCCTCAAACCCTCCGTTGTGACGTCACCACCTAGGGAGTGACGGCGCGTGTCGTCATGCTCGAAGCCGACCAATTTCGGCGGACGCCGAGTTCGGCGGAGAACTCGCCTTGATACCCCCTTGCCTGGCTTAGCTACCCTGGTGTGTCTCTTTGCTTCTCTACGTTGTCTTTCAGCCAAGACGCAATCTGACATTGGCATAATCCCATCTGCGGCAACAACAACAACAACAACAACTAGAACTTAACTATCTCTTTATAGAGGACCCAAAAAGCTGGTTGTGATGGGAAAAAAATAAAAATAAAGGGACTCGGAATTCCAGAGCGATGAATATAAGAAGGAAGGTTATATTTACAGTTGTAAGAAAAAACTTTCCGAAAAAAGAAAAACACTCGTCAGCACCTCCCTGTCATCTGTACACAATCTCATCCCATCGTCCTTAGATGCGGCGCCGCAGGCCTTCCTGGTATGGGCTACTTGCCTTTTTGCGGCACCGCGGTCTCCTGAACCAAAATAAATATTATTATTATTATTATTATTAAAAGTTGGAAACAAAACGGCGTAGATACATATACAAAGTTCGGTTCGACGACTCCGCTTACGGCACGGTGTTGCACGTCGGCGTTGGCATAGAGTTAGTCCTGTCCCGGAAATGCTTGGCAGGCCAGCTTGGCACAGGCGGATGTTTCCCAGCACTCTTGGGTGAAAGCCTCAGGGGCCTGGACTCGTCCGTCCGGGCTCTTCCTTGGCTGCCGGGACCACCGCTGTCGAGCCGGGTTCCTTGTCGTGCCCGCCATTCTCTCACGTCTCATGACCGTTTGTCATCTTCCTCTCATCATTGCGCCGTCTTCGTTTCTCCGTTATACTCATTTCTTGCCCTTGCCTTGCAGTCCTTATCTTCTAGTTATTTGCATCTTCACCACGTTAACTGCGTCTTCTTCCTCGCCCTTCGATCAGTCCAAATCACAGCTTTCACGTGCGTCGTTTTTATCATCCTTGGTTCCCCCCCATCATCACAATTACGCCCCTCTCAAGACAATAGTTTACCAAAATTTTAAAGCAAAATAAGTAAGACCTCTGTAGTTAAAAAAAAAGCTTTACCCACAAACACAACACGGATGAATCGTGTTTCATGCGTAGATAAACTATTACTCCCCAAAAACCCGTAAATGCTGCGGGCGGATTAAATACGACTAAAATAGACAGCTCCAACATTCTGGCGGCCCTTCATGTACTTCACTTTAAAATCGCGCTCGGCGAGTAATAAACCCCATCTAAATACACGACGAGACGAGGCAAGATGCCTCGCAAAGTGAATGTATTCAAGCGGCTGGTGTTCGCTCTGAACAGTGAAGCGTTTATCAAACAAGAATATGCGAAATTTTCGCACTGCCCACACCAGGGCAAGGCATTCACGCTCAATGGTGAAATAGGCGACTTTTCGTGGTAACTTCCGGCTTGGATACGCAACGAAATGTAAGATCCCTTCGTGTTCTTGCATTAGTACGGCGCAGACACCTTTCCGACGCGTTTGTTCTTAAAATGAACTCCGTCGATAGATCTGCAGATTTCAAAATTGGTTTATCGAAGAGGGGCTTCTACAGTAGTATTCCGATTCCATGGCGCGCCTTAGAGCGGCCACTCCTCAGATAGCGAACGACTGGATGTCATAGAAAAACTGTACTTTTATATCCATAACAACCACCGTAAAAGACGGTGCTTCGTAGTAGCGCGTTACATGGTGATCCCAGATCGAACGAGTCCAAAACAAAAAAGGAAGAAAAATACACACGGCACAGACTGATGCCAACGCGATGCGGCTAACCCTAGCAAGTCCAAACTCAACTAGATTGCAGTAACAGCACACTCCCCGACTGGTATCACGAGATACCACTATGACACTATAAAGCAACGTTTACAAACTGAAAACGCACTGAAGTTTTGGATCAGTCTTCCTTTGAGATGAGAAGGACAGTCTCAGTGACTGGCCGTCGGAAAGTTTTTAGTTCTCCTCTGGTCGCCGTCTTGATCTCGACTTTCCGTACTTTTCCGTCTGCACTCGGGAAAGTGTTCACAATCACACCCATAGGCCACTCGTTGCGGTGAACCTGTTTGTCCCTTAGGAGCACAATGTGACCTTCCTTGAGGTCTCGACGGCTATCCTGCCACTTGTGACGGCTCTGAAGCGTTATCAGGAACTCGCGTCGCCAACGGTGCCAAAACGAGTCTGCCAACCACTGCACTTGACGCCACTGACTTCTGTAGAGATGCCTGTCGTTGAACTCGCCGGGTGGTAACGTGTCTCCACCAACCTTCTGGGTAAGGAGTGTAGACGGAGACAAAATGTCCCAGCATTCCGGATCCATCGAAACCGGAACAAGAGGTCTAGCATTTATGATTGCTGAAACTTCTGCCAAAAACTTCTGCCAAAAACCAGAACTTCATGGCTGAGACGGCTCGGGCCGTGTTCTAACAACATGGAATCCAAAATGCGACGTGCGATTCCGATCATCCGCTCCCAAGCTCCTCCAAAGTGGGAAGAATGAGGAGGGTTGAACACCCATCTGCAATTTTGGCTTGAAAGGAATGCTTGTACTTTGTCCTTGTCGAGGCCACTAGTTCTCAGGTTGAGCTCTGAACATGCTCCGACGAAATTGGTTCCACAGTCGGATCGCAGCTATTTCGCAGGTCCTCTGAGTGCGAAAAATCTCCTGAGAGCGTTAACAAAACTTGATGCATCCATGGACTGTATGACTTCAATGTGGACCGCCCGATTGCTCATGCACGTAAACAGCACAGCCCAGCGTTTGCTGCTGGCTTCTCCACCTCTAGTTCGACGTGAAGTCACGTACCATGGTCCAAAAACGTCAACCCCCACATATGTGAATGCAGGTTCTGTACTGAGTCGATCAACTGGCAGGTCTGCCATCTTCTGGTCCAGCTGTCTTCCTCGCAGTCTGCAGCACATGACACACTCGTGTATGTACGACGCTATGCAGCGTTTTGCTCCGATGATCCAGAAACCTGCGGATCTGATTGCTCCCTCAGTAACGTGTCGACCTTGGTGCTTGATCTGCTCATGGTAGTACCTTACGAGCAGCAAGGCGACGTGGTGTTTACCAGGTATGATTAGAGGTCTCCGCTCCTCTTGACTCAGCTGAGCGTTGTTGAGGCGACCACCGACTCTCAGCAAGCCCTTGTCATCAATACAAGGATCCAGTTTCCGAAGTGGACTTGATTTCTGGACCCCTCTCCCCTGTGACAAACACTCGAGCTTATTTGCATATGCTTCTAGTTGGACGGAGCGAATGACGAGATTCTTTGCAAGAGACAAATGCTCGACAGATAGCTGTCCTGTTAGAAGGCAGCCACGTGGCAGATCAGCTTCCTCGGCACGAGAAGGGCGCCAAAAGTTGCAAGCAGCACGTATGAGGTATGCCACTGCACGCATCAGTCTAGGCCAGCTTGAAAAACGACTGAAACGATTAGTCCCGAGTCCATTTGTGGTCACACTGGTGGCTGAGACGCTTGCTTCGGGCCGGATTTCGGCATCAGTGTTTGGGTCTATCAGCTCAAACTCGTTCTGTAAGACGCATGAAGACTGTTCTTGACGATTTAAGAACTCTGGACCAGTCAGCCAAGCCGTCTCCTGTAGCCGGGCTGCGGGCACGAATCTTGTAGCAAGATCTGCAGGATTTGCATCGGTCCGGACGTAATGCCATTGTTCTGGTTGTGTAGATTTCCTGATGCGTTCGACCCTGTTGCCGACATACACGTAAAATCTTCTAGTTTGGTTGTGTATGTAGCCCAAAACCACCTTGCTGTTGGTGTAGAAATGCACCACATCTAGTCGTGTGTCTATTTCTTTTTGAATGAGCTCTGCCAGCTCCACAGCCAGTACCGCACCGCACAGTTCGAGCCTTGGAATGGTGTGTTGTGGACGTGGTGCTGGCTTAGCTTTGCCCATTATAAAGCCGACATGACATGCACCATCCGAGTCTGTGGTTCTCAGATACACCACAGCTGCTACAGCCTTGGTCGAGGCGTCTGAGAAGATGTGCACTTCCTTCTGCTGAGCAGTGCTAAGTGAAACAGCCGCATAAGTGCGAGGCACTTCTAGCTGCTCGAAAGCCTGAAGGGAATCCTCCCAGTTCTCCCACTCTTCCCTCTTGTTTTTAGGAAGTGGGGAATCCCACTCGCAGGTTTCTGTGACGAGTTCTCGTAGGAGAGACTTCCCTTGTATGGTAACTGGAGCCACGAATCCAAATGGGTCGTACACGCTGTTCACCATTGACAAGACACCACGCCGGGTGAATGGTGTGTCCTGAACTGGAACCCTGAAGGTGAAGACGTCCTTCTTTACGTCCCAGCTAATTCCAAGACTGCGTTTGATCGGTGGAATGTCGTGACTCAGGTCGAGTTCCCTTAGATCTTTTGTGTGGTCCACCTTGGGGAAAGCCTCCATCACTCTGCTGCTGTTTGATACTATCTTGTGAAGCCTTAGGTTACAAACTGCCAACATTTGTTGCGTGCGTTTCAGCAGGTCGATGACACCATCTGCCGTAGGGAAAGACTTCAACCCGTCGTCTACGTAGAAGTCCTTTTCGACGAACTCCCTGGCGTCTTTGCCGAATTCTTCCTCTCCTTCCTGTGCTGTCTTCCGGAGTCCGTATGTAGCCACTGCTGGTGATGGACTGTTACCAAAGACATGCACTCTCATCCGATATTCCACCACTTTGTCGTGGATGTCATTGTTGCGAAACCACAAGAACCTCAGGTAGTTTCGGTGGTCTTCTCGTACCAGGAAGCAGTAGAACATCTGCTGAATGTCCACTGTGACAGCGAAGAGGTCTTTCCTAAAACGAATCAGGACGCCCAGC
This sequence comes from Ixodes scapularis, assembly GCF_016920785.2. Classification (NCBI taxonomy): domain Eukaryota; kingdom Metazoa; phylum Arthropoda; class Arachnida; order Ixodida; family Ixodidae; genus Ixodes; species Ixodes scapularis. The sequence goes on along the minus strand of NW_024609879.1, from coordinate 136,031,571 downwards.
AGCTTGTTGGTCAAGTCTGGTCCTGTGAGAAGAACATTGTTCGGAGAAGTTCACTTGAACTGAGCACTTGAGTCGAACACGACCCTGGTTTCGCCTGGTTTGCGTGGGTGATACACACCAAAGATTGGAAGATACCAGCATTCCTCTTCTTCTCTTAGCGGTGGGGCTTCTTCTGCGTGGCCATTCATGAACATCTTGTCCATGAATGTCGCAAAATGCTCCTCCATCTCTGGTCTCTTCTGCAGTGTGCGTCGCAGTGATGCAAGACGAGACTGTGCAAGCTCCTTATTATTAGGAAGCCGAGGTCTTGGCACGCGGAAAGGGAGAGGGGCTACCCAACTGCATGACTCATCTTTGAAGACTTCATTGTTCATGATGTTTAGGAATTTTCCGTCCTCCACCGATGGAGCTGGTTGGTCGTCGTCCTTCGTCGTCTGGAACAACGTGTCTGTCGTTTCTTTGACAGAGTAGTCTTTGATGGGTACACCTTGGGTAGGTGGTACGTGCTGGGTTGGATTGACGGGACCAGTGAATTTCTCCTTGACGAGAAAATGGTTGCGGCATGGTTCAAAAAGGGAGGGTCGTCCATTTTCAAGCACATTTGTCTTGAAGTTGGTGACACAGTCCGGCTTGCTTATGTGACCTAGGCAGACGTCTCCTATGATCACCCATCCTAGGTCTAGTCGTTGAGCGAAGGGCGCATCAGGAGGCCCATTGCACTGCTGACGCACCTTGTGGACTCTCAGGATGTCTCTTCCCAGTAGAAGCAGAATCTGAGCTTCCGCATCCAATGGAGGTATGAGGCTCTCTATAGCCTTTAGATGTGGGTTATGACGTGCAGCGTCTGGTGTCGGAATCTCGTTCCTGTTATTGATCATCTGATTGCATTCAATCAGGGTTGGGAGAGGTAGTTTCACGCTGCCATTAATATTTGCAACCAGAAACCCAGAGGCTCTCCTTCCTGTCGTTTCTGCTGTTCCAGCACATGTCTTGAGGGTATATGGCGAACACTCTCCCTGGACATCAAAGAGGTTGAAGAATTCTGTCCTTGCCAGTGACCTATTGCTTTGGTCGTCCAAGATGGCATACATTCTCACAGCCTTTTGAGGTGTGCTTGAGTGACACACACTCACCAAACAAATCTTGGAACAGGACCTTCCACCGTAACCTTCCCCACACACCTCGGTGCACTTGGAAGATACGTCAGGTGATAGTCCGTGATGAATGGTGTCGTCTTCGGGATCCTGTCTGAGGCTCGAAGACAAAGGTTTGGAACTGTCCGGGTGAAGCGCTCTGGTATGTTCAGTGCTGTCACAGTCGTCACACTTGATCACAACTTTAAAGTCCCTTGCGAGGTGGTTTGTAGAGGAGCAACACCTGAAGCAGATCCCAAATTGTTTCAGCAGAGACTCGCGTTCTTGCAGTGGTTTCTTTTTGAACACACGGCACTTTCGTAGAGGGTGAGGTTTCTTGTGAAGCGGGCACTGTCTGTTAGGGTCCTCCATCCTCTCGGCTGTGGCTGGCGAATAATGGTCGACGGCTTCTGGAGTAACGTCGGTCGCATGGACTGAAACGGGCGTGTTCCTGAAGCCTTCTCTTGCCGTGACCTTCTCATTCTTTGGGAACCTCGGAAAGGTGCTTCCCGTTGTGCCGAAAGCAAAGCTCGGGTCGTTCCGCATCCTGGCCTGGTCTCGGACAAACTTCGAGAAGAACGAGAAAGGGGGAAAAGAGACGTGATGATTTTCTTTGTACCTTGAGCCTTTCGAGATCCACATCTCTTGGAGACGGTGTGGCAACTTCTCCGCGATGGGGTTCACCCCTCTTGCCGTATCCAAATAGCTGAGTCCTGTCAAGTGGGGATCAGCTTTTGCGGCTTCCAGTTCCAGAAGCAGATCTCCCAGTTCCCGTAGTTTGTGAGTGTCTTTGTCGGAGAATTTAGGAAAGCTTCCGATCCTCTTGAAGAGCGCATCTTCTATTACTTCGGGTCGCCCGTAGCAGTCCTCCAGTCTTTCCCAGACTATCTTAACCCCGCCGCGGGGTTGTCGACATGTACTGAACGCAGCCTCTTTGCATAGACCGAAGACACACGGCCCAGCCAGTTCACGAGAAGATCTAACTCTTCATTTGCCGTAACTTCCAGAGTTTGCACCATACTTTTGAATGTGGCTTTCCATACTCTGTAATTCTCGGGGTGATCATCAAACTTGACGAGTCCTGTGCTGACCAAATCTCGACGGACCAGGTATTTCAGCACACCACTCAATTCTGGAGCAACCTGCTATGCAGGCCGTTCATTTCAGCCATTGTGGACGGCAGCCTGGTCGTGCACATAGTCTACAGTGCGCTGAGCACGGACTTCTGATACATCTGAGATGGTTCGGTCAGAGCGATGCTCCCCGCCGTGCTGTTCTGCCGCCGCTTGCAGGATTTCTGCTTGAACTTCCATAGCAGCGGCTTCCCTTTCCAGCTGTAGGATCTGTAACTCAGCGTCTAGTTCTGCTTTTCTGCGCTCGTTAGCCGCAGCCGCACTCTTCTCCTTTTCTTTGAGCCTTGCTGTTTCGAGTTTCATGGCCACTTCCTTTCTGGTGAAAGATGCACGAGTGCGCGCCGCTGCAGCCTCGGCGCGTGCCCTCGTTGCAGCCGTGCTTGTCGTGGTCGCAATTGAGTGTTCCGAACGCGTCGATCCTCCAGAACGTCTCGAGCCCTGAAGTCGTGGCCCGGCAGACTTCGACGAGTGCTCAGAGTTAGCATGTTCCGAGTCCCGAGACTTCGTGGCGCGGTTGGGCGTCTTTCCGGTGTCCATCAAGGCGTTCTGAACCGCGCGAGCTCTGTCGCGATCCGTTGTCTTCTGTAGGGCTAGCTCTAGCTGGCTTTGTTCCGCGTTGATCCCCGACAAGTAGGCCACGTAGCGTTCCGACAGCGCTTGGTAACGACCGTACTCTTTTCGGCCCGTCGCCGCTTGCTGCGTTTCGGCGTTTGTAGCCTGTTCAACTTCCCGAAGATCGTTTGCGATCCGCGCCCAGACGCAATCGAGCTTTTGACGTTGCTCATCCCGGTTCGCTTCGTAGTTGAGCAAGGCCTTCTACGACAACGTTTTTTTTCTTCGAAATCTCGAGTCTTGTGGCGGTTGATCCTTTATGGCGTTCTCACTCACGTGACCAGCCTGACCAGCCGCCGAGTCCCCGTCCGAAGGGTCCATCTCGTCCAAGCTTGCGTGGCGGCGTCCCGCGTTCGGGTTCGAGCTGAACCAAGGTGGCGAGGCCTAACGTTCCGACGCGCTCACTTGGCGTTCACCGTCTTTTACTATTCCGATTCCATGGCGCGCCTTAGAGCGGCCACTCCTCAGATAGCGAACGACTGGATGTCATAGAAAAACTGTACTTTTATACCCATAACAACCACCGTAATTGACGGTGCTTCGTAGTAGCGCGTTACATGGTGATCCCAGATCGAACGAGTCCAAAACAAAAAAGGAAGAAAAATACACACGGCACCACTGATCTCAATGACAATTGCTGGATCGCGCTTGCCGCTCCCGCAAGTGAAGCCACCGGACTTCACTCGCTTGGGATACGATTTGCCGTTTTTGCTAGCCTTTGCTGCGGCTTTCCAGCGTGCTGTGGACACGTTTTCTACTTGTTCGTCGTCATTCGCCGAAGACGTTTTTTGAAGACTCTGTGTATTGTTGAGACTTGCCGTCGTGAACACGTGGAAAATTTTACGAAAGTGCAGTGTCGCAGGAAAAAGGCACAACGCGTCGAAAGGAAGGGCTGGCGGCGTGTTCAAAGCTTCCTTGGCACGCCGAAGTGCCGTGTCTCTGTGCCTTCGCACGCTTGGATACCGACCAAGAATCGACGCCGTGTGGATGTGTTTTCCGAGTGCAATGTGCGTGAAGCCGTATCAAAAGGTACAACTCGTCGAAAACAAGTGTCGCCGGTGTCGCGGCGTGATCAAAGCTTCCTTGGCACGCCGAGTGATGCATCTTTGTGCCTTCGCACGCTTGGATACCGGTCAAGAATTGACGCCGCGCCAAAGTTCTGAACGTGTGTCGCGCGTAGAAGCCTTTAGATCATTTATATATATCGGCCACGGAGTTCTGGATCGTCCAGCTGTTCCGGTGAGTTGCTATCAATAAAAGGGAGAGATCTGTAAGTGTTCTTATGTACTATATTAACCATGGCTATGTCCCAAATCTACTCTAATAGATTCCGTGGGAGCACGAATAGGGCAACGTTGTGGAGCCAGGGGGGTTTTCGAAAGCAAAAGTACAAGACGGCGAGAATGAAAATCTTTGATGCGCGGCCGATATGGTCGTGTGCAATCTGCTGACCAATTACAATTAGGCGAGCCGCGCTCAAACGTCAAGTGCAATTAAGTAGGTTGATAATAAGCCAGCACTGATCAGTGATGAGGAGCTGTTGTGCACGGTATTGTGTAAATCGTCAAAGGACGAAAAAAAGACGTACCTTCCCCCCATCTTCCGTCGCTAGTGGACGCTGGATTAAGCTCGTTCCTAAACCGCGAGGGGAAAAGACGCTGATCCAGAGGCACGAACAGCTTCACGCACATTGCACTCGCTAGACACATACACACGGCGTCGGTTCTTGGTCGGTATCCAAGCGTGCGAAGGCACAGAGACACGGCACTTCGGCGTGCCAAGGAAGCTTTGAACACGCCGCCAGCCCTTCCTTTCGACGCGTTGTGCCTTTTTCCTGCGACACTGCACTTTCGTAAAATTTTCCACGTGTTCACAACGGCAAGTCTCAACAATACACAGAGTCTTCAAAAAACTTCTTCGGCGAATGACGACGAACGAGTAGAAAACGTGTCGTTAGCACACTGGAAAACCGCAGCAAAGGCTAGCAAAAACGGCAAATCGTATCCCAAGCGAGTGAAGTCCGGTGGCTTCACTTGCGCTGCAGCGAACAAGCGGGGAAGCGCGATCCAGCAATTGTCATAGAGATCAGTGCACGGCACAGACTGATGCCAACGCGATGCGGCTAACCCTAGCAAGTCCAAACTCAACTAGATTGCAGTAACAGCACAAGTAGCTCGAGCCCCCTCTCCCGTCTTTCCTCCCATATAAACTTCTTCAGCCGCAAAACTTCCTGGTCCTTCTCGGCCTGCATCCACCTGCCCTTAAGCTGCTCGCCGTAGAACTTGGACCGTTCCTTCTTTTGGGCCTTGAGGTTGATGCCCGCAAAGTGCCCCCTGCCATAGGTTTCTACCGTGTGCTTGTCCTTTTAGTTCGGGTTGTAGTGCGCGGCCGTGCTCTCCGACGCATCCCAGTTGAAGACAAACTTGCTGTGGTTGCAACGCCGCACCTGCCTCTTCTTCCTGAGGATCTCCAGGTAGAGCGCCTTAATGGCCTCGAACTCCTCCTCGTTGTGCTCCCGTACCTTGTCCCTGTCATCGTTATCCTCATCGTCCGGGAAGCGCTCCCTCTCCCGCTCCCACTTCTCCCAGATTGGCCGCCTGTACACCATCCGGGCCGAAATGTCATCTGCGCTGCGCTTAGTATGCTCGAAGAACTGCTGCCGCTTCTTCCTCTTCTCGTTCCCGTCTTTCGACCTCTCTTGGCTTCCTTGTCCTTGAGGGACGGTCTTTGTTCTTACGCCTGTCCTTGTCGTGTCCTTTATCTCGGTTCTTCTTTTCTCTGCTGCTAGGCCGGGACTGTTTCTTTTTTTATTATCAAGCGTTTCCTGTGCTCTTTGCTCCGAGACTAGTGGCGCTTCTCGTGTTTCGGACCGTGATCCAACAATTTGTTGGGCTCCGACGAGTTCGCTACGAACCTGGTCTACACGCGGTTGTCATCGTTTGTAGCCATTCGGTCTGGTCTGCATCCCACCAGCCTCCAGACCTTCAGCCGTGCAACATGGCGCCGAACCTTTTCTTGGATACGATCGGTGGTTTCCTTTGTTCCCTGGTAGCGCGCCATGATACCTTCACGTGCCAATTTCAGTGCGATGGTTCAGATATCTATTGGAACAACCAGTTTTTCCCTTTGCTTGTGTACCGGCGTCTTGTACCTCCTGTAGAGGATTTCGTTACGCAACACGTATTGAGACTCTTGTGATTTTCCCGAGATGGTATATTCTGCCGACGGCACCAAAGCATTTCTGCAATGATTCGTCATTACACTGAGACAGTTTCAACTTGTGTTCAATTCCCGTGGGCTCAAGCCTAATAACTGGTAGCCTGAAATGTTTCATCTTGCCGGCTACCAGCCCCAGCGCTCCCGCAGAATTAATCTCGAGCTCCAAGACTTTACTGCCGTCTTTTATTTTCTCGTTAAATACGAGTCCTTCGGCAGTCTCACTTTCTTTTGACATCCCCTTGGACATATGTCTCTCTTCGTTCAGTTAAACGACCCCCTGAGTCTTCCCTCGTCATTTCACTCTTCATCGGGATTATCGATTCCTCTCACCCGATGAGCATTTCCTAACACCGAATCGTACAGTGGGTTATTTCTGCACTTGGATGTTAGACTGCGCGTAAAATACGAAGTTCTCAGCTCTATCTCTGCCTCTGTCAGATACGTGACAGTCCTATCAAGAATGAAAACCGGACCAAAGACACCAGTTGACTTATACTCTAGAATCAGGTCCCTTTTTACAACCACAATGTTGCCGCCACTGTCCCTCAGTACGATGACCGGTCGACCGCCCACTTCTCCCCCCACCACTGGCCTATTGTCTACGAGAAGCCATGGAGCCTTTTCGAGTGCCGCATTTACTATCGGTATCTGTTCTCCGTTTCTCAGTACGATGTATGTCGTATGTCTCTTCTGGATTTTCGCTGTCAGCGATTGTCAACATACAGGATGCCTGAGGAGTCTTGGTACTTTTATCTTCTGGCTTCCATTTACACTTATCTGATTTGTTTCATGGCTTGCCCCACCTCCAGCACGCAGATACGTGTTGAGCTCTAAAACTGGTCCAGCATTCTGCGGCTTTATGGCGACTTGTTGCAGAGAAGCATCGACTCACGCCCATGGTGCGAACCTTCGGCCTACTACCATCTTTATTACGACCTCCACTCTTATGGATTAGGTCCTTTCTCTCGAGTTAGTCAAGCTAGTTTTGCCCTGTGCTTCCGAAAAATTGGTCCGCAGTTACCGCCAAACTCACGAGGGTCTTGCAGTCTCTTTCCCTCAGAAATATAGGCAGCCTTGTGTTACACCTTTACAGCGGAGCTGTTAAGGCCTAGCTTCCCCAGGATCGTGTTCCCGCAAAGAAATGGAGACACCGAACTCTGAACCCCTACCGCCATCTATGAGCGACGGCGGCAAGCCACGTATCTGGTTGTCGCCGTCGCTCATAGATGGCGGCAGCCTTTCCACTCTGGCTGGCCGACTTGCGGCCGGCCATTACTTTCCATTGTACAGCTCCGCTGGTCTGCCTTCTTCTCCAGGGTGGAAAGGCTGAAAGTTTTTTTTTAAGAACTGCCCTGTGATCATGCGATCTCTAAGCCCTTCGAATATCTTATTAATATCACCCGTTTTAAGCTATCAGTCAAAAGAGCCGAGGAGCCGAACTGCAAATTGTCTACCGGTCTCTGTCTCCTCTGGCTTGCTCTGCCAAATGTTTCCCGGTAACTTTCTGCTGTATAGCGGAACCGCTGAAGCAGGTTAAGCTTTATTTTTGAATAGTCCAATAACTCTTCGGGTGTCAACCTGCCAACGACCGTTAAGGCCTCTCCGGTGAGCCACAAGCTTAAAGACACCGCCCACTTCTTTGGGGCCAGTGCTGAATGGTCGCCACTCGTTCGAAACGTCGGATGTAAGCATCTAGGTCGTGCCTTTTGTCATTAAACGGTGGGATTAATTTATGGGGGCTACAATAACTTGTTTGCTTCCCTGTCTTCTCTCCACTGCCACTATCCTGCAGATACTCATCTCGACCTGAACTGTTGTTTCCTAGCAACTGAAGACGCAGCTGCAGCACTACTTGTTCTTATTATGTGTCAGCCGTCTCTTGCGCCTCCTTAGCTGTATCTCTTGCATCTTCTCTCATCCTGACCTGTTCTTTCTGTCTATTTCTTTTCCGACCCACTCGTGGAGTTCTATTCCCGCATACTGAAGCTCTGTCTAAGATGTTAAAAAGAAAGAGTCCTGTCAAGGACGCCAGATTGGGATGGAAAAAAAATAAATGGACTCTGTAAGGCATGACGGCCAAGTCTTGGAAAGGGATTGAGAAAGTATATTTACATTAAAGACACAGGTTAAGTAGTAGGGCTAAGAGCGAGTTGGTGGTGGCTAGTTTGACTGGCTGAAGGCTCGACAAGCTCCACGACAGCACCAGACAGGAACGCACAAGCCGTCCGTGCCGGGCACGAGGGCGGCTTCTTTATCTTCGGTCACCACGCGCGCTCACTTGGGGCGCGCCAAAGGTAATTGAAAGAAGAAAAGGGGACGGAGGATATCACGCCCTCACATCCCACCGTCGCCTAAGAAGACCAAGTCTCTTGGTTAAGAGCAAAAGAAAAGAATGGCTTGCTTACGGCAAAATAAAACGAAAAGAACGCAGAATGCAATGGCTATGAACTAATATTTAAAAAAAACGCAAAAGTTTACCACTAGAAGCAGAAGACTATAGCTAACATCAAAAACATGCAAAATAATGCCTAACATTCAAAACGCCTACTCACTTTCACAGCTAACCTCAAATAAAGGTAAATGGTTGACCCTGGAATGGAAAGGCTTCGAAGGTACGCAAAAGAAAAGGAAAGAGACGAACACACTCACTCTCCGCTGTATCTATAAAAACCGAGTCCCTTAGTTTGCGTGAAGCCAAATTCACAATTACTAGAACAAGAATGAGAACGGCCGGGGCAAATATTCAGTCCAACTCATAGTCACGAAAATAGTGAGGTCTTCGCGGAATACGTTGTAAGCGCTGACGACCCTGTGGCAGCTGAGGAGGCGGTTCACTTCTTTCTGCTCTGTCTTCGGCGGAACGCTGCTGTTCTTCGGGGCTTAATTTTTCTCCTCCTTGGCTTGCTACTCCTGTGGCGGGGCTGGGCGGCTCTACTTCGCAATTGGGCGACTGAATCTCTGCTGAGGTAGTCGGGGGAATGTACAGCTTAATCTGGGACACATGTATTGTCCTGGGTTGGCTAAGTATACGAGATCACAAACCAGACATGCGAAGGGCCTTGAAGGTGGTAGGAGTCGACTGCTCTACAAGGCGGTAAACTCCATTGAACCGGGGAGCGAGCTTGCCATGGGGGACAGACACTTGACGCTTCACCCATACAAAATCGCCAACTGTGCAATCATGTGGACGGTGGCTACGGTTGTAGAGTCCTTTTACGCAAGGACTGTGCTGTCTCTGTCTTGGCTGCTGCTTCAGACCGTTGATTAGTCATGTCGAGAATACGCTCAACGAGACTTAACTGCTGAATATGGCGATGTTGCTGTAGTGGAAGCTTAGCTACGTAGCCGAACAACAGCTTTAAAGGCGAGAAGCCTGTGCTCGAATTACCTGAAGTGTTAACGGCAAAGACAGCTTCGTGTAGCTCGGTGAACCATGCCAAGGGTTCCGATGCGCTAAGCTTGCGCAGCACTGTGCGGAGTGTTCCGTTGCTCCGCTCTACAAGGCCATTACCTTCAGGCCGGTAGGCTGAGGAGTAGTGGAGCTCTATGCTGTGTAGGCGCATGAAGCGCTTTAACTCCGCTGATTCAAAGGCTGAGCCGTGATCAGAGATACAGTGATCCGGAGCTCCATAGGTATGAAAAATTCGATGCAAGTGTTGAATGACCTCACGTGCAGATGTCGACGATATTGCTGCCGGTGCAAGAAAACATGTTGTGAAGTCTATAACATTCAGGATGTATCGGGCATCATCACTGGGCGGCATGGTCACATGATCCATGGCAGTGCTTGAAAAAAGGATGTCTGATGTGGGCATCGTACCGAGGAGACCAACGTTGCGGGATGTCAGAGGATTATACTCTTGACAGGTCTGGCAAGATGACAGATATCTTTGAACTGACTGCTCCATGTGCGGCCACCAATAGCGATCTTTCAATTTTTGAACTGTTCGCTGTATGCCAAAATGTACTGCAGAGTCATGTAGAGCCTGAAGAACTGCTGGATGCAAGACTGATGGAGTGACAACAGCATACGTGCCTGAAGGAGACCGACGGTACAATATGTTGTCCACAAGGGTGAACTCCGTTGGTCCATTTACATTGGATAAGCTCTGCAGAATGGCGGAACATTCAGTGTCTTCGTTTTGCAGGCCAGATAGAGACTGAGGGGGCTGTGTGGTAGCACATGACAGGCGGGACAAGTGGTCGGTTACAACATTTCGACGACGTGGACGATGCTTTAAAGAAAGACAAACTCGACCATGTCCATAAGCGTAGACGTGAATCAGCGAGAGAGCTTTGCACTCTATGTCAAGCATGCCCCAGTCCAGTTGTCTGTGATAAGAGTGAGCGTCTTACCAACCATGTGATGACGAAACTTGATGGCGATTGCCCTATGCACGGCTAGGCCTTCCCACACATTGCTATGGAGCTTTCGCTCGTCTGGAGTGAGGGCGCGGATAGCGTAGGGCGATAACAACTTCTTCGTTATCTTGTACTTGTGAAAGCACCGAACCTCATGCTGTGCCCGAGGCGTCAGTTGTCACTGTTGTGGGAGCATTTGGGGCAAAGTGAGCAATGAGGGGAGGCTGGGTAAGAGCTGCGCGGATTGTCTGGAAGGTTTGCTCAAACTCTGGAGTCCATAAAAACTTTGGGGTCTCAATGAGGGCTTGTAGGGGTGTCACAACTTTGAAAAACATCTTAATGAAGCGCCGATAGAAGCTAGCTGTTTGTACCCAGGAGAGTACTTGCTTCTGATTGTGAGGAGTTTGAATGCGGCACATGGCTGCTGCTTTGTCGGGGTCTGGCTGCTGTCCTTCGCTGGGTATAACAAATCCGAGAAACTTAATATGTGGAATGCCAAAACGACATTTGTCTAACGAGGCCTGAAGTCCATTGTCCAGAAGCAATTGGAGGGCTTCACGAAGAAGTTGCGCAAACATGTTGAACGACTGAGCATAGACAAGAATACCATCAAGATATACACGAATACCAGACTTGTCATGATGGGGCTTCAGACCTTGAAAGACTGTCTGCATGATACGTTGGAATGTGGATGGCGCATTTTTCAAACCAAACGGCATCCGCCTCCACATGTATGTGCCGTGGTGAGTGATGAAAGCTGTCTTTTCATAATCCTGGGTGCGGAGGCTGGCTTGTCAGTATGCACTTTTCAAGTCCATGGTTGCAAAGTACGCGCGCCCAGCGATGCCTTGAATGATAGCATCCACAAGAGGCAGGGGGTACACCACTGTGATCGTGCGTTCATTGATTGGTGCATAGTTAACACACGAACGTTTCTTATCTCGGCGTGACACTACGACCACTGAAAAAGCCCATGGGCCAAATGCTGGAAGAATAACACCTTGGTCCAGGAGTTCCTTTATCTGTTTTTACACGAACTGTCTGTCTTCGGGAGTATATCGGTATGGGCTACGGGTTTAGGGCAAGGCGTTTGGTAACAGGTTAATGCGATGCTGCATGCTTGTGAAATGGCCTAAGTCATCTTTGTAACGGGCGAAGTCTTCATTCTGCTGTGTCGAAATGTCGGCAATTACACTATTTTGACTGAAAGATAACTGATCTCCAAAGAGGGCTGGCAGAAGATCAGGGTGAATGTATTTAGCAACAGTACTGGATATCTGGGCTGGCGGCTTGGCACTGGGGCTATTTAAAGGCAAACGTGGAGTTTCCTGGGCGAAGGCTTGCCAGGATGGCTGCTCCAGCAACGGCAAGGGCTCTCTCTGTAAGCAGTCTTGTGACATGGTCTGCACTTGTGAATTAAGGCTCGATTGGGTGAGAATTACGGCATTGAACATCCGTGGTGCTAGTTTTTGTTCTGCTATGAAAGACAGACCTGTGGCCGTATGCTGGAGCCGGACGGGCTGCGAAGGCTCAAAGATCAGACGCGTCTGTGCGGCTCGAAACCTATCTTCACCAATGATGAAGGGGAGGATGTTGTGTTCCAGAACCGCGACCTGGACGACTCCCGCGATTGGGCCAATGTTGATCTTAATTTAAGCTGCGCCCGCTGGGAGTACGGCAGTACCTCCTACAACTTCCAGTGGAGGCTCAGTCAAGGGATGTAGCCGGCGTTCTGGAACAGGCGACTTTGCTATGAGAGTCAGCTTAGAACCTGAGTCTGGGAACGCATCATTATCTCCGATTCCAGTGATGGTCGCTAAAAAGAATTGGCACTGCAGTTGAGAGCCTTCAAGAGTTGCTGGAATGGTATGAAAAGCTGGTGGTAATGACACTGCAGGCATGTTTCTAGCTGCCGACGACGATGCCTGGGCTGACTGATTGGTGTATGTTGTACGCTTCAAAGCGAGGTGACCGAGGTGTTTGCATTTATAGCAGACCGCTTGGGACAAGTCTTAGTTACTACGAAACGCTGGACCTCCATATTGTGACGAGATGGCTCGGTATCTAGCCTTTTGAAGTCGGCGGGCAGGTCCGCGATGCGTTGACGTGAGGCTGTGGGTGTCAGTGACGTCAAGCCACAGCGCTGCGTAGGGTGGGCGAGACATTCGGATCTAGCCGATTTAGGCGAATGTGATTGGTCATTTTATTGGGCAGGAGTGGTCGAAGGGCTTGCCTTGGCGTATTGGCCGGACGTATCCAGGCTCGCACATGTCGGAAGAAAGGTTTGGACGGTTGTTGGCCAGTTGGCTGCCAATGCTGCGACGATATGTTGGTGCTTCATGCCTTGGAGTAGGTAGTCAATCTTCTCCGAATCGCTGAGGGTTACGGGGCAGCGTTGAATGGTCCTTAATTTGTCGAAGGCGTACTGGTGAAGGGATTCGCCAATCCCTGTAGTCACGTCCAGGACCCGTTCCTGCCAGTGGATAAGGGTCCATTCTGTGATTCAGACCTTGAAAGACTGTCTGCATGATACGTTGGAATGTGGATGGCGCATTCCATCGTCTTTCCATCATCGAAATTTTCCAACAGGGTCTGTTGGAAAATTTCGATGATGGAAAGACGATGGAAAAGGCTCATACAAGCGTAACCGTAATATGGGACATCCTAAACAAGCTAAAAGGCAGCTTCAGTATAGTGGATTAAGGCGGAACTATACAGGTAGGCGGAACCATACAAGCGTGTCGTATTATGGAACATCCTATACCGGCGTAGTGGATTATTGCGGAACCATGTAGGCGGACGGAACCATACATGCATACCCTATTGGAAAAACGTACAAGAAACAAACCTGCTTCTTGTACAGTTCTGGTATGACACCATCATAATTTCTTGTTATTATGCATGCAGCTAGTTTGGTTTGGCCTTCTGCATAACTCGAGATACCGGCACCGCTATGGCTCCGGGTCTGCCTATACTGGCAGTCAGTTTGCTTACCGATATGATTCGGTGTGGCTGGTATGATTTTGCGTCCTATGACGTAGGCGACCGCCGTCTTTCCAACGAACGCTTATACCACAGGACCACCGGTATAACCAAATCATACATGCAGAAAGACGACCGACATCCTCCAACGAACACGTCCATCGTTTACCACCGGTATCGTTACATACACCATACATGTCGAAAAGGAACATAAGCCGCGTTTACATGAATGCGACTTGGTCGCGTTGAATCCAGTTGCCGCATTCAATATGCGGTCATGTAAACGGCATAATGCGCATAGCATTTTGGAACGGGGAGGATTATCGCAAGACGCTCGCTGCGGGAGCGTGTGAACAGCTCAGAACATGGCGGCGGCCAACCTCGTCGGCGGCGCGGAGAGCGGTCCCGCAATTTTTTTTTTCCCGAGAACAAGCACAAGCTTTTATTGCGATCATAAGTAAGCGGAATATAGCGGAGCTGCTTTGTGAGGGCGGCCCCGTCCAAACCTTTGCGAAGTACGACTTGCGCGTCGGAAGGGGTCAAAAAGGCTTCAGTGCAAGCACGAATGACACCGAGAGCTCCGAGCACTGTAGAGCACTGCATGGTAGCGCAGAACGAGCAGCGCCTACCTCGGTGCCCTTCCTGGCTGCGCAAGAGCCTCTCGGACTCGGCGTCCGGTTGGTCCGGTCGCGATCGGCGAGGTCTGGCGCGGCGAAACGCGGAGGCTTCCTCAAAGCGCGCACACACACGTCGCGTCTCGTTCAGAGTGAACCGGCGGCCCGGCCTGGAGTCCTAAACGCCTTGGTTTTGATGCTTCTTCCGTCTTCCAACTTCTTCCACAGCACTGAAGACAGCCGGCACGACCTTTACGTTCACTGAATCCGTCGAAAGGCCTCCACGTGCGATGCACCGGAAAACGTGGTGCGGCTGGTGCCGGAACGGAACTGCATAACTTCGATCTTTGAGTCAACGTGCACGGCAACAAACCGATCGTGACACCAAGCCGCGGATACCGCATCGCCGGTCGACAGCGGCAAACGGCCCGTTGCTCGTATCGTGGGCCGTGACTCGTACTCGGACAACTCGGCGTCTTTTCGTGGCCCCTCGCGTCGTCGCAACCAGCCGCAAAGCCACCAGCCCGCAACCGTAGCGACCGTAGCCGACGTTGGAGAAAAGCAAAACCGAAACGTAAAGCTTCCGCCCAGTGGCTTCCGCTGCCGCGGCTTTTCTAACTTTGCGGCTTCCACTTCCGGTCGTCGCAGAGATGGCGAACAATGGCGAAGATAGAGCGGTGTGGTTCGTTGGCTCGTTTACGGTTACGGGACAGATGTTTTGCGGTCCGTTTCTACTGCGTCTCTGGTTCTAAACTCGAAGGCGCCTCTCATAGTTCAACCAGGTGTGGTCGGCCTGGTTCAGCGCGGTCGGCTCGCCTCGTCCGATCGCCGGACCGCCGGCGACTTCGAGTTCTCTAGGCCTGGGATCCGAAGGCGTCTGTCTCCGTGAAACGGTAAGCGAATCTCGTCCCGTTTTCGTTCTACTTTTAAATTGCGTTAGGTGCGCTACAATATAAGCATACGTGCCAAGTGTTCGTGACAACTTTGAACTAGAATAATTGTGCTTCACTGCGGTTTGTCATTTACCGAAAATGTTAATCGAGCAATGAACGAGGGGCCATGCTTGAAAACGGTGTGTACGATGTTAACTTCTACCTGGGCGGCTAAAAAACAAAAAAAAAAAAGTCAAGACTGGTTACGGTGTGAGGCTGGTCCCAATAAAATGGTAAGCACTTAGAGCGCCTTTCTGAACGGAGTGTAAGCAGTATAGCGATCAGCGAGACGAGCGACGGCGAGAAGCTACCAGTGTCGGCGCCGAGCGACGATTTCTCACTCTCGCTGCTTGCGCCGCTTGGTTCTTGGGCTTCTAGAAATCGTCGCTCATCGCCTTGGTCGCTCGCATCAATCGCTTTCATAATATGTGTCTCGTCGCGCGGCTGACTACCGTATTTATTCAAATATAAATAGAGCTTTTTTTTTCTTCTTTTTTTTTTTGAAATTGTGATTAAAGAATGTCGACCTACTTTCGCGACCAAATTTTGCGACCCTACCGGAGGCATGGAGCTATCGAGTCACCTAGCCGGCGTTGCCGTAGAGCCGCGCCGCTTCTTGTTTCAAAAAGCTTTTGGTGCACAAAAACAATTGAAATGGCCCGCGCGCGCGGTGGCCGGTGCCGCTATCGCGCGCATCTCGGGCGTCGGGTTTCGCCATCTCGCCTCTATACCACTAGCGTTCCCCTTGCTGGGCAACGGGGAAGGAGAGGAACGCGATGCGCAATGCATTTCTCCCTCCATCCTCGCAAACGCGTATCAAAAAAAAAAAAAAAAAACGGAGGTTATTTTTGTTTGTTGCTTGAAGCGGCTCGGCCAACGCTCGGCTCGCGTGTTGCTCATGGCGACACGGCGGCTTTGCTTCTTCTTTGTAGTTTGTCTTCCGTCGCTTTGCACCTTTTTTCGTTTCTTCTTGTCATTTTACAACGGTGTCGGTGAAGTATTGTTGCGAATTTGCGAGGATGTCTACCAAGCTGACGAAGCTTCGAACGACGATGACATGTCCAGAAGTTCTGACGTTGATAAAGTTTTTGGCATCGCCCCGTGCTTTAGCTTAGAGTGATGTAAATAAAGGTTTGTTTCTTTTGCCCAAAATTTCAACTGGTCGTAATAATAAAAAAAACAAAGGTCGACCTATATTTCAAATATTTTTTTTTTATTCTCGGTGGGTCCAACAAATAGGGTTCGACCTATTTTCGAGTAAATACGGTAACTTTAATTTTTATTTTGGGTTACGTCGGACGTAACTCGAATGCTTGACAGTTGCGTTGGGTGTAACTTTAATTTTTATTTCGGGTTCCGTCAAACATAACGTTAGACACTGCGTTACACTTAAACAAAATAGGGGCTGCTGGTTCATCATATAAACCAACCATTTGTGTTTAAGTAAAGCGCATCATTGGCCTAGAAAAAATACTGCCATCCTATAGGAATGTAGCGCTTCAGATAAATTTGTTAATTTTTACTTTTAGTCCCTGCCCCACCAGATACAACATCTGACCTAAAGCAGTGTTCCGGATCTCCTTCCAAGACCTCAGGCGGGTCGTCATTCAATCCAGGAGTCGGCGGCGTCTCATGGGCGTGTTGCTGGTGCTTCTTACTGGATGGTGCTACCGAGGGAAAAGTGGTCGTGCTTGGGAAAGGCAAGTATGGCCGCCGTAAGTATAGATATTGTTTTTACCTTTGCTCGAATCCACCTTTAAGAAATGCACAGTTCGCATGTGTGCATCTCTCAATGCTTCTACAGTCGGCTGTTAATATTTGGAGTGCTCCAACTCTGTCAGCGCTAGTTTCTCTAGATCATGCAAAAGGGACGCAACACTAAACCACATATGCTCTCGCAACAAACAGTGCTCTGCTGAAGCACTGTGGAATCTACTCTGGCTTTATAATGCAGCACAAAATAGTTGACGCCAAGTGTAGCTACTTTTGTGACTCCGTTTTACCAAAAGCTCTGCCGAAATAAACTTGCCACCTTATAGGTAGTGCTAAAGAACCTCGCGTGCCTAGCCTGGAGAAGGGCATTTTTTTCATAGGTCAATTTTTTCTTAAACCAATACCTTCAGCCTCCTTGAAATGTTAACATCATGTGACACTCAGAAGAACAGTAAACCCCTTAATGTTGGCGAACCTTTAATTTTCGCGGCCTGTAATTTTGCGGAATTCAGTGGCTGCGATTATGTCCTCTATGACCGATTCGAGAAGAAATAAGGGCCACCAAGCTAAGGGGGTTTTACTGTACATCGGAGAGAGGAAGTCACTTTTGTTTGTATGCAAGAGTAAAACCAACAACAACAATCATGGTGTCGACACTTTGTGAGCCTATCTGTGTCTATTGAATGATATCAATTTTGTTTTAGTTCGTTAAACATTGTTGCCTGTACACTGTGGGATGTCGTCTTCAACACGAGCAGTGGTTTTCCTCTGAAGCAGGCAGCATGGATGCGTGCCGCAGCACAACATAGTTCATTTGCAGGTGGTACCGCAGTTAAAAGGATGGTTCGCACAATATGGGGGAATCGCAATTCAATGTTCTACCTCGGGCGTAGACAAGATTTGCTCATTCTAAATCATTTTGTCTACAAATCGGGAACTTGTGACGAATGTACCCGCATGGTTGGAAGGGCCAGACAAGCCTTGTGAGCGCTTCGTTTTCTACCCTCTCAGTCCTGAACCTACTCACGCACCACATGTGTAGATGTTCCGATAGGAGGGAGCACTTATTTCGAGAATGGTGAATGGCAACTGTTGTTATCTTAAAGGTGGACTGCATATTTGCAATACTTTTCCTCACTTAAGAATATGTCTTATTAAAAATATGTAGTATAGCCGATGACAAAAAGAGAATGGCTGGGCGTCCTCCAGCACGTGCTTGTGCTTTTCACCCCGCTTTGGACAGATGTGCTCGCTCCAGGCTCATCAGGCGCTGAAACGTCATCGAAGGTAACAGACGGGCTGGAGGTGGAACAACGGCGACTTCTCCCTGCCTTTCTGATGGTGTCAGTGAGCGTGTACTTCTATACTCTAACTTAGCTTAACCTGCACAGAGCTGAGTAGAATAGGCTTGGCAAGTGCCCTTATTGCATATGCATCTGTACAGCTGAGGCACTTTGTAAATCAAGAACATTGTGTACCTTACCTTCAAAAACACATCATTTTGGGGGTGCAAGAGGAATTCTAAGGCGTATTTTTGTTTGTATTGTCCCTTTACGCATCGACTCCTTCAACTTAATGCGGAGTCGACCCAGCCTCTTGAAAAATTTAATGCTTGCCAGGTGATTATTTTGCATTTAGTTGATATATCAGTATTCAGTTAGGTATCCCAAGTCATTAGTCGTTGAGGTGGAGTCTCTCTGTAAGTCAGTCATGTTTAACATTCATAGAAATGCTTGTCAAATAATGGCACTGTCGAGGACATGTACTCAGCTCGAACAATCGCTGGGCACAAGCTGGTCGTGTTGTTACAGGCAGCAAGCATCCCGGTTGGAACGCCCTATTTCGCAATGTAGCTGCAGACTAGGTGAGGGCCCCACTCATAAACGTCTATACTTTGCGTCTCTTTAAGCTGGACCACTTTTGACACTACAAGTCATTGCAGCTAAAACAGCATGACACATGATTATAAGCTGGACGTACCATGGCGTCCAACCAGAAGGTCACATGGCTTGGTTTGTGCCCTGAATTTGCAAGGATGGCTTGAAGCTTCTGTTGTGGTTAACTTTAAGCTGAGATAGTTTAAAATAATGCTTTCAGTTTTTAGTGTTGCCCGGCATGGTTAACAAGTTGGTGATATAGCACTGCATTGAAAAGTCTGTGCATTCATGACTGTATCACCTTATGAATGCATACTAGCTATTAAACTCTTCGTTTTTCAGAGAGATGAAGTGCACTTTGCTTCCAATTGCACTTGTTTCTGTAACTTCGTGGTATGAAGCACCTTATGGCTGCAAGCTCTGACCGATCTTGTTCTGTGGTCTGCGCAGGCCCATTGCAGGGAGTCGCTCCGAGAGCCTCACCAGAGTTTCCTCCCCGTGGTCGTTCTAAATTTTTTTGTTGTAGGTATGCATCCTTTCTGTCTTTCCCTTAATTCTACTCAAACGTCTTCTTTTCATTGTTGCCGATTTGCCTCAAAATTGGTTAAGTACACAAATGGACGCTGTACAACTCTATTGTATATATTTTGTTCAAGGTAACTTTTCTTTGCCAAAGTTACAGATTTTTTTTTTTTTGAAGGTTAGTCTTTTTTGTTTTTATTTACAAATTTATGTGAGTTTCCATGGGCAACACTAAAACGTTATGCCAGAAGCAAGGACAAGTTCACTGCTCTAATTTGTTCTCAACTGATTGCAAGAAATTTCGTTAATGCCGTGAAACCTCCTTCCAGCGCTTGCTTTGCAGCATAAAAAAAAATTATGCATAGGACATACTCTGTTTATTAAACTGCTTGCTCATTCTGCAGGTCTGCCTGCCATAGATGTCGTGCTACTAAAGAGCAGGCGAATTCGATTGCTGGTTTTGCCATTGCTTTTTTTTTTAGCCGTTGTCTTAATTGTTCTTGTAAATTTAGAGATTTTCCTAAAAAGCAAGCCGGGAAGAATATCTAGTTTAGTTAGGTAGCTGAAAATAATGATTTAGTACCCCTTTGTCAGTAAAATAGATACTGTGTGCCGCTGTTAGTGTCAAGCCGAGATCCACGCTTTTTTGGCATTTTGCTCAGAGTAGTACCCATTCTTATTCATTAGCCTCTTGGTGTGGCAACTAAACTCTTTCTATCCAGACACCTGCCCTCTGCTGGTACACTCTACCCTCATGTTCAGCGAGTCTATGAACTGGAGTTCTATCCCCAGCCGACTCGCTGCGCACGAGGGTAGGAAAATCTTTCCATTGCAGCAGAGCCATATATGGGGAGAGTCTGGCAGCCTATGATTTCGCTGCCGTAACGTCTCCCTTCCGAGTGAGCTGATCAGCCCGCGGCACAGAGCAAGAGGCGTGAGCGCATTCGCGTGAACTCTAGGCTGCTCCCCGCTGAGCGGGGAGGGCCGCCACTTTCATTCATTCGCCCGGCATGGGATCGATATTCAAATTTCGGTTCTTTCCTTTTATTTGGCAGGCTCTGGCAATAAAATGATATAGTGTTATTTCTCGGTGGCTTAAAAACCTAAAGAAAGAAGTTCCTCCATGTTTGAACGCACTTTTATTCAGGCAAAAAAAAAAAAAATAAGCCCGTAGCAGACGACGTATAGCGTCAACAGTGCTCCGTGCCGACAGCTTTGCGTCAAAATGGCGGTCATCTCCTCTTTGCCTCTTTGCTGCCTTCTCTCTCCCTCCTTTGGCGTTCTCCTCCCTTTCCTCCTCTCCGGCGCCTTCGTTACCACACCCACTGGCTAAACTCTCTCACTATACGGCTCTGCATTGCAGTAGTAGTTTTATTTATAGTCTTTACAGTTGAATGTGAATATTTGACAGAAGTCTCTCAGGTTGGGGCGAAAGAGGGTTAAATGAATGCATTTGATCATTCGCCTTAATTCGGTACCCATCATTTTAATGCCTACGTGGCCTTGTCCTGTGGGGTGACTATGACTAAAATAAGAGGATCTATGTGCTGATCACGAAAGAATATGCTAGCCATTCTAATGTAGCTCTGCCAAGTACTTGATTGTGATTTGTTTTTATTTCCAGCTACTTGGGGGCCTCAAGATCTGGAGATCCTAGTGGCCACAAGCTTGGACTCAATCTTTTTCTGTGGTCTGGCCAGGACCATGGGGGAGGTAATCCCAGCAACAAGAGCATAGCAGTATCTCCCTGCCTGTGACTTTCGATCAGCGTCACGACAGGGGAGTCCTCGTGCCACCAGGTGTTAGGTATGCCACTTCAAAAAAGTATTCTTCTCACCTATTAATAGAACAGCAAAAGCACTACTAAGCCTAAAATGCAAAAAAAAAAACATATTCAAATCTTGGGTTGGATGGAGTTCCAATTACAAAAAGGAGTCTGCAGACATGATTAACATGTGAACTTAAAGCCCGCGGATGTAGGTTCGACGGTGTCACAGAAATAACCTCCCGCAGATCGCTTTGCTCGTGCTATACCCTAACAAATTCTTAAAATAATCATTGTGTTTCGTTGGTGTCATCAATCTTATGTACCTACCACACCCAGCATTCGGGACATGTGAAATATACAAAAAACAGGAACTTGCACATTGTCAGCTCTGCAAAGATTTATATAGTAAACAGAGCATAGCACGTTCAGCTTAAGAAAAAAATTCAGTGCAGGCCTATATTCATGGTTCACATATGTGTAACTGCTCTTCATAATGAAGTGAAAACTGCTTAAACGACACATGCAAAGGAAAAAAACATTTTTTTTAGACAGCTTAGATGGAAAAAGGATGTCATAAAACGATTTTACAACGAAGAAACAAAATTTTTAGAGCTATATTTACGGCGCTATACGAATTTGTAGTTGGCGCTCGCGGGAGCCGCCGCTGGTCACGTGGTAGGCCCGCGCGCCGCCGCGCTGCGTCGCCGCTGCACGCTCAGCGTTGTGCGAACGCCGCTTCAACACGTTTCTCCACGCCGCCGTCGCCGCCGCCGCACAAGTTCGTCTGCTTCGGGGCGCCGCCGACGTCGTCTGACCGGCGCACAGGTCTATCACGTCTGCTTGCGCTTTTTCAGGAGTTTCCCTTGGGCTCTAAAAGTTACTTATTCGTCTTGGTTTTTTGTTATACTTCAAACAAAGATGAATAAGTTACTTTTAGAGGTCATAGGAAGCTTCTGAAAGAGCGCAAGCACCACGTGATAAATAAGGACCAGTCAGGTGATAAATACGGACCACTTTTCCGCGGTGCCCGCGGGCGCCAACTACAAATTCGTTTTGCGCCGTAAATATAGCTCTAAAATTTTTTTTTCTTTGTTCTAAAATCGTTTTATGGCGTCCTTTTTCCATCTAAGCCGTTTAAAAAAAAATGTTTTTTTCCTTTACATGTGTCCTTTAAGTTGTGGCCCACTACAGGCTTTCTATTAGTGTTAAAAAGTGTGTTAGAAAACATGATTGCGCTTGGAAGACGCGGACATAGGAAGGACAGACACAACAGAGCGGAAACTTTCAACTGATTTAATTCAAGAACCTCAACGTAGAAACACACTGCGTCACCGCACCACATCTCAACCAATCCGTGGCCCTGCCACGGACCGCAAGTACGCCAACTCCTTATCCGCCAAGTCGATTGACGCCACACTGACACAACTTGTGCCGGAACTATTTATAGTGTCAGCCTCCACAATCTTGCTAACAGTCCTATCTTTGTGCCTCTCAAGAACAGTAGACGAAACATAATGGTTTGCACCCGCAGTCATGACAGTGACACGACAGATCATGACTGCGAGTGCAAACCATTATTTGCTTCGTCTACTGTTCTTGCTAGGCACAAAGATATGACTGTTAGAGAAATTATGGAGGCTGACGCTATATATAGTTCCGGCACGTGTTGTGTCAGTGTGGCGTCAATTGACTTGGCGGATGAGGAGTTAGCATACTTGCGGTCCGTGGCAGGGCCACGGATTGGTTGAGATGTGGTGCGGTGACGCAGTGTGTTCCTCCGCTGAGGTTCTTGAATTAAATCAGTTGTAAGTTAGCACTCTGTAGTGTCTGTCCTTCCTATGTCCCCGTCTTCAAAGCACAATCATTTTTTCTAACGTACCGTACCAACTTGCCCAACAATCAGCACTTGTTAAAAAGTGCTATTGTGTTTTAAGCAGCTCGCACCAAATAATTTCTTGAAATACATTGGTTCATGGAAATTATTATGTAGATGTTGGCAGACAGTCATGGTGAGGCCAATCTTTAATGCCAAGTGGTCCACTTATTCAGAGTTAATTGAGTTTGTAAATATTGTAGGTCGCAAATAAATTTTTATGGTACGCGATGGGCAGAATCATCCGTAATCACTGGCTCTACCTAGGGGAACTTCATACGTTTGCTACGGCAAGATGGTTTCGAAAAACGAAGTATTTAGTGTATTCAACTCCTGCACTAACCTTGTCTTTAGAAACTTTTTATATTCTTTACCATGCTGAGATATGATTCTTGAAATAGTTTTTCTAGAACTACTGTAGATATTTCCAGTTCATCATTTCTCTCGCAAAGCATTCGAGAGAGCCAAACCCTGTAATGTACGGAGGGAACTCACAGAATGATGCGACTGACAGTTTGGAACATTCGGCACTGTAACAGTAATAATGACATGTCACTTATGTAATGCTCATTATCGCAGATCAAACTGCTTTTTCCGTCTACACTCATTTTCAGTAGACTCATTCAGCGAACTCCCACCTGAGACTACAGCGCTGGGTTCTGCAAAGTAATTTGAATGAATATAGATGCAACAGGTTTCTTTGAGCGTGCGTCTAACACGTATTCTTCATATTGAATCTGCTAACTCTATTCATGACCATGTCCATAATTGTATCCACATTCCAGCTTATTTTTATTTTGACATTTGAATTTTCTTCAGTACTTTTCTCAACATCTGTGCTTGTTGAGCCGTACTCAAGTCCATACATCTTGTCTTTCGCTATTACATTAATATATAAAACTGTTGATGCCGAGTGAGAATTCAAGGTACCGAATCTGTCGTGTGAGCTAAATAAGAACCAATAAAAAGCTCTACAAAGGAAATTTTGTTAAAGGAGGCTGTATGGGCATTAGAATAGCACATGCCATGCTAAAAAAAAGATACAAATTCTTGTTAGGTATGCAAGGATGACAGTGCTGTGCTGTTTCTGATGTGTCACAAAAAAAAATCTGTGCCAAACAGTGTTCCTTATGGAAGTAAAAACTGTTGAATTCGAAGCCCAGAAGTTTTATTCATGAATGTTCCTCAATACAAATGTATTTAGACATCTAAGCAACTGACTAATACATGACTATGTGACAAACATTCATTTTCATGTGCATTTAGTTTACAAGGTCTAGTCTGCATTGATTTATTGCATTCATGCTGAAACTGGGAGGGGTTCTCTGGGTATGAATAAAGAGATAAACATTTCTTGAAATCAAAACATTTGAGAACGGACAAAAGGAAGAATCTGAGAACGGTATCTTAGAATCTCTTCTTTTTCTTACAGTATCTCTAATGTTCACTTCATTTCACCTGATAAATTTAGTTTTTAGCGCAGCTCTTAGCAGCTGTTTCCGCGTTTCGCGGCGTCGCTGTCGGCGTAACCGCTCAACTAAACTTGGCAGGAAATTGAATTAATGTTGCAGTCATGTGACGTTAATATTTCCGCTAAATCTAGCTGAGAAACTGAATTCTTTTATGGATGACGTGACACGGTCATGCGACGTCATTTTTTCCGCTACTTTTAGCGGGAAAACTGCATTTGTGTTGAGGTCATGTGACACCAATTTCCGCGCTAAATTTAGTGGGAAACTTAACCTGCTAAATTTAGTGGGGAAAGTTTCCCGCTAAATTCAGGGAAATTTCCCCCTAAATGGGAGGGAGCAGAAGAGGAGGAGGGGAGGGGAAGGAGGGGCATACCCTCCCATCCTCCTCTTCAAGATATGTACTCTAATTTCACATTATAGAGAATTGTAAACGTCTCATATTTCATCTCATGTTTCTTCAACTTTTATATTGCAGGTGCGCTTGCAGCACAAATCTGGGTTGTGGTAATCCTCTACGCACAAGTTAGGAACTCCTGAGTGGCAAGAGTGGGAGTTTGGTCTCACAGCTCAAGGGGCACCATTGTTCAGTACTGAATTTTTAATTATCTTCTTTTGAGCAAAGTTAAGCTTTGCTGCATGCAGTTCTTCTAAAAATAAATACCTGCAACCAATTTTACCAGGTCACGACATTTTGCCTCTGCTCTTAGTGCTCCTGGTGAGCCTCGGATAAGAGCTTACTGGTGTGCAAGCATCATGCTTGTTTGAAAGCACTCACTGATGTAGACTCGCTGACATCCAGCATTCCAATGAAACGCTGGATATCCACAAGTCTTTCTTGAACAATGCAGGCCGGAAAGGAACCATACAATCATATCGTATTGGGGGACATTCTACAGAGTGCTTTTTTGTATGTTTTACAGATTTTTTAAAAAAAAAGCCGTAAAGGCTACATTTAAGCAGTCGGTGCACGTGAGTTATATTGCCAGGGCAGCATAGTATAAAAGGCTAATTTGTAATGATCAGTCGGCTTATTACAGAGATGTGCCAGACTTCTTTCAGAAAACTAGATGGAGGTTCATTCTAGCGTAGTTTTATCCCGCGAATCTGAATATCCCGTTTGTTTTCCACAAAGATATAACTAAACGTGAGAAAACACAAAAAAACATCCTACCAATAGTGACATCGTAAGAAGACCTTTCGGCCGCCAAGCATGTGTCGCTCAAGGGCTGCGCGTCCAATCGCAAGTTTTCAAGGTATATTCTCCCGCATTGGCACCAGTCGTGACACATTTTTCTGCCCTTTTAAAAAATAGCATGTGCGTGCATAGCTTTGATAGGCGCTGAAGATGCGTGAACAAAGATTTTGAAAGCTGCTCTTGTGACGTCCCTCTCTAGAGAAGTGCTTTCACAGCGCTTTAGAAATGACTCTATTCAGCCTCGATTCATCAAATTAGCAAACAATTTTGATATTTGAGATTCTGAAGGTCAAATGAAGAAGATTTAAAAGTGTTTTCTCAAATACAAAACTGCTTCAGCCTCTCTCTAAGTATAGTATGTTCCTGAAATTTTTAATCAGTGAAAATAGACCCAAGGTTCCAATTAGAAACTCGCTAAGCATCATCAAAACACACTAAATCAACTTTCTTTGTGAAGATATAAGACAAGAGCAGCATTTTATGGTGTTCTAAAAAAATGGTCAATTTGGACGCGTTTCCAGACTTCGGTTTCTTACCAGAGCGCATCTCCGCACCTACGGTCCTGCTGCCCGGTGGCCGCAGTGCGAAGCCGCCCCCTCACCTCCCTCGTAGGATGGAGGGAAGAAGGCGCACGTGTGTTGCGCGTCTAAGCCCCTGGGGAACAGGACCGTGGGCGCAGAGATGAGCTCTGATAAGAAACTGAAACCTAGAAACTCGTCCAAATAAAGCGTTTTTACAGAACGCACAAAATGCTACCCCTGCATTATATCCTAAAAAGAGTTGCTTTTGTGGTTTTCAGTGACTCAGCAAGTTTCTAACAGAAACCATATTTTCATTTTCACTAATTAAAAAGTTAATTAACAAATTGTATTTAATTATCTGACTGATCGTTACGACTAGGTCCCTATACTATGTACGCCTGGCCGTATAACTCGCCTGCACAAAACACATTAATTTAGCTTTCACGACCTTTCTAAACATATATGTAAAGCTTAAATGTAAATCGCCCTGTACAACAGTGAAAAGGCGAAACCACCATGTTGGAGCCATATGGCTCCACCATGCCGGTATCGCCTTTTCGCTGGTATAGGATGCATTTTATTAGAGCAGTGAACTTGTCCTTGCTTCTGGCATAACGTTTTAGTGTTGCCCATGGAAACTCACATAAATTTGTAAATAAAAACAAAAAAGACTAACCTTCAAAAAAAAATCTGTAACTTTGGGAAAGAAAAGTTGCCTTGAACAAAATATATACAATACAGTTGTACAGCGTCCATTTGTGTACTTAACCAATTTTGAGGCAAATCGGCAACAATGAAAAGAAGACGTTTGAGTACAATTAAGGAAAAGACAGCAAGGATGCATACCTACAAAAAAAAAATTTAGAACGACCACGGGCAGGAAACTCTGGTGAGGCTCTCGGAGCGACTCCCTGCAATGGGCCTGCGCAGACCACAGAACAAGATCGGTCAGAGCTTGCAGCCATAAGGTGCTTCATACCATGAAGTTACAGAAACAAGTGCAATTGGAAGCAAAGTGCATTTCATCTCTCTGAAAAACGAAGAGTTTAATAGCTAGTATGCATTCATAAGGTGATACAGTCATGAATGCACAGACTTTTCAACGCAGTGCTATATCACCAACTTGTTAACCATGCCGGGCAACACTAAAAACTGAAAGCATTATTTTAAACTATCTCAGCTTAAAGTTAACCACAACAGAAGCTTCAAGCCATCCTTGCAAATTCAGGGCACAAACCAAGCCATGTGACCTTCTGGTTGGACGCCATGGTACGTCCAGCTTATAATCATGTGTCATGCTGTTTTAGCTGCAATGACTTGTAGTGTCAAAAGTGGTCCAGCTTAAAGAGACGCAAAGTATATACGTTTATGAGTGGGGCCCTCACCTAGTCTGCAGCTACATTGCGAAATAGGGCGTTCCAACCGAGATGCTTGCTGCCTGTAACAACACGACCAGCTTGTGCCCAGCGATTGTTCGAGCTGAGTACATGTCCTCGACAGTGCCATTATTTGACAAGCATTTCTATGAATGTTAAACATGACTGACTTACAGAGAGACTCCACCTCAACGACTAATGACTTGGGATACCTAACTGAATACTGATATATCAACTAAATGCAAAATAATCACCTGGCAAGCATTAAATTTTTCAAGAGGCTGGGTCGACTCCGCATTAAGTTGAAGGAGTCGATGCGTAAAGGGACAATACAAACAAAAATACGCCTTAGAATTCCTCTTGCACCCCCAAAATGATGTGTTTTTGAAGGTAAGGTACACAATGTTCTTGATTTACAAAGTGCCTCAGCTGTACAGATGCATATGCAATAAGGGCACTTGCCAAGCCTATTCTACTCAGCTCTGTGCAGGTTAAGCTAAGTTAGAGTATAGAAGTACACGCTCACTGACACCATCAGAAAGGCAGGGAGAAGTCGCCGTTGTTCCACCTCCAGCCCGTCTGTTACCTTCGATGACGTTTCAGCGCCTGATGAGCCTGGAGCGAGCACATCTGTCCAAAGCGGGGTGAAAAGCACAAGCACGTGCTGGAGGACGCCCAGCCATTCTCTTTTTGTCATCGGCTATACTACATATTTTTAATAAGACATATTCTTAAGTGAGGAAAAGTATTGCAAATATGCAGTCCACCTTTAAGATAACAACAGTTGCCATTCACCATTCTCGAAATAAGTGCTCCCTCCTATCGGAACATCTACACATGTGGTGCGTGAGTAGGTTCAGGACTGAGAGGGTAGAAAACGAAGCGCTCACAAGGCTTGTCTGGCCCTTCCAACCATGCGGGTACATTCGTCACAAGTTCCCGATTTGTAGACAAAATGATTTAGAATGAGCAAATCTTGTCTACGCCCGAGGTAGAACATTGAATTGCGATTCCCCCATATTGTGCGAACCATCCTTTTAACTGCGGTACCACCTGCAAATGAACTATGTTGTGCTGCGGCACGCATCCATGCTGCCTGCTTCAGAGGAAAACCACTGCTCGTGTTGAAGACGACATCCCACAGTGTACAGGCAACAATGTTTAACGAACTAAAACAAAATTGATATCATTCAATAGACACAGATAGGCTCACAAAGTGTCGACACCATGATTGTTGTTGTTGGTTTTACTCTTGCATACAAACAAAAGTGACTTCCTCTCTCCGATGTACAGTAAAACCCCCTTAGCTTGGTGGCCCTTATTTCTTCTCGAATCGGTCATAGAGGACATAATCGCAGCCACTGAATTCCGCAAAATTACAGGCCGCGAAAATTAAAGGTTCGCCAACATTAAGGGGTTTACTGTTCTTCTGAGTGTCACATGATGTTAACATTTCAAGGAGGCTGAAGGTATTGGTTTAAGAAAAAATTGACCTATGAAAAAAATGCCCTTCTCCAGGCTAGGCACGCGAGGTTCTTTAGCACTACCTATAAGGTGGCAAGTTTATTTCGGCAGAGCTTTTGGTAAAACGGAGTCACAAAAGTAGCTACACTTGGCGTCAACTATTTTGTGCTGCATTATAAAGCCAGAGTAGATTCCACAGTGCTTCAGCAGAGCACTGTTTGTTGCGAGAGCATATGTGGTTTAGTGTTGCGTCCCTTTTGCATGATCTAGAGAAACTAGCGCTGACAGAGTTGGAGCACTCCAAATATTAACAGCCGACTGTAGAAGCATTGAGAGATGCACACATGCGAACTGTGCATTTCTTAAAGGTGGATTCGAGCAAAGGTAAAAACAATATCTATACTTACGGCGGCCATACTTGCCTTTCCCAAGCACGACCACTTTTCCCTCGGTAGCACCATCCAGTAAGAAGCACCAGCAACACGCCCATGAGACGCCGCCGACTCCTGGATTGAATGACGACCCGCCTGAGGTCTTGGAAGGAGATCCGGAACACTGCTTTAGGTCAGATGTTGTATCTGGTGGGGCAGGGACTAAAAGTAAAAATTAACAAATTTATCTGAAGCGCTACATTCCTATAGGATGGCAGTATTTTTTCTAGGCCAATGATGCGCTTTACTTAAACACAAATGGTTGGTTTATATGATGAACCAGCAGCCCCTATTTTGTTTAAGTGTAACGCAGTGTCTAACGTTATGTTTGACGGAACCCGAAATAAAAATTAAAGTTACACCCAACGCAACTGTCAAGCATTCGAGTTACGTCCGACGTAACCCAAAATAAAAATTAAAGTTACCGTATTTACTCGAAAATAGGTCGAACCCTATTTGTTGGACCCACCGAGAATAAAAAAAAAATATTTGAAATATAGGTCGACCTTTGTTTTTTTTATTATTACGACCAGTTGAAATTTTGGGCAAAAGAAACAAACCTTTATTTACATCACTCTAAGCTAAAGCACGGGGCGATGCCAAAAACTTTATCAACGTCAGAACTTCTGGACATGTCATCGTCGTTCGAAGCTTCGTCAGCTTGGTAGACATCCTCGCAAATTCGCAACAATACTTCACCGACACCGTTGTAAAATGACAAGAAGAAACGAAAAAAGGTGCAAAGCGACGGAAGACAAACTACAAAGAAGAAGCAAAGCCGCCGTGTCGCCATGAGCAACACGCGAGCCGAGCGTTGGCCGAGCCGCTTCAAGCAACAAACAAAAATAACCTCCGGTTTTTTTTTTTTTTTTTCTTTTTTTTTTTTTTTTTTGATACGCGTTTGCAAGGATGGAGGGAGAAATGCATTGCGCATCGCGTTCCTCTCCTTCCCCGTTGCCCAGCAAGGGGAACGCTAGTGGCTAGAGGCGGGATGGCGAAACCCGACGCCCGAGATGCGCGCGATAGCGGCACCGGCCACCGCGCGCGGGGGCCATTTCAATTGTTTTTGTGCACCAAAAGCTTTTTGAAACAAGAAGCGGCGCGGCTCTACGGCAACGCCGGCTCGGTGACTCGATAGCTCCATGCCTCCGGTAGGGTCGCAAAATTTGGTCGCGAAAGTAGGTCGACATTCTTTAATCACAATTTCAAAAAAGATAAGAAAAAAAAAGCTCTATTTATATTTGAATAAACACGGTAGTCAGCCGCGCGACGAGACACAGATTATGAAAGCGATTGATGCGAGCGACCAAGGCGATGAGCGACGATTTCTAGAAGCCCAAGAACCAAGCGCCGCAAGCAGCGAGAGTGAGAAATCGTCGCTCGGCGCCGACACTGGTAGCTTCTCGCCGTCGCTCGTCTCGCTGATCGCTATACTGCTTACACTCCGTTCAGAAAGGCGCTCTAAGTGCTTACCATTTTATTGGGACCAGCCTCACACCGTAACCAGTCTTGACTTTTTATTTTTTGTTTTTTAGCCGCCCAGGTAGAAGTTAACATCGTACACACCGTTTTCAAGCATGGCCCCTCGTTCATTGCTCGATTAACATTTTCGGTAAATGACAAACCGCAGTGAAGCACAATTATTCTAGTTCAAAGTTGTCACGAACACTTGGCACGTATGCTTATATTGTAGCGCACCTAACGCAATTTAAAAGTAGAACGAAAACGGGACGAGATTCGCTTACCGTTTCACGGAGACAGACGCCTTCGGATCCCAGGCCTAGAGAACTCGAAGTCGCCGGCGGTCCGGCGATCGGACGAGGCGAGCCGACCGCGCTGAACCAGGCCGACCACACCTGGTTGAACTATGAGAGGCGCCTTCGAGTTTAGAACCAGAGACGCAGTAGAAACGGACCGCAAAACATCTGTCCCGTAACCGTAAACGAGCCAACGAACCACACCGCTCTATCTTCGCCATTGTTCGCCATCTCCGCGACGACCGGAAGTGGAAGCCGCAAAGTTAGAAAAGCCCAACAAGGTAGAGGGGCTTAGAGCGATAAACCGGGGTTCCGGTCTGCACTCAAAAGTGACCCCCATAAGGCGGCTGCCATTGTACGCAAATGTGACCACTCGTCACATGACCAAACCAAATACGTGACGTCACAGGAAAGATGGCAGCGCCCAGGCAGCGGCTGGTCCCAGCTGGGACGGGGCTTGTCGGATGCTTTGTTTGTTGTCGTTCGTGTCGGCGAGTTGATTTTAGACGCGGAAGCCGTCATATGAGGCCGGTCGAAAGCGACTTCAGAGTTCAGCGTGGTGTCTGACGTAGGTATAACGTGAACAGAAGGAGGAACGGTGTGCATTTCGCTGGTGACCGACGGGATATTGCCACGAAAGAGACAATCGGCCCTACGTTGCTCGGACCTCGGATTGATTCGGATACCGCAAGTAAATTTTAAGGCAACGTTTCTGTGCTCTCGTTGACCATCGGAATCTTCCAGGTCTGCAGTGAAGCGTGTGCAATATATTTGGATACACAGTTTAGCGACGGAAATTGCGTGAGTCAATCGTGCTTGGCAGTTTCAATCGTGGTGCCGCTTCGTTCAAATGACCGAAGGCTCACTTTCGTTGTGCGGCGCACCGGAGAGCTGCATTCAAATTGGTAGTTCCTCTGCCGTGCTTCAGGTGATGCTGTGCTGCTTCCTAAATTGTTCTGGCGTAGACGTGCACTTTCGCGGAGCGCAGGTGTTGCAGTTGGTATTGATTCCCCTGGTCTGTCGCACGTTTCGTCGACAGAAGTTTTATCAACACTCGGTACGCGAATTGCAAGCTGTATGGACATTTTATCGCGCATGTTACCTACCCAGTCCACCCGTTCACGCCGCTTTGCGACGACAGTCTGGAGCGGCTCATTACCAGAAAAGTGGTCCCACGTCCATTCAGTTCATTCCCGGCAGTCGCCAAACCCCGAAGGAGAGGATTTGTTCGGACAGAATGCCTTTAAAACAATGCAGCTTTTTTAGCGGTAAGGATAGACTCTCTTCTGTCAGGTTTTGTATATTGTCACGGATGCTTGCTCCAGTACTATCTTCTATTAATATTTACTGTTCTGGAAAGTTCCAGGCCATGCACAGCTGTCATCGTATGTTCTGGTAAAGGTGCTGGGTACTTTGCCCGTAGCCCTTCACTCTTTGTGCACCCTGGCAGCTCCTCAGCCGAGTTGCCCGATAACGGGACACGGGTGGCGGACTATCCCGCGTCTTAAACCTCCGGCCAGCCGTGAACCAAGTCCTATCCCGAGCCTTTCAGAAATACCAAAATACGAGCGATTACCACAAGGACGAACCTTGGAAATACACCACGAAGAACCTGAAATCCGAGCCAGTCGCTGCTACCAGCAAGAACCACCGGAATTCAGTCTTTTGCCAGAAAAACCGAACCTGACGAAGCCAACAATGACAAATCTGTAGCAGCAAACCACGTCCACTCCCACCATCGTTTGCATGCCCGTCGCATCTCGCACTCCGATGCCCTTTCACGGAAGATGTATGAAGACGTCGAAGGCTGGATTGAAATATATGACCTTGTCGCCTGCCATAGTGGGTAGACGGACAACCAGCTCCTGCAGGACCTGTACTTCTCGTGGAAGAAACTACCAGGCACTGGTTTGAGAACTACGAATCCTCTTTAACGTCGTGGGAAGTTTGCAAGATCGAGCTGAAGTACATGTTCATCAGCCAACATTGATGAGAGAGAGCCGAATTCCTGATTCTCTCCAGGGCACGGCCCCAACGAGAGCGTCATCGCCTTCGAGGAGGATGTTTTGCGCCTGATCGAACACCCATGCCAACCCTGATGCTACAGAAGACAAGAAGCTAAGAATCTCATGTCCCTCATGTGAGGCACAACACCTTCGGCAGCCTTGTCCGCAACCCCACGACAACAGTCGAAGGGTTCATATTACCGAGGTTTCCAACATTGGATGTACACTGCAAGCCCGAGCCTGCCAATATCAACAACTCCCCAGCGTCTCGACACTTGAGTCATCCAGCTGCAACTTCGACGCCAGTCTCCCAGGCATCTGCGACATCATCCACAACGTTGTACGGGGGAGATCAGGAAGCTACTCCCTGCCATCAGTTGCCTGGGTTTTATTTCGATTGCCGAGATTGTTTTGGAACAAGTTCGACAGGCATTTCAACTGGAGACTTATTCGAGCGAAGCGGCATCTGACGAACCGAGGGCGGCTTATGCCACAAAGTCACGACGACCGCCACCGGCTACCTGTTACTATCCAATACCAATTTAACGAGACACCCCAACACGAAGCATTCCCGACATGAGGAAGAACCAGCGTAGGTCCGCGCTGAACAAAATACACCGAGGAAAACGGAGGTGCTGCGAATGGTCGACCGAAAACCACTCTGCTACCATTGCATGAGGCCGACCATGTCTACTGGAGGTACCCATACCAATGAATTGGCCTGCAAGGGTTCAAGCTGAACGACCCTCGACCATGTCTCGACGAGCGTGCGCGAAGCATTGAGGATTATCTTCGGTGGCCTTTGTACCTGGTGCCAACATTACCCCGAAGCTTCTGATCCTCTTCACCTCGATGGGAGGTAAGCACGACAAAGCAGGTGAGCGGCAATGCAAGGACAGTTGATTTGGTGTCGGTTGTCGTCCAAGGACAATACCTAATAATTTGCTGACACTAATTATCTGTGTCCACGCCACGAAGCAAACTATTTCTAACTTTTAATGAGAATGCCGCTGAGTGACTTGACGAAATAGAATGGTTGGTTGCTCTCAAAAGTGGACTGCAAGCATCACGAGACTTCACTTTGCCCCACAAGACTTGCACAAGTTTTAGTGGTCGTGGGATGCAGAATAAGTCTCCATTACGAAATGGAAGTAAAATGGCTTGGATAGCAAACAAACATTGTTGCCAGCTATCAAGTCAACGGTACAGCAAAAGGCACAGCCACATAACCAATACATGCCGAGCTTGCTGCATTGACGCAGAAAGCTACCAGGAAAATATGCGGATTAGAGGCCAGCCCTGCAGCTCCAGTGCATCAGATGTCAGGTGCGGCACATGACGTATGATTACAAGATGGCATCGGTCAGTAGAAGTCGCCACTCGACCAAACTGAACTCAGACGTGCCAGGAGCGTCATCCGACAACAAGGAGTACAGGTACAACAACTAAACGCCTGACACGAGACTGTCACAGAAAGAACTTATTATGAAACCATTTGCTAAGAATCCATAATTATGTAATCAATTGGAAATAAACACATTTGATACACTAACCAAAAAACATATTTACGCTTGCCTTTACGCCTTCAGAGTCAAGACACCAAGAAGTGTGTTTACTGCACACGCTGGACCTTTTGAGGACAATCACCATCTCTGACCCCTCAGTATTAATTAATGGGACATACCAGACTGGCAGACTTGTTGCATGGGGATGCAGTCGTTCCATTTCTTCTGAGCATGTGGTGCATCCGAAAACAAACTGTAGTGATGTGAAAATGTTATTTATTAACGTGTTCCCTCCAGTGATGTGAAAATGTTATTTATTGTTTTATTCCCTCCCGGGGCCTTCGTAGGCATTGCGGAGAGGATACTTAAAACTACACACATGTTAATAACATCATAGCACACTGACATTAATGAGCACAAAACCAACCCAGCTACCAAAAATAAATATTACACTCGTAAGAAATAATTATTGCTGTAACTTGTTAATTACAAAGACGAACGTACCTCTGAGCATCTAGTTTAATTAAATGTGTTGATACATTGTTCTATAGCAGGACAATTTCGATACGAATGACACAATAGACCATTTGCAAAACCCCATCAAGCAACGCAATTGTCACAATTTGTTTTAGGCGTAGAGCATACGAATGGGCGAAGTTTACGTCGAACGCTGAGCCGAGTTCACAGTGACGGCGGACATAACATTGTTGACGAACAAATGCCCAAAGTATGAAGGCCTTGGGTAATTAGAGGAGTAGCTACTGTAATTCGTTCCATCACAATTCGGCAAACGGCAAAGGCTACAGTCTCGGTGAGTCAATATGCACGTTGAAGAGAGTCACATGACAACATATCATCAGAGTGCTCGTCTGCACAGATTTGTCACATACCTTCACTCCGTCTCTCTGATAGGCTCGAGGTGGCTCTGGCGGTAGCCCTTTTCCAAATTACGGTGATACAAGGTATAGGTAACTTACACTTTTGAAAAAAGTCTATTGAAGAGACCGAAAGGATGTGGCAACATTTTTCAACAAGACTGCTCTTCGGGCAAGGGGTGAACACAAATATGAATTATCTTGTCCAGGGAATTAGAACAAGTAAATAATTGACCGAAAATACAATGCACTCGTAATTAAAAAAAATGTATTGCTGCAATAAATGCTACGAAATAGAAAAATGTGCAGTTAATCTATGCGTACACCAAAACAGTTGTTCTTATAGCAAGTTAAATAGCTTTAAAGCAGGTGCCCGCAACGATTTATTCATCCCCATACTCAATAAAACTTCTACCTCGCAGCTGAAAATAAGTGTGCACTTCGCACTGACAAAACAAGGAAGAAAAGCGATCGAATGTAGAATCACCGATTAGCGCAATACGTAAAAATCACAGGAGCTTCCTCGCTAAAAGTTGGCTGTGATTACGCAGTTTCCTAGGGCTGAAACGAGTTCCCCTAGGCCCTACGTCCGACGCATAAATTTAGCGTCGATTCTCAGACATTCCAACGTTCAACCAAAGCTAAGAGAATGCGAAAATCGCATGCTAAAAGCACTCAGAGTTCTATCAATCCTCGAACAACACATTCGGTAATCCGAGCACCGGTACGGCGATACGGCTGATGCTGTCTCACAAGCGTTACTATCCAGATGATCAAGAGCGATCTCACACAAAAAGGTATAATGTCTCATTCCTTCATGTTTTCACATAATACTTGCATCAGCGAGCAGAAAATAGCCCGAAGTCGTCGGAAAGCACCTGCACATCACGGCTACCGCGCACCGAACGAACTCGCATTTACTAGCTCTGGGCGCTGCCATCTTACCGATGACATCACTCCTTTTGTGAGGTCACCTGACGAGTGGTCACATTTGCGTAAAACATGGCGGCAACCGGGGGGGGTGCCACATCCGAACTTCCGGTTTATCACTCTAAGCCCCTCTACCTCGTTGGAAAAGCCGCGGCAGCGGAAGCCACTGGGCGGAAGCTTTACGTTTCGGTTTCGCTTTTCTCCAACGCCGGCTACGGTCGCTACGGTTGCGGGCTGGTGGCTTTGCGGCTGGTTGCGACGACGCGAGGGACCACGAAAAGACGCCGAGTTGTCCGAGTACGAGTCACGGCCCACGATACGAGCAACGGGCCGTTAGCCGCTGTCGACCGGCGATGCGGCATCCGCGGCTTGGTGTCACGATCGGTTTGTTGCCGTGCACGTTGACTCAAAGATCGAAGTTATGCAGTTCCGTTCCGGCACCAGCCGCACCTCGTTTTCCGGTGCATCACACGTGGAGGCCTTTCGACGCATTCAGTGAACGTAAAGATCGTGCCCGCTGTCTTCGGTGCTGTGGAAGAAGTTGGGAGACGGAAGAAGCATCAAAACCAAGGCGTTTAGGACTCCAGGCCGGGCCGCCGGTTCACTCTGAACGAGAGGCGACGTGTGTGTGCACGCTTTGAAGAAGCCTCCGTGTTTCGCAGCGCCAGACCTCGCCGATCGCGACCGGACCAACCGGACGCCGAGTCCGAGAGGCTCTTGCGCAGCCAGGAACGGCACCGAGGTAGGGGCTGCTCGTTCTGCGCTACCATGCAGTGCTCTACAGTGCTCGGAGCTCTCGGTGTCATTCGTGCTTGCACTGAAGCCTTTTTGACCCCTTCCGACGCGCAAGTCGTACTTCGCAAAGGTTTGGACGGGGCCACCCTCACCGAGCAGCTCCGCTATATTCCGCTTACTTATGATCGCAATAAAAGCTTGTGTTTGTTCTCGGGAAAAAAAATTGCGGGACCGCTCTCCGCGCCGCCGACGAGGTTGGCCGCCGCCATGTTCTGAGCTGTTCACACGCTCCCGCAGCGAGCGTCTTGCGATAATCCTCCCCGTTCCAAAATGCTATGCGCACTATGCCGTTTACATGACCGCATATTGAATGCGGCAACTGGATTCAACGCGACCAAGTCGCATTCATGTAAACGCGGCTCATGTTCCTTTTCGACATCTATGGCGTATGTAACGATACCGGTGGTGAACGATGGACGTTTTCGTTGGAAGATGGCGGTCGTCTTTCTGCATGTATGATTTGGCTATATCGGTGGTCCTGTGGTATAAGCGTTCGTTGGAAAGATGGCGGTCGCCTACGTCATCGGACGCAAAGTCATACCAGCCACACCGAATCGTATCGGTAAGCAAACTGACTGCCAGTATAGGCAGACCCGGAGCCATAGCGGTGCCGGTATCTCCAGTTATGCAGAACGCCAAACCAAACTAGCTGCATGCATAATAACAAGAAATTATGGTGGTGTCATACCAGAACTGTACAAGCAGCAGGTTTGTTTCTTGTACGTTTTTCCAATAGGGAAGGGCCCAACGAAACGGTCACCAGCTTCGTTGAAGACGTCCTCCGCCTGAGTAGCCGCGCCGACCCTCAGTCCACCGAGGAGAAGAAGCTGCGCGTCCTGATGAGAGGAGTGAGGAGTGACATCTTCGGTGGCCTTGTTCGCAACCCACCAACTTCTGCCGATGAATTCGTCGCCGAGGCAACTAACATCGAGCGGGCCCTGTCAACCCGAGCCACCCACTACAACCGACTCGCCGGCACGCCTGCTGCTTCGACGCTGACGTCTTCTCGATTCGACGATGGCGGCATCAGCGCTGACAATCTTCGTGCAATTGTCCGCGACATCGCCCGGGAAGAGCTCAGGAGGCTGCTGCCTACTGCCAACCAGCCGACTTCGCTGTCGATAGCCGAAGTGGTACGCGAAGAAGTTCAGCGGGCACTTCAACCGGAGACTCCTGCCAGCGTGGCCGCAGCCGATGAGCAGACAGTGACCTACGCCTCAGTGACCTGACGACCGCCACCAACTGCTCAACATTACCCGGTGGCGCCACGACGAGACCCACCATCGCAGGCGTACCCCCGACGCAACGAAGAAGTACGTCAGTACGACCGCCGAGAACAGCCGGCGCCAAGAAAATCCGACGTGTGGAGGACAGCGAATCGACGACCCATCTGCTACCACTGCGTGGAGGCCGACCATGTCGACCGCCGTTGTCATTACCGGCAAACGGGCCTGCGTGGGTTCCACCCGAACGACCCACGCCCGAGCTACGGCGAACGCCCTCGCGACATCGAGGAGTACCTCCGACGTTCGCCCTCCCCAGTGTCGTCTCTCCGCCGTGAAGCCCGCTCCCCATCACCACGCCGTTCAGCATCCGCAGTGTCACGACCCCGCCGAGACAGCGTGTCTCCCCTGCGTCGCCGGGAAAACTAAGTGCGGCAACGCCTGGAGGTGGCGTTGCCGAAGACGACCGTAGTAAGGAGCCTCCAAGAACGCGGAGCGCTCCCACTCTCTCGATGCTACGGATCACAACGACGTCCCTGCATCGGTGTCCAACAACCTAAACGTTATAATCGACGGCCACGACGCATCGGCACTTGTGGACACCGGAGCAGACTACTCAGTCTAGAGTGGGAGGCTCTCTCGCCGCCTGCGAAAAGTCATGACGCCGTGGGATGGACCCCAAATACGAACCGCCGGAGGACATCTCATCACGCCAGTCGGGAGATGCACTGCTCGCGTCGAGATCCACGGTGAAACGTGCCCTGTGAGGTTCGTCGCTCTACAAGACTGTTCGAGGGACGTTATCCTCGTAATGGACTTTCTCTGCGAGTATGGCGCCGTCATCAACCTGGGGGCAAACCAGTTGACGCTGCGAAAACCTGTTTTACCGCCGGTGGAGACCAACACGACGTCAACCGCGATCCGAGTTATCGCCGACCTTGTGAACCTACCGCCGCGGTCGAGTGTTTTCGTCACCGTTATAACCGACGCAGCCATGCACGGTGAAGCTCTTCTGGAAGGCAGCGTCCAACTGCTCCTTGAAAAAGGAATTGGTGTCGCAAGAGGCGTAACGGATCTCCAAGAAAGACGTACAACTGTTCTTGTGACGAACTTTCGAGAGGAGCCGCAGCACCTAACGAAGGGTACCACCGTGGGCCACGTCGAGGAGCTTCAGGCGCCACCCGTGGTCACCGCAATCTCCGAGGGAACCTCATCGCCACAGCAGAAGAGCACGACGCCGCCGCCGCTCGACATCGACCCCGAGCTCCCAGCTACGAAGCGCCGGCAACAGGTTGGTCTCTTTGCCGAATACAGTGGCTGTTTTGCCACGACATCGAAGATTCGCCAAACACCAATGGCGAAACATCGCATTTTTACCGACGGCGACGCACTTCCTGTCCACCTTTCGCCGTATCGAGTCTCCTTAAAGGAAAGGAAAGTGATTCAACATCAAGTCCAGGAGAAGCTCGACGACGACATCATTCAACCCTCAAGGGCGTCCCCAGTCGTCCTTGTAAAGAAGGAGGACGCGACCCTGCGGTTCTGCGTGGACTATCGTCGACTGAACGCTGTGATGAAGAAGGACGTCTATCCGCTCCCCCGCATCGACGATACGTTAGACCGACTGCGCCACTCCCGATATTTTCCGTCGATGGACCGGAAGAGTGGTTACTGGCAGATTGAAGTCGACGAACGTGACCGGGAGAAAACTGCCTTCGTCACTCCGGACGGACTGTACGAATTTAAAGTGATGCCGTTCGGACTTCGTACAGCACCAGCCACCTTCCAGCGCGTCATGGACACCGTGCTGGCAGGTCTGAAATGGCAGAGCTGCCTCGTCTACCTGGACGATGTCGTGGTATTCTCACGAGATTTCGACGAACACCTCACACGACTTCGAGCCGTGCTTTAAGCCATCAAGACCGCCGGCCTGTCACTCAAGCCAACAAAGTGTCGGTTCGCCTACGGGGAACTAAAGTTCCTTGGCCACGTCGTGAACAACAAGGGTGTTCTACCTGACCCCGAGAAGACCCGCGCCGTAGCTGCATTTACGCTGCCGTCTGACAAGAAGGCCGTGAGAAGATTTCTCGGACTCTGTGCCTACTACAGGCGCTTTGTTCGACACTTCGCCAAGCTATCCGCACCGCTGACACACCTCACGAAGGACGCCGTAAAGTTCGAGTGTACAGAAGAACACCATGCAGAGGTCATTCGACGAGCTCAAACGAAGACTCCAGACGCCCCCGATTCTCGGCCATTTCGACCAGTTTGCTGAAACCGAGATCCACACCGACGCCAGTAACACCGTACTGGGTGCGGTACTAGTCCAAGTGCAGGACGGAGCAGAGCGAGTTATCGCATACGCAAGTCGGACGCTGTCTAACGCGGAGAGGAACTATTCAACGACTGAAAAGGAGTGCCTCGCTGTCGTATGGCAATGACAAAGTTTTGACCATATTTGTATTGAAGTTCTTTTCGCGTGGTCACAGACCACCACTCGCTCTGCTGGCTGGCGAATCTGAAGGACCCCTCCGGACGCCTCGCTCGGTGAAGCCTACGACTGCAGGAGTTCGACATGACCGTGGTGTACAAGTCCGGCCAAAAGCACAATGACGCCGACTGCCTGTCAAGGGCCCCAGTCGAGGCCGGTCCTGCCTGCACCAAAGAGGACGACGATGAGTGTTTCCTAGGCGCTCTGGATGTCAGCGACATGGCAGCACTCCAACGAGACGACCCTGACCTGCGAGCACTCATCGAGCACCTAAGGGACAAGGAAGCGCCGTTCCCCGCGGTTTTATACGAACACTGCCAACGTTCTCCATCCGACAAGGCGTGCTCTACAAGGAGAACTTCAGCGACAACAGCACGGCGTGGCTGTTGGTGATCCCTTCCAGTCTTCGAGAAGAAATTTTTCAAGCCTGCCACGATGACCCGACGGCGGGACACCTTGGTTATAGCAGGACTATTGCAAGGATACGCGAAAAGTACTACTGGCCCAAGCTTGCGAAGACAGTACACCACTACACCCGATCTTGCCACGAGTGTCAACGACGGAAGAAGCCACTGACGAGACCAGCAGGACTTCTTCAACCTATTGCGCCGCCATCTGCCCCATTCCAGCGAATCGGTATGGATTTACTCGGACCCTTCCCACCGTCGACTCAAGGAAACCGATGGATAATCGTCGCAACCGATTATCTCACGTAGTACGCCAAGACAAAAGCCCTTCCATAAGGAACGGCTGTTGAAGTCGCCAAGTTTTTCATCGAGTCCATCGTCCTCCGGAACGGCACTCCCGAAGTCCTGATCTCAGACCGTGGATCATCATTCATGACCCAGCTGACGCAAGAAGTCTTTCGTCTCAGCCACACCAGCCATCGTCGCACCATGCGTACCATCCGCAGACCAACGGGCTGACGGAGAGACTCAACAAAACCATCGCCGACATGATCTCCATGTACGTCGACGTGGAGCACAAGACATGGGATGAGGTGTTGCCGTACGTCACATTTGCCTACAACACGGTTGTACAAGAGACCACCGGAGTGACACCCTTTCAACTGGTGCATGGGCGCAAGTTAAAGACAATGCTGGACGCTATGTTGCCCCACGAACCGGCTGTCGACGTAAGCGACGACGCCCAGGTGGTTGCCAAAGGGCAGAAGAAGTCCGTCAGCTCGCCAGACTCCGGATTAAAGCCCAACAAGGCGTCGACACTGGCCGTACAACCTTCGTCGTCGGGACGTCCACTTCAAGCCCGGAGACAGGGTTTGGGTCTGGACTCCCTTTCGTCGCCGTGGTCTCAGTGAGAAGCTTCTCAAACGCTACTTCGGACCCTACAAAATCATCCGACGCCTCGGCGATCTGAACTACGAAGTTCTACCCGACGGAACGCGCCCATCTGCAAGACGTCAGCCACGACCCGAGGTGGTGCACGTCGTCCGGCTCAAGCCGTATTACGAACGATGGAACTCTGGACTTTCGTCAAAGAGTGAACTGTTAAGTGTGACTCGAGAGTCTGCTATCCTTCTGCTGTGGATCTGTGTTTTCGTTTTGTGCTGCATCGGGACGATGCACTTTTTTAAAGGAGGGGATAATGCCGCGAGCGCAGCTGACCAAGAAGGCAGCGCGCTCGTGGTCTAACGGTTATCGCGCGCGCTTTCCACGCTGAAAGTCAGGGTCCAATTCCTGGCCGCGGAGGCGCATTTTTGTTGACTCTGTAAAGTAATGTTCTGGTAAATTCGAGAACCATGTTGGCTTGTTCGAGGTCAGAATTTTCTACAAGCCGAACCTCAACGCCGATCATTCCGGAAGCCCACACGTGTACATTCCAGAAGCCCACACGTGTACATCGCAGACCAGCGGAATGCATCGCCACGAAAACTAAGTTTTCAATTTTTGTAGGCGCCCATTTGCCCGCAAAACGAACGAGACAGCCGATCCTGGATTCAAGCGACGATATCAAGAGATAGCTGCACGTCGACGGCCACCGCATCGATACCCAGTTATCAGCGGATGATTGCTCGGGCCTGCTGGCAGGCAGCGCATTGGGACAGCTTATCGTCGGAATCTCTGAGCTATAAAAGCGGCAGTCGCTGAACAACTCTTCGCAGACCAGCGGAATGCATCGCCACAAAAACTAAGTTTTCAATTTTTGTAGGCGCCCATTTGCCCGCAAAACGAACGAGACAGCCGATCCTGGATTCAAGCGACAATATCAAGAGATAGCTGCACGTCGACGGCCACCGCATCGATACCCTGTTATCAGCGGATGATTGCTCGGGCCTGCTGGCAGGCAGCGCATCGGGACAGCCTATCGTCTGAATCTCTGGGCTATAAAAGCGGCAGTCGCTGAACAACTTTTCGCAGACCAGCGGAATGCATCGCCCCGAAAACTAAGTTTTCAATTTTTGTGGGTAAGATTTCATATTCACTCGCTTACTATTTGTAAGTGCGCGGGTGTGCATTTCGCTGGTCTGCTTTTTGCTTTTTGCAGTTTTGTTGGGTGCTTTCCCGAAAATGGCTGAAAAAGTGACTGTTTCTCTTGCCTGAAAAAAATTGGACATGATGCTGCATGTATTAAGTGTTCGGAGTGCACAAATTATTACCACGTGGGCAAGTGTTCTGGAATGACGAAAAATGTAATGAAGTCAATGAACGACGTAGAAATTTCCGAATGGCAATGTAACACCTGCAGATTGCATTCCCAAAGACAGTCTGCGACTCCCGAGGTATCTCAAGGGGCGTCAGAGCTGACCCCAAATGAGGAAAAACTTGAAAGGTTACTCAAACAAAATGAAACTATCAGTGCAAAGTTGACCACCGTCCTAAATAGGATGTCTTGCATTGAGAGGTCTCTCGAGGCGCAGACTGCGAGGTCCGACGCGATGATGCTCAATATAGAAAATCAGAGTAAAACAATAGCAGGAATCAAGGCAGCCATGAATGATCTGACAGCAAGGTATGAGGAATTGAACGTTCATTTGGATAACCAAGACAAAACAATAAATGAACTACAGCGGAAAATCGGCGAACTAGAGGGAAGGATTTCACAAAGGGATGAAGTGGTTGGCGAACTAAGAAAAGTAATCGACAATGCAGAGCTGTACTCTAGACGCCAGAATATCGAAATCCATGGTATAGTCCAACGGCCGAATGAAGATGTTATGAGCGTAATCAACACAGTGGCAACGAAGCTGGACCTAGCACCAGTGACTTCGAATGACATTGAGGCTGCCCACAGGCTAAAAGCTAAAGAAGGAAGAATCACACCTATATTGGTGAGATTCACCGAGAGGCGTACACGGGACTTGTGGGTGAGAAAAAGAACTACTCTTAGAAATGAGAACATTTTTATAAATGAAAACTTGACTAGAGCGCTGAAAAGTTTGTTG
This sequence comes from Ixodes scapularis, assembly GCF_016920785.2. Lineage (NCBI taxonomy): Eukaryota > Metazoa > Arthropoda > Arachnida > Ixodida > Ixodidae > Ixodes > Ixodes scapularis. Next base: position 135,987,387 of record NW_024609879.1, on the reverse strand, counting down.
TGGTCCTCCAAGGCACGTGCGAAGGAAAAAGGGTACATGTATACTTGGATGAAGAACGGAAAAATATTCGTAAGGCAGAAGGAGGGAGCGGCGGTGATTCAAATTGAGAGCGATGAAATCGTTTTTTGAATCGCTCCGTGAGTATGACGGATATACGGAAAGTTTTAGAGCTGAAAGAAGTAACGCTGACACTAAATTAAGCTTAATTCATGTAAATGTTAGGAGTATTTACAGACATTGGGATCAGTTAAATGTTAATTTTATCTACGCGACTACCAAGTTTGGATGTACTTATCTTGAGTGAGGTCAGTGCTGATGAGGCTGGTTGCGCTACATTTTCCTTGCCAGGCTTTCATTTTTTCTGCTTGTGCCGAGAACAAAGGAAAGGTGGCGGAGTTATGATGTACATAAATGACAAATGGTTGTCAGAAAAAATAGATGTTTAATTTGTACAAGCAGAAGTGTGTGCTGCGATTGTTCACAAAATGAATGTTTCTTATGTTGTGTGTGCTGTATACAGGCCACCCAGTTCAAATATACCTATATTCTGTGATGAATTGGAACAATTCCTTCAAAAATTTAATAACAACAAATACATAGTTCTGGCAGGAGACTTCAATATTGATGTTCTGAATGAGAATAAACAGGGAGTACAGCGTTATTTTGATACCCTCGCTTCATTTGGTCTCGAAAATGTCATACAAAATTATACGAGTGAGGAATATTATTGTAATAAAATTACAAAATCATGTATTGACCATATAGTTGTAAGAATTAGTAATTTGAAAACATTGTCTGGAGTCATTAAGCAAAAGGTAGCTGACCATTACATTACTGTACTCTCGATATTAGTCGAAATTACTGCTCAAAATGTAGATTTAGAAAATGGGTACAAAGTTATACTATATACTAAAAAAATCTATAATTTAATACAATCGTTCGATTGGAATTCTTTATGCGAGTTCGATCATATTGTAGCCTATGACAAACTAGTGGACACGTTTCAAGATATTTATTCTAAAGGTACTAGAAAAATAAAGTTGAAGAAACGAAAACCTGAGAATGTTTGGATAAACGAGGAAATATTAGAATTGTGTGATCAAAAGGAAAGGCTTTGGAGCAGATGTAAGCAAAATCCCGAAAACACAGAAGTAAGAAATGAATTTCGTGCAGTGCGTAATAAAGTGACAGCAAAAATACGTTTAGAAAAAGGGAAACATTATTTAAATCAATTCACCTCTTCGAGAAGAAATATTAAAAAGACATGGAACCTAGTAAACCAATTAACTGGCAGAAAGTCTAAAAATAGCGTGGATGACACAATTAAAAAAAAAACTTTCCTGGATTAGATTCTTATTTAACGTTATCGGAATCATTTAATAAGTGTTTTCTTGACTCCGTAAGAAGCATAAAAAATACCATTTGACTGAATGGTCCCAATCCCGTCACTTCGCAGGCCAGATGCTCTAGTTCGGCGTACTTACCTCAGATGACGGAGAGCGAACTTTTGAGGATTATAAATGCTATGCCAATAACTAAAACACCAGGGTTTGAAAATATTAGAGTACGAGATATTCGGTATAATTTTGATAAATTAAAAGACGTTTTAATGAAAATAATTAATGACACCTTTCATACCGGAAGGATTCCTAAGGGCTTGAAGATATCTATTATACGTCCACTGTATAAAAAGGGGAAAAAACAGGAATTGGAGAGCTACAGGCCCATTTCCATTCTACCTGCATTAGGTCATATAATCGAAAAGTGGGTACAACTAAGAATGACCAATTTTTGTGATACATTTAATTCATTTTCTAGTACGCAATATGGTTTTCGACAACAAAAAAGTACTATTACACTTTTAGAAGATTTTTCTGACTGTGTTAATCAAGCACTAGACAATAACAAGATTGCCCTGGCACTTTTTATAGATCTATCGAAGGCTTTTGATACCGTTGATCATTGTCTGTTACTTGAAAAGCGTTACAAATTGGGTCTCAGGGGACAGTTTTATAACTTTTTTCAGAATTACTTTAACGACAGACAACAAATGGTTAAAATTATGAATAATATAAGTAGTACAGCTAAAGTCGAATGTGGTGTACCACAAGGTAGCACTCTCGGACCAATTTTATTTAACGTTTACATAAATGATTTGGGTATTCTACCTCTACAATTTAAGCTATTTCAGTATGCTGACGATACGGTGCTAGTTTTACCCTATGAAAACGATGATGATGCTGTTTTAGTCTTCCAAAGAGATATAAGTGAACTAATAAGTTGGTTTAATTCAAATGCCATTTCAGTAAATTTTGCCAAAACTAAGTTACTGTGTTTCCGAAATTCTCATAAACGTGTTGATATGTCACCTAGAATTTTACTTCATTCGACACCGTGTAATAATTGTACTTGTAAACCTTTGCCATACGATAATTGTGTAAAATATCTAGGATTATACGTGGACGAACCTTTATCATGGAATCAACATGTGGAATTTGTGACTAAAAGACTACGTTCCGTTTCAGCATATCTGTACAGAGTAAGAAGCTTGTGCAGCGTAAAGATAAGAATACTGGTGTACAGGTCGTTAGCTGAACCAATTCTACGATAAGGAATCACTTTATATGGTCACTGTTCTCCATACAAGACAAATGCAATAGAGAAAATTCTAAAACATATGGTGAAAAACATTACATACGGAACTCCGTACGGAACATTAGATATGGAAGATAAAGCAAAAAAGCTCCAAATTTTATTCTTTAAAAATTTTCATAGATATGTTAAGTTTATGAATTATTTCTACGATGCAACGTTCAAGGTTCCAGTGGACAAGCCTAGGGACCTAAGGCGCAAAGAAAGGTATAAAATCCCCAGAATTTACACGCGATACGGAAAAAGATGCAGAGCTCACTTTATTCCCACCTTATTTAATGAGCTCACTGAGCCTTTAATGAAAATAAATTCCATAAAAGTAGTAAAAAAAAATAAGAAATTGGTGCCTCTCATTACCTCCATAAACACTGCTTTACTCCCATCACCGTATACTTGCCTCTTAATGATTTCGATAGTTGTGTTCGTTTTGTCTTGTGCCGAATCGCGGCTCTGTTTTGTATTAATGTTGGTATCAATGGCCACATTGTACTCGTTCGATTTTTTATCATGATACATTGATATGTATTTCGCTGGATTGTCTGGTCCTACGCACAAGTAGGATACTGCTTTTGTAGGCCAGCATTATTTATATGTATTTGTGAAGGGAATAAAGCACATTATTATTATTATATTAAAAGGCTCCGCGTGACGATCAGCATTCAGTCTCGCCCCAGCGCTCGATCCTGCGGTTTTGCCGACTTCGACGCCCGCGACGCTCTGTTATTATCCTTTGTACACCTTTTATTTTTGGCACAAGTTCACCACATTAAACGTTTATTTCTTTCTGTTTATTTATTGCTTCCTGGTCACCACCCGTGACGCTATAAAGTTTTCAGGGATTTGAGGTTTTACGTATTTCTTTAACAAGTGCCCACATTCGACCCAGCCTTTCCTAAGGGACAGGAAACGGCTTATCAAAGAAAACTTAGCACTAGAACATACCCGATTTGTACTTCAGCAAAAGGGACCAATTAATGTGCCTGTTTGGTGTCAAAACGGTGACTTGGGCTAGTTGGTTTTTCATCTGTTACTAAACGAGAAAAACAAAATGACAAAGAAAGGCATAGATAACACGCCTAGTGTTGTCTATACCTCTCTTTGTCCTTGTTTTATTTTTTGAACGTTCAGTTTAAGCTCTGTTTTTGTTTCTTGTCTCCAATTTTGTAGAGCTGTGTGCAATTTACTTTAAACGCATTGACTTAATTGTACAACTCATCGGATAAGAATGCGATACAAAGGTGGAGGGTTATTTTAGAACCTGCACTAGTTGCGATACTGTGGCGCGCATCTTATCTTCTTTCAAAATAACTCAGCGGATTTCTTAATCTGCCCAAAATTAAAGTCTAGCACCGGGAAGGGGAGGGGGTTCCAATTAACGGTTCCAGCTACAGTAAACAGCCAAACAGCTTCGATGTCTGGTAGCAGAGACTGCAACGACCAAAACGTTTTCCCCTCAGAAACACATTCAAGGCGCACAGCTCTCCTGAGCATTGCTAGACAAGGAGCCGCGGCTTTCAAGGAACACTAACGTGCTACGCTTTTGGGAGGAGAAGGGAACGCCATCCAGACCTTATACCCATTGGCCCAAGTAGCCCTGGGAGTGCCTTGCTTTCCAGGTCAGCGTGCAGCGAATCTTTTCTGCACTGAAGTTCATTCTATCGTCTCAGAGGTGCCGCCTTTCCCCGGATATGCATGACGACGTCCTGCTTCGTTTGTCAGCTGCCTTACATTGAACTGCGCTTTCACCCACGTCCCGAGGTGCCCCAGCACTATAGCTCGTTCATGCCACACAGTAATGTGAGACTTTGCTTTCTATATGTAACACTTTTATAAAATATGCATAGTTTATCTTTTGCTGACGCCAGTCGTTTTTGTAGCATATGAGTACGAACCGGTTCGAACTGGTTTGAACCTTTATTTTTTCACTCCGGAGTTGAACCGGAGCTGAACCGTCTTCTCTGACCCGGAACGAAAACCGGAACGAAAAACATTTCAGTTCAACACCCTGCTTGACACTGAGAACGCCTCCCTCACGGTCTTTGTGTGCACGGTGCTTGGATGGTTCTCATGGAGCTGTCTCCGGTCGTGACAGTGGCGGCAGAAGCGTGAAGAATCTACCAGGACGCGGAAGTACGATGTGAAAACGATGCGGTTGCCACGAAGACGCGCATGCGCACAGTGGGGCAGTCTATGTGGGCAAGCGAGAACATGGTTGATGGGAACCTATGGGCACGCTGCTTTATAGTCTGTCACAAATAATTGCTGTGCGTAGGTTGGTACCTCTAAGTAAGAGATACACTCCTTGGAATGTTTAGCAACGATATTGGATAACAAGATTGGCGGAAGGCAGCACCATATTACGGGCGAGGTGGTCATTGACTAATCGACTTCGTTCAAATGATGAGTATAAAAGACGGATGGGTAGCCATCGGGGGCAGCGATTGGGTTAGCCTGCTACATGTCGAGTGTATGTTGTGTGTGTGTGGGTCTTCTGGGTGTTCAAATATTTTGTCTGTGTTATATATATATTACGTGTGCATATGTGAAATAAATTCTATATGCAAACGAGAATGGTAAGAAGCCTGAAAAAAAATCAATCCAAGCGAAGCTAATCTTTTGCCGATTTTGCATTAGATGCTGACCGGCGCCACCTGGATCATGTTAGGGTTAGTGCCAGATAAAATCTAAATGTAGTATATATACCAGGTCGGTTAATAACCGTCGTCAGCTTCTTATCATTGTAACCGGTACTAGTTTTTACCTAGTAAATATTACTAGCTTCTTTTTTTTTTTTTTATGTAGAATGTATCCTACACAAACCACTCTTTTTTTTCGTTCGTTTAAAATTTCTTTTGTGTGTGTGCAACGCTTGTTATTGACGCTCGTTCATGACGCTCACTCACGATTGTCGCTTAGTACGCTCCTTCGTGACGCTCGTTCACGACGCGTGTTCCTAACGCTTGCTAATAGTGCAGGTTTCTGACGTGCGTCCACGATTTGTTTTTGTGTGCGTTCAAACAGCAGGCAACAACTGTTGCACTCTTAAGCATCGCTGTCCCCAGATGTTGACAAATGCTGTGAACACTTATATGTTTCACGAAGTTGTTAATTTTATCTCGCACCATCGCCCCTTTTTGTCCAAGTTTTAGCCCCAGGCTTTTGCACTTGCCTTATATGGGAAACCACACTCAGGTTTCACAGATGACATGCATGAGATTCAGTATTTAATTTCAATTTGCCTGGCATACAGCGCTCAAGAAAGAAAAAGGATACACGCTACTGAGACAAGCTCAATTTCAGCCTCACAGCCCGTGCGGATCTTTTATTTGCCGGGAAAAAAAGATTACGCTATTACTCCTCCGGTGACGTCGATGGCCGCTCCCGTCATGAAGCTGCTCTTTGGGCTGCACATGAACGCAATCGTCTCGGATATTTCCTGGGGCTGTGCTAGGCGCTTAAAAGCAGTTTGCTCGATTAACTCGTCCACAAAATCTTTAGGCAACTTTTGGGTCAAAGGCGTGTCCACTGGACCAGGCAGGATGGTATTGACGCGGATTCCCTTGCTGGCCACCTCAAGGGCCACAGCTTTGGTGAGGGACACAACACCGCCCTTGGATGCAGTATAGGGCGGTAGCATCGGAGAGCCAGTTTTTGCCGTGATGCTCGCGATGTTGACGATGGCGCCGTCCGTGACATTGTTGGCCAGCATATGCCTCACCGTTGCACGATCGATCAGGAATGTTCCCTGCGAGTAAAGGAAGTCAATGGACCATTTCCGCATAATGACGGCACGTAGCTAGGGTACACCCTGCCAGGAACGCGTCTTGGACAAGTGTGTTTAGTACTCTACCTCACCCATACATGAAAGGTGGTTTTTAGAGCGGCAACAAATGGACATCATAGAAGTCGGCGTCACATGTTGTTAGATGTCGTAATCCTAGTAGCTGGTGCCTGAAGGTACGAGCGAACTTGGGTGTGGCAGTGGTCGCGGCGCTTCAAAGGTTGGCCCTTGAAGCATCCGGGCTTGTCAAGCCAGAGGGCGAACTGCTGCATATTAGGCGTCTGCCATACCCCCATCGCTTGTGTGACACCGCCGGGGTCGCGGCGGGCGATAACATGAAACTTCTGTGACGTCATCAGGCGGGAATCGAGAGTCCACTTTTTAGGACACGCTGAGTACACCGGTGGACACGCGTTCCTGGCACCATGACGGTGGGCTCACAAACTGCTTTTTGAAGGCAGTCACGTGGCCTGCCCTACTTCTGGAGTATCCCACGTACGTATAGTGTCCCGACAAGAGGTGTCCCGGCCCACATTGTGCTTTGTCCCGGAAGCGTATCCGAAAAAAAAATAAAGATTAAGAAAACTTGTGGAGTAAGCCAACTGGCCGACTACGGCGCTCTGATTGGCCGTGCTTTCATGAACGTCACGTGGTTTACGGAGGGAAGGAGAGGAGAGGTGTGCTAAGGCTCAGAGAAACACGTGTCAACAATTCACGTGCTAGCATTTATTAGGCTCTCATATTTACCTACACTTATCTGGTAAGCGAATCTGCGAGCCGGCTCAAGCTTAGTGCATGAATCACTTTTAGATGTTCACCTAGACCTGGTAGCCCCTCTCCATTCTCTTCATCCAATCGAAATCCAGGCGATGTGTCGTTTATAAAAAAACGCACCAATCAGAGTGCGAAAATTGCCGTGTTGACTCACTCAAAAAGCTTTTTTCCGAATAGGCGATCACGAATGAAAACGTCGCTTGATGATGTCAATGGCGTGCGCACCAGATTGCACTACAAGCGCCCGTGAAAGCTCTGGTTCTTAGTATGTTCCATGCGCTAGAACGGCACATAAAGGTCATCCATAAAGACAGAATTTCTCTGACATTCACATTCATATACACAAGGCAGATGTGCGAAGAAAACAAGAAGCATATCTTGTAGAGCGGTAAGAGCCTACATTTCCCGCCAAAGAAAGAAGAAATAGAGGTACTTAAATAACTCTATGTATTGTAAACATTCTGCTGTGTCAGTATGTAAGTTTCGTTTTCTAATGCTCCGGAATTTCAAGATGACCACAGGGTCTTCTGCCAAATCACTCTTTGTTTCGATCCGAGTGCTAAAGAAAGAGTCTGGTCCTATTCCGAGTCGATGACATAGTTTACCGGTTTGCTTGATGGATGGATGTTAATGGCTATATCACATCAAGCAAACACCCGGTTTGCTCAGGTGTTTGCTTGATGGATGGATGTTAATGGCTATACCCTTTGTAACGGGCGGTAGCTTGCGCCACCTAGCCTAAGTCTAAAAAGAGCAACATGTGATTTCTCCCGCCCTCCTAAGACCGATTTGCCTCCCCCCCCCCCCCCCCCCCCCCCCCCCCCCAATTATCAACAGGCAGTGTCGGATATCACCAGAATGATTTTCGCGGATCGCAAAAAAAAAAAACTGAAAACATCACCCCCTGCCCCTTCCCCCCGGCAAGGGAGTTACCAATTTTCATCTGGTCAAACCTTGTAGACGTTACCCCAGCACCAGACCCACTGGGAGACAGGGTTGAGACTTTGGGCCGGAGCCACGCGGGAGGAAGTCCCAGTATTCCTCTGCCCGCCTGTCCCCAGCTGTGCTAGTTACTTGTTCATCATTCAATTTTCTCTTTATCATTTTTAACAATCTTCCAATCGCCTCTTTCTGATTGTAATCCTTTTCTCTTTCGTCCTTCACTCGTCATCAACAAAACGCAGAGCCCCGGCGAAATCCCTTACCACTTCAACGAGGGCAGGGCGAAGCCCCGTGCACTTCAAAACCAAGTGCTCTGGAGTCTCGCTTTCATTATGGCAGGCGGCACATAATGTGTCTGTCTCCTGAAAGTCAGCCCTAGAAGTCCTCGTCCTCAAAAGTCCCGCTCTCGCCTCGAACAGCAAAGAACTTTCTAGTGAATTGTCAAACATATTTTCTTCTTATGTCCTGTTTTTGTGACTTGTATATTGTTAGAGCTTATTTTCCCTGCATTCTTCCCTCCCACATTTTCCTCTGTGTTTCTTTCACCTCCTTCTTCACTGAGGTAGTCTGCTCAGCCCCATCATCAGTGTGAATGAATTTAAATGTATGCTTTTGGGCTCGGTTTGCTCTTTTTGCGTGGAAACTTTTTTATGCATAGGTATTTAACTACCTTCCGTGCCCAACACGTATCATCCATTCCAGTCAACCTTTGTTCAAATTTTCACTTACTAATTAATTGCCTCCCTGCTCTCGAAAGGCGACCACCCTATGTCCTCCTGTACTCCCTCATTTGGTGTCGTTCCATGTTCTCCCAGTGCCAATCTGCATACGCTTCTTCGTCGAATTTCTAATCCTGATTGAACCTCTCATATCTTGCACACCCAAAGTGAATGTATTTAAATGCAAGCTTTCGGGTTCGGTTTGTGCATTTTATGTTTGAAACTTTTCGTGTATAGATATTTGAATACCTTCAGTGCCCACCACGTATCATCCATTTCAGTCGACCTTTGCTCAAATTTCAACTTGCCTCCCTGCCCTGAAAAGACGACCAGCCCATGTCCCCCTGTACTCCCTCATTTAGTGTCTTTCCATTTGCTCCCAGTGCCAATCTGCCTACGCTCACCCTTAGGTTAGTGGCGATGACAAGGTCGTAGGCGGTGTCATTTGTTTCCTCGATGGGCGCTAGCATTCCCGATATGCCGGCGGAGTTCACCACGACGCTGATTTTCCGGCCAGGAAACGACGACTCGATCTCCTCGAAAAGGTTGCTGACGGCGGTCGAGTTGGAAACGTCCACGTAGATGGCCCGGTGATCGCCCTTGTACGAGGCTGTGAAATGAAGGGTACAAATATGTAAGCTAATCATCCATTTCAATCATGTCCAATTTTAAACCTATGCTGAATAGGTCGCCTATTATCGCTGGGATAAATGGGAGTCAGTATTTGATGTAACGGATTATTCAGGCTGCCCCGCTGGGTTTTGAGAAGAGCGACGGAGTCCCAACGCTGATAGCCATTTGTCGCATGCTGCTCTTTGTTGGTAAAATTGCGCTGGGCATTAGGGGAAAAGATACTGAAAGGGTTATGAAGAAAGGGGGGGAGGGGGCGTGTATGCGCTGGCCTTAAGTATAGGTAATGGTTAGGCCTAACGTTAGCCCTAACGTCACGCTTTCAGGTCTAACGTCGTAAACCGGTACAGGCAGCTCTTTGACGTGAGGTGGGGGGATGGGGTGGTTATCATTTGAGCCCGTTCTCGTTTCGACCTTCTCACTTGGCCCTTCTCAAAACAACCATTCTCAAAAAGATCTTCTCTCTTGGACCTGTCGCATTTGGTCCTTTCCCGTTTCGTCTTTAGCATTCCAACCCTCCTCATTTGGGCCAGTTCTCGTTTCGCCCTTTTCAACTGGCCCTTTTCACAACAGCCATTCTCAAAAATATCTCGCTTTGGCCCGTATTAACAAGTACATTGATATAGTGTGTGTGTGTGTGTGTGTGTGTGTGTGTGTTTGTGTGTGTGTGTGTGGCGCGCGCCACACTGTCTGCAGCGTAACGCGCGCGCGCGCGTCACGCTGCAGGCATATTTTCTTTTTTTTTAAACTGACAATAAAACAGACCAACTATTCATCGCACCCAGATCATATATTCCGATATGTCACGTTGTTTGAGGTCTCTCGACTTGGGACAATGCCACCACTTCCATAATGCAGTGGTTTTCAAAAGGGGGTCTGCGAAGGCATCCTAGGGGTCCGCGAAGCCCTGTCTTATCAGTCAGGCACGGAAATATTAGTTGTCTTTCTTCACGTTGAGAAGAAACGTTCTAATTTTTGGGAGAGTACTCTCGTGTGTTTGTCAATGAGATAAGTCTGGCTTCACACTAGCAATTATTTATATCTATGTATTAAATAATTATCATGATAACCTATACCTTTCTATTCCCCTCACGCCGAACGGGGTCCTCCATCATCTGCCTTTCTAAAAGGGGCCCGCGAAACATCAATGGTTTAGAACCTCTGCTCATGCTATTTCTGTTCAAACAAAGTTTTCAAATTAAATGTCCATCGCTTTTTTTCTCGTTTGCTTAAAGGAAGGGAAGCAGGCGTCAATGTACGATTCTCAGTGAGTACCTCTATACATAACATATATCTGATGGTAGGTTAGGGGCCCCAGCAAGGTAAGGCTCATCAACAAAGCCGCGAAGGAATAACGACGTTAGAAGCATCGAACTAGTGCCTTTCGGTCATAGCGCGAACGGGCGAAACCAGAATGGGTCCAGTTGCGAAAAACACGATTCGGATCTTATGAGAAGGTTCAAACGAGAAGGACCAAATGAGAATGGGTCGAAATGTGCTAGGTTCAAATGCGAATGGGACGTTTTGAGATACACCCGGGGGGATGCGGGTACGCGCTGGCCTGTCCTTAGGCCTCGCGTTAGGCCTACGGTTACGCTTTCAGGTCTAAAGTCGTTAACCGGTACCCGCAGCTAGGGCTATGATGATGATGAATGGACACATGATCTCAGCACGGGCCGCGCCGAGCTTAGTACTCCCGCCGCTGCCTCACCCAGCGGCGTTGCAGTCACCAGCGAGCCAGGGCTGCTTTCACATTCTCAACTCATAAAAGTACTAAGGTGTCCTCGGATTTTTTTTTTTTTTGCGTGATTGGTTTAAGTGGTGATAACAAACGTACAATAACGACGAGCGCCGCCACGATGCACTTTTGTCGTCGCTTGATTGGCTCCATCGAATGGTCGCGTCGGCAGCTCTTGTTCTTAACGGCGAAAGGGAGTATAAATACGCGTTCTTTATACTGTGAGCGTCAGAACACGGTGTTGTTATTCGCAAGGTTTTTCTAGAGTTCGTTTTATGCCGAATTTATATTTATGAGCTATATGAGTCTGCGTTAGAAAGGAGCGGTACTGTGTTCTAGGGTTGCGTATACCGCAATCCTAGACGGGACAAAATAGAGTAATAAACGTGCTCATATACACACTGCCTTAATTTCGGTTGTCTAATCGGTACAACGTTTCTTCTTGGCGTTTCCAAGGAGAAAAGGAGAGCGCGCGTGCAGCTTTAATTGGTGCTCAAAACGGGAAAGGGCACGTGTGCCCGTGCCTTCAACTCTATGGCCAAGTAAAATTGTCCAAGGGTATAATGTACTTCACGAACTCGTATTTATATAGAAAACGTTGAATCCTCTCCGTTCACACGAAAAAAAAAATCGAAAACTAACCGCTCCATTGTGATAAACCTCAAAGTCATTCTAATACTGTTGTTTGTTCGGTTTTTTTTTTTTTTGTGTGTGTGTTTTTTTGTGTTTTTTTTTTGCAATTTTTTGAAACAAATTAGTTTTTTATGTCCACGTGGCGGTACTGCGGCCTCCAGAGTCCCTTTTGCGGTGTTCATTTAATTCAGATTGCTTCCGGCCCGCATGCCGATAACAAGCATACAGTGGAAGGTGCGCCCGTCGAACAACCCTTCCTTGTGCACCTGTCGTCTGCCTACAGCCTTGGGCCTGTTTTTCTAAGCCCTCTCGCTCATTCAAGGCCAGCTTCCGGGCATGCGACGCACATGCATCTGGTACCTTTCCTCTTTTCCACGTGGCGTTCTAAGCGGCGCACAATTGCAAATAACTAAACGTGGCTTTTACTGACGTCACGCCAGCGGCCATTGTGGTGTGCTTGTTGCTGTACGCGTATGTACCTCCAGCAGCACGCATTCCGCACCGCATTATTCGTTTCTCTATGCAAAAATGAGTAGGAATGAACCAAAATGGCCACCAGCTTGACGCGGTGACGTCACCTGCAATCTATAGAGCCATATATATCGAGGCATTTTCGAGCACGTGTCACCATCTCTATTTCATATCAAGACGCCATGGCTTGGCTCAATTCGATGGAAACAATGTAAGGTTTTATACTTACACTCATGTGGGACCTATCTACACACATATTTCGCCAAATGTAAAATCAATAAATGTTTCGTAAGATAGTGGCGAAGAATATCAATTGGCGTCCCAAACTTTCTTGAACATCAGCGCCTCGCCGAATGCAAAAAAAAAAAGAAGAGAATTTTAACTGCAAAACAAACATCGCAATGATCCCGGAAATAACTTAGATGACAGTCATAAAATATAACTACGCAGTAATTACACTTTTAGACGGGTATAGTTTTTATTCCACGAATCTACAATTTTTGTGCATGAATCCTATGGGCACATTAAGAAACATTTTCAGTTTCTGCTTTTATTGATAAAATATCGCAAATCGATCAAAATATTTGTATTTCATTGAAAACCTTCTATTCCACGGCATGTCTCGGAAAGTTAGCCATGTTAGTGAAACTTCTTTTCATAACACAGAAAAAAAAAAGGTTTTATCTTTTCATCGTTTAAAAATATACATCATATCTTCTGATAATTTCTTACTTTTCTAAACTATAATATCCTACCGGTCAAGTGCATTGATTATTGCGGAGGATGAAGTATAGCAACACGAGCAAAAACGTATTAGAGAAGCTTTGAAAGTGTACCCTACTAAAATATATATTAAAAAAGACGGTTATAGATAAGGGTAATTCGTAAAATTAATAGATGTAAATGCTGTACCTATTAGTTTCTTAGGACGAAACCAATACTATATTATTTCAGGGCATAGAGCGAAACGTATTAGCCGCCAGAAGCGAAACGAAGTGACTCGACTTGTGGGGTTCCACCTTAAACGAGAAACAGAGTTGCTTCGCTTGGGTATAGACTGCTCCAAGAAACAGCCACTGACGTGGACTACATATACGTACTTTCAATTGCTGAAGACGGACTTGCTGGAATTTCGGAATCTCACACTGGATCGTGGGTTGCGGTAAAAAATTGTAGCCTGTCGTACGGATGGTTTGAGAGCGAGAAGTTGATCCGCCTTAAGAGGGCGGTTTATGTCTCACAGTAAATGGGCAATTTAGTCACTGCAATACCATACGCTATACCACTTGAACGTGCACGACGTTCGGGTGGTTGGCCGGCTACAAGCGGGTAGGATGTTCATCCAGATAGAGACTTGTAGAGATGGGGATCGGACACAGGTATAATCCCCGGGTCGCGCAGCACGATATTACACTCCGCGAACAAGAGAGTGTAATAAAATATGCAAATAATGAAGCCATATCCGACAGACCTTGAAGCATCTCTATGGTTTCAGCGGAGCCCGTTCTGTTCCTGTCCGCTACGACGACGGTGGCTCCCTCTCGAGCGAATACCAGGCAGACGCTCCTCCCGATCCCACTGGCGCCCCCAGTAACGATGGCTAGGCGGCCGTCGAGTCCCAGAGACCGGCACTCGGTCTGATTCTTTGCAGAGCCAGGACTGTCCTGGTCCCCGTCTGTTTGGCAGAGCGCGGTCCCTGAAAACGCGCAACATTATTGACACGAAGGGAAAAAATGGAAGCGGTGACATCAAGTAGGAATCGATTGTATCAATCTTAGATACAACTGCTTTAAGCTTGACCACAATTTAGGAACCCTGGTATTTGTACTTTCAGGGTACACTCTGAGAAATAGGGTTTGTATAGGTACACCCCTTGTTTCATATGTAACACCCCCGAAATACATTTGAACGTTCAGTCAACTGACGTCAAGCTGGTGATATCAACTTCTGCGAGGGGCTTGATAGCCGTTAGATATAACGTTCTAAGCAGCTAATGTGCGTATCAAAGACTAGAAAAATTAAAACACTGATGTTTCGCTGCAGGGCCATAAAAACATTGATTGTCTTATTGTAGACTTTAAAGAAATGGTGAACTGAAATTTGGATTTCAGAAAACATTGCAGAGGGGGTAGGCGGGACGCTAGAATCCGTACAACACCACCTATAAGGCCATATCTCGAATGGACGGCCGTATTTCTGGAAAAAGAGGTCGCGATTGAACGAGGCCGACAAGGCGCGTGACGTCAACATATCTCGTTTTCTCCTCTCTTCGCTTCACCACTTCAAGGCGGAGAAGACGCGAGGCCGTTTCCCCTCCTCCTCGACTTTTCTCGGCGAAACAAGACGTCAGAATATCTCAAATGCGCCTCCTGTTTTTAGAAAAATACGGCCATCCGTTCGAGATATCGCTGTACGAGTGATATTTTTTGTGTTTGTAGTGTCCCATTGCACGCTTCTGCCGCCGTGTTTTGTGGAATCCAGATTTCGGTTCAGCATCCCTTTAGTGCGTGTGTTAGCTATATTATAAGCTGTAATGGTCGACTATCAAGCAGCTCTTGAAAGTTGGTATCGTCGGTTTGACGTATGTGGACTGAATGTCGAATTATTTTTTTGGGTGTTACATATGGGACAAGGGGAGTGCCCCTATCAATCCTCTATTTCTTATAGTGAAGGTATTATTGCCAATACAACTCGGGAACGCAAATTTCGTGGGCTTTTCTCCCTTCACTCCGGGCGAAAACGTGGTCTAGCCTTTTTTTTTTTTCTTTTATATAAAGTCGGATTGGGGAATTCGTCTTCTGTTTAGACGGACGTCATGTACTTGAGTTATCGAGTTTCTATTTCCTTTGTAGTTTAATTATTTATTTCTGAGGAATCAAACTGTTATTTGTTATCCATAATGCCTTGATGCACCATCAACCTAGTTTTTAAGTGTTTTTTTGTGTCAAATTACCGTGTGCAACAATTATTGGAAAAAAGCAGAGAGCACAGAGTCTCCAGATGTCATGGCCGCTGTCACGTTGTGCCACTTCAGAAAATGGCGTGGCATTGGCCGGTAGACAAGACTAAATGTCTAAAAAAAAAACAATTGTTTCACTCCTGTTTTAAGAAGGGTTTCTGCTTACTAGAATATTGTCGATCGCCATCGTGGGAACTGAGTAAAACCGAAAACAAATTAGGGTGCAAACACGCCGGTGAAGGTTTCGCATTTTAGACAAAACCCCAATATTGGGGGGAAAGAAGGACAACACAACACGAGGTCTCAATAGAGACTTCGTGTTGTGTTGTCCTTCTTTCCCCCTAAAATGAGTAAAACCTTTGGTGGAAAGACGACACAACCACACCTCGTACACAGACCTCATCGACCACAAAATAATAAATGTATATTATACGGGAGAAGGGATCAAGCCAATAAGGGGTAACCTGACACACTTCGGTGAAGGACTGATAAACGGATGATCAGTTAAAACCATCCTGGATAACAATTAGGCCATATATTTTCAGGTTTAAAAAGATATGAAGATAAACATCCGTAGATGTAAAGAAACAACATCGGTTAAAAACAAAAAACACCGATTTCTTAATATTTTTCACCCTCTAGGACTGTTTCTATCAAAACTTTCCCCTTTTAGACTTCAGCACTTAAGTTTTAGTTTTTGTTTTTAAGAGACATTTTTACATAATCGTTTACAGGTGTGAAACGTCTACAAGTATGAAACGATAAAAATCAGCTTAACCGAAAAATATACCGATCTCTAAAAATATGTGCACCGGCTAGGACAGCTTCTATGAAAACCCTCTCTTTTAAAACTTGAGCATTTAATTTTTCATAAGAAATTTTCACAGATAATTGTTGTTTCTAGTTTCCGTCCGAAAGAAATACTCAAAATTCACCAATTTATATAAAAACAACACCGAAAAACACCAGCTGACTTTTCGTATAAATAAACACCGAAAAATCTACGCCCTACTGATAATTGGTGATAATTCGCCCTATCAGGTATGGTGCAGCTCGGCAGGGTCAGCTACTAAAGATCAGCCTCTCCCCCCCCCCCCCCCCCCCCCCCAAACTACTGAGGAAAGAAAAACACCGAGCTTATTACAACCCTTATTACACCAACTCCATCGGATGGCAATGTTAGTATCAAGAATGCCAGAATAGACTTACCAATTGCAAGAAAGGCCACGTAAAAGTTAAGGTTCTTGCCGTTCATGGTGATGTAGAAGCTGAAAGTATGCTGAAATTGCCTGAATTGCTAATCGCACTAATGCCAGCTGCCACTAGTCTTGCTCCGCTCTGTGGAAATGACGGGATGTACAGATGTTCCAGCGAAGTATAATGCCGTTCGACTTTTTACCTCTACAGAGGGGATGAACGACCAGAAAATCCTCAGCCTGCTTGATAGGTTCACCCGGCCCTGCCAACGATCAACGCGCGTTGCGCCAGATGCAGTAAACCAGCAGCTGTACCTTGCCGACTCTGTGTGGTAGAAGGTTACCGTTAACAGAAACATGCGGTGGTGGAGCTCCGCCACTGATAATAATAATAAACATCGACCACACCCCCCTTCTGCTTTTTATGCTGAAAAACAACTTCCAAAATAAAGCGACATGGTTGCTTGTTATAACATACTTATATATGGTGGTAATATATTTAGGCGTAATGGTAATATATTTATATGTCGTGTTTATATATCTATGTAGTGATAATATGCACGAACCAACGTTACTAGAACACTCAGTTGGGAAACTCGCCGTCGAAACCTGGGCCGCTGGCGTCCACCGAGACCGAGCTAAACACGTCAACAGCGCCACTCTTTATCATTTTTTTTGTACTGTGGTCACCTTGAGATCTTAAAAAACATGTTTTTGCGTAAAAACAAACGGAAAAGACTCTTTTTGTATGAAATTTTTTGGAGTTTTGTACAAAATGAAGGGCGCGTGTTGATTTTATAATCTTTAGTTTGCAAAGTTTTGCGGAACAATTACTATTGTTTTTATACAACCATGCCTCAGCGGTCCTTTCAGGTAGCGCGTCCTGACCTAGGTGCATTTTAACTTCGGTAGTAATTCGCGGCGCGTCCGCTGGGGAGAGGGGGGTGGCACCCCTGTGACCTCTTCCGCTGTATCTGTTTCGGCGCCAAAATCAACCTCGTTGGCCAAAATAGAAGTGAAGTGCAGTTCCTCGAGTGGCCGCTACGGGAGAAATGGCGGCGTTGTGTTCGCCATTAGCTCGGTTCTGGTGGACAGATAGGGGCCAGTTTTTCAGAGCAGCCTCGTAAGCAGTTTCCCAACTGAGTAGTTCTAGTAACGTTGGCACGATCTCTGTTACGTCACGGCGCGGTGGTGGCGCGTCGGGCGCACTTCCGGTGTGGGGCTGTGGGCAGAAGTCCCCATGCGAGACGTGTATTCCTGCGTTGTTTTGGAAAGAACAAGACAAAAACCTGCCTTCTCGTCAAAAGCCGCGACTGTAACTGTACAAAAAGAATCGAGAAAGGTTTGAAGGTTAGTTTTCATGTGCTCGTTTCGTCCGAGTACGTGGAGATGTGCCGTGAGAAGGGAAAACCAGACGCCGTCGGACCACAATTGCTTGGGCGGGGAGCACTTTGGGTTGAATTCACGGATACTTGTGGTCATCAGATTTATTTGTTTTGTTGCAACATGAACGCCAGAAAACCGTCAAGTCGTACGGACCACCTGCGGACTACGTTTAGTGCGTCTTCAAGTTCAAACGGCCGCCTGATCGTTCGAACTGCCGTCTGCTCTTTCAAACGTTTCTGCTTGTCGTCTGCTCTTTTAGACGACACCGGCACGTAGGCCGAATCTTGACCCGATCCTTACGATAAAAAGTAAGTGCAGGCCTCAAAAGACTGAAGTTTGAAGGTTAGTAAGCAGGCTCGATGTAAACAGTAGAAACAAGGAGATGTTGATCATTGTTACCAGGGGCCATCACCGACTTGTTATTCCAGATTCACTTGGTCCGATTCTGCTTACGATTTTCAGTATCGACGTCGACCATCTCAGCTACGTACTGTTCACGCTTTTGCATACCGAGCGACGTCGCGACTGAGAATTGCAAGCAAAATCTCGTCATGCGAATGAGGCTTAGCCTCCATTCTGCTGCGTCCACGCGGAATGAATCGCCGCATGACATATTATTCACGCGAAGTTTTGGGGTGTAACGAGCCTAAGTAATTTCGCCGAGGAGGCTCAAGTAATCAGGCATTGCCAGGAAGACATAGAATCAACAATTCGAACGCGAAAAAGGGCAGAAGGACTCACACCGACGCCGACAACATCGCATCCCAATGGTTTGTTTATGGGCGACGGCGAGCTTCTTGCCCACACTCCATCGCGCATGCGCGGCGACGGTGGCGTCCGCTAGGGGCGCTCCGGTTTGTTTGTAAACATGAGTTGGTGTATACGTACGGAATAATATGTTATGACATGGCGATGAAGTCGAGACCACTAATACTTTGTTTATCATCACGTTCAAAAGGTACTGAGTGATTACTATACCTGGTGTTTCAACGAAGACCTTCTACAATTTTAAGGAGTTTTATAAAACAAGAAACTCTTTTCACGGACAAACTGCCAGTCTCATGGGTGGTATGGACTTGGTCACCTCCATAATTCCAACTTAAATTCAAACTCGATTTCTTCATTTCTGCCCACTCGGAGAGAGGAGGAAAAAAATAGGAAATCCCCACAACTTGGGTGTTGTAGGGAAACGACATGAACACCTACACAATACTGAAAATAAGAATACTAAGCTTACAATCGTAAGTTTGAAAGATCGATTCCCGTTAGGGCGCGTTTAGAATTTCGTTATTTCTTCCCAATTTACCGCGGTTTCAGACGTTCCTCTAAAGCAGACTTGGACGTAGTTCAACTACTCTACTCAAACTACTGTAGTTTAACTACTTTTTTGAGTAACTTGGTAACTTTCAATTACAATTTGATTTGGGTAATTAGTAGTTTAATTTAACTACTTTTTTCAGGTAACTTCTACTCAAATTACTAACTACTTTCGAAATTATACAATGCTAATTTCGCCCATCATGAAAGTTTGAGCGCAGAAATGAATAAGACGCCGGCAGATGAAGAGGCATTCCCTAACATGGGGCCCCCTTGTTCGGGAAGGCGTCCTTGGGTCAAGGTGGCGACGAGTAGCCAAAACATAACACCGGCACGCACGAATGCAGGAAGAGATGCTTAACAATCCTTGGTCGGGTATTGACCTAATCCGGTAATGCACGCCGGCGCCGCGTTTCCAGCTGCAACCGTGAAAGACGGGGTCACTCCGAGAGTTGTTTTCTGTCTTTAGAGAGTTCTGACTCAAGCGGTAGGTTCCACGGGAGGCGCCACTGGAATGACCTCGCAGCTAAGCGCCTGTTCCCATGGTCGCCTTGTCGTCAGCGCATACGCCTTTGCAAAGCCGGACTCCCCCGCGCACAAACCCTGGCACGGATAATCCGTTCATGGGAGCACGTTCCCTCTTCCAGCTGCAACTGTATACGAGCGACGATGCTTGTTCACGTAATCCTTCGTGTCCTTCCGACCATCCACGCCATGGAGACCTCCTCTTTGTTAAAAACGATTTACTTGTCAGGCGTGTCAGGCGCGTCAGAATATTGTAGTCGCCGGCGAGGATTGCGAGTTACCCTTGGGAGATCCTTTTGTTGAACCTGGCGTCAGCGGCGAAGTATACTTCGGTTCATCTTCTGTAAGACCAAAACATTTCTTTTTTTAGTAGCGTAGCACTAGCACTACAACGGGACGCGCAGTCGTCCGGATGATCTCATCGTCGTGGCGCGAGACTTGAACCCTTGACGGTCTGGTGCACTCGCTCAGCGTACTCTCAGAACGACGTCGGAATAAAGAGGGGCCAGTCATAACAATCTCAACTTGACAAAGAAAAAAGAAAAAAAAGGAGAAAAGTTTGTTATAAAAGACCCTCTACCCGAGGCAAACCTCACATGTTTCGTCATGGACACCCAAGATGCCGACACTCGCTTACTCGACCCTGCACAGCCCGTTTCTCAGATTCAACGCTGCCGTTCCGTTCAGTACCACGGTGGAACGTCTATTTAGCTTGGCTGGGGACGTCTTTAAAAGATAAAGGGGAAAACTCTCCTATCAAGAACTTTGAAAGGCAATTGCTTCTGCGAGCGAATGAACTATTTTGGCGAAAACGCAAGCTATAAATAGACAGCATTCATTTTAGGCTCGCAGGGTTTTTCATTGATCAAAACTGCTGTTCACTTTGCTACCACAAAAATATAAAAAAAGTAACTTCGAAAGTAACTTGAAAGTAACTCGCTACTTTTTAGAGTAGTTAGTAGTTTACTCAATTACTCTTACTAATGCGTAATTTCTACTCTACCCCAATTACTTTTGGCGTCGATACTCAGTAACTTAACTTAACTACCTTTTTTGAGTAATTTGTACATGTCTGCTCTAAAGTAGTCATTTTCGTAGGCTAATTTTCGTGGCGTTTCGTCACGCTTTCCTCGGGTATCTCAGCCCTTAAACACATTCCGCATAAAAATCAGAGAGTTTGAACAGCCTTCTCTACCTCTACGGAACTTTATCACATTCGGATGGCGCGACCTCAGCAATCGGGCCCGAGCCAGACCCCGAGCGTCATTAGATGCATTGACTGAATACGAGGCCCAACCGAACGCAGACGTAGCACTCATATCAAATTGGTGTCTACCCTAGCTCTCACAATGATGACGCCGAAATTCTGTTTCACGGGGTTTGAATATTTTATAGGTGGTGTGTCAGTTCGAGAGACAAGAACGTCTACGCGACTCGGAACTCCGCGGGGCTGCAGCGTCTTCTGCTTTCAGGTAACTTGGGGGGCACAGGAGGGCGGGTTTCAGGACTGAACGTCCAACGGCTTCTTGGACATGCTCCTCAACGAACAATATGGCTGCGGCGACATCTTTGATCACACCCTTCTTCGATCACGCTCAACTGTCCAGACAATAACGTGCCTGACCTCCATTCGTAGAGCTCGGTAGAGATAGTTTTATTCGTTTTGGTTCCCAGCGGGTAGAATCTGATAAAGTGAACATATTGCTGCATTCTTAGCTTGGTACGTGGTAACTATAAGTTTTCGAGTCGTCGTAAACCCGGAAACCTGACGGAAAAAAAGAGTTGAAATATTAGTAACGGTAACAAGTAACTTTAATACTTCTAGAAGTAGTAACGTTTCTCGTTTGATTACTACATGATAAAAGTATTCAACCGAATACAAAATTACTTCAAAAGTAATCGACTAGAAGCAATTTGATTTCTTGTATGGTTGCCGTGCAAGTCTAGATATTATGAGCCTTTGGAAAATTCAAGAACCTTTTTAGACTTGGGTCTGGAGCCATATTTTTTCCATTTTGTGCGGCCATTGCACAATACATGTGAATATACCAATATGTCAATAACTATTCAATTTCACATCAGGCATCACTAGGTACACCGGCTCCAGGAGCAAAAAATTAAATATTTATTTTGACGCCGCCTCTGTAGCCTGGCACTCTGTAGCCTGGCACAGAAACTGGCAGACGTGACCAGCCAACAACATTTAAAAAATAAAAAAACAGTAATTAATATTTTACGTGAAGTGACAATAAATGCAGTGTGGAGGATAACTTTCAGCAACCCCTTCCTCTTAAGACGAAGAAAAAAATAAAAGAATAATGACTTAAGTGAAGAGAGCAAAATTAATAGAACCCTTTTTAGGCTACACAACATCACTACAATGATGATATTCGTTTCATCACGAAATTGACAAAATGCCAAGAAACATTAAAAATGAACGAGAACACCCAAAAAAGTTTACTGACACTCTACTCCACAAATTTCAGTGAACACAAATATGTATAATTATACTAGGATGTATGCGAAACTAAGGGAGGCACACCTAACATTTCAAGCACTTTTTAATGTCAGTCCAAGTTGCGAGAACCATTTGGAGATCAGGCTGCAATTAAACTGCTTCATGTTAACATGCCAAGACTTAGCGATATGTGCACGTAAATATCTTTTACGTATTTCTTGTTCCTGCCAAGTGCGGCGATGTTGAACCGTACGGTTATTCTTAAGATTGTTTCTGCATTTTTCTCTGAAGAGAAAGCCATTGAAGAACTTAGTTGTAAAATTGACTAATGTCTGCTCATTCATTGGGAGGATTGTCAAAGTTAAACCAACGTGACTTGTGGCTCTATCGCATCCGACTAAAGAGGCACTTCATTCGGTGTAATAGGTGAAGTAGTTAATGCCCGTCAGAAATTAGGGAATAAACAATTGCGCTCGCCTATACGATGGTCAAGATCGAAGCAGGAGGGATTTGAACACACGTTCGAGTTCAAGCTGATCGCCGAACGCCGGATGCTGCTCTTTGCCAGGCATTCCCACTAAACGGTTGTAGACATCGTCGACGCCTTGGTCTACAGGTAGAGAGCCTAGGTATAAGAGAGGGAGCAACTCAAAGTACAGAAAGCGTTTGGAATTTAAAGGCGAACGCCTCCTGGGCAGATTGGTCGCAAGTGCGCATGCGTTGCGTTGTCGCGTGGAGAGGAGGAAAGCGGGCTGACAGGCGGAGATGCTCGCAGACGATCGACGATGTCGTCCCATCGTCTCAACTCGTAATGCAAACGCGGTCCATGAACCACGTGACCTGAAACGAGCAGTTGAAGACGCTCTGAAATCCAGGCACACTACCCGCAGGTATCCGCCCCTCAACTATAACTCGGCAGCGTCCGGCGACGTGCTGTTCTGGACCATCCTGGAAGTGCTGCCGGCCGAGTTCACCGACGCCATCCTAAACTGCGTCATGGGCGGCAAGCAGCCACAGCCAAGGCTGCACACTGCCGTGCAGCCCGAGTCTTCGCTGGCGTCCATGATAGGGTTAACGGGCAGCGGTGTGGACAATACGCTGTTTACTCGTAGATGAGAAAAGAGAAGCATTAGGGAGGAAAAGGAAATAACTCGCAACGGTTTGTTGGCAGCTTATTTGGTCGACGAAATGGAAATATAATTGAAGGAGGTTTCGGAGGTCATTTCCGATAGACGATGAATGATAATTGATGCTCTTCTGCCGTAGATGACATTGATTATGAGGAAATCATTTTATTGATCTTGATCGGTGATATTATCCGCCAAAAGCCTTCTAAGCAACGGGGGATATGCTTTTTTTTAAATATTTGAGCGTGAAGGAGCACCTGCAGGTTACGGACTAGATCTATAAAGTTATGTTACTATCGCCCCTCTAAGGCGTTTATTCCGGAATATGAACATACAGCAGTTTTGGGTGTTCTTGTTTTGTCGAAACCCTGAGACGGTGGGAGCACCAATTATTCTAACTCCCCTAAACTATCATCATTTTGTTTAATAAATTATAAAGGCGCATCT
Organism: Ixodes scapularis; assembly: GCF_016920785.2. Classification (NCBI taxonomy): domain Eukaryota; kingdom Metazoa; phylum Arthropoda; class Arachnida; order Ixodida; family Ixodidae; genus Ixodes; species Ixodes scapularis. Next base: position 135,963,632 of record NW_024609879.1, on the reverse strand, counting down.
AGTTCTACAAAATGACCCCCCGCTCTATAAGTATAGGAACTTTATAAGACTCTGTCCAGGAACTCGCTTCATTTGAAAATTGATAAAGAATATCCATTACCTTTGTAGGTTCGGGTGAAAACTATCAACATGCTAACTGAAGTAACTAATATTTGCAGCCCCTGAAATCTGCAACTTCTGGAAGGGAACCACTTACAACTGAAAAACTTTGAGACGTCTAGACCATTCTGATAAGCATGGGGAGCACAAATTTGGTCCTGCGTGCACTTCGAGCGCGTCACGATTTGTCATGCTTGGTTAGGAGGAGCTTTGGGTTGTTTCGAATGCTTTCTACGCACGACACACTTTTGTACTTTATGGGTGTATAAGAACGATCGAGAAAAGTTCAAATTTATTGAGGAATTGAATGTGTGAAGAGTACGTTTTAATTATAGGTTTCCGTCGGGTTTTCTTTTAAGGTTGCGTGTGGCACCTTGAGTTCCTAGTAGACTCCTGGTCTGCCAAGAGCCTCTTGTGGTAGCAGTTGCAATCGCGAGGATAGAACGTTTATGATTTCTCCCGATACATTGAAAGAGCTGAACTCCCAAATTGGTCCGCTGAAATTGTCGCCGATTTTAGCGCTGAACTGTACAAAAATCTTTAATTGGGTTTCTTTTTCTTTCTTTTTTTTTGTTGGCGTTTTTGTGGGAAAAAGGTTTCAGCGATTGAAGCGAAAAGTGCATACATCACGCCTGCAACATACAGTGGAGAGCCTCCAAACTCGTCAAACACAAAGTTGGGGCCGAAGTTCACGAGGCGCACCAATTGGACGACCACGACGATGACTTAGCGCTTTTGTCGCCGGCGTCCAATCAGTGCGCTTCTCCAACTTTGTGTCCGACGAGTTTAGGGCGGGAAGTGCACACAGGATCCCTGGATCTGCAGCGTCGAGCCTCCACGCGCTCCAACTGCGTTAAGTTTGCACACTTGCGTCTGAATACCACCGAATAGGACAAGACCGGTTTTTAAAGCCGCTTGTTGCGGCTCACCATATTTAATTCCGACGTAGGCGGGACATAGGAAATACGACCTTTTTTATTTTTATTTAGAATGAGGTAAGAATTGAAACCACTCCTTCTTAAACAAATTGTGAAATGTGTAAATTTGGTAATGTTCTACATATTTAAGCTTTTAAACATTTTTACATAACATTATTGCCATTATGTAAGACATTACATTATTTAAGAGTTTTACATTATGTAAAACTCTTCAAATTGTGAAATGTGTAAATTTGGCAATGTGGTGTCGGTATGCTACATGAAAGGTAATTTTCTAAGTAAATAAACTCCTCAAGGGTGCGGCCCTATACACTAGGTTACATTCCCCCTCCCCCGTCATTTTTTATTAGCGTTTTATTGAGTGGTTTTATTTCCATCGGGCAACGCCTGACGCGTTACAAGCCGTTTTTACATTTTTAAAAATAAATTTTGCTAGTGAACTGCAGAATGACCGCACGCGCATTAAGGCCCGTTCACACTCTTGCGACCGAGTAAGACCGAGAGAGACCAGACCGGTTTTTAAGCCTCTTGCGATCTCTTAGGACCAGCTCCGCTGCGGCGCACCCGGTCCTGAGACGTCGCAAAAGGCTTAAAAACCGGTCTGGTCTCTCTCGGTCTTACTCGGTCGCATATATGTGAACGGCGCTTAAGGCATCCCAGCAAACTTCAGTTGTGTGTGCGTCTGTATTTAAAACTTTAGTGGCAAAATGACGCCCCGTCCGGCGCTAAGAAGAGGGCCTGATGACTGAACGCTCCATTCTTAGATTCGTAGGTGAGCTTTTCTCCGCATCCGTCAAAAGGCCGGTGAGCTTTTCTCCGCATCGGGCAGCTTTGCGGTGAGCTTTTCTCCTGTGATATTTTCTCTGCCGCCCACCGTTTTCGACCGGTCTTACCGGTCGAAAACGGTGCCACTACTTGCCACTACTTGCTAAACCAAATATATATATATATATATATATATATATATACTTGCAGCTTGTTTACCGTCCGCGCTCCTGACTGATGTTAGCGAATCCTTTATGTTCGTGGCTTGCAGAATATCGGTACCCCCTCCGACTGACTTCACCATTTTAAGAAAACTGTCTTTTTTTTTCTTTTTTTTTCGCTTGCAGGGTTTTGAGACAATCACAAACATGCGAGAAAAAAATGATTGAATACGCGTGACTTAGAGGTTCGCAGCACTAAAGATACACAATAAATGTCGTCCAGCTTGAGAAGGCACTATTTTTTTTTTAATTTGAATAGCGTATGCTGGCAGCTCGATCGTTTCCTGTCCGTTTCGTCTATACACCGTTTCACCGTAACGTGGCAAACTCCCAAATTTAGAGCTGCTGTGAGAGAATCGCAGTTCCGGAGCAAGGATACAAAGCCCAGTATGAAAAAGAAAACGAATTTGAGGTGCATCAAAAGATAGAAGGTGAAAAAAAGGGGTAGGGGGGGGGGGGGGGGGGGGGGGTGCTGGCCTGTCTGTTATGCAAGTACTTCGGGGCCGTCCCTAGGCGGGACCTCGGAACAGTTTATCGCGAGGCTAAACATTCTCTCTGATCGCCCGAAGTGGCCGGTTCACGGAGACGTGAGATCTGTAGATAGGGGCAGCTGCGAGACGGTCCCCTTTTGTTGTGTGTATGCAGTGAGTCCGATTCGGCCGGACAGGCGCAGGTTGTGATCTACACAAATAAAAAGATTTCTCCTAACGATGGCGTCCCAATGGGCGAAATCATCATCGACTAACACGAGAGTTAGCCCCCTCTAATGGGGAACTCATAATCACGACTGCGGCTGTTTGGGCAAGCGATGTGTTCGAGCGCGCGTACATCTGCAACTTGTGCGGCGTCGCCATAGTGTATTCCTACAAAAGGGATTTCTCCGCGAGAAGGAGAGACTGCGCCAGATCTCTGTGAGGAGAAGGAGGTGGTTCAGACACTCCAATCGAGCGTTTACAGAACGGAATCCAACTTGTCGACTAGTTTTTTCATACTAATTCTTCCCCTGCGTTTCTTCTTTTTTTTTTTTTTTAATTTTTATTCCGGAAGAGGCAGCTGTTCTAGGGACCCCCACGCAAACACAAAAAGAAAGAAAAATAAGAAAGAAACGAAATTAGCCCGTAAACTTTTTGCCAAAACTGAAAAAAAAAAAAAAAGAACGCGGGAAAGAACAGTATCTAAAGCCCAAGTAGTGTGCCTTCACTCTCAAGCCTGCCGGCCCCTCTCCGTCTCGGAGAATCTGTAAGCCCCGCGTAGTCAAAGCAAGAGCAAGCACCCGCGACGCAGCTCACGTGACTTAAAGGGGGGATGACGTTTAGCCTTTCGCATCGGAAGGCTGGGGGCCCCCATAGCCAATCAAGCGCCAGTTCACAGGTGACCTCACGGACTGACACACGCCCAAAGAGCCTGGTGGCGTCACTTCTGACTCGCCCTTGATTGGCTGTAGAGGCTCTTAACCTTCCACTGTGGCTCAATACGACATGAAACGAAGTATAAATACAATACATAGCTTGCCAGTGTCGCCAATGCAGGATACTAACTGCTATTTCTACTTACAGCTTCTTTCGTTTTGTGATTATGTTGGTCGACTGTTGCTCCTTGCAACAGCGTATACAACGAATCGCGAGAAAAGTGCGGTAAAATCGGTAGGGCTGCAGTTCTTTTATTTTGCTGTCAACGACGGGCTACAACAGTCTTTACAAATAAAAACAGTATATATACCAGAAGAAAAAAACTGGGTAGGCTGAACTCGGTACAGTGGCCACTGTGTTAAATGACACGTCTTTGGTGTCTTAAAGTAGTTATTGGAATACAAGGTTTGTTTATTTAATTTAAAGTGCCTCGGTGTGGTGCTTGCCTCAGGGTGAAGACTCCGAGCGCTGCAATCGCATACACTTCCAAGGTCATCGCTTGGGCTTCGCGAGTGTCCAAAAACCTGTCTTTCGTTGTTTTTTCTTTTGTGTGTGTGTGGCTTTCGACAGTAGCACAAAGAGAGACTGGCAGAACAAGCACGGGATTCATTTCTCTCGATGGATGCATTCTGTCTATGTACGCGTACTGATTTCTTTTTTCCTTTTAGTAGTTGGTTGTTTTTGCCTTTACTCGGTTCCCAGTTGGTGCGTTGTCGTTGTATGCGTACAATTTTTTTTTCTTTGTTTATGGTAGTTTTTGCGCTGATGGGGTATCAAGGTAAACGTAAAAAAAAAACATAATAAAAAAAAGGCTGTTTTTGAGATCAGGAGTGTTTTCGAAGCCCGGAGCACCTCGCTTTCGTTCCCGTGACATGTCGCTCGACTTCGCGTAGCTCACCCCTGGATTCTAAAAACCACCATGTTCGTTTTTATTTCTTTTTTTTTTTTGGAGGGGGGGGGGGGGGGGGAGGTGATTTTGGGTGCGCGCAGTGTTACCAAAGAGGTACAGGATCAAGAGCGCAACCCAAACACTTGACGAGAAGGGGAAGGGAGAGCTTTCTTCTAAGCGAGACTCTCTTTTATGGGTCTCCACGGGTTTGTCCTACATAATAAACTTTCATTTCATTTTGCTTCTAAGTACTGCCCGCAACTAGTGAGATAGGGTATAGTTTAGCTTATTTACACGATGCATATTTCTAATGCACAATAGTTTTCCGAAATCAAGGCTTCGCTCAAATGGATAGCTGACACGTACAGTTTGATGCGCAATACCTTTGACGTATTGACTCGCGAGAGATGCCCCAACACGGCTTAGTGGCGGTGTTCCAGACCCAACATCTAAATTTTGCTCCCTTACCTGCTACTATTTCGCTCACGTTTTGCGCCATATCGAAATGAAAGCGCATGACGAAAGTGACGCACGTTTTCCCCTCGATGGAAATTCCATGCCAGCTTGATGTCTTCGCAGCTACCTTGAGCGTTTCACAGCTACGCGGAATGTTCAACTAAGAAAACACACGATGGCATCCTTCGTACACTCATTACTTCTATGGCACCGAGCCACCACGTATCCTTTTCTTTTACTTTCATAGTACTAATTTCTTTCTGTGCTTTACGGCGGTTACGACGCTAAGTCCGTCTGCACTCTCGAATTTGAGCTTGGGCTAAGATCACGGACAGACCAGTTTAAACCAGGAAAATACAATTAACACTGTAGCAAAGTAAATCTATTATATCGATCGGAAATACGATTTGAAACATTCCATCTTAACACAAGCTGTGCTTATCGAATGCAATAGCGACTCAGCATGCGAAACGCCGCCACACAACTCTACCATAACATCTTAGCGATTTTTGCACAGCACCGAGTACGGAAAAGAGAATAAATTCACTTAAAGGAAGCCAATGTATCTAAAGCACGCACGCTCCGCAGGTTCAGTCCACCTAAGGTTATTAATGGACTCGACCGTGTCATTTGTCGAAACAGATAAACGACATTGGCAAAAATGATCAAACTGAATAAGTGAATCTAACACACCTAGTTAACCAACCGACGGTCGCGCGCCTTCATTACGATTTCCAATTGTCACTGATCACCTTGGACACATGATTACACGAGCGAGTTGACGTAGCAGAAAATGTGTATTACTGTGTTACTGTCACTGCCAGAACACTTCGGGGAGCAACATATAATTACGTCACCACCCGAGTTCTTCATTCAACGAGTAGTGCTAACCAAAATAAAATGCTAACCTGACTCTCAATCGCTCGCAGCAAAGTACGATTTCGCAAAGGCAGTACAGAACGTCATCTGAGATAAAAACCCAAGCTATAGAAACGAGCGCCGTAACAATTCCTCCGAACAGGTACGAGCGCCACCCACTGCATCCCACAGCGCAGAGGCCGGACTCGGCCACCGCACGTATTATCGCTGACGTCCGATGCAATGCACACTGATCTGACTGACCAGAGACGTACCAAGCGCGCGCGAGAAAGGTAAAAATTTCCTCCGCTCGAGAACAGCGTCACACGACACGTGTGGGGGGTCTATTTCACGCAGTGGATAATGCGGGTTTTTTTACACTTCGATACTGGCGCCATCTAGAAGTCGCGCGTTGAACCACGTAGCAAGCCGCGCGCCATCTAGTGTCTGAAACGGACGAATAAGAAGTTAAAGGAGCCTTCCAATCATATTTAAGCGTCTACCCTTTTTGCGATTTCTACGTCTCTTGGGGTTCGGGCAAGCCAGCGGGCACGGAGAAAGTAACTAAATATCAGTGCGTTTAATTTTAACCGGAGGACGCCGAAACCTCGTCCTCCTACAGGGGCAACTCACGGCGCCGAAAACGCGCGATATGTGACGTCTTTGGTACTTGGCTTACTACTAATCAGAGCCGCTAAAAGCTTTTTTTTAGTCGAAGTACAAAATATTAGTGGCGCGAACCGTTTAAATTATTTATAAAATTAGCTTTTGTTCAGTATTTCAGTTCAGAAAATAAACAATTGAAGTTAAAACGTACGGAAACAAGAAATGAGCCGTCGACATACCCGTCACCAAGCGGTGGAAAAGGCGGCGCATACTAGACTAGGTGTGGTGGAATCAGACACCGACGAGCGGCGAGCGTAGAAAGGTCCCGGTTGTACGTCGCGGCGCTGCGGTCGCATGGACTCGAGGATCTGAAGGGTTCCGAGCGCTCGAAGGCCTTCGGCGAGCAGCTTTGACTTGCCGTTTGGCCGTTCCGCGGTACAGCAGCGCGAAGTGGCTCCCGTTCTGAACTGATATTTACCCTGTGTTTTCTGTCGCTTGTGGCCAATGAAGAATCATGCCGAATTAGTGTTTAATAGCGCAGCAAATGCATAGTGAGCCGCCCTGACTGCCCGCTTTATACAGCCCAACATACAACCTATCCAGAACATGCTTTAGTGGCTCCCTCTCGAGCCGTCGACACGGGGTGCGGCAGCCGCGAGGGCTCGCTGAGCTCCACTAAACCTCTCTAGTTCACGGCCACTTAAGCGCCCAAGCACGTCACGAAGGAGGTTATTTTTTGCTAGTTTTTTGTAATTTTAATTTGCCTATAACTTTTAAAACAAAGCGAAATTCGAGAAAAGAAAAGTTTCGTTAAGTTTCTACGTTTAGTACGCTGAGGTTCGGTGCAAATTAAAAACCAGTAAAAAAATTCCTAGCAGGGCTTCTTTAAGTCACGATGTCAATCAATTGAAATCACCGGAAGCGTTTCCTGCTCCCTGCCAAGGTGGCCGGAAGTGGCTCCAATACCATGTAATACAAAACGTTATCTGTTCGATTTCCCATTCACGCAATTGAGCACTTGACGGCTGCGGACGCCTGTTGAAACAATTCAAGGAACGGCGAAGCTTGTTTGTTTTGAAGAGCCGAAAGCCGCGTGTGGCGTGAGTTCACTCGCACGTTCGTCGAGCCTTATACTCCATCCACACGACCAGGATAAAGCTACCTTGAACATAGGTCCCCTTTGCAGTCGGCGAATCAGCCCGCGCTGATGGATTGCGAGCACATACCACGCGCGGAGGATCGCGAACTGATTCGCCGCTGGCCTTAAAGGTCCCTTAGCCAAAGGGACCTTTATGCTCGTGTAAAGGGGTATTCACACGAGGGAGAAATCCCGGGGATTTCTCCCCGGCACGCGCGCATTACGAGATGAAAACGCGAGGCTTTTGCACATCGCAAAGCCTGGCGTTTTCGTCGTGGAATGCGCGTGCCGGGGAGAAATCCCCGGGATTTCTCCCTCGTGTGAATACCCCTTTAAGAGGGTAATATTTCCAACTGTCGTAAAAAGACACGCGCCGCAACTGTCGCGTTAGGAAGCAGGCCCGCGTGTGCACCCTCGACATGCATTCCGCGAGTGGAGCCGCGCTTGAGAGTGCAGGTACAGACCACCTGCTGCGTTTCCTGCAATCCGCAAACAGAAAAAAATTTAAAAAAAAACGACGATTAAGAGAAACAAAAATGCGAGCGTACGTTTTTCCCCCAGTGGAGATCTTTCGTCCGCGCAACTTTAGCGTCACTCATTATACTGGAGGAACAGTCGACCGATGTTTGGTTCGTTTTCTTTCTCGTTTCTTCTTTGTTACTGAAGCCGTTCGGTAAGCATTCCTCGGTCATCTAACCCTAGCGCAGTTACATTAACGTTGCTACTTATGTATGGAAAATTTTTTAACCAAAATTAATCTTTTGAAAAAAAAAAAAAGAACACCGGAGACGAAGAGCATTTCGTTCGAAATTACGCTTTTCGGGCCGTGGCTCAGATGTACTGCGGCCTTTCGATGACTCATTAGGGAGTTTTAGGAAATCGTTTCGATACCTCCGTTAACGCTTCCTGGTCTTCGTTCGTACGCCCTTGCGCGTACGGCGTACCGTTATCGCGCGTCGGTATTAGGAAATATAGGAGCAATCTAGTAAAACTCCCTTATAGGGAGTTTTGGTAGATTGTTTCGATAACTCCGATAATGATGGCCGATAGTGCGCGCGGAGCATTTTCGTATTCTATTCATCGTATCTTTACGGGGTATGGTTATCGGAGTTCTAGAAACGACCTATTAAAACTCCCTATTCACTCAAATTTGAAAATTAGCAGGCGACGGCGCAGCCGATGGGGAGGAGGAGGGAACACGTCATGCGTGTATGAAATGAGCCCGCTGCCTCCCGCGCGTCACACACCGAATGAGGACAAAGAATTTTAGTGCATGTCGAAAATATCAATCGAAAACATTTCGCGAAAGAGACGGTAATGCACTCCCACACGCAAGCAGTCTCCCTGGCAAATGTTTTTGTCTGCTGACTTTTTATTTTTTTAGTTTCTGGCTTTTGAGTGTCTTTTGAAGCCTCCGAGTGGGCACACATCGCCTTTTAAGCCTCCGAGTGGGAACACATACAAATATTGCGACTGGAATTGAATTCAAAGTGTACATATGCCCGATGGCGAGTGTACATGCGGACTGGTGTCCCGTACACGGATGAACATCCGAGTGACTGGGAAAAAAGGCACGTACAAAAGCTTCACGATATGTCCGAACGTAGCCGGATGATATCACACGCCGAAACCAATAGAGCGGTGCCAAAACGTGCATCGCCATCAATGAGGCAGAGAGGCTTGGAGCGATGAACTGGCAGCTAAAAGTGACCCTTACAGATTTTCGACCAGTAGACGCTTGACCTTGGAGTTTTACGTCTAGATTCTAACGAAGTACAGCGCACAAATATTTGCTTATTGATCTTTAATAACAGTACCTACGAGATAAGCTATGTTCCGTTCGTTTCAAGTCCAAATTGTGTTTTTACGACAAATACTCAGGCAGCGTCGCAATGGCTGAGCCAGATGCCTTCAGCCGCGATGCTGTAGTTTGTGTTTTTATCGGAGCTAGACACTGATCTATGAGGCTAACAGTACCAAAAAATAGTTTATCATAATTTTTTTTTTTCAAACAGCGATGGCAATACAGATTTTGGCTGTTTTACGTAAATCCCCGTGAATTGGTACGGTCACGTGTTAGTGGTCAAAAATGTACAACATGGCGGCAGCCAGGGGTGGGCACTTTTGCCTGGTTTAACGCTCTAAGCCCCTCTATACATCGTTGATCGTCACGGTCCTCGTCGTCTTCGTGCGTTTGGTATTACCGGCTAAACCACTGATCCTTAAGGCCCGTTCACACTCTTGCGACCTCTTAAACCTGGGTTCCTCAAAACTTCTTAAACCAGAGAACACACTGGCGCCATCTATTGGGAAGCAGTGTAAACTCGGCGGTCCGGCATATTTTTTTTTATTTCTCGCGCATTATCGTTTCTTTCTTGGCTCGAAAAACTTTTGTCAATGTTATAAACGAGCCTTTCTATGGGTATTACGCACATTTGACCTCGGAAATCCCGCAAAACCTTCGCTCTTGTGAAATGCAGTTCCAGGGTCACCGCATAGATGGCGCCACAATGCCAGTGTATTCCCTCATTCTAGAAACATTTAAGAAGTTTTAAGAGATCTCGTCTCTCTCAGTCGTACTTGGTCGCAAGAGTGTGAACGGGCCTTTATTGTATAGTAGGCTGGATCGAGGATCGAGCCTTGTCTTGCTGGGGTCGAGCAGCATTAGCGGCAGCCATCGCTCGCCACCCGCTAATAGTACCTGCGACTCAATGGGAGAAACGGGAAAAAAGAAATACTGCAATTTCTTACCTTAGTAGGCTGTTCTCGCGACGATGAAACTTTTATCCTGTTTTTGGGGAACGACAGTATATATTCTGGGTGCAAATAGGTATATTGTTAGAGTACCTACCTTTTTCATTTTTTTTTAATAAATGTTTTGTAGTTAGAAGGTCGAGGGTTGCGACTTTGTCGGGCGAAAAACTGCGATGCGGTTCAATGAGGCAAAAGTTACTGAGAGTCAGCGTGGAGTCGTTTGCGAAACTCGAAGTCATCGGAGCATTCGCTGTGCTTAAATGGTTGAGCCTGAGATAACGAACGCGCAGAGACGACGAGCGAGGTGACGTTGCACTTTTGACGCTGCTCCATTGTCTCCATCGGTTCGTTGCGTTGACTACTGTCGGACTTGGGAGGGAGAGATGAGGCGATCGGGCGTTTGGTGGAGAGCGGTTCCGCCATTCGTGCCGGCAGAGTGGAGTACATTCCGTACGGAGGACAGAAACGAAACAAAAAACACTACCTTGCACTCCAAGTCTATACACCTTTCTCGTGTTTATCGTTCAGGCGAAAAATGCCGAGTCACTGGGGTGTGGACGCATGCACGGCATTTCGTATTTCGCTGAAGAGAGCTACTGCGAACGCTCGAAACTCCTTCCACAGCCCAGGAGACAATGATGACAGCCCACAGAAGGCGATTATTGTAGAAAAGTCTATAGAAGAGAATATTCTAGTTCAGAAATGGGCGATAAAGCATTTAATTACAATTTATAGGGGTGTTGTTCAGACTTAAATAGAAACACAACCCTTCGATTTTTTAGATATATTTCTGGCCCGCTCTGTCTTATTTAAAAACTAATTTCTAAAGAATTAACTAATACCTGCTTTTGTGGCGCTGCCGTCAGCTTAGAGAAGTAGATTAAGCTACAAGCCCGAGCATGTGGCCCCGAACAGTTCTCGCACTGCACGAGCGTACGTGCTTAGCAGGGACACTGAAAGTTCAGAGCTCGTTCTCGTGTCCTCTGTCACGCTCACACTAACGTAGTACAGTGAGACAGGAGACGTGTGGAGCGTTGGACCGCTCTCTGACGTTGGCAGAAACAAGCGATTGTCAAGCCTCCCCTCGTAACCCCGCGTAACACGGTGACGTCTCTAACGCATCTATCAGTTCATTGCGGAGCATATAGACGTTTCCACTGTTTATAAAAATCACAGTCCACACGTGCTAAATCACAGTTTAGCCAGCGCTCGCGCGCAATTGCGGCTAGCCAGAAAGTGCGCGTACATAGCACACAAACAAAGCAATAAACGTGCCCTCAAACGCTTTGTATACCTGTACCATAGCCTCCTCCATACTGACCACGGTGATACTCACAAAGCCTCGCAGTTCGATGACGAAGCCACAGAGTGGCCGGTCGCAGATTTGGAGCGCGAGGATCTCGTAGCGCAGATCATTTTTCGGGGAGTCTGGTATTCAACGCACAACTTTTGCAGCGGCGAGAACCCGAAACATGCTTTTCAAACCCTACGAGAAAAGAGGCGGTAGCCCGAGGAACGCGAGAAGCACGAGCGGACATTCCGTCGCTCGGGAGACGCGTGTTTCGGCGTCTCGCCGCAGCGGGGTCGCCCGTTACATAACTTTTATCTGCCGCTCTAGCTTTTCACTTTCGGCGGCCGCGTCACGTGATGATCTGCCAGGTTCTGTCAGTATAGAGGAGGCTATGCCTGTACCCACCCATAAAGCACGCGCTGACCTCGACTGACTGCCCGATTGACACGCACACACTGTGGGCCTCTGCGGCCTTGCACGGCGTCGTGTGTACGCATGGCGGAGAGAGAGGCCTTCCTCTTCCGGAACCCTTTACAAGGTTCCTAAGCGAACCTTTTACAAGGGAATACGAGCCAGTGATTTTGGTCCACGCTGACGTTTCAGCTCCATATGGCATAAAGGCCTCGAGCTTCTTTCGAAAGATCACACGCAATCGGTGAACGACATGCGCGCACGTACGCGAAGCTTTTATAGACCATTTGCGATACTCCCCGAGTGCCCCGGCCCTCGCTAAAAGAATCATGGGAGCGGTGTTCCTTCAGCCCCTTAGTGATCGGCAATTTAAACCCTATTCTTGGTTACTCAGGTTGTGAGCGTAATTCGGAGTCACCCTGAACAAGCGCCTGATATACCCCAATGACATCCTCAATGACAGCGTTTTTGATACTGTGTATGCTGTCCACCGTTCAACCTGGGTGGGCTGCAGAAATCTCTTACATTATTATCATGCTGATATTGCCGCGAGCACAGCTGACCGAGAAGACAGCGCCGAACCTTCAAGGCCGAATGCTCCAGAAGCCCACCCGTGTACAAAAGCTGCTCCGCGTGCCAAGTTGGAGTCAGTCTCGCCTTAGCGTTCGATCCTGCTATTTCGCCGCCATCGACGCCTGCGACGCTATCCTTTTCGTGTTCTGTTATTTGGGCACAAGCTCGCCTCGTTAAACGTTTAGTTTCTTTAGTTATTCTTCACCTCATCATTTGTCATTCGTGACAATATTAAGTTAGAAACGCTAAAAATGCTATAAGCAGCCCCCCGGACTCCGAGATAAATCCTGGTTTTTGCTGTTGTAAATTATCGTCGTTTTAAGCAATTCTAAGCTCAAACAACGATCTCGAGAATGATAATATTGTAAGAAATTTCTGCAGCTCAGCCAGGTTGAAAGGTGGACCGCATGCGCAGTATCAAAAATGCTGACGTTGACGAGCAAATTTAAAAGTAATATGACAGGTCCTTGGGGTATATCAGGTGCTTGTTCAGGGTGACCACGAATTATGCTCAAAAACTGTGTAACCATGGAGTTTGTCGAAAATTAGCGGTCACTTGCGAGCTGAAGGAACCCCGTTCCCATGATTCCTTGAGTGCGGGCAGGGGCGCTTGGGAATGCTGCAAATGGTCTATTGAGAAGGTTTATCACAGTTTAGTTGTCGGTCCTCTATGCGGATAAAGGTTGAGGAAGAGGAGGACATCAGAACGTGCGGGGATGCCAGACAGCGGACTGGAGTGATTAGCGGGGACCCGAAGTTATAGCTGCCTTTGTCTCTTCTCGCTGCAAGAAAGCGTTCGAACGCGAACGCCGAAAGCCCAACACCAACGTTCGGCGTTCGGACGCGTTTGAAGAAGTAAGTAGAGACAAGGACAGCTAGCTTCGCGCCTACACACACGAATCATTTTAGTCGAAGCTGGAACGGCTCTCGGGTGCTCCCCGCGCCCGCTCCCGATCTCCTCCTCTCCCTCAATTTCTACCCGCACAGTCGCGGGCGGGATTAAAACGGCAGGGTGTCTCTTTCTGATGGACGGCCTCGTGCTCGCTGCCTTCCGCCCTGCTTTGGCTACGCGTGTAGGCTCGAAGCCCACGAGGCACTGAAGCGTTAGTGTTGTGAATAGTAATAAGGTGGAGAACTGGGCCAGTTGGTTGACGTTATACATGATGGGGAAAACAGCTCAGAAAACACGGACTACGAAGAGGAACAAACACGACAGCATATTCCTGTCGTGTTTGTTCCTCTTCGTAGTCCGTGTTTTCTGAGTTGTTTTCCCCATCATGTATTGTATTGTGAAGTTAGCTTATCTAGAGCACAAGCTTAGACTCTTAAAAAATTTGAGATCCTCAATTTATTGTATAAATAAAGCGCAAGAAAAGCATACACTGCGTAAGTGCCGTATTGTCCTGGCCATAGCCCACAGGGGACAATTTAGGCCGGAAAAAAAGAAGTTTTCGCTTAAAGGGCACACCTTGACAAATGTCTGCTTTCATAGCTCACAAAGAAGTTCGTATTATACATAGATCATCATTAACATACTCTTTCATTTACAAAATCCGTGACGTCTGGTCATCCTGAAAGATCTTGGAAAAACAAAATTTCTGCAGAGTCCTCACGCGTAAAGAGTCCGCACAGCCTGAATTCCAACTTTTAAACATTTATATATAGTCCGCGGTTCATATAGCTCGGAAAATATGGATTATATTTTTTTGTCATAGAATACAAAGTCATCATTCTCGTAATACATCTTCAGATCATCTCATTAGCACTATTTACGTGCCAAGACAACTACCGCGACTTCAGAAGAAAAGGCCATTTTTTGTTGCTAGTCGCTAGCCATTTTGCTGCATAGTGCGTAGGCGGGCGCCATGGGCAATAGTTACGATTCGAAAGCACGACTTTCTGAGCTTGAGACACACTGTTCAAGAGCTGGGTCAATTTCACATTGCTCTCAGACGCACTGATTGAAAATTTCTGTAGGACAGAAAACCTTGTCCCGCGATTTCGGGGAAAGTGTCAGATGACTGGCAAGAATAACTTCGAAGCGTAACTCCGGTAAAAAGTTGAATCAAGATAAATGACTGGATATCGACCTACAGCGACTAAATATATGAGCACTGCCAAAATATTACATTATTGGGAAACAGCCGATCAACTCTATTAACTCATATATATATATATATATAAACTTATCAGTGTTGGCCCCACCGTCAGCGCATTGTGACAGGGTGGTCGGACGAGAAATCGGCCAACGCGGTTGCGGCAACGTGTTGCCCAACTGCTGTTTTGGCCGCGATGTGAGAGGATCGCCGCCAAGATGATTTCCTCGTGTCACTGGATGGAGTTGTCCAACCGTTGCCCCAGTGTGACAGGGCCCTTAACGATCGCGCACGAACATTAAGAGCGAGTTTTAGTAGATGGTTTTTGAAGGCCCGCTACCGCTACGGGCGCGCGCTTCACAGCTTGCATCAAAGTGGCAGCGCGAGCTCCCGCCACAAATGACGTGCCCTGAACACACGATCTACTCTCTTTATTAAATTGCCGCTCGCTCAAGCGCGTTGTAGCACCGAAGTGCGAGCAGTACAGGGGACTGGCACTGCGTTGTGCAATGCAGCGTACTCCTCGCTGTGTAGTGAATTGCGCAAACCACTTTGCAGACAGCTGTGCAAAGTTTGCATCACGCGATATATGGCCGCTCAGCTAATCTCCATTGTTCCCATCATTCTCGAGCCGCTAGTTTCGGTTTCGCGGCAGACCCCACCGAAACAAAATTTGAGATGTCTACAAAAGTACACCAAAACATCGCGAAAAAAAAATAAAGACATCTCTTATGATTATAATGTAATTAAATGCAAAGGTGCAAGCGAGCTGGACAAGAATGATGAAAATAATCCCTGGAGAAGGGGGACAAGAGGGACAAAGGACAAAGACAAATCTCCAAACACAGCTAGGTGACTGGTGCGCGACTGAAGAAATCCGCCTGGTCCGGGTATCGAACCCGAGACCTCTCCATTACAGGTGGAGCGCTCTACCAACTGAGCTAACCAGGGGTTAGACGTCAGTAGAGCAAACGGGTTTTATCAGCCGCCACCAGTCTGACACCAACAAGGGTGAAGCTTGCAATTTAAGGTTCTCCAGGGATTATTTTCATCATTCTTGTCCAGCTCGGTTGCACCTTTGCGTTTAATTCTATTATAATCATAACCTTAAATTGCAAGCTTCACCCTTGTTGGTGTTAGACTGGTGGCGGCTGATAAAACCCGTTTGCTCTACTGACGTCTAACCCCTGGTTAGCTCAGTTGGTAGAGCGCTCCACTTGTAATGGAGAGGCCCCGGGTTCGATACCCGGACCAGGCGGATTTTTTCAGTCGCGCACCAGTCACCTAGCTGTGTTAGGATATTTGCGTTTGTCCTTTGTCCCTCCTGTTCCCCTTCTCCAATGATTATTTTAAACATCTCTTAATTTAGGGTGACTTCCTACACCATAGAAACAGTAGTAACCCTAAAATTAAGCTTCACGATGACCGAAAAAGGTGTCGTTATTCTGAAGCGTATAGCTTCTTCAGTGGCCCTATAGTTGTCCACATGTGGTCGCACGATCGCTTGCGTCAGCCAATAGGAGTGAGGCGTCAACCACGATCGTAAGACTTTTGCGTCACGCCAACACCACCTAGACAGAAGGCCTCCGCACCGTAATCTCACCGATCGAGGCTTGAGATTGGACACGAGGGCTGTGTCAGTGTTCGGCTGGGGCTATGTGAAGAGCAAGTCGTCTGCTTCTCTTGCAGGGGTTGCGATGACGTCAGAACGACGCCGAGTTTTGATTGGCTCCGACTGAAGGACAGTGGGTAGACCTCGAAACAGCTCGCTTTGAGCTCCATACTCACTATTCTTCAATCAGAGCCAATCAGAACTTCGCGTCGTCCTGACGTCATCGCAACCCCTGCAAAGGAAGCAGACGACTTGCTCTCCGCATTGTGTCCAATCAGCGCGTCGAAGGTCAGGCTCAGGCCCAATAGCCGAGTTAGCGCGATCCGACTTTAATGACATTTCGTAGAGGGAGAGGATACCGCGCAAATGCTTTTATTGTTATAGGTGATGTTGGTCACGGCCGAGCGTTTTGACGTTTCCTCAAAGTTACCCTCGCCAACGACGTTTTACTCTCGCGCGCCGTTACACTTCAAGTCGCACCGCCGTCGACGCTAAAGTTCGATTGAACCAATCCAGCAGCTTAAAAAGTGGATCGTCACGACGCTTGTTGTCTTTGCAGGTTTTCTGCCACCGGTTAAACCAATCATTCACAAAAGAAAGGGTGCCGTATTGACTGGATCCCTCGGATCATAGCTTCGGCTACCTGCGTCTGCTTAGGACCGAGCTCTTGTGATCCCTCGTGGCCAAGAGAATACGCTGACTCGCTGGCGCCATCGAGGAGGTGACTCTGAAACTTCATTTCCCTAGAGCGAATGTTTTTGCGGTATTTGCGAGATCACATCTACGAAAAGTGGTCGTTTGTAATATTATAAAAAAAAAATATTTTCTGCGAAAAAAGAAATGAACGATGCGCAAAAAATGAGCGAACACGCGGAAATACCAAGTGTTCAGTATTCAGTAAACCCAAGACCCTTTTGCATCAAGACAATCGCTCCCAAAAGAACGTTGCAAACACGTTAATATATATATATATATATATAAACGAATATGTGCAGATGAAGGAACCGTACTTAATCCAATGAATCAAAGAATCAAAGTTTTCAGGAACCCGCCGAAAGCCAAAAAACGGCGGAGTGCCCGTGTTGTATATATATATATATATATATATATATATATATATATATATATATATATATATATATATATATATTGTAGCGTACAGGGAAGACCAGGCGGTGCGAGTCAGGACAGGTCCGCTTTTACTACCGTCTGCCCAGCCTCTTAGCCGAGAATCAAAAAAAGGCGCGCGATCGTTGTCTTCTTCACCGGTCCCATTGCACAGCGTCGTCTTCGCTACAATTCCCCCCGATCAGGATGCTGCCATCCTGGCAGAAGGAGTTGGGGGGTCTGAGGAGAAGTAGGGCTTCATCCGTGACACGTGAACGATTTCTCGATGGTGACGGCGACGATCGCTGGGAGGGGGGACGGGTTCCACCTTGTAGTTGACTGGTGACGTTGATTCTAGGACTTTGTAAGGGCCATGATATTTGCGAAGAAGTTTCGAAGAAAGTCCAGGCTGTTTCATGGGCATCCATACCCACACCAGATCACCGTTGTTGTAGGTTACGGAACGGTGATGATCATCATAACGGTGCTTTTCGTGGTTTTGATGCTCAGATGTGCGAAAACGAGCTAACTGCCGACATTCTTCTGCGCGGTTCATGTCTTCGGCAAAGGTGGTATGCTCGGTAACATCTGGTCGATAACGCAGGATTGTGTCCATTGTGCATGACACTTCGCGATTATATGTGAGTATAAAAGGAGAGTAGTGTGTCGTGTCTTGAGTGGCGGTGTTGTAGGCGAAAGTGATGAAAGGTAGTATACGGTCCCAGTTGTCGTGGTCCTGGGAGACATACATGGAAAGCATATCTGAAAGTGTGCGATTAAAACGTTCCGTAAGGCCGTTGGTCTGGGGGTGATAGGCGGACGTTCAACGATGAATAACATTACACTCTCTTAGAATGTTTTCGACAACTTGGGATAGAAAAACTGTTCCCCTGTCGCTGAGTAGCTCGCGAGGAGATCCATGCCGCAGTACTATACTATGTAAAATAAAGGATGCAACTTCGCGAGAATCTGCATGGGGCAGGGCGGCAGTCTCAGCGTAGCGTGTCAGATGGTCAATGGCGACGACAACCCAGTGGTTTCCTTGGGATGATTTGGGAAGAGGACCATACAAGTCAATTCCCACTCGTTCAAATGGTTTCTCGGGAACAAGTATGGGTTGTAGCAAGCCAGCCGGCTGCTGGGGCGGTTGTTTCCGTTGTTGGCAGAGTAGGCAAGAACGAACATACTTTTGTATGGAGCGATACATGCCGGACCAGTAATATCGGCCACGTACACGTTGGTAGGTCTTCGAGATGCCAAGATGGCCAGACGTTGGATCGTCATGGAAGCACCGTAGCACATCCATACGAAGTTGCCGAGGAAGTGCTAATAACCATCGCTGACCATCGGTGGAGTAGTTACGGCGGTACAAGAGGCCATCTCGAACAGAAAAATGTCGCGCTCGTTTGCAAAACTTGCGGTTGTCGGAAGTGGATGCACCTGTGATATGTTGCACGAGGGCGGCAGTACCAGGATCTTGAAGTTGTTCTTGTGCCACCGTATCGAGAGAGAGAGAAGCCAATGTGATGGGGTTGTCGTCGTCTTGAGTTTCGATCGTCGGTAGAGGGCAACGTGAAAGAGCGTCGGCGTCTTGATGCTTGCGTCCGGATCTATGTGTCACTGAAAAGTCGTACTCTTGTAGTCGAAGTGACCAGCGTCCTAAACGTCCAGAGGGGTCCTTTAATGACGTGAGCCAACAAAGGGCGTGATGGTCCGTGATGATGTTGAAGTGCCGGCCGTACAGGTATGGTCGAAATTTGGAAGTAGCCCAGATAATTGCTAGACATTCTTTTTCAGTTGTCGAATAGTTACGTTCAGCCTTCGAGAGGGTGCGACTAGCATACGCTACGACGTTTTCAAGTTGGGGTGATTTTCGTTGTATCAGGACTGCGCCTATCCCATAACCACTGGCATCAGTGTGGATCTCAGTGGGGGCTGAGGGGTCAAAATGACACATGATTGGGTCTTGTGTCAAACGAGCAACGAGCTGATTAAAGGCATGTTGGCACTCTGGAGTCCAATGAAAATGCTTTGTTGTGTCTAATAACGTGTGTAAGGGGGCGGCGATGGTTGCGAATCCTTGTACAAACCGCCGAAAATATGAGCAAAGACCTAGAAAACTGCGAAGCTCCTTAACTGTTTTGGGGATAGGACATTCGGTGACAGCTCGAATTTTGTCCGGGTCAGGTCGAACACCCTTATTCGATACTACGTGGCCTAGCACTTTGATTTCTCTCGCTGCGAAGTGACACTTTTTGGTGTTTAGTTTTAAATTCGCGTTTGCAATGCACGATAGAACTGTGGCCACACGTTCCAGATGAACTGCGAACGTTGGTGCAAAAATAATAATGTCATCCAAATAGCAAAGGCAGATTTGCCACTTCAATCCTCGAAGAACAGTATCCATCAGGCGTTCGAAGGTGGCCGGAGCATTGCATAGGCCGAACGGCATAACATTGAATTCGTATAAACCGTCTGGCGTGATAAATGCGGTTTTGGGTTTGTCAGTTGAATTCATTGGAATCTGCCAATATCCCGATTTTAAATCCAGCGATGTAAAAAATTCAGCGCCTTGGAGGCAATCTAAGGCGTCATCAATTCGTGGAATGGGGTACACATCTTTGGTCGTGATTTTGTTGAGGCGGCGGTAGTCCACACAAAAGCGAATACTGCCGTCCTTTTTCTTTTCTAAGACCACAGGAGAGGACCAAGGACTTGAAGACTTTCTGATTACTTCTTTTTGCAACATTTCAGTCACTTGTTGCTCTATTATCTCTCTTTCTTTCATTGAGACCCTGTAAGGACGTGTTCGGATGGGACTATGACCCTGCGTGTCTATCCTATGCTCAGCTGTTGAAACTGTGCCTAAAGGTAGGTCATTTAGATCGAAAAGTTTGTGATACGATTTTAAGAGACTTAGCATTTGTGCTCTTTGATGACCGGTGAGGTTCCCGTCGATGGTATTCGGAAGGCGATCGAAAACATCATTTTCTTTGATAGGATCTTGGGAAAACGGTTGCGAGGAGGGTGTGTCGTTGAGGGCAATGATATTGATGTCAGTCGCCAATGTTACGGTGCCTAGAACTGTGTTCTCCGGTATTAGTATGGACTCGTGTGTAACGTTGATTATGATGATGTACGTCGACACTGGGCCGATATGGGCGATGCCACGTGGGACGAGCAAACCTTTTTTTTCCAATAAGGCAGAAGTGGGCGTGATGAAGTAATCTCCCGGTGAGAGTGAAGAGCAATTAATGAGAACGAAAGATGAACTTCGAGGCGTAATAACAGTGTCTTCTGATGCTCGTACTTTGTTTACCAGCGCAGAAACATGCTGGTCGTCATGAGGCAACTCCTGGAGGGAAAGCTGTGAATTCCCGCAAAAAATGATTGCATGAGTAATAGAAAGGAAATCCCAGCCAAGAATAATTTCATGTGTGCATGATGAGAGGACGACAAATTGAACTGAATATAATAGGCCCTGTATTATAATCCGTGCTGTACAAAGTCCGACGGGTTTAAGTAAGTTTGATCCTGCAGTTCTGAGATTACCTTCAAACGGTGTCACGACTTTCTTGAGGCGTCGACAGAGATTTAAGCGCATAACGGAAATAGAGGCGCCTGTATCAATTAATGCTTGTACGTTTTGACTTTCAATTTGGATTACGACGACGTTAGAGGGGGGTTGATGAGGACTTGAGCAGTATGAAGATGTCGCAGCTGGTGCCTCAGGAGCTGCGGTTAAAAGTTTCCCCCTTGTGATGGAGCAGTGGACCCTGATGGGACCATAGGGGACGTTGAGCGGTGACGTTGCGGTGATGGCGACTGTCGACGCGAAAATCCCGGTGAACTACCGGCGAACCTTGTGGTTGGAGAGTTTGACCGGGTGTATCCGGGAGTCTGGTTATAATGGGTGGGGTTCGCAGTGATGCTTGTATGGACGTTTGCAGACTCTTCGGCTTGGCGGCGACGGCATACGCGCATAACGTGTCCTGGTATGCCACAGTAATAGCAGGTAGGGCGGTTGTAGAGCTGTGGGCGAGTAGCTTGCTGGTGTGGTTGAGTGTATCCAAAGGGTTGTACGTATGGCATGGTTACAGCAGGATAATGAGGTCGGAGCATTGGAGGTGAAGCTGCAATTTCTGCGTAGGTCGGCAGCATGGGCTGTGCCGGTGCTGTAAGCGGCGAGGATATAGGCACGGTAGACGCAATCTCGTTCTGGACGAGGGACCGGAGTGCCGATTGTGTTGGTGTAGTTGACGGCTGTGTGAGTTGGAGAGCTTGCGAAACCTCCTCGTGAACAATCTGCTGGATGAGCTGGCGCAAACTGTTGATGTTGATATATGTTGATGGCCCCGATATACTGCTCACCTCAGGAAGACGTTGTACTGTAGCGGCTGAGGCCAAGCGTTGGGTTTTTAGTTCTTGGAACTGCTGACAGATTTCCACAATCTTGCTAACGGTGGTTGGATTACTCACGAGGATAACTTGGAAAACATCCTCGGCGATTCCCTTTAAAAGATGACGGACCTTTTCGGGTTCCGTCATGTTGATATCAACTCGGCGGCAAAGATCCAGCACGTCTTCGATGTAGGACGTGAAGGTTTCCGTTGGCTGCTGGGCCCGCGAGGACAGCTTTCGCTCGGCCACAATCTGTCGCATTGTAGGTCTTCCGAAAACTTCCTTAAGGCGGGTAGCGAATGTCGCCCAGCTGTCAAATTCTTGCTCGTGGTTGAGGTACCACAGTTTTGCAACATCGGATAGGTAGAAAACCACGGTGGTCAGCTTAGTGACATCGCTCCAGTGATTGTATCGACTGGCGCGGTCGTAAGCGTCAATCCAGTCGTCCACGTCGGCGTCCCCGATTCCGGAGAATAAGGGAGGCTCACGTTGGCGAGCGGTGAGTACCGATGGGGCCGTGGTGTCGGCTTGGGTGGCCGTGGAAGTTGTGGTGGTATTCATTCCGACAGAGGAATGCGGCATTGGTGTTGTCGATGTGAGGGCTCGGCTTCTCAGCTCCACGGCTGACGTCGAGGTAGGTGGGAAAGCCCGCACCTCCACCACTTGTAGCGTACAGGGAAGACCAGGCGGTGCGAGTCAGGACAGGTCCGCTTTTACTACCGTCTGCCCAGCCTCTTAGCCGAGAATCAAAAAAAGGCGCGCGATCGTTGTCTTCTTCACCGGTCCCATTGCACAGCGTCGTCTTCGCTACAATATATATATATATATATATATATATATATATATATATATACGTTGTCGATTTGACGTGGATGTGACGTGGCCGTGGATGTGACGCGGATGTGACGTGGATGTGACGCGGGAAATATTTAATAGGTTTATAGGCACGTGTTAGTAAACAGTTACAAGCGTGCGAACCAGCCTTAAAGAAATGTGAAACATAACATAGAAGTGCCGATGTCGTGTTTTGTGAAACTCGTGTCGCGTTGCCCGCGTATAGTTTGCATTCCTCGTTGGGGAAGATCGTCCTCGCGCTATCGTTTAGTGACAGGGTGCCGTATACGTCTGCCGCACGAGGAGGATACGGTGTCGTGCGGCTGCACCGGTCCGTATACTAGCGCGGTCACTTATGTCGATGCTCACGCGGACACGTGTTCCGTCGTCGCAACGAGAGCTGGGCGCTTCTGGGCGGAGATTTAACGAAGGGCACGGCTCAGATCACCTTCTTCCAAGGAATCATCTCAAAGAAAACGGCCTTTAACTCAAATGACGCGTGTCGAATAGTGCTAATGGTTTTTTTTTTTTTTTTTTTTTTTTGGGGGGGGGGGGGGGGGGTGGGGTTATTTGTACACCGGTACCCTATATTACGATTACGTATGTTGTAAGGGTGAAGCCACGGGTGAATCTCTCGAACACCTCTTTACCTTCATGGTGAGAGTTAGCATAATCTCAGACTCCTGTTATAAACCTCTGTCCTATCTTTTTTTTTAACCGTCCTCTGTTTCCGGATTCCTAGCCGGACAGCGTGTTGGTTGGGAGAGGCACCTTTCCTCCGAACTGCTACAGAACATAGGAACTGAATTTGCAGCATCTCGGCGTCACCGGGAATCGACAACCTGTCATGGTACGCTTAACGAATCGTGAGATGGAATCCAACAGCGTCTCTTTTATCAAGTTGCAAGCACTGACCGACGACCCTCGCTGGGAGGCCAATCAAGACGCAGCACGTGGTGGGTGGCGCTCTGTTCTGTAACCTCCTTGGCCGGGTCGGGAACACGGCGGGAATTATTTGCTTTTGTCTGTCATTGTCTGGTCTTGTCACGGTGCTGATTGCTGAACTGTCCAGTAATGAATGGCAACATTGATGAGAGGATATTTAAAAGAAATTCGACATATAGCTTCTACACTACGTCTCAGAAAACGAAACCTGGTTTTTCGTTCCGCATAAATAAAATACGCATAGCAGAAAGCTGGAAATGGGTGCGAATGTGACACTAGTAGGTGTAGATAAAATGCAGATGTTTGGCAACATGACGCGAATAGGTTAAAGCAGAAAAGATAGACATAAAGCAGAGAAACTATATTTCCATATAAGACGACATTTACTTAGGCCGTTAACGTAGCAGCTTGGGTGATTTGGTTGCTTATATTAACACACAGTATACAGCGCACTACTGCAAAAGCACACTCATACCATACACTCCTCCTAAAGAGTGAGAGTACGGTGTAAGTGTGATTTTGCAGTAGTGCGCGGTAGTGTGTGTTACTTAAGCCGTCATGCCAAGAAATGACATTCGACATGACCCGTGGCATTTATTTGAACGAAACAGATTTGTCACCAAGAAAAAAATACTAATAAATGTCTCGCTGTTTTTTTTTTTTCTCTTTGAAATAGATGTTTAAGACAGCCGCAATGCCATTTCCTAGATTGATGGACATTAGACTGAAGTGGTTATATAGAAATTTTGTTTTTCTGCGTTGTATCTTGATTCAGGTAACGTCATGTTCTAAACCTTTCGCATGATATCACCACCGATAAACTCACATTCACACACAAAAAAAAAATTAACTTTCTGGGAAGCGTTTTTTTTGTTTTTTTTTCCAATGCGCGTGTTGAAAAGTTGGGTTCTGATTCTTCTCTTGATCGGCTGTATAACGTACACTAAAGAAAAAAACAGAACACGAAAACATTTATTGGCATGGTGGAAACCAGTTGACAAAGTGTAGATAGAACACGATATCTGGGTCCCTAAGTATCCTGCCATGCCACGAGAATGTCGGCCCGACATCTGACCGCCGCGATTGGCTAGCGCTGCGCTTGACCTTGACCAATCGCGACCGTCAAAAAACTCGCCGTTTTCGCCGAGTGTCCAGCTCAGAACCCCTGCATAGAACACCTTTTAAAATCCACGTAGCAAAGCATGCACCCATTAATTCCTTATAAACCGTAATACCATCGATTCTTAATACTGTAAAAACAACGGTAAGTGTTATATATATATATATCTGAACGAGAAACCGAGAATATTGATTCGGTCATATTGGTTTTTATTTTGTTTTACAGCCTGTTAATAATTCGTTGGGGAGTTGGGGATCGTTTGGATAGTAACACTATGCTTCCTTATTTTATAGAAAGCGAGACAATGGAAAGGTGCTGAAGTTAGCAGGCAGCTAGGTTTTGTTAGTATTTATGCCTTCTTATTCATTACTTCCATATGCCTTTAACGAGGTATCGACTTAAACCCTCTCATTCCTCTTCTCCAGGACAGCGTGGCCAACCGGGACAATAGACCCTTTTCAAAGCCTTATCGAGCAACATTGGCCGTCGCCATTTCTGGGGCACGAAGCGTGGGATTGGATTCGAGACATCGGCGAACACTGACGGAGGCCTCCTGTCTAATACCTGTTCAGAATACGTGCCCAAACAATGGCGGATTCACATAATTGGCACAGCAGCCACTGGGTGGCGCGCACTTTTGAAAAGGTTCTATTGCCTTAGGATAAAGGGACCATGAAATGATTTTAAAATCGAATTTCATCCACCGCACGTCGTAAAAGGTGTGAAAAGAAACGCAAAAATAGGGAGCTAAAAAAATTATTTGCCACAGAACTTTTAAAAGAAAACTGGACTCTTTTGCGCCTTTCCTTCGAAAGCTTTCTGCCTTTTCACTACGATGCATCCGCGGAAACGGAGCACGTCAGCCGAATCCACGTCGCCTATTCGGTAAGAGCCTACCTCACCAGCACCGGGATCCTAAACATTAGGATCCCGGTGCCGGCGAATGTTTCCTAAAAGTTTTGTTAAATAATATTCAGATCCACATTTTGTAGCATAATTAGAGATGTGTGGCGAAAATTGCCAAATTTGATAATGCTAAGAGCCAAGCGCCATCTATCGTGTGGTAAACGAAGCAACTACTGCGCGTGCGCAGTAGGGCAGGGCCGACTTCAGTTACTTGGGTCGCTTGGGTCGCGACGACCGTCGAACGTTATTTCCTTTGATTTCCTTCCTCTCAAAACTCTGACTGACTGAACGTTTATTTTTCTACGTGTTCTTCTCGCGCGTGCCGACTTCAAGCAGCAAGAAAAAAAGTACTTAAAACAGACCACGACGAACAAGAACGCTAGATCCACAAACACCCGAGAAAAGCGACAACGAACACGAATGCACCGACTCCGACGAAGCGAGCTGCTCAGAATATAGGCCTAGCAGGCACTCCGACTCGGCGCAGCGTTGCTTCGTCGCAAGACCGTCTGCCTACGACCGGCTGGCGTGCTGAATGGAATATGCCCGCGCTACCCTTGTGGACCCTTCCCGTATTATAGTTTGACCGCTGACCTCACTTTTAGATTAAGAGGTGAGGTCAATCTCTTTTCCTTGTTTTCCGAGGCAGTGTTGACGAACACTCGTCGAAAAGGGACTCTCGTCGATTTTATCTTCTTGTTTTGTGTGATATAGAGGTGAAATAAACGCCGTATGGATTACCTTCGTAACACGGTATGTACACTTTGTTATTGGTATGCCATTTTTATTTTGACAGACTGCACGTCACTGTTGAGCTATAACAGTTCGGGGGACGTGCAATGCCGGTCCAACCTTTCTTTGCCGAGTGTCGCGTCAGTATCGAGTTGCAATCGTAAAAGATCGGTCCCGAAGCGCTTACCAACAGCGCGAATACAGCACTTCCATCAAACGCGCGCGTCCGCTCCAAATGTGAACAGGTATTTACGGGGCTCTTGCTGACACTCGTAGTTCAAACGTATCTTTTTTAACGTCGGCTCGCTCCTGCATCTCCGAGGCCGCGAAAAACGCCGCGACAATTTGTTTCCATCTACGTCGCTTTGCAAACGACTGACACGGGCCGCCTTTTACCAACAATGACAGTTGGGTTGACTTCTGGAGTCTTCAGCGGAAGACTCGCTGCACTTCCCAACAGGCATACCGGCGTATGGGACTAGTCCCATGCTGTCGCTGTAGCCCAACATATCTCATTGAATTTCGTTCAGCTGCGATGCGGCGATGAGAGGCGACGATTCAGAAAATACGTCGGTGACATCAGCGCTGTAAAACCTACCGGCGCACCCCAACTCGTCGCCGCTAACGCTCCCATTCTCCTACTGCCAAGAGAACTTCCGGTTCCGGAAACAGCGTATGTCCCGGCTTGTTTTGCGTTCAGTTGGAGAGAAAGAAAAGGTCGATGTTTCATTAATTTTTTGTGTAGAAGTTAATAAACCGAAACGAAAACGGATGCCTGTTCGGCATTCAGTGAACATTGACGGTTTAATGTAAAAGTTATCTGGAAAAAGTAAAAAGGCCATTTCATGGTCCCTTTAACTTCTCTGCCTGCCTTCTTTTTCTGTCCCCCCTCCATTCTTTCCTTCCCTTTTTGGATTGTAAGAGTGTATCAGTGAGAAACCGACGATACGGACCCCAATCCTTGCTCTTGTCGTTATCAGCAGCGAATCTTCCTTTTCCGGTTGTGGGGGACCGCTGGGAAACGTTTTAACCTACATTTTCCTGTCGTGTGCCATAACGGGACGGCACCTCCTCTTCGCGGTGTATGGGGGAATTCCCTCGTCACCCGAAGGCCGGAGGCTCAAGACCCTCCCTTGCCTCGCAGAGGAGTGGTCACCAGAGACCATGGGAGAATCGGCGCAGTGCCCGAGCGCCAAGGGCTTGTCCCAGTGGCTAGCGGTCATCTTTGTCATCGGGGCCGTGGCTGGCATCGGTACCCTCGCCCTGCCGTACGCCATGAACGAGACCGGTGAGTGGCGGACAGACGCGCTCGTGGCCGCCAAGTAGACTTCGGCCGGACATTCTTGCTTGCAGAGCTGACGTACCTCGAAGAGAGATGTTAAAAACATCAAAAGTGCCAAAAATATAGAAGGGAATAAACGAAATCACCCGTTTGTTTTAGTACGTTTTAAAGGCGCTCTGTGCGTAGCGTTTATAGGATGTATTCACTGGTGGCCATAGCTGAGCTCGCTGCTGCTGAGCCCGTGCTTACGGCAGGCTTGCAGAAGGTTTCCAAGACGCAACTTGCACACCATCAGGATTGTCTTCTATGGGAGATCATAAATAGGAACTCATCCCGAGCATGCTCTGTGAGCAGTCACCTAAAATATGGCGTCCTTTGAACACCACCTATAGGTACTCTGCAAGGGATATTCAAGAAGAGCACCTGGTCACGTTAACTTAGGTCACGTGACTACGTGACGTGACGTCACAATCTCACACGACGTCAGTGTGTCATAGTACCACATGGTATCACGTACGTGACGTCAGGTGAGCCATACCACGAGGTACGCGCGACTGCGACGTCGCGGCTACACACCAGGCATGGACTCAAAAGCACTAAGAGCTGGCCCTAAAAATGCTCTATATTTAAAACAGAGAACGCTAATGCCCTTCAGGCAACTGTCTTATGAAAGTAATACCTATATTTCCAAGTCGTCTAATTGACTGTCCAAACAGGACACTTCAGAACGCGTGAAGCCTGGGGTCTGCTTCCGTCCGTGTTCGTTTGCCGAGGAAGTTCCTTCCGCCGACGTCCGCTTCTGTCCTCCATGAAGGCCTACAGCATGCTCATCACTTGTGTTCGGACAGCTACTCACACGCTGTGTGGGCTGTTAGTCAATTGTTTAAGGCCTCCGCTTCTGTTCAGGTCCCGAAAATGGGAAAGAGAAAGGACCGGTACGAGGGCGCGGCAGAACGGACGGCCAGGCAACAAACACACCAGGGGCAAGCCGCGCTCGGCTCGGCTCAATGTAGGGTTCATACACGTGCAGGGAGGTAGAAAAAGTATTAGGTGGGAGGATATTGGTAAACAATTAGAGGCTGAATATTCCACAGTGTATGGAGTAGCGGAAACGCCCCTTAGAGAGGAGGAGGAACCACCGTATACATACCATCCCACTCCTGGATGGAATGCAACCGGAGGTGAGGTGAACGCTAAGGCGGTGGTCTAGGCATGTTAGTTAAAGGACAAGACTTGGAAAGAAAGAAGGAAAGCTGCAAAGGACACTTATGGCTGAAAAATAGGGTACTAGGTCTGAGCACTGTTCTGGCGTTTGCATGCCTGAAAACAGGAAATGGTCCAAGGGAGGAAAATACAAAACAATTTACATGTATATCTAGGCATATAAAAAGAATTGGCCTTAATCAGGAAATAATTATCATAGCAGGCATAAATTTCCATTTTGAAGAGTTTTACGGGTTCACAGATACAGTCAGAAAGTTCTTAGAAGATTTCTGTGATACCCTGGACGTAGTGTTAGTTAAGGCACAAGTAAAATACGACAGGAAAATAACGTGAGAAAGAAAAAAACTCACACTCAACAATAGGCTACTGCCTCATGTCCCAGGACCTGTATGACAGGTTGGGAAGTATGGAAATAGATGAGGAAGGTACAAAAAGCTTAGGGAGGGATCACAAAAGAGTTAAGATTAAATTTGGCGCATCCGAATCAGAACAGCAAGCTCAGGAACAAGTGCACGTAACCCGAAACTAAGTGAAGCTCAAATACAGAAAGTATCGAAAAGCATGAGAATATAGTATCGGAACAACCAGAAAGAGAATGGACGTATGATTATCTAACAGAAATCTTTAAAAGAAAATTAGAGAAGCATCTAATTAAACAAAGATGAAAGCAAAAACGAAGACACAAACCACAAAGCTGGTGGGATAAGAAAGTCAAAGCAGACATATTGCGGCGCCAAGAGCCATCTAGGGAGCATAGTGGGGCAAAGAAAAGGGGAATGTTGCCAGCTGAATGAGCATTAACATTGGAGAACTTGAAAGAGAGGGAAAAGGAGGCATCAGCTTTAATCATGGTCAAAATTGGGAGTGGAGGAGTGCAGCGGATTTTGTGAATAAATAAAAATATAGGAATGCGGCAAAAAGGTTTTGGGAGCACATTATAGTGCAGGGGAGAAAAACGCAGGGTTTCCAACACTTAATGACCACACAGGAGGGGAGAAAAGGAAAGGGAAAGGGCCACTGGAATATAATAGGCACTCAATCAAAGAGCCTTTCTCCCAACTTGAGCAGAGGGGGACAGTGGATAGCACTGACAGCAGCAGTGTAGACGAGGAGCAGAATAGTGTAACAATGGAGACGACCACAACAGAATGGGACAAGGCAGAAAGTCAGGTTTTAGCAGGTACAATGACAGGCCCAGTCGTAATACCAATGGAACCCATAAATTAAAGACACTGAAAAAACAAAACAAGCAAATTGAAGTTGCGGCTTCTGATTAGTCAAATAATTGTGGAAGGAGAAGTACCCAATGATTGGAAACTAAGTAAAATGAGACTAATATGTAAAGGCAGGGGAAACAAAGGCAACATTAGGTCATACCGCCGAGTAACAGTAACTTCAGTTATATACAGATTAGCTATGCAGATAGTAAAGCGGAGAATAAAGGAGAGGGCAGAAGATATGCAAAAACTGGGTGAGCTCCCAGACGGATTCCGAAGAGATAGGAGACTGAAAGGTAACTTATTCGTTACCAAAGAATGTATATAAATAGTAATAAACAACCAAACTCTTTTATGGTTAGCTTATTGGACATCAAGAAAGCGTACGATAATGTGAACCAGGAAAAACTCTGGGGTCAGCTGATGGAGTATAATTTAGATACAAATTTGGTTAGGTTTCTTCGGCAGGTGTACATAGACAATAAGGTAGTTACAACATGCGAAGCAGAAACTACACAACCCGCAGCGATAAAAAGAGAACTCAGGCAAGGCTGTCCAGTGTCAGCTTTACTCTTCATCGTATATCTCAGTGAAATGGAAAAGAAATGAGAGTAGAGCAACTTACGTTTTGATGTGAGTTATATGGAAGAAATTGAGAAATGTAATGCAGGAATACCAGGACAGATGTGTGCGGATGACATAGTACTTATGGCATATAACCAGGATATATTACAGGGACTAGCTGGAATATTTGGAGAGGAAGGGAACAGCTTGGGCATGAGTTTTTGTAGTGAAAAGTTTGAAGTATTGGTGTTTAACGACGAAAAGAGGGAACACCTGAGGATACAAGACATTTTAATGGACCATGGAGGAATATACAAATATCTGGGAGCCTGGCTCAAAGATGAAAGAAAATATCTAGAAAAACATGAAGAGAATATATTTAGAAAAAGGAAAAGAAATTAATCTATTATGAAGCTTAAGGTACTAGGGAACTTTAATAGATATGAAGTGGTTAGAGGTATATAGAAAGAACTGATGGTACCAGGACTGTCTTTTGGCGATGGGAGTGCATAATATCAGAGCTTCTATCAGGATCAGAAATTCGACAAAGAAGAGTTTCGCGGATTGGCACTAGGAGAACGTGAAAAGACACCAAATGAGGGATTACATGGTGGCATGGGCCGGTCGTCTTTTGAAATCAGGGAGCAACTAGTAAGTTTAAATTTTAACATAGGTTGACTGAAATAGATGATACGTGGTGGGCAGGGTTGTGTTCAAGTATTTATAGATGAAATTTTAAACTTAAAATGAGCAAACCTAACCCGAAACCCTCCATTTAAACACCTACACACTAGTGGTGAGGCTGAACAGACTACTTTAGTGGAAAAGAAATAAAAGAGGCAGAAAGAAAAATATAGGAGGAAATAATGCAGGAAACATCAGCGCTAACAATTTGCACCTGTGAGCGATATGAAGGGGAACAGCCCTCTTTTTGTTTTTGACGCTCCTGCAAGTTTTAGAACAAGCTCTGTTCCAGAAGAGGGCTAGAACGCAAAGTTTAGACCCTTAGCCACGTACCATTTGAGACGTTGAGAGTTAAGATAGCTCTAGGGAGCCGTAAAACAGGCAAGAAACCAGGTAAGGTGTTCACCTTCATATTGCTGGCGGGTATACAGGTCACAAAAAACATGGCTTAAAAAAAGAAAATATATTTGACAATTCACTGGAAAGTTCTTTACTGTTTTCGGCAAGAACAGGAGTTTTGATGAGGAGGACGTATATGGCTAAATTTTAGGAAACAAACGCATTATATACCGCCAGCCATAATAAAAGCGAGACCCTAAAGCACTTGGTTTTGAAGTGCGTGGCGCTTCGCCCTGCCCTCCCTGAAGGGGTAACGGATTCAGCCGGGGCCCCGGGTTTTGCTGGGGGCGATGAAAGGACGGAAGAGAAAAGGACTGGAGTCACGATGAGGCGATTCGAAGATTTGTGGAAATCATCTAGGCAAAACTGAACGATGCACAACTAGCACAGCTGGCGACAGGCGGGACAAAACAAAATGAGGACTCTCTCTCACGTGGCTCCGGCCCAAAAATCTCGACCCTGTCTCCCAGTGGGTCCAGTGCTGGGGTGAGGCCCACAAGGTTTGACGAGAGGGAAAAGTCGACTCTTTCACCGGGGGGAAGACGCGGGGAGGGGTTGATGTTTTTATTTTTTTTTGGGGGGGGGGATCCCCAAAGGTTATCCTGGTGTTATCCCACAGTGCCTGGGCATAATTGGGAGGAGAAAATTTGCTTAGAAGGACGGGAGGAATCATATATTTGTATTTTTAGATTTAGGCTAGGTGTTTAAAGAAAAAGTAAAACAGCGCCAAAAACACGGAGGACAAGAAGACCAAGTGTACAAACAGAGCGTTGGCTCTAAACTGATTTAGTGGAAGCAAACACACTTCTTGTCCTCCGTATTTTTGGCGCTGTTTTACTTTTAGAGCGCAGCTCTTAGGGGCCCGTTTCTAGCCTGAGCAGCGTCGGCGTCGGCGTCGGCGTAACCGGGGGGTGGTCACGTGACCCCATCCGAGGTCACGTGACCCCCCCCCCCCCGAGGTCCCGTGACCCCCCTGAGGTCACGTGACCCCCCCCCCCCCCGAGGCCACGTGACCCCCCGGGGTCACGTGACTACCCGCAGGTGACGTGACCCCCTCAGTACCCTTCCCTACTCCTCCTCAAGAGCTGCGCTCCAATTCGGCGTTACAGGGATTTGTAAACGACTTTCATTTTTTCTTTAAACATATACCACCAACTCTCCCAACTTTATACTATATTAGGCTAGGTGGAGCAAACTATCCCTGGTTACAAAGAGTATAGCCATTAACATCCATCGGTCCATCCGCGTGTGACGTCGTCTGAGGAGTATCGACATCACGAAAAAATCAAAGGAGGCCAGGATGAAACCGCTGATATTTTCCTAGTGGATGTCCAAATAGAAGACGAACTGCCGGACTTCACCTTTCACTTCTTAGGGCGGTGAAGTGTCGCTTCACGTGTTCTGAAGTATCCTGTTTGAACAACGCTTAACGTGAGCAGGCAATCCCCTACACAGCATGTCGGGACGAATACAATG
Source organism: Ixodes scapularis (assembly GCF_016920785.2). Taxonomy (NCBI): domain Eukaryota; kingdom Metazoa; phylum Arthropoda; class Arachnida; order Ixodida; family Ixodidae; genus Ixodes; species Ixodes scapularis. The sequence continues at coordinate 135,930,625 of NW_024609879.1, read as the reverse complement.
TATGTCAGGTCCGGTACATGTGTGACGTTCTGATGTGGCGCACGTGTGGTATGGCCCCTGCAGGCTGGTCGGGCACCGCCATCATTGTGGTGTGCGCCCTGGCGTCCGGCTACGGCGGCTCCAGGCTGGGCCTGTGCTGGATCATCTTGGAGGAGCGCTGGCTCGAGTACCGGGAGGCCAACAGGAACCCTTACCCGTGCATCGCTTTCCGGGCCTACGGCAAGCCCATGAAGTGAGGCTCTCCATTTGTATGGGAAATGGTCACGCAACGGTCTGGTGGAGGTCAGCATGAACTCACGCATATAGGTTCAGAGCAAAATAAATGCGCTCAATATAGTCTCGCGCCTACAATCGTCTCACACAATATGGTCTCGGACATATTGTCCCGGACAAAATGAACCGGTGGATATGATTTCGCGCCTACAATTGTCTCATACAGCATGTTCCCGGACATATGGTCCCAGACAAAACGGGCCCGGACAATATGGTCTCGCGTCTAATATTGTTTCACACAATATCCTCCCGGATATATGATCCCAGAAAAAAATGGGTCCGGTCAGTAGGTCTCCCCTCTACAGTGGGCTCGCATAATATGGTCCCGGATAAAATGGACCCGGTGATAATGGTCTCGTGTTTACATTTGTCTCACACAATATGGCTCTGTACATATATTTCACGACACAGATGGTCTCGAACAAAATGAACCCTGTCAATATTGTCTCGCGTCCAGAATGGTCTCACACAATATGGTCCCGAACGTGTGATCCAGGACACATATGATCCTAGGCAAAATACGTCCGGTCAATAGGTGCCGTACCTAACTGTCTTTAGAGTATGGTCGTTGGTATGTGGTTCTGTGGACCCAGATATCACCCCGGACAAAATAGACCCTGTCAATATGGTCTTGCGCCTAGAATTGTCTCAAACATAATGAACCGAATATATTATTCAGGACACATACGATCCCGGACAAAATAAACCCGGTCAACATTGTGCCGTACCAAATTGTTTGTACATTATGGTCGTGGATATATTGTTTTGTGGACACAAGTGACTCCGAACCAAAAGGACCCTGCTAATTGGTCTCGCGTCTACAACTGTCTCGCAGTGTAAGGTCCCGAACATATGATCCAGGACATATATCGTCAGGGATAAAATAGAACCAATGAATATGGTGGCGCCCAGCACCCCCCCCCCCCTTTTTTCCCTTTCTTTTATTCTGGGCAGGGGAGTAAAAGCAGAAGCAGGCAAACCGTAAGCGCTGACATTAATGTTTGGTCGGGAAAGAAATAACAAAAAAAACGACAGAGCAGCAAAAAAAAAAGAAAGCAGATGAAAGGTTAGGCACGCTTGTTTTGTTAAGACAAGTTAAAGTTCTTGGAGTGCTAGTCAAATTTGTTTAAAAAATACTGCCACGCCGGTTTTTTTTTTTTTTTTTTTAGCTTGTGTAAGCCAGAAAAAAATTATTACAGAGCTTACAAGGGATGTTTTGCTGATTTGCTTATGTATATTAAAGCCTTGCCTGCATTATGGGCCCATTGAGGCCGCCGATGTCCACCTCTGTGCCCCGCCTGTCTGAAGCGGCCGAAATGCATAAGAAGGTGGTGGCCCTCACTTCTAAATTAATATACGGACTCTATAATTCTGTTGCGCAGGATAGCTATGTCTCTTATCCAGCTGCTCAGCCTGTTCGGCTACGGCACGGTGTTCCTGCTGCTGGCTGGCGAGCTGATCAGCGACCTGACCCGGCAGCTGTCCCACGATACCCTCGATTGGTCCATCTGCTACTGGCTCATCCCCATCGCTGTCGTCCTCGGTGGCCTCATGTGGCTTGGTACGCCTAAGGACTTCGGGTGAGTTTGACTGCCAAAAATAAATGTATGGAAAGGTTTATTGAAAAAAAAAAAATCCAAAAGAGCTCCGATGACTGAAGTCATCGCAACGCGCTGACCTTGTGGCCTGGCGTCATCATCTGGCGGAAATAGGGAAGTGGGTTTAAATCCAAGATGTCAGGCCGCCTGAAGAGATATACTCTATCTCATCAAGCGGCCTGACATCTCTTTAGGCGGCCTGACATCTACAATCTGAGCACCCCAGTTTTTCGTCGGGAAACACCCGCCAGGTGCGTCCAGTCCTGGAGATTGCTTGGCCGGTCGCTTTGTTCCATCTTGCTAAAGATGGAACAAAGCGACCTGTACGTTTTTAGACCTTCGCAGTTCCACACTATATGGTGTAAACTGGGGCAAGAGTCCTTCTCCTGGCAAAGCTTGCAGCGGGCGTCAGGTGGTTCTGCGTAGGGGTGTTCTTTTTTAAGAGCATAAAGTTCTAATTTTTACCGAGAGCTAGAAGTCACCGCTCCGCCTGTGCCAATGCGCCGCAGCAGCACCATTTCTGTTCGCCGAAGTGTGTCCTTACGCTGCGTGCCTTTTGCCCTCTCCTGTATCCAGCGTGGACATGGACCGCTTTTGCCATGGGCCACCCAACTTTATATTTCAATAACGAAAAACTATGAGTGCCTTTCAGTTCTCGGTCCCGGAACACCGACTGAAACTGCGCACGATCACTATTCAATTCCTCATCGTGCCGTTTCCTCGTACTTACTTCTTACAGAGTTTGAAACGCGTCTCCGACTGGTGTGTTTATCGCTTCCCTCATTCGTGGTTCCTCCAGTTCCACATGGTGAGGTCGTAAAGGTGCAATACGGTTTCCGTCGCGACCCTGGCGGCGGTACGGCAGCGGTGGTGGATGCGAGAGACACTTGTTCTGCTGGAGGGTGCTCCCTCCACGGATGCTTTAGCAGCCAATAAGAGTTGAGACGCCGCGACGACAGCGATTTCGCGCTTTTGCATTTTTTTTTTTTTTGCCAGAATTTTAGGTTTAACTGTCAGAAACGCGACATTCGACAGCATGTCACACCGGCTCTGTAGAAACGTAATTTTTTGCCACCTAGGGACCACTTTAGCGCAATGCCTATATAGGACGCTGAAAACACCAGTCTGAGGCGCATTCCAGTCACCATAGTGATGCTCGTGTCTTTTTGATAGTCTTTTATAGCATTTTATAGTGACAAGGTAAGAAGTGAACCACTTGGTTATAATGTAGGAACAGTATAAAAACACAGATGGAGCAGAAGAAACACGCTAACAGGACGAACGCTGACTTGCATAGTTTTCACTACTTGAAAGAGAAAGGATGAACAATAAAGCAAATAAACAAAAAAGCACTATCAGTCAGACATGTGTCAGACCCCTCGCACTATCACCCCCGTAGCCGTCATATGACCACGTCGCCAGCTCTCACTTTCGGAAAAACAATTCAATTATATTTTCTCGAAAGTGCTATTGACTCTTTACTTACGCACTGGTCCCTCAGAGTGACAAGGTTAATAGTTTCAAGCGAATTTTTCGTCATTTTATACTTGTTTCTTCCTAAAATTGTAGCGCCATCGAAGGACGGTGCTATAATTTTAGGAAGAAACACAGTGTCACGGGCAGTGTAGCGAGAGATGCCCTTCAACCGTGGCAGCAAGAGAGTAGTTATGCTCGCTGAGGCTGTCAACTCCGGCCCTAGAACGAAACCAAACTAAATGACTGGTATCGCTTTAGTGTCATAAAATATGATCACAGCCAAAATATCACGTCAAAGTGAGGCTGCGTATTCCACTAATACCAATTTTAAAGACGCGATGAACTGCTTTCTAGCGAGCGGCGAGCGGGTTACTTTTTGGTCAAGGATCACTGCCCTTACAAAAATATGTATGGACACTTCTAGGACGTTCTATAGAGCAGCGTCCATAGGCAGAACAAAAGGCGTCTATAGGCAGACCACAACCTCTGTTGCCTCCGTGAAGTCGTCCTATGGCTGCCCTATAGAATATTGGCCAACGGACGTTCTATGGACGTCCTATTCTATGGATGTTGTGTGGTCATCCTATGCCCTCTCTATGGTAAGACGCCATATAGAGTCCATAGGGCTCTATAGGGTGTCTACACAGCGTCTTTACGGTGTCTATAGGGTGCCTACAGAAAACCCATACGAAGTCTACAAGGAGTCCCTAGGGAGTCCACAGGGAAGCCATACAATGTCTACACAGGGTCCTCATGGGGTCTGCAGAGAAGCCATACAAGGTTTACAGGGAGTCCCTACAGGGTCCGCAGAGAAGCCACTCAGGGGGTCTGCTACGGGGTCCGCACCGACCAACGTTTCTAGAGCAAGTCAGTTGGGAAATGCTAAAGAGCTTGCTCTGAAAAAGCGGCACCGATCTGTACTCGAAAACCGAACTAATTGCGATCGCAACTCCACCATTCCACCCGCAGAGGCCACTCGGACAACTGCACGACCGCGTGAGCTGGTTTAGGACTATCGATATTCGACAGCATGTGACTGTTCTGCTTTGGCTTTAATCGGCCACTTTGGCGCCGAAACATATACGGGAGAGGGGTTTCAGGGATGCCAACCCCCGTCTCCCAGGCGGACGTGTCGCGAATTGCAACCGAAGTTAGGACGCACCCAAGTTGGGACGCGCTACCTGAAGTCGTTGGTGAGGCATGGCTGTACAAAAGAAATATTAATTGTGCCGCAAAACCCTGTAAGCTAAAAGTGTATGCAAACATCACGCCCTTGTCATTTTGTACTATCTCCAATAAAGGTTTCTACAGAAAGAGCTTTTTCCCATTTGTTTTTACGCAAAAACGTGCTCTGTAAAAGTCATTTTAAAGAGTGTAGGGTCCTTAGGGGTCTGCAAAGAAGCCATACAAGGACGGTCTATAGGGAGTACGTACGGGGTCCACAGGGAAGCCATACAGGGTCCACAGGGTAGACATACAGGGTCCACAGGGTAGACATACAGGGTCTACGCGGGCTCCTTATGAAGTCTGCAGAGAAGCCATACAGGGTCTGCATGGAGTCCCTACAGGGTCCATAGAGAAGCCACTTTAAGCGATGGTGGTACCGCGGTGTGAGAATCGCACTCCCTAGCTCCTGGATGATTGGCCTCATAATAAAATGGCTTGCCTACACTTTCCTGACGTGAAAAAAAAACAACATAAAGTAAGGTTTTGATACTGCGCGCATACAGCATAACTAGAATTACTTACGCGTCGCGCGCAGACCCAGCCTAGTATACCGCTGTTTTACGACGATCATCTAGATGACCGCAATTTTGATAGGCACCAGTGCGCCCCCTATGGGTTGTGAAAGTTGCGAATATCTACGGGGGCCGCAGCGACTCACATTTATCTACCTCCCACTGAGAAAGTAAAAACATTATTCCGGCACTATACTAAACACTTCCATCTCCACAATGAATATACCCTGAGGTTGGATATGCCTCCAGACATCAATGTAACATATTGATACCAGGAACTTAATTAACAACTCTTTAACTCGGACACCTCGCTACACCTAAAGAAAACGTCTACCCGACATCACTTTATTAATGTACCAATATATAGCTCACACCATAGAGAGGCAATAGGATGTCCATAGACTCACCAGGTCCATAGAACGGAAATAGGAAGGAAGGAAAAACTTTTTCTTTCGCGAAGATCTCTATAGCGTTGTTGTGTCCATTCTGTGGCAAACCAGTGGTACATAGACGGTCTAAGAACTGTCTACAGGAATCCATAGGATGGACAAAGGGGTAATAGAACGGCAAAAGTATGGACATAGGACGTCCATACATATTTTTGTAGGGGTGGCGCAGCACCCCTGTGACGTTAAGTCGCGGTAGAGCTGCGGTTGATTGGTTATACCGCGTACCGCAGCACCAATGTGACGTCACGTCGCCACTGGATAGATGGATGGATGCTGATGGCTATGCCATTGGCAACGGATGGTGGCTTGCGCCGCCAAACATGATTCTTCCCGCCCTTTTAAGGCAATTTTCTCCCCCTATCACCAGGCAGTGTGGCATGTCACCAGGACGACCTACGGGAGGATCGGTCAACAAAAACAAACAAAAACATCGCCCCACCTCTTCCCCCCGGCAAGGGAGTCGCCAAGTCTCCTTTGGTCAGTCCTTGTCGGCTTGTCGGCCTTACCCCAGCACAGGACCCACAGGGGGACAGGGTAGAGACTTTTGGCCGGAGCCACGCGGGAGGGAGTTCCCAGTTTTGTTTGTCCCGCCCGTCCCCAACTGTGCTAGTTAGTTGTGCATCATTAAATTTTCCCTAGATGATTTCCGCCCTTACTGCTGATGATCAGTGTTGCCATCCCTCCGGCAGATAGTTTCGGTTTTGCCGTAGACGCCCGAAAACAAATTTTGAGCCTTGATGTTTATAAAAGTGCACTCAATATCGAAAAAAGAATTATACCTTGTACGTCAGGGACACTGCCTTAGCTGAAAACGGTACTAATCCCGAAGTCAAAAATATTGACAGGAGTCAATATTAACACTTTACACCTTGCCGTCGTAACACTTTTTACACGAGAGGAGGATTTTGTACACAACCCCCCAGAGCATCTTACGACTAGGGTGTTTCAAGCGCGAGACACATGCCCGAAAAATCCATCCGATCCGACGTCCGATCCGGCAGTGCGACTGCCTGATCCGAAAAATTTGGTCGCTTCAAGCGCGAGACACATGGACGGCAGAATCGTCCGATCCGACGTCCGATCCGACATTCCGAAAGGCGCTCCGAATCGCCGCACGCGACAGTTTGAGACACACGCTTCCGACCTTGCATGCGACACGACGATTCGTTCGGCTCCTCCCAGGAGGTCCGCGTTCACCGATCTCTGGTCCCAGATTGACGGTTTAGCTCACACGAGCGAAGTTAGAAGCTCGTTCTCGTTAGCGCATGCATTCTTTGCCGGGGCCATCTTTCTCGAATCGGTCAGCGGGATCCATGCGTCCGGCTTCCCGTCTCCCGTCCCGTTTTCTTGTTCGTCCCGCCAGACCCAACACGTCATCATGACGTTCGCGCTAGCTGTGCTGTCATTGGCTGGACGCATCCGACAATCCGTCCGCCGTGCGAAACTATCTGGCGCGTTGGACGCACGTCGGATCGCCGATCCGGCGTCTGAAGCGACCAAATTTTTCGGATCAGGCAGTCGTATTGCCGGATCGGACGTCGGATCGGATGGATTTTTCGCGCATGTGTCTCGCGCTTCAGGCGTCGGATCGGCGATCCGACGTGCGCTCAACGCGCCAGATAGTTACGCACGGCGGACGGATTGTCGGATGCGTCCAGCCAATGAGAGCACAGCTAGCGCGAACGTCATGATGACGTACTGGGTCTGGCGGGGCGAATAAGGAAACGGGACGGGCGACGGGAAGCCGGACGCGTGGGGATCCCGCTGACCCATTCGAAATAGATGGCCCCGGCAGAGAATGCACGCGCCAGCGAGAACGAGCTCCTAACTTCGCTCGTGCGAGCTAAACCGTCAACCTGGGACCAGAGATTTATGAACGCGAACCTCCGATGGAGTGCTTGGATCTCGTGGGCGGAGCCGAACGGATTGGGAAGCGTGTGTCTCAAACTGTCGCGTGCGGCAATTCGGAGCGGCGTTCGGACTGTCGGATCGGACGTCGGATCGGACGACTCTGCCGTCCATGTGTCTCGCGCTTTATGTGCGCTTCGCATAGAGTGATGCCAACTGCCTGTTTCCCTTTCCCACACCCTCTTCTACCGCCATTTTATTCTTCTCATTGTTTCACCGTGCGCCGGAAGGTGGCCTTTGTGTCCATCGGTTCCCCCATCCGAGGGGGAAAATGCTAATCCTCCCTCCGTGGGTTCCACAACGCTGCTCTTGAACTTGTGAGATAAGGTGCTCGTTTCTCGGAGGGTTATAAGCCCCACGGATTATCGCCGAGAACCAAAATGGCTGCTGGTTTGTCGGTGAGTGGTATTACAAAGGATGCCATCACCCTAGCAAAGCGCACAGTCAAGCGTACATGAAGGCTCTCTACTTACGACCGGCTTCGCGTGGTTTTTTTTTTTTTTGCACTTTTTCTGAGAACTTTTTCGCCAGGGGCGTACCAACTTGTTCTTGAGTGGGGGGGGAGGGCAAACCAAACTTCCCCTCCCCCCCCCCCCCCCAGGGCCGGGCGCGGTGCTCTCAGTATCCTTTGTGCGCCGTTGGCTAGTGTTAACCCTGCCCAGTGGCGGCTGTTTCAGGGGGGGGGGGGGAGGGGGGGGGGCAAAACACATGCCTTGCCCCCCCACTCTGACAACTGGGGGGGCAAGCGCCCCCCTTGCCCCCCCCCCCCCCCCCCCCCCCGTTTGGTACGCCCATGCCTTCCGCTCTAAGGTTTCACCCTAGAACATATCTGTTTCAATTTTTTTAATCTGAAAACTGAAAGCTGAAAAATAAAAACTTCAGTTGAGAGTAGGCGCTCGCCTTGTTTGCGTGTTTATTCTGCTCCCTCCTTTTTTCTTTCGCTGTTCCTATAATATGTTCAACGAATACCAACTAGCCCAACCCTTGACGTTACTTGAGCCACTAGGCCATTTTGAATAGGACGGCCGCATTGAACGGTCGCTTAGTGTCGGCTTCCAGTCCCACGCGTGGATATATCTCAATGTGCAGATTAAAGAGAAGATATGTCAGTGCCTGGTCTCTTCAGCTTATTGGTCTCTCCGACTTCAGAAGTTCGTCCAACGAGAGACAAAGACGCTACGGATGCCACCGCGACGGCACCAGGAACGGCACCGTGACCGTGCTCAGCATTTCATAAACGACGGGATTTTGGTTTCGTGTTTGGGGTTTCCGCTAAACGTGTTACAGTGTGTCTGTGCGTGTGTTTGTGCGTGTCTGTGTGCGCGTGTGTGTGTGGTGCACCAGCTTGGTTTTAAGAGTTGAACTACCGTACATACATGATGAAAACAGCATAAACGACGCAGTCGAAGTGAAGAAACAAACACGACAGGAGGAAACTGCACTCGGAACTAAAGTGTTATTAGTAAAAAAGACAGAAAAATACAATGTTGAGGCATCTGTTTTGGATACGCGGTTTTCTTTCTGTCTTTTTCACTAATAAAAGTTTAGTTACGAGTACAGCTTTCTCCTGTCGTGTTTGTTTCTTCACTTCTGTTTTCATAATGTATAACATTTACCAACCCGCACAATCCGCTAGTTTACTGTACACCTCAGCAATTTACACAGGGGCATCGTACCTCGAAATATATTTTTGGCGACAAAGAACTCGTTTGCCGCTATTCGGTTGGCTCGCTTCTGTCTAGAGCTGTTTGCGCCCGGGTTTGAGTACAAGCTCGTTATTATCGTCTTGCTGAGTTTTAGCTTGCATGTAAAACTCAATGTCTAAAACAAACTTCGAATGACGTGTTCAATAACTGCAGTTTTGGTCTATGGTCCACTGTCATTTAGCGTCTAAAGGATTGAAAGTCTTAGGGTGTCTGAAAGTCCGAAAATAGTAAAAAAACTGATGGGTCTGAAGGGTCTAAAGGGGATACAAGGGCTGAGCGGATTTGAAGGGCTGAGAGGGTCCTATAACACATCAGGGCTGAAGGGTTGTTTTCAATAGGGAACAACTGATTTTGAGTTAGTCCGAACTGTCCCCACCGCAGGTTCGCCGCCTTCGGAGCCCTGGGCACCATACTGTTGGCGTCCTTTATGGTAGTAGGCGTCTGCTGCTCCCGGATACTTGGCGGCACGGCGGCGGGGCCTCGACGCAGCGAGCTGAGTGTAGGAGGCTTCTTTCGAGGATTCGGCACCATCATGTTTTCGTACAGCGGAGCGAGCATGTTCCCCACGGTCCAGAACGACATGAAGGACACGTCACGGTTTTCAGGCGCCGTAGTCTACGCCACCATCGGTGAGAAAGAATTAGGCATTTTAGTCTAATCGAGATGCTCGTGACAAACTCAAGCATCCGGCCAAATTGAAGCTTCTATAGCCATATTGGCCATTTAGCCGAATCGGAGGGCTCTAGCCGAATTAGAGATTCCAGTCAAATTGGCTATTTAGGCGAATGGGAGCACTGATTGGAATTGGTCCTCTCAGCCAGTTTAAGCCATCAACCAAGTTCCAGTCGAACGCTGACGCAGGCGTTTTTCTGTGTCTTTTGTCGAGCTTTATCCTGTGTCCCACTTGGAGCGAGTGGCGGATCCACTGCCGATGACGTCACGCACATGTCTCGCCTTCTAGCTGGTATAGCGCAAACAGACCCACAGCGCTGCACGTCTAGTGCTTTGTTTATCTGAGTGGATGCGTGCTGCTGCTGAGTCCTGAAAGGGTCCACCAGTGCATGACATAAGTCTCTAAGCGTACAAATGGCGCTCGTCTGAGAAAGTGCTGTTCCTGATCAGTCCCGGTGTGCTCCCTTTGTAGCGCTGGTGCTGTTGTACCTGCTGCTGAGCCTAATGGGGTTCCTGACTTTCGGTAGTGACGTCCAGGCCAACATCCTTCTGTCCATCGGAGATGGTGTGACCAGCATTGTGGTTCAGTGCCTGTTTATCGTGCACCTCATTTGCGGCTTCCTCATCCTCATCAACCCAATGTGCCAGGAGCTCGAGGAGCATATCGGCGTCCCACCTGGTAAGGACACAGTGCTGAATACCTCTATTTACTTCGTTCCTCTTATAAAATCTGAGGAAGAAAAGATGCGGGGACACCAGATGGTACGCCCAACTTCTTGGCTGCAAGACGTGCGGTATTTGCAGCTGGGCATAACCCCAGAAACAGGTCTACGGAACAGCTGTTTCTTGCAGCCGCAAGATTCACACCCAGTCAGATCACGGGCCGACATAAAGAAGTTTTCTTAGATGGTTTCCGTTGTCCCGCAACGTCCTGCGCCACCCGTTACGAGATCCGAGTTTCTGGAGGCAAAACTTGCACCGCGCATGTGCAGTAGGGGCGTCCTCGTTCCGGAGAGCGTAGCGGAGTTGGAAAACCTGTCTACGAAAACTCTCTCTCAGGGACTTTTCGTAGATCGTAAGCTACGGACTGTAGGTACCAGTGGACGCGTGGTCAATCCGGGTCTCACTGTGACTAGCTCTCTGACTACGCAAAGGCTCTTGCGAGAGAAATACGAAAGGTCCCTGTACCCTCGAAGACTACAACAGTTGGACCCCTGTGTGTGTTTGAAGCGAGAAGCTGTTGGGCGTATGATGTGCTGCCTTACGAACGCGTGGATGGGCCCAGGTTCAGACATCTGCGTGCTGAGTGCAACCGACTGCGTGGTGACCGCTGACGACTGTTTACGACGAGTCTTGCCATAGCAACGTGTAGAAGAAGCCTTTCGTCTGAACCAGTCATAAGTGTTAGTAACGCAGTCTCTTGCACTCAAAAAGCACATGTCTGAACCAGGCATCAGCATGCGGCAGGAGCGACACTCCTATCTCAGCAACAGCTATGCCTTCAATGCAGTTCTCCCGTGCGTCGGATATTACCGGTCTGCGACCCTTGGACGACAATTCCCCGCACAAAACAGGACTCATCGCTTGATTTGTCTTCACAGAGTTCACGTGGAAGCGGGCGGCGTCGCGGTCCTTCTTGATGCTTGCCGTGCTGGTGGTGGCCGAGTCGGTGCCGCAATTCGGCAAGGTGCTTCCGCTGGTCGGCTCGGTCGTGGCGGGACTGACCACCTTCATCCTGCCCTGCGTCTTCTACTACAAGCTGTGCAGCGATACAAAACGGGAGTGGCCGGAGAGGTGCGGTAGTTTTTTCCTGCGTGGTGTGGCACCTCGTTAAATGGCCTCGTGAGAGCACGCTCAGCGATAAGTTGCCTAAAATTATTTTAGAATTGTAAAACGAGCCGAAAAAATTGGCGTCTGCACGTAGACGTCTCAAGCATTAACCGAATATGTCTTTTTGCCGTGCATTCCACCTGCGAAAAAAAATGTAGCGTCCTTTTTGAACAACAAAAAGACAAACAAACTTACCCCGAGTCAACGGCGGTCATGTTCGCAGACGATCTAGCGAAAAGACTCGAATAAAGAGAGGTGCCACCTGAAACAACAAAGGTTTTGCAATTTAATGGCAGACGATTCCTGGACGGACAGATCGCTAGTGCGCATGCGTTTCGTTGTACTGAGTAGAGAAAGAAAGTGGGCGGAAAGGCAGAGACGCCGGCAGACAACCAACGCTTTCGTCCCCTCCTCGCAGCTCGTGTTGCACAAGTACGTAAGCGCCAAGAACACAGAGAAAACGAAGTAGGCAAACAGGGTCGCTCTCGCAAGTAACTCTTATTTAAAAACAACAACACTCATATATATATAGCCATGGCAAAAGAAAATCACGGATGATTCCGGTGTAGCCCCCGTAACAGAAAAGAGTACTGATTTGCCGATAAGGAGAGTGTCGTGTCGGAGAATTCTACTCAAAATCCCTGCGCGCCCTCTCTAAAAAAAAAAAAAATTGATGATGCATTTGCAGTGTTCTTCGATGAACGGATCACGCAACTTAAGAGCGGTCAAATGTTTACACTGGAAGCTATCCACATGAAACTGCCATGAATTCTTTTCGGTACAATTGCCCTAAAACGCAGAACGACTTTATGGATTTTTGCAAAGAAGAAAACTTAAGAGTTTAGTTTCGTGCTGGCTTTGCTACTTTTTAGCAGCCCAAATAGTTCCATGGCACTGCAAATCTCCAAATATATATCTGTGTGTGTGTGTGTGTGGTGTTTGTGTATTTGTGTGTGTGTCTGTGTGTGTTTTTGTGTATTTGTGTGTGTGTGCCTGTGTCTGTTTTCAAATAAACGTTTGTTGCGAGTGCTCCCCTGCGTGTCTACTTCGTTGTCCCTTTGTTTTTTTTTTTTTTTTTTTTTTTTTTTTTGGCGCTTACCTACTTGACCATGAACCAACTGGCTCAAATTGACACTTTAATACTCGCATTACAAACGCGGTTTATGAAACCACGTGACCCCGGTCGAGCTGCTGGAAACACCCTGTAATTTATCCACACTAAGCAATTGTAGTATCTTGTGGCGCCATATCGCGATAGGTGCAGCCAGCAGACGAAAGAGTGCGTCGTCTGCTCGTTGCAAACATCGCAGCGCTGACTTACACTCAACTAATGCCAATGACGCAGCGTTGTATCAAGCTTGTACCTCTCATATGTAGCGCAAGGTTTGAAGCTGAATCAACAAGGTCTGCGCTATTTCGAGTGCATGACTAGAACCGCGCTGAGGTAGTGCTGTGGTGTACGTGTGCGAACAGGCTTTAACGCCCCTAAAAAGTTTTCAGACCAGCATAAATCTAAAGTCGCAGTCACACGGCTCATATCTATTACAAAAATATTTACGGTAGTCTATAGAGATTATATCAACGACTCGTTCAGCTTCCTATCCACTCACGTTGTGTCGGCAATTTTATTTTAACCGAACGAAGTCTATAGAGTACAGACGATAAAAATGCTACCTAAAATTTCTATCCCCACGTGTCAATAAACTTTTTGTAAACGTATGTATATAGAATTTCTATAGACTAAAATCGATAGGATAATAAGATGCAGTGCGGAGAAGCGACATCGTACCTTTTCGCGGAGATTTTTTTTTCTTTTTTTCAAATAATTTTTTTATCACTTTATAGTTGGAGATACATTTCACCAACCCTTATGGAGCACACCTCGTATAAACTGTGTGCAGAAAATAATCAACATACCTGTAATCTTTTTATCTTCCGGAATGGTTCTCGTTCAAGTGATTCTCTTTCAATTGTAGGGTATATATAAAAGTATAGCAGTCAGCGTGACTTAGTAGTGTTATGAGTGCTACGTGGCGTGTGTAGTTGTGATATCTGCGTATCTGCACACGACGAGTGAAGACAGCACGTGTCCGTGAATGTATCGTGACAAAGTTAAAATTAATGTTCAGAATTATTATTTTTGTTTTGCGATGAACTTATTGCAGTTGGAAAGGGATAGAAACGTTGCTAAAATCTTTTACGGTACAATATCTATACAAATATTTATACACTCAGTTCTATAGAAAGTCTACAGTACAAAAGCGGCCAAAAAGTCATATACAGTGGATAGAAAAGTTGATATATTGTCTTTAAAATAGCAATAGCCTCTATACACAATTTTCTGTCGATATTATATAAAAAGTGGATCATATTTTTCTAAGGGACATTACGCAAAAAAATGTGATGTATGCTGCAGAAACGATGTCGAAATAGCCATGAACATGCCTCACGCATGTCCGAAGCCAATGTGATAGGAAACAACACGACTCAGAATGATGTTAAAAAGTGTGAGCGCAGCTTAAACACCCCAGCTTTTACTTTCATCCGAAGTGTGCATGGTCCGCCCTTCGTGCCGTTCGTCTTTCAGGAAGCTACCGCTCTGGGAGAAGTCGCTGATCGTGGAGATTGTGATCGTGGGAGTGATCGGCACTGTCGCTGGCACGGTGTCCTCGATCCAGGACTTGCTGGCTCCTGGCTCATTTGCCCTGCCATGCTTCATCAGCACAGATGTGGTCATCTGATTTCTTCGGAGCTCGAACGTAGCGCACTGGAGTGACCACGGGTCAATGTTGGACACCAGATGCTCAAAGAACTGCTAGGGCAACCTTCGGACCACGAACAGCTCTTGTATTTCGTTTCACAAGACCGCAGAAAATGCTTAGAACCAATGAGACCGATCAAGCGGCGCTAGAAAGCACAACGTCACAAGAATCGTCGTTCTTTTTGTACGTTTATTCTCACAAACAAAACCCTTAGAGAGCAGAGACTGCATTGGGACTTGGTGTTTTTTAGTCTTTCCGCTTATCTTTGTGTGTCGTGACTGTCGTCTAACCTTTGACTGCGCTCTGAGCTAATATGAAACGAAGCATGCAGGGCGTTTTATTAAAAAACTTTACAAATTTGCTTTAAAAAAATGAAAGCTGCAGGTGCGTTATACTACTACAGCCATGAAGACATAATATAGAATGTTAATTGCCACGATAATTTGGTCAATTACTGAGTTAGCGGTTTTCGATGACGCTCAGCAACAAGTTTTTTGTTGGAACCGCACGTTTATTTTCACTAATAAAATAGTTCATGAAGACATTTTTACAGCGGAGCTATTAAGGGCTGGTTTCCCCAGGATTGTGTCCGTCCGCACAGAAATGTCGACACAACACTCTGGTGGCCGCCCTCGTTCATAGATGGCGGTAGCTGTCGAGAATGTTGTGTTTGCCGGTTTTCTGCTTGCCGCCGTCGCTCATAGATGGCGGCAACATCTCGAGCCTTTCCACTTTGGCTTGCCGACTTGAGGACGGCCATTACTTCATTCCCACCATAGTGCAGCTTCGCTGGTCTTTCTTCTTCACCAGAGTGGAAAGGCTGACAGTTTGTGTTAGTCATTTGCCTAATTGTGTTGACCTACCCTCTACATTATGTGCCCCTGGCCGTACAACTCACCTGCAAAGATCGCATTGTTGTAGCTTTCATGGCTTTTTAAAACTGAAATATGTGAAGTCTAAAGAAACAGCACCCTAGCTATAGTTGGTTGCGTGTTAAGAGTTCAGTGGAAGCTCCTCCCACCTCTCTCCACTTTAGCACAGCAAACGCTGGCAAGAAGGCGACCTCCTCTCCAGCGGTCGCCCTGCTAAGGTGGAAAGAGGTGGCCGGTCACAGATTTTGAGCGCTAGGATCTGGTAGCACAGAGCATCAAAGCGCCATTTCTCGGGGAGCCTGGACGTCAGCGCAGAGAATTTGCAGCGGCGAGAACCCGAAACAGATTTGTTTGCTCGGGAGAAGTGTGCTTTGGCGTCTCGCCGCAGCGGGGTGCCAGTCACGTGGCTTAGAGGAAGATCTCATCAACTGACGTCGCTTGCAGAAACCAACTGTCGCAAGTAAGCGCCTTCGGAAGCGCTGTGTGGGTGTTTCTTTTCATAGCGGGACTGACCTAAGGCTATAGCGGCTCACGTTAACTATAGGGTGTCTGGAATACCCGGGCTCAATATAAAATGGGCCGTAAAACTCTGCACCTGCACGAAGCAATCTAGACTTTTCGTCAAGGGTGCATTTCCCAGGTCTGTTTTATCATGCAAAATTACAAAATGTAGCTCCCGTTCTGTAAAAAATGGGGTCACAAAACTTGCCATGGTCAACGGTGAACAACGACGCAAGTGACCGAGTCGAGTGGCGGAGCGCGTTTAGCGCATGTATTCATAGATAGTGTCGGAAACAGTGGCGGAAGGTATAGCCGACCAGCGAAAGAAAGCAGACAACACGCAGATGAAATCCATAGGCAGCAAGAGCGCCGTTTGCGCCGTTATTACGCAACAACGGTTGTTGTTGTTTTTAATCAAGTTTTGTTATTATTGTTTTCTTTTATTTTTAACCCAAAGCTACATTACAAAAAAATTGCGTTCCTTTTAAAAAAAACCAGGGTTGTCCCGAGATGTCTCGATAAGGAGGTATATAGATAGCGCCATCTATCCTTAAGTACGCCAAAAGCGCACCACCACTAAACTCGGTCGTCTGCGTCGCCGTCAGCCTTTCACCGTTTTCTGGTGATATATTCACCAGAAAATATATATATTTTTTTTATATATACAAAAAGCGAATACGTTTTGTAATTTTACAAGACAAAACAGACTTGTGAATACACATTGGACGAAAAGTTTAAATTCCTATGTGCAGGCGCCGATTCTTACAATCCATTTGAGATCAAGCCTGGTTATTTTAGGCAACCTTTCTGTTGCTCTATCTTTCTTGATTTGTTCATTTGTAGGTGTTGGTTCGCAATAAAGATGTTCCCGTAAAAGCGGCCCCGCTGCTTTTCGAATTGTGCAACCATCGTGATTGCGACCATCGTTTTCATACCGAGAAGATAACTACGCAGGTAAGGACATTCGTGCCATTATGGCTGGAGGCAATCGGGCGTTCAGTTATAGCATCAAGTTTGTCAAGGTATGTTCTCGTCAGTTCGCTTCGAAATTGGAAAGTATATCTCACGTATTGCAGTGCACCTGGCCTGCCACAGCGAATATTTTAAGTCGCGTTTCAATTGTGCGTCATTACGTTCACCCACCTTACTCGCGGATGCAGTGCAAAGAACCAAAAAGCTGAAAGAACTGCATATTTACTTTGTTGATTGTGTTAGTCCTCTCGGTCCCTTTCTACCGCACATCGACAGACCCTGACAGACGCTTGTACTGCCCCATTGCTTGTGCATGATGGAACGTTAGAACGCCGCTTTCGGGGTCGCATTTAGCGAGTGTTGCAGACGTTTTTTAGGCAGAAGCGGAATAGCAGACGGACGAAGGAGAAAAGAGACGCCGAAGCGCAGCTTTCATATCAGCGTCTTAAGGGCATTGCGGACGACGATAGACGGTGGTGGAATAGCAGGCGATGCCGGAGGCTGCCGCCCGTCTTCTCGCAGGACTAGTACTGCGGTGTAAGACGCCAGACTAGACGCACCGGATGTCGCGAAAGGGAAACACTAGACTTGTTAGCGTGTTCGTCCGGGCAGCCAAATAATCCAGTAGTAATGGGCGGGGCCACTGATCTATGGGTGGGGCTTAGAGTATGCCGAGATAACACCTCCTAGATGGCAACGCCGTAGTGCTGACAGAGATCTCGTCATCAACGAAGGCCAGCGCTTGGCAGAGATTGGGGTACGACGATTGCGCCAACGTTCAGCACAAACTTAACTCGAAGTCGAGCGCTGCCGCAGTGCCCGTTTCCAATATGTCCGGCGTTGGCCTTCTCTGGCGACGCAGAAATGTCATCACTACAGCCTTGTCTTCTAGGCGGTGTTGGCCGAGACCTCCACCTAAATTGTATCTAACTGCGTAAATATTGCGAGGAAAATGTTTCGTGGATTAATTACAATATAACTTGTCCCATCTTTGCCTATTAAAGAATTTTTTTTAGTTTCGCTTTGACTTGTTTATGGCAATATTTTATGTTTCTAAACAAGGCTTTACAAAACAGCAAACATACAATAAAAATGTTTGCGTTATCTACCAAACTTTTATTTGTTCGGAAGAGGAAAACGTTACGCAGTTATTCCTCCCGTGACATCGACGGCATCTCCTGTCATGAAGCTACTTTTCGGGCTGCACATGAACGCAATTGTCTCGGACAGTTCTTCGGGCCGTGCCTTGCGCTTGAGGGCAGTTTGATCAACGAAGATGGCCACCAAGTTTGCAGGCAACCTCTCGAGCATGGGAGTGTCAACAGGACCCGGCAGAATGGCGTTGACACGGATTCCCTTGCTGGCCACTTCGAGAGCAACAGCCTTGGTCAGAGAGACGACGCCACCCTTGGATGCTGAGTACGCTGCTACTCCTGGAAAGCCTGTTTTTGCAATGATGCTTGCAATGTTGACAATGGCGCCGTCCGTGACGTTATTTGTCAGCATGTGCCGCACAGACTCTCGATTTATCAGGAACGTTCCCTGCGAGAGAAAGAAATCGAGTGATTGTCCTGCTTTGAGGACAAGGAAAAGTAAAAGCAATAAGAAGATTTTTAGAATTGGGGGCCCCAAGGCTTAAGGTCCCCCGAAATGACTGGCTCGTCACACTGCGCACGGAGAGAAACTGCCTCTGCGCAGAAGTTCAGCGCAGGCGAACAAAGCCCCAAGCTCCTGGGGGGGGGGAAGGGGGGGGGGGCGGGAGGGCGGGGGGGGGGAGGGGGGGGGAGGGGGGGAGGGGGGGGGGGCAGAAAGTATTGGGCTACCCTATTCTAAAACTATCAACCGCACATTTAGAATAGCGTGCTCCAGTGCTTTCAAAAATCTTCTTCCCTGTGACCTACAGAAATATAAAAGGACGTGTCGTGTCTTTCGCCTGCACAAGATTCGTTAAATCACCGAAGCAACACGCCGATTCTGGAGGTATATTTGGCGGGCTATAGAAGAAAAGGTGTGGCGTTATCTCACTTATTTTAGCGGCCGTGAGCGATCCTACACTTCATTACCTCATGTGTCACTGTCACCATGCTCTTATTTGTTAACTCGCAGCACCGCCACAGCAGCAAAGACAAGTACATTCTTTAGAGATTTGGTTTAAAATAAAACGGAAAGGGGGTGGGGGTGAAAAATAATAAAATAAATATAAGTGGTCATGTTCCCATTTACACCTGAACGAATAACATGCTCTAGCAACATATTTGTCTCCGTATATTTTTTTTCTCTCTTCTAGGTCTAGAGGCTAACGTGGCACTGCCTTCAGCATACCGAATACGCTGCGTTTCATAAGCAAGAATTGCAGGCGCTGTCTCGATCGTACGATCGTCATGCGCACCCTCCTAGTCCTAGCCCATCATGCAGGAGGAGAGATTGTCTTTCATTGCTTTGGGTCAGGAACGCGCAGGCTTAGCGCAAAATGCGTGGTCCGTCGCGGAATCTGACCATTTCCACTAAGACGATAAATGGAGTAAAGTGGTAAGCTGGGCGAGTTGGTAAACTTCGAACATAATGGAAAACGGAATCAGGGTATTGAACCGAACCCAAACCGTGAACCGAAAACCGGAGAAACCCCTTATTTTCGCTCAAACCGGGATTTAGCTAGAGCGAATGTTTTTTTTCTTTTTTTTTTTTTTTTTGTTCGCTCCGGAGCGCAACTGATATGTTTCCCATGCGGTTTTCGGTTCATACGCGAAGTCAGGTAGCGTGTAAAAAGCGTGGCAAAAAACACAGTAACCTAAAAAAAAATAGAAAAAAATCGCGCAAACCGGAGAAAGCCGTGTGCTTGTTAAGAGACTATGTGCTCAATATGTTATGTCATTTATCAGAAAGCTAGGGTTGAAGAAACCAGTGCTTGATTGTCTAACGCGGCGGATGTCCACGCGGCATATGTTCACCAAGCTGCTTGAACCAAGAGGCTTTGCTGGAGGGTTGCTCTCAAAAGAAGAAAGCTCCAGGTCGACTGAAAACGTATGGGCGGAAGTCGAAATGCTCACAGTATCGCTTAGCCCGGCAGAAGTGGCGACGAAGCCATTGCAGAAGGAACAGCTCACTGTAGGAGATTTCTACGGCGCATGGCTGAGATATTCCATGGACACTTCTAAGATATCGTCGCCGTTAGCAAAGGCCTTGGTTCAGTCAGTGAAAAAGAGGGAGCGACAACTTCTTGACACGGATGTCTTCTGTGCAGTAGTGTACATAAATTCCCCCTACCGCCTTCTTCTCACCCCTGAGAAGAAGTACCGGGCCACATTGCATTTCGCAAAGGCTTAGAGGCGGATCACAGCTCTGCAATGCGAGCAAGTTTCTACCTTGTCATCTGAAATTGCGGCGGCTCTAGAAGATACCGAAGACGTCCTGGAAGCGCTCCTCAAGAAAAAAGAGGTTGAGCCTCGCGCGCACGTTCGAGGTACCAATAGCCCACTTTATATAGCATACCTCCTGGAAATGTTACACAAGGAGCCTCGGCGTTCAAGGGACGCTAACGTGTTGCGGTTCAGGGAGGAGAGATGGGAGCGCCATCCAGAACTCTGCGCATTGGCGCAAGCAGCCCTGGGAGTGCTTGCGACCCAGGTCAGCGTGGAGCGAGCATTTTCTGCACGGA
This sequence comes from Ixodes scapularis, assembly GCF_016920785.2. NCBI lineage: Eukaryota > Metazoa > Arthropoda > Arachnida > Ixodida > Ixodidae > Ixodes > Ixodes scapularis. The sequence goes on along the minus strand of NW_024609879.1, from coordinate 135,910,212 downwards.
AGTTCATTTTATCGTCTCAGAGGTGCCGTCTTTCCCCTGATATGCTTGACGACGTCCTGCTTCTTCGGTCAGCTGCCTGACATTGAACCGCGCTTTCACCCCCATCCCATGGTGCCCCAGCACTAGCTCGTTCGTTCCACACAGTAATGTGAGACTTTGCTTTTTATATGTAACACTTCTAAAACATGCATAGTTTACCTTTTGCTGTCATCAATTATTTTTGTAACATAAATACGAACCGGTTCGAACCGGTTTGAACCTTTCTTTTTTCACTCCGGAGTTGAACCGGTGCTGAACCGTTTTCCCTGAACCGGAACAAAAACCGGAACGAAAAATAGTTTGGTTCGACACCCTGCACGGAAGACACCTGCCTGTGTTCAATCTTCCTTCCTCTTTTGTCCTTGTCTCTTTGTGCGCGATTTTTCATCATGTCCAACGACTAGTGGAAATCTCCATTTGACTCACCCTTAGATTAGTGGCGATTGTGTCGTCAAATGCGGTGTCTCCCATTTCTACTATTGGCGTCGGTGTTTCCACGATGCCGGCGCTGTTCACCACGACGCTGACCTTTCTGGTCGGGAACGAAGACGTGATGTCCTTGAACAGTAGGTCGACGGCGGTCGAGTTGGAAACGTCCACGTATATGGCCCGGTGGTCGCCCTTGTACGAGGCTGTGAGAAACACGCCAGGGAAAGAAGTTTCATTTATCAGCCAATGAATATGGTTCAGGTAACTTGTCGCCTGTACTCCGTCTCACACCAAGTCCGAACGAAGCCGACGCTACGAACCGATGGCGCCGATCGAGCGGCGCCACAAGGGCGTTGTCACGGCGCTCGTCGCTTATATGCGCTTGTTCTTCCTGGCTAAACCAATCACGCGTGAAGGCAGCGCAGAATCAAGCTGACTTCACTGAGCGTCATGGGTTTTAGCCGGCTATCACCGGCTGAACAAAACACTGGCTATTTCACATTATGGAACAACTGGGAGTTAAAAACCTTCGTGCTTCATATATGCGCGCGCCTACCTACTCTATGAATTGGTCGCCGTGGTTCACCTCGGGCATTGTTATCCCGGTGACTCGTTGTTGATCTCAGCGTAAGCGACCGCATGGGCGTACTATTCCGCCCATGTGTTCAAGGCGGAACCGAAGTTAAAGCAAACTATACGTCATGTCACGCTGTCGAATATCGCAATCTCGGCAGTTGGCGTTATAAGTTCCGACAAAAGGAATCAGAGAACAAAATTGTCGCGGTCGTCCTGGCATCCTAACTCCTGTCCATTGAAGCTTCCGTAGAGTACATGTCCAGATGGAAAGCGATCTCCAGCCAGAGGTCGGCATTTTAGGTCGCCCTCACTCGCCCTCACTCACCCTCACCCTTACAGTCACACTCACCCTTACAGCCACACCCTTCATTAATCGTCACCCTCACAGTCACACTTACCTTCAGCCCTTCACTCATCCTCACGCACTCACAGCCCTCACGGCCCTCACGGCCCTCACGGTTTCACACCCCTCACAGTACTCACGGCCCTGTCACCCTCACATTCCTGAATTTTCGGGGTCCAGAACCTCACTCACCCTCACCTCACCTGTGAAGATGAGGGTGAGGGAGGGTGAGTGAGAGCACTGATGAGAGAGGTTTGCCGAGGAATGCCAAGAACCAGCAAAACGCCGCCTGTTCAGCGGAGCCTCGCTGTCTGAAGCGGCGAGCAAGCGAGCTCTCGACCATTCTTACCCAGCTCCCTTTTTAAAGCGCAGCTCTTAGGCGCCCGTTTCCGGATTGAGCGGTGTCGCCGTCGGCGTCGGCGTCGCTGTCGGCGTAACCGCGAGGTGCATTATGGGTAAATTTCTCCGCTAAATCTAGCGGAAAAATTCCCCGCTAAATCTAGCGGGAAAAGATTACCCGCAAAAATTCCCCGCTAAATCTAGCTGAATAATTTCCCCGCTAAATCTAGCGGAAAAATTTTCCCGCTAAATCTAGCGGAAAATTTTCCCGCTAAATCTAGCGGGAAAAATTCCCCGCTAAGTCTAGCAGAAAAATTCCCCGCTAAATCTAGCTGAAAAATTTCCCCGCTTAATCTAGCGGAAAAACTTCCCGGCTAAATCTAGCAGAAAAACATTTCCCCGCTAAGTATAGCGGAAACATTGCCCCGCTAAATCTAGCGGAAAAAATTTCCCCGCTAAATTTATCGGAAAAAGTTCCCCGCTAAATGTAGCGGAAAAATATTCCCGCTAATTCTAGCGGAAAACATTCCCCGCTAAATCTAGCGGAAAAACTTCCCCGCTAACTCTAGCGGAAAAAGTTCCCCGCTAAATCTAGCGGGAAAAATTCTCCGCTGTCTAGTGGAAAAAAATTCCCCGCTAAATCTAGCGGAACAATTTCCCCGCTAAATCTAGCGGAAAAAATTCGCCGCTATATCTAGCGGAAAAATTCCTCGCTAAATCTAGCGGAAAAAATTCCCCAAATTTTTTTCTGGGGGCTCACGTGACCCCCCAAGGTAACATGGCCCCCCTCTGATGTCACGTGACACCCCCCCCCCCCCCCCCCCGCCCCGAGAACAGGTGACCCTCAGCACCCTTCTTTCCTCCTCCTCAAGAGCTGCGCTCTAATTCGGTGTTACAGGTAGTTGTAAACGGCTTTCATTTTTTTTCGCGCATCATTTTAAATTTTGGCTTTGAAAAGAAAAAAAAAACAAAAAAATCGTTCGAGAATATTATGAAAGTATAAACGAACATTTCTTATAAATAGTACGTGCATTTGATCTCGTAAGTACCGTGAAACCTTCGCCCTAGTGAAATGCAGTTCCACGGTCACCTTATGGATGGCGCCAGCTTGTCATTTTCCCATTGCAAGACCTTGGTCGTAAGCAAAGGGAAGTGTGTGAAGGGGTCTTAACGCTCCAGCGTGAGAAAAGGCCGTTTCACGCAGGCAACAATATTATCCTCCTCGGCTGCTCTGCAACAGCCAGGATCGGGGTTGGCAACAATATTATCCTCCTATGACGCCGTCGAGTGAAAATCGAGGGACAGCATATGAAAACGCTATAAACGCACCATTCGGAGGCACGCACCACGCACCATATTTAGATAAAGTCTCAAGCTACGCGGTTAAGGGCCCTTGTTAGCTAAGCTCTTTCTGTTTTTCGTTGTGATTATTTCTACCCGCGCCCTGCTGAGAGCCTGGCCAGCTGGTCCTAACTATTCGGAGTAACATGACTGATTGCGCTCATAAAATTTCAATCCGGTATAAATGCCCGCAAAGTACAAAGAGCACCATTTCCATTTCTGCATTACGGCGACCAGATCAGCACGCTAACGCATACGGCGCGCCAATCGCCCGTCTCAACAAAGGATAAGCGTCTACTGTTCTGTAGAGAAGTAACGTCGAGAGCTCGGCTATTTGGTATTCATTGATCATATAGTCATAGTGTACAAACTGCGCGAACAAGCAAACTGGACGAAACATGCCAGCAGGACGAACGCTGCCCTTTGTGTGAGTTTTTTGTAATCATCAATCCGCGGTTGTGTTGTTGTTTTTTTGCGCTTTTTTTATACATTATATTTTGAAGAGAATGAGACAGAGAAAATGTAGGTAAAAAGTTAGGCTCATCAATTATTTCACTAGAGAAATACATCTCAATCGGCGAAAATGCGATACCCTCGCCGCTTCCACAGCCTCTGATCTATCCCCGTGAATTTTGAAGGACGGCTGGCGCCATCTGTCGTGGACTACACGAGAACCCTCGGCTGTCTCGGCGAACTCAGTGTCTCGGTTCGCGGGCGAGAAATCTCCCACTCGGAGCGCGGACTTGCGATGCGCATGCCTACTCTCGGATGCGAGCCATCCTCACCATTAGGAAAAAGCTTGGCTCTCTTGGTGCACCGTCTAACGCAAACAAGCGGTGTCGTGATCAAATAAATAAGCTTCGACTCTCGCTTGCATGCGCCGTAACGCCGAGAAAATGCGAAGGAATTACAACATACAATTGAAAAAAAAATGACAAGTTTCCGAGTTTCGTGGTTTTTTTTCTTAATATTTGGGTGTTTGCTTTTTTCGGGGTTATTTTGTTCATAGCATTCCCTGTTTTCCGGTGTCAATTTTTAGTGTCGCACAAAAATTCGGCGTTAATCCGGGCTTACTTTTAAGAAAATAGTACCCGGGAAGGGATTCCTCCACGTCCAAGACAGCATGCGCATGACACAATTACTTGGAAACGTCCCCGTAGCGTAAAGAGAAACAAACGAGACAAATTGTTTGGTTCCCAAGAAAGACGCGGTCTCGCTGGCAGTTTAATCGCGGAGTCTGGAAAGCGTCTCTGACCGATCTGTTCAGCGTCTGATTACGTCCCTGCATCGAAAGTGGCCCGAAGTAGTAACAAATGACGTCACAAAAGCAGGGGTGTCATGCTGTCGGACGTCGCGATCCTGGCGGCTGGTCATAGAAACGCTGGCGAAGAGCACCGAAGAACGCGAGTGTCGCTGTCCTCTCAAGGTCCTTACTCCTGGCTGCCGAAGTCTCTGTGGACTGTGATATTAGAGAGCGACCTGCTGCAGAACAGGCGTCTGCCACGTGCATCACGCTGCTGTGACGCCGCCAGGGTCGCAGCGGGCGACAGCGTGACGCTTGTATGACGTCATCAGGCGAAAATGGAGGGACCACTTTTTTGAACGCAGTAAACCCACCAGTGGGAGACGTGCTCCGGGCATCATAGGCTCAGTGTTAAAGTAATACAAAATAAAACTGTAGGTAATTTTTTTTTTCTGTTTTTCGGGGATTTTCGGTATCCCCCAGTTTTGATAAAACTGTATCGGCGGTAGATTATCGGGGTGTATTGGTATTTACAGAAAACACGGAACCTTTTCGGAATCGGTATTTCCGACGCACCTTGTAGCATCTCTATGGTTTCAGCGGAGCCCGTGCTGTTCCTGTCCGCCACGATGACGGTGGCGCCCTCTCGAGCGAGTACCATGCAGACGCTCCTTCCGATTCCACTGGCGCCTCCCGTGACGATGGCCAGACGGCCGGAGAGACCAAGAGAACGGCACTCGGTCTGGTTCTGTGAGCCCTTCGGGCCGGACCCCCAGTTTGGTTTTCCAGAGTTGCCATCATGGCCATGTTTTTTGCCGTTTCCGATGGGGAACATCGTACCTGGAAACGTGTTTTGTTATTAAAATTCGCGGCCGAAAAAACTGCCACAAAAGAGATAATCAAGCAGCCTGAACTGAGTTTCAACCGAGTTTTGTTTCGTCAAAGGTTTTCTACCCTGTTACACGGCCACCCTTAATCACGGTGAACTCAGCTTTAAATGCTGTTACGCGGCACCACAGATACCGCACTATACTCTCGGACAGCTATTTCAGAAGTAGTGAAGAGCGCGCGAGCACAGCTTCGATGGGTGCTCAGGATGCTCAAGCGCATGTTCCCCCATAGCTTTGTCTGAAGGGTGCAGAATGTTGTCCTCAAATATTGTGCTCAAATGGCTCAGTGTAACTTCAAGTATGTGTGCCCGTGTATACGAGAGAATTACACTTTATCTTAAGGGGGTACGAAACGAAATGACTTGACCGCGATCGCTCACTACCTCTGGCTTCAAAGTCGGCCAGCGAGAAGCGGAACGAGCATCGCGCCAAACGTCAAGAGTTCCTGCACAGAAAAGGGTAGTGTAGTTTCGAGCGTTGGCGCTTGGTGGCATCAACGCGTGACAATCTCGCCTAGTACTAATCTCCGAGGGCTGTACGCCCTATGACCTATACATAGCTTGCCCGCAACGTCACTCGCGGCCATGCTGGTATTTTGTGCGCCATGAGCATTCGGTTCACGGAGTTAGTTTCGCACCGCAGAAGTAGTAGCTCGAGGAAACCAGCAAGTAGAAATAACCTTCAGCTCGCAGCAACGGCGACATCTGCACGCGATGTATATAAGGTATTCACTGAGTGTCATATATATAAGCTCGTTATTCACAGCGCATCCTGGAGGGACGAGTGGGAGCGTATAATTGGCCTGGCAGAGGACCCCGCATTCTCATATTAAGCTGCTATTCATCTAGGTAGCAATGCAAACGAGTTCTTTTGTGGCTTGATAAATTAAAAGCAGCGCGCAAAAACACAGGGACTGAAAGAGAAGCACACAGGAAGAGCACTTGTTCTTTGTGAAACTCTCCTTGATCCTGCCTTTTTGGGCGCTGCTTTAATTTATCGCACCTATCGTCTGAAAAAATCGGCGATCTTGATGGTGTGGAATGCAGGTTGCAGAAGCTTTAACATATTCAATGTAGTTGACTCGTTAACGTTCTCCGGCCAGTCACATTCAGGACTAAGTAACTGCACAAGCGAGTTATACTGTCGCGAACTGGCGCTGCACTCTCAGGAAAAAATGGTGTAAAAGGGTGTATCGTTACACCCTTTGTCTCATATAATACACCTCAAAATTTCAATTCGGCGTACAGCGCCCTACAGTCAAACAGTAGGCCAGAAATTTTACGAGGGGCTTGATAGTCGTGTAGTACAACTTATTAAGATAGCTAAGGTACGTGTTACTGACTACAAAATATTAACGGGGTTTTCTTGTCCCTACTGTAAAAACTCTGTGTTTTCTTTATGTGGCCTTTGATACGTACTTTAGCTATTTAAAAAGTTATATTCCACTGTTATAAAGCCCCTCGTAAAATTTGGGGCCATCTGTTCGACTATAGGGCTCTGTACGTCGAAATGAAATTTCGGGGTGCATTATATGGGACAAAGGGTGTAACGATACACCCTTTTACACCATTTTTTCTTGGGAGTGTGCTTCTTAGAAAAACGCGATGTGGCGGCATTGAAACGGAACTTTAGAGACCGTAACTAGACGCAATTTTTAAGTTTATGAATCCGCTTTAAAATTACTTTCCTCGTCTTTTCTGCCGGCACCCCAAGAACAATAGTCTAGACTAGTGTTCCTGGGCTGCCGGCACAACATTGATCACATCTGACCAAACAAATAAGAGCAAACATTTTGTTTCCGTACGTACTTCTTTGAAGGGAAGCTGAAGATATTTTTAAAGAAACCTGTTAGAGGGGAATTCTAGAGCATTTTTGTTCAGTGAATCCTCATATCACTTTCGTTTTCCACGAAAATGTAACTAAACGCGATAAAGTACGAAAAACCTCGGACCAGTCGTTACGTAATGACGAAATCTTTCGGCTGCCAAGCGCGTGTCACTCGTGTGGGCAGTGCATGCAATTGCAAGCTAAAGTTGTGACGTCTTTCTTTAACCTTTTTGAGAACAGCAAGAGTGCGCGTGCATTGCTTTGATAGGCGGTGAAGATGCGCGGGAGCAGAGATTCCGAAAACTCTTGATATTTGACGTCACGCTTCGGGAAGGAATTAAAGGGGTGATGCAACAAATTTTCTACTGTCAATAAATAGGGCTTAGGATTATTCCCTGATATGTATTACCTAAGAAACACAGGTTGATTTTTACATCTACGCAATTGCAGTCGCAGAAACAACTCGAGAAAAACGAACACCGTTTACCCCCTCAACTCGCGGCCACGTGATCTGGAGCCGATTATATGCCGCCAATAGTTTTAAAATAGCCACGCGCAGGGGTTGGCAGAGCGCAGGGCGCGCGCTGAGCTTCGGATATTTCCGTCCTCCCAGCGATAGGGCACGAACCACCAGCTGAATACGTGTCGAGACATTGATTGTCACGAGGCAAAATCGAATGCCTACGAAGTCTTCGTGTCCACTGTGTGAGCAGAATTTAAATCATCACAGCGGGGATCGCATAACTTGATGACCGACGCCTGGGGATCGCATTGTTGGCATCGTCCATATGGCTACGTCATCAAGTTTTGTGTGGGAGAGACTCCAAGAAAAGGTCCGCTTTCATCTTTGAAATTCCACGCGATGAAGACGCTTCTTGGTTAGTGGTGTTGCGTTCGAGTATTCTTGGGTCCCACTAGCGCCAGTAAGATGTAAAGTGAAAAACGTTCCTATCAAATAGCGTTGCACAGCCCCTCTAAAGGGGCCATGAAACGAAGTTTGTACCCAATCATAAAACTATTTTGTACCTTCTTTCCTTTGAAAGCTCTCCGCCTTTTCACTGTGATACATTCGCAGTTCCCAAAGCGCGTCAGCGGTGCCAACCTGACGTCAGCCGAGCCCAGCTCACGCATTGGCCACGTGAACTTCGTCACTTGGACGTATGGGCTCCTCAACAATCAATCCGTCGACGAATATTCGGAGTCGCATTTGTGGCCAATGAGTGCCCTGACGGAACTTACCGTTCCCTGGTTAATGACAAGTTTTATGGGGTGCAGAAAAAGCACGGTGGCAGCTAAGAGTCATTGCACCGGTGCCGAACAATGTCACGACAACGTGATTTCACACTTCGCATTTGAGTTAAGGATTAAAGCTAAGGAGGAAGAAGCAGGAAGATTGTTTCAAGACCCCTTTATGAGCTTCATGCACCGGTACTTCGAAATTTATATACAAAAAAAACTCCATATTTTTGATCCTGGAGTCCAAATGAGACGATTTAAATGTTTAAATGCTTTCCTCAAATACAGAAACGCTTCAGTTTTCCTTTAAAACTTCATCGTGCCATAATTTTTTGCGTGCTAGTTATAATAACGTAAATGCCGAAAAAAACTTACCGATTACCAGAAAGAGCAAGAGAATGCTCATGCACTTGCTGTTCATTGTGAGGCGTTCCTTTGAAACTTCTTTCAAATGATCTAGAGTGAATAGTTACACTGCCGTGTTTTATACAAATTCCGGCAGTCGAGAACGTTGCACTGTTTCTCCCCACGTGCCGTTCGTGGTTTGGCAAAAAAAAAAATGAAAGGATTTTAATCATTTTCTTTTTGTTTGTTTCAAATATTCGTACTTGCCAGAAGGAACGTGTCCATCAAGAACCACAATGATTGATGAACGTTTGTCGGCCCATGCTGAGGGCCAAAATACAAATAAAAAAGGAAACATTGCTATTAAATTAATATGCATATACAGACAACATTTGAAATTCATATTTTGAAGAGGCAGGAAACCGTTCTTATGTGCGTTTCTTTTTTCTACCAGTCATTTGAAAACCGGCACTAGAACTACAAGCGTAACGATAATGACCTGCTTCGATTAAGTATTCTACAGGAGAGCATATATTTCACCGAGAGAAAATAGATTAGCATTGTACGAAAGGTTTACAGAACGTGGAGCTTACGCATGCGCAAAAAACTCAGACATGTGTACATTTGAATATACAAGTGCGACTGTTTATGAATTACTGCCTGATGCGCTTTAATGGCTCCACCTTTTTTACTGGATATAATGTGATTTTGATCGGATCCGGTGGAGCAACATGTCATGACGGATGAGGTTCACTATCATCCCGATGACTGAGCATACATTATTCAATTTTACAGCTGATGTGCTTCACGAGTTATGGAAGTGTTGTTGTTTTTTCAGTAGGAGACCTACAATAAAACCACCCGTTCCATACGGGCCAGACTTGTACGTAGTTCAACTACTCTACTCAAGTTACTGCAGTTTAACTACTTTCCTGGTAGTTCAGTAACTTCCAATTACCTTTTTATTGCGGCAATTACTAGTTTACTTTAATTACTTTTTTCCACGTAACTTCTGCTCAAATTACAAATTACTTCTGAATTTTAGTGGTAGGTCTGTTGGTCAACAAACATTCCTGCACAAAAATGCATAAGATGTTGTGATATCAGATGATATTTGCAAAGAGGAGGCATGTGGCGTAGGCAGGAGGTGAAGAGGGCGGGGTGTCGTTTAGAGGGTCCGGAACACTCTAAACTTTCTACGAGCCCCCCACTGCAACAACCCTGCAACAGGGTGCTCTAGACACGTTGCAAGTGAGATCCAGTAAATGTGGAATTAGCGCCGAAGGCTGGGATTTCTTTGTGTCCCGAAACTCAAGGAGACATGACTTATTTAAAGAAAGGGTTAGACCCCGCTTGTCCCCAGGGTAGGAACTCACGCCCACTACAGGAGGTGTGCACAGTGCAGAATCACCCAAAGGCGTCAACAAAATGCAACATGCGCCCTTAAGCCTATCTGGTGCTTCCAGTTTGCGCTGTACTTGAAGGATCGCGTGCTAAAGGGCAACGCAAAGGTGGCCTCTTTGCGTTACCTTTCCTCCCGAAACTCAGAATATGCATGTCTTTCAAGATTGGGATATTGTTCAACAAGCTGAATAATTGCCCCAACACATTTGCCAAAAACAAAAATGTTGATTTGGGTAGCATTTTAAGAACATGGTACTTAAAGTACTAGTTCAAGTATTAGGATTATAGAACTTGTACTTTACTTGAAGTACATTATCTGAGCATGAACTTCTACTTTACTAAAGTCTTTTTTTTTCTGGTAATTTCTGAAGAAAGTAAAATTCCCGACTTTAAATTGTATTCCCCAAATTTGGAAACAAAAATGGCGTATTGTCATGTGAAAACGCGCCATCGCCTCTCGAGACGTCATCTGGTATTTTCTCTGAGTGAAGTAATGGCGGCTATAAGAAAGATAAAAATAAGTGCCTTATAAGTGTATCGTGTTAAATAGTCCGTCAGCGAAAATAAAACTACTCTTTAACGACTTGACTTTATCAAATATTTGCCGCCATTTCCGAAAAAAAAAGTTATGCTTTTCCTATTACTCCAGGAGCAATGCATACCAGATAAAATAAAGTAAGAAATATACTGTATAAAAGGACGTCATAAAAGATACTGTTAAAAAGTATTTGTACTTTACTTTAAGCATATCTTGTATTTAATAGTTCTTTTGTTCAAGTACATTGCACCCAGTGTACTTACGATACTTGAAGTATATAACCTCCAATTGATTTTGCACTTTACATGTACTTTGGAGGTACTTTTTAGGTGTACTTTACGCAACAGTGTAAACAAGCAAGCACTGTCTGCAAAATCAAGCTCAGTCAGCGCTAAACCTCAAAGTAGAAATTATACATCCGCAGTACATCATTGACCAGAAAACAAACACTACAAAACAATTAATCGCACAAAGGCTGAACCAGCTAATAAAGAATTTATGTGAAAACACAAGCCGCTTTATATTTGGCGAGAAGAATTTTGCTAGCGAATCAAAACATTTATATACTTTCTTGTTACTATAAAGAATATAAGAGTAACTTCAAACGTATTTCACTACTTTGTTACGGTGGTTAGTAATTTACTCAATTGCTTTGCAATTGAGTAACTTCTACTCCACTCAAATTACGTTTGAGGCCAATACTCAGTAACTTAACCTATTTACTTTTTTGAGTAACTTGTACATGTTTGGATACGGTTACCCGTTCAATACGGGTACCCGTTGGATACCGGCACCAGATTGATACGGTACCTTTCTGCGGCAAATCCTTCGTTCGCAAAAAAAAGCGCTGATAATATAAAGCACAAATGGACAGACACAAAAACATGAAGTAGACAGGACTACGCTATTCCTATTAGCCCCGAGAGCGAACACAAGCGGCGCTGTGGTCGCCGCGCCCTGATTGGGTGAGGTGTACCGTGACGTCAGGGGAAGGGCTCCGTTCCGCGATCTCCGCATCCGGCTCGCTTCCCTGCCACGGTTTCCTGGTTTGGCGTTGTGTGCCGTAAGCACTTCGAGGAGCGGGATTGACCTCGTTTATCCGGTGTACAAGACGCTGGGTTAGTCCGATCTTGGCGTGCTTCCGTACATTTTGTAAGCCTGCTTGTCACCTTTACCTTTATAATTGGGTTACAAATCCCGAAAGCTATCGGAGGAAGGCAATTCCGCCTATGAATATCCCCCTCCGCCCATGCTATACACAAAGCAATCTTGCGAGGGGTCGGTGGAGTGGCGGCGTAAGTGTTTCAGACGCTGGAATTCTGTTCCTTGCGTGTTCATGATTTAGGGGAATATTACATTCCGCTTTGCAGGCATTTGAATTGGCATTTATATCAAGAGCCTTTGGGTGGTCGGCACATTAGCTCGCGACCGCGACCCTGCGCGTGCCACGCTGCATGCGCTGGTTCGCAAATGTATTAAAGGCCCTGGGTCTGAAAACCTTTGAGGTGCTCGTGGAACAGGATTGGTTTACATAAATGTAGATTCTTCGTGAAATATTGATATAGCTCACACACGTATGCAGGCATGTTTTATTTTTTAGAAGATGCTCAATTACCGGAAATTAGTTTGTATGCCTCTGCTAGCATGGTAGCAGAAAAACTCCCGAATTGCCCTCAGTTGCCAGTATGAGACGTATTGAACTGCCCAAAATATGCACAGCAATAGTACTGTAGTTTGTAATGTTTATACTTTTTTCTGACATTCTTTCTTTACTCCAGCCTTGGGTATTCGGAAAATACAGCGTTTAGTTTGAATTGTAATTTCCAACTAAGAGAGACAGTGCTGCAGGTCCCCAAAAGCTTTCTCAGCCTCCAAATTCACTGCAGCTGGACTCTCAGAAAATAAAGGAAAACAGGAGGAACAGCAAACATTCGAACGGCTGTCCAGTGGTAGATGCTGCACTAGTAGCAGAAAATGTGGAACCTGTGAAGGGTGACAGTTTGCGTGAGAAAATCTTCCGGTATTTTAGCTTCAGGACAATTTGATTTAGCTAAAATCTCAATTTTAGAGCCTTAGAGACTAATAACGGGTTAGACACCTTCGCTTACGTTTGTTGTACATTACTTGAGGGATGATATAAACAAGTGCACAGATACCACCAGTGTAGTCCATTGAAATACTATCCGAATCCAGAAAAGGTCAAATGCGAGCAACGTATATAAATAAATGTTCCTTCTTTGTTTACTTCGCCCCTGTATTTGGGCTGCCTTACTTGTGATTCTCTGTCCCTGGCCCAGACTGTATTTAACTTGTTGCTCGAGCAACATGCAGCTTTTCTGTTTCGGCGATCTTGTTTAAAACAGAAATTTAATAAAAAAATGAAATACTATACATGACCTGCCAATTCATTCAGACCATCCGCAGCATTTATTGTGTGAGATGTAAATCTACAGTGATGCTCCTGCAATTGTGGCCCCATTTCTTTATTTTCATATGCCAGCAGCGATTAATGCGTTGCCTGCACTGTCAACCATACCTCGATAAAACCACATATCAAAATTTGCACCTCCTACGAAAAACACGCACATTAAAAATTAAATAGAAACGAGCGCGCCGACAGCTAACGTCGTCACAGGCTCCACACGGCGAGCGGGGCGAGTCGGGGAAAATTCTCTCCTCGCCGTGACGTCACCCCGGTTCGCCATAAGGGGGCGCCATGCGAACTTCTCGGGGCTAATAGCGCTGTCCTGCCTACCTTATATTCGTGTCTGTCCCTTTGCGTTTTATATTATCAGTATGTTTAACCAACTAGCCCACCCTAATATTTCATGCCCCAAATAGGTACCGTCTGAAATGGGTCGACCCAGCACACGCGAATAACGAGGCATTGACGCTTTTTTGATTAAACAAATTTATTAGAGTATCGACGTACCCCTGACTGGTAGGAAGGTCACCGCACAATTGATAGGATTCGTCGTCGGAGGGAGATGGCACTTACATTCCCTTGCTCCAATCGATGTTCAAACAAAGGCAAGTCGAGAACGCCATGAAGTACACACAGACACCCGATCAAATAAACAGTACAATCAACGAACGAAACGGGAGGAATTGAAATTAAAGCTCTGGGAACAAAAATGTACATTTGGCGTGTGGCCCAGGGGTGCAGCACCAGATGAGATTAGAAGAATCTCAAAACGTGGCCGAAGAACACTCACAATCGCGCTGATAAACACAGTCCCGTTGGTTATCTACAAGACGTGGCCGACCGACACTCGCAGTCCTGTTGTTTTCTGCTCTGCGTCCACGTTGGTTACCTCCAGCATGCAACCAACGAACACTCACAGTCCCACTGATATCTTGTAGCTCGCGCTGCGTCCAGGTTGTTTATCTCTAAAGACGTGGCCGACGAACACACGCAGTCTTGTTACTGTCTGCTTGGCGTCCACGTGGGTTCCTCCATGTCGCGGCCAACGAACACTCACAGTTCTGCCACCATCTTGTAGCTTGCACTGCGTCCACCGTTGAATATCTCCCATTTCTCTCGCGGTCGCTCCCAGTGGACCACGCACTTCGTCTCTCGGCTTCCACTTTCCAGCGATTGTCTTTCCCTTCTTGAAGATTTCGTCGGCGCTCCCATGGTTTGAGCTAGCCAGCCTTGAAACTCCAGCGATGCCAAAACCATTTCCCACTCCGATAGCGCTCGGCAAGCCCGAGGGCAAGCATCCGCTCTCTCTTTCTTTCTTTATCTCTCCCTTTTTCACACCAGATCGCCACGCCGCCATGTGGTGTGAGCATGTCTGCATACCGCTACGCTCAAACTTGTAAGCAGTTTGACTAGGTCGGTGAACAGTTTGATCAAATCGGTGGGCAGGATGGTTATACCGCTAAACGAAGCTTCGAACCGGATGCATGTATGGTTGAGCGGGCACCGGTATAAACCTGTTCAAATTTCAAACAATTATTTTTTTTTTCGTACAAATTATAGAATGGGGCAGCTTCAGTACGCGCGAAGAGATCGGAGGTGTTTTTAGATCCACCGTGCTTTGATCGTGACCATTGTATAGGCGAGTGCAATCGTTAATTTACTAATGTGTGATGGGCTTTAACGATTTCACCTATTACACAGGATAAAAAGCTTTCTTGGCCGGATGTGATAGAGCCACAAGTCACGATACTTTAGGTTTGACTATCCTCCCAATGAATGAGCATACATTAATTAATTTTGCAACTAAGTTCTTCAATGCATTTCCTTTGAGAGAGAATGCGGAAACAATTTTAAGAATAACTGCACGGTTGCAACATCGCCGTCCTTCGCAAGCCCAAGAAAGTCGCAAAAAAAAATATTTACATGAACATATCGCTAAGTCTTGATATGGTGACATGAAGCAGTTTGATTGCAGCCTGATCACGAAATGGTTCTCGCAAATTTTATTAAAAAGTTTGAAATGCTAGGTGTTTCACTTTTGGTTTCGCATACATCTTAGCATAATTAGATATATACTTCTTCACTGAAATGTTCGGGGTCAACGAGATTTTAAGTGTTCTCATTCACCTTTAATGTTTCTTGGCATTTTGTTAATGTCGTGATAAAATGTCAAGTTAAATATTTCGAATTTTGCTCCTGCAGCCTACATCAGTGTCTTGCGGTGCGTGATGTAAAGTATGATATTTACTGAATGTTTCGCTTATTGACATTTATTGTGCAGTGGGCACACACACCGGAAGAAAATATGGCTCCAGACAAAAGTTAAAAAAGGATCGTGACTTTTTAAAGGCTAATAATATTCCGACTTGTACGGTAATCATTACATACACTAAGATTACTTGTAATCGATTACTTCTATATAATTTTATATTCGGTTGAATACTTTCATTATGTAGTAATCAAACGAGCAATTTGACTACTTTTCAAATTATTAAAATTACTAGTAACCTTTACTACTTTATCAACACCCCCCCCCCCCTTTTATTTTTTTTTTCTCCTCTGGTTTCCGGATTTACGACGACTCGAAAACATAGACACCGCGATCCTAGCTAAAAATGCTGCGATACGTTCACTTTATCAGCTTCTACACGCTGGAAACCATAAAGATTAAAACCATCGCTACCGGGCACTACGAATCGAAGTCAGGCACGTTGCCTGGACAGTTCACAAACTAGTTTGTTTGGTTTCGAGCTGGGACTTTAGAGTTCGAGTTCTCTACGAAATCATTTCAGTGGGAATTTCGATGGTTAATGTAGAACCTTTGTCTTCATTAACCGTTCAACACAAATTCGGCTCAAAGCATATCTACACTCGTCGGCTCCCCTTCCAAGGTAACTAAATCCTGATATTGTAAATGCTAAGGCGTGACAAAAAGACGTAAGCTATTTGTCACATCCGTGTTAAGTGTTGGGGTTTCCACATGAATCCACTTCTTTTGAGAGAAGTGGTGCCAGAAGGAAAGAGAAGATAGAAGAAGCTTCTTTGTACTAATTTAAAGGCGAAAAACAAGCCACAGCGAGCACAAAAGCAATGTCTCTGGAGCTGAAAATAGGTCACCGTAGCACAATAGAGCTAGCAGGATCTAGCGTCCTTACTTCAACGATATTCAAAAACTCTCAGCCTTTCCACTCTGGTAAAGAAGGAAGACCAACGAAGCTTAACTATGGTGGGAAGGAAGTATTTATAAGTGTAGGGCTTAGGTTGGTGATTAGGTATTTGGTTATTTTCGCTCGTCCCGTCTGTTTCTTCTTCGTCCTCTCCAGTTTGGCGCGCTGTTTCCTACGACGAATTCGCACCAACTTGCCCAACTATCCATTCTTTTATGATAGCTAAAAAGATTGCCGCAATCTATGAGCGACGGCGGCAACCAGACTGGTTGTCTGGTTGCCGCCGTCGCTCACAGATGGCGGTAGCTGTCCAGAGTTTTGTGTAGTTTTGAGTGGACATTAGTTTGGTACCGGAAAGGGGGGGTTCGGTGACCGAGTGGGCTATAGTGGGTGACAAGTCAGAACGAAGTGGAAGCTCCTCCCACCTCTTTCAACTTTAGTAGTGCGAACGCTGGAGAGGAGGCCACCTCCTCTCCATTGTTCGCTACGCTGAAGTAAAAAGGGGTGGGAGGAGCTTCCACTTTGTTCTTGACCTGTCCCCGACCATTGCCCATAGCAGCTCAGAGCACGTGGAGCGAAAGCTCGCGCTGCAGAACCCAGAGATGCTGGGTTCAATCCCCACCCTTGCCTGTTTCGATCTGGATGAGTATCGTACCGGCGTGCGGTCGTGTATCACTACTACCGCGTGGTGCACGTTAAAGGCCCTAGGCTAGCGGTCGTACTGCACTGGCTGAATTGCTCATCTACAGCGAGCGACTCGTCCCAACTTTGAAATGGCTGACCAGCTACACGCTGTATAAATATCCACACAACCCCCAATTATCATTATTAATAATAATTAATTATTTTTGGTACCTGACACGAAACTGGGAAAACTAGCCCTGAACAGCTTCGCTGTAAAAAAACTCAATTTAAGAATCTGGAAAGGGTATAAGGAGACAATGAGTAGTCCGGTGATTGTCTTAAAATAGGCCGGTTTTCGAACCTCAAAGAAACTCCAGTGAGCTTTGAGTGATGTCATGGAGCGGATCTCGTACTCATATTTATTTATATATTTAGTTTTATCCCAATATATTTTTCTACACGTGAGCAACTCCATTTTACTGAGTTTCTCCTTGTTCCAAGTGATAACGGCACGAAGCTTCTAAAGTGATAAAAAAAGTAATCGAAAAAGTAACAGTTGTTTTTGTGAAGTAATGCCCAATTAATTCTTTTTCTCAAGTAATCAAGTAATCTAATTTAATACTTTTGGACCAAGGGTGATAGTAATTATAATCAATTACTTCCTTCCAATAGCGTGCACAATACTGTTAGCATCTGAACTTTTGGTTTTCTGGGCAATTTTAGCCTTCATTTTCTTAATGTGACCCTAGACAAGTACTCTTTGCCATCGCCAGATACTTTATTTTAAATGATATTCACTAGCTTAATGGAGTCTTCCGAGTGACTTCCATATCAGGATTACCACGACGAGCAAATTTGAGAACACCCGAAATATGAATATGCATAAAGTGTTCCATGTTCTCGGAAATACTTCTGGCAATCACACGTGAAAATCTTCCTGGTTGGTTTCTAGGGTCCTCTCGTTGTTTTGTCCCAGAAAATAGATCAGACTCTTTACAACTCCAGCCTTGTTCCTTCGAAGATCTCCATACGGGACAAAGAAAACGTTCGGTGCGTATCTGCGCCGCATCCCGAAAGGGTGTGATCAAAGATGTCGCCGTAGCCATATTGTCTGTTAAGGAACGTGTTCAAAAAGCCGTTGGACGTCCCGTCCCGAAACCCGCACTCCTGGGCCTCCCGAGAGACCTGAAAGTAGGAGACGCTGCGGCCTCGGGGGGCTCCGAGCCGCGTAGGCGTTCGTGGCCCTCGAACTGTCGCACCACCTATGAAATATTTAAATCCCGTGAATTAGAATTTTGACGTCACCACTGTGAGTTCGAGGGTAGACACCAATCGAATATGAGTGCTGCGTCTGTGTTTGGCTGATCCTCGTGTTTAATCAATGCATCTAATGACGTTCGGGGTCGGGCTCGGGCCGAATTGCTGAGGTGGCGCCAACCCAATGTGATGAAGTTACGTAGAGGTAGAGGAGACTGTTCAAAACTCTCTGATTTTAACGCGGATTGCGTTTAAGGGCTGGGAAACCCGAGGAAAGCGTGACAAAACGCCACGAAAATTACCCCACAAAAATAATATATTAATTTAGAGTAACGCCTCTACGAAAGAGCGGTGAATTGGGAAGAAATAAAGGAATTCTAAACGCGCCCTGCTGGGAATCGATCCCACGACCCCATAATTACGAGCTTAGTATTCTTATTTTTAGTAGTGTGTATATGTTCATGTCGTTTCCCTGCTGCTGTGCGGGAGGCAAAGGTTTCCCAAGCAACACCCAAATTGCGGAATTTTTTTTCGTTTTTTTTTTTCTTTTTTTTTGGGGGGGGGGGGGCGGGGGGGGGGAGGGGGGTCTGACTTTTCTCTTCCAATGGACAAAAATAAAGAAATCCAGTTTCAATTTTAGTTATTATCGAGGTGATCGATTCCGCTATACCACCTGAAAGACTCACAATATGTTCCTAAAAAGAGTTTGCTTTTTATGAACCTCCCTAAAATTTTAGAAAGCCTTTGTTGAAACACGATGTATAGTAATCACCCAGTGATTTCCAAACTTGATGATAAAAAGGTATTCATTGTCGCGACTTCATGGCCATTTTCGAAAATATTAAACATATAAATATATTACCATTACACCTAAAGATATTATCACCCTATATAAATATGTTACAACAAGCAACCAGTTTAACCTATTTGAAAGTTATTTATCAGCGTCGAAAGCAGAAGGGAGGGTGGTCGACGATTATTATTGTCATCATCATCATTTCACTCGCAGCCCAGCGGAGTTCCACCACTGCATGTTTCCTATAACGGTAACCTTTTGCCACACAGAGACGACAAGGTTCAGCTGCTGCTTTACTGCATCTGTCACAACAAGCCATGGTCGTTGGCAGGGCCGGGTGACCCTGTCGAGCAGGCTGAGGATTTCCTGATCGTTCATCCCAACACACGTTTTCTGTAGAAGTAAAAAGTCATACGGCATTATACTTCGCTAGAACGTCTCTACATCCTGTTATTTCCACAAAGCGAAGCAAGACTTGTGGCAGCTGGCACCACTGCTCTTAGCTTCAGACAATTCCAGCAAACTTTCAGCCTATACGTCATACATCACCATGAACGGCAAGAACATTAGCTTCTACGTTGCCTTTCTAGCAATTGGTAAGTCTATTGGGGCATTCTTGATACTTATACTGCCACCCGATGGTGTAATAAGGTGCATGCAATGATAGCTCGGTGTTTTTTTTGTTTTTTTTTTCTCGGTAGTTAAGGGGGGGAGGGGGGGGGGGGGGATGTTGATTTTCAGTTGCCGAGCCTGCCGAACTACGCCATAGCTGATAGGGCGAATTTCGGTGTGCGGGCAACGTAACCAAGATATAACTTGCCAATTATCACTAGAACATAGATTTTTCAGTGTTCGTTTATACGACAAATCAGCGGGTGTTTGAGGGCGCTTCTTTTGTTATATAAAATGGTGTATTTTAATTATTTCTTTCGGACGGACGCTAAATCTAGCGATTATCGGTCAAAATGTATCATAACAAAAAAATAAGAGGTCAAGTCTAAAAAGGGGATAGAAGCTGTCCTAGCCGCTGCAAACATTTCTAAAAATCGGTGCATTTTTTTAGCTGATTTATAAGTTTCACGTTTAATACATGTAAACGTACCGGTTAAAATGCCTCAGAAAAAACTAAAAGTTAAGTACTAAACGAGAGTTCTGATAGAAACAGTTCTAGCCGGTGCAACCTCACTGGTTAGAACCAGGGTTGTAAAGTACCTAGGTACAAGTAACTGGAAATAGGCGTCTAGGTACTTTAGTTGTACCTGAGGTACAAACCTAGGTACTTTCATTTTTCGGTATCTGTATTTGTATGTTAGGTACATTTTCCAGTAATTTGTAACTAAGTGAAGCTACTTTTTACAGGTACTTTTCTATTCACTTCGTCAAAATGGTAGAAACTATAAATCTTGAAGTATTAACACACTACCATGTGCCGTGATTAACGTTAAGTTGGGTACGACATCGGAGGCACTGACTTGATCGAACGACGTTTTAGCGAACGTAGCCCCGCCCCTGATGTTTCATCGAACGACACACTTTAGTGAATGTAGGTGTTCATTTGAGCGAAAGGTGGATTAGCGATGCCGTTCTAGCGACACCAATTTATTTAATCGCTTCGGAACTCCGTTTAGGGAAAATAGCGACCTGCTTCTTTCATCTCAAACCGAAATCGACTTCGTTGCGTGTTTGAAGTTCCTCTGACAGCTATACAAGGAACGAGATAACTTAAACGATGTGCGCCGTTTCTGTTGTCCGCATCTTGTCCTGGTGGTGACGCTGTTCTGCCACAAATACAATTTAAAATATAATTGCAAATAAATTATAATTACAATCGTAAAGCAATGTAACATGGCGTATATAATACAGTTTCCACTCAATTAATCGTACTCAAATTTTGCACTTATCAAAACTGAAAAAGTTCCGAAAGAAAAAAAAATGTTCTTCTGACTAACGAAAGAAAAAATAAAACGAGGAAGCTTGAAGCCTTTCGCTCGTCGTCGCGAAGGTTAGGTGCATACGCACTCGACTCGTGTATTTCTTCATGCGGCCGACGTCTTCTCAGCCCGTCGGCGTCAGCACCGGCTCTGAGGGCAAGAACTTCAATAAGCGAGTTTCGGCGGTTTTGGTGTGAAATGGTAAACAGTGGAAGCTGTGGCCTCGGTGAACCAATTGGAGCGTGAGGACAAGGCACGTGAGGACTCAACACCGATGTGGACATCGCATTGACACCAATAAAGCACATTTATCGAACTCGTTTTTGAGTGTATCCTTAGTATAAAAAGCTTTACTTCCAATATATTTTGACAAATTTGGGGAAAATAAATAAAGACAGTATCTTTAAAGTAACTGTACCTGTGCCTAGGTACATCTTTAAGTAAGCACCTAGGTGCGTACCTAAGTACCTTTTCGTATGAGTAACTGTAACTGTATCTTAGGTACATTTTTTAAGTAACATTTACAGGCCTGGTTGGAACTTTCCGGTTTTAACCGGTGATTTTTTTTTTTTTTTTTACAATTACGGATGATTGTTTGTATCTCTATTTAAACCGGAAAATATACAGCCTAATTTCATCCCCGATGGTTTTAACTAATCATCTGTTTACCAGTCCTTCGCAGCATAAGATTCGTGTATAACTTATAAGATGTCCCTTATTGGTTTGATCGACTCCCGCCTACCGTGGACTGGTAAACAAAGGATTAGTTAAAACCATCCGGGACGATAGCGAATAACAATATTCTAGCAAGCAGAAACCCTTCTTAAAACTGAAGTGAGACAATAGTTTAAGAGCGCAGCCCTAAGACGCCCGTTTCCGGGTTGAGCGGTGTCGCCGTCGGCGTCGGCGTAACCGCGCGTGTTGCATTATGGGACGTCACAGTTTGCCCGCTAAATTTAGCGGGGAAGTTTAACTGGTGTTGAGGCCGCGCGACATAAATTTCCCCGCTAAATTTAGAAGGGGAAACTTAACCGGATAAGCTTAGCGGGAAAGGAAATTTACGTTAAATTTCTGATACATTTTGCATGAAAAGTTTCGCACCTTCCCCGCAAACTTTAGTGGGAAACTTTTCGCTAAATTTAGCGGGAAATTTGGTGAAAATTTTCTCCTATATGCGATCCGAGCAGGAAAGGAGGAGGGGAGGGTACATAAGGAGGAGGAGAGGCAAACCCTTCTCTCCCTAGCCTCCACTCCTCCTCCTCCTCAAGGGCTGCGCTCCAATTTCGTATTACAGAGACTTGTAAACGTCTTTCATTTTTAGAGCGCAGCTTTTAGGCGCCCGTTTCCGTGTTGAGCGGCGTGGCCATCGGTGTCGGCGTCGGCGTAACCGTGCGCGCGGCATTATGGGGCGTTTCCCCGCTAAAGTTAGCGGAGCCATTTTCGCGCCAAATTTATCGGAAAAATATTCCCGCTAAATTGAGCGGGAAAATTTACCCGCTAAATTTAGCGGGGAAATAGACGTCATGTGACTTCAACACCAATTCAGTTTCCCCGCTAAATTTAGCGGGAAAAATGACGTCGCGACTTCGTGTCACGTCACCCCAGAGAAAATTCAGCGGCAGGAGGAGGGAAGGAGGTGCACCAGGAGAGGAGGAGCAGGAGGAGAGGGTACGGAGGAGGAGGAAGGGCAGACCCTTCCCTCCTCCTTCTCAAGAACTGCGTTCTAGTTTCGCATTACAGAGAAACGTCTGATTTTTTTTTAGCCCTTTAATCTTCCCTAGCGGCCAAGGCCACCCTATTTTATGGAGTTACTGGCACTACGTGATAGCGGCTATAACATCTGGAGACTCTGTGCTCTCTGCTTTTCTCCAATCAATATTCTGCTCAACAGGTTGCACCTAGTTATTTTACGCTTAAAAAACACGTAAAAACTCGCTAAATGGTGCATCAGGCATTATAGTTAACAAAAAACAGTTTGACTCGAAAACATTAAATAATTAAAACACAAAAAATATAAACTCTCAATAATTCAAGTTCGCGACGTCCGTCTAAACGTCTAAACACAAGGCGAATACCCGACTTCGTTAAAAAGAAAAACTGTATTTCTCTTTCTCGCTGAGCAAAGAAAAAACAGTAATTTGTGTTCCCGAGTTGACTTCGCAATAATCCCTACCCTAAGACCACAAGTCCCAAGAGATCTAAATTGGGGTCAAGTTTAAAATAAATGTATGCAAGATTATTGCAATCAATTCCTAGCCCCCCGCCCCGTTCTCTTCATGTCGGTAATGTTGGACGTTTCAGCTGCCGTGCACTGCCGAACAAACGGTAACCAGAAGAACCATGTCTCTGCAAAGAAGCTGACCGACTGCCCGTCTCTGGGACTCGACGGCCGCCTAGCCATCGTTACTGGGGGCGCCAGTGGGATCGGGAGGAGCGTCTGCCTGGTATTCGCTCGAGAGGGAGCCACCGTCGTCGTGGCGGACCGGAACAGAACTGGCTCCGCTGAAACCATAGAGATGCTACAAGGTCTGTCGGATGTGCCTTAATTGTTTGCATATTTTATTACACTGTCTAGTACGCGCAGTGTAATCTCGTGCTGCGCGACCCGGAGATTATACCTGGGTCCGATCCCCATCTCTATATACACGTCTCTATCTGGATGAACATCCTACCCGCTTGTAGCCGTCCGACCACCCCAACGTCGTGCACGTTCAGGTTGTATAGCATATGGTACTGCAGTGACTAAATTGCCCATTTACTGTGAGACATTAACCGCCCTTTTAAGGCGGATTAACCTCTCGTTCTCAAAACATCCGTACGACGGGCCACATTCTTTTTACTTTTGCCGCAACCCACGATCCAATGTGCGATCCCAAAATTCCAGCAGGTCCGTATTTGGCAATTTAAAGAGCGTAAATGCAGTGCACTTCAGTGGGGACACCTGCAGGCGTGTCATTTTGTTTCGCTTTTGGCGGCTAATAAGTTTAGGTTTTCTCTGTGCCCTCAATTATTCTAGAATTGGTTTCCTAATAAAAAAAGATAAGTATTGACATATTGACCTGTAGGAGATTATAGCTTAGAAGAACAAGAAATTATCAGAAGATGTGATGTATATATTTTTAAACGACGAAAACATTAAACTTTTTTTTTCTGTGTTATAAAACGTTTTACGAACACGGTTAACTTTCTGAGACATGCCATGAATAAAAGGATCTCAGTGAAATATCAATATTCTAATTCATTTACGCTCTATATGATACCGATGCAATTACATTACTTGGTAGCATTACGATATTTTGTCAAGAAAGGCAGAAATTAAAAATTCTTTTTAATGCGCCCATAGGATTCATTGCAAAAAAAAAATTGTAGGTCCGTGGAATAAAAGCTACACGCGTCCACAAGTGTAATTGCTGCATATTTATATTTTGTGACTATCATCTAAGACAATCCCAAAGAAAATTTCGATGTTTGTTTTTTAAGTCGAAATTCTCATTTGTATGCCTGCGCCGAGTCGTTGATGTCCAATAAAGTTGGGGACGCCAGTTAATATTCTTGAGCACTATTTTACAAAGAATTTCTCTATGTTGCATTTGGCGAAACTTTTATATCGGTAGGTCCCACATGAAGATTAGTATAAAACCAAGCAATGGTGTCTAGATATCAAATATTGATGTGGACACGTGCTCAAAACTGCCGAGCTGGTGGCCATTTTGGTTCATTCCTACTCATTTTTGCATAGAGAAACGAATTATGCGGTGCGGAATGCGTGCTGCTGGAGGTACATACGCGTACAGCAACAAGGACACCACAATGGCCGCTGCCGGGACGTTAGTAAAAGCCACGTATATTTATTTGCCGTTGTGCGCCGCTTAGAACGCCACGTGAAGGAGAGGAAAGGTACCAGATGCATGTGCGTCGCATGCCTGGAAGCCGGCCTTGAGTGAGCGAGAGGGCTTAGAAAAACAGGCCCAAGGCTGTAGGCAGACGACAGGTGCACAAGGAGAGGACGTCCGACTTTATGCTCGTTACCGCCATGTGGGCCGTAATCGTTCCGAATTAAATGAACACCACAAAAGGGACTTTGGAGGCCGCCATACCGCCACGTGGGCCTCAAAACATTATTTTGAGAAGGTTATAACAGCGCGAACGACGAGGGACAAAGAAGCAGAAGGACACTTACGTAGCGCTGACTTTCGACTCAACTTGTATTCATCGTGACCGATCAATAAATACTTGTTCGGTCAAGACCATGTAAAAGATAAAACAGTCCTGCATCAACGCCAAAAAAAACCGCCTGCGCGCGTGCGATACGGTAATTTTGTGGCGTTGATGCATGTCTGTTTTATCTTTTTTTTTTTTATGGTCTTGACCGATCAAGTATTTATTGTGCGGTCAGGATGAATAAAAAAATTCAGTTGAGGGCAGACTTGTGCGTAACGCGTTACAAGTAATGAATTGCTTGTAATCGATTACATTTTACAGTTATTTTGTAACACTTCAATTACTTCCCTTAAAGAGTGAAGATTTTTGTGATTTAATTACATTTTTGCTGTAATTTATTACAAAATTACCCATTAGAATTTTTCGATAATTTTTTTTAGGGGGTAGGGGAAGGGGGAAGGGGTTAGATGTGCTGGAGTCATTCAGGTCTGGGCAACCATGTTTTGTTTTTTCCCCTTTTTTTGAAATTACTAAACACGGGACCTCGAGGATGAGTAGGGCACTTCACCATGCTTCGTATCCTGGTTACAATTTTTTGGTAGACGGGAGACTACATCCGGGTATGAAAAATGACCTTATCCAGCCTCTTGTGACTAATGTATTTAAACAGCGCTCGTTTTATTAATTTTTTTCCCCGAGAGGTATTGGGTGTGTTGGCGTCTGTCTCTCAGCTCTAAGCAAAATCGGTCAAGGCTTTTTTTTTTTTTTTTTCTTTTTTTAACAACTGAGCACGATATTTTAAGGATTATGCTACCGTAATAAAAGAATAAAAGCTGCATAAAAAGTAACGTGGGAAGTAATTGATTAGTTTAGAGTAAATTTTCGAGTACTTTTTAGGCTGTAATTGTAATTGTAATCCGTTACTTTTTACAGTGAAGTAGTTGTAATTGTAATCGGTTACTTTTTTTACAGTACCGTGTACAAGTCTGCTTGAGGGCCACCGCTGTGTATGCGTCCCTCTGCTTCTTGTCCAGTGTCGTTTGCGCATGTTTTCACCTTTTAAAAGTGTCACACCAACTTGCCGAAGCTTCAAGCTTAGCTCAAAAATAGTTTTTTTTCAATGGGTAGCAATATATATATATATATATATATATATCAAGATCAGAATGGGTGTGTAGCTTCTCAGATTTGGATTTCTTTTTTTTTTCTTTTTTTTTGTGAACAGCGAGGAGGCAACGTTTTGTATATAAAGACGAGTTCATGAAATACATTATACTCTGGGATAACTTTTCTTGACCATAGAGTTGAAGGTACGGGCACAGTGCCTTTTCCCGATTTGAGCACCGATTAAAGCTGCACGCGCGCTCTCCTCTTCCCCTTTAAAAACGCCAAGAAGAAAAGTTGTACCGACTAGAGAGCCGAGATAGAGGCAGTGTGTATCTGTGCATGTTCATTATTTCAATTTTGTCTCGTCCAGGATTGCGGTACACGCAACCCTAGAACAGAGTACGGCTAACTTCTAACGCAAAATCATATAGCGAATGAATATATATTAGGCATAAAGCGAACTCTACACTTCGTTTCAGCTTCGGTCCGAGCGCGGCCGATGCTATGAGCCGAAGGGCCAATCAAACACCGCAAAAAGCGCAGCGTCATGGCGTGCTCTCTGCGCTTGATAAGACTATCTGGCGGAGGAGCGCGCACAGAGAGACGGTGAATACCGGCTGGTCCTATCAGCTGCAGAGAGCACGCCGTGACGTTGTGCCTCTTTCGATCTTTGATTGGCCCTTCGGCTCAAAACATCGGCCGCGCTCGGACTGAAGCTGAAACGAAGTATAGAAACACTTCGCGAATTACCAACACCCTGTTCCGACACTCACTGTATAGAGAACGCGTATTTACTCTCCCTGCCGACGCAGCAATCCGATAGAGCCAATCAAGCGGCTTCAAAAAAACGCCGTCACGCACAAAAAAAAAAGACACGGCCTCGCGGCTAGTCTATTGGGAGTGATTGGTTCAGCCGGTGATGCGTGGCGAAATCCAAGAAAACAACTAGTCTCGCCACGCTGCACTTTGGCCGGGGCACGATTGATTCCATCAGATACTGTACGTCGGCTGTGCTTGAACTAATGTGAAAAAGAGAATAGGATTACTCCTTTTCTCTCTTTGATATTGTACCGGCTGCAAAATGAGTTGAATGCGAGAAAGGTGTCCCCCTCCCCCCGCCAAACTCGCATTTAAAGCAAGATACATACCGTGTAATTTGGCACCGATTGATTCTATATCGCTAATGTTTATCGCGGCTACGCGTTAGATAGGGTTGGTTACCGGTCTTGCATGCAATAGCTGTTCACGAGTTAAACTAAGCCAGTCTTGCCATGCAGGTTTCAACTTCTTCCGCGGTAGTAATAAACGAGGGTTGTTTACGTTTGTTAAGTACCGTAGTAGAGTATCGCATCGAGATGGGATGACCGTGATTGGGTAGAACGGGAAGAACGGAAGGGACTCGGGCGTGTTAATGGTCGCAGTTCAAGGCGATACGCTAGGGGGAGTAGCGTATCACTACCACCTGTAGACGCGCTCTATGATCATTGTTCACACTGATCGAGTCACCTGTAATGTCCCATTTTCTAGGATTTAGTGCCAAGGAAGCGAAAGCACTGTGCTTTCGAAAGGGGCTCGACTGCATGGTCATTCTCAACTGAGTCCCAAAAATACATCCCTTACTAAACAGGAAAAAAAAAAAAAAAAATATATATATATATATATATATATATATATTATTTTATATACATAATATATATATATATATATATTATGGTGTTTTTTATAAGCTTCACAGATTTGTTTAAAAAAAGCCGTGAACGTTACACTTATGCCGCTTGTGGAGGTGAGTTTTACGGCCAGGGGGACATATTATAGGGGGCTAATCGTAACGATCAGTCGACTAACTAACTAAAGTTCGTTAATTAACTTTTTAATTAATGAAAATAGACATATCATCCCAATTAGAAACTTGCTCAGCATCATCGAAAAAACTAAATCAGCCATTTTCAGAAAGACTTTGAGCGCGTGAGAAGCGTAGTAGTGCACTAAAGTTACCGCTCTTTGAGCAGGTACAAAGCTAGCGGTTGCGATAAGGCGCCCGCGCGATTTTTCTGTCTCGTATCTAGCCCCAGCCTTGTACCTGCTCCAAGAGTGGTAACTTCAGTAGAATACTACGCTTCTCACGCGCCGAATGTCTTCCTGAAAATGACGGATTTAGTGGTTTTCGATGACGCTGAGCAAGTTTCTAATTGGAACCATATACGTATCTTCATTAATTAAAAAGTTAATTAACAAATTTTAATTAATTAGTCGACTGATTGTTACGATTATCCCCCTATATTATGTCCCCCTGGCCGTATAACTTACCTCCACAAGCAGCATGAGTGTAACTTTCACGGCTTCTTTTAAACAAATCTGTTAAGCTTAAAAAAAACACCCTGTATATATATACATATATATAAATATATATATATATTTTACCTCGTTGATATTCCGGTTCGGATGCTTTGAAAGCCGATTAATTGCACTTGGACTAACCACTTCACGGATGGAACCAATGGGATGCATGCAGTTTTGCAGTTTTATACGGTCGTAGAAGTATCAGTAGCGAAAATAGGACAGTACATTAAAAGAGTCGTATGCTTCTCCTAAACTAAAGGAACACAAAAATGCATATTGAATTCAATTTTATTAATTTGACACCGGAGATTAAAGTCAAGCATACGGGCCACAAGGCCGTACCGAACGCCTGCAAACAAGATGTTTCTTGTCGTTGTTGCTTTTTTTCAATCTTTGCGCGAGCGATAATCCCTGTGCGGTGTTAAAAAATAAGAACTTTATAAGCGTGCAAAGGATGACACGTTTTCTCGAACTCGGTAGACTGCAATCGCAGCTGATGCTCCATTTAATTTGATTAAAACATTGGCGCAAACAAAATCACCGCGACTACAGCTCCCAGGGTCTTATGGGTTCGTCAAGATAAGCCTATAGAATAGATCATGGACGAGAAACGATACAACCGAGACTGCAATACAATTATTGACCCTCTAAAAGCCAGGGTATGGGGATGCCTCATGCTAATTGTCATGTCCGTGGTGTTGTGTGGTCTTGTTTTCATAAAGACGCTAGCGTCTAGCTTACGAAGGTGCTCCCGTGTGCAACCGAGCCTGACTCAAGATATTATTTTCAAAAATAAAAAAAAAATTAATGTTGAATCAAAGTGCCACCGCACATGATTCAGTGCGTAAATTCAGCTCTTGATAATAATAATAATATATTAATAATAATAATAGTTTTGGTTGTGATGGTGGCGGTGGGGGTGGAGGTGATAAATATGATTATCATGTGACTATTTCGTTTATAGCGTACGAGGGCAAAATAAGTTTGTGCCGCAACCAAGGCTATGAGAAAAATGTAAAGCGTCATCTTACGATTTGATGTGACTGTAACCAGGGAACTTTTTTATTAACTGAAGTATTCCGCTTTTTTGCTTTCTCTATAATTATCCCAGTATATTGTTTTTTTCAAAATGTCCAGCCATATGTTTACCTAAAAAATGCAGCATGCGTTAAGTGGCTACAACTATAAAAAGTAATACTGAAACTTTGGTTAAAAATCCTATAAAGCGTTGGGACTTCGCCGCTCTTCTCAAAACACAACAGGGCAGCCTAAATGAGCTGTTATATCAAATGCTGACTTTAATTTATCCCAGCTATAGACCATTCCATTTAGCGCTCTCTGGGCGGCACCATTTTGTTCCACCGCAGCGCCCTCTCCACACATCCGGGAAGTTCAGCGGGTTCGGCGGAGTAAAACGAGAGAGGGGGCACGCGCCCGACTCCGCTACCAGACGACAAACCGGGAGGTTGCCGTTCTCCATCTTTGGGCTGTATCGGCGGGATCTACCGAACATCGAACTCCCGCTCGTGGCTGCCGTTGTGAAGTGGTTCGCGTTTTTAGAATAGTTGTGGCTACTCTAAAATCAGCCTGTAGCTCTCTGTTGTTGTATTTTGCTAAGTGATCAATTGGCATATCTTTTTTCCGTTACTTAAATAGCAGTTGAGTCAGCCGGCAGTACTACCCTCAACTACTGCTTGTATTGCGGCAAGAGAGCATGTTTTATTTATTTTTTCAGACTTCCACTCATGGTCGCTAAAGGCCTACACCAGTACGAACTTTTGTATAGTAAAAAAGGTACAGCAACCGGATTTACTTTTCGCCAAAGGGACCGGGCAATCTGACACGGTTTTCCCTATTTTTGTTTTTTTATTTGCACGCAGGTAACAGCGCAATTGGACCCTGTGAGTCTTTTTATCTAGCATAGTATTGCACGATAACTGGCATACCAAAATCTGCGCATCTGCACTGAAAGTTCCAAAATGACGCGATTTTAAACAGAGTTTGCACGCCAGCCGGACGCTAGCTACAGCCCACTCGGCGGAGCGGACGACATACGGGGTGAGAGGGGGAGATAATTTTTTTTTTCTGTTTTACCCTCTCTGCTATGACCCTAATGGAACGGTTTATAAGAGGCGATTTACCCATCGCAATTGCAAAACGGGACATACTTAAGATGATGGTTAGGTTTCATTTTTGTACCCTTCTTTTCACAGCTTCGTTCAAGGGCGATCACCGGGCCATATACGTGGACGTTTCCAACTCGACCGCCGTCAGCAACCTTTTCGAGGAGATCGAATCTTCGTTTTCCGGCCGAAAAATCAGCGTCGTGGTGAACAGCGCCGGCATCTCGGGAATGTTAGCGCCCATCGAAGAAACAAATGACACCGCATATGACGACGTCATCGCCACTAACCTAAGGGTGAGGCCAAGCAAACTGGTAAACGGGGTCCTCGACTCGGAATAAGCCCAGACTCTTTCTCTAGCACACGGATCGAAAAAAAAGAAAGAGTGATTATGCAGAATATCCTCTGGTCATCTTAGGATTCCAGAGCATTGGACAACGAATATTACGTATTGACATACAAAAAGTTGGCAAGACAACGAGTTCTTCCAGTCCACCTATTTGTTTTCCCCTTGACGGAAAATGTGGGCTGGTACCACTTTACACGATATACAGGGTGTTCCGAAAAGAAATGTACAGGGTTTTTCCACCACAAAATTAAACTATATGCATTGCCGAGTGCTCATTCGTCGCAGAAAAGTAGCGCTAGAGGTCCGAACCTGATGGGAAAGTTTCAGCACAAATCGATATCTTATTCAAAAGCTATAAGTGGTTTTCTGCAAATTTTAATGGGAAAATGGGGCCCATTCCCGCCCGTCTTCGGTTTCTGGTGCCATCGAGCACCCGAGAGGTCCGTCAGCCACCATTTTTTCATCGATATTAAAAAAAAGAACAAAAAAAAAACATTTGTAACTTTTTTAATAAAATATTTGTTCGCGCTGAGACTTTGGCGTGTTGTTAAGACCTCTAGCGCCACCTTCGGGCCGAGAATGAGCGTTCGGCAACGCTGAATATAGTTTGCGGTGAAAAAAAAATGAAAGACTTCTACAATTTTTTATGTTACGCCAAATTAGAGCGCAATTCTTGAGGACGAGGAGGGGATGGGACGGAGAGGAGGATATGCCCCTCTTCCTTCCCCGCTCAATTTAGCGGAGAAATTTTTTCGTTAAATTTAGCGGGAAACTTTTACCCTCGTGACGTTATATCTGACGTCACACGAGTCGTCACACGCAACTCACGAGGGTAAAGTTAGCGGGAATATTTGTCCGCCAAATTTAGCAGAAACATTTTCCCGCTCAATTTAGCCGGAATACTGGCAATGGTACATGCGTGTGATGTCACGTGACGTCATACGTCACGTGACCCTCGTGAGAGCTATGAGGGTTGCCCTCACGAGGGTTACCCTAACGAGGGTCACGAGGGTTACCCTCTCCAGGTCACAAGGGTTACCCTCACGCAACTTTATTAAATTACCTCAGTTGTGGAACTCCCGCGGAGGGGGGTACCCCCCACACTCACTTCAATCCGCCAGCCGTCGTTCGCAGCGCCATCTATATTTTCGTTTCATAACTGTGCGTTCCAAAAAGCCCAGCTGAAGCGCCAAATGGCGACCACAACACCGCCATTTCTCCCGCAGCGGTCACTCGAGGAACTGCACGTGACATCTATTTTGGCTTCAATTGGCCATTTCGGAGCCGAAACAGATTTAGTGGAAAGGGTTACAGGGGTACCAACCCCGTTTCCCCAGCGGACGCGCCGCGAAATGCCACCGAAGTCAAGATGAGCCTAGGTCGGGACGCGCTACCTGAAATCACCGCTGAGGCATGGTTGTACGAAAAGAATATTAATTGTGCCGCAAAACCTTGCAAACTAAAGATTTTAGATAACATCACGCGCCCCTCATTTTGTACTAAACTCTAATAAAAGTTACTACAAAAAGAGTTTTTTTCCGTTGGTTTTTACGTTTCTAGTGAAGTTGAAAATTTACTTATCCTGATTCAGTTACTAAAGCAGTCGTCTGGCGGCGCGTCGAGCGACGCCGGGCGAGTCGTTGTGACTGAGGGGGATACTGTTCGTGTATGCGGCATCTATGAGCAGTTCCGTAACTGAGCTAACCTAATAACGTTGCCCTCACGTCACGTGACGTCACGTGTGACGTTATTGTGGGAAACGTCTTATGATGGAAGGCGGGGTTACGCTGACGGCGAAGGCGACGTCGACGCCTCTCAACCAGGAAACGGGCGCCTAAAAGCTGCGGTCTAGAAAAACCTCTACATTTCTTTGCAGGGACGCCTTATGCTTCTTGTTTTATTTTGCAGATTTCCCTTTATGTGGATCTCAGAGAAATTTTGTCTTGATAGGGGACCCTTACGTGCCGTGTAGCGCATGCCACCGAACTAAGCACCAAGCTTTCACAGGCGCTCGCAGTTCACACTGGTGCGCACGCCATTGGGCGGGTTCAGTAGCAGATCCCTCAGCTCCGAACGGAGTACGTAACTCGAGTCGGAGTCCTCAAAGCACCTACTGAACGACAAAAAAAAACGCGGCTCCTCAGCTGCAGTTTTTACGCAATTTCCGCTTCTTCCCCTGCGCCAAACGATCTCCGAATAAACTGGAAGCAGACGATGGCGAGCACAATCCCTTTTGTTTGACGCCGGCATTGAAGAAGTCTGGACAAGGTCGTTAAAGAAAAAGCGAGTGACTGTACAGATCAGCGCTGCTGTTCGGAGCGATCCAACGTGATCGAGTCCTTCGCTTGGCGGTGCAAAGGCCAGCTACTGTTATAAAAACCGACAAAAACGTCGTCAGCACACGCAAATTATGTAACTCGGCAAATCTACGCCGCCGGTTGCCATACTTTTATACGGCCTTACGTTTGTTCTGCCCTGCGCAACAAACTTCCTATAAAATGTATTCCTATACACACGGGAAGTTCGGCCGCGCTCGGCGATCAAGGTTTTGTCGGCCGAAGCGAGCGTCAGCCAACGTGCACCCCGATTTAGCTACGAAAACAAAACATTAATGGGGATCATGCTCTGCGTGAGTGTCTAACCGGCTACCAAAGTCGCGTTGATACCCCGCCTTGCCCTGTTCAGCGCGGACAGGACTATCGTCGATATCCATCGAGTTTCCGTGCAACGGCGATCAAAACACGGCGTCAAATGAATGTTTACGTTGTTTATTAGCATATTCAAACCAAACAAAATACGGTGTAATGCATTTTCCGAAAAAGCCTTACCTGAAAATGAAATTTGAACCCATTATTCGTCTTACCTTGCGCTAACAAAAGCGAGCAAACCGCATACCCACGACGCAACCGACGCGGCTTATCCCGCCATTTCTTTTCTTTTTTTTTTTTTTTTTTTTTTTGAGCGACGGAACTTTGTTAGCAATCCAGAATTACGTCATGCTGCGCTTCCTTCACTCCTCATGCACCATCTCCGGAGACGGTGCAGGAGTGCCTGACTCCTAAAACTGGAAGTAACGTGCATCGGAAGTCGGTTTTCACCGTCTAGTGGAAGGAGCGCTGACTCCTCGACTCCTAAAGTCGCTACTGAAAGCGCCCATTGACATCATCAAGCGACGAGCTCATTTCTGGGCGCGCATTCTGAAAGCTGGTTGAGTAACTCAACAAGCCAACTTTATCCCATTGATCGGTGAGTTTTTTTATAAGCGACTCATCGCCCAGTTTTCGTAGGGAGAGAGAGGACAGGGAGGGTGCGAGGTCGAGGTAAACGCCCCAAAGTGATTCAAGCACTAAGCTTTAGCCGGCTCCCAGATTTTCTTAGCAGGTAAGTGTAGGCAAATATGAGAGCCTGATAAGTGCTACTACGTGAATTACTAACACGTGTTTCTTTGAGCGTCAGCACGCCCGTCCTTTCCTTTCCCCCGTAAACCAGGTGACGTTGAGAAAACGCGGCCAATCAGAGCCGAAATCGGGCTATTGGCTTACTCCAAGTGTTTCCTTTTTCCTTTTTTTCCGCATGCGCTTCCCGGACAAAGCACAATGTGGGCCGGAACACCTCTTCTCTGTCTGCGACAGTCCTGATGTAGGGCAGGCCACGTGACTGCCTTCAAAAAGCAGTTTGTGAGCTCTCCGTCATGGTGCCAGGAACGCGTGTCCACCGGTGTACTCAGCGTGTCCTAAAAAGTGGCCTCTCAATTCCCACCTGATGACGTCACAGAAGTTTCATGTTATCGCCCGCCGCGACCCCGGCGGTGTCACAAAAGCGATGGGGGTATGGCAGACGCCTAATATGCTGCAGCTCGCCCTCTGACTTGACAGGCCCCGATGCTTCAACGGCCAAGAGTTGAAACGCCGCGACCACTGCCAAACCCCGTTCGCTCGTACCTTCAGGCACCAACTGCTAGGATTACGACATCTAACATGCGACGCCGACTTCTATGACGTCCATTTGTTGCCGCTCTAAGAACCACCTTTCATGCATGGGTGAGATAGAGTACTCAACACATTTGTCCAAACGCGTCCCTGGCAGGGTGTACCCTAGCTACGTGCCGTCATTATGCGGAAATGGTTCATTGACTTCCTTTACTCGCAGGGAACATTCCTGATCGATCGAGCAACGGTGAGGTATATGCTGGCCAACAACGTCACGGACGGCGCCATCGTCAACATCGCGAGCATCACGGCAAAAACTGGCTCTCCGATGCTACCGCCCTATACTGCATCCAAGGGCGGTGTTGTGTCCCTCACCAAAGCTGTGGCCCTTGAGGTGGCCAGCAAGGGAATCCGCGTCAACGCCATCTTGCCTGGTCCAGTGGACACACCCATGACCCAAAAGTTGCCTAAGGATTTTGTGGACGAGTTAATCGAGCAAACTGCTTTTAAGCGCCTCGCACAGACTCACGAAATATCCGAGACGATTGCGTTCATGTGTAGTCCGAAGAGCAGCTTCATGACGGGAGCGGCCATCGACGTCACCGGAGGAGTAATAGCCTAATTTGTTTCCCTTCAAATAAGAGATTCGTAGGGGCTGTGGAGCTGAAATTGAGCATGTCCCAGTAGCGTTTATCTTTTTTTTTTTAGCGCTTTATGATAATTTGATTAAAACCAAATACTGACTCTATAACGCATATCATCTAGGAAAACTGAGCCTGGTTTTATTAAGACACATTCGAAATCATGAGGCTAAAACACGGGCAAAAAAGGGGCACATAATTCACAACTTCGTGACAGGGATAAGGGCTCGCGGATTCTATCAAAAGCTGTACAACGATACTTAAGAGAGCAGCAGTTGTTTCTTGTTGTTTGAACACAAAAACAAAACGTCATGGACGAGCGTCAAAAACGGACGTCTGAAACGTGCGTGAAGAACGAGCTCCAGGAACAAGAGTCGTGAACGAGCGTTGCTCACAAAAAAGTAAAAACTAAACGAACGAAAAATAAAAGAAGGTATGGGGTTTGTGCACGACCCATTCTGCACTCTTAAAAAAAAAACAAAAAAAAACAAGATAGTAGTATTTATCAGGTAAACGCTAGTAACCGACTGTAACGCATGTTACTAGCTACCTAGTAACCGTAGGGTGTAACGTTTACTAGGTCGAGAAGCTAGCAACGGTTACTAACCGACCTAGTATAATTTACCACCTTTAGCTAGTAACTGGCACTAACTGTCACATGATCCAGGTGGCGTTAGACAACGTCTAACGCAAAATTGGCAAAACATTAGCATCGCCGGGATAGATTTTAGAGCGCAGCTCTTAGGCGCCCGTTTCCGGCTTGACCGGCGTCGGTGTCGCCGTCGGCGTAACCGCGCGGTACATTATGGGTAAATTTCCCCCCTAAATTTAGAGGAAGAATTTCCCTGCTAAATTTAGCGGAAAATTTTCCCCGCTAAATCTAGCGGAAAACTTCCCCGCTAAATATGAGTCACAATTAATCGGCAAAAAATATATATTTTCACGAGCTCAGTTAAAGTCACCGTAGCTAATCGGAGCTAACGCAGGGGTGGGGCTCGAACCCAGGATCCCTGGGTTCTGCAGCGCGAGCTTTCGCTCCACGCGCGTCGAGCTGGGTGTGCACTTCAGCCCACTCGGCCACCGATTCCCCCCCCCCCCCCCCCCCCCCCCCATAATGTACCGGCGTAACCGCGCGGTACATTATGGGTAAATTTCCCCCCTAAATTTAGAGGAAGAATTTCCCTGCTAAATTTAGCGGAAAATTTTCCCCGCTAAATCTAGCGGAAAACTTCCCCGCTAAATATGAGTCACAATTAATCGGCAAAAAATATATATTTTCACGAGCTCAGTTAAAGTCACCGTAGCTAATCGGAGCTAACAGGATTCGGTTGCTCAAAAGAATGTTCACGTTTGCCCGTGCCACGACCACTCCGCTTCATACCGAAAAACTCGGAAAATGGCGGAATGTCAAGAATGTATTTAAGATAATAAGTAAAACATATTTGGAGTTGTAATTAAAATAGAGTATTAAATACTCTCCATCAAAGGTATTTGCAAGATACCAAGATACTCCAAAAAGTATTTAAGATACAGTATCTTGAGTAGAGTATTTGATATAGGCACAAGTCTGGTTTTTAGTAGACAGGTTCAGTACTTTGCCTTGTTGCAAGGAGGACTTCCATGTTCCGCAGACTTTGAAACTGGGCAGGGATCTATTGAACCGGAACGGAGACGTGCATAGATGGAGCTGGCGTTCAGTCTCTCAGAACCCTAACCCACCGGTCACGTGGCACGCGTACCCGAAGTGATTGCCCAGGAACGCCCTCCGAAATCAGGCGGTCGCCGCAATGGAGGGAACGACTTCGTGCAGGTCCCGCCGTGTCCGGCGCATTGCGTCCTCCTCGTGCCCGCCGCAGCTCGTCTCGTCTGTCGCCCGCCATTAGACAGCTTTACTGCATCGTACGCTAAAGCTTTGCGCACGCCAAGAAATTGCGGGTCGGGAGTGCGCTTGCGCAGAACGCAATAGAATGGCTAGCGTATTGCGCACACACGTCACTCTGGAGATTTTGCGCTGCGGGCTAGCGGACTTTGCGGGAAGCTCTCGAGATATCTCGGGTCCAGCGAGAGCACTAATTTCAAGATGGCGGTTACCTCGACTGGCGCAGCATAGGCGACGTGCCGTTCGCGCAGTTCAGTGTTACGTAAGATTACGCGATGTTCACCTCGGAAATTCTTTCCTGGACCTACCGCAGTCGTGTCAGATCGCCGTGGTCCTGACGAGTGCATAGTGCAAACGTTCACAGCCTGCAATGTTTTTGAACGACGCGAACTGCTCAGCGCCCCTTCGCTCAGTTCATCTCCAAGGGACGAGACTCCCCCAAAAAATGGCTGTCGCCGTGCACTGATCATTAGTAGGTCATGCATCTCCCCCCGCGATAGCATCAATAAAATATGCTGTTTCACCGGTACGATTGACGGAGGCTCTGTGGTTGAAACTAGTCGTTTCGTTGCCTCTGGCCCTCGGTATACCGCAGAAAGCGCGCTTGGGTAGGCAGCTGCAGCTTGGCTTGATTTGACATAAAGTGATGGGAAACGTTTTCATCTTCAAGATTTATTTTGAGGACCGTGGTGGCGGTGTAAGCACGTTTAATTCTGCGGCTCTTGCAAATTAAATCAGGGTCATGCGAGATGTTCACTCGGTAACGTTTACAGAACGCGCAACTAAGATCGGTCTGAGCAGGTAGTTTTTAGCGTACCCTACGCTATTGCGCATTAAGTACGTAAAGAGCTAACAACTCTATATTAAAACTGTCTATCTTTTCATTATCTTTTCATGAACCCCGCAGCGGCGTCGGTAAGGGGGACGGGAGGGAGGGGGGGAGGGAAGAGGTTCTTGTCAGTATCTCCAAGCACCCTTCTCTCCTTAGATGTCGGGGCTGTGCGAGGGGAGACAGCGAGGGAGGGGAAGTGACAGCGCGGAGGAGCCACACTGCCGGTCGCTCTCCCTCCTCGATCATCCATTCACTCTCTCCCCACGATCACGTGGGTTTCTAGGAAGGGAGCACGTGGGAAGGGAGCACTAACTGCTACTGCTGTCAAAGAAAAAACAAGTGAACATCTCTGCTCAAACAAGGCATTCTGCAGACAAATCGTTAAATACACCTTTGCCGGACTCAGTTGTGGTTGATTGGAAACTTTCCACAAACTCAGTACTATTTTTCCTGCTATTCAGTTTACCCGCAAAGTTGAAAATAACAATTATCACCCTTTTCTGGACGTAAGCAATTGCTGCAATAGACATTCCCCATCGGTCTTGGAGCATCTCGTCCAATAAAGATTTCCGCGTGCCATTAAATTTTACTGCCGTTGATTGCCAAGCCGGACGTGATTAGAATATACATCTTATCTAATACCCTCCTTCCCACCAATAGACCTATTACTAAATTACCCAAGCATCAAGGAGAATACAGGGCTTGGTGATCCACGCGCCGCACGTGCTGGCCTCAGCAGTAGAAACTTTTCTAAAGCAAATGCCTAAAACAAATTGCATCTTGCACGAGCGTTCGTTAACACTTTATTTTGGTTATTTACTTCGGATATTTTATACGGGGAAGGCGTGCGCGTGTGGCGCGTGAAACACCAATCCCTGCATTCTTCTTGGTGCTTGGGTAATATAGCATAGGTCTATAGGTCTATTGCCAGAAGCGGAGTACAGAACAAAGGAATATAAATGAAAACAGGAAGGAACTGTTGCCATTCCCTCTGCCGACAAAGTGTTGGCGGACATTCTCCGGATCCTCTATCCACTTAATAATAGTGCGGTGTTCAAAGCACACCAAAGACTTTTCGTTCTGATGCCCGAACACAAAGGTCACCCCCCCCCCCCCCCCCTTCCCCGCCCAGTGCTGTAGCGCCTGGTGAGCAAGCGTACAAGGCTGCGCAAGACCCCTATACACCGATGTAAGACACCGCAGGCTCAAAGAACATAATTGGGTCAACGCGAATCCACATATGCCAAAAAGGCAAAGAGTGGTCTTGTCAAACATTGCTCTTAACCGGACAAAACTTTAACTTTGAAAATGCACTAACCATTGCTCAGGAGATACGTTGGGCCTGCAGCATACTTATCAAGTTTCGCCGGTAAACCAATCTGGTAAGTAGCACACTGCAGGCTCCTAAATGGCATGCAGAAATTGCACCGACCCGTTGGGTTGCCTAGGGACAATCGAGTTATCAGGCTCCCATCATTAACAGATAACGCCTCCCGCTGGGAAGGTAAAACATCCATCAACTTGTTTATTTTATTGCAAACAATCAACGGGATTTCTTTATCACAAAGTTTGAAATGTCATGCGCAGCTTGAGTGCTTGTAGGGTATGCCATTGCAAAGTGTTGTTCAAGTAGGTGTGATAATAGTTACCTCTTCTTAATAACCTCACATTTTATTCTTTTTATTTTTGTTAATTATATTTTCACAATTTTTGTATTTGTTTACATTATCTGACCTAAAGCTTATCATGAATTTCATAAAAAAAAACACCATAAAATTCCGAACTCAAGTACATGTGGGATTGCTCAGGAAAAAGCAGCCCCGAAACCCGACAATTTTAATTGACCTCATTCTCAGGTTTCTTCTGATTTCTGATTCTACAAAATTTATGATATTCGGCGGTAGTTTTTTTAAACATTACCTTAACCGACGTACACTGATGCCGAAAGCTACAACTGAGCTGATTTAAGGACGTTCACCTTTATAAGCACAGACGTCGGCGTGCTTCACACCTGTTTATCTCAAATCAGGTTTCTCTGACGCAACACGTAATATTTGCCGTCAGGCCGAGAACCTACCGAGCACGCTGAGGTGTGCCTCATTGTTTATCCCAACGCACATGTTCTGGCGAGTACAAACATCAAACTGTGTTTCCTGTGGTCGAGACATCTGTTTATAGCATAATTTTTTTCTGAAACGGGGGTAGGCCCACGAGAGCTGCCATTTCAGATATTGGCTTCAGATTCTTCCAACAAATTTCAGAAACTACATTGCTATGAACGGCCGCAATTTGATCTTTTTGGTGGCCTCTCTGACAATTGGTAAGTCTGCTGTACCATTCTTGACATACTCTCACCCGAGAGTATTATTGACATAATAAAATGCATTGGAGGGTATAGTGTACATATGGTAAAGTTTATTCGGTGGCTAGTTTCGAATTGGTAATCACCGGTTACAGGTTTAAAACCTCGGGCGACCTACCCCATTGCAGCCTGGCGACTGCAATACTGAGATTTAACTTGGCAATCAAGGCACTCAGGCTGGGCCAAACTAATTTTCAGACATTCGCTAAGGTATTTGTTATAGCCTTAATAGCACGACGTCACCCTGCGCCCTAAGTTGTCTTTTTTTTTTACTTTTTGGTTCCTAAAGTTCCTATGTGAACAAAATATGACGCTGCTGCCTTCCTACCAGAAGTGTTCCCCAGTTCCATTCACAGCGTATGACAATATTCCTACAGAAAACCGCTCTCATTAAGTGCTGAAGCGAGGTTATTGTTTATGCTCTAGCGTCAAATGACACAGTAGGTCTGTTCGGTTCTGCCAGTAAGTTCTGAACCAGTTCTGTCCGAGTTCAGAGGAGTTCAGGTGTTGTGCAGCGGCAGCGCCGAACCAGTTCAGTCACCGCGTTAGGGCTGGTGCTGTGATCGGTTTCCGGAGCGGAAGAACAGGGTGTCGTTTTGCATCTGTTGGCTCCTGTTTCTCCACGCCACGTCGTGTGCTACATTTAATTCCTCACACTTTTCATGAGATTATTCTTTTTTTTAAAGTATATAAACGAAATATTTTCAATTAATTTGTTTTTATTCGAGCGTACCAAAACCCCTTTCAGCACGAAATATGTTTCTGTCTGCGTTTTTTAACAATTACCGTCCTCTTTTCATCGTTACCATGAGCATTTCCTTTGACTTC
This sequence comes from Ixodes scapularis, assembly GCF_016920785.2. Lineage (NCBI taxonomy): Eukaryota > Metazoa > Arthropoda > Arachnida > Ixodida > Ixodidae > Ixodes > Ixodes scapularis. Next base: position 135,868,911 of record NW_024609879.1, on the reverse strand, counting down.
GTACGCCACAATAAAATTTACATTTATTTGCCGATAGTGAATCAACTCCAAGTTTCTTGAGCTTCGCATTTTGACGATAAGTTCGCAGCATCAGGATGATTTCGCGTCGGGAGTTACTGGCGGCAGCACACGGCAGCAAAAACTTCGAAGACGAAGCCCTGACGAGAGCGTAGCCTTGACCAAAGAAAGAACTATCCACCGCCACTTTCAAATCAAAGTTGAAGCGTTTATTCTGACTACTCAGCCAATGTCGATTCTCGGCTTTTTTTCCCCCGGGCTGGTTAGTGGGCGGCCTCAGATACCGAAGGACAAAGAATGCTGTAACCTCCTGCTCAGCTACGGGGGCATGCGAGTGCCACGTTAAATCGCAGACAAGCGCAATGTATCAAAGTCGTCAGTCTGCATCCAAGAGCTAGTGAAGACTTAAGAGTGTGATACTTTTCTATTGTCTTTTAACTAGAATATCAACACGTAGCAGCAAAATCAAACAATCTACGTAATCCAATCTTCGAAAACGTACTACGGGGAGCTAAACCTGCGCGAGCCGGTCGGTGAGACGCTTTCAAAATATCGTATTCGAGCTAATTTCTCCCCTCCGTTAGGATCTCGCTTCCGCGTCCCCCCGTGGGTTCATTAGTTTGCGACGAAATATTACCCACGTCTAGGCGTTATTGTTAAACATAGCAGAAATGTGAGCAAGAGCTCCGTCCGATAAAATATAACACCGAGAGCAGAGACGGACGAAGTGTGTCGTCTGCTCCCGCCGTCTGCTTCTGCAGGTACTCTGAACTGATTTCGGAGCCGGAGCAATGTTTTGAGGAACTAGGTATCAACTCGTTCAGAACTCGGATGAATCGAAAGCGGCCGTGCAACTTCCGGTTGAGTCGCTTTAGTTAGTTCATGCGCTGCTGAACAAGTTCAGACATACATTAGGGTGAGGAAGATAAATCAATTTAAAATATTATCCCTCTATCGGTACCACCTGGGAAGGCACAACCGATTTAAAGCCAATTTGAAATAATAAAAAAAATGAAGTGGCAAGTACACCAAATGTTAAATTTGAAAATTAAAAACCAATTGAATGGAAGAAAACTATATACTTAAAGTGATACCTTAGCTAAGGGAGCGGCGGCCTTGATCGCTGGCTTGTTTTATGTTGGCGCTCTTTTTTCTTTTTTGTTGATAGGGTAATTTTTGCGCTGTTTCCTCGTGCTTGTTCTTGAGTTTTATTTTTGTTCTGTTTTTTTTTTTCTTCTGCTTTGTTTTGCTTCTGTAAAAAAAATAAGTTTAATTATGTTAAAATAAAGATTTTTTTTTTAAATTATGCTAATGGCATT